>NC_092721.1:53207100-54465474 GCF_047496885.1 Scyliorhinus torazame
TCATAGATTTCATAGAATTTACAGTGCAGAAGGAGGCCATTCAGCCCATCAAGTCTGCCCCGGCTCTTGGAAAGAGGACCCAACCCAAGCCCACACCTCTACCCTGTCCCCATAACCCAGTAACCCCACCTAACACCAAGGGCAATTTGGACACTAAGGGCAATTTAGCATGGGCAATCCACCTAACCTGCACATCTTTGGACTGTGGGAGGAAACCGGAGCACCTGGAGGAAACCCACGCACACACGGGGAGAATGTGCAGACTCTGCACAGACAGTGATCCAAGCTGGGAATCGAACCTGGGACCCTGGGGCTGTGAAGCTTTTGTGCTAACCACTATACTACCATGTTATTGAACTTTTTACAAACCCCATTATTTCTTCCTGTATACTCTATCCTACATTAGAAAGTCAGCATTGTCCCAGATGACCATAGCAGCTTTCCCCTTTGTGGGGAAGAGCTGATTGGTGGTGATTTAACCTGAGGATCACCACGCTGGTTTAGTTCAGTTGGCTGGACAGCTGGTTTGTGATGTAGAGCAGGGTCAACAGCATGACTTCAATTCCTGTACTGACTGAGACTCTTCATGAAGGCCCAGCTTCTCAACTTGGCCCCTCGCCTGAGGTGTAGTGGTCGTTAGGAGGATTTGAGCTCGGGAATAGCGATGTCTTACTTCAATTGTATCGGAGCTTGGTTAGACCACACTTGGAGTACTGTGTGCAGTTTTGGTCCCCTTACCTCAGAAAGGATATTATTGCCTCTGGGTTCCAGGGACTGTATTACGGAGCGAGATTGAGGAATCAGGGTCTGTATATAGAGTGCATGCTGAGAAGGGGAATACATTTTTTAAAAACTTACTGTTGGGAGTTTCCAGCTGAATCCGGTCGGAGTGAGGACAGAGTGACTGCTGGGTAAGTAGTAAAGATTTAAATTGTTTGCACGGGCCCATAACAGCTGATTGCTGTTCTCATGCGGGGCGCAGTGGTTGCTGGTTAAGTGTTTTATTTTTACCTGTATTTAAGTTGGGCGGTTGCTAAACCCTAGACACTACACTTGTAGTGTCCCCCACCCTTCCACCTCCTTTAACCTAAGGGTTAGAGTGAATAACAGGTAAGCTCTTTCTTTCTTTTTCTTGTTTATCTAGAGGGGATGGCAGGGAAGGAAGTGCAATGTTCCTCCTGACAAATGTTTGAGGTGAGAGACGATGTCAGTGTCCATGCTGATTTCACCTGTAGGACGTGCACCCATCTGCAGCTCCTCAGAAACCGCGTTAGGGAACTGGAGCTGGAGCTGGATGAACCTTGGATCATTCGGGAGGCAGAGGTTGTCATAGATAGTAGCTTCAGGGATGTAGTTACTCCGAAGAATCAAGATAGATGGGTGACGGTGAGAGGGGCTGGGAGGAAGCAGTCAGTGCAGGGATCCTCTGTGGTCATCCCCTCAGTAACAAGTATACCGCTTTGGATACTGTTGAGGGGGACGACCTACCAGGGGTAAGCCACGGTGAACGGATCACCAGCACTGAGTCCATCCCTGTGGCTCAGAAGGGAAGGAGGGAGAGCAGGAGAGCAATAGTTATTGGGGACTCGATAGTTAGAGGGACAGATAGCTGTTTCTGTGGCAACTAAAGAGACTCACGGTTGGTATGTTGCCTCACGGGTGCCAGGGTCCGTGACGTCTCGGACCGTGTTTTCAGAATCCTTAAGGGGAAGGGTGAACAGTCACAAGTCGTGGTAGACATCGGTACCAACGACATAGGTAAGAGAAGGGATGGGGATTTAAAACAGGAATTTAGGGAGCTAGGGTGGAAGCTGAGAGCCAGGACAAACCATGTTGTCATCTCTGGTTTGTTGCCGGTGCCACGTGCTAGCGAGGTGAGGAACAAGGAGAGCGTGCAGATGAACACGTGGCTGCAGGGATGGTGTAGGTGAGGGTTTCAATTACGTGGATAATTGGAGCACATTCTGGGGAAGGTGGGACCTTTACAGACAGGACGGTTTGCACCTGAACCAGAGGGGCACCAATATCCTGGGAGGGAAATTTGCTATTGTCAGGGGGATGGAAAAACGAGCTGTAGTCCAGAAGCCAGTTTGAGAGTAGTGAGGTACTGAGGAGGGTATCAAGGACGCAGGACTGTACCGGAAGACAGAAAGGAGGGTTGAAGTGTGTCTACTTCAATGCAAGGAGCATCCGGAATAAGGTAGGTGAACTTGGAGCGTGGATTGGTACTTGGGACTACGATGTTGTGGCCATTACGCAGACATGGTTAGAACAGGGACAGGTATGGTGATTGGAAGTTCTGGGGTATAGATGTTTCAGTAAGAGTAGGGAAGGTGGTAAAAGAGGTGGAGGAGTAGCATTGTTAATCAAGGATAGTTTAACGGCTGCAGAAAGGCAGTTCGAAGGGGATCTGCCTACTGAGGTAATATGGGCCGAAGTTAGAAATAGGAAAGGAGCGGTCACGTTGTTAGGAGTTTTCTATAGGCCCCCAAATAGTAATAGAGATGAGGAGGAAGAAATTGCAAAACAGATTCTGGATAGGTGTGGAGGTCTCAGGGTAGTTGTCATGGATGACTTTAACTTTCCAAATATTGATTGGAACCTCTATAGGTCGAACAGTTCGGATGGAGCAGTTTTTGTACAGTGTGTGCAGGAGGGTTTTCTGACACAACATGTGGATAGGCCGAAAAGAGGGGGGGCCACATTGGATTTGGTACTGGGTAATGAACCGGGCCAAGTGTTAGATTTGTTTGTGGGAGAGCACTTTGGAGATAGTGAGCACAATTCGGAGAATGGAGAGGGATAGGACCATATGGCAGGGGAAGATTTATAATTGGGGGAGGGGTAATTATGGTGCGATTAGGCAAGAATTAGGGAGCATAAGATGGGAACAGAAACTGTCAGGGAAAGGCACAAATGAAAAGTGGAGCTTGTTCAAGGAACAAATGCTGCATGTCCTTGATAGGTATGTCCCTGTCAGGCAGGGAGCAAATGGCCATGTGAGGGAACCATGGTTCACAAAAGAGGTTGAATGTCTTGTCAAGAGGAAAAAGGAAGTGTATGTAAGGATGAGAAAACAAGGTTCAGTTGGGTCGCTTGAGGATTACAAGGTAGCAAGGAATGAGCTAAAAAAAAGGGCTTAGGAGAGTTAGGAGGGGGCATGAGAAGTCCTTGGCGGGTCGGATCAAGGAAAACCCGACGGCTTTTTACTCTTATGTGAGAAATAAAAGAATGGCCAGTGTGAGGTTAGGGCCAGTCAAGGATAAGTAGTGGGAACTTGTGCATGGAGTCAGAAGAAATAGGAGAGGCGTTGAATGAATACTTTTCTTCAGTGTTCACCAAGGAGAGGGGCCATGTTTTTGAGGATGAGAGTGTGATATAGGCGGATAGGTTGGAGGCGGTAGATGTTCTGAGGAAGGATGAATTAGCAATTTTGAAAAACCTGAGGGTCGACAAGTCCCCTGGGCCAGATGGAATATATCCAAGGATTCTTTGGGAAGCAAGGGATGAGATTGCCTTTGGCTTTGATCTTTGGGTCCTCACTGTCCACGGGGATAGTGCCAGAGAACTGGAGAGTGGCGAATGTTGTTCCTCTGTTCAAGAAAGGGAATAGGAATGACCCTGGTAATTATAGGCCGGTTAGTCTTACTTCGGTGGTTGGTAAGTTAATGGAAAAGGTCCTGAA
Source organism: Scyliorhinus torazame (assembly GCF_047496885.1). NCBI lineage: Eukaryota > Metazoa > Chordata > Chondrichthyes > Carcharhiniformes > Scyliorhinidae > Scyliorhinus > Scyliorhinus torazame. The sequence continues at coordinate 53,210,786 of NC_092721.1, forward strand.
GGATAGGATTTATGACCATTTGGAAAGATACAGCTTAATCCAGGATAGTCAACACGGATTTGTGAAGTCTTGCCTCACAAATTTGATTGAATTCTTTGAGGAGGTAACTTAGTGTGTAGATGAAGGTAGAGCAGTTGATGTCGTATACATGGATTTTAGTAAGGCGTTTGATAAGGTTCCCCATGGTCGGCTTATGAAGAAAGTAAGGAGGTGTGGGATAGAGGGACAATTGGCCAATTGGACAAGTAACTGGCTATCACATAGAAGACAGAGGATGGAAAATTTTCAGACTGGAGACCAGTTACCAGCAGTGTACCACAGGGATCAGTGCTGGGTCCTCTGCTATTTGTGATTTTTATCAATGAATTGGAGGAGGGGGCTGAAGGGTGGGTCAGTAAATGTGCTGATGACACCAAGATTGGTGGAGTCGTGGATGAGGTGGAGGGCTGTTGTAGGCTGCAAAGAGATATTGATAGGATGCAGAGCTGGGCCGAAAAATGGCAGATGGAGTTTAACCCTGATAAGTGCGAGGTGATTCATTTTGGCAGAAAAAATTTGAATGTGGATTACAGGGTCAACGTCAGGGTTCTGAGGAATGTGGAGGAACAGAGAGAACCTGGGGTTCATGTCCACAGATCTCTGAAGGTTGCCAGTCAACTGGATAGAACCGTGAAGAAGGCCTATAGTGTGTTAGCGTTTAAGAGCCGCGGGGTTATGCTGCAACTGTAGATGACCCTGGTGAGACCACATTTGGAGTACTGTGTGTAGTTCTGGTCACCTCACTATAGGAAGGATGTGGAAGCATCGGAAAGGGTGCAAAGGAGATTTACCAGGATGCAGCCTGGTTTGCAGGATAGGTCTTATGAGGAAAGGTTGAGGGCGCTAGGGCTTTTCTCTTTGGAGCGGAGAAGGATGACAGGCAACTTAATAGCTTTATCGTTTCAAAAACCAACACATGCAAACAGGTTTCATAATATAGTCCGTTTTTTTTTCGTTTTTCTTCTTCCAACTGAAATCCTTCATGATTGACAGTCTCTATGAACAAGAAGGTCTCTGCACGATCCATCCATTACTCTACGCCTCGGCATTTCTCTTTAAAGTCAGATACTTTAGTTCAATCTGATCACTGAGAACCTTGTAATTCTCCAACACATGCGCATTGCTTATCACAGCTTTCAGGCAGTCAAATGCCTGTCAAATTCCGCTGTCCATTGAAATTTTGGACGTTTCTTCAGTAAGTCCATCAGTGGAACAATGACGCTGCAAAATTTTTGCACAAATGTTCGATCAAATCCACTCATGCCAAGAAATCGCATTATTTCCCTTTGTCTTCAGGGTGTCAGAAACTCCTCAAGAAAAGTGACTTGGGCTTTTCTAAATTCACTTTTGTCTAGGTTTATCATCAAACCCGCCTCCTGAAGTCGATAAAATAACTCCATCAGATGTTTTAAATGTTCTGCCCATGTCTGGCTGAAAATTACCAGATCGTCGAGGTCTCCAGCACAATTGAGTAATCCTGAAACAACTGTGTTAGTTAACCATTGAAATATGGCTGGGGCATTTTTCATGCCAAATGGCATAACTTTGAATTGGTATATACCATCTGGAGTCACAAAAGCTGAAATCTCCTTCGGCCTTTCGGATAAAAGTGACCTTTAAGTAAATCCAGTTTGGAAATAAAAACTGATTGTCCCACTTTCTCATTGCAATCCTCCAAACGTGGGATAGGATAAGAGTCCGTTCTCGTAACTGCATTAACCTTTCTATCGTCCACACACAACCATTGGATGCCGTCTGGTTTTGGTACCATCACTATGGGTGAGTTCCACTGGCTGCAACCCACTTCAATTATGCAATTTTTAATCATACTTTCAATCTCTTTGTTAACCTGTACCAATTTTAAAGGGATAAGTCTATATGGATGTTGTTTGATCAGAACAGCATTTCCCACATCTACATCATGTATAGCCATTTTAGTACTTCCCAATTTATCTCCATAAACTTGCCCATGTGATATCAATAACTCTTTCAGGTCAGTTCGTTTTTCCTCTGGAAGGTAACTCAACAATTTATCCCAATTTTTAAGGACATCCTCATTTTCCAATTTAATTTGAGGTATATGTCAAATTCACAGTCATCTGGATTTGGTTCGTCACTTTGAGTTCGAATCATTAAAACCTCCTTTTCCTCTCCTTCCCACATCTGAACAGGTAGACGAAGGTAGAGCAGTTGATGTGGTGTATATGGATTTCAGTAAAGCGTTTGATAAGGTTCCCCACGGTAGGCTATTGCAGAAAATACGGAGGCTGGGGATTGAGGGTGATTTAGAGATGTGGATCAAAAATTGGCTAGCTGAAAGAAGAGAGAGGGTGGTAGTTGATGGGAAATGTTCAGAATGGAGTTCAGTTACAAGTGGCGTACCACAAAGATCTGTTCTGGGGCCGTTGCTGTTTGTCATTTTTACCAATGACCTAGCGGAAGGCGCAGAAGGGTGGGTGAGTAAATTTGCAGACGACCCTAAAGTCGGTGGTGTTGTCGACAGTGTGGAAGGATGTAGCAGGTTACAGAGGGACATAGATAAGCTGCAGAGCTGGGCTGAGAGGTGGCAAATGGAGTTTAATGTAGAGAAGTGTGAGGTGATTCATCTTGGAAGGAATAACAGGAATGCGGAATATTTGGCTAATGGTAAAGTTCTTGGAAGTGTGGATGAGCAGAGGGATCTAGGTGTCCATGTACATAGATCCCTGAAAGTTGCCAGCCAGGTTGATAGGGTTGTGAAGAAGGCCTATGGAGTGTTGGCCTTTATTGGTAGAGGGATTGAGTTCCGGAGTCAGGAGGTCATGATGCAGCTGTACAAAACTCTGGTACGGCCGCATTTGGAGTATTGCGTACAGTTCTGGACACCGCATTATAGGAAGGACGTGGAGGCTTTGGAGCGGGTGCAGAGGAGATTTACCAGAATGCTGCCTGGTATGGAGGGAAAATCTTATGAGGAAAGGCTGATGGACTTGAGGTTGTTTTCGTTGGAGAGAAGAAGGTTAAGAGGAGACTTAATAGAGGCATACAAAATGATCAGGGGGTTGGATAGGGTGGACAGTGAGAGCCTTCTCCCGCGGATGGAAATGGCTGGCACGAGGGGACATAGCTTTAAACTGAGGGGTAATAGATATAGGACAGAGGTCAGAGGTAGGTTCTTTACGCAAAGAGTGGTGAGGCCGTGGAATGCCCTACCTGCAACAGTAGTGAACTCGCCAACATTGAGGGCATTTAAAAGTTTATTGGATAAACATATGGATGATAATGGCATAGTGTAGGTTAGATGGCTTTTGTTTCGGTGCAACATCGTGGGCCGAAGGGCCTGTACTGCGCTTTATCGTTTTATGTTCTATGTTCCCTTTCAAAGTACCTTTTAAGCATATTCACATGACACACTCGGTGAGTCCTCCTTCTACCTGGTGTTTGTACCACATAATTCACCTCACTTAATTTCCTTTCAATCTGATAAGGTCCACAAAACGTAGCTTTTAAAGGCTCACCTACCACTGGTAAGAACACTAAACTTTATCTCCAATGGCAAAACTACAAACTTTGGATTTCTTGTCCGCTACCTGTTTCATCACATTTTGTGCCACTTTTAAATATTGTCCAGCCAATTCACCTGCTCTATTTAATCGTTCCCTAAAATTTGACACGTAATCCAACAATGTAATTTCTGATTTCTCACTCACCAATTTTTCCTTAATCAATTTAAGTTCCCGTACCAGCCTCCCCGAACATGCGCCGGAATGTGGCGACTAGGGACTTTTCACAGTTAACTTCATTTGAAGCATACTTGTGACAATAACCGATTTTCATTTTCATTTCATTAATTGGTCCTCTTACTTCATGACCAAAAATTAGTTCAAAAGGATTAAATTTGGTTGACTCATTGGGAGCATCCCTAATTGCAAACAGTATGAATGGAATTCCTTTATCCCAATCCTCTGCATAATCGTGACAATGAGCCCTCAACATTGTCTTTCATGTCTGATGCCACCTTTCTAACGCTGCCTGCGATTCTGGATGGTACGCAGTTGATTTAAATTGTTTTATTCCTAAGCTATCCATAATTTCTTTGAATAACCTCGAGGTAAAATTTGATCCTTGATCCGATTGTATTTCTGTGGGTAGTCCATATCTCGTAAAGAATTTAAGTAATTCCTCCACAGTCATTTTACCTGTAATATTACGTACTGGAATGGCCTCTGGAAACCTAGTAGACACATCCATTATAGTCAAAAGATATTGATTCACACTTTTCATTTTAGGAAGTGGTCCTACGCAATCAATTAGGACCTTTGTAAAAGGTTCCTCAAATGCTGGAATGGGTATTAAGGGCGCTGGTTTTATCACTGCTTGAGGTCTCCCTATCACTTGATATGTGTGACATGATTGACAAAATTTAACTACATCTTTATGTAGTCCAGGCCAATAAAAATGTTTTTGGATTTTAGCTTGAGTTTTCCTTATTCCCAAATGACCTCCCACTGATACCTCATGTGCACCTCGCAACACCTTCTTTCTATACCCTATCAGCAATACTACTTGATGAACTTCTGCCTACTTTTCATCCGCCTGCATATGTAAAGGTCTCCATTTTCTCGTCAAGACATTACTTTTACGGTAATAACACTCTGGTATACACGTAGATTCCTCTTCCGTGTATGCTTCCTGATACATCCGTTTTATTTCTATATCTTTTTGTTGTAACTCCGCCAATTTTCCTGAACTAAAATTATTCGCCTCATCCTCCAGCTGTTCTTGTTCTTTTTCAACCATCTGATCAAAAATCGTTTCTGATAATTGGACTTCAACTTCACCTTCACTCTTTGATTTCGCCTCTTGTCTTAACCTGTGACTTTGCGACCTTGTTACTACACAATCCGGAAAAATCCGAGGAAATTCGTCTTTCAACACTTCAGTTGTCTGATTTCCATTGGCATCACTCCCACCTGCGATCCAGCTATATTGGATTGGATTTGTTTATTGTCACGTGTACCGAGGTACAGTGAAAAGTGTTTTTCTGCGAGCAGCTCAACAGATCATTAAGTACATGAGAAGAAAAGGGAATAAAAGAAAATACATCATAGGGCAACACATCATATACAATGTAACTACTTAAGCACTGGCATCGGATGACTACGTTACTGTGACACGGACTGTGAGGACACCATTCCCAGACTGTGTTACTGTGACACTGACTGCGAGGACACTGTTCCCAGACTGTGTTACTGTGACACTGGCTGCCAGGACACCGTTCCCAGACTGTGTTACTGTGACACTGGCTGCGAGGACACCGTTCCCAGACTACGTTACTGTGACACTGACTGTGAGGACACAATTCCCAGACTATGTTACTGTGACACACGCTGCGAGGACACCGTTCCCAGACTACGTTACTGTGACATTGGCTGTGAGGACACCATTCCCAGACTACGTTACTGTGACAGTGACTGTGAGGATACCGTTCCCAGACTACGTTACTGTGACATTGGCTGTGAGGACACCGTTCCCAGACTGCTTCACTATGACACTGACTGCACGGACACCGTTCCCAGACTACGTTACTGTGACATTGGCTGTGAGGACACCATTCCCAGACTACGTTACTGTGACACTGACTGCGCGGAGACCGTTCCCAGACTACGTTACTGTTCTGTGGCTGCGAGGGCACCGTTCCCAGACTACGTTACTGTGACACTGACTGCGCGAACACCGTTCCCAGGCTACGTTAATGTGACACTTGGTTGTGAGGACACCGTTCCCAGACTACGTTACTGTGACACTGGCTGTGAGGACACTGTTCCCAGACTACGTTGCTGCGACACTGGCTGCGCGAACACCGTTCCCAGACTACGTTAATGTGACACTTGGTTGTGAGGACACCGTCCCCAGACTACGTTACTGTGACACTGGCTGCGAGGACACCATTCCCAGACTGTGTTACTGTGACACTGACTGTGAGGACACCATTCCCAGACTACGTTACTGTGACACTGGCTGCGAGGACACCATTCCCAGACTGTGTTACTGTGACACTGACTGTGAGGACACCGTTCCCAGACTACGTTACTGTGACACTGGCTGCGAGGACACCATTCCCAGACTGTGTTACTGTGACACTGACTGTGAGGACACCATTCCCAGACTACGTTACTGTGACACTGGCTGCGAAAACATCATTCCCAGACTACGTTACTGTGACACTGACTGCGAGGACACCGTTCCCAGACTACGTTACTGTGACACTGACTGCGAGGACACCGTTCCCAGACTACGTTACTGTGACACTGGCTGCGAGGACACCATTCCCAGACTACGTTACTGTGACACTGACTGCGAGGACACCGTTCCCAGACTACGTTACTGTGACACTGGCTGCGAGGACACCATTCCCAGACTGTGTTACTGTGACACTGACTGTGAGGACACCATTCCCAGACTACGTTACTGTGACACTGGCTGCGAAAACATCATTCCCAGACTACGTTGCTGTGACACTGGCTGCGAAAACATCATTCCCAGACTACGTTACTGTGACACTGACTGCGAGGACACCGTTCCCAGACTACGTTACAGTGACACTGGCTGCGAAAACACCATTCCCAGACTGTGTTACTGTGACACTGACTGTGAGGACATCGTTCCCAGACTGCTTCACTATGGCACTGACTGCGTGGATACCGTTCCCAGACTGCTTCAGTATGACACTGATTGCGAGAACACCGTTCCCAGACTACGTTACTGTGACACTGACTGCGAGGACACCGTTCCCAGACTGTGTTACTGTGACACTGACTGTGAGGACACCGTTCCCAGACTGCTTCACTATGACACTGGCTGCGAGGACACCGTTCCCAGACTACGTTGCTGCGACACTGGCTGTGAGGACAGCATTCCCAGATTATGTTACTGTGGTCCCGTTCCCAGAGTACGCTACTGTGACACAGGCTGCGAGGAGACCGTTCCCAGATGTCTTAACTGCAGGGGGGCATGATAGCACAGTGGCTAGCACAGTTGCATCACAGCTCCAGGGTCCCAGGTTCGATTCCCGGCTTGGGTCACTGTCTGTGCGGAGGTTGCACTTTCTCCCCGTGTCTGCATGGGTTTCTTACGGGTGCTCCGGTTTCCTCCCACAGTCCAAAAATGTGCAGGTTAGGTTGATTTGCTATGCTAAATTGCCCTTAGTGTCCAAAAAGGTTGGGTTGGTTACTGGGTTAAGGGGAAAGGGGGGGGGGGTTGTGGGCTTAGGTAGAGTGCTCTTCCAAGGACCGGTGCAGACTGGATGGGCCAAATGGCCTCCAGCTGCACTGTAAATTCTATGATACTGGCTCAGAATACACCATTCCCAGACTTTACTGGTACACTGGCTGTGAGGGCACTCTTCCCAAACGGCTTCACTATGATGCCAACTGTGTGAAAAATATACTTAGGCCACTTTGCTGCTTGTGACAATAAGCGATTTTCATTTTTTCATTCATACTGACTGAGAGGGCTTCATTCCCTGACTACTTTCCTGTGCCACTGGTTGTGTGGACACCATTTCCAAACTACTTTGCTGCGACACTGGCTGCGAGGACACCGTTCACAGACTACTTTACGGCGACGTCTGGTGAGGTAAGATATGCAAACGAAAGGTTGAAAATGCTTGTTTTCTATTGGTCCACACACACTGTTCTCTGTTGGTGAAAGTATGCTGTCCTTTCATTGGTTTAAAGTGAAACGTTTAAACTCGGAAAAAATGCCCGGACCTAGTGGCATTACGACTCAGTTGGACCCGTCGAATTCGCTTTTGTTTGGAACTGGCTCAGATTCTGTCAGAACCATATCTTCCGGTACCCGACCCTTGTTCGCAATGGTTCCTTCTGGCTTTGTGGAAATAGGGCCTATAAGACCCTTTCCGTTGATTGGGCAGGGACCTGCACCATTGACAATATTATTCCTGAGGTCTTTGGGGTCCAACACCTTGCCATTCACTCCCTCCATACCAGCTGGGACGTCTGGGGCAATTATAAGCGATCGGTCCCGAACCAACAGGTTACCCATAATACCATGTTCCACCAGTTTGTCCGGGCCCTCATCCCGGGTCTGGGAATCTCAGAATTAGAAAAGGCTCTCATTAACATCTCTGCCACTACGGAACTCATTGAGAATAAAACCGTGGATGCCATCCAGGGATTGCAATCAGGGATTCAGTCCCTCTCTAAAGTCGTACTCCAGAATCAAATGTCTCTTGGTTTCCTATTAGCAGCGCAAGGGGGGGTCTTGCAGCCATTAACAAATCTTGTTGTTTCTATGTTAATGAGGACCAGAGAATTGAGGCGAATGTGAGCAATATTCAGGAGCAAGTCCACCTTCATCATTCTGTGGTTCAATAAAGGCCTTCTGATTGGTGAGGATGGCTCCCTGATATTAGAATCTGGTTTTGAGGATTTTTAACGACCCTCCTCAAGTACCTTATGGTAGGCCTTGCCCTTCTTAATGTCCTGTATGTGTAAGGTTGAAAATGCCTGTTTTCTATTGGTTAGAGTATGCAGTTCTTTCATTGGTTTAAAATGAAACTTTTAAACTCAGAAAATATGCCCAGACCTACTGGCATTACGACTTGGTCAGACCTGTCAAATTCGCTGGTTACCAGCCAAATTTACTGCAACACTGGCTGCGAGGACACCATTCCCAGACTGCTTCACTATGATACTGACTGTGAGGACACCATTCTCAGACTGCGTCACGATGACACTGACTGCGAGGACACCGTTCCCAGACTGCTTCACTATGATACTGACTGTGAGGACACCATTCTCAGACTGCTTCACTGTAACACTGACTGCGAGGACACCATTCCCAGACAACGTTACTGTGACACTGGCTGCGAGGACACCATCCCCAGACTACGTTACTGTGACACTGGCTGCGAGGAAACCGTTCGCAGACTGCTTCACTGTGACACTGACTGTGAGGACACCGTTCCCAGACTGCTGCACTATGACACTGGCTGCGAGGACACCGTTCCCAGACTACGTTGCTGTGACACTGGCTGTGAGGACAGCATTCCCAGATTATGTTACTGTGGTCCCGTTCCCAGAGTACGCTACTGTGACACAGGCTGCGAGGAGACCGTTCCCAGATGTCTTAACTGCAGGGGGGCATGATAGCACAGTGGCTAGCACAGTTGCATCACAGCTCCAGGGTCCCAGGTTCGATTCCCGGCTTGGGTCACTGTCTGTGCGGAGTTTGCACTTTCTCCCCGTGTCTGCGTGGGTTTCTTACGGGTGCTCCGGTTTCCTCCCACAGTCCAAAAATGTGCAGGTTAGGTTGATTTGCTATGCTAAATTGCCCTTCGTGTCCAAAAAGGTTGGGTTGGTTGCTGGGTTAGGGGGATAGGGGGGGGTGGGGCGAGGGGGTGGGGGTGTGGGCTTAGGTAGAGTGCTCTTCCAAGGGCCGGTGCAGACTGGATGGGCCAAATGGCCTCCAGCTGCACTGTAAATTCTATGATACTGGCTCAGAATACACCATTCCCAGACTTTACTGGTACACTGGCTGTGAGGGCACTCTTCCCAAACGGCTTCACTATGATGCCAACTGTGTGAAAAATATACTTAGGCCACTTTGCTGCTTGTGACAATAAGCGATTTTCATTTTTTCATTCATACTGACTGAGAGGGCTTCATTCCCTGACTACTTTCCTGTGCCACTGGTTGTGAGGACACCATTTCCAAACTACTTTGCTGCGACACTGGCTGCGAGGACACCGTTCACAGACTACTTTACGGCGACATCTGGTGAGGTAAGATATGCAAACGAAAGGTTGAAAATGCTTGTTTTCTATTGGTCCACACACACTGTTCTCTGTTGGTGAAAGTATGCTGTCCTTTCATTGGTTTAAAGTGAAACGTTTAAACTCGGAAAAAATGCCCGGACCTAGTGGCATTACGACTCAGTTGGACCTGTCAAATTCGCTTTTGTTTGGAACTGGCTCAGATTCTGTCAGAACCATATCTTCCGGTACCCGACCCTTGTTCGCAATGGTTCCTTCTGGCTTTGTGGAAATAGGGCCTATAAGACCCTTTCCGTTGATTGGGCAGGGACCTGCACCATTGACAATATTATTCCTGAGGTCTTTGGGGTCCAACACCTTGCCATTCACTCCCTCCATACCAGCTGGGACGTCTGGGGCAATTATAAGCGATCGGTCCCGAACCAACTGGTTACCCATAATACCATGTTCCACCAGTTTGTCCGGGCCCTCATCCCGGGTCTGGGAATCTCAGAATTAGAAAAGGCTCTCATTAACATCTCTGCCACTACGGAACTCATTGAGAATAAAACCGTGGATGCCATCCAGGGATTGCAATCAGGGATTCAGTCCCTCTCTAAAGTCGTACTCCAGAGTCGAATGTCTCTTGGTTTCCTATTGGCAGCGCAAGGGGGGGTCTTGCAGCCATTAACAAATCTTGTTGTTTTATGTTAATGAGGACCGGAGAATTGAGGCGAATGTGAGCAATATTCAGGAGCAAGTCCACCTTCATCAATCTGTGGTTCAATAAAGGCCTTCTGATTGGTGAAGATGGCTCCCTGATATTAGAATCTGGTTTTGAGGATTTTTAACGACCCTCCTCAAGTACCTCATGGTAGGCCTTGCCCTTCTTAATGTCCTGTATGTGTAAGGTTGAAAATGCCTGTTTTCTATTGGTTAGAGTATGCAGTTCTTTCATTGGTTTAAAATGAAACTTTTAAACTCAGAAAATATGCCCAGACCTACTGGCATTACGACTTGGTCAGACCTGTCAAATTCGCTGGTTACCAGCCAAATTTACTGCGACACTGGCTGCGAGGACACCATTCCCAGACTGCTTCACTATGATACTGACTGTGAAGACACCATTCTCAGACTGCGTCACGATGACACTGACTGCGAGGACACCGTTCCCAGACTGCTTCACTATGATACTGACTGTGAGGACACCATTCTCAGACTGCTTCACTGTAACACTGACTGCGAGGACACCATCTCCAGACTACGTTACTGTGACACTGGCTGCGAGGACACCATTCCCACACTGCTTCACTGTGACACTGACTGTGAGGACACCGTTCCCAGACTGCTTCACTATGACACTGGCTGCGAGGACACCGTTCCCAGACTACGTTGCTGCGACACTGGCTGTGAGAACACCGTTCCCAGGCTACGTCACTATGATACTGACTGCGAGGACACCGTTCCCAGACTACGTTACTGTGACACTGACTGTGAGGACACCGTTCCCAGACTGCTGCACTATGACACTGGCTGCGAGGACACCGTTCCCAGACTACGTTGCTGTGACACTGGCTGTGAGGACAGCATTCCCAGATTATGTTACTGTGGTCCCGTTCCCAGAGTACGCTACTGTGACACAGGCTGCGAGGAGACCGTTCCCAGATGTCTTAACTGCAGGGGGGCATGATAGCACAGTGGCTAGCACAGTTGCATCACAGCTCCAGGGTCCCAGGTTTGATTCCCGGCTTGGGTCACTGTCTGTGCGGAGTTTGCACTTTCTCCCCGTGTCTGCGTGGGTTTCTTACGGGTGCTCCGGTTTCCTCCCACAGTCCAAAAATGTGCAGGTTAGGTTGATTTGCTATGCTAAATTGCCCTTAGTGTCCAAAAAGGTTGGGTTGGTTACTGGGTTAAGGGGATAGGGGGGGGGGGGGGCGGGGGGGTGGGGGTGTGGGCTTAGGTAGAGTGCTCTTCCAAGGGCCGGTGCAGACTGGATGGGCCAAATGGCCTCCAGCTGCACTGTAAATTCTATGATACTGGCTCAGAATACACCATTCCCAGACTTTACTGGTACACTGGCTGTGAGGGCACTCTTCCCAAACGGCTTCACTATGATGCCAACTGTGTGAAAAATATACTTAGGCCACTTTGCTGCTTGTGACAATAAGCGATTTTCATTTTTTCATTCATACTGACTGAGAGGGCTTCATTCCCTGACTATTTTCCTGTGCCACTGGTTGTGAGGACACCATTTCCAAACTACTTTGCTGCGACACTGGCTGCGAGGACACCGTTCACAGACTACTTTACGGCGACATCTGGTGAGGTAAGATATGCAAACGAAAGGTTGAAAATGCTTGTTTTCTATTGGTCCACACACGCTGTTCTCTGTTGGTGAAAGTATGCTGTCCTTTCATTGGTTTAAAGTGAAACGTTTAAACTCGGAAAAAATGCCCGGACCTAGTGGCATTACGACTCAGTTGGACCTGTCAAATTCGCTTTTGTTTGGAACTGGCTCAGATTCTGTCAGAACCATATCTTCCGGTACCCGACCCTTGTTCGCAATGGTTCCTTCTGGCTTTGTGGAAATAGGGCCTATAAGACCCTTTCCGTTGATTGGGCAGGGACCTGCACCATTGACAATATTATTCCTGAGGTCTTTGGGGTCCAACACCTTGCCATTCACTCCCTCCATACCAGCTGGGACGTCTGGGGCAATTATAAGCGATCGGTCCCGAACCAACTGGTTACCCATAATACCATGTTCCACCAGTTTGTCCGGGCCCTCATCCCGGGTCTGGGAATCTCAGAATTAGAAAAGGCTCTCATTAACATCTCTGCCACTACGGAACTCATTGAGAATAAAACCGTGGATGCCATCCAGGGATTGCAATCAGGGATTCAGTCCCTCTCTAAAGTCGTACTCCAGAGTCGAATGTCTCTTGGTTTCCTATTGGCAGCGCAAGGGGGGGTCTTGCAGCCATTAACAAATCTTGTTGTTTTATGTTAATGAGGACCGGAGAATTGAGGCGAATGTGAGCAATATTCAGGAGCAAGTCCACCTTCATCAATCTGTGGTTCAATAAAGGCCTTCTGATTGGTGAAGATGGCTCCCTGATATTAGAATCTGGTTTTGAGGATTTTTAACGACCCTCCTCAAGTACCTCATGGTAGGCCTTGCCCTTCTTAATGTCCTGTATGTGTAAGGTTGAAAATGCCTGTTTTCTATTGGTTAGAGTATGCAGTTCTTTCATTGGTTTAAAATGAAACTTTTAAACTCAGAAAATATGCCCAGACCTACTGGCATTACGACTTGGTCAGACCTGTCAAATTCGCTGGTTACCAGCCAAATTTACTGCGACACTGGCTGCGAGGACACCATTCCCAGACTGCTTCACTATGATACTGACTGTGAAGACACCATTCTCAGACTGCGTCACGATGACACTGACTGCGAGGACACCGTTCCCAGACTGCTTCACTATGATACTGACTGTGAGGACACCATTCTCAGACTGCTTCACTGTAACACTGACTGCGAGGACACCATCTCCAGACTACGTTACTGTGACACTGGCTGCGAGGACACCATTCCCACACTGCTTCACTGTGACACTGACTGTGAGGACACCGTTCCCAGACTGCTTCACTATGACACTGGCTGCGAGGACACCGTTCCCAGACTACGTTGCTGCGACACTGGCTGTGAGAACACCGTTCCCAGGCTACGTCACTATGATACTGACTGCGAGGACACCGTTCCCAGACTACGTTACTGTGACACTGACTGTGAGGACACCGTTCCCAGACTGCTGCACTATGACACTGGCTGCGAGGACACCGTTCCCAGACTACGTTGCTGTGACACTGGCTGTGAGGACAGCATTCCCAGATTATGTTACTGTGGTCCCGTTCCCAGAGTACGCTACTGTGACACAGGCTGCGAGGAGACCGTTCCCAGATGTCTTAACTGCAGGGGGGCATGATAGCACAGTGGCTAGCACAGTTGCATCACAGCTCCAGGGTCCCAGGTTTGATTCCCGGCTTGGGTCACTGTCTGTGCGGAGTTTGCACTTTCTCCCCGTGTCTGCGTGGGTTTCTTACGGGTGCTCCGGTTTCCTCCCACAGTCCAAAAATGTGCAGGTTAGGTTGATTTGCTATGCTAAATTGCCCTTAGTGTCCAAAAAGGTTGGGTTGGTTACTGGGTTAAGGGGATAGGGGGGGGGGGGCGGGGGGGTGGGGGTGTGGGCTTAGGTAGAGTGCTCTTCCAAGGGCCGGTGCAGACTGGATGGGCCAAATGGCCTCCAGCTGCACTGTAAATTCTATGATACTGGCTCAGAATACACCATTCCCAGACTTTACTGGTACACTGGCTGTGAGGGCACTCTTCCCAAACGGCTTCACTATGATGCCAACTGTGTGAAAAATATACTTAGGCCACTTTGCTGCTTGTGACAATAAGCGATTTTCATTTTTTCATTCATACTGACTGAGAGGGCTTCATTCCCTGACTATTTTCCTGTGCCACTGGTTGTGAGGACACCATTTCCAAACTACTTTGCTGCGACACTGGCTGCGAGGACACCGTTCACAGACTACTTTACGGCGACATCTGGTGAGGTAAGATATGCAAACGAAAGGTTGAAAATGCTTGTTTTCTATTGGTCCACACACGCTGTTCTCTGTTGGTGAAAGTATGCTGTCCTTTCATTGGTTTAAAGTGAAACGTTTAAACTCGGAAAAAATGCCCGGACCTAGTGGCATTACGACTCAGTTGGACCTGTCAAATTCGCTTTTGTTTGGAACTGGCTCAGATTCTGTCAGAACCATATCTTCCGGTACCCGACCCTTGTTCGCAATGGTTCCTTCTGGCTTTGTGGAAATAGGGCCTATAAGACCCTTTCCGTTGATTGGGCAGGGACCTGCACCATTGACAATATTATTCCTGAGGTCTTTGGGGTCCAACACCTTGCCATTCACTCCCTCCATACCAGCTGGGACGTCTGGGGCAATTATAAGCGATCGGTCCCGAACCAACTGGTTACCCATAATACCATGTTCCACCAGTTTGTCCGGGCCCTCATCCCGGGTCAGGGAATCTCAGAATTAGAAAAGGCTCTCATTAACATCTCTGCCACTACGGAACTCATTGAGAATAAAACCGTGGATGCCATCCAGGGATTGCAATCAGGGATTCAGTCCCTCTCTAAAGTCGTACTCCAGAATCGAATGTCTCTTGGTTTCCGATTAGCAGCGCAAGGGGGGGTCTTGCAGCCATTAACAAATCTTGTTGTTTCTATGTTAATGAGGACCAGAGAATTGAGGCGAATGTGAGCAATATTCAGGAGCAAGTCCACCTTCATCATTCTGTGGTTCAATAAAGGCCTTCTGATTGGTGAGGATGGCTCCCTGATATTAGAATCTGGTTTTGAGGATTTTTAACGACCCTCCTCAAGTACCTTATGGTAGGCCTTGCCCTTCTTAATGTCCTGTATGTGTAAGGTTGAAAATGCCTGTTTTCTATTGGTTAGAGTATGCAGTTCTTTCATTGGTTTAAAATGAAACTTTTAAACTCAGAAAATATGCCCAGACCTACTGGCATTACGACTTGGTCAGACCTGTCAAATTCGCTGGTTACCAGCCAAATTTACTGCGACACTGGCTGCGAGGACACCATTCCCAGACTGCTTCACTATGATACTGACTGTGAGGACACCATTCTCAGACTGCGTCACGATGACACTGACTGCGAGGACACCGTTCCCAGACTGCTTCACTATGATACTGACTGTGAGGACACCATTCTCAGACTGCTTCACTGTAACACTGACTGCGAGGACACCATTCCCAGACAACGTTACTGTGACACTGGCTGCGAGGACACCATCCCCAGACTACGTTACTGTGACACTGGCTGCGAGGACACCGTTCCCACACTGCTTCACTGTGACACTGACTGTGAGGACACCGTTCCCAGACTGCGTCACTATGACACTGACTGCGAGAACACCGTTCACAGACTACGTTACTGTGACACTGGCTGCGAGGACACCATTCCCAGACTGCTGCACTATGATACCGACTGTGAGGACACCGTTCCCAGACTGCTTCACTATGACACTGACTGCGAGGATACCGTTCCCAGACTACGTTGCTGCGACACTGGCTGTGAGGACACCGTTCCCAGGCTACGTCACTATGATACTGACTGCGAGGACACCGTTCCCAGACTACGTTACTGTGACACTGACTGTGAGGACACCGTTCCCAGACTGCTTCACTATGACACTGACTGCGAGAACACCGTTCACAGACTACGTTACTGTGACACTGGCTGCGAGGACACCATTCCCAGACTGCTGCACTATGATACCGACTGTGAGGACACCGTTCCCAGACTGCGTCACTATGACACTGACTGCGAGAACACCGTTCACAGACTACGTTACTGTGACACTGGCTGCGAGGACACCATTCCCAGACTGCTGCACTATGATACCGACTGTGAGGACACCGTTCCCAGACTGCTTCACTATGACACTGACTGCGAGGACACCGTTCCCAGACTGCTTCACTATGACACTGACTGCGAGGACACCGCTCCCAGACTACGTTACTGTGACACTGGCTGCGAGGACACCGTTCCCAGACTGCTTCACTATGACACTGACTGCGAGGACACCGTTCCCAGACTACGTTGCTGCGACACTGGCTGTGAGGACACCGTTCCCAGGCTACGTCACTATGATACCGACTGTGAGGACACCGTTCCCAGACTGCTTCACTATGACACTGGCTGCGAGGACACCGTTCCCAGACTACGTTGCTGCGACACTGGCTGTGAGGACACCGTTCCCAGGCTACGTCACTATGATACTGACTGCGAGGACACCGTTCCCAGACTACGCTACTGTGACACTGACTGTGAGGACACCGTTCCCAGACTGCTGCACTATGACACTGGCTGCGAGGACACCGTTCCCAGACTACGTTGCTGCGACACTGGCTGTGAGGACAGCATTCCCAGATTATGTTACTGTGGTCCCGTTCCCAGAGTACGCTACTGTGACACAGGCTGCGAGGAGACCGTTCCCAGATGTCTTAACTGCAGGGGGGCATGATAGCACAGTGGCTAGCACAGTTGCATCACAGCTCCAGGGTCCCAGGTTCGATTCCCGGCTTGGGTCACTGTCTGTGCGGAGTTTGCACTTTCTCCCCGTGTCTGCGTGGGCTTCTTACGGGTGCTCCGGTTTCCTCCCACAGTCCAAAAATGTGCAGGTTAGGTTGATTTGCTATGCTAAATTGCCCTTAGTGTCCAAAAAGGTTGGGTTGGTTGCTGGGTTAGGGGGATAGGGGGGGGGGGGTGGGGCGGGGGGGTGGGGGTGTGGGCTTAGGTAGAGTGCTCTTCCAAGGGCCGGTGCAGACTGGATGGGCCAAATGGCCTCCAGCTGCACTGTAAATTCTATGATACTGGCTCAGAATACACCATTCCCAGACTTTACTGGTACACTGGCTGTGAGGGCACTCTTCCCAAACGGCTTCACTATGATGCCAACTGTGTGAAAAATATACTTAGGCCACTTTGCTGCTTGTGACAATAAGCGATTTTCATTTTTTCATTCATACTGACTGAGAGGGCTTCATTCCCTGACTACTTTCCTGTGCCACTGGTTGTGAGGACACCATTTCCAAACTACTTTGCTGCGACACTGGCTGCGAGGACACCGTTCACAGACTACTTTACGGCGACATCTGGTGAGGTAAGATATGCAAACGAAAGGTTGAAAATGCTTGTTTTCTATTGGTCCACACACACTGTTCTCTGTTGGTGAAAGTATGCTGTCCTTTCATTGGTTTAAAGTGAAACGTTTAAACTCGGAAAAAATGCCCGGACCTAGTGGCATTACGACTCAGTTGGACCTGTCAAATTCGCTTTTGTTTGGAACTGGCTCAGATTCTGTCAGAACCATATCTTCCGGTACCCGACCCTTGTTCGCAATGGTTCCTTCTGGCTTTGTGGAAATAGGGCCTATAAGACCCTTTCCGTTGATTGGGCAGGGACCTGCACCATTGACAATATTATTCCTGAGGTCTTTGGGGTCCAACACCTTGCCATTCACTCCCTCCATACCAGCTGGGACGTCTGGGGCAATTATAAGCGATCGGTCCCGAACCAACTGGTTACCCATAATACCATGTTCCACCAGTTTGTCCGGGCCCTCATCCCGCGTCTGGGAATCTCAGAATTAGAAAAGGCTCTCATTAACATCTCTGCCACTACGGAACTCATTGAGAATAAAACCGTGGATGCCATCCAGGGATTGCAATCAGGGATTCAGTCCCTCTCTAAAGTCGTACTCCAGAGTCGAATGTCTCTTGGTTTCCTATTAGCAGCGCAAGGGGGGGTCTTGCAGCCATTAACAAATCTTGTTGTTTTTATGTTAATGAGGACCGGAGAATTGAGGCGAATGTGAGCAATATTCAGGAGCAAGTCCACCTTCATCAATCTGTGGTTCAATAAAGGCCTTCTGATTGGTGAAGATGGCTCCCTGATATTAGAATCTGGTTTTGAGGATTTTTAACGACCCTCCTCAAGTACCTCATGGTAGGCCTTGCCCTTCTTAATGTCCTGTATGTGTAAGGTTGAAAATGCCTGTTTTCTATTGGTTAGAGTATGCAGTTCTTTCATTGGTTTAAAATGAAACTTTTAAACTCAGAAAATATGCCCAGACCTACTGGCATTACGACTTGGTCAGACCTGTCAAATTCGCTGGTTACCAGCCAAATTTACTGCGACACTGGCTGCGAGGACACCATTCCCAGACTGCTTCACTATGATACTGACTGTGAGGACACCATTCTCAGACTGCGTCACGATGACACTGACTGCGAGGACACCGTTCCCAGACTGCTTCACTATGATACTGACTGTGAGGACACCATTCTCAGACTGCTTCACTGTAACACTGACTGCGAGGACACCATCCCCAGACTATGTTACTGTGACACTGGCTGCGAGGACACCATTCCCACACTGCTTCACTGTGACACTGACTGTGAGGACACCGTTCCCAGACTGCTTCACTATGACACTGACTGCGAGGACACCGTTCCCAGACTACGTTGCTGCGACACTGGCTGTGAGGACACCGTTCCCAGGCTACGTCACTATGATATTGACTGCGAGGACACCGTTCCCAGACTACGTTACTGTGACACTGACTGTGAGGACACCGTTCCCAGACTGCTGCACTATGACACTGGCTGCGAGGACACCGTTCCCAGACTACGTTGCTGTGACACTGGCTGTGAGGACAGCATTCCCAGATTATGTTACTGTGGTCCCGTTCCCAGAGTACGCTACTGTGACACAGGCTGCGAGGAGACCGTTCCCAGATGTCTTAACTGCAGGGGGGCATGATAGCACAGTGGCTAGCACAGTTGCATCACAGCTCCAGGGTCCCAGGTTCGATTCCCGGCTTGGGTCACTGTCTGTGCGGAGTTTGCACTTTCTCCCCGTGTCTGCGTGGGTTTCTTACGGGTGCTCCGGTTTCCTCCCACAGTCCAAAAATGTGCAGGTTAGGTTGATTTGCTATGCTAAATTGCCCTTAGTGTCCAAAAAGGTTGGGTTGGTTACTGGGTTAAGGGGATAGGGGGGGGGGGGGGGTGGGTGGGGGGGTGGGGGTGTGGGCTTAGGTAGAGTGCTCTTCCAAGGGCCGGTGCAGACTGGATGGGCCAAATGGCCTCCAGCTGCACTGTAAATTCTATGATACTGGCTCAGAATACACCATTCCCAGACTTTACTGGTACACTGGCTGTGAGGGCACTCTTCCCAAACGGCTTCACTATGATGCCAACTGTGTGAAAAATATACTTAGGCCACTTTGCTGCTTGTGACAATAAGCGATTTTCATTTTTTCATTCATACTGACTGAGAGGGCTTCATTCCCTGACTATTTTCCTGTGCCACTGGTTGTGAGGACACCATTTCCAAACTACTTTGCTGCGACACTGGCTGCGAGGACACCGTTCACAGACTACTTTACGGCGACATCTGGTGAGGTAAGATATGCAAACGAAAGGTTGAAAATGCTTGTTTTCTATTGGTCCACACACACTGTTCTCTGTTGGTGAAAGTATGCTGTCCTTTCATTGGTTTAAAGTGAAACGTTTAAACTCGGAAAAAATGCCCGGACCTAGTGGCATTACGACTCAGTTGGACCTGTCAAATTCGCTTTTGTTTGGAACTGGCTCAGATTCTGTCAGAACCATATCTTCCGGTACCCGACCCTTGTTCGCAATGGTTCCTTCTGGCTTTGTGGAAATAGGGCCTATAAGACCCTTTCCGTTGATTGGGCAGGGACCTGCACCATTGACAATATTATTCCTGAGGTCTTTGGGGTCCAACACCTTGCCATTCACTCCCTCCATACCAGCTGGGACGTCTGGGGCAATTATAAGCGATCGGTCCCGAACCAACTGGTTACCCATAATACCATGTTCCACCAGTTTGTCCGGGCCCTCATCCCGGGTCAGGGAATCTCAGAATTAGAAAAGGCTCTCATTAACATCTCTGCCACTACGGAACTCATTGAGAATAAAACCGTGGATGCCATCCAGGGATTGCAATCAGGGATTCAGTCCCTCTCTAAAGTCGTACTCCAGAATCGAATGTCTCTTGGTTTCCGATTAGCAGCGCAAGGGGGGGTCTTGCAGCCATTAACAAATCTTGTTGTTTCTATGTTAATGAGGACCAGAGAATTGAGGCGAATGTGAGCAATATTCAGGAGCAAGTCCACCTTCATCATTCTGTGGTTCAATAAAGGCCTTCTGATTGGTGAGGATGGCTCCCTGATATTAGAATCTGGTTTTGAGGATTTTTAACGACCCTCCTCAAGTACCTTATGGTAGGCCTTGCCCTTCTTAATGTCCTGTATGTGTAAGGTTGAAAATGCCTGTTTTCTATTGGTTAGAGTATGCAGTTCTTTCATTGGTTTAAAATGAAACTTTTAAACTCAGAAAATATGCCCAGACCTACTGGCATTACGACTTGGTCAGACCTGTCAAATTCGCTGGTTACCAGCCAAATTTACTGCGACACTGGCTGCGAGGACACCATTCCCAGACTGCTTCACTATGATACTGACTGTGAGGACACCATTCTCAGACTGCGTCACGATGACACTGACTGCGAGGACACCATTCCCAGACAACGTTACTGTGACACTGGCTGCGAGGACACCATCCCCAGACTACGTTACTGTGACACTGGCTGCGAGGACACCGTTCCCACACTGCTTCACTGTGACACTGACTGTGAGGACACCGTTCCCAGACTGCGTCACTATGACACTGACTGCGAGAACACCGTTCACAGACTACGTTACTGTGACACTGGCTGCGAGGACACCATTCCCAGACTGCTGCACTATGATACCGACTGTGAGGACACCGTTCCCAGACTGCTTCACTGTGACACTGACTGTGAGGACACCGTTCCCAGACTGCGTCACTATGACTCTGACTGCGAGAACACCGTTCACAGACTACGTTGCTGCGACACTGGCTGCGAGGACACCATCCCCAGACTACGTTACTGTGACACTGGCTGCGAGGACACCGTTCCCAGACTGCGTCACTATGACACTGACTGCGAGAACACCGTTCACAGACTACGTTACTGTGACACTGGCTGCGAGGACACCATTCCCAGACTGCTGCACTATGATACCGACTGTGAGGACACCGTTCCCAGACTGCTTCACTATGACACTGACTGCGAGGACACCGTTCCCAGACTACGTTGCTGCGACACTGGCTGTGAGGACACCGTTCCCAGGCTACGTCACTATGATACTGACTGCGAGGACACCGTTCCCAGACTACGTTACTGTAACACTGACTGCGAGGACACCGTTCCCAGACTACGTTACTGTGACACTGACTGTGAGGACACCGTTCCCAGACTGCTGCACTATGACACTGGCTGCGAGGACACCGTTCCCAGACTACGTTGCTGCGACACTGGCTGTGAGGACAGCATTCCCAGATTATGTTACTGTGGTCCCGTTCCCAGAGTACGCTACTGTGACACAGGCTGCGAGGAGACCGTTCCCAGATGTCTTAACTGCAGGGGGGCATGATAGCACAGTGGCTAGCACAGTTGCATCACAGCTCCAGGGTCCCAGGTTCGATTCCCGGCTTGGGTCACTGTCTGTGCGGAGTTTGCACTTTCTCCCCGTGTCTGCGTGGGTTTCTTACGGGTGCTCCGGTTTCCTCCCACAGTCCAAAAATGTGCAGGTTAGGTTGATTTGCTATGCTAAATTGCCCTTAGTGTCCAAAAAGGTTGGGTTGGTTACTGGGTTAAGGGGATAGGGGGGGGGGGGGGGGGGGCGGGGGGGGGGGGGGTGTGGGCTTAGGTAGAGTGCTCTTCCAAGGGCCGGTGCAGACTGGATGGGCCAAATGGCCTCCAGCTGCACTGTAAATTCTATGATACTGGCTCAGAATACACCATTCCCAGACTTTACTGGTACACTGGCTGTGAGGGCACTCTTCCCAAACGGCTTCACTATGATGCCAACTGTGTGAAAAATATACTTAGGCCACTTTGCTGCTTGTGACAATAAGCGATTTTCATTTTTTCATTCATACTGACTGAGAGGGCTTCATTCCCTGACTACTTTCCTGTGCCACTGGTTGTGAGGACACCATTTCCAAACTACTTTGCTGCGACACTGGCTGCGAGGACACCGTTCACAGACTACTTGACGGCGACATCTGGTGAGGTAAGATATGCAAACGAAAGGTTGAAAATGCTTGTTTTCTATTGGTCCACACACACTGTTCTCTGTTGGTGAAAGTATGCTGTCCTTTCATTGGTTTAAAGTGAAACGTTTAAACTCGGAAAAAATGCCCGGACCTAGTGGCATTACGACTCAGTTGGACCCGTCGAATTCGCTTTTGTTTGGAACTGGCTCAGATTCTGTCAGAACCATATCTTCCGGTACCCGACCCTTGTTCGCAATGGTTCCTTCTGGCTTTGTGGAAATAGGGCCTATAAGACCCTTTCCGTTGATTGGGCAGGGACCTGCACCATTGACAATATTATTCCTGAGGTCTTTGGGGTCCAACACCTTGCCATTCACTCCCTCCATACCAGCTGGGACGTCTGGGGCAATTATAAGCGATCGGTCCCGAACCAACTGGTTACCCATAATACCATGTTCCACCAGTTTGTCCGGGCCCTCATCCCGGGTCTGGGAATCTCAGAATTAGAAAAGGCTCTCATTAACATCTCTGCCACTACGGAACTCATTGAGAATAAAACCGTGGATGCCATCCAGGGATTGCAATCAGGGATTCAGTCCCTCTCTAAAGTCGTACTCCAGAATCGAATGTCTCTTGGTTTCCTATTAGCAGCGCAAGGGGGGGTCTTGCAGCCATTAACAAATCTTGTTGTTTCTATGTTAATGAGGACCAGAGAATTGAGGCGAATGTGAGCAATATTCAGGAGCAAGTCCACCTTCATCATTCTGTGGTTCAATAAAGGCCTTCTGATTGGTGAGGATGGCTCCCTGATATTAGAATCTGGTTTTGAGGATTTTTAACGACCCTCCTCAAGTACCTTATGGTAGGCCTTGCCCTTCTTAATGTCCTGTATGTGTAAGGTTGAAAATGCCTGTTTTCTATTGGTTAGAGTATGCAGTTCTTTCATTGGTTTAAAATGAAACTTTTAAACTCAGAAAATATGCCCAGACCTATTGGCATTACGACTTGGTCAGACCTGTCAAATTCGCTGGTTACCAGCCAAATTTACTGCGACACTGGCTGCGAGGACACCATTCCCAGACTGCTTCACTATGATACTGACTGTGAGGACACCATTCTCAGACTGCGTCACGATGACACTGACTGCGAGGACACCGTTCCCAGACTGCTTCACTATGATACTGACTGTGAGGACACCATTCTCAGACTGCTTCACTGTAACACTGACTGCGAGGACACCATTCCCAGACAACGTTACTGTGACACTGGCTGCGAGGACACCATCCCCAGACTACGTTACTGTGACACTGGCTGCGAGGACACCGTTCCCACACTGCTTCACTGTGACACTGACTGTGAGGACACCGTTCCCAGACTGCGTCACTATGACACTGACTGCGAGAACACCGTTCACAGACTACGTTACTGTGACACTGGCTGCGAGGACACCATTCCCAGACTGCTTCACTATGATACCGACTGTGAGGACACCGTTCACAGACTATGTTACTGTGACACTGACTGCGTGGACACCGCTCCCAGACTACGTTACTGTGACACTCGCTGTGAGGACACCGTTCCCAGACTGCTTCACTATGACACTGACTGCGAGGACACCGCTCCCAGACTACGTTACTGTGACATTGGCTGCGAGGACACTGTTCCCAGACTACGTTACTGTGACACTGGCTGCGAGGGCACCGTTCACAGACTACGTTACTGTGACACTGACTGCGAGGACACCGTTCACAGACTACGTTACTGCAACACTGACTGCGAGGGCACCGTTCCCAGACTACGTTACTGTGACACTGGCTGCGAGGACACCGTTCCCAGACTACGTTACTGTGACACTGACTGCGAGGACACCGTTCCCAGACTACGTTACTGTGACACTGGCTGCGAGGACACCGTTCCCAGACTACGTTACTGTAACACTGACTGCGAGGACACCGTTCCCAGACTACGTTACTGTGACACTGACTGCGAGGACACCGTTCCCAGACTACGCTACTGTGACACTGACTGCGAGGACACCGTTCCCAGACTACGTTACTGTGACACTGGCTGCGAGGACACCGTTCCCAGACTACGTTACTGTAACACTGACTGCGAGGACACCGTTCCCAGACTACGTTACTGTGACACTGACTGCGAGGACACCGTTCACAGACTACGTTACTGTGACACTGACTGTGAGGACACCGTTCCCAGACTGCTTCACTATGACACTGGCTTCGATGACACCGTTACAAGACTACGTTACTGTGACACTGGCTGCGAGGATACCGTTCCCAGACTGTCTTACTGTGACACTGACTGCGAGGACACTGTTCCCAGACTGTGTTACTGCAACACTGACTGCGAGGTCACTGTTCCCAGACTACGTTACTGCGACACTGGCTGCGAGGACACTGTTCCCAGACTGTGTTACTGCGACACTGACTGTGAGGGCACCGTCCCCAGACAACGTTACTGTGACACTGGCTGCGAGGACACTGTTCCCAGACTACGTTACTGTGACACTGACTGCGAGGTCACCGTTCCCAGACTACGTTACTGTGACACTGGCTGCGAGGCCATCGTTCCCAGACTGTCTTACTGTGACACTGGCTTCGAGGACACCGTTTCCAGACTACGTTACTGTGACACTGGCTGCGAGGCCATCGTTCCCAGACTTTTCTGAGGTACTGGTTGTGAGGGCACCATTCCTACACTGCTTCACTGCGACGCTGACTGCAAGGACACTGTTCCCAGACTGCAGCGCTGACACCATTCCCAGACTGCTTTATTGCGATGCTGAATGCAAGGACACCGTTCCCAGACTGCTCCATTGCAAAGCTTACTGCGAGGACACCATTCCTAGGCCGCATCACTGCGACGCTGTCTGGCAGGACACCCTTCATTCCCAGATTGCCTCACTGCGACACTGTGTGACAGTGTTCCCAGACCACTTAACTGTGATGCTGACTGCAAGGACACCATTTCAAGACTACTTTACTGCGAAGCTGACTGTCAGGACTCTGTTCTGAGACCATGTCTTTGTGATGCTGACTGTGGACTGTGAGGACATCATTCCCAGACTGCCTGACTGAAAAGGTAACTGCGAGGACACCATTCCTAGACCCCTTCACTGCAACGCTGACTGCAAGGACACTGTTCACAGACTGCAGCAAGAACACCATTCCAGACTGCTTCACTGACTGTGTGGAAACTTCCCAGGCTGCTTCACTGTGATGCTGACTTCAAGGACAACATTCCCAGGCTGCTTCACTGCCCAATTGAATGCAAGGGCGCATTACCAGGCTGCTTCACTGCGATACTGACTGTGAGGAAACTTTTCCAAGACCATTTCACTACGATGCTGACTGTGAGGAAACTGTTCTGAGACTGCTTTACTTCAATAATTACTGTGAGGACACCGTTCCCAAACCGCTTCACTGTGACGCTGACTGTGAGGACACCATTCCCAACCACTTTACTGTGATGTTGATTGTGAGGACACTGTTCCCAGACGGCTTCATTGTGATGCTGACTATGAGGACACCATTCCCAAACTGCTTCACTGTGACGCTGACTGTGAGCACAGTGTTCCCCGACTGGTTCATTGTGATGCTGACTATGAGAATGCCGTTCCCAAACCGTTTCACTGTGTGGACACCATTCCCAACTGCTTTACTGCGGCGTTGATTGTGAGGACTCTGTTCCCTGACTGCTTCATTGCAACACTGACAGTGAGGACACCATTCCTAGACCGCTTCATTGTGATGCTGACTGTGAGGACACCGTTCCCAAACTATTTCACTGCGACAGTGACTGCGCAGACACTGCAAAAGTGACATGTTGACCAAGATATGGAGAAGTCTCATTCCTCTTGCTCAAATAGTGCAACAGGATCCTTTTTAAAACTTAAAAGGGTTTAAAGGGATCCCAGTTACCAGTGGTGTACCGCAGGGATCAGTTCTGGGTCCTCTGCTGTTTGTGATTTTCATTAATGACTTGGATGAGGGAGTTGAAGGGTGGGTCAGTAAATTTGCAGACGATGCGAAGATTGGTGGAGTTGTGGATAGTAAGGAGGGCTGTTGTCGGCTGCAAAGAGACATAGATAGGATGCAGAGCTGGGCTGAGAAGTGGCAGATGGAGTTTAACCCTGAAAAGTGTGAGGTTGTCCATTTTGGAAGGACAAATATGAATGCGGAATACAGGGTTAACGGTAGAGTTCTTGGCATTGTGGAGGAGCAGAGAGACCTTGGGGTCTATGTTCATACATCTTTGAAAGTTGCCACTCAAGTGGATAGAGCTGTGAAGAAGGCCTATGGTGTGCTCGCGTTCATTAACAGAGGGATTGAATTTAAGAGCCGTGAGGTGATGATGCAGCTGTACAAAACTTTGGTAAGGCCACATTTGGAGTACTGTGTACAGTTCTGGTCGCCTCATTTTAGGAAGGATGTGAAAGCTCTGGAAAAGGTGCAAAGAAAATTTACCAGGATGTTGCCTGGAATGGAGAGTAGGTCTTACGAGGAAAGGTTGAGGGTGCTAGGCCTTTTCTCATTAGAGCGGAGAAGGATGAGGGGCGACTTGATAGAGGTTTATAAGATGATCAGGGGAATAGATAGAGTAGACAGTCAGAGACTTTTTCCCCAGGTGGAACACACCATTACAAGGGGACATAAATTTAAGGTGAAAGGTGGAAGATATAGGAGGGATATCAGAGGTAGGTTCTTTACCCAGAGAGTAGTGGGGGCATGGAATGCACTGCCTGTGGAAGTAGTTGAGTCGGAAACATTAGGGACCTTCAAGCAGCTGTTGGATAGGTACATGGATTACGGGAAAATGATATAGTGTAGATTTATTTGTTCTTAAGGGCAGCACGGTAGCATTGTGGATAGCACAATTGCTTCACAGATCCATGGTCCCATGTTCGATTCCGGCTTGGGTCATTGTCTGTGCGGAGTCTGCACGTCCTCCCCGTGTCTGCGTGGGTTTCCTCCGGGTGCTCCGGTTTCCTCCCACAGTCCAAAGATGTGCGGGTTAGGTGAATTGGCTAATGATAAATTGCCCTTAATGTCCAAATTGCCCTTGGTGTTGGGTGGAGGTGTTGAGTTTGGGTAGGGTGCTCTTTCCAAGAGCTGGTGCAGACTCAAAGGGCCGAATGGCCTCCTTCTGCACTGTAAATTCAATGATAATCTATGATTAATCTAGGACAAAGGTTCGGCACAACATCGTGGGCCGAAGGGCCTGTTCTGTGCTGTATTTTCTATGTTCTATGTTAACAGCTCACCTGAAACATAGCAGTTCCAACAATGTAACGGTCCTGGTTTAGCAGACCAAGGCAGGCCAGCAGCACGGTTCAATTCCCGTACCAGCCTCCCTGAACAGGCATTTGAATGTGGTGACTAGGGGCTTTTCACAGTAACTTCATTTGAAGCCTACCGGTGACAATAAGCGATTTTCATTTCATTTCCTTCTGTACTGCACTGAAGCGGCAGCCCAGGTTAAATGTTTAAGGATCCAAATAGAGTTCTGGGTAATTTCTGATGTTGGTCCTTGTACATTATTATGTGATGACCTTTGTACAATAAGGAGTCTGTTTGTGCTCACTCACGTATAGGGGCCACCGTAACCGGCATCATACCCATGAAGTGCAATGCTGCTATGACTTTGTCGGCTCTGGGAGGCGTTAGTGGTCTTGTCGGCACCGGGAGTTGACTCAACACATCTACATTCGCGATCTGCATCCTTGGCCAATGTTCCAACGTGTATTCATATGCCGCCAATAAGAGGGCCCATTGCCTGATTCTGGCCGAGGCTATGGGCGGAATGGCTTTATCTTCTTTGCAGAGTCCCAAAGCAGCTTGTGGTTCATCAGCAAACGATGGCCATACACATACTGATGGAAGTTCTTTCGTGCAACAACCACAGCAAAACCTTCTTTCTCAATTTGCGCAAAATTGCACTCAGCCATTTTTCATTGCTGTAACAGCCTCTGTCTTCTCCCTAAAGCTAGACAATGATCTATTCTTCCGGCTTCCTTGTGTGTTTAAAAATGGAGATCTACTGCCCCCACTCTGCCTATCTGACATATTGGCCCATCTGACAGAACTGCTGCTTCCCTTACTGATAGCTATTGGGATGCTGTTTTGAAATTCTCAAAATTTCATTCAGGTTTCAGAGCCCACATTTATTCAACAAACTTTACAAACATTTCATTCAATCCTTTTAAAGTCTGATATTTCAACTGATATGCTTCAGGAACAAATTTGTAACTGTTAAGTACCACAGTTTTAAATGTTTCGTAAGCTGAGGATTGCTCTGCTGAAAAATTAGAATAAACATTCTTAGTTTCCCAAGCAAGATGTCTATTTGATTATTGGCCAACTTAACATTATAGCTTTTCAAACGAGATAAAATAGAACACAGAACAAAGAAATGTACAGCACAGGAACAGACCCTTCGGCCCTCCAAGCCTGTGCTGACCTTTTCCAAGACCATTTCACTACGATGCTGACTGTGAGGAAACTGTTCTGAGACTGCTTTACTTCAATAATTACTGTGAGGACACCGTTCCCAAACCGCTTCACTGTGACGCTGACTGTGAGGACACCATTCCCAACCACTTTACTGTGATGTTGATTGTGAGGACACTGTTCCCAGACGGCTTCATTGTGATGCTGACTATGAGGACACCATTCCCAAACTGCTTCACTGTGACGCTGACTGTGAGCACAGTGTTCCCCGACTGGTTCATTGTGATGCTGACTATGAGAATGCCGTTCCCAAACCGTTTCACTGTGTGGACACCATTCCCAACTGCTTTACTGCGGCGTTGATTGTGAGGACTCTGTTCCCTGACTGCTTCATTGCAACACTGACAGTGAGGACACCATTCCTAGACCGCTTCATTGTGATGCTGACTGTGAGGACACCGTTCCCAAACTATTTCACTGCGACAGTGACTGCGCAGACACTGCAAAAGTGACATGTTGACCAAGATATGGAGAAGTCTCATTCCTCTTGCTCAAATAGTGCAACAGGATCCTTTTTAAAACTTAAAAGGGTTTAAAGGGATCCCAGTTACCAGTGGTGTACCGCAGGGATCAGTTCTGGGTCCTCTGCTGTTTGTGATTTTCATTAATGACTTGGATGAGGGAGTTGAAGGGTGGGTCAGTAAATTTGCAGACGATGCGAAGATTGGTGGAGTTGTGGATAGTAAGGAGGGCTGTTGTCGGCTGCAAAGAGACATAGATAGGATGCAGAGCTGGGCTGAGAAGTGGCAGATGGAGTTTAACCCTGAAAAGTGTGAGGTTGTCCATTTTGGAAGGACAAATATGAATGCGGAATACAGGGTTAACGGTAGAGTTCTTGGCATTGTGGAGGAGCAGAGAGACCTTGGGGTCTATGTTCATACATCTTTGAAAGTTGCCACTCAAGTGGATAGAGCTGTGAAGAAGGCCTATGGTGTGCTCGCGTTCATTAACAGAGGGATTGAATTTAAGAGCCGTGAGGTGATGATGCAGCTGTACAAAACTTTGGTAAGGCCACATTTGGAGTACTGTGTACAGTTCTGGTCGCCTCATTTTAGGAAGGATGTGAAAGCTCTGGAAAAGGTGGACTTTTTGACTGTGCTGACCATGCTGCCCGACTAAACTACAATCTTCTACACTTCCTGGGTCCGTATACCTCTATTCCCATCCTATTCATGTATTTGTCAAGAGGCCCCTTAAATGTCACTATCGTCCCTGCTTCCATCACCTCCTCCGGCAACGAGTTCCAGGCACCCACTACCCTCTGTGTAAAAAACTTGCCTCGTACATCTCCTCTAACCCTTGCCCCTCTCACCTTAAACCTATGCCCCCGAGTAATTGACCCCTCTACACTGGGAAAAAGCCTCTGACTATCCACTTTGTCTATGCCCCTCATAATTTTGTAGATCTCTATCAGGTCGCCCCTCAACCTCCGTCGTTCCAGTGAGAACAAACCAAGTTTATTCATCCGCTCCTCATAGCTAATGCCCTCCATACCAGGCAACATCCTGGTAAATCTCTTCTGCACCCTCTCTAAAGCCTCCACATCCTTCTGGGAGTGTGGTGACCAGAATTGAACACTATACTTCAAGTGTGGCCTAACTAAGGTTCTATACAGCTGCAACATGACTTGCCAATTCTTATACTCAATGCCCCAGCCAATGAAGGCAAGCATGCCGTATGCCTTCTTGACTACGTTCTCCACCTGTGTTGCCACTTACAGTGACCTGTGGACCTGTACACCAAGATCTCTCTGACTGTCAATACTCTTGAGGGTTCTACCATTCACTGTATATTCCCCCCCTGAACAAAGAACAAAGAACAAAGAAATGTACAGCACAGGAACAGGCCCTTCGGCCCTCCAAGCCCGCGCCGACCATGCTGCCCGACTAAACTACAATCTTCTACGCTTCCTGGGTCCGTATCTTTCTATTCCCATCCTATTCATGTATTTGTCAAGATGCCCCTTAAATGTCACTATCGTCCCTGCTTCCACCACCTCCTCCGGTAGCGAGTTCCAGGCACCCACTACCCTCTGCGTAAAAAACTTGCCTCGTACATCTACTCTAAACCTTGCCCCTCTCACCTTAAACCTATGTCCCCTAGTAATTGACCCCTCTACCCTGGGGAAAAGCCTCTGACTATCCACTCTGTCTATGCCCCTCATAATTTTGTATACCTCTATCAGGTCTCCCCTCAACCTCCTTCGTTCCAGTGAGAACAAACCGAGTTTATTCAACCGCTCCTCATAGCTAATGCCCTCCATACCAGGCAACATTCTGGTAAGTCTCTTCTGCACCCTCTCTAAAGCCTCCACATCCTTCTGGTAGTGTGGCGACCAGAATTGAACACTATACTCCAAGTGTGGCCTAACTAAGGTTCTATATAGCTGCAACATGACTTGCCAATTCTTATACTCAATGCCCCGGCCAATGAAGGCAAGCATGCCGTATGCCTTCTTGACTACCTTCTCCACCTGTGTTGCCCCTTTCAATGACCTGTGGACCTGTACTCCTAGATCTCTTTGTCTTTCAATACTCTTGAGGGTTGTACCATTCACTGTATATTCCCGACCTGCGTTAGTCTTTCCAAAATGCATTACCTCACATTTGTCCGGATTAAACTCCATCTGCCATCTCTCCGCCCAAGTCTCCAGACAATCTAAATCCTGCTGTATCCTCCGACAGTCCTCATCGCTATCCGCAATTCCACCAACCTTTGTGTCGTCTGCAAACTTACTAATCAGACCAGTTACATTTTCCTCCAAATCATTTATATATACTACAAACAGCAAAGGTCCCAGCACTGATCCCTGTGGAACACCACTGGTCACAGCCCTCCAATGAGAAAAGCATCCTTCCATTGCTACTCTCTGCCTTCTATGGCCTAGCCAGTTCTATATCCACCTTGCCAGCTCACCCCTGATCCCGTGTGACTTCACCTTTTGTACTAGTCTACCATGAGGGACCTTGTCAAAGGCCTTACTGAAGTCCATATAGACAACATCCACTGCCCTGCCTGCATCAATCATCTTAGTGACCTCCTCAAAAAACTCTATCAAGTTAGTGAGACACGACCTCCCCTTCACAAAACCGTGCTGCTTCACACTAATACGTCCATTTGCTTCCAAATGGGAGTAGATCCTGTCTCGAAGAATTCTCTCCAGTAATTTCCCTACCACTGAAGTAAGGCTCACCGGCCTGTAGTTCCCGGGATTATCCTTGCTACCCTTCTTAAACAGAGGAACAACATTGGCTATTCTCCAGTCCTCCGGGACATCCCCTGAAGACAGCGAGGATCCAAAGATTTCTGTCAAGGCCTCAGCAATTTCCTCTCCAGCCTCCTTCAGTATTCTGGGGTAGATCCCATCAGGCCCTGGGGACTTATCTACCTTAATATTTTTTAAGACACCCAACACCTCGTCTTTTTGGATCACAATGTGACCCAGGCTATCTACACCCCCTTCTCCAGACTCAACATCTATCAATTCCTTCTCTTTGGTGAATACCGATGCAAAGTATTCATTTAGTACCTCGCCCATTTCCTCTGGCTCCACACATAGATTCCCTTGCCTATCCTTCAGTGGGCAACCCTTTCCCTGGCTACCCTCTTGCTTTTTATGTATGTGTAAAAAGCCTTGGGATTTTCCAAGACTTTCCAAAATGCATTACCTCGCATTTGTCCGGATTAAACTCCATCTACCAGGGCAGCACGGTGGCGCAGTGGGTTAGCCCTGCTGCCTCACGGCGCTGAGGTCCCAGGTTCGATCCCGGCTCTGGGTCACTGTCCGTGTGGAGTTTGCACATTCTCCCCGTGTTTGCGTGGGCTTCGCCCCCACAACCCAAAGATATCTGTTTAACAACCTCCTTACCTTGCAGGTCAGCTGGGAGCGGGAGGGAGAGAGAGCCAGGACATTGAAAACAGCGGGGGATATTTAAAAAGCGCGGGAGCTGCGAGTCAGAGCGGAGAGTTTAAAAGTTCGCGGCCTGGGAGAGGTAAGTACTGTTTAAAAACCTCCTTACCTTGCAGGTCAGCTGTTAGTTTCGGCAGTTCAGTTCCGGGAGCAGGCCTATTGGCTGACTGTAAATCAGGAAGGATACAAAAGGTGTGGCTGAAGTGCCTTTAGAAGCGGAGTGCTGGAAGCAAACAGAGTATATCTGAGTTTGGGTAAGGCTGAGTTCGGGTAAGAGGTGAGTGAGGGCTGTGTTTTTTGGAGTTTGGTGTTTGGGGTTGAGTTGCCCCAAAAAAAAAAACAATTGATTAAGTAAATTAATTAACTGGTTAAGGGAATTTGGTGCTCATCTCAAGGAGGTGCAGAGAAGCAGACCTGTGAGGGAGTCTCGGGAGCAATTACATCACAGCCAGCAGGTAAGTGATTGGCTTGTGACTGGTAAGCGATTTCTCTCTCTTTGACTTTCTCTTAGCTGTGTAGTGTAGTTCAAATTTAACCTCAGGTTTAAGTCATGGAAGGAGAGCTCAGACCCGTGTCATGCTCCTCTTGTGAGATGTGGCAATTCAGGGACCCTTCTGGTGTCCCTGACTCCTTCATCTGCAAGAAGTGTGTCCAACTGCAGCTCCTGTTAGACCGCTTGACGGCTCTGGAGCTGCGGATGGACTCACTTTGGAGCATCCGCGATGCTGAGGAAGTTGTGGATAGCACATTCAGTGAGTTGGTCACACCGCAGATTAAAGTTACTGAGGCAGATAGGGAATGGGTGACCAACAGACAGAGGAAGAGTAGGAAGGCAGTGCAGGGATCCCCTGCGGTCATCTCCCTCCAAAACAGATTTACCGTTTTGGAAACTGTTGGGGGAGATGGCTCACCAGGGGAAGGTGGCAGCAGCCAGGTTCATGGCACCGTGGCTGGCTCTGCTGCACAGAAGGGCGGGAAAAAGAGTGGCAGAGCTATAGTGATAAGGGGATTCAATTGTAAGGGGAATAGACAGGCGTTTCTGCGGACGCAAACGAGAATCCAGGTTGGTATGTTGCCTCCCTGGTGCAAGGGTCAAGGATGTCTCGGAGCGGCTGCAGGGCATTCTGGAGGGGGAGGCTGAACAGCCAGCTGTTGTGGTGCATATAGGCACTAACGATATAGGTAAAAAATGGGATGAGGTCCTACAAGCTGAATTTAGGGAGTTAGGAGTTAAACTAAAAAGTAGGACCTCAAAGGTAGTAATCTCAGGATTGCTACCAGTGCCACGTGATAGTCAGAGTAGGAATGACAGGATAGCGAGGATGAATACGTGGCTTGAGAGATGGTGCAAGAGGGAGGGTTTCAAATTCCTGGGACATTGGGACCGGTTCTGGGGGAG
Organism: Scyliorhinus torazame; assembly: GCF_047496885.1. Classification (NCBI taxonomy): domain Eukaryota; kingdom Metazoa; phylum Chordata; class Chondrichthyes; order Carcharhiniformes; family Scyliorhinidae; genus Scyliorhinus; species Scyliorhinus torazame. The sequence continues at coordinate 53,245,186 of NC_092721.1, forward strand.
GTGGGACCTGTACAAATCGGACGGTCTGCATCTGGGTGGGACCGGAACCAATGTTCTCGGGGGTGTGTTTGCTAGTGCAGTTGGGGAGGGTTTAAACTAATGTGGCAGGGGGATGGGAACCGATGTAGGAAGTCAGTGGGGACGGAAACAGAAGGCAGGAAGGGAGAGTGTGTAAAGCATGACCAGAGAAAGCAGGGCAGAGAGCAAGGAAAGTCTACATTAAACTGCATTTATTTCAATGCAAGGGGCCTGACGGGCAAAGCGGATGAACTCAGGGCATGGATGGGCACATGGGACTGGGATATTATAGCTATGACTGAAACATGGCTAAGGGAGGGGCAGGACTGGCAGCTCAATGTTCCGGGGTACAGATGCTATAGAAAGGATAGAACAGGAGGTAAGAGAGGAGGGGGAGTGGCGTTTTTGATTAGGGAGAACATCACGGCAGTACTTAGAGGGGATATATCCGAGGGCCCACTGAGTCTATATGGGTGGAACTGAAAAATAAGAAGGGAGAGATCACCTTGATAGGACTGTACTACAGGCCCCCAAATAGTCAGCGGGAAATTGAGGAGCAAATATGTAAGGAGATTACAGATAGCTGCAAGAATAATAGGGTGGTAATAGTAGGGGGCTTTAACTTTCCCAACATTGACTGGGTCAGCCATAGCATTAGGGGCTTGGATGGAGGGAAATTTGTTGAGTGTATTCAGGAGGAATTTCTCATTCAGTATGTGGATGGACCGACTAGAGAGGGGGCAAAACTTGACCTCGTCTTGAGAAATAAGCAAGGGCAAGTGACAGAAGTGCTAGTGAGGGATCACTTTGGGACAAGTGACCATAACTCCAGTAGTTTTAAGATAGCTATGGAGAATGATAGGTCTGGCCCAAGAGTTAAAATTCTTAATTGGGGCAAGGCCAATTTTGATGGTATCAGACAGGAACTTTCAGAGGTAGATTGGGGGAGACTGTTGGCAGGCAAAGGGATGGCTGGTAAATGGGAGGCTTTTAAAAATGTGTTAACCAGGGTTCAGGGTAAGCACATTCCCTTTGGAGTGAAGGGCAAGGCTGGTAGAAGAAGGGAACCCTGGATGACTCGAGATATTGAGACTCTGGTCAAAAAAAAGAAGGAGGTATATGACGTACATAAACAACTGGGATCAAGTGGATCCCTTGAAGAGTATAGAGATTGTTGAAATAGAGTTAAGAGGGAAATCAGGAGGGCAAAAAGGGGACATGAAATTGCTTTGGCAAATAATGCAAAGGAGAATCCAAAGAGCTTCTACAGATACATAAAGGGAAAAAGAGTAACTAGGGACAGAGTAGGGCCTATTAAGGATCAACAAGGACATCTATGTGCAGAGCCACAAGAGTTGGGTGAGATCCTGAATGAATATTTCTCATCGGTATTCACGGTGGAGAAAGGCATGGATGTTAGGAAACTAAGGGAAATAAATAGTGATGTCTTGAGAAGTGTGCATATTACAGAGGAGGAGGTGCTGGAAGTCTTAAAGCGCATCAAGGTAGATAAATCCCTGGGACCTGATGAAATGTATCCCAGGATGTTGTGGGAGGCTAGGGAGGAAATTGCAGGTCCCCTAACAGAGATATTTGAATCATCGGCAGCCACAGGTGAGGTGCCTGAAGATTGGAAAGTGGCGAATGTTGTGCCCTTGTTTAAGAAGGGCAGCAGGGAAAAGCCTGGGAACGACAGACCGGTGAGCCTAACGTCTGTAGTAGGTAAGTTGCTAGAAGGTATTCTGAGAGACAGGATCTACAAGCATTTATAGAGGCAAGGACTGATTCGGGGCAGTCAGCATGGCTTTGTGCGTGGAAAATCATGTCTCACAAATTTGATTGAGTTTTTTGAGGGGGTGACCAAGAAGGTAGATGAGGGCAGTGCAGTAGATGTTGTCTACATGGACTTTAGCAAAGCCTTTGACAAGGTACCGCATGGTAGGTTGTTGCAGAAGGTTAAAACTCACTGGATCCAGGGTGAGGTTGCCAATTGGATTCAAAATTGGCTGGACGACAGAAGACAGAGGGTGGTTGTCGAGGGTTGTTTTTCAAACTGGAGGCCTGTGACCAGTGGTGTGCCTCAGGGATCGGTGCTGGGTCCACTGTTATTTGTGATTTATATTAATGATTTGGATGAGAATTTAGGAGGCATGGTTAGTAAGTTTGCAGATGACACCAAGATTGGTGGCACAGTGAATAGTGAAGAAGCTTATCTAGGATTGCAACGGGATCTTGATCAATTAGGCCAGTGGGCCGACGAATGGCAGATGGAGTTTAATTTAGATAAATGTGAGATGATGCATTTTGGCAGATCGAATCAGGCCAGGACCTACTCAGTTAATGGTATGGCGTTGGGGAGAGTTATAGAACAAAGAGATCTAGGAGTACAGGTTCATAGCTCCTTGAAGGTGGAGTCGCAGGTGGACAGGGTGGTGAAGAAGGCATTCGGCATGCTTGGTTTCATTGGTCAGAACATTGAATACAGGAGTTGGGACGTCTTGTTGAAGTTGTACAAGACATTGGTACGGCCACACTTGGAATACTGTGTGCAGTTCTGGTCACCCTATTATAGAAAGGATATTATTAAACTAGAAAGAGTGCAGAAAAGATTTACTAGGATGTTACCGGGACTTGATGGTTTGAGTTATAAGGAGAGGCTGGATAGACTGGGACTTTTTTCCCTGGAGCGTAGGAGGCTTAGGGGTGATCTTATAGAGGTCTATAAAATAATGAGGGGCATAGATAAGGTAGATAGTCAACATCTTTTCCCAAAGGTAGGGGAGTCTAAAACTAGAGGGCATAGGTTTAAGGTGAGAGGGGAGAGATTCAGAAGGGCCCAGAGGGGCAATTTCTTCACTCAGAGGGTAGTGAGTGTCTGGAATGTGCTGCCAGAGGTAGTAGTAGGGGCGGGTACAATTGTGTCTTTTAAAAAGCATTTAGATAGTTACATGGGTAAGATGGGTATGGAGGGTTATGGGCCAAGTGCGCTCAACTGGGACTAGCTTAATGGTAAAAACTGGGCGGCATGGACTGGTTGGGCCGAAGGGCCTGTTTCCATGCTGTAAACTTCTATGATTCTATGATTCTACCATCTCTCCGCCCAAGTCTCCAAACGATCTAAATCCTGCTGTATCCTCTGACAGTCCTCATCGCTATCCGCAATTCCACCAACCTTTGTGTCGCCTGCAAACTTACTAATCAGAGCAGTTACATTTTCCTCCAAATCATTTATATATACCACGAACAGCAAATGCCCCAGCACTGATCCCTGTGGAACACCACTAGTCACAGCCCTCCAATCAGAAAAGCATCCTTCCATTGCTACTCTCTGCCTTCTATGACCTAGCCAGTTCTGTATCCATCTTGCCAGCTCACCCCTGATCCCGTGTGACTTCACCTTTTGTACCAGTCTGCTTGTCAAAGGCCTTACTGAAGTCCATATCGACAACATCCACTGCCCTACCTGCATCAATCACCTTTGTGACCTCTTCGAAAAACTCTGTCAAGTTAGTGAGACACAACCTCCCCTTCACAAAACCATGCTGCCTCTTGCTAATCTGTCCATTTGCTTCCAAATGGGAGTAGATCCTGTCTCGAAGAATTCTCTCCAGTAATTTCCCTATCACTGACGTAAGGCTCACCGGCCTGTAGTTCCCTGGATTATCCTTGCTACCCTTCTTAAACAAAGGAACAACATTGGCTATACTCCAGTCCTCCGGGACATCACCTGAAGACAGTGAGGAGCCAAAGATTTCTGTCAAGGCCTCAGCAATTTCCTCTCCAGCCTCCTTCAGTATTCTGGGGTAGATCCCATCAGGCCCTAGGGACTTATCGACTTTAATATTTTCAAGGCACCCAACACCTCGTCGTTTTGGATCTCAATGTGACCCAGGCTATCTACACACCCTTCTCCAGACTCAACATCTACCAATTCCTTCTCTTTGGTGAATACTGATGCAAAGTATTCATTTAGTACCTCGCCCATTTCCTCTGGCTCCACACATAGATTCCCTTGCCTATCCTTCAGTGGGCCAACCCTTTCCCTGGCTACCCTCATGATTTTTATGTACGTGTAAAAAGCCTTGGGATTTTCCTTAACCCTTTTTGCTAATGACTTTTCGTGAGCCCTTTTAGCCCTCCTGACTCCTTGCTTAAGTTCCTTCCTACTCCCAGTATATTCCACACAGGCTTTGTCTGTTCCCAGCCTTCTAGCCCTGACAAATACCTCCTTTTTCTTTTTGACGAGGCCTACAATATCTCTTGTCATCCAAAGTTCCCGAAATTTGCCGTATTTATCCTTCTTCCGCACAGGAACATGCTGGTCCGAATTCCTTTCAACTGACATTTGAAAGCCTCCCACGTGTCAGATATTGATTTACCCTCAAACATCCGCCCCCAATCTGGGTTCTTCAGCTCCAGCCTAATATTGTTAGAATTAGCCTTCCCCCAATTTAGCACATTCACCCTAGGGCCACTCTTATCCTTGTCCACCAGCACTTTAAAACTTACTGAATTGTGGTCACTGTTCCCAAAATGCTCCCCTACTGAAACTTCTACCACCTGGCCGGGCTCATTCCCCAATACCAGGTCCAGTACAGTCCCTTCCCTAGTTGGACTATCTACATATTGTTTTAAGAAGCCCTCCTGGATGCTCCTTACAAACTCTGCCCCGTCCAAGCCCCTAGCACTAAGTGAGTCCCAGTCAATATTGGGAAGTTGAAGTCTCCCATCAACACAACCCTGTTGTTTTTACTCGTTTCCGAAATCTGTCTACCTTCTGCTCCCCTATCTCCCGCTGGCTGTTGAGAGGCCTGTAGTAAACCCCCAACATTGTGACTGCACCCTTCTTATTCCTGATCTCTACCCATATAGCCTTGCTGCCCTCTGAGGTGTCCTCCCGTAGTACAGCTGTGATATTTTCCCTAACCAGTAGGGCAACTCCGCCACCCCTTTTACATCCCCCTCTATCCCGCCTGAAACATCTAAATCCTGGAATGTTTAGCTGCCAAACCTGTCCTTCCCTCGACCAGGTCTCTGTAATGGCAACAACATCATAGTTCCAAGTATAATCCAAGCTCTAAGTTCATCTGCCTTACCTGTGCATTAAAACATATGCACTTCAGGCCACCAGACCCGCTGTTTTCAGCAACATCTCCCTGACTGCTCTTCCTCAGAGCCATAGTGGCTCTAATCCCTAGTTCTCCCTTAATGCTTTCACCTTCTGACCTATTGCTCCGGTACCCAACCCCCTGCCATACTAGTTTAAACTCTCCCGTGTGACACTCGCAAACCTCGCGGCCAGGATATTTATGCCTCTCCAGTTTAGATGCAACCCGTCCTTCTTATATAGGTCACACCTGTCTCGGAAGAGCTCCCAGTGGTCCAGATAACGGAAACCCTCCCTCCTACACCAGCTGTTTAGCCACGTGTTTAGCTGCTCTTTCTTCCTATTTCTAGCCTCACTGGCATCCCGAGATTACAACCCTAGAGATCCTGTCTTTTAACTTTCTGCCTAGCTCCCTGAACTCCTGCTGCAGGACCTCATGCCCCTTCCCACCTATGTCGTTAGTACCAATATGTACAACGACCTCTGCATGTTTGCCCTCCCCCTTCAGGACGCCCGCTATCCATTCTGGGATATCCTGGACACTGGCACCAGGGAGGCAACATACCATCCTGGAGTCTCTTTCACAGCAGCGCCTATCTGTGCCCCTGACTATAGAGTCCCCGATGACTATTGCTCTTCTGCGCTTTGACCCCCCCTGCTGAACATCAGAGCCAGCCATGGTGCCACTGCTCTGGCTGCTGCTGTTTTCTCCTGATAGGCTATCCCCCCGACAGTATCCAAAGGTGTACACCTGTTCAAGACAGGGACAACCACAGGGAATTCCTGCACTGACTGCCTGCCCCTTCTGGTGGTCACCCATTTCTGCACCTTGTGTGTGACCACATTTATAAAACTGCTATCTATGGCGTTTTCCGCCACCTGCATGCTGCTAAGTGCATCCAACTGCTGCTCCAACCGAACCATGCGGTCTGTGAGGAGCTCCAGTAGGGTGCACTTTCTGCAGATGAAGCCATCCGGGACGCTGGAAGCCTCCTGGACCTGCCACATCAAGGGCAGCACGGTAGCGTTGTGGATAGCACATTTGCTTCACAGCTCCAGGGTCCCAGCTTCGATTCCGACTTGGGTCTCTGTCTGTGCGGAGTCTGCACATCCTCCCCGTGTGTGCATGGGTTTCCTCCGGGTGCTTCGGTTTCCTCCCACAGTCCAAAGATGTGCAGGTTAGGTGGATTGGCCATGACAAATTGCCCTTAGTGTCCAAAATTGCCCTTAGTGTTGGACTGGGTTATGGGGATAGGGTGGAGGTGTTGACCTTGAGTAGGGTGCTCTTTCCAAGACCCGGTGCAGACTCGATGGGCTGAATGGCCTCCTTCTGCACTGTAAATTCTATGATAAAATCTCACAGTCAGAGCACTGCACCCCTCTAATTGACATTGCGTCAATTAGTAAATTAAATTTTAAAATTTTGAAATAAAAGTTACTGTTAACTTATCTGCCAACTCTGTCCTCAATGAATTTAGGCACTGGGTGAAGATTCTTCATTATATCAGGAGCTTGGAGTGGGATTCAATTAATCATCCAAACAACTATTGCTCTTTGCACCCTGTAACTTAAGCCTTTCTCTTAGCTATTTCATACCGTTTAATTTCTATTTCGCATTGAAGCTCCCTGTATCATTCCTTTTCTCTTTCTTCCTTTGCATAACTCCTCTCTCTGGAGTTCATGCTTTTGCTTTTTTCTATTTATCTCAAGTTGCATCATCCGCAACTGAATTCCAGCTAGCTCAAATGAATTGCTATCTGGGTTAACTTTTCCTCCTCCCAATTCCCAATGCTGAGCTATTACGTCAACTATGTCTGCTTTCCTAGCTCCTACTTTTGATTTGAACTTTATCTCTTCTGCTCATGCAATTAATCCAAATTTGCTTGAGTGTTGCAAATCATTCAGGGATAAATCTTCCCTCTATAGCAAAGTTAAAACAACTGACAAAAGGGGCAGCACAGTGGTACAGTGGTTAGCATTGCTACCTCACAGCGCTGAGGTCCCAGGTTCGATCCCGGCTCTGGGTCACTGTCCATGTGGAGTTTGCACATTCTCCCTGTGTTTCGTGGGTTTGTAGATGTGCTGTGTAGGTGGATTGAACACGCTAAATTGCCCCTTAATTGGAAAAAATGAAGAGGGTACTCTAAAAAAAATTTTTAAATAACTGACAAAGCCATTTTGCTTTTCAATAAGTATAGTGAAATACGTCATGGAAATCATTTCAGTCTTTACTCTGTCATAGTAAGCTGAGTGCTCTTCTGAAAGAAATTAGTATACCTTCAAAACTTTCCAACAAAAGCACTCTGCAGGAGTAAAGTTGAACATTGTTTAGGCCATTTCAGATTCATGGCAACCTTCTCAAATGACACAAAGTACATTCTACTCCCTCTTCATTCAGTTTAGGGATCAAGCAAATATTTCTCTCCAAATCAAAACTGAAAGGAGTTGCCAAAAGATCAGTCATTTTCAAACTCGCGGGTGTGTCATGGGCGGGTGTCAGGAGGGTCGTGGGACAATGCATCGCAGCGTTCCCGATCACGCGATGTAGTGCCCAACGGCAGCAGCCGCCTTTTAAAAATGCCGGATGCAACCAGCATTTCAGAATGCTGGCCGTTATTGCACATGTGTACCCCCTCAGCAGTGTGCAGGCCTGGAGCCCAGCGGAGCAGACCGCCTCCTCCTGATGTGCTGCCCCATGTGCACTAGTCACATCCGGCCATTAGAGTACTTACCCATTATCCCCATGTTCTGTCACCTGCTACTCAACCAATTTCCAAACCATGTCAACAATTTGCCCCCAACTCCATGGACTTCCACCTTAGTTAACAGACTCCTATGTGGGACTTCTGGAAGTCCATATAAATAACATCCATAGACATTCCCCTGTCCACTACCATAGTCACCTCTTCAAGAAATTCAATAAGGTTAGTCAGGCCTGACCGTCCCGTTATGAAATCATGCTGGCTTTCCCTGATCGACCAAAATGTTTTGAGGTGTTCAGTTACCCTAATCCTGATTATCGACTCTCGCAATTGCCCCACCACAGATGTTAGGGTAACCGGACTGTAACTCCCTGGTTTCCCGCTTTCACCCTTCTTAGAAAGTGAAGTGACATGAGCAATTTTCCAATCCAGAGGGACTACCCCACCTCTCTGGATTGCATGAGAGATGGAGATCTCTCATACAATCTAAGAACTGCCAAAACCCGCACAAACAATCTGCTGATATCACATCACATTTTACCAGCAGGAATGCATTCTCTGATGCATAACACTGTCTAGAGAAGACTTTGGGATTTCCTTTTATGTTAGCTGCCAGTCTCTTTTCATTTTCTCTCCTTGCTGCTCTTATTTGCTTTTTAGCCTCCTCTCTGAACCTACTATATTCAGCCTGGTTCTCAATTATATTCTCTATCTGTTATCTGTCATAAGCACTCTTTTTGCCATCCAGCGAGCTAGAAGATAGAATAGAATCCCTACAGTGCAGAAGGAGGCAATTTGGCCCATCAAGTCGTGCAGAACCCACCCCGAACGAGCACCGTACCTCGGCCCACTCCCCCATCCTATCCCCATCAACCCACCTAACTTGCATATCTTTGGACACTAAGGGGCAATTTTAGCCTGGCTAATCCATCTGATCTGCACAACTTTGGACTGTGGGAGGAAACCGGAGCACCCAGAGGAAACCCATGCAGCCATGAGGAGAACGTGCAAATTTCACAGTCACCCAAGACCCGAATTGAACCGGGTCCCTGGCACTGTGTGGCAGCAGTGCTAACTACTGTGTCACCGTGCCGCCTCTCTGGATTTCATTTTCAAGAGGTTAAATCCAAATTAGTTCTTCTTTGAAGGGAGCCTATTGTTCAGCTATTGTATTTTCGGTCAACCCTTGACTCCAATTTATTTTGCCTGTATCCGTTCTTACCACATTGAAGTTGGCTTTCCCAGGATAGAATCATAGAAAGGTTACAGCAGAGAAGGAGGCCATTCGGTCCATCTTGTCCATGCCAGCCCTTTTACACCCAGGTGCCCTTTCTAATCCCACCTTCCTGCACTAGAACCAGGTACTTTTAAAAAAATGTTTAGGGTCTCTGCCTCCACCACCAACTCGAGCAGTGAATTCCAGATTCCAACTACCCTCCACGTAAAAAATGTTCTTCCTCATGTCCCCTCTACACCTTCTGCCATTTATCTTGAATCGATGACCCCTGGTTCTAGAATTCTTCACCAAGAGAAACAATTTTATCCTGTCCATTCCATCTCTTCCCCTCATAATTTTGTGCACCTGCATTAAGTCACCCCTCAGCCTTCTCTGTCCCAATGAAAATAACCTCAACCTATCCAATCTCTCCTTTTGGCTTCACTTTTCTAGCCCTGGCAACATTATTGTAAATCTTCTCTGCACTCTCTCCAGAGCAATAACGTCCTTCCTGTAGTGTGGCGACCAGAACTGCACACAATATTCTAGTTGTCGCCTCACCAGTGTTTTATACAATTCTAACATTATATCCAATGTCCAATAACAGGGCCAGCACAGTGGTACAGTGGTTAGCACTGCTGCCTCACAGCTCCAGTGACCCGGGTTCAATTCCGGCCTCAGGTGATTGTCTGTGTGGAGTTTGGACTTCCTCCACGTGTCTGCGTGGGTTTCCTCTGGGTGATCCGGTTTCCTCCCACTGTCCAAAGAAGTGCAGGTTAGGTGGATTGGCCATGTTAAAATTGCCCCTGAGTGTCCAAATGGTTAGGTGGGGTTACTGGGACCCGGGGATGGGATGGAGGCATGGGCTTAAGTAGGTGCTCTTTCCAAGGGCCGGTGCATACTCGATGGCCAAATTGCCTCCTTCTGCACTGTAGATTCTATGATCCTTACATTTATATTCTATACATCTGACAATTAAGGGGAGCATTCCATATGCTTTCTTAACAACCTTGTCTACTTGAACTGCTGCCTTTAGGGATCTTGTACACCAAGATCTCTCACTTCATCTACCCCACTGAGTATACTCCCATTTATTGTGTACTCCCTATAACTGTTACACCTCACTAAATGCAAGACCTCACACTTCTCTGTGTTAAATTCCATCTGCTACTTCATCGCCCACTCCACCAATCCACCTATATTGTTTTGGAGAAACAATATACTGTCTACTGTCCATCACTCGGCCAGTCTTTGTGAAGTCTGCAAATTTCCTAATCATTCTCCCCGCGTTCACATCCAAATTTTAAGATGTAAAACAAACAATAAGGGTCTCAACACCAAGCCCAGTGGTACACCACTTGAAACTTACCAATTGCAAGGGCAGCCATCAACCTTTGTTTCCTGTTACTAAGCAAACTTTTTATCCACTTTGCCACATTGCCCTGTATCCCATGAGCTTTCACTTTCTTGACCGTACTGCCATATCAAATGCATTGTTAAAATCCATGTACACCACATCCACTGCACTACCTTCATCAACCCTGTTGTGTTATGTACTCTGGGATAACACAGGCTGCAATTCGATGCAGCTTTGACCAAAAGATACTCCAGACTTTGAAGTAAGTTCAATGTGATTTATTAAACCATTAGCACAGTTCTCTATGAGTTTGACTCTCCTGCTAATCTTGCTATAGTAACTCTGTCTAACTAACCAGTCTGCTCTAAGCGATGTGGTGGGTGTGATGCTTCTGATCTGCCCCTGTCCTACTCTCTGAGTGTCGCCTGTGGAAAGAGACAGAGCATGTGTCTTATATATGGGTTGTGTAATGCCCCCTTGTGGCAGTGTCACCTCTGGGTGTCTTGACTGCCCATTGATCGTGTCCTATTCTATGTGTTCATTAGCTGTATGTCTGCATGTCATGACATCTCTGGTGCTCTCTCTAGTGTTTACTTAGTCGTAGTGTATTTATATTAACCCCTTGTGTATTTACAGTGATGCATATCACCACATCCTCCTTTTTTCGTGTTACATATTTTCTGTACAGTGTTAAAGAAAAATTGAACAAAAACAGGTAAATAAGTGATGACATGTATAAGTTATGATGACTGTGATGACGATACAAGAGCAAAGAATAACAATGATGACATTGAGGATTATACAATACCAAATAATAGTTATGATGACGTTGAGGATTATACAATACCAAATAATAGTTATGAGTCCAAGTTCATGAATTTACACGGTCGAGTGGCTTTCTTGTGCTGTTATGGAAGTGTCGATGTTGATGTTGTCATTCCCTTGTGAACGCCATCAGCGTCCTGGTGTTTACGTAACCAAGAAGTCATCAGGATGTGTTCAAATGGTCAAATCACTTCATTGTCTGCAGTGGGCTCTATTTTTATTATGCTTGCGGTCGCAATTCTTGATGACATCTTCCTTGAAAGTTGGTTTGCTTGTCCGTAGTGTAGCAAACGTGAATTGGTAAGATGCGTTGACATGCCATGGTATGTCTGCACTCTCGCCATTGTTCTGAGCTGAGCAGTAACATCGTCCTTCATGGGCAGAGTTGTACCATGTCGAACCAGTTGTTGTTCTATTGTTGTTGTCATTGTTGTTATTGAAGTGCTTGTTGTTGTGTTTGTTGCCTCTAGTACGCTTCTTGTTGTTGTCTTTGTTGTTGTTTTTGTAGGTTTTGTTGTTGTGTTTGTTGCACTCAATGACAACACTGAGTGGAGAATTCGAGTCCTTCACAAAGTTACTTGTGTCAGTGTCCTTTGTGGCATTTGCCGTTTCATTGAGCGTGCCGTCTCTGATTCCTCGGCGTTCCCCGTCTGGAGTCATGTCCGGTTCACTTGAATCATCTTTGGCTTGTCGATGCTCCCCATCTGGAGCCCTTTCTGGTTCACCTGAATCACCTTTGGTTTCTTGATGCTCCCCGTCTGGAGTCAGTTCAGGTTCTTGTGGAGAGGCTCGAGTAGATGAGGTTTGAATTAACGTGGTGTCACTGGAGTCACTAGTAGCCTCACTTTGATTGTCGAGTGCCTCTGTACATACGAGCTGAGATCTGTCAGTCTCGCTGAGATGTCGCACATCTTGTATGGGAATTGTGAAGCCTTTGTCACTTGTCGCACATACAGTGGGTAGACCTTCAGTGTCTTCTTGTCGATTAGCTGAGCTGGGTAGACTGTCAGAGTCTCCTTCTGGTGGCTCAAATAATCTGGGTAGATCGTCATAGTCTTTTTGTTGTTCACGTGAGCGTGGTGGACTGTCATAGTCGTCTTGCTGTGCCCTTGAGCGTGGCAGACTTGCATCGTCTGTTGCTGGTTGCTCAGATAAGGTTGCTGGACCTTTATGGTCTTGTTCATGCAAGGACTGCGCTCTGGAGTCTTGCATTGCTTCCATCGTGGAGTCTGTCAATGAGCTCGCTGTGGAGGCTTGAATCACTCTCTGTGTGGGGTCTGTCATCGTTCCCTGTGTGGAGTCATGCAGTGGTCTCGCTGTGGAGTCGATCAGTGCGCTCTCAACGGAGTCATACAGTGGTCTCGCTGTGGAGTCTTTCTGTGTTCTCTGTGTGGAAATGTGCAGTGGTCTTGCTGTGGAGTCTGTCATCACTTTCTGTGTGGAGTCGGGGACTCTTTGTGGTGCATGGACCACTCTCTTGGCGTCAGGCCGCTCTCTGTGGGCTTGTACCGCTCTCTGTCTCTTGGCATCAGGCCACAGCAGAATCCTGTACTCATGGGTCGGGATGTCATCTATGCTGGGCTGAGGATCCTCAAATCCGAAGAACTCGTCCATGACCATGTTGGATGCTTCAACGTTGCAGTTCGGATTTGGTCCTGAAGTCGCCACATCCAATGATGAAATCATCGTCTGAGTCGTAGTCTTCAAGGACTATATCATCTCTTAGGGCGGTGCTAACTGATTGTTGCAGGATTCTGCGGAGGTTACTTTCAGCTACTGGTCGAAGTTCAGGCATTGTGCTGACATTCCAGGTGAAAGAATTGTGTTTTCTGGCTTTAACATTTTCTTCACTATTTTCGGACATTTCCCCTTTAAGTGGGCGTGGTCCGGGGCCTCTGACCTCATGATGCTTGTGACGTAGAGTGTCGGGATGGATTGCGCATGCGCAGATTGCTTTTCCTTCACTGTGCGCTCTTTTCACATCTGCGCATGCACGGCTTCTCGCGCATGTGCAAAACACTGTTTCGCCTGTTCATGTCTTCTCAGGAACTGCGCATGTATGGCTCCCTGCGCAAGATGGCTGCCAATCAAAATTGCCGTTTGCTTGTGTTTCAAGACCACCTTTGCCTCGTGGTGAGTATAGGTGTCGGTTTTACCGATTTCTGTTGTGTTCACCCCGCTGTAGTTTTCAAACTTGTCCAGGACTGTCTGGAAGTCTCTCTTGTCCTGCCCTTTGGAGTACTTGAAGGAGTTGAAGATTTCTGTTGCACTTTCACCAGCAATGGTGAGTAGAAGATCAATCTTCGCAGCATCGGCCACGCCATCTAGGTCGGATGCTACCATGTAAATCTCAAATCTCTGCTTGAATGCACGCCAGTTGGCACTGAGATTGCTGTGGTACCTGAGCTGCTGAGGAACCGGAATCTCAATCATCTTGCCTGGGTGCTGTTGCTGATAGTCACGGATCTTGCTGAGTTGAACTATATAGATTCAACAGGCACTACTGGTACCATGTTGTGTAATGTACTCTGGGATAACACAGGCTGCAACTCGATGCAGCTTTGACCAAAAGATACTCCAGACTTTGAAGTTAGTTCAATGTGATTTATTGAACCATTAGCACAGTTCTCTATGATTTTGATTCTCCTGCTAATTTTGCTATAGTAACTCAGTCTAACTAACCAGTCTGCTCTAAGCCACGTGGTGGGCGTGATGCTTCTGATCTGCCCCTGTCCTACTCTCTAAGTGTCACCTGTGGAAAGAGACAGAGCATGTGTGCCCTGTCCTTATATATGGGTTGTGTAATGCCCCCTTGTGGTAGTGTCACCTCTGGGTGTCTTGACTGCCCATGGGTCGTGTCCTATTCTATGTGTTCATTAGCTGTATGTCTGCATATCATGATGTCTCTGGTGCTCTCGCTAGTGTTTACTCAGTCGTAGTGTATTTACATTAACCCCTTGTGTATTTACAGTGAAGCATATCACCACAAACCCTTCTTGTCACTTCCTCAAATAATTCAAAAGTGCAGGAGTGTCTATCTCTACTATAGTTCAACAGATTTGAGGTTCTGTCGGCTTGTTTGGATGAGAGTGAGGGCTGCAGGGTTGATGAGCTGACTGACCATGGCACCGTGGCTCTGTTAATTAATGATAGTATTATCACATTATAACGGGGTGACCTGAGGTCAAGAAACCATAATGTAGAAACAGGTTGGGCTGAGATGAGAAATCATAAGGCAAGAAGTCACTTGTGGGATGGGTGCACAGGCCCCTAATTTTAACTACATGGCAGGACAGAGTATACAAGAAAAGATAATCATGGGGGAATTTTAATCTACATATAGATTGGAAAAAATTGTTGGGCAAAGATAGTGTAAATGAGTTCATAGAATGTTTTCAGGAGTATTTCTCAGAACAGCACATTCCGGAGCAAACCAGAGAGCAGGCTATACTAAACCTGGTATTGTAAAATCAGATAGGATTGTTAGCCTCATAGTGAAGGCACCCCTAGTTAGCAAGTATCATAATAAGATTAAATTTTACTTGTTTGAGGGAGAGAAAAGTGCACCCAATAATAGTATTTTAAATGTAAATAAAGGCAATTGTGAGGGCATGAAAGCTAAAGTGAAATTGCAAATGGAGTTAAGGGACAGATCACTAGAGGTTCAATGGTTGACGTTTAAATGAAGTGGTCCAATAGGGGTTGGAGGACGAACCCGAGGAGGAGCCAGAGGGTGAAGGACAGGAAGCGGCACAGTCCAACACACAAGATGGACCATAGAGGTGGGCAGCACGTGGCACAGTGGTCAGCACGCAGCCTATGAGGGCCCGGGTTAGAATCCCGGTCCTGGGTCACTGTCCGTGCGGAGTTTGCATATTCTCCCCGTGTCTGCGTGGGTTTTAACCCACAACCCAAAGATGTGTAGGTTAGGTGGATTGGCCACACTAAATTGACCCTTAATTGGAAAAAAAATAATTGGGTACTCTAAATGTTTTTTAAAAGGACCATAGAGGCCTTCATCATCTCCAGATTCTCCTAGGACTAGGCTGTGTCCATCAGCTCCACGCCCCCTCCCATATTTCCCGTTTCCCCCCCAATCCTACTATTACCCTCCCTTCAGCCCTTCCCCCCATTTCCCCCCCACCCCCCCCCCCCCCCCCGCCAATGCCCCCTCCTCCCATTCCCTCACTCCAATCCCCCACCCACCTCGCCCCTGGTTCCCCACCCTCCTCCCAATTTCCCTCCCCCCCCACAATCCCCCTGCCCTTCACCCCTTCTTCCTACTCCGCTCAAACCCCTCCCCTAATCCCATTCTTCCCCCCCTCCATTCCCCTCCCCCCATCACTCCATCCCATCCCCAACCATCCTGATCCCGCTTCCAAGGGTGTGTGTAACATTAATGCAGGGTAATGGCCCTGTGTTGGCACTGTCAGCTGGGTACCATAGAAGGCAGGTGAGTGATGATAACTCACCGTAAGGAAAGCTCTGGTGCTCCTCAGTATCTGCAAAAGCCTGACTCCTGGCTTTCTGCTGACAGCAGTCTCACACCTATCCTCTGAATGGATTCTGCTTTAGATCTTGGACCACTGTGCCTGGGTGGGTGGGGGGCAGTAGTGGAGAAACAGGGGGTGGGGGTGACGGTGCCAGGTAGGCCTGCTGTGAAGATTATCATGACAAAGGCTGTATATGTATGAGGTGTGACATGTTTTAATAGTGAACATTTCACTGTGACCGATTTCCATTCCCCCTAGTTACAGATAGTGACCTCACCAGTGCTCACTCAGTGTTCCTTCTTGGTTTTTCATGTGACACCTAAATATACCTTTTCCCAAAGGTAGGGGAGTCTAAAACTAGAGGGCATAGGTTTAAGGTGAGAGGGGAGAGATTCAGAAGGGCCCAGAGGGGCAATTTCTTCACTCAGAGGGTAGTGAGTGTCTGGAATGGGCTGCCAGAGGTAGTAGTAGAAGCGGGTACAATTGTGTCTTTCAAAAAGCATTTAGATAGTTACATGGGTAAGATGGGTATAGAGGGTTATGGGCCAAGTGCGGGCAACTGGGACTAGCTTAATGGTAAAAAACTGGGCGGCATGGACTGGTTGGGCCGAAGGGCCTGTTTCCATGCTGTAAACTTCTATGATTCTATGATTCTATGTCCCCAGAATGCACATCAGAGGTGGAGGCAGCCTGCTACCTTCCATGCCCTGTGGCCTTTGATACCCTTAGCGGACGTCCTCCAAGGGGGCCTGGAGCTGGGAGGGGCCCTGTCCAACTTGCCAGTGTCACTGGCATCGCCGTGCCACCCTGTTCTGCCTGCTTCCTTTAAGATGCGTCGGTGTCAGTGGGTGGGATTCGGAAGAACTGGAGGCTGCCATTGTCTCCTTGGTGGCAGGCCTCAGGTTAGCCTCCAGAGCTTCCTCCTCCCTGAGGGTGCCCATAGGGCCCTGGGGGACTCCACTGGACCGAGAGGCAGCTGGAGTGTGCTCTGAGTCATCTGGCGCTGCCAGTCCTGCAGGCTCCCCATTGTCTGCACCATAGTGTTGATGCTCTCAGCGATGCTCCTCAGTGACGGGCCATGCTCTGCAGTGCCTTGGCAATGTCCACCTCCATCCGGGACACGTCCCTCAGTGACTGGGACATGATGTTGTGGCCCTCAGCCATGGCCACCACCACTCAAGACGGATGATGTGCCCCAGATTTTTCACTGCGGTCACCACCCTAGCAGTCTTGGCCTCGGTGCCATGCATTGTTGGCACCATCTCCTGTGCCTGCAGCATTTGGGACTCATCCAACCAGCCTTTCAGTCACTGGAATATCACTGACAGACTCTCCTGAATCCCTCACTGTGTCCTATCATCTGCATCAGTTCTAGGAGAACCTTGTCCAGAGGCTCAGCATCTTTTTTGTTAATTCATTTTTCCGGGATGTGGGCTTCGCTGGCGGGGCGGGTGGTGAAACAATTCTGGATGATCCGGCCTCATCAGGTGGGAGATCCTGCGAGACAATGGACATGTGGTCAGTGAGGGGGAAGGATCATTTTGTCTGACATGAACTACTCACTTGAGACAAGTCATCTCGTTGAAGGAGCAGTGGATCCTCACCTCTCTGGCGCAGCCAACCTTGCTTTTGGTGACTGTTCTGCCCGCGGGAAACCGTGTGATTTCCTCATAGGGGGTGAGGACACAAATCTCTGGGACCCCGCTCCCCGTCTTGCCCTTTTTCTGTTTACTATGGGCTATCTTCTCCTGTGGGGTCAAAGAGAGGGTTGAGCCAGACCCATGACGGGTCAGTGGGGTCTCAAGCAATGGCTTGTGGGTGCACCACACCTAGACATGGAAGGGTTCTGCTGGTGGGTGTCAGGGGGTTCTGAGAATCAAGCTTGAAGGCCGGATGTGGGAAGGGTGTTAAGTGTCAGCTAGCGAATTGGTTGGGGGGGAGGGGGGGGTTGGTTATTGGAGGGGTGGCAGGTGCAACTGATGCCAGAAGAGAGGTGGTAACTTACCCACAGGGCTGCATATTTAGCCCCTACTACACTCCCTAAACACACGGCTATGTGGCAAAATTTGGTCCAAACTCCGTCTACAGGTTTGCTGATAACACAATCGTAGGGGGTTGGGTCTCGAACAGCGATGAATCAGAATACAGGAGGCAGATAGAGAACCTAGTGGAGTGATGTAACAACAACAATCTCTGTCAATGTCAGCAAAACTAAAGAGTTGGTCATTGACTTCAGGAAGCGAAGTATCATACACGCCCCTGTCTGCATCAATGGTGCTGATGGTCAACAGCTTAAAATTATTAGGTGTGCACATCACCAACAATATGTCCTGGTCCAGCCACGTCACACTATGACCAGGAAAGCACAACAGTGCCTATACTTCCTCAGGAAATGAAGGAAATTCGGCATGTCCACACTGTATTATTCCTTGTATCTGAATAAAGCTCGTAGTCTTACAGTTGAAGTAGATGCTTTATTTCTATGAGTTCATTCTCTCTCCAGCGCTTATACTATGTTACATCTGAGCTGCCTGTCTGTGTCCTGCTCACCAGCTGTCGTTCCTGTGAAGAGTACCTTGACTTCCTGTTTGTCTATGTATACATACATTTCTGGTGCTCCCTCTAGTGATTACTTAGTTGCAGTGTATTTACATTAACCCCTTGTGTATATACAGTGATGCATATCACTACATCCCCCCTTTTTCTTTTTACATATTTTCTGTACTTTGTTAAAGAAAATTGTACAAAACAGGTAGATAAATGATATGTACAAGTTGTGATGATAGTGATACAAAGCAAATTAATATTTATGAGTCCAATCTTAATTTTAAAAAATTTATGAGTCCAAACCTTATGAATTTGTTTGGTTGAGTTTTTTTTCTGTTGTTGACAAGGTGATATTGATATTGTAATTTCTTTGTGAACGTCGTCAGTGTTCTTGTTTTTAAGTTAGCAACAAATCAGCACAAGGTGTTTGAATGGTCGAAACACTGATGTTGACTGACGTGGACTTTTTTCTGTGCTTGTGGTATCGATTTAGTGTGTCATCTGCCTTGAAAGCTGGTGGGCTTGTTTGTTCCGGAGCAAATGTGAATTTGTGAGATTCGTTGTCATGCCATGGTGTATTTGTAGTGTTGTCAGTATTTTGGAGCGTGCTGTTGCATTGTCCTTCATGTGCAGAGTTGTAACATGTTGTACAGGTCGTTGTTTCATTGTTATTGTTTCTGTCATTTCTGAACTTGTTATTTCTGTTGTCGTACTTGTTGTTGTTTTTGTCATGCTTGTTGTTTCTGTTTTTGATGTTTTCGTTGTTGTTGTTGTCGTGTTTGTTGTTGCTGTTGTTGTCTTTGTTATGTTTCTTTGTTGTTCTTTTAGTTTTTGTTGTTGTTCTTGTTGTGCTTCTTGTTGTTTTTGTTGTTGCTGTTGTCGTTCTTGTTTCTGTCATGCTTCTTGTGGTTTTTGTTGTTCTTGTTGCGCTCAATGATTGTTCCGTGTGGATAATTTGAGTCATTCTCAAAGTTATTGGTGTCAGTGTCCTTTGTGGTATCTGATGTTTCATTGAGCGTTTCTTCTTGAGGATTGTGAGAATGATCTGATGTTGCATTGATCTTGCTGACATCAGTCATTTGTGGTGGATTTGATTCCTCTTCTTTGCTTCCTTGGTACTCCTCTTCTAGAGTCATTTCTGGTTCATTTGAATCATCTTTGGTTTCTTGGTGCTCCTCTTCTGGAGTCAAAATCTTCAAGATTTCATTTTCTTGTGGGTAGTTTAGAGCAGATGCAGTTTCAATTGATGCGGTCTCACTAGACTTATGAGTGGTTGTGCTTTGATTGTCAAGTTCTTTTGTACAGACGAGCTGAGATCTGTCAGTCTCGCTGTGATCTTGCACATCTTGTATGGGAATTGTGATTTCTTCGTCACTTGTCTCACATACAGTGGGCAGACGTACATTGTCTTCTTGTTGATTATGTGAGCTTGGTAGACTTTCATAGTCTGCTTCTGGTTGCTCAGATAAGGTCGATAGACCTTCATGGTCTTGATCATGCATGGACTTCGCTCTGGAGTCTTTAGTTCCTTCCATTTTGGAGTTTGTCAACGAGCTCTCTGTGTGGCTTACGTCGCTCTCCGTGTGGAGTCTTTCATGCTGGAAATCGTGCAGTGGAGTCATGCAGTGTTCTCTTTGTGGAGGCGATCTGTGCTCTCTCAATGGAGTCGTTCAGTACGCGCTGTGTGGCATTGTTTTCTTCTTGGGTATTTGACAGGTTGCTGACATCCAATGTATCGATGATATGCCATTGCATCATGGTATTGGATTCATCTATCATGAGTAGAGTCATGTTGAGCTTTTCAACCTTGTCGCTGATGCTATGATTAGCATATCTGAATAAATCAGCCATGCCTGAGGCGTATTTTTCGATAAACAAATCATCTTTTTTTGTTTCGGATTTGTTATTGTTCTCTTCATGTTCAATGAACAAATCATCTTTTTTGGTTTCGGACTTGGCTTTGTGCGGTGATTGTGTGGTGCAAACTGCTTGTTCCAGGGCGCTGCGAAAGTTATGTTCAATTGCTGGTAGACGTTCAGGCATTGCTGTGCCTTTTGAGGTTAAATTTGTTGGTTTTGTGCCTTTAAAAGTCTTGTTTGTGATTTTCGGGCATTTCCCCTTTAAGTGGGCGTGGTCTGAGTTGTCCGACATCATGACGCTCGTGACGTAAAGTGTAGGAATCCATTGCGCATGCGCAAATCGACTTTCCTTTACTGTGCGCTTTTTCGTAAACTGCGCATGCACAGAACTATCTGAATCGAAAACATCTTTTTTCAATTGCGCATGCGCAGTTGCGGTTTCCTACTCATGCACAGACCCAGATTTGCGTCTTTTGTTCCCCGGGCAGTTTAAAATGTGCTGAGACACCATTTTAATTTCTTCAGATCCGCGGAAAAGAACTTTTTCGCCGTTTTTTCTTGTTAAAAACTTTCTTGCGATCTGCATTTGTCAATCGCGATTTCCAGCATTAAACCTTTCTGTTCTGATGATTGTTTGAGTTTCGCAACACTCATTCCCTGTGTGATTTGGTCTCTGAGCATTGAATGTCTTAAAGCAGCATTGTTAGTGGTGTTACAGTGATCTTCAAATTTTTTAAGTATTACTTCTAATTTGGTGTTGTCTTCACCTTTCAAGTAATTAAAACAGTTATCGATTTCTCTTGCTTCATGTCCTGCTAGTAGAAGTGCTATTTTTATTTCTTCTGAGGCCGTGCTCAACTCATTAGCTACAATGTATAGTCCGAACGTTTGTTTAAAAATTTTCCATCTATGACTTAAATTATCGGTTGTTTTCAGCTGCGGTGGAGTTCCAACGAGTTTCATCGACTCAGCGAAGTCTCCCCACCTACGAGTTTTCTTCTGTTTTCGATCTTGTTTTGTCTGCATTTTGTGTAACCTTCTAATAAGCGCTCTGAAGTCCCCTGCTACCATGTATTACTCCTTGTGTCTGAATAAAGCTCGTACTCTTACAGTTGAAGTAGATGCTTTATTTCTATGAGTTTGTTCTCTCTCCAGCGCTTATACTATGTTACATCTGAGCTGCCTGTCTGTGTCCTGCTCACCAGCTGCCGTTTCTGTGAAGAGTGCCTTGGCTTCCTGTTTGTCTATCTATATGTACATCTCTGGTGCTCCCTCTAGTGGTTACTTAGTTGTAGTGTATTTACATTAACCCCTGTGTATATAGAGTGATGCATATCACTACACACACTGACTATTACCAACTTTTACGGATACCACCCTATCTGGCTGCATCGCAGCCTAGTATGACAACTGCTCAGCCCAAGAACAAAAGAGTCGTGAACATTGCCCAGTCCATCACACGAACCTGCCTCCCATCCATTGACTCCATCTATACTTCCCGCTGCTTGGGGAAAGCGGGCAGCATAATCAAAGACCCCTTCCACCCGGCTTACTCACTCTTCCAACTTCTTCCATCGGGCAGGAGAACACGCACTAACAGATTCAAAAACAGCTTCTCCCCTGCTGTTACCAGATTCCTAAATGAGCCTCTTATAGACTGAACTGATCTCTTCATACATCTTCTCTACTGAGTAGTACTACATTCCTGTATGCTTCACCAAATGCCTGTGTTTATGTATTTACATTGTGTATTTTATGTTTGCCCTATGTATTTTTTTCATGTATGGAATGATCTGAGGATCATTCGGGAGGCAGAGTCGGTTATAGATAGAAGCTACAGGGATGCAGTTACTCCTAAGAATTAAGGCAGCTGGGTAACGTTTAAAAGGAGGGGGAAGAAGCAGTCAGTGCAGGGATCCCCTGCGGTTGTTCCCCTCAATAACAGGTATACCGTTTTGGATACTGTTGCGGGGGGGGGGGGCTACCAGAGGTAAGCCACGGTGACCAGGTCTCTGGCACTGAGTCTGTTCCTGTGGCTCAGAAGGGAAGGGGGGAGAGCAGGAGAGCATTAGTTATTGGAGACTCTATAGTTAGAGGTACAGATAGGCGGTTCTGTGGCAACGATAGAGGCTCACGGTTGGTGTGTTGTCTCCCGGGTGCCAAGGTCCGTGACGTCTCTGATCGTGTTTTCAGGATCCTTAAGGGGGAGGGGGAGCAGCCATAAGTTGTGGTACACATCGGTACCAACGACATAGGTAGGAAAAGGGACGGGGATGATAAACAGGAATTCAGGGAGCTAGGGTGGAAGCTGAGAGCTAGGACAGACTGTGTTGTCATCTCTGGTTTGCTGCCAGTGCCACGTGCTAGCGAGGTGAGGAACAGGGAGAGAGTGCAGTTAAAGACGTGGCTACATGGATGGTGTAGGAGGGAGGGTTTCAGTTACTTGGATAATTGGAGCATATTCTGGGGAAGGTGGGACCTGTACAAACAGGACGGGTTAAACCTGAACCAGAGGGGCACCAATATCCTGGGAGGGAAATTTGCTACAGCTCTTCAGGAGGGGTTTAAACTAATTTGGCAGGGGGATGGGAAACTGATTTGTAGTCCAGGAGATAGCGTTGCTGGAGTTCAGGAAGTTAAATGTAGTGCAGTACTGAGGATTGTACCAAGGTCACAAGAGTGGACCTGCAGGCATGAAGGTGGTTTGAAGTGTGTCTACTTCAAAGCGAGAAGCATCAGGAATAAGGTTGGTGAGCTTGAAGCATGTAATGGTATCTGGACTACGATGTTGTGGCCATTACGGAGACGTGGATAGAACAGGCAGGAATGGTTGTTGGAGGTTGCAGGGTTTAGATGTTTCAGTAAGATTAGGGAAAGTGGTAATAGAGGTAGAGGAGTAGCATTGTTAATCAAGGATTAATGGCAGTTTGATGGGGATCTGTCTACTGAGGTAGTGTGGGCTGAAGTTAGGAATAGGAAAGGAGCGGTCACTTTGTTAGGAGTTTTCTATAGGCCCCCAAACAGTAACAGAGATGTGGAGGAAAAGATTGCAATGCAGATTTTGGATAGGCGCAGTAGTCACAGGGTGGTTGTCATGGGTGACTTTAACTTTCCAAATATTGATTGGAACCACTATAATTCGAATAGTTTGGATGGGGCTGTTTTTATCCAGTGTGTGCAGGAGGGTTTCCTTACACAATATGTGGATAGACCGACAAGAGGCGGGGCCACATTGGATTTGGTACTGGATAATGAACCGGGCCAAGTGTTAGATTTGGTTGTGGGAGAGCACTTTGGAGATAGTGACCACAATTCGGTGACTTTCACTATAGCAATGGAGAGGGATGGGAACATACGGCAGGGCAAGGTTTATAACTGGATACCCCGACCTCAGCAGGTTCGTACGCACACTCGCGACTGGTGCCTGAAGAGCAACCGCACCCAGTCAATAAAGCCCTCACCAAACCCAAACCTTCCCAGCTCCTCCCAAAGATAATTCCACTCCACCTGATCAAAAGCCTTCTCCGCATCCATTGCTACCACCACCTCCACCTTCCCTCCTTCCGAGGGCATCATAATAACATTCAAAAGACTTTGAACATTGGCCTTGAGTTGCCTGCCCTTTACAAATCCCATCTGGTCTTCCCCTATCATTCCTGGGACACAGTCCTCTATCCTTGTGGTCAGTATCTTAGCCAGCAGTTTGGCGTCCACATTGAGTAGAGAAATTGGCCTGTATGACCCGCATTTCTCCGAATCCTTCTCCCATTTCAAGATCAATGAAATCGAGGCCTGCGACATTGTTGGAGGGAGGACTCCCTTCTCTCTTGCTTCATTAAATGTCCTCAGCAGCAGTGGGCTCAATATCTCTGAAAACGTCTTATAGAATTCCACCGGGTAGCCGTCAGGCCCCGGGGCCTTGCCCGACTGCATGCTCTCCAGCATCTTGATTATTTCCTCAATCTCAATTGGGGTCTCAGCCCTTCCACCAGGTCCGCCTCCACCCTCGGGAACCTCAACTGATCCCGAAATTGCCTCATCCCCTCCACCCCAGCTCCACTCCATCCGACTCATCTAATTTACTATAGAAGTCCTTAAACACCTCGTTCAGCCCCGCTGGGTCCAGGACAGTATTACCGTCTCTACTCTTTACTTTACCTACCTCCCTGGCCGCCTCCCTTTTCCTGAGCTGGTGCACTAACATTCTGCTTGCCATTTCGCTGTACTCATAAATCGCCCCCCTTGCCTTCCTCAACTGTTCCACCACTTTCCCTGTGGTCAACAGTCCAACCCCGCCTGTAACCTCTGCCGCTCCCTCAATAGCCCTGCGTCTGGGGCCTCCGAGTATCTCCTGTCCACCTGGAGTATCTCCTCCACTACCCTATCCCTCTCAGCCTGTATCGAAATTAATTCCCCTCTGACCACTGCCTTCAGAGCTTTCCAAACCATCGCTGCAGAGAACTCCCCCGTGTCATTTGTTCTCAGGTAGTTCTGGATGGACTTATTAACCCGCCCACAGATCGCTTCGTCCGCTAGCAACCCCACATCCAGTCTCCACAGCGGGCATTGCCCTCTCTCCACATTAGCCCGTAGATCCACCCAATGCGGGGCATGATCCGACACTGCGATTGCGAGTACTCAGTATCCGCCACCTCCGGTATTAGCGCCCTGCTCATAACAAAAAATTTGATGCAAGAGTATACCTTGTGGACATATGAGAAAAAGGAAAACTCCTTCGCCCTTGGCCGTGCAAAGCTCCATGGGTCTACTCCCCGCATCTGTTCCATAAACCCCTTCAATTCCTTTGCCGCAGCCGACCTCCTCCCTGTTCTGGATTTTGACCGGTCCAATTCCGGATCAATGACTGTGTTAAAGTCTCCTTCCATGATCAGGTTGTGTGACTCTAAGCCTGGGATCTTACCTAAAACCCGCCTCATAAATTCCACATCGTCCCAATTCGGAGCATATATGTTAACTTGTTGGTCTTTGTGCACTACATTCATAAATGCTGGAAATGTTGAGGTCACGGCATTCAGTGTATGGCTGAAGAATAACAGTAGCACATAGGAGAAGAACTAAGGGTGAATGAGAGGAGGGATTTGGAGACACTGGGACAATTCCAATTCAATCAAGCAATCAATTAAATGATTGTTAAGTGCTTCAGTCAGATTTATAAAGAGTGGCAGATACTTGACAACATTCTCCAGAATTGTGTTCCAAAGACACGATTGGAGACGTGTGTGATTTGTTAGTTTGACTAATGTGGTAGTAGAGGTATTACGGTACCTGGTATGCTGGAGCACCATTAGTGGAAACTGTGTGCTTTCTATTGGTTAAGATGTATGGCAGCTCCGCCCTGCCAGGCGGGGTATAAGAGCCCGTGCCGCCCCAGCAGCCTTCATTCTGTACCTGAGCTGCTGGGAGAAACATCTAGCTTATTAAAGCCTTCAGTTGGACTAAAACCTCGATTTAGTGGTCATAGATCATGCATCAATTTAATAAGCTAGTTTTTAAAAAAGGATGGAGCTCCGAATCAAGCCGGAGTGTCTGCAACTCAGCCCCCACGCGGCGAACTCAGCGGCAATCTTCAAGCACTGGCTGGCGTGTTTTAAAGGGTATCTCGGGACGGCTGAAAACACACCCACGGGAGAACAGAAAATGCAAGTCCTGCACTCAAGGGTGAGCCCAGAGATTTACACCCTCATCGAGGAAGCGGAAGACTTTGATGCAGCAATAGAGTTGCTAAAAGGACATTATATTCGCCCGGTAAACCAGGTCTATGCCCAGCACCGGCTAGCAACGAGGCGACAAACCCCTGGGGAATCTCTGGAAGAATTCTACCATGCACTCCTGGTGTTGGGGAGAAACTGCAGCTGCCCGCAAGTTTCGACGAGCGAACACACTGAACTCTTGGTCCGGGACGCTTTCGTGGCAGATATGCTATCCTCACAAATCCGCCAGCGACTGCTAGCAAAAGACACTCTAGGTCTCAAGGAGGCACGGGCCCTTGCAGCCTCCCTGGATGTGGCCTCCAGAAACACCCGCGCTTACGTTCCTGACCGCGCGGCAGCCCCTTCGGCAGCGTGGAACCCCTCCGCAGCCGACCCCGAGACATCCCCCATCCCCCCACAAGCCTGTGCTGCAAGGCGGCCTGGCAATCCCGGGGGGCCCCGCTGCTACTTTTATGGGCAGGCCAAGCACCTCTGCCAGCGCTGCCTGGCCCGCGCATCCACCTGCAAGGGATGCGGTAAAAAGGTCCATTTCGTGGGGGTATGCCAGGCCCGTGCGGTTGCCGCAGTCTCTGGCGGCGAATGTGGACCGCCAACACAAACCTCTCCATGGTCCCCGTGCTGCCAGCGGTCGCCGCCATCTTCCTACTCCAGAGCCACATGCGGCACCCGCGGATGCCACGTTAGAGGGATGGGCGCCACCATTTTGTGAACCCCCAGCCAAGTGTGACCAATGGGAGCCGCCATCTTGGATGAACCCCCAGGACCCCAGCTCGGCTGACCACACACTGCCCGAAGAGAACACTCAGCTGCTGCGATTAGCTTGGATGACTCTGGATCAGTCCCGGCCTCGAACACTCTCAACTGCTACAACGACTGTATTTATCAACGGGCACAAGACGTCCTGCCTAATCGACTCTGGGAGCACGGAGAACGTCATACACCCCGACACGGTAGGGCGCTGTTCTCTCCTCGTCCACCCCGTTAATCAAAAAATCTCCCTGGCCTCCGGTTCCCATTCAGTGGAGATAAAGGGGTTTTGTGTAGCAAACCTCACAGTCCAAGGAAGGGAGTTCAAAAATTTCCATCTCTACGTGCTTCCCCACCTCTGCGCGGCCACACTCCTAGGTTTAGACTTCCAGTGTAACCTCCAAAGTCTAACCTTCAAATTCGGCGGACCTATATCCCCTTCACTGTCTGCGGCCTCGCGACCATTAAGGTCAATCCGCCTTCCTGTTTGCGAACCTCACCCGGATTGCAAACCCGTCACCAGCAGGAGTTGACGGTACATGACCACGACCGGATCTTTATTAGGTCAGAGGTCCAAAGGCTACTGAGGGAAGGAGTCATTGAAGCCAGCAACAGTCCCTGGAGAGCCCAAGTAGTGGTGGTAAAGACCGGGGAGAAGCATAGGATGGCCATCAACAGGTTTACGCAGCTGGACGCGTACCCTCTCCCCCGCATATCCAACCTGGTAAACAGGATCGCGCATTACAAGGTCTTCTCCACGGTGGATCTTAAGTCCGCCCACCACCAGCTCCCCATCCGCACTAGTTACCGCAAATACACTGCCTTCGAGGCAGATGGGCGGCTCTATCACTTCTTAAGGGTGCCCTTCGGTGTCACCAACAGGGTCTCGGTCTCGGTCCCGTATCTCAATAATGTCACCATCTGTGGCCACGACCAGCAGGACCACGACACCAACCTCCGAAAATTCCTCCAGACCACAAAGATCTTTAACCTTACATATAACAAGGATAAATGCGTGTTTAGCACCGACCGCCTAGCCATCCTCGGCTACATAGTGCAAAATGGAGTTGTAGGTCCCGACCCTGAACGCATGCCCCCCTTATGGAGTTCCCCCTCCCTCACTGCTCCAAGGCCCTGAAGCGCTGCCTAGGGTTTTTCAGTTACTACACCCAGTGGGTCCCCAACTATGTGGACAAGGCCCGTCCCCTGATCCAATCCACAGCTTTTCTCCTGTCGATAGAGCCTTCTCCAGGCCTTCAGCCGCATCAAAGCAGACATTGCAAAGGCCACGATGCATGCCATCGACGAGTCCCTCCCCTTCCAGGTCGAGAGCGACGCGTCTGACGTAGCTCTGGCGGCCACCCTCAATCAAGCGGACAGATCCGTGGCCTTCTTCTCACGTACCCTCCATGCTTCCGAAATCCGCCACTCCTCAGTTCTCAGGAGCCCTCACTCCTCAGGAGGCCCAGGCCAGATTAGAAGCTGTGTGACATTGGAGGCATTACCTGGCTGGCAGGAGATTCACTCTCCTCACTGACCAACGGTCAGTTGCTTTCATGTTCGATAATGCACAGCGGAGCAAGATAAAAAACGATAAGATCTTGCGGTGGAGGATTGAACTCTCCACCTACAACTACGAGATCTTGTATCGTCCCGGGAAGCTAAACGAGCCTCCTGACGCCCTGTCCCGCGGCACATGTGCCACCGCACAAGTGGACGACCTCCAAGCCCTCCACGAGGACCTCTGCCACCCGGGGGTCACTCGCTTTTTCCATTTTATCAAGACCCCTAACCTGTCCTACTCCATCGAGGAGATCAGGACAGCCACCACGGACTGCCAAATCTGCGGGGAGTGCAAACCGCACTTCTATCGGCCAGAGAAAGCGCATCTGATAAAGGCTTCCCGCCCCTTTGAACGCCTCAGCATGGACTTCAAAGGCCCCCTCCCCTCCACCGACCGCAACACGTGATTGACGAGTACTCCCGGTTACCATTCGCCATCCCCTGCCTCGACATGACTGCAACCACTGTCATCAAGGCCCTCCATAGCATCTTTGCACTGTTCGGGTTCCCCACTTACATACATAGTGATAGGGGGTCCTTCTTTATGAGCGTCGAACTGCGTCAATTCCTGCTCAGTAAGGGCATCGCCTCGAGCAGGACAACCAGTTACAACCCCAGGGGTAACGGACAGGTAGAGAGGGAGAACAAAACGGTCTGGAAGACTGTCCTACTGGCCCTATGGTCCAGGAATCTCCCAGTCTCCCGCTGGCAGGAAGTCCTCCCGGATGCCCTCCACTCCTTCCGGTCACTGCCTTGTACCACCACCAACCAGACACCTCACGATAATCTCCTTGTCTTCCCCAGGAAGTCCTCCTCCGGGACCTCGCTCCCGACCTGGCTGGCAGCAACCGGGCCCATCCTGCTCCGAAAACACGTGCGGGCGCACAAGTCGGACCTGTTGGTCGAGAGGGTCCACCTTCTCCACGCTAACCCCCAGTACGCCTACATGGCGTACCCCGACGGCCGACAAGATACGGTCTCCCTATGAGACCTGGCGCCCGCCGGAGCCCCACGCACACCCCAGCCACCAGTCCCACCCTCCACTCCACCAGGGCACCTTACAGGAGGATCGGTCCTTCCGCCGGCCCCGTCTAGGCCCCCCCACCCACCGATGCACCCCGCAGGCGCTCCCTTCCCAGGTCAACCATTTTCCCCAACAGCGCCGTCTAGGGGTGTCGAAGCTGCAAGGGAGAACAAAGCCACGCTCCCGGAGTCACAGACGCCCGAGCCTCCACCGGAGTCACCACCGAAGCTCTAACGATCACAGAGGACAACCAGGGCCCCTGATCGACTGATTGCTTCATTTTAAATTGTAAATTGTAAATTTAAATCATCAATTGTAAATAGTTACAAAACGCTGTACGGAGGTATTACGGTACCTCCATAACTAATTCTACCACGTTGCCATGTTTGTAGTATCAGGCCACCACCCCCGCCGGACTCTTTTTTAACAGGGGGTGAATGTGGTAGTAGAGGTATTGCGGTACCTGGTATGCTGGAGCACCATTGGTGGAAACTGTATGCTTTCTATTGGTTAAGATGTATGGTAGCTCTGCCCTGCTAGGGGGGGTATAAGAGCCTGTGCCGTCCCAGCAGCCTTCATTCTGTACCTGAGCTGCTGGGGGAAACATCTAGCTTATTAAAGCCTTCAGTTGGACTACAACCTCGCTTTAGTGGTCATTGATCGTGCATCAACTAAGTGTCGGTTTTAGCAAGAAATCCAGAGAGTAGCCCGCCGGCATTGATTGGGTGAAATCCCGCCGTATTTTCATGCACTTGTTAAAAACAATTTCTCTTGTGTTTGACTAGCACCCGTGGAGACTTGCCTCAGATTCCCAGCATCACTTAAGGTCATCAATCAAGGGACGCACAAATCAAACGCCTCCCATGCACTTCCAAGTCCAATCGCTGAGATGGCTGCCGGAAAAACAACCCCGAGGTTTTTGGAGGGAGCCCTCACCAAGGTGCTCATTGGGTTGGAACAGAGGCAGGATATACTCTACCCTCAAATGGGCAGAAGGCCTGCCAGCAAGATCAGCAACCTTCCATGGGAGGCAGTGGCAGCACTACTGAGTGCCAGCTCTCTGTACAAGCGCACGGCTATTCTGTCCAGGAAGAAAGTGAGCAACCGCCTTCACCCCACACCCTTCGTATTTCCACTCGGAGCTCACGCTCTGCCGACTCACGGGATCCCACCACTTTCCCTCCCACAACCCTCTTTATCCCCCCTGTGTCTCCTCTCCCCATCACATGCCTGTTCACACTCACCAAACATAGATGCCAGCATCCTTTCCATCTGAACCTGCACATGTCCTGCCTACACTCTCCCTATCTGTCTCATTGCAGGATAAGCTTGAGCACAACCGGCAGGAGGGAGAATAGCCGGCTGGAGTGATGCCCGAGTTAAAAATCCTCACAATATCCAAGGAGAGAGTCCGAGAGCTAGCCGGTGAGGAGCAGGACCACAGCTGTGCTGAGGGCAATGTGGGGACAAGAGACAAAAGTTAGAACCCTCAACAAATCCAGCCATAGTTCCAGCCCCACATGAGTTATGCCTCTCCTAACCATATGCCCCTGCCAAGCACAAATGCCATATTCCTTCCCTTGTCAGTCAATAAACCCATTCTCTTGGCCTCTGGAGACCACAGATGCCAGCAGCTCAGAGGAAGGATTTTCAGACGTCAGCATGGAAGAGGCATCACAGCTGTCACCAGCACCCTCCACCTGTGCAGATCCTCACACCTGTGGGCTATATTAATATACAGGCTTCTGGCTCACTCATTGGTGAGCTCCTCACTACTGATGATCCACAGCTGGCGGAGGCAGAGACATCCCAGGGATGTGACACTTGGAGGACTGTGGAGGCCAGGACCCGGTTAGATGACATGCCCCGGGGCTCAGTCGTCCAGCTGCTGGAGCCACAAAAGCAGAGTCGCGAACATCAGGAAGGGATGTCAGCATCCCTCCTCAGATTGCAAGGCCAACTGGAGGAATCCCTTTGCCTTCTCTCTGATGCCAACATTGCGAGGGTGGAGTCCGCAGTGGAGACCTTGGTGCATGACGTGCACTCCATGGTGGGGGATGTCCACTCTGTGGTTTAACTATGTGGTGCAGGTGTTGTTAGGCACGATGCAGCTGGGCATGGGTGTTGTTAGGCACAATAAGATAGTGAGCACTGATGTAACCACCATGTAATTTATTAAACATCACTTTATGCACCCTCCTAATGCCTCCCTGCTCTCATTTCATTGCTGCCTGCACTGCCATCCTCCATGTCTAGGCTGGAAGCCCACCGACGGCAGCTCCTCTATCTCCTTTCTGCGAGGATGTCAGCTGAATGCTTTACATTCACAAATACTGTCATGGCGGAGTGATGCTGCTTTAATCCTGGTAGCAAGGAGCTCCCCAACCCCAGGCCAACACCCAGTCCTTTTATCTGGGGAAGCTGATTTCAATACGAAGAAGCCAATCAATTGATGTCTTGTGAGAGACGCTCAACTTGAACCATTGGTCCAGACCCTCATCAACACCCCAAACCCCAGAGAAGGCAGCATCAGCAGAGATTGATCATTCAGCGTCTCATTGACCTGATATCATCCTGATGAGTGGCAGTTCGCAAGCAGCCTTCTGTGAGGCAGGAGTGTGGTAGTATGTATTGGGGGTCATGTGGGACTGGAAGCCCTAATGTCATTGGCTGACAGATCCCGGGTCCTGGTTAGCCGTTGACCTCATGCTCCGCCCTGAAGGCGAAGTATAAGAAGCCGGTGCCTTCCCCCGCAGGCCAGTTTACTATTGGGCTGCTGGGGAACCGACACGCTTAATAAAGCCTCATCGACTTCACTCTATTCGTCTCACGGAGTCTTTGTGCGCCACAATAAAGAACAAAGAAAAGTACAGCACAGGAACAGGCCCTTCGGCCCTCCAAGCCTGTGACGACCATGCTGCCCATCTAAACTAAAATCTTCTACACTCCCGGAGTCCGTATCCCTCTATTCCCATCCTATTCATGTATTTGTCAAGATGCCCCTTAAACGTCACTATCGTCCCTGCTTCCACCACCTCCTCCGGCAGTGAGTTCCAGGCACCCAATATCCTCTGTGTAAAAAACTTGTCTCGTACATGGGAAAAAGCCTCTGACTATCCACTCTGTCTATGCCCCTCATAATTATGTAGACCTCTATCAGGTCGCCCCTCAACCTCCGTCGTTCCAGTGAGAACAAACCGAGTTTATTCAACCTCTCCTCATAGCTAATGCCCTCCATACCAGGCAACATCCTGGTAAATCTCTTCTGCACCCTCTCTAAAGCCTCTACATCCTTCTGGTAGTGTGGCGACCAGAATTGAACACTATACTCCAAGTGTGGCCTAACTAAGGTTCTATACAGCTGCAACATGACTTGCCAATTTTTATACTCAATGCCCCGGCCAATGAAGGCAAGCATGTCCTATGTCTTCTTGACTACCTTCTCCACCTGTGTTGCCCCTTTCAGTGACCTGTGGACCTGTACACGAAGATCTCTCTGACTGTCAATACTATTGAGGGTTCTACCATTCACTGTATATTACCTCCCTGCATTAGACCTTCCAAAATGGATTATCTCACATTTGTCCGGATTAAACTCAATCTGCCTAAGTCTCCAAACGATTTAAATCCTGCTGTATCCTCTGACAGTCCTCATCGCTATCCGCAATTCCACCAACCTTTGTGCCGTCCGCAAACTTACTAATCAGACCAGTTACATTTTCCTCCAAATCATTTATATATACTACGAGCAGCAAATGTCCCAGCACTGATCCTGCGGAACACCACTAGTCACAGCCTCCAATCAGAAAAGCATCCTTCCATTGCTACTCTCTTCATTGCTTCTATGACCTAGCCAGTTCTGTATCCATCTTGCCAGCTCACCCCTGATCCCGTGTGATTTCACCTTTTGTACCAGTCTGCCATGAGGGACCTTGTCAAAGGCCTTACTGAAGTCCATATAGACAACATCCACTGCCCTACCTGCATCAATCATCTTTGTGACCTCCTCGACATGACACGACCTCCCCTTCACAAAACCATGCTGCCTCTCACTAATACTAAGTCAGACATTCGCAGGAGATATTTGAGGAACATTGCTGTCCTCACTGCAAGTTCTCATCATCCTTCTGAATCTTATAGTACTTGTGCATCGGTCCCCTTCCTGATGCGCCCTTCCCATGAAAGGGGCAATCTCTGAGCTGATGTTCCGCTGACACCACCCAATGATTCATAGAACCATAGAATTACAACAGTGCAGATGGAGGCCATTTGGCCCATCGAATCTGCACTGACCCTTTGAAAGAGCACCCTACCTAGGCCCACTTTGCCGCACCATCCCCATAACTCCACCTAACCTACACACCCTTGGACAATAAGAGGCAATTTTTTCATGGCCAATCCATCTAACTTGCACATCTTTGGACTGTGGGAGGAAACCGGAGCACCCGGAGGAAACCCACGCTGACACGGGGAGAATGTACAAACTGAACACGGGTCCCTGGTGCTGTGAGGCAGCAGTGCTAATCACTGTGTCACATGAAGAAGGCTCATTCCTCCCCATGGGGGGGCATCAGTTCTCACCCAAGTCCTGGGCACTCTTGAGGCGGGAAGCTCCCAAGGAATCCCTAGTCCTGCGCCCCATTCGGGCCTGCACCCCATTTGGGCCCTCGCCATGACCTAAGGCCATGACTGCATCCTCCCAGAGTTTCCCCTCAGCACCCTCCTTGGTGTATTCCTCCTCTGAGGAAATGTGCCAGTTGCCCATGTCCTCCTGTGCCAGCTGCTCGACCCATTGTAGTGCCAGGTTATGGAGTGCGCTGCACACCATTACAATGCACGAAATCCTCTGGGGGCTATAGTGGAGGGGACCCCTGACCAGTCCAGGCATCGGAACCACATCTTGAAGAGGCCAATCATCTGCTCCACCAACGTCCAGTAGCAGCATGAGCCTCATTGTAACAAATCTCAGCTTGAGTCTGTGGCCTTGGCACAGGTGTCATCAACCGTGTCCTGAGGGGGACCCTTGTCCCCAAGGAGCCAACCATGTAATCTCAGTGCTTCCTAAAAGACTGCCAGGATCAGAAAATGGCCAAGAATGCAACTGTCGTGCATGCTACCCAAGAACCAAGCACACACTTGCAGATACACTTGGCATTGTCACAAATGACCTGTACATCCGGGGCTTGGAATCCCTTGATGTTCATGAAAGGGGAACCATGACACCATGGGGTGCATAGAGTTAAATGTGTGCAGTCGCTGACTCCCTGCACTTGGGCGAATCAGCAATGTGCGCAAACCCCATGGCTCTCGCATCTTGGTTAGCCTGGACCCGATCAAAGTTTATGCAGTTATGCGCCTTTGCGAAGTGTGCATCGGTCACCTTCTCTGATGCACTTACATGCTATAGGTTGTGGACTGGGAGATCCACAGAGGTCACCAAGGCAGCCCTGGAAGGAGTCACTAGCATAGACGTTCAGAGTGGCTGTCGCTTTCAGGGCCACTGACAGTGAGTGCCCTCACAGCCCATGGAGCACCAACTCCTGCATAACATATTAAAGGTGGTTGACCATCCCCTGGGACATCCACAGTCTCCACATGCACTTATTCTCATTCATCCACTGTCGGTAGACTCCTACCAGGTATTGTCACCTCTGTGCTGCAGCCTCCAACATCTGAGCAGGCCCTCTCTTCTTCCTCAGAGTCCTGCTCCTGCATCCATGCAGCTGCACATTGATGCTGGTACCATCTCCAGCCCCACGACCAGTATGACAACTGGCAACTCCACTTGCCTCATGGGTCTCCCCCAAGGGCAGCATGGTAGCATAGTGGTTAGCATTGTGGCTTCACAGCGCCAGGGTCCCAAGTTTGATTCCCTGCTGGGTCACAGTCTGTGCGGAGTCTGCGCGTTCTCCCCGTGTCTGCATGGGTTCCCTCCGGGTGCTCCGGTTTCCTCCCACAGTCCAAAGACATGCAGGTTAGTTGGACTGGCCACATTAAATTGCCCTTAATGTTCAAAAAGGTTAGGAGGGGTTATTGGGTTCGGGGGATAGGGTGGAAGTGAGGGCTTAAGTGGGTTGGTGCAGACTTGATAGGCTGAATGTCTTCCTTCTGCATTGTATGTTCTATGTTCTGTATTCTAACTCACGTGACAGATGGGCGTCCACCTCAGAGATGCTTAGTGGCCATCAGAAATCCCCGAACGTGAGAAGTAAGGACCTATGCGTTAATTGTTGGGTCCTGTGCACAGAGCTCACTGGGGAGGGCAGGCGAGAGGGGGGAGGGGGTGGGGGGGCAGCCACGGTTGGAGGACCAGCGAGGAGCAGGGTTGCCTGCTGAGTTCTGTAATC
The DNA here is from genome assembly GCF_047496885.1 of Scyliorhinus torazame. Lineage (NCBI taxonomy): Eukaryota > Metazoa > Chordata > Chondrichthyes > Carcharhiniformes > Scyliorhinidae > Scyliorhinus > Scyliorhinus torazame. The sequence goes on from NC_092721.1 coordinate 53,280,723, forward strand.
ATTGACCATTATTTTGGGTACCCAGGAAGGAATATTAATGGGCAAGTGGGCTCATCCCCCTGTGGCATTCACCTGAGGAAGGAGCAGTGCTCCGAAAGCTAGTGATTTGAAACAAATCTGTTGGACTTCAACCTGGTGTTGTAAGACTTCTTACAATTATTGTGGATAGGGAAAAAGTAAGAGGATTCGGGGCACGACCACAATAAAATACTGGTATAGGCTGTTTCCAGAGTCCAGAATCAGGGGCGTCATTCTCCGCCGGCGGGAGTCTCCGTTCTGCCGGCACCGGGGGGTTTCCCGACGGCGTGGGGCTGCCCCACAATGGGAAACCCCATTGACCGGCCGGTGTTACGGAGACTCCCGCCGGCCGGTCGACGCAGAAATGTGGCGGGGCAGGTAGGAGAATTTCGCCCCAGAAGTCAACTGGAATGCTCCTTCCAAAGGGAGGTGGGCTGCTTTTCAAAGGTTTTGTCTTTCAGTAGAGTGAATTGCATGACAGGAAAGGGCATGTAGAATGAATTAGTTTGGAGTCATGAGTTCTGAGGTTTCAGCAGCTGGTAGATTTGATGAGTGTCTGAGGTCTTTCTACTGACACTGGCTTTTTAAAAATAAATTTAGAGTAACCAATTCATTTTTTCCAATTAAGGGGCAATTTAGCGTGGCCAATCCACCTAGCTTGCACATATTTGGGTTGTGGGGGCGAAACCCACGCAAACATGGGGAGAATGTGCAAACCCCAAACGGACAGTGACCCAGAGCCAGGATCGACCCTGGGACCTCGGCGTCGTGAGGCAACAGGGCTAACCCACTTCACCACCGTGCTGCCCCTACTGCCACTGGCTTGATGGTAAACAGGGCAGGCTGTGGCCTGGAGTTCTCTTCACTTTTCTGGTCAAACAGGAACTGCCGGTATTCAGTTCCAACAGATGAGATTACAGTGCAGCTTGGGGTGATGGAGGTCATGTGACACCCGCTCGATGTTGGACTCAGGATGTATATTCCGACGACTGGAATCTAGCTGTTTAATTGGAGTCGGGACTCCTTTTGTTTTTGGAGACATTGGTGTCAGGATAACTAACTGAAGCTCTCTTTGTTAAACCTGTGGACTGATAATACTTTAGCCATTTGCACTATTCTGGGGGGATTATGGCCATGAGGGACCTTGGAGTTCAGGTGCACGGTTCCCGAAAGGTGGAGTCACAGGTAGATTAGGCAGTGAAGAAGGCTTTGAGTATAGAAGTTGGAAAGTTATGTTGTAGTTGTACAGGACATTGGGAGGCCACACCTGGAGTATTGTTTTCAGTATTGGTCGCCTTGCTATAGGAAAGATGTTATCAAACTGGAGAGAGTGAAGAAGAGATTTACAAGGATGTTGCCAAGATTCAAGGGACTGAGCTATAGGGCGAGATTGGACAGGCTAGGACTTTTTTCTTTGGAGCGTAGGAGACTAAGGGGTATAAGATCATGAGAGGTATGGTTAGGATGAATGCACTCAGTCGTTTTCCCAGGGTTGAGGAATTGAGAACTAGAGGCCATAGGTTTAAGTTAAGAGGGAAAAGAATGGGAACCTGAGGAGCAACCTTTTTATACAAAGGGTGCTACATATGTGGAATGAGCTGCCATAGGAAGTGGTTGAGGCAGGGACATTGGCAACATTTAAAAGGCATTTGGACAGATACTTGATAGGAGAGGTTTAGAGGGATATGGGCCAAATTCAGGCAAATGGGATTAGCTTAGTTGGGCTTTTTGTTTGGCATGGATCAGTTTGGGCCGAAAGGCTTGTCTCCATGCCGTAGAGTCTATCTTCTCGCCGCGTCGCGTTCCTGTTCTTGCGGCCATTGTGGATGGGATTAGTATTTGACAAATCTGCGTATTTGAGTGAATAGTTAGTTTCACTCTAATGTGAAGCTCGCCTGATCTACCTGAGGCATTGGGATCTAACCCCATCATCTTGGCGAACTTCATAAACGGGGACCATGTGGAACAGCACTTGCGAGGGCCGTTCAATAGCGTGGTCTTTCTCAGCACTATGAGCGCCTCCTGGAAACGCCCGGCTAAACACACTTGACACGGAACTCTATTGCAAATCGATTAGATTGCGCCCTATGCAAGTTTTCCCTTCTGCGGAGGTAGTTGGACCAGACTCTTCATGACATTTAAACCCAGCAAAGCATCAGATGACTGACTGAACCATTTGTTAGCTCAGCAATTCTTTATTTTTAACAGCATAGAAAAAAAAACTTTTGAAATATTCCAGTTGAGGAATATATATAATTTTTCCATCGCGTCGTGACCATGACACGCAGCTCTGTGGATTGCAGCCAGAGGGTGGGTGAGATACGTTAATGGTGTCATTACCTCTTAAGCGTCAGTGTGTCTCTCTCCCCTCATGGAGCAAACAATTACCCCCTGTAAATGTCACTCTACTGCCCAGCCAACCAGGAGTGGCTCCTACCCCCACTGAGGAACATTGCGTTCACCCCGTGCCGAGTCGGTCGCTGCACCACCCATCCACCCTCTCCATGCAAACGTCCAGTATCACCATGTCCTGGAGTGGGACTCAAACATGGAACTTTTGATTAAGAAGCACAGACACTACCCATTGTGGTACAATGCACCTGACAAGAGTTATACCGAAACCAACAAGTCAGTTTCTGACAGGCAATTAAATAATTTTTAAAAATTAAGTAAGCTAAACAATATCTTGTACACAAATAATGAAAGGTGAGAAACCTAAGTTTATACTGTTCTCTACATATCCTACTGATGAAAATTTGTGTTCAAGATTATTTTAAAACTATGGAAATAAACAGCTTTTCATAACATTGAAAATACACAACAAAATAATACATTCAAAGCATGTATTGCTCCTCACGAAACCAAAATGGACAATCAGAAATGGAAGCAAGGGAAAAGCTGACAAATACAGTGTGCACAAGCGACTTATTTTAAGGCATTTGTCTCCTTCTTATCCATCTTCTCCACAGCGTAGATAACCGTAGATCTATACCTTCAGACAAGTTACTCCAGTCTGTTCAAATGATTGAATTGCCATTTAGGTAGAGGAATGGTCACATCACCATGCAATACTTCCATCACTGAGAGAAAAATAAAACAAAAGATTAGATGCAATACATAATGCACCTAACTCAAGTAACTGTTGTCTTATTTTAGAACTTATATCTTATGTAGCATCATTATAACGTTTAAACAGATGTAAAATGTCATGGCAGGAATAAAATTCAGGTTAAGGTAGCTTGGAATCAAATGAAGAATAAGTTATCAGGCCTGAAGAAGACTGTCCATGCAATAATGTATTTATTTGAGGAGTATAGCCACAGGACAGCTATCACATTAAGTTTATTCTCAACTTTGTAGCTTCAACGAGGCTATACTACACATTCAAGGTAATATTCCAGCTCTTTCATACATTCAAGTCATGCTTGGAACACAAAGACTAAATACTGCAATATTGTTGGCTCATATTAGGCTGGACATTTGAGTAACAATGGCCTTTATAGTCAACAGGAGGTGGTGGAGGGAATATTGTAATGTCTCAGACAGGCGACCATCCGGAAGTGGTGTTTGTAGCAAAAAAGGTTACTTATACACTCCTCCTGCGCCTCAACGTGTCTCCTATTCCCTGGCCCTCACCTGGGCTGGGGTATTTATATCTCAGCAGTCCTTTGAACAGAGGGGTTAGCCCTGCCTCCTCATCTGGGTGGATCATATTCAGGTGAGAGCGCAGGGACTCTGATGTTCCAGATCCCTGGGCCTCCTGCAGGGTTATAACAAATATCTTTTAATTCTTTTCTCTGTTTCCCAGTTGGCTACCAAACATATTTTCAGGCTGGCCAGTAATTGGACTAGAAGGCCTGCACTGGTAATGCTGCAGTTGGAGAACAGAGAGGAGAAAGGCATTGATTGTGAATGGAAGGTCATGGGGGATCGTGGATGGAAGCCATCAGTTATCATGGATGAGCAGTCAAGGGAAGATCAAGGATTTTGGGGGCAACTCAGGATGTAGGGAGGAGGGAGGCCAATTGCAGGAAAGGAAGAAGAATCCAGTAAGGCTGGATGTCATTTTATTGAAACTAAACAGGATTGAGATTAGAATCAGGGCTGGAAGCTGGGCTTGGTGTCAGAGTCTCAAGAGAGACGTAGGCTCAAAGGTGGACCTCTGAGTTGAAGTCCCAGTTAAATAAAGGCTACCTGTCTCATCAGAAGAAATCCTACTGTCTATGAGTACTGAATGACTGTTTCTGCAGAAGACCCCACCAACTGTATACTGGGGCTTTGATCACTCACCGTGCTGGGAAGAAAGCCAGCGACAAATAACCTTATTTGTTACCCTATTCCTTATTATTTTACTCCTTTCCACTCCTCTGTGTTTGTCTGTCTTGTGTCTGTTTTGGGCAACCTGGTGGGTAAGGACAGCTTCCCCAACCCACCAGAAATAGACAGAGCACACCGGTCGCTTCATCCAAAGCCCAGAGCCGGGGAACAGCCGAGGGCGGTAATCACCAAAATGCACCGGTATCAAGACCGGGAACAAATCCTGTGCTGGGCGAGACAAACCAAAAACTGTAACTGGGAAGGTCATGCTGGACAAGAGCAGCATAAACTTTGTGATGCTGTACACAGCCAAGCTGTGGGTCACATTCCAAGGCAGGGAGCACTTTTCACGGCCCCTGCGGACGCGAACAAGTTTGTCCTGGAGAACGGACTCGAGAAACGTCAGCAGAGACAGTGATGAAGAATCCATCGAAGATACTCTTACTTTTTGAGTTGCCAACTGTGAACCAAAATGTTGAACACATTGCGTGGGATTGTACTGCCTCATTCTGGGGATGAGGGAGGAAAGAGAGATTGAGGGCAGCAGAGAGCATTAAACTAATGTGGTAGGGGGATTGGGACCAATGCAGAAAGTCAGAGGGTAGTAAAGAGGGGATAGAAATAAAAGCTAGTAAGGAGAAAAGTGGAAGGCAGAGAAATAGATTGCAGTGCCAAGTATGGCAGGGGGGTGGGAACCAGAGCAGTAGGTCAGCGGGAGAAATAACTGAGGGAGAGCTACAGACTAAGGCCAGTACGATTAAGAGGAAGAACAGGCAGGGAGTGGTTGGTCAACGTAGCGGGGCTGGTGGGCTGAAGTGTATTAGTTTCAATGTGAGGAGTATTTCAGGTAAGACAGATGAACTTAGAACTTGGATTTGAACATAGAACATACAGTGCAGAAGGAGGCCATTCGGCCCAGCGAGTCTGCACCAACCCTCTTAATCGTTCACTTCCACCCTATCCCCGTAACCCAATAACCCCTCCTAACCTTTTTGGACACTAAGGGCAATTTTTCATGGCCAATCCACCTAACCTGCACATCTTTGGACTGTGGGAGGAAACCGGAGCACTCGGAGGAAACCCACGCAAACACGGGGAGAACGTGTAGACTCCGCACAGACAGTGACCCTGCGGGGAATCAAACCTGGGACCCTGGCGCTGTGAAGCCACAGTGATAACCACTGTGCTACCGTGCTGCCCACCAATTTGTATGTGGAATTATGATGTTATTTTGTTCCGTCACCACGTCCGGCCTGTTGTTGCCAGCTTAATGCCCTTGCTGTTTCTGTCCCTGTGTTCCCCGTGTGGCGTTTTCACCCTCCCCCCACTCCCTGTTGCTATTACAGAAACTTGGTTGAAAGAGGGACAGGATTGGCAACTAAACATTCCAGGATTTAGATGCTTCAGGTAGGATAGAGGGGGAGTTGCATTCTTAGTTAAGGAGGATATCACAGCTGTGTTGAGGGAGGACACCTTGGAAGATTCAGGCAGCGAGGCAATATGGGTAGAGCTCAGGAATAGGAAGGATGCTGTCACAGTATTGGGGTTTACTACAAATCTAAGCCAGCGGGAGATTGAGGAGCAGATATGCAGACAGATCATGGAAAGATGCAGAGTGTTGTGGAGTGTTGTGGTTATTGTGGTGCATGATTTTAACTTTCCTTATATTGACTTTAAGGGCATCTAGACAAATAATATAAATAATAATCTCTACTGTCACAAGTAGACTTACATGAACACTGCAATTAAGTTACTATGAAAAACCCCCAGTCATAACATTCCGGCGCCTGTTCGGTACACAGAGGGAGAATTCAGAATGTCCAATTCACCTAACAGCACTTCTTTCAGGACTTGTGGGAGAAAACTGGAACACCCAGAGGAAACCCACGCAGACACGGGGAGAACGTGCAGACTCCACACAGACAGTGACCCAGCGGGGAATCAAACCTGGGACTCTGGTGCTGTGAAGACACAGTGCTAACCACTGTGCTACCGTGCTGCCCACAGGGTGGGAATGGAAGGATACGGACTCTCTAAGTGCATACGATTTTAGTTTAGGCAGGTACCATGGTCGGCGCAGGCTTGGAAGGCAGAAGGGCCCGTTTCTGTGTGGATGAGCAGAGGGATCTAGGTGTCCATGTACATAGATCCCTGAAAGTTGCCACCCAGGTTGATAGGGTTGTGAAGGCTTATGGAGTGTTGGCCTTTATTGGTAGAGGGATTGAGTTCCGGAGTCATGAGGTCATGTTGCAGCTGTACAAAACTCTGGTACGGCCGCATTTGGAGTATTGCGTACAGTTCTGGTCACCGCATTATAGGAAGGACGTGGAGACTTTGGAGCGGGTGCAGAGGAGATTTACCAGGATGTTGCCTGGTATGGAGGGAAAATCCTATGAGGAAAGGCTAATGGACTTGAGGTTGTTTTCGTTGGAGAGAAAGAGGTTAAGAGGAGACTTAATAGAGGCATACAAAATGATCAGGGGGTTAGATAGGGTGGACAGTGAGAGCCTTCTCCCGCGGATGGAAATGGCTGGCACGAGGGGACATAGTTTTAAACTGAGGGGTAATAGATATAGGACAGAGGTCAGAGGTAGGTTCTTTACGCAAAGAGTGGTGAGGCCGTGGAATGCCCTACCTGCAACAGTAGTGAACTCGCCAACATTGAGGGCATTTAAAAGTTTATTGGATAAGCATATGGATGATAATGGCATAGTGTAGGTTAGATGGCTTTTGTTTCGGTGCAACATCGTGGGCCGAAGGGCCTATACTGCGCTGTATCGTTCTATGTTCTATGTTCTGTACTGTTCTTTGTTCTCTGGTCTTTGGATGGCAGATAGGGAGCTCAGAGAAGGGAACTTCACCCAATTGGCGGCCATGTTGGGTAGTATCTGGACAATGGGAAACCCCGGACCGCTGGGGCACAGGCTCATGGCGAGAATGGTGACCGGCCATCTTGGACGGCCCCCTAACAAGGCAAACCCAAGAGTGCAGGGGCACGTCCACCAGGTAAGATGGTTGATCCCGCAGGAGCGGGGGGACAAAAACACCATGAGGATAGTCACCTGGAAAGTCAGGGGACTTAATGGCCCAGTGAAAAGATCCAGAGTCTTCGTCCACCTGAAAAGCTTGAAAGCCAACATAGTCTTCCTCCAAGAGATGCACCTGAGAGAGAAGGGCCGAGTGCAGGTAAGGAAGGGCTGGGCGGGACAAACCTGTCATTTCTGCTACGGGAAGAGGGCCAGGATGGTAGCCATACTGTTAAATAAGAGGACGGTGTTTAAGGCGACAAGGACGGTTACCGATCCAGGGGGACATGGTCAGCGGTGCCTGGACGCTCCCAATCGGGACGACACGGAGTTTAGAAAAAAGACCCTGGAGGAAATGACCGCGAATCATGCTGGGCCTTTATTCTTGGGATTTGGGGCATCGCTGGCTGGCCCAACATTTGTTGCCTTAATTGCCCTTGACCGGAGTGGCTTGCTAGGCCATTTTTAAAAACTATTTAAGTATCTTTATTGCCACAAGTAGGCTTACATTAACACTGCAATGAAGTTACTGTGAAAATCCCCTCGTTGCCACATTCCGGCGCCTGTTCGGGGACACAGGGAGAATTCAGAATGTCCAAAATATCTAACAGCAATTTAGGTAACTTTTCGAGACTTGTGTGAGGAAACCCACGCAGACACGGGGAGAGCGTGCAGACTCCGCAGGCAGTGACCCAGCCGGGAATCGAGCCTGGGACCCTGGTGCTGTGAAGCCACAGTGCTAACCACTATGCTACCGTGCTGCCACTTTCAATCAGAGGAGGCGGTAAAGAGTCAACCACACAACTGCCAGACCGGGTAAGGATGGCAGATTTGCTTCCCCGAAGGACATTTGTGAGCCAGGGTTCACGACATGGGTTTTTACGACAATTGACAATAGTTTCATGGTCATCATTAGACTTCTAATTCCAGATTTGGGTTTTTATTGAATTTAAATTTCACCATCTGCCATGGTAGGTTTCGAACTCGGGACCCCGGAGCGTTACCTTGGGTCTCTGGATTACTCGTCTAGTAACAATACCACTGTGCTACTGCCTCCCTGAACTGCATTCAGGATCCTTGGACAGACTGGTTGAATCCCAAAACAGGAAAGACCTCCAACATGGCGAAAGAACTCGGCACTTTCATGAAGCAGATGGGGGCAGTGGACCCATGGCGGTTCACCCACCCAGGGGAGAAGAAGTTCTCCTTCATCTCCCAAGTACACAAAGTATATTCACGGATCGACTTCTTTATAGTGGAGAAATTGATGCTTCCAGGGCTAGTAAGAGCCTAATATTCTGCGATTGTAATTTCCGCCACGCTCCAAAATACGTGTATGTGAATTTGGAGACTGGCCGTGCCCAACGTCCCGTCCCCATGGAGGTTGGACACGGCCCTCAGCGATTTTCATTTCATTTTCTGGTCCATAAGGCTTTCTACCAGAAAATATCACAGGCCATGGACGAATATATTACTAACAACCAGAATGGGGGGGTCTCACCCTCCACGTTCTGGGAGGCACTGGAGGCTATGATCAGGCGTGAAATAATCGCTTACAAAGCATGGAGAAGTAGGGAAGAGAGGGTGGCTCGGCAACAGCTAGTCGACTCCATACTGAAAGTAGACTGGTAATTCTCCAAGGCCCTGACGGTAGAGGGAGGAAAAAGCTATAAATGGGACTTTGACCTGCTCTCCATGAGGAAAGCAGTGTACCAACACAGCCAGGCATGGGGAACTCTGTACGAGCATGGAGAGAAGCCCAGCTGCTGCCGGCTCACCAGCTGAGGAAGCTGGCAGCCATGAAATAGCCCAGATTAGGGACAGCAGAGGCAAACTAGTAGGGGAGCTGGAAAAGGTCAACAAAACATTCAAGACCTTCTACCGGGCTTGTACACCTCTTAGCCTCCAAAAGGGACTTGAGGATGAAGCAGTTCCTCAGTGGACTGGACATGCCAGTCAAGCAGGGTAGGAGATGGACTTGGAAGCACTGCAGAAACTGGGAGGAGTCAAGGAGGGCTAACACTCAAATTGACGAGACAAGAGAAAAGTGGGAAGAGGACTTTGGGTTGAAATAGGGAGGGGACTCTGGATCTAAGCATTCACAGGGTCAACTCCACCTCCACATTCGCAAGCCTAAGCATAATGCAGCTAAAAGTAGTACACAGAGCACACTTAACTAGAACCGGAATGAGCAGGTTCTTCCCGGAGGTTGAGGACAAATGCGAACGGTGCCAAGGAGGCTCGACCAACCACGCCCATATGTTCTAGTCTTGCCCCGGACTTGTTGGGTTTTGGACAGCCTAGTTTGAGGCAATATCCAAGGTGGTGGGCATGAGGGTGGAGCCTTGCCCAAAAGTGGCAGTCTTAGGGTATCAGTAAGAAGTCTTACAACATCAGGTTAAAGTCCAACAGGTTTGTTTCGATGTCACTAGCTTTCGGAGCGCTGCTCCTTCCTCAGGTGAATCAGAACAGCCAGATCCCTTCACGGGGAAGAGGGCTGACGCCCTTGCCCTTGTGTCCCTAATCGGCCCCCGGAGAATCCTGTTCGGCTGGTGATCAGCGGCACCACCCAAGCTCCAGGCTGTCTGACCTATCGGAATTTCTCCAGATGGAGAAAACTAAATTCACCATCCAAGGGTCGGAGAGGGCTTCCACAAAACATGGGAGCCATTCACCCAGTTGTTCCAAGAACTGTTTGTAGCCAACAGCCAATAAGCCAAAGAAAAGGAGAGGGTAGTCATGGTATAACAAGGATAGAGGGGTGGGGGAAGAGTGGTTGGGGGGGGGGGGGGGGGGGTGGAATAAGGAACCATGGAACCCAACCATGCTCAGCAAATAACAAAATACACGGCATCCCGCAAACTCAACTGGAGCAGGACACAAGAGCAGACGAGAGAAGGAGGCACCCCAGGTGGTCAGAGGGGGAGGAGGGTCAGGAAGAAAGGGGGGAGAGGGAAAGCAGGGGACCCAGCCAGAACTAAACGTCGACTGGAAAATGAAAAACAAGAATCTGTAACCATTGTAAATAAAGCTTGACACAATTCACACCTCTTTAACCTGGGGTTACCCCATCTCTGGATCTGTAAAGATTTAATCACCTGCTAATGCTCGCATTCCAAGCATTGTCTGGCATCTTTGAATCTGTCTATATATATGTTTCTGGAACATACCTCTTCATTCACCTGAGGAAGGAGCAGCGCTCCGAAAGCTAGTGATATCGAAACAAACCTGTTGGACTTTAACCTGGTCTTGTAAGACTTGTGCTCACCCCAGTCCAACTCCGGCATCTCCACATCATTGTAAATAACGTAAGACAACTGATGTAAATAACAGAAGCTGACCAATATATGTATATTTTTATTTATTTTTCTTTGGTTTTCAAATGTATGTCTATGCTTATCTTTGTTCTGTATATTACTAAAAACCTCAATAAGAACATTTTGTTAAAAAGCAAGTCTTCAGCTGCACGGCCAGAGGCCTCGGCAGTTGGTGGGGGTTAAGGGTGGTCGATAGGCCACAAGGCCAGAGGCCTCGGCAGTTGGTGGGGGCTATGGGTGGTCGATAGGCCGCACGGCCAGAGGCCTCGGCAGTTGGTGGGGGTCATGGGTGGTCGATGGGCCGCAAGGCCAGAGGCCTCGGCAGTTGGTGGGGGTCATGGGTGGTCGATGGGCCGCAAGGCCAGAGGCCTCGGCAGTTGATGCGGGTTATGGGTGGTTGATGCCGCAAGGCCAGAGGCCTCGGCAGTTGGTGGGGGCTATGGGTGGTCGATAGGCCGCACGGCCAGAGGCCTCGGCAGTTGGTGGGGGTTAAGGGTGGTCGATAGGCCGCAAGGCCAGAGGCCTCGGCAGTTGGTGGGGGTCATGGGTGGTCGATGGGCCGCAAGGCCAGAGGCCTCGGCAGTTGGTGGGGGTCATGGGTGGTCGATGGGCCGCAAGGCCAGAGGCCTCGGCAGTTGATGCGGGTTATGGGTGGTTGATGCCGCAAGGCCAGAGGCCTCGGCAGTTGGTGGGGGTCATGGGTGGTCGATGGGCCGCACGGCCAGAGGCCTCGGCAGTTGGTGGGGGTTATGGGTGGTCGATGGACTGCACGGCCTGAGGCCTCGGCGGTTGGTGGGGGTTTTGGGTGGTCGATGGGCGAGACGGGCAGGGGCAAGAGTTTCCCCCGGAACTGGTTATCCCGACACTGCCTCCCCCCCCCCCCCCCTTGTCATGGCAGCCCACCCATGTGGAGGGTCCCCACCCCCAGCCGAGAGTTTCCCAAGCCCTGACAAGCACTGGGGTGGCAAGCCAAGCAGGGCTCTTTGCCTGTGAGCAAAGATGGCTACTCACCTTCTCGGGTCCCAACAGAAGTCCTTCCGCCAGGTTCACATTTTTAATAAAGGGGTACTAACCGGCGCCAACGTGAGCACTTGCTGAGGAGGCCGATGAATGACAGGCGGCTGTTGGATAAGGGGTGGTTTCTGTTAACAGTATGGAAATAGGGTTTAAGTGGTGATAATTGGATTCTCCTGGCCGGTTGCATCACAAACTGTTTGGCGTCTGGCGTGGTTCTCGTTTTCGGCACTTTCCCGCTATATACCGGCCTTGTTTCGCTTGATTGAGAGAGTAACGAGGCCGGAGAATCTGGCTCATTGTCTTAACTAGCTCAATCAGGGAGGGGGAAGCACAAATAGTAGTTTTATTGAATCCAATAAGACATTTTATAGGGGAGCCATTGCTACATAGATAAAATTCTGTATTACTTGCCCAAACAGATTGAATTGGCCTGTTTAATATAGCGCCAACCTTAGTTTGTGGCTTTTTCTGAAGATTTACTCAAGAAGTTGATACCACGTGCTGAATTTGTTTCACCAGTTTTAGCCACAGTGGAGCTGCTTCTTCCTTTTTCAGTCTTCGGCAATTGACATTGATCATCCTCCACTGAAGAGACCTTCCAGACATCATCTTTTTTCTCTTGGATGAACTATAAACAGATTTCAATTCAACACAGGTGACAGTTGAAAAATGCAAATAACCACTCTTTGAATTGGATTTTAATTGTCAGGCAGCTGTCTGGTAGATTGTAACGGCAAATTAAAATGAACTCTTTATCATGACTCTTTTTTCAGCCAGTTTTGTAAAGTAGTTGGTATAAGATGATTTGCACACTGTGCTTTCCTCTCGGATTTTAAAACAAAAAAAATAAAATTGATCTCTAATTTCAATTTGATAAAATTTACTGTAACATAAGTTATTCAAGATAATTCTACAGCTACCCATATTGGTATAAATATTATAAGAATTATTTACATTTTTACAGGAAAAATTGCAGTTGACAATTACAGCACAATGGAATAAAAAGGGAAGTCATGTGTGACCAACTTGATTTAATTTTTCAAACAGGTGACCAAGTGTGTAGATGAGGAAAATGCATTTGACGTAGTCTACTTGGACTTCAGCAAGACTTTTGATAAGGCCCCAAATGGGAGACTGATAGCGAAGGTAAGAGCCCTTGGGATTCAAGGAAACTTAGCAAATTGGATCCAAGATTGGCTGAGTGGCAGGAAGCAGAGGGCGATGGTCGAGGGGTGTTACTCTGACTGGAAGCCTGTGTCTGGTGGGTTACCACAGGGGCCCTTGCTGTTTCTGATTTATATAAATGATTTAGATATGAATGTAGGAGGGTTCATCAGTAAGTTGGCGGATAATACGAAAGTTGGTGGGGTGGTAAATAGTGAGGAGGATAGCCTTTGATTACAGGAGGGTATAGATGGGCTGATCAGTAGCAAATAGAATTCAATCCAGATAAGTTGAGGTGATGCACTTGGGCAGGAAAAACAAGGCAATGGAATACATGATAAACGTCAGGACCTTGGAAAGCATCGAGGATCAGAGGGACCTTGGTGTCCATGTACATTGGTCATTTAAGGTAATAAGAGTAGTTGGATACAGTGGTTAAGAAAATATGTGGTATCCTTGCCTTTATTATGTGAGACGTAGGACGGGACTCTCCGACCCCCCGCCGGGCAGGAGAATCGCCGGGGGGCGGCGTGAATCCCGCCCCGACGCCAGCTGCCAGATTCTCCGGCGCCGGTTTTTCGGTGGGGGCGGGAATCGCATCGCGCCGGTTAGGGGCCGTTGGCAGTGGCCCCCCCCCCCCCGGTGATTCTCCGCCCTCTGCGGGCTGGCCTGTGCCATGGGGGCACTCTTTCCCTCCGCGCCAGCAGCTGTAACGGCCCGCCATGGCCAGCGTGGAGAAGAACCCCCTTGCGCATGCGCTGGGATGACGCCAGTATACGCTGGCGCTCCCGCGCATACGCCAACTCGCACCGGCCGGCGGAGGCCCTTCGGCGCCGGTTGGCGCGGCGCCAACCCCGCCAGTGCCGGCCTAACCCCTGAAGGTGCGGATGATTCTGCACCTTCCGGGCGGCCTGACGCCGGAGTGTTTCACGCCACTCCTCGGCATCGGTATGGCCCGCCCCGTCGGCTAGTTGAGATTCCCGGCCATAAAGTTTAAAAGCAGGGAGATTATGCTGGATTTGTGTAAAACATTGATTAGGCCAGAGAGTATTATGTGCAGTTCTGGAATCCACATTATAGGAGGGATGTGATAGCACTGGAAAGGGAGCAGAGGAGATTTACGAGGATGTAGCCTGGGCTGGAGAGTTTTAATTATGAAGAGAGATTGGATAGACTGGGGTTGTTTTCCTTGGAGCAGAGGGGATTGAGGGGGACATGATTGCTATGCATAAAATTATGAGAGGCATAGATAGTCAGGAAGAAACCTTCCACCTGGTAGAGGGGTCAAATGACCATGGGGCATAGATTTAAGGTAAGGGATGGAGGAAAAATGTTTTTACCCATAAGGTGGTGGGAGTTTGGAACTCGTAACCTGAAAAGGTGGTTGGCGCAGAGATCCTCATTAAATTTAAGAAGTACTTAGATATGTACTAGCCAAATGCTGGAAAATGGGATTAGAACAGTTATGTGGCTGTTACTGCAGATGTGATGGGCCGAAGGCCCTTTTCTGTGCTGTATGACTCTATGCCTCTATAAAAGCTAATAAGGAAACAGGATCTGTAATTTTACATCTATGACAACACTAGCTGTACAGAGGGCAGCAAAGTGGTGTCATGATATCCACATTAACATATCATGGTGCAATCACACACACATACTGATGGACAGGTAGACGGACCAATCAACACACACAACATCGCAGCCAATCACCAGTGAGAGCACACGCACTATAAAGACAGGGAACACCACAGTTCCTGCTCATTCTACCAGGATATAACTCAGAGCATAGAGCTCACAGCATGCCACTCAGGCATGTGCTGAGTGCCTCACTAAGATAGTGCTAGTGCTGGGTCCACAGGCTAGCTGGTGAAGTACGAACCACAGCCAGAAGTTAATAGTTATTATTGTACAGAATAATAAAACAGAGTTGTGCTATCTACAACCGTGTTGGTTCATTTCTGTATCGGAACACCCAACACGACAGGTGGTACAGTGGTTAACACTGCTGCCTCACGGCGTTGAGCACCCGGTTTCGATCCCGACTCCAGGTCACTGTCCATGTGGAATTTACACATTCTCCCCATGTCTGCGTGGGTTTCACACCCACAACCCAAAAAGATGTGCTGTGTAGCTGGACTGGCCACGCTAAATTGCCCCTTAATTGGAAAGAAAAAGAGTTGGGTACTATTTTTAAAAAAATTTTTTGGAGTGATCGTACTTCCTCCAGAAATTACACTGAATTTTATTTTGGATTCTTTATCTTGGGCCTCAATATTAATGTGGAAGTAGGAAACGAGTGTGGGGGGAGATAAACACCTAATATTGTGGTAGAACCAAAATACTGCAGATGCTGGAAATCTGAAATAAACACAGAAAATTCTGGGAAAACTCAGCAGGTCTGGCAGCATCTGTAGAGAGAGAAAAAAACAGTTAATGTTTCGAATCTCTCTCCTTCAGGTATCGCACAGACACAAAACATTAACTCCCGTTTCACTCTCCACAGATGGTGCCAGACCTGTTGTAACAGTGGGAAGGACGAGGACCACAGGGTGCAATTTCCTGTTGCCGACTACAAGACCCATTTCAGACATGAAATAGTGGAGGGTATTTGGAGACAAGTCATAGAATTTACAGTGCAGAAGAAGGCCATTCGACCCATCGAGTCTGCACCGGCTCTTGGAAAGAGCACCCTACCCAAGGTCAACACCGTCACCCTATCCCCATAACCCAGTAACGCTACTCAACACTAAGGGCAATTTTGGACGCTAAGGGCAATTTACCATGGCCAATCCACTTAACCCACACATCTTTGGACTGTGGGAGGAAACCAGAGCACCCGGAGGAAACCCACGCAGACACGGGGAGGATGTGCAGACTCCGCACAGACAGTGACCCAAGCCGGAATCGAACCTGGGACCCTGGAGCTGTGAAGCAATTGTGCTATCCACAATGCTACCGTGCTACTCACGGTATGATGGAAGAATGAGCACAGCACATGGCATTCTCCGTTATAGTGGCAGAGTGTTGGCGCCGTCGTAAACGGCGGAGCGTTTAATGACGGCGTCAGCGGGCCTCTAGGAGCAGCGATCCTGCAGCGCATAAGGTCAGCTGCGAGAAGCGTGGGGGGAGCGGCCCCAGACCGGTGTTGAATACGCGGGCCACATTATTGTCGCGGCGCCGCATCGCATAAGTTGCGCGAGCGGCGCTCACTGCCGTGTTGGCTGATGATACGGGAGAGGTGAGCGCTTGTGACACTCTCAGGACAGACACGGATGGGGCTGCGGCTGAGGGGGGGGGCGGGTCCTCCATGTTGTGGGGCGGGGAGGGGGCTGGGCCTCTATGTTGGCAGGGCGGGTCCTCCATGTTGTACGGCGGGGAGGGGGCTGGGCCTCTATGTTGGCGGGGGGGGTCCTCCATGTTGTGCGGCGGGGAGGGGGCTGGGCCTCTATGTTGGCGGGGTGGGTCCTCCATGTTGTGGGGGGGGGGCTAAGCCTCGATTTTGGCGGGGTGGGTCCTCTATGTCGGAGGGGGGTTGGCTGGGCCTCTGTGTTGGCGGGGTGGGGCCGCTACGTTCAGGGGGGGGGCCCTCTATACTGGAAGGGCGTGTCCTCCATCTTCGGGGGGGAGGGCTCTATGTTGGGGGGGCGGGTCCTCCATGTTCGGGGAGGGAGGTGCCTCTATGCTAGAGCTGTTGGGGAGAGTTTAAACTAATGTGGCAGGGGGATGGGAACCGATGCAGGAAGTTGGAAGGTAGTAAAACAGGGACAGAAACAAAAGGCAGTAAGGGGGAAAGTGTAAGGCAGAGACGCCATAGTCAAAAATCAAAAAGGGCGACAGTACAAGGTACAGTGACTGAGGGGAGCTCAGTGAATAGGACCAGGAATACGAAAAGGAATAAAACGGGAAGTGAAAACATTAATGGTAAGCGACGCCGCAGGTTGTTACATGATGATACGGGTTCAATGACATGGAAAATTAGGAGAAAGGTTAAGAGGAAATATAACTTAGGAGAGGTTACTGATCGAGGTGTTAAGATTCAGAACAGAGTTTAAAAAGCCAACATAAGTGTACTTTACCTGAATGCTCGTAGTATTCGGAATAAGGTAAATGAGTTGATGGCGCAAATAGAACATAGAACATAGAACAATACAGTGCAGTACAGGCCCTTCGGCCCACAATGTTGCACTGACATGGGAAGTCAAAAAAACAAAAGCCATCTAACCTACACTATGCCATTATCATCCATATGCTTATCCAATAAACTTTTAAATGCCCTCAATGTTGGCGAGTTCACTACTGTTGCAGGTAGGGCATTCCACGGCCTCGCCACTCTTTGCGTAAAGAACCTACCTCTGACCTCTGTCCTATATCTATTACCCCTCAGTTTAAGGCTATGTCCCCTCGTGCTAGCCATCTCCATCCGCGTGAGAAGGCTCTCACTGTCCACCCTATCTAACCCCCTGATCATTTTGTATGCCTCTATTAAGTCTCCTCTTAACCTTCTTCTCTCTAACGAAAACAACCTCAAGTCCATCAGCCTTTCCTCATAAGATTTTCCCTCCATACCAGGCAACATCCTAGTAAATCTCCTCTGCACCCGTTCCAAAGCTTCCACGTCCTTCCTATAATGAGGTGACCAGAACTGTAGGCAATACTCCAAATACGGCCGTACCAGAGTTTTGTACAGCTGCAACATGACCTCCTGACTCCGGAACTCAATTCCTCTACCAATAAAGGCCAATACTCCATAGGCCTTCTTCACAACCCTATCAACCTGTGTGCCAACTTTCAGGGATCTATGTACATGGACACCGAGATCCCTCTGCTCATCCACACGTCCAAGAATTTCACCATTAGCCAAATATTCCGCATTCCTGTTATTCCTTCCAAAGTGAATCACCTCACACTTCTCTACATTAAACTCCATTTGCCACCTCTCAGCCCAGCTCTGCAGCTTATCTATGTCCCTCTGTAACCTGCAACATCCTTCCGCACTGTCGACAACACCACCGACTTTAGTGTCATCTGCAAATTTACTCACCCACCCATCTGCGGCCTCCTCTAGGTCATTTATAAAAATGACAAACAGCAACGGACCCAGAACAGATCCTTGTGGTACGCCACTTGTAACTGAACTCCATTTTGAACATTTCCCATCAACCACCACCCTCTGTCTTCTTTCAGCGAGCCAATTTCTGATCCACATCTCTAAATCACCCTCAATCCCCAGCCTCCATATTTTCTGCAATAGCCTACCGTGGGGAACCTTATCAAACGCTTTACTTAAATCCATATACACCACATCAACTGCTCTACCCTCGTCTACCTGTTCAGTCACCTTCTCAAAGAACTTGATAAGGTTTGTGAGGCATGACCTACCCTTCACAAAGCCATGCTGACTATCCCTAATCATATTATTCCTATCTAGATGATAATAAATCTTGTCTCTTATAATCCCCTCCAAGACTTTACCCACAACAGACGTGAGGCTCACCGGTCTATAGTTGCCGGGGTTGTCTCTACTCCCCTTTTTGAACAAAGGGACCACATTTGCTATCCTCCAGTCCTCTGGCACTATTCCTGTAGCCAATGATGACATAAAAATCAAAGCCAAAGGCCCAGCAATCTCTTCCCTGGCCTCTCAGAGAATCCTAGGATAAATCCCATCAGGCCCCGGGGACTTATCTATTTTCAGCCTGTCCAGAATTGCCAACACCTCTTCCCTACGTACCTCAATTCCATCTATTCTAATAGCCTGGATCTCACCATTCTCCTCCACAACATTATCTTTTTCCTGAGTGAATACTGACGAAAAATATTCATTCAGTATCTCGCCTATCTCTTCAGACTCCACACACAACTTCCCATCCCTGTCCTTGACTGGCCCTACTCTTACCCTAGTCATTCTTTTATTCCTGACATACTTCTAGAAAGCTTTTGGGTTTTCCTTGATCCTACCTGCCAAATACTTCTCATGTCCCCTCCTTGCTCGTCTTAGCTCTCTCTTTAGATCTTTCCTCGCTACCTTGTACCTATCAAGCGCCCCAACTGAAACTTCACACCTCATCTTCACATACGCCTCCTTCTTCCTCTTAACAAGAGATTCCACTTCTTTGGTAAACCATGGTTCCCTCGCTCGACGCCTTCCTCCCTGCCTGCCCGGTACGTACTTATCAAGAACACGCAGTAGCTGTTCCTTGAACAAGCTCCACATATCCAGTGTGCCCAACACTTGCAGCCTACTTCTCCAACCTACCCCTCCCAAGTCATGTCTAATGGCATCATAATTGCCCTTCCCCCAGCTATAACTCCTACCCTGCGGGGTATACTTATCCCTTTCCATCACTAACGTAAATGTCACCGAATTGTGGTCACTGTCCCCAAAGTGCTCTCCTACCTCCAAATCTAACACCTGGCCTGGTTCATTATCCTAAACCAAATCCAATGTGACCTCGCCTCTTGTTGGCCTGTCAACATATTGTGGCAGGAAACCCTCCTGCACACATTGTACAAAAAACGACCCATATAGTACTCGAACTATATCTTTTCCAGTCAATATTTGGAAAGTTAAAGTCTCCCATAATAACTACCCTGTTACTTTCGCTCTTATCCAGAATCATCTTCGCCATCCTTTCCTCTACATCCATATAACTATTTGGAGGCCTATAGAAAACTCCCAACAGGGTGACCTCTCCTTTCCTGTTTCTAACCTCAGCCCATACTACCTTGGAACAAGAGTCCCCATCTAGCATCCTCTCTGCCACCGTAATACTGCTCTTGACTAGCAGCGCCACACCTCCCCCTCTTTTTCCTCCTTCTCTGAGCTTAATAAAACACCTAAACCCCGGAACCTGCAACAACCATTCTTGTCCCTGCTCTGTCCATGTCTCCGAAATGGCCACAACATCGAAGTCCCAGGTACCAACCCATGCTGCCAGTTCCCCTACCTTATTTCGTATACTCCTGGCATTGAAGTAGACACACTTCAAACCACCTACCTGAACACTGGCCCCCTCCTGCGAAGTCAAATCTGTGCTCCTGACCTTTATACTCTCAATCTCCTGTACCCTAAAACTACAATCCAGGTTCCCATGCCCCTGCTGCATTAGTTTAAACCCCCCCAAAGAGCACTAACAAATCTCCCCCCCAGGGTATTTGTGCCCCTCAGGTTCAGATGTAGACCATCCTGTCTGTAGAGATCCCACCTTCCCCAGAAAGAGCCCCAGTTATCCAGAAATCTGAATCCCTCCCGCCTGCACCATCCCTGTAGCCACGTGTTTAATTGCTCTCTCTCCCTATTCCTCATCTCATTATCACGTGGCACGGGCAACAACCCAAAGATAACAACTCTGTTTGTTCTCGTTCTGAACTTCCATCCTAGCTCCCTGAAAGCCTGCCTGACATCCTTGTCCCCTTTCCTACCTATGTCGTTAGTGCCAATGTGGACCACGACTTGGGGCTGCTCCCCCTCCCCTTAAGGACCCGGAAAACACGATCTGAGACATCACGTACCCTTGCATCTGGGAGGCAACATACCAAACGTGAGTCTCTCTCGCTCCCACAAAATCTCCTATCTGTGCCCCTGACTATCGAGTCCCCAATTACTAATGCTCTGCTCCTCTCCCCCCTTCCCTTCTGAGCAACAGGGACAGACTCCGTGCCAGATGCCCGTACCCCATGGCTTACCCCTGGTAAGTCCCCCCCCCCACAAGTATCCAAAGCGGTATACTTGTTACTCAGGGGAACGACCGCAGGGGATCCCTGCACGGACTGCTTCTTCCCAGTCCCTCTTACAGTTACCCATCTATCTCCAATCATTGGTGTAACTAATTCCCTGAAGCTGCTATCTATGACCCCCTCTGCCTCCCGAATGATCCGAAGTTCATCCAACTCCAGCTCCAGTTCCCAAACTCGGTCTTGGAGGAGCTGGAGATGGCTGCACTTCCTGCAGGTAAAATCAGCAGGGACACTAACATCCCTCACCTCAAACATCCTGCAGGAGGAACATTGCCTGCCATCCCTCTAACATCCAACCAAGATCTGAATAATAAAAAAAAAATTTTTTTTTAAATAATGTAAATATGGCACTTCCCTCACACCAATGGGTCTTATTATTAGGTTAGAGGAGGAGGGCGGGTGGGAGACACTACACGTGTAGTGTCTCGGGTTTCCTCTCCACCAGAATTTATTGGTGGGGGGGGGGGGGGACCTTCCCAGATGTCCGCGGGTCGAACTTCCGGTTCCCGCCTTATATAAATTTTTTTTTAAAAAATAACACAGAAAAGAAGAACAGAAACGGGACCAGGTAAGTATTTTTAAAGCCAATACTCACCTCCCGACAGGCCCCTGCGCGCCGCTCCCGCCGAAATTCTAATCATCGTGAATGACTATGATTTAGTGGCCATTACTGAAACATGGTTAAAGGATGGTCACGACTGGGAGTTAAATATCCGAGGGTATCAAACTATTCGGAATGTCAGAGTGGTGTAAGCGAGGTGGTGTAGCTCTGTTATTTAAGGATGACATCCGGGCAACAGTAAGGGATGACATCGGTGCTATGGAGGATAAGGTTGAATCCATTTGGGTGGAAATCAGGAATAGTGAGGCGAAAAAGTCACTGATAGGAGTAGTCTATAGGCCACCAAATAGTAACATTATGGTGGGGCAGACAATAAACAAAGAAATAACTGATGCATGTAGAAATGGTACAGCAGTTATCATGGGGGATTTTAATCTACATTGAAAACAGCGCGAGAAGAGAGAGAGCCGGGACATTGAAAACAGCGCGTGAGGAGAGTGAGCCAGGACATTGAAAACAGCGCGAGTGGAGACTGAGCCGGGACATTGAAAACAGCGCGAGTGGAGAGTGAGCCGGGACATTGAAAACAGCGCGAGTGGAGAGAGAGCCGGGACATTGAAAACAGCGCGAGAGGAGAGAAAGCCGGGAGATTTAAAAAGCGCGGGAGGAGAGGTAGCCAGGAGATTTAAAAAGCGCGGGAGATTTAAAAAGCGCAGGAGGAAAGGGAGCCGGGTCATTGAAAACAGCGCGAGAGGAGAGAGAGTCGGGAGATTTAAAAAGCGCAGGAGCTGCGAGTCAGAGCGGAGATTTTAAAAGATCGACCTAGTTTCGGGAGCCGTTCGGAGGAGGAGGAGCAGTCTCGGTCAGGGAGAGAACCTGAGAACATCTCAGACACTCAGAAGGTAAGTAAGTGATTTTTACTCATTTTTACTTTTATACCTTTTTCAAATTGTGTGTGTCGGGGGGGAAACTGAAGTGACATCACAGAAAAGCTGTGACCTGAGTGGCTGGTTGGGAATCTACACTAAATTAAAAAAATTAAGCATTGGTAACTAATTAAACATAATTACTTAATTATAATTTAGAGGGGTATCTAAGCCAGAGATCGGAGAGTACTAGATTTAGCTTTCGCATTTATATTAGAAATCTAGTGCTAGGAAACAGATAGTTAACTTTTTTTTAAAAATTTAAAAATATAGAATTTTTAAAAAAAAACTTTTAATTTTAATTAATTGACGCAATGTCAGTTAGAGGGGTGCAGTACTCTGACTGTGAGATGTGGCAGGTCCGGGAGGCTTCCAGTGTCCCGGATGGCTTAATCTGCAGAAAGTGCACCCAACTGGAGCTCCTCACAGACCGCATGGTTCGGTTGGAGCAGCAATTGGATGCACTTAGGAGCATGCAGGTGGCGGAAAGCATTATATAAATGTGGTCACACCCAAGGTGCAGGCAGAGAAATGGGTGACCACCAGAAAGGGCAGGCAGTCAGTGCAGGAATCCCCTGTGGTTGTCCCCCTCTCGAACAGGCATACCCCTTTGGATACTGTCGGGGGGGATAGCCCATCAGGGGAAAACAGCAGCAGCCAGAGCAGTGGCACCACGGCTGGCTCTGATGTTCAGAAGGGAGGGTCAAAGCGCAGAAGAGCAAGAGTAATAGGGGACTCTATAGTCAGGGGCACAGATAGGCGCTTCTGTGGACGTGAAAGAGACTCCAGGTCATGTTGCCTCCCTGGTGCCAGGGTCCAGGATGTCTCCGAACGGGTAGAGGGCATCCTGAAGGGGGAGGGCAAACAGGCAGAGGTCGTTGTACATATTGGTACTAACGACATAGGCAGGAAGGGGCATGAGGTCCTGCAGCAGGAGTTCAGGGAGCTAGGCAGAAAGTTAAAAGACAGGACCTCTAGGATTGTAATCTCGGGATTACTCCCTGTGCCACGTGCCAGTGAGGCTAGAAATAGGAAGATAGAGCAGCTAAACACGTGGCTAAACAGCTGGTGTAGGAGGGAGGGTTTCCGTTATCTGGACCACTGGGAGCTCTTCCGGGGCAGGTGTGACCTATATAAGAAGGACGGGTTGCATCTAAACTGGAGAGGCATAAATATCCTGGCCGCGAGGTTTGCTAGTGTCACACGGAGGCTTTAAACTAGTATGGCAGGGGGCTGGGCACGGGAGCAATAGGTCAGAAGGTGAGATCATTGAGGGAGAACTAAGGAATAGGGACAGTGGGGCTCTGAGGCAGAGCAGACAGGGAGAAGTTGCTGAACACAGCGGGTCTGGTGGCCTGAAGTGCATATGTTTGAATGCAAGAAGTATTACGGGTAAGGCAGATGAACTTAAGAGCTTGGATTAGTACTTGGAACTATGATGTTGTTGCCACTACAGAGACCTGGTTGAGGGAAGGGCAGGATTGGCAGCTAAACGTTCCAGGATTTAGATGTTTCAGGCGGGATAGAGGGGGATGCAAAAGGGGTGGTGGAGTTGCGCTACTGGTTAGGGAGAATATCACAGTTATACTGCGGGAGGACACCTCAGAGGGCAGTGAGGCTATATGGGTAGAGATCAGGAATAAGAAGGGAGCAGTCACAATGTTGGGGGTTTACTACAGGCCTCCCAACAGCCAGCGGGAGATAGAGGAGCAGATAGGTAGACAGATTTTGGAAAAGAGTAAAAACAACAGGGTCATGGTGATGGGAGATTTCAACTTCCCCAATATTGACTGGAACTCACTTAGTGCCAGGGGCTTAGACGGGGCGGAGTTTGTAAGGAGCATCCATGAGGGCTTCTTAAAACAATATGTAGACAGTCCAACTAGGGAAGGGGCGATACTGGACCTGGTATTAGGGAATGAGCCCTGCCAGGTGGTAGATGTTTCAGTAGGGGAGGATTTCGGGAACAGTGACCACAATTCAGTCAGTTTTAAAGTGCTGGTGGACAAGGATAAGAGTGGTCCTAGGATGAATGTGCTAAATTGGGGGAAGACTAATTATAACAATATTAGGCGGGAACTGAAGAACATAGATTAGGGGCGGATGTTTGAGGGCAAATCAACATCTGACATGTGGGAGGCTTTCAAGTGTCAGTTGAAAGGAATTCAGGACCGGCATGATCCTGTGAGGAAGAAGGATAAATACGGCAATTTTCGGGAACCTTGGATAACGAGAGATATTGTAGGCCTCGTCAAAAAGGAAAAGGAGGGATTTGTCAGGGCTAAAAGGCTGGGAACAGATGAAGCCTGTGTGGAATATAAGGAAAGTAGGAAGGAACTTAAGCAAGGAGTCAGGAGGGCTAGAAGGGGTCACGAAAAGTCATTGGCAAATAGGGTTAAGGAAAATCCCAAGGCTTTTTACACGTACATAAAAAGCAAGAGGGTAGCCAGGGAAAGGGTTGGCCCACTGAAGGATAGGCAAGGGAATCTATGTGTGGAGCCAGAGGAAATGGGCGAGGTACTAAATGAATATTTTGCATCAGTATTCACCAAAGAGAAGAAATTGGTAGATGTTGAGTCTGGAGAAGGGTGTGTAGATAGCCTGGGTCACATTGAGATCCAAAAAGACGAGGTATTGGGTGTCTTAAAGAATATTAAGGTAGATAAGTCCCCAGGGCCTGATGGGATCTACCCCAGAATACTGAAGGAGGCTGGAGAGGAATTGCTGAGGCCTTGACAGAAATCTTTGGATCCTCACTGTCTTCGGTGATGTCCCGGAGAACTGGAGAATAGCCAATGTTGTTCCTCTGTTTAAGAAGGGTAGCAAGGATAATCCAGGAAACTACAGGCCGGTGAGCCTTACTTCAGTGGTAGGGAGAGAATTCTACGAGACAGGATCTACACCCATTTCGAAGCAAATGGACGTATTAGTGAGAGGCAGCATGGTTTTGTGAAGGGGCGGTCGTGTCTCACTAACTTGATAGAGTTTTTCGAGGAGGTCACTAAGATGATTGATGCAGGTAGGGCAGTGGATGTTGTCTATATGGAATTCAGTAAGGCCTTTGACAAGGTCCCTCATGGTAGACTAGTACAAAAGGTGAAGTCACACGGGATCAGGGGTGAGCTGGCAAGGTGGATTCAGAACTGGCTAGGTCATAGAAGGCAGAAAGTAGCAATGGAAGGATGCTTTTCTAATTGGAGGGCTGTGACCAGTGGTGTTCCACAGGGATCAGTGCTGGGACCTTTGCTGTTTGTCGTATATGTAAATGATTTGGAGGAAAATGTAACTGGTCTGATTAGTAAGTTTGCAGACGACACAAAGGTTGGTGGAATTGTGGATAGCGATGAGGACTGTCAGAGGATACAGCAGGATTTAGATTGTTTGGAGACTTGGGCGGAGAGATGGCAGATGGAGTTTAATCCGGACAAATGTGAGGTAATGCATTTTGGAAGGTCTAATGCAGGTAGGGAATATACAGTGACTGGTAGAACCTTCAAGAGTATTGAAAGTCAAAGAGGTCTAGGAGTACAGGTCCACAGGTCACTGAAAGGGGCAACACAGGTGGAGAAGGTAGTCAAGAAGGCATACGGCATGCTTGCCTTCATTGGCCGGGGCATTGAGTATAAGAATTGGCAAGTCATGTTGGAGCTGTTTAGAACCTTAGTTAGGCCACACTTGGAGTATAGTGTTCAATTCTGGTCTCCACACTTCCAGAAGGATGTGGAGGCTTTAGAGAGAGTGCAGAAGAGATTTACCAGTATGTTGCCTGGTATGGAGGGCATTTGCTATGAGGAGCGGTTGAATAAACTTGGTTTGTTCTCACTGGAACGAAGGAGGTTAAGGGGCGACCTGATAGAGGTCTACAAAATTATGAGGGGCATAGACAGAGTGGATAGTCAGAGGCTTTTCCCCGGGGTAGAGGGGTCAATTACTAGGGGGCATAGGTTTAAGGTGAGAGGGGCAAGGTTTAGAGTAGATGTACGAGGCAAGATTTTTCGCAGTGGGTAGTGGGTGCCTGGAAGTCACTACCGGAGGACGTCGTGGAAGCAGGGACAATAGTGACATTTAAGGGGCATCTTGACAAATACATGAATAGGTTGGGAATAGAGGGATACGGACCCAGGAAGTGTAGAAGATTAGTCGGGCATCATGGTCGGCACGGGCTTGGAGGGCCGAAGGGCCTGTTCCTGTGCTGTACATTTCTTTGTTCTTTGTTCTTTGTCGATTGGTTTAACCAGGTCGATCAAGGGAGCCTTGAGGAGGAGTTTATAGAATGTATCCGCGTTAGTTTCCTAGAACAGTATGTAATGGAACCTACGAGGGAACAAGCGGTCCTAGATTTGGTCCTGTGTGATGAGACAGGATTGATTCAGGATCTCACAGTTTGGGATCCTCTCGGAAGGAGCGATCACAATATGGTGGAATTTAAAATACAGATGGAGGGTGAGAAGGTAAAATCAAGCACTAGTGTTTTGTGCTTAAACAAAGGAGATTACAATGGGATGAGAGAAGAACTAGCGAACGTAGACTGGGAGCAAAGAGTTTATGGTGAAACAGTTGAGGACCAGTGGAGAACCTTCCAAGTGATTTTTCACAGTGCTCAGCAAAGGTTTATACCAACAAAAAGGAAGGACGGTAAAAAGAGGGAAAAACGACCGTGGATATCTAAGGAAATAAGGGAGAGTATCAAATTGAAGGAAAAAACATACAAAGTAGCAAAGATCAGTGGGAGGCGAGAGGACTGGGAAACCATTAGGGGGCAACAGAAAGCTACTAAAAAAGCTATAAAGAAGAGTAAGATAGATTATGAGAGTAAACCTGCTCAGAATATAAAAACAGATAGTAAAAGTTTCTACAAATATATAAAACAAAAAAGAATGGCTAAGGTAAATATTGGTCCTTTAGAGGATGAGAAGGGAGATTTAATAATGGGAGATGAGGAAATGGCTGAGGAACTGAACAGGTTTTTTGGGTCGGTCTTCACAGTGGAAGACACAAATAACATGCCAGTGACTGATGGAAATGAGGCTATGACAGGTGAGGACCTTGAGAGGATTGTTATCACCAAGGAGGTAGTGATGGGCAAGTTAATGGGGCTAAAGGTAGACAAGTCTCCTGGACCTGATGGAATGCATCCCAGAGTGCTAAAAGAGATGGCTAGGGAAATTGCAAATGCACTAGTGATAATTTACCAATATTCACTGGACTCTGGGGTGGTCCCGGTGGATTGAAAATTAGCAAACGTGACACCACTGTTTAAAAAAGGAGGTAGACAGAAAGTGGGTAATTATAGGCCAGTGAGCTTAACTTCGGTAGTAGGGAAGATGCTGGAATCTATCATCAAGGAAGAAATAGCGAGGCATCTGGATGGAAATTGTCCCATTGGGCAGATGCAGCATGGGTTCATAAAGGGCAGGCCGTGCCTAACGAATTTAGTGGAATTTTTTGAGGACATTAACAGTGCGGTAGATAACGGGGAGCCAATGGATGTGGTATATCTGGATTTCCAGAAAGCCTTTGACAAGGTGCCACACAAAAGGTTACTGCATAAGATACAGATGCATGGCATTAAGGGGAAAGTAGTAGCATGGATAGAGGATTGGTTAATTAATAGAAAGCAAAGAGTGGGGATTAATGGTCGTTTCTCTGGTTGGCAATCAGTAGCTCGTGGTGTCCCTCAGGGATCAGTGTTGGGCCCACAACTGTTCACAATTTACATAGATGATTTGGAGTTGGGGACCAAGGGCAATGTGTCCAAGTTTGCAGACGACACTAAGATAAGTGGTAAAGCAAAAAGTGCAGAGGATACTGGAAGTCTGCAGAGGGATTTGGATAGGCTAAGTGAATGGGCTAGGGTCTGGCAGATGGAATACAATGTTGACAAATGTGAGATTATCCATTTTGGTAGGAATAACAGCAAAAGGGATTATTATTTAAATGATAAAATATTAAAACATGCTGCTGTGCAGAGAGACCTGGGTGAGCTAGTGCATGAGTCGCAAAACGTTGGTTTACAGGTGCAACAAGTGATTAAGAAGGCAAATGGAATTTTGTCCTTCATTGCTAGAGGGATGGAGTTTAACACGAGGGAGGTTATGCTGCAATTGTATAAGGTGTTAGTGAGGCCACAGCTGGAGTAGTGTTCAGTTTTGGTCTCCTTACTTGAGAAAGGACGTACTGGCACTGGAGGGTGTGCATAGGAGATTAACTAGGGTAATCCCAGAGCTGAAGGGGTTGGATTACGAGGACTGTACTCGTTGGAATTTAGAAGGATTTATAAGGGGATCTTATAGAAACATATAAGATTATGAAGGGAATAGATTGGATAGATGCGGGCAGGTTGTTTCCACTGGCGGGTGAAAGCAGAACTAGGGGGCATAGCCTCAAAATAAGGGGAAGTAGATTTAGGACTGAGTTTAGGAGGAACTTCTTCTCCCAAAGGGTTGTGAATCTATGGAATTCCTTGCCCAGTGAAGCAGTAGAGGCTCCTTCATTAAATGTTTTTAAGATAAAGATAGATAGTTTTTTGAAGAATAAAGGGATTAAGGGTTGTGGTGTTCGGGCCGGAAAGTGGAGCTGAGTCCACAAAAGATCAGCCATGATCTCATTGAATGGTGGAGCAGGCCCGAGGGGCCAGATGACCTACACCTGCTCCTAGTTCTTATGTTCTTATGCTGGGGGGGGGGGGGACCTCTATGTTCGGGGGGGCGTTGGGTAGGGGGTTTCCATGTTCAGGAGGGGGGGTGGCGTGGGGATGACATGCCAGCCACCATGCCAGTGCAGGGCTTTGCCAGAGCCACTGCTACCAGTACGGCGGCCTGGCTGATGGGCACAGGCTCCGGGCGCTGTCTGCCTGCACGGCCCCGGGCCTTGCCCATGGGTGCAGCAGCCCCCAGGGGCAGACCTCCCAGTAGCCGGCATCCATCGGCGGGAAAGGGCAAGTCCGCACCCATGGCATCCCCCAGTGAGGGCATAACCATCCAACGATGGCACTATCAGAAGGGATGGGCAGTATTGGGCGGAGGACATAGAACATAGAACATAGAACGATACAGCGCAGTACAGGCCCTTCGGCCCACGATGTTGCACCGAAACAAAAGCCATCTAACCTACACTATGCCATTTTCATCCATATGTTTATCCAATAAACTTTTAAATGCCCTCAATGTTGGCGAGTTCACTACTGTTGCAGGTAGGGCATTCCACAGCCTCACCACTCTTTGCGTAAAGAACCTACCTCTGACCTCTGTCCTATATCTATTGCCCCTCAGTTTAAAGCTATGTCCCCTCGTGCTAGCCATTTCCATCCGCGGGAGAAGGCTCTCACTGTCCACCCTATCTAACCCCCTGATCATTTTGTATGCGTCTATTAAGTCTCCTCTTAACCTTCTTCTCTCCAACGAAAACAACCTCAAGTCCATCAGCCTTTCCTCATAAGATTTTCCCTCCATACCAGGCAACATCCTGGTAAATCTCCTCTGCACCCGCTCCAAAGCTTCCACGTCCTTCCTATAATGCGGTGACCAGAACTGTACGCAATACTCCAAATGCGGCCGTACCAGAGTTTTGTACAGCTGCAACATGACCTCCTGACTCCGGAACTCAATCCCTCTACCAATAAAGGCCAACACTCCATAGGCCTTCTTCACAACCCTATCAACCTGAGTGGCAACTTTCAGGGATCTATGTACATGGACACCTAGATCCCTCTGCTCATCCACACTTCCAAGAACTTTACCATTGGCCAAATATTCCGCATTCCTGTTATTCCTTCCAAAGTGAATCACCTCACACTTCTCAACATTAAACTCCATTTGCCACCTCTCAGCCCAGCTCTGCAGCTTATCTATGTCCCTCTGTAACCTGCTACATCCTTCCGCACTGTCGACAACGCCACCGACTTTAGTGTCGTCTGCAAATTTACTCACCCACCCTTCTGCGCCCTCCTCTAGGTCATTGATAAAATGGAGGGTGTGGACGGGGTCTGGGTGCATGCGTGGCTGTGGCGCAATCAGCAAACCGGGGCAGACATGTAGCCCATGGCACCTGGCTGTAGAAGGGATCATGCGCCATCCTTAAGCTTGTTGTATACACCCCCACCCCCTGCAGATCATAATGTTTGGGCAACAGCCAGCGATGTTGACCGCCGTGGCGGGAGCCGCTGCCCTGCATGTGGCCCTGTGGCAGCGTCGGCGCATGCGGCTCAGAGCGGCTGCGACAGCAGCGGCTGCAGCAGAAGGGCGGGCTGCAGCAGAGGGACAGGCTGCAGCAGAGGGACTGGCTGCAACACGCCAGGTGGGAACCACTCAGGCTGCAGGGCCGCCTGCCCGACCGGCGTAGGAGGAGGCCGAGGTGGACGACGAACAGAACGTTGGGGATGCACAGATGTGGATGAGGAGCAGGTGGTGGTGGTGCCAAGGCAGCCCCATGAGGCCACGTGTCTACCGGCGCCGCATGTCCTTTGACGACCTGCCGGACAGGGAATGCAGGAGGAGACTCAGGATGAGTCGGGAAACGGTCGCACATATCTGCCACCTGATGGCACACCTGGCACCGCGTGGCACTGGGGGAGGACACGCTCTCCCGGTGGCCGTCAGGATTACGGTGGCCCCGAACATCTGTGCGACAGGGTCGTTCCAGTCGCCGAGTGGGGACCTCTCTGGCATCTCCCAGCCAACGGTGCACAGGTGCATCCGTGCGGTGACTGACATACAACATCGCGGACCGCTACATACAATTCCCAGTGGACCTCGCCCACCAGAATGCCCGGGCAGCGGGATTCGCTGCCGTGGCTAGGATACCCAAGGTACAGGGGGCGATCAATGGTGTGCACGTCGCCATGCGACCTCCAGCGGAGAACAGGGATGTCTTCATGAACAGGAAGGAGTCCTACTCCATGAACATTCAGATGGTCTGTGACCACCGCATGAAGATCATGTATGTCTGCGCACAGTACCCGGGCAGTGTACATGATGCATTTATCCTAGCACAATCGTTCATCCCATGTTCTAGGGATGCCCCTCCCGCCAGCGGGGCTGGTTGCTGGGTGACAAGGGTTACCCGTTGCGGTCATGGCTGATGGCGCCTATACAGAGGCCACAGACTGACGCGGAGACCCGATAGAATGAGGCCCATGCAGCAACCAGGGGTGTGATCGAGAGGTGCTTCGGCCTGTTGAAGATGCGCTTCAGGACTTCCGGGTGCGGCTATGCAGAGCTAGGTCGCATATTCGGTAGCTCCCGCTTGGAACGGGCATTGGGCTCTTTTACAGGGCCCCCACGGCATTTGTTTGACATTTCCCAGTGTGGCAAGAAGACTGCAGCATTCCCCTGACAGAGTCCCCCAGGAATGTTATGTCTTTTGGCTGCCAGACCCGGCAGAAACAGTAAAGGATTTGGCTTTGGCTGCAGGTTTAGACAAGGGCCTCTTCCAGCATGCAGGCGGGGGAAGGGCAATCTTAAAGCTGCAATCTGACTTGACTCTATCAAAGGTGAATTCTAGCAGCAGAGGGAACAACTGTGAAAGGATCTACCAGGGCCATTGAAGAAACAGGGACGAGGCTTCCGGTGGCGGCCATGGAGGAGTAGGTCGCGCATTCGGCAGCTCCCGTCTGGAACTGACTCTCAGACCTTTTTCAGGAGTTTCCATAGACTTTTTAAACGGACCAGAAGTGTAATGGCCAAAGGAGCGGCACTGGAGCAACGGGAGAAGCGAGGGAAAGAAAACAAAATGGCGGCGGCCAGGGACAAAGGGGAGCTGCAGGAGTTCATCAAACGCTGCTTCGAGGAGCAGGAGATGCGCAAGGAGATGCTGGCGCCTATGCTTTCGGTAATTGAAGGACTCGGGATCACCCAGAAGGTCCACGAAGCTAAGATCCAGGAGGTACAGAAAAGAGTCAGTCAGAATGAGGACGAGCTCGTGGGCCTGGCGGTGAGAGTGGAGCAGAACGAAGCGCTACACAAGAGGTGGGCGGGAAGACTCGAAGACCTGAAGAATAGGTCGAGGAGAAAGAATCTGCGAATCCTGGGTCTCCCTGAGGGAGTGGAGGGGGTGATGCCGGGGCATACGCGAGCACGATGCTCGAGGCGATGATGGGCACGAAGGCCCCTTCGAGTCCGCTGGAGTTGGACGGGGCACATCGGGTGCTGGCGAAGAAGCCCCAGGCAAATGAGCCGCCAAGGGCGATGGTGGTGAGGTTCCACCGGTTCACGGACAGAGAGTGGGTCCTGAGATGGGCCAAGAAGGAGCGGAGCAGTAAGTGGGACAATGCAGAGATCCGAATATACCCGGACTGGAGCACGGAGGTTGCAAAGCGGAGAGCGGGTTTCAACCGGGCCAAAGCGGCGTTGTACCGGAAAGAAGTGAAATTCGGAATGCTGCAGCCAGCGCGACAGTGGGTCACATACAAGGGCCAACACTATTACTTTGAAACGCCTGAAGAGGCGTGGACCTTTGTACAAGCCGAAAAGTTGGACTCTAACTGAGGGTTTGTGAGGGTACGGGGGATGTTTGAGGTTTGATGTGTGATGGTTGTTGTATATAGGGGGTCAATCACGCGCAGGAAATGTTACATGGGCTGGGGGAGAGAGACAAGGCCGCGACAGGAGCTGCGCCAGAGGGGGCGGAGCGGGCTTTGGAAAGCGCAGGGTGTTTTCCCGCGAAGAAAGGTGGGAAGGGAATGAAGGAATGCATATGGATTGGGAGACTCCCAAGCGGGGAGGTCAATGGGACAGCGGGGGAAGCCGGGGTCAGCAGGCGTCAGCTGACTTACAGGAGTGACATGGGGGGAGCAAAAAAGCTAGACAGGGGTCTAGCGGGGGTGGAGGGGAGGGGGGGAGGGGGGAAAAAGGGTTGCTGCTGCACTGGCCGAAAGGGAATGGGACACAGAAGAGGTGGTCGGGACGGGGATCCCCCCTCTGGGGGACTGGAGGGTGAGGGAGGTGTGGACACGGGACTGGCCCAGAAAAGGAGATGACTAGTCGGCGGGGCGTGGGGGTGAGAGCCCCTCCAATCCGGCTGATAACGTGGAATGTGAGGGGCCTGAATGGGCCGGTGAAGAGGGCTCGAGTGTTCGCGCACATAAAGGGACTGAAGGCGGACGTGGCCATGCTCCAAGAGACACACCTGAAGGTGGCGGACCAGGTCAGGCTAAGAAAGGGATGGGTAGGACAGGTATTCCACTCGGGACTGGACGCAAAGAATAGAGGGGTGGCAATATTGGTGGGAAAGCGGGTGTCATTTGAGGCCAAGACTATTGTAGCGGACAATGGAGGGCGATATGTAATGGTGAGCGGTAGGCTGGAAGAGATGTGGGTGGTGTTGGTAAACGTATACGCCCCGAACTGGGATGATGCAGGATTCATGAAGCGCATGTTGGGGCGCATTCCGGACCTGGAGATAGGAGGCCTGATAATGGGAGGGGACTTCAATACAGTGTTGGATCCAGCACTAGACCGCTCCAAATCAAGGACTGGAAAGAGGCCTTTGGCGGCCAAGGTACTTAGGGGGTTTATGGATCAGATGGGGGGAGTGGACCCATGGCGGTTTGCAAGGCCGCAGGCCAGGGAATTTTCTTTCTTCTCCCATGTACACAAAGCCTACTCCTGGATAGATTTCTTTGTTCTGGGTAGGGCGCTCATCCCGAGGGTGGAGGGGACGGAGTATTCGGCTATAGCCGTTTCGGACCATGCCCCACACTGGGTGGAACTGGAGCTGGGAGAGGAGAGGGACCAACGCCCGTTGTGGCGGCTGGATGTGGGACTGCTGGCGGACGAGGTGGTGTGTGGGAAGGTGAGGTGGTGTATCGAAAGGTACTTGGAGGCCAACGACAACGGGGAGGTGCGGGTGGGGGTGGTATGGGAGGCGTTGAAGGCGGTGATCAGGGGAGAGCTAATTTCCATTCGGGCTCATAGGGAGAAGACAGAGGGTATGGAAAGGGAGAGGTTAGCGGGGGAGATTTTGAGAGTGGACAGGAGATACGCAGAGGCCCCGGAGGAAAGATTACTTGGAGAAAGACGACGGCTCCAGACGGAGTTTGACCTGTTGACCACAGGGAAGGCGGAGGCACAGTGGAGGAAAGCGCAGGGGGCGACCTACGAGTATGGGGGAAAGGCTAGTCGGATGCTGGCACACCAGCTCCGTAAGAGAATGGCAGCGAGGGAAATAGGGGGAGTCAAAGATGGAAGGGGAGCCACGATTCGGAGTGCGACGAAAATAAAAGAGGTATTCAAGGCCTTTTATGAAGAGCTGTACAGATCCCAGCCCCCAGCGGGGGAAGAGGGGATGAGACGATTCCTAGATCAGCTGAGATTCCCGAGGGTGGAGGAGCAAGAGGTGGCTGGTTTGGGGGCACCAATTGGGTTGGAGGAGCTGAGCAAGGGTTTGGGGAGCATGCAGGCGGGGAAGGCCCCGGGACCGGATGGATTCCCGGTGGAGTTCTACAGGAAGTATGCAGACCTGTTGGCCCCGCTACTGGTGAGGACCTTTAATGAGGCAAGAGAGGAGGGGACCCTGCCCCCGACAATGTCGGAAGCGACAATTTCTTTGATCCTAAAGCGGGACAAGGACCCACTGCAATGTGGGTCATACAGGCCGATCTCGCTCCTCAATGTAGATGCAAAGTTGCTGGCAAAAGTGCTGGCCACGAGGATCGAGGACTGTGTCCCGGGGGTAATCCACGAGGACCAGACGGGATTTGTAAAGGGCAGGCAACTAAACACCAATGTGCGGCGGCTCTTAAACGTGATAATGATGCCATCGGAGGAGGGAGAGGCGGAGATAGTGGCACTATGGACGCGGAGAAGGCCTTTGACCGAATAGAGTGGGAGTACCTCTGGGAGGTGCTGCGTAGGTTTGGGTTCGGGGTAGGGTTTATCAATTGGGTTAAGCTCCTTTACAGAGCCCCGATGGCAAGTGTAGTGACGAACCGGCGGAGGTCGGAGTACTTTCAACTGTACCGAGGGACGAGGCAGGGTGCCCCCTGTCCCCCCTGTTGTTCGCATTGGCGATCGAACCATTGGCCATGTCATTGAGGGAGTCTAATAAATGGAAGGGGGTGGTCCGAGGGGGAGAAGAGCATCGGGTGTCGTTATCTGCGGATGACCTGTTGCTGTACGTGGCGGATTCAATGGAGGGGATGGTGGAGGTCATGCAGACTCTAAGGGAGTTTGGGGAGTTTTTGGGCTATAAGCTCAATGTAGGGAAGAGTGAGCTCTTTATATTACAGGTGGGGGACCAAGAAAGAGGGATAGGGGACCTACCGCTGAGGAGGGCGGCGGGGAGCTTTCGGTATCTGGGGATCCAGATAGCCGGGAGTTGGGGGACCCTACATAAACTGAATCTAACGAGGTTAGTGGAGCAAATGGAGGAGGATTTCAAAAGATGGGACATGTTACCGCTCTCGCTGGCGGGTAGAGTGCAGTCGGTCAAAATGGTGGTCCTTCCGAGGTTTCTGTTTGTGTTTCAGTGCCTTCCCATCGTGATCATTAAGGCCTTTTTTAAGAGAGTAGGCAGGAGTATTATGGGGTTTGTGTGGGCGAATAAGACCCCGAGAGTAAGGAGAGGGTTCCTGGAATGCAGTAGGGACCGAGGAGTGTTGGCGCTGCCAAACCTGGGGAGCTACTACTGGGCAGCAAATGTGGCGATGATCCGCAAGTGGGTTATGGAGGGAGAGGGGGCGGCATGGAAGAAGATGGAGATGGCGTCCTGTAAAGGAACGAGCCTGGGGGCGTTGGTGACGGCACCGCTGCCGCTCTCGCCGACAAAGTATACCACGAGCCCGGTGGTGGCCGCAACGCTAAGGATCTGGGGCCAGTGGAGACGGCACCGGGGTGCAATGGGAGCATCGGTGTGGTCCCCGATCAGGGGTAACCACCGGTTTGTCCCGGGGAAGATGGACGGGGGGTTCCAGAGCTGGCATCGGGCGGGGATTGGAAGAATGGGGGACCTGTTCATCAACGGGACCTTTGCGAGCCTAGGGGCACTGGAGGAGAAGTTTGAGTTACGCCCGGGAAATGCCTTTAGATATATGCAGGTGAGGGCTTTTGTGAGGCGACAGGTGAGGGAATTCCCGTTGTTCCCGGCACAAGAAGTTCAAAATAGGGTGATCTCGGGTGTATGGGTCGGGGAGGGCAAGGTGTCGGAAATCCACCAGGAGTTGAAAGAAGAGGGGGAAGCGCTGGTAGAAGAGTTGAAGGGTAAATGGGAGGAGGAGCTGGGGGAGGAGATCGAGGAAGGTCTGTGGGCTGATGCCCTAGGTAGGGTTAATTCCTCCTCCTCGTGTGCCAGGCTCAGCCTGATACAATTTAAGGTGGTCCACAGAGCGCATTTGACCGGGGCGAGATTGAGTAGGTTCTTTGGGGTAGAGGACAGATGTGGAAGGTGCTCAGGGAGCCCGGCGAACCATGTCCATATGTTTTGGTCATGCCCGGCACTGGAGGGGTTCTGGAGAGGAGTGGCGGGAGCAATATCTCAGGTGGTGAAAGTCTGGGTCAAGCCAAGCTGGGCGCTAGCAATATTTGGAGTAGTGGACGAACCGGGAGTGCAGGAGGCGAAAGAGGCCGGCATTCTGGCCTTTGCGTCCCTAGTAGCCCGGCGAAGGATCTTGCTAATGTGGAAGGGGGCGAAGCCCCCCAGCCTGGAGGCCTGGATTAATGATATGGCTGGGTTCATAAAGTTGGAGAGGATTAAGTTCGCCTTGAGAGGGTCTGCGCAGGGGTTTTACAGGCGGTGGCAACTGTTCCTAGACTATCTCGCGGAGCGTTAGCGGAAGGTCGGTCAGCAGCAGCAGCAACCTTGGGAGGGGGGGGGGACATCCTGGGAGGGGGGGGGGGAGAGGGGGGACTGCCTGGGAGGGTGGATGAGCAAGAGATAACATGAAGGGTTGGGAAAACTGGCACGTACGGGTGAGGGCCAGTGTACAAAGCTGTGTAGATATATCATTTTGCCATGTATATATCTTGCTCTGCGCGATTTCTCGTTTTTTTTTTGTTACGGGGGGGGGGGGGGGGTTATTGTTTGTAAGGGAGAAAAATTGTGTTAAAAAACGTTAATAAATATATATTTTTTAAAAAGATGCGCTTCAGGTGCCTGGACCCCTCTGCAGTACAGGTGAACCCCCTCCAGTTCTCGCACGCTCCCTGTGGTTGTGGGCGGTCTTCTCCTGGGGGGGGGGGCAGATGCCGCGCAGATGTCGCCTATATGATGGCATTGGAGCACTGGGCACCCAGCCGCGGCAGCTCTCAGGGGTGTGAGGGTCAAGTGGGGGGTTTGGCAACACTCCTGGGGGAGGGTTACTGTCACATGTGTGGCTGGTAGGGGTTGGGTGGTGCCAGGGGCACATCTTGGTGTACTCACCTTAGCTGCCCTCGTCAGGTCGTGCATCGTCTTGCTGCACTGCTCGGCCGTCCGTGGGGTTTGCCCCACCGCGCTTACCGCAACACCCACCTCACGCCAATTCCTCCGGACTGTGCTGGCAGGGTGCCGGTGTCTACGGCACAGGATCGCCCTCTTATCTTCGACCGCGTCCAGCAGCGTCTCTAGGTCATGGTCACGGAACCTCGGGGCGGCACGGCGGGGTGGGAGGGTCCATCTCGCCGGTCTCGGGACTTTGCGGCGCTTGCGCACATTTTAGGCGTCGTGGCGCCACGTCATCGGGGCATCGCGTGAATGACGCCAGTATGGCACCACGCCCCCCGCACTTCTTGCCGCGCTCGTGCTGGCCCCTTATGCGGGCCAGGCCTCTGATGCCGTCGTAAAACGTGACGCCGTTTACGACGGCGCGGGCACTCTGCTGCGGGATGACAGAATCCCGCCCTATATGTCCCTGGGTTTGGACTTGTGCATTGTAAGCCGCAGCTGTGGCTTTTTGAGGGGTCAGTCACTAGGGGGCATAGGTTTCAGGTCCATGGGGCAAGGTTTAGAGGAGATGTGCAAGGCAGGTTTTTTTACACGGAGGGTGGTGAGTGCCTGGGATGCGCTGCCAGGGTAGATTATGGAAGCAGATACATCAACGGCATTCAAAAGGCATCTCGACAAATACGTGGATAGGATGGGTATAGAGAGATACGGCAGTAGGAAATGTTGAGAGGTTTCAAGGGTGGTATCATGACAGGTACAGGCTTGGAGGGCCGAAGGGCCTGTTCCTGTGCTGTATTGTTCTTTGTAAATATAAGGGTATTGTGTCGGAAGACTGGTCTTGGCGAGATTATTACAATATTGAATAAAAAATGCAGCTATGGTTCACTTCCAGAGGCGGCCATGCGTGGGGTAGGTCATGTTTTCGGCAGCTCCTGCCACTAACGGACTAATGGGCCCTTTCAAGGAGCTTTTCGACGCAAACCAGTGAGCAACTAGAAGGCTCCCCACAGCAGTTTACGGAGGGGACCAGGAGCAGGACGGCCAACCAAACGACCAGCGAGAAGCGGCAGGAACGGGTGCGGGATCAGAAAATAGCGGCCGGCTTGGATCAGGGAGTGTGGGCCCAGTGGTCCCGGGAACAGCAGGAGTTTCTTAGAAGCTGCTTTGCTGACCTGAAAAACGAGATGCTGGCCCCAATGAAGGCCTCTATGGAGAAAATGGTTGAGGCCCAGAAAGTGCTGGAGAAGGCGATCAAGGAGATAGAGAAAACGGTCTTGGATAACGAAGACGAGATACTGGGCCTGGCCGTCAGGGTGGAGGCACACGACGCCCTACACAAGAGGTGGCAGGAGAGGCTGGAAGACCTTGAAAACAGGTCCAGGAGGCAGAACCTG
This sequence comes from Scyliorhinus torazame, assembly GCF_047496885.1. Classification (NCBI taxonomy): domain Eukaryota; kingdom Metazoa; phylum Chordata; class Chondrichthyes; order Carcharhiniformes; family Scyliorhinidae; genus Scyliorhinus; species Scyliorhinus torazame. The sequence continues at coordinate 53,319,558 of NC_092721.1, forward strand.
CATGCGCAGGTCTGCCTGAGGGGTGGACGCGAGCACATTCGTGACCACGTTACTGGGGACACTGATGGGGTCAGGAGCATTCTCTCGGCCTCTGGAACTGGATGGGGCGCACAGAGTCCTTGCAAGGAAGCCCAAAATGAATGAACCGCCGAGGGCCATGGGGGTACGGTTCCACCGCTTCTCAGATAAGGAACGAGTCCTGCAGGTAGGAGAACAGCGTAATCCGCATCTACCAGGACCTGGGAGCAGAACTGGCCAAGAGGCGCGCTGGATTCAACCGGGCTAATGCAGCTCTCCACAGCAAAGGGGTGAAGTTCAGACTGCTGCATCCGGCGAGGCTGTGGGTCACGTATCAAGATCGCCACCATTACTTTGATACACCGGATGAGGCATGGAATTTCATTCAGCAAGAAACGTTGGACTCGAACTAAAGGACAGCCACACTGGGACGTTACTCTGATGGGGATGGTAATTGCCGAGTAGCCGGAGGCAGCGACATTATGTTGTCTCCTCTTATTTTTGTTTGTTCCCTGTTTCTTCGGCCATGTTTTCGGCTTTTGTAGAACTCGGCCGCAGAGGGAGGAGGGGGGCCCTACACATAGGGCTGCTCTCCTGGCAGCTGGGGCCGTGTCTTTGATGGGGCTGGGTTTGCGCCCGGGGTTGGCTGTTTGTTTCGCTGGGGGGAGGGGGCGGAAAATGTTCTTTGGGGGCCGTTGAAGCTGATAAGTTGGGCTTTCCATAGGGGGGGAGGGGCCCGCAAAATGAGGCATCTGAGTAATCGGAGACAGAGGGGGGAGCGGCCGGGGTCAGCATGGGTCAGCTGACTCCCCCCGCTTACTCGAGCCCTTCCATTGGAGGCCCCTCCCCGACTCGCCCTCTGTTTCCCCAAGTTGGCACCTTTTCTGTCAGCCAAGCAGCATCCCATCCCCCCCCTCTCCCCCCAGCAACCCAGTGATCCCAAACCCCAAAGTCAAGCACCCGCTTGACACTGGCTCTCCCCACATTACGCTTCCGTGAGTCACCTGACCCATGCTGACCCCGGCCGCTCCCGCCTCTGTCCTTGGTGTGAGGTGGGCGTTGCGGTAAGCGCGGTGGGGCAAACCCCACGGACGGCCGAGCAGTGCAGCAAGACGATGCACGACCTGACGAGGGCAGCTAAGGTGAGTACACCAAGATGTGCCCCTGGCACCACCCAACCCCTACCAGCCACACATGTGACAGTAACCCTCCCCCAGGAGTGTTGCCAAACCCCCCACTTGACCCTCACACCCCTGAGAGCTGCCGCGGCTGGGTGCCCAGTGCTCCAATGCCATCATATAGGCGACATCTGCGCGGCATCTGCCCCCCCAGGAGAAGACCGCCCACAACCACAGGGAGCGTGCGAGAACTGGAGGAGGTTCACCTGTACTGCACCCCCTCACAGTACACGAGCAGAGGGCACTGGACCTCGTTGGCGGAAGCGGGGACCGGGAGGTTGCCCCTTGCCAGATCGGAGGCGCACCAGCAAGTGAGAGTCTCCTGACTGCCTACACCCCCTCCCACCCCCCAGCACTCCCCCTCACCCCATCCCCCCCAGCACATACCCTCACCCCAATCCCACCACCCCCCAGTACACACCCTCACCCCAATCCCCCCCTACCCACCCCCACTACACCCCCTCACCCCAGTCCGCGTATGTAACGATACATGCTGCTTTGTGTGTTGCAGGACCTGCCGCCGATCGTCCCGGACCGTCTGGCACTGCTCGGACCCCACAAGTGCCAGGTCCAGATGCCCCCAGGGACGGATGCCATGGCGGGGAGGACAGACGGCAACAAAGGCCTTCCTCCATCACTGTGACACAGGAATCGGACGCACAGAGGACTGAGACCCAAGACAGTGATGAACAGAGGACGGACACCCAGGACAGCGACAGCCCCGAAATGGGGACAATGGACACTGACGCGCATGACAGTCAGAACAGTGACGCACAGATGACGGACAGGCCGGACAGTGCCCCTCAGATGGGGGCGACAGAAAGAACAGCGGCCCCGGACTCGACGTAGGAGCCCCAGACTTTGGGTCCCTGGATTCTGGCAGGGATTTGCTAAGGAAATGTCCAAGATCTTAGGCACGCGGGTGGTGCCGAGTCCAGAGATAGCGATCTTTGGTGTGTCAGACAATCCGGGAGTTCAGGAAGCGAAAGAGGCCGACGTATTAGCCTTTGCCTCCCTGGTAGCCCGGAGACGGATCCTTTTAATGTGGAGGGACTCGAAGCCCCCGAGTGTAGAGACCTGGGTTAGTGACATGGCTGGGTTTCTCAGTCTCGAGAAAATAAAGTTTGCCTTGAGAGGGTCCATGGTGGGGTTCTCTCAGAGGTGGCAGCCGTTTCTCAACTTTCTAGGAGAGCAGTAAAGGTCAGCAGCAGCAGCATCCCCGGGGGGGTGGGGTGGGGAGGCGGTAATCGTTACGTTGTATTGTTCCTTTCTTTGTACATACGGTTAAAAAAAAATCTCTTTGTTCTGTTAATTGTTGCGTACGGTTATGCAAAAATTACGTTTTTTGACAAACATTTGATCAAAATATATATATTTTTTTAATGCAGCTATATTGTAAAAGTAAAAGTGGGAAAATATGTCATTTGAAACATGGAGGTCTGGCAAAACCTGACCTAAGTGTACATGAGAAAATGTAGGGAAAAATCCCACCAAGGGTTAACAGCAGCTGCAAAAGAAGGTTTTGAAATGCAGATAGCCTTTATCAAACAGGTGTTAAGAAAACAGCTTGTGACTGCTCAAGCTGTAAAACTGATGCCTATCTTTCAAGTCAAAGCAGATTGAACTTTTAATTATATGCAAAAAAGCAATACATCGCACCTTCTTTGAAGTTAATTATTTTAGTAAGCAGCTAAAAAAGAATTGCGAGGATCATTGTTTAGGTATGAAATCCTGCTGACACCAGGTGAATATGGGATGCTGGAGACAACGTGTCCACGAGAACACATGTTAACCCCAAATCGGAGTCAAAGTTCTGAGAAGTTAAGGGCACTATTTGATAATAAAGCAACTTTAGAAGTGACAGAAACCAGATGTAACACCCCTCGAGGATCAAAGCACTTTTGCACATCACAAGGGAAACAATGTCATCAGAATTCGATGAGCTGAAGTCATGCTCAACATGAATACATAGTCGTGTTAGAAATAATTCAGATTAAAGGTACCTTGTACAATCAAGCTTAAAATAAAGTTACCTTACAATAATGTCATGTAAACTTAATAACTGCTAGAAGGAGAATATAAACCCTAAAAAAGGGGACAACCAGCAGGGTCAGCTCTCATAGCTGCCCTCGGTCATGGGAAGGATAGAGCACAGAAACCGGAACATCGAATCCATCTGAGGAAGACCAAAAGCTAAAGAGAAAGATTGTCAAGGTAGATCTGAAGGTCTTTTCAACCAACCAGGAGAACCCAGAAGCAAGATCTTTTTACTTTTCTGTAAAGACAGTGATTGCATCTTTTAAAAGAAAAAATATAATAATAAAATAACTTGAAGTTTTAACCTGAAACAGTGGTTATTACAAAGTCTACTTTACTTACTTAGCAACGCGGGACCCAGGATCGATGCTACTAAGTGGTAAGTAGATGAAATCTCCGATGAAGATATGGGTTATACCGGGGGATAACTTGAAAATATAGATTAACCCGAATTGCACCCACCTAGGTCTGCATTGGAGTCCCTGTTCACCATTTAGAATGTCTTATTGACCCTTTTTGGTATAGGGGGAATTCTAAGAATGGTGGTGAGTTTTTTACTTCAATATTTATTATTTAGTAGCGATAAACCAGTAAAACATTTACAAATATCCATAGGTTCCCATGAACACTGAGTTTTTTTGTAGTGGCTATTGAAAGTTGGTGAGGTAAGATTGGGAGGAGGTCATCGAGTCATAGAATTCACAGCGCAGAAGGAGGCCATTCGGCCCATCGAGTCTGCACCGGCCCTTGGAAAGAGCACCCTACTTAAGCCCACGCCTCCACCTTATCCCCGTAAACCAGTAACCCCACTTCACCTTTTTTGGACACTAAGGGCAATTTATCATGGCCAATCCACCTAACCTGCACATCTTTGGACTGTGGGAGGAAACCGGAGCACCCGGAGGAAACCCACGCAGACACGGGAAGAATGTGCAGACTCCGCATAGACAGTGGCCCAAGTCAGGAATCGAACCTGGGACCCTGGAGCTGTGAAGGAACTGTGCTAACCACTGTGCTACAGTGTTGCCCAGGTCTGCGGGTTCTGTCTGAGTTGGAGACAGATGGAGAAACATGGGGCTGGATTCTCTGTTTCTGCATCTAAGCGGTGATACCAACGGAGGATCCATGATGTTCCACGACGGAACAATCGGTGCCACACCCGCACTGATTCCAGTACCGGTGAGGGGCTAGCACCGGCACCGTATGAAATACCTGCGGAACACGTGAAAAATGTTGGGAGAATCGGCAGGTCCGTGCTGGACATGCGCAGGGCTGACAAGCTGCAGCCGCGCGTACGATTACACCCCCCACACACGCACCGATCACGCCCAAAACGATGGCGCCAGTTGTGCTGTCCACTCCGACCCCACAGCCCACTTCCTGGCCACCTCCTACTATTCCCCCCAGCCCTGGCAGAAGCCCCCCGGCCAGCGGCACGTCTGCCAGCGAAGGATGCCGGTGCTGGACACTGTCCGTACTGTCAGGTGGATGTACCTTTAAGAAATGTACCTTTATCAAATAGCAGCAGTGATGTCAGCGTGTGGGTGGAGCTTGGCTGTCTGTCTGTCTTTTACTTTCGTTTTGAGCTGTAAAGCTGCCTTGTGGCTCAGCTTTTGGTTTTGTTTTCAGAGTTGGAGAGCCGTATTCAAAGCAAGCAGATGTGTAATGATCTCTCTCTCTTCAAGCTAAAGAATGCCTTCAGCTCACTTGATGATTTCAAAGTAATACCTGTTTCTGTAGAGAATTTAAACCTGCTGTCTTTATTTAAAAAGGGTTTAACTTATGGATGTTGCTGGGAAAGGTATTAAGGGTTACCTATAGAGGATTGTATCTGTGGGGTTACGTGTGTTGTCAGTCGATAAGATGTTTACTGTGTGTTTATAAAATGTTAACTGGGTTCATAGAATAAACATTGTTTTGTTTTAAAAATACTTAAGGGCTCTGTTGCATAACACCTGGAGAATGGATCCTTGTGCTCCCCGTAGCCAAAATCTATTAAAAGTCGTGGATCAGGTGAACTCCATGATATACTTTGGAGTTTTCAAAACCCTGGCCCATAACAGTACGCCCTCTCTCTCCGCAGGCGGCAGGCCAGACTCAGGACTGTTCAGACAACACTTGGCACGCACCGTCGGGAACTCGGCCCATTAGAGGCGGAGCATCGTGGATTGGCCCGATAATGATATGCAAACATGGTTGCGACTGCGTGCGGCGTGCATCTCGATGATGCCAGTTTGGAGGGGGCGCAGCATCATGATCCGGCATCAAACCAGCGCCTGCCGCGATTTTCATGTCGGGAGCCATTCTCCGCCTGATTGCTGTTACCGAGAACAGCTTCGGGCAACAGAGAATCCTGTCCATATCGAAAACATCCACTGAATTCCTTTCATCAACTTTACTTGGCTGAAACATTTGACATCATTTGTGTTCTGCAGCTTTTATTTGCGCTCATTTGGGATCAATTGTGCCCATGTGTAATCATTTAGCTATCACTTTACAGCAATTGCACTCAAAAGCTATCATTTAGCTTTGACAAAGAGTCATTCAGACTCAAACCTGGGGCGGGAGTCTCCCATCCCATGGCAGAGAGTCCACGCTGTCGTAAACGCCGTCGCGTTTTACGACGGCAGGAACGGGCCGCTGCCAGGAGTAATTCTGGCCCCTATAGGGGGCCAGCACGCCGCTGGAGCAGTTCGCGCCACTCCAGCTGCCTATCCTGGCGCGACTGTGCGCCGCGGGTTCCGCGCATGTGCGATGGCCTCCTTCAACACGCCGGACCCGACGCAACATGGCGTAGGAGTACATGGGGCTGCCGCGTTGGATAAGAGACCGGGGGACAGAGAGGCCGGCCCGCCGATCGGTGGGCCCCGATCGTGGGCCAGGTCACATTGGAGGCCCCCCCGGGTTCGGAGCCCCCTCCCCCCCACCCCCCACAGGCCACCACCCGACCCTTGCATGCAGAGTTCCCGCCGGCTGCGAGCAGGTGTTGACGGCGTCAGCGGGACTCAGCGTTTTAACTACTGCCGTTCGGCCCATCCCGGGCCAAGAATCGGCGGATTGGCCGCGTAGAGCGGCCCACGACCGGAGGCGTGCCAAACACGCCAGCGCCAATGGCGGAGAATCGCATGCCGCCGTCGAGGCAGCATGGCCCAGTCGCGGGGAACCTCCGGCCCCGCCCAGGGCTGGGAGAATCCCGCCCAAAAGCTCCTTTTCTCTCCACAGATGCTGTCAAACCTGCTGAGATTGTCCAGTATTTTCTATTTTTATTTCAGATTACAGCATCTGCAGTAATTTGCTTTTATCATTTAGCCATCTTTTGATATCAATTGCACTCAAAACCAACCATTTAGCTATCATTTAACATTACATGTACCGTAACTGACAGCAATGCAATTAATTGCCCCAAACCACAGTGCTTAAACATTTGAAACTAGAAACCTCACTTCTCCTTCGGACACCAAAAATGATCAGAGCTTCATAATAAAATTTAGCTAACTTCAGCAAAAGCAGACCCCGTTTTGATAAAGCACTTTTGCGTTTTTCTTTACAACTTATGTTGTTGTTCTTTGTTTGTTCTTTGTTCTTATAACATATGCTCAATACTGTGCCGACCCACCCGACCACCACCTCACACCTATGAGAAAACAGCGGTTTTCTCCTAGCAGCCACACCTCCCAAGAGCAATTTTCTTCCCCAACTCCTGCTCCCAAATTCTCACCATCTCACACCAATTTTCTTCCACCTGCCCGCCCCCCAACTTTCAAATGTAAAACTTTTCAACTGGGGTGAATCAACTCAGATGTAAAATGGGTTTTAGAAATTCAGGGAAATCATGGACCCTTCTAATTGCAGAGGTTCTCTTCCTTCCACCCCTACATCCCTCTCTCACTCTCTCCCCTCCGTTCCTCCACCCCCTTATTTCTCCCCTCCCTCCCTTCCAAAACCTCTTTCCCCTCTTTCCCATTGTTTTCTTTCCCCTGCTATCCTCCCTTTCTCTCTTCGCCGCCTTCTTTTACCCATCCTCCTGCCAACTAGAATCTCCATTTACAGGGCTGGCTTTTTCTGGCGCAGTCCTGTGCAAGTTTGAGGTCGGACTGGGAGCAGAGTGGACCATGGCAATGAGGTAAGCATTGGGCAAGTCGGGGGCTGAGGGGGTGGAAGGTGTTCGCGGGAAGCTCAGAAAAGGGGGTTCGTGGAGAGCGATCAGGAGGTCCCAAGGCCTGCAACGTCAATGAGGCCCTGATAATCGCTGAGGCCCAAAGGCCTGGAAGAAGGAAGAGAGAGTTGGCAAGGAAGGAGAGAGAGTTTGCAAGAAGCAGGGAAATTCTGCGGGGAGGGGGTATTGAGGCAGAGAAGGTGGAGGGAGGTTGAGAGGTTGGAGGACGGGGCATCGTTTGAAGGGAGGGGAAGTGTTTGGGGGAGGGGAGAGTTTGGAGGCAGGAGGCAAGGGGATAGACTGAAGGGAGCAGAGATTGGAGCAAGGGGGAGGTTTTGAAGGGAGTAGAAGAGTCTGGAGGGAGGCAAAGAGTTGGGTGAGAGTTTGGACACTAGATGGAGAGTTTTAGTGACTCAAGGGAGAGGGGCAAATATTTTTCTATGTTCTAAAGAGCTTAGAAATTGGAGGGAGAGAAGAGGAAGAGTTTAGAGTCTGAGGGAGTGGGTGAGTTTGGAGACTGGTGGGGGAGACGCAAGAGAGTTTAGACCCTGAGACTTGGGTTGGGAAGGGGAAGTGTTTAGATGCATAGAGGGGAAGAGTGGCGGAGTGGCGGATTTCGGAAGCATGGAGGGTAGAACATAGACCATAGAACATTAACAGCGCAGTACAGGCCCTTCGGCCTTCGATGTTGCGCCGACCTGTGAAACCACTCCAAAGCCCATCTACACTATTCCCTTATTGTCCATATGTCTATCCAATGACCATTTGAATGTCCTTAGTGTTGGCGAGTCCACTACTGTTGCAGGCAGGGCATTCCACACCCTTACTACTCTCTGAGTAAAGAACCTACCTCTGACATCTGTCTTATGTCTATCTCCCCTCAATTTAAAGCTATGTCCCCTCGTGCTAGACATCACCATCCGAGGAAAAAGGCTCTCACTGTCCACCCTATCCAATCCTCTGATCATCTTGTATGCCTCAATTAAGTCACCTCTTAACCTTCTTCTCTCTAACGAAAACAGCCTCAAGTCCCTCAGCCTTTCCTCATAAGATCTTTGCTCCATACCAGGCAACATTTTGGTAAATCTCCTCTGCACCCTGCTTCCAATGCTTCCACATCCTTCCGAAAATGCGGCGACCAGAATTGCACGCAATACTCCAAATGCGGCCGCACCAGAGTGTTGTATAGCTGCAACATGACCTCATGGCTCCTAAACTCAATCCCTCTACCAATAAAAGCTAACACACCGTACGCCTTCTTATCAACCCTCTCAACCTGGGTGGCACCTTTCAGGGATCTATGTACATGGACACCGAGATCTCTCTGCTCATCCACATTGCCAAGAATCTGACCATGAGCCCAGTACTCGGTCTTCCTGTTATTCCTTCCAAAATGAATCACCTCACACTTTTCTGCATTAAACTCCATTTGCCACCTCTCAGCCCAGCTCTGCAGCATATCTATATCCCTCTGTAACCTGCTACATCCTTCCACACTGTCGACAACACCACCGACTTTAGTGTCGTCTGCAAATGTACTCACCCACCCTTCTGCGCCTTCCTCTAGGTCATTGATAAAAATGACAAACAGCAACGGCCCCAGAACAGATCCTTGTGGTACGCCACTTGTAACTGAACTCCATTCTGAACATTTCCCATCAACCACCACCCTTTGTCTTCTTTCAACTAGCCAATTCCTGATCCACATCTCTAAATCACCCTCAATCCCCAGCCTCCGTATTTTCTGAAATAGCCTACCGTGGGGAACCTTATCAAACGCTTTACTGAAATCCATATACACCACATCAACTGCTCTACCCTCGTCTACCTGTTCAGTCACCTTCTCAAAGAACTTGATAAGGTTTGTGAGGCATGACCTACCCTTCACAAAGCCATGCTGACTATCGCTAATCATATTATTCCTATCTAGATGATAATAAATCTTGTCTCTTATAATCCCCTCCAAGACTTTACGCACAACAGACGTGAGGCTCACCGGTCTATAGTTGCCGGGGTTGTCTCTACTCCCCTTTTTGAACAAAGGGACCACATTTGCTATCCTCCAGTCCTCTGGCACTATTCCTGTAGCCAATGATGACATAAAAATCAAAGCCAAAGGCCCAGCAATCTCTTCCCTGGCCTCTCAGAGAATCCTAGGATAAATCCCATCAGGCCCCGGGGACTTATCTATTTTCAGCCTGTCCAGAATTGCCAACACCTCTTCCCTACGTACCTCAATGCCATCTATTCTAATAGCCTGGGTCTCAGCATTCTCCTCCACAACATTATCTTTTTCCTGAGTGAATACTGACGAAAAATATTCATTCAGTATCTCGCCTATCTCTTCAGACTCCACACACAACTTCCCATCCCTGTCCTTGACTGGCCCTACTCTTACCCTAGTCATTCTTTTATTCCTGACATACTTATAGAAAGCTTTTGGGTTTTCCTTGATCCTACCTGCCAAATACTTCTCATGTCCCCTCCTTGCTCGTCTTAGCTCTCTCTTTAGATCCTTCCTCGCTACCTTGTACCTATCAAGCGCCCCGACTGAAACTTCACACCTCATCTTCACATATGCCTCCTTCTTCCTCTTAACAAGAGATTCCACTTCTTTGGTAAACCATGGTTCCCTCGCTCGACGCCTTCCTCCCTGCCTGCCCGGTACGTACTTATCAAGAACACGCAGTAGCTGTTCCTTGAACAAGCTCCACATATCCAGTGTGCCCAACACTTGCAGCCTATTTCTCCAACCTACCCCTCCCAAGTCATGTCTAATGGCATCATAATTGCCCTTCCCCCAGCTATAACTCCTACCCTGCGGGGTATACTTATCCCTTTCCATCACTAACGTAAACGTCACCGAATTGTGGTCACTGTCCCCAAAGTGCTCTCCTACCTCCAAATCTAACACCTGGCCTGGTTCATTATCCTAAACCAAATCCAATGTGACCTCGCCTCTTGTTGGCCTGTCAACATATTGTGGCAGGAAACCCTCCTGCACACATTGTACAAAAAACGACCCATATAGTACTCGAACTATATCTTTTCCAGTCAATATTTGGAAAGTTAAAGTCTCCCATAATAACTACCCTGTTACTTTCGCTCTTATCCAGAATCATCTTCGCCATCCTTTCCTCTACATCCATATAACTATTTGGAGGCCTATAGAAAACTCCCAACAGGGTGACCTCTCCTTTCCTGTTTCTAACCTCAGCCCATACTACCTCGGAAGATGAGTCCCCATCTAGCATCCTCTCCGCCACCGTAATACTGCTCTTGACTAGCAGCGCCACACCTCCCCCTCTTTTGCCTCCTTCTCTGAGCTTACTAAAACACCTAAACCCCGGAACCTGCAACATCCATTCCTGTCCCTGCTCTATCCATGTCTCCGAAATGGCCACAACATCGAAGTCCCAGGTACCAACCCATGCTGCCAGTTCCCCTACCTTATTTCGTATACTCCTGGCATTGAAGTAGACACACTTCAAACCACCTACCTGAACACTGGCCCCCTCCTGCGACGTCAAATCTGTGCTCCTGAACTCTATACTCTCATTCTCCCTTACCCTAAAACTACAATCCAGGTTCCCATGCCCCTGCTGCATTAGTTTAAACCCCCCCAAAGAGCACTAACAAATCTCCCCCCCAGGATATTTGTGCCCCTCAGGTTCAGGTGTAGACCATCCTGTCTGTAGTGGTCCCACCTTCCCCAGAAAGAGCCCCAGTTATCCAGAAATCTGAATCCCTCCCGCCTGCACCAACCCTGTAGCCACGTGTTTAATTGCTCTCTCTCCCTATTCCTCATCTCACTATCACGTGGCACGGGCAACAACCCAGAGATAACAACTCTGTTTGTTCTAGTTCTGAGCTTCCATCCTAGCTCCCTAAAAGCCTGCCTGACATCCTTGTCCCCTTTCCTACCTATGTCGTTAGTGCCAATGTGGACCATGACTTGGGGCTGCTCCCCCTCCCCCTTAAGGACCCGGAAAACACGATCCGAGACATCACGTACCCTTGCACCTGGGAGGCAACATACCAAACATGAGTCTCTCACGCTCCCACAAAATCTCCTATCTGTGCCCCTGACTATCGAGTCCCCAATTACTAATGCTCTGCTCCTCTCCCCCCTTCCCTTCTGAGCAACAGGGACAGACTCCATGCCAGAGGCCCGTATTCCATGGCTTACCCCTGGTAAGTCCCCCCCCACCCCCCACAAGTATCCAAAGCGGTATACTTGTTTCTCAGGGGAATGACCGCAGGGGATCCCTGCACTGACTGCTTCTTCCCAGTCCCTCTTACAGTTACCCATCTATCTCCAATCTTTGGTGTAACTAATTCCCTAAAGCTGCTATCTATGACCCCCTCTGCCTCCCGTATGATCAGAGGTTCTTCCAACTCCAGCTCTAGTTCCCTAACTCAGTCTTGGAGGAGCTGGAGATGGCAGCACTTCCTGCAGGTAAAATCAGCAGGGACACTAACGGCATCCCTCACCTTGGGGAACATTATCAAATGCTTTACTGAAATCCATATACACCACATCAACTGCTTTACCCTCATCCACCTGTTTGGTCACCTTCTCAAAGAACTCTATAAGGTTTGTGAGGCACGACCTACCCTTCACAAAACCGTGTTGACTATCCCTAATCAAATTATTCCTTTCCAGTTGATATTCATCCTATCTCTTATAAACCTTTCCAAGATTTTTCCCACAACAGAAGTAAAGCTCACTGGTCTATAGTTACCGGGGTTATCTCTACTCCCCTTCTTGAACAAGGGGACAACATTTGCTATCCTCCAGTCTTCTGGCACTATTCCTGTAGACAAAGATGACTTAAAGATCAAGGCCAAAGGCTCAGCAATCTCCTCCCTAGCTTCCCAGAGAATCCTAGGATAAATCCCATCCGGCCCAGGTGACTTATCTATTTTCACACTTTCCAGAATTGCTAACACCTCCTCCTTATGAACCTCAAGCCCTTCTAGTCTAGTAGCCTGAATCTCAGTATTCTCCTCGACAGCATTGTCTTTTTCCTGTGTGAATACTGACGAAAAATATTCATTTAGCACCTCTCCTATCTCCTCGGACTCCAAGCACAACTTCCCACTACTGTCCTTGACTGGCCCTACTCTTACCCTAGTCATTCTTTTATTCCTGACATATCTATAGAAAGCTTTAGGATTATCCTTGATCCTATCTGCCAAAGACTTCTCATGTCCCCTCCTGGCTTTTCTTAGCTCTCTCTTTAGGTCCTTCCTACGTGAGAAGAAGGTCACGGGTCTGCCCGCTTGGTTGAGGGTGGCCGCCAGAGCTACGTCAGACGCATCGCTCCCGACCTGGAAGGGGAGGGACTCGTCGATGGCGTGCATCGTGGCCTTTGCAATGTCTGCTTTGATGCAACTGAAGGCCTGGCGGGCCTCTATCGACAGGGGAAAAACTGTGGATTGGATCAGTGGACGGGCCTTGTCCGCATAATTGGGGACCCACTGCGCATAGAAAGAGAAAAACCCTAGGCAGCGCTTCAGGGCCTTGGAGCAGTGAGGGAGGGGAAACTACATAAGGGGGCACATGCGTTCAGGGTCGGGGCCTACAATTCCATTTCGCACTACTTAGCCGAGGATGGCGAGGCGGTCGGCGCTAAACACGCATTTATCCTTGTTATATGTAAGGTTAAGGATCTTTGCGGTCTGGATGAATTTTCGGAGGTTGGTGTCGTGGTCCTGCTGGTCGTGGCCGCAGATGGTGACATTATCGAGATACGGGAATGTTGCCCGTAAACCGTACCGGTCAACCATTCGGTCCATCTCGCGCTGGAAGACCGAGACCCCATTGGTGACACCGAAGGGCACCCTTAAGAAGTGATAGAGCCGCCCATCTGCCTCGAAGGCAGTGTATTTGCGGTTACTAGTGCGGATGGGGAGCTGGTGGCAGGCGGACTTAAGATCCACCGTGGAGAAGACCTTGTAATGCGCGATCCTGTTTACCAGGTCGGATATGCGGGGGAGAGGGTACGCGTCCAGCTGCGTAAACCTGTTGATGGTCTGCCTGTAGTCGATGACCATCCTATTCTTCTCCCCGTTCTTTACCACCACTACTTGAGCTCTCCAGGGACTGTTGCTAGCTTCAATGACTCCTTCCCTCAGTAGCCTTTGGACCCCTGACCTAATAAAGATCCGATCCTGGTGGTGACGGGTTTGCAATCCGGGGTGAGGTTCGCAAACAGGGAAGGCGGATCGACCTTGAGGGTCGCGAGGCCGCAGGCAGTGAGGGGGGGGGGGCGGGTATAGGGCCGCCGAATTTTAAAGTTAGACTTTGGAGATTACACTGGAAGTCTAAACCTAGGAGTGTGGCTGCGCAGAGGTGGGGAAAGACGTATAGTCGGTAATTTTTAAACTCCCTTCCCTGGACTGTGAGGTTTGCTACACAAAACCCGTTTATCTCCACTGAGTGGGAACCGGAGGCCAGGGAGATTTTCTGATTAACAGGGTGAACGAGGAGAAAACAGCGCCTTACCATGTCGGGGTGTATGAAGCTCTCCATGCTCCCAGAGTCGATTAAGCAGGACGTCTCGTGCCCGTTGATTAGTACTGTTGTTGTAGCAGTTGAGTGTTCGAGGCCGAGACTGGTCCGAGGCTAATCGCAGCAGTTGAGTGTTCTCTTCGGGCGGTGTGAGGTCAGCCGAGCTGGGGTCCTGGGAGTCCATCCAATATGGCAGCTCCCATTGGCGCACATGGCTGGGGTGCACAAAATTGAGGCGCCCATCCATCGAACGTGGCGTCCGCGGGACAAGATGGCAGGGGGGGCCGCACTTGGCCCTGGAGGAGGAAGATGGCGGCGCCCGCTAACCGCACAGGGACCGTGGAGAAGTTTGTGGTGGCGGTCCGCATTCGCCGCCGGAGACCGCGGCGACTGCACGGGCCTGGCATAACCCCGCGAAGTGGCCCTTTTTACCGCACCCCTTGCAGGTGGATGCGCGGGCTGGGCAGCACTGCCGGGGGTGCTTGGCCTGCCCGCAAATGTAGCAGCGGGGCCCCCCGGGGTTGCCAGGCCGCCTTGCAGCACAAGCTTGTGGGGGGATGGGGGATGTCTCGGGGTCGGTTGCAGAGGGGTTCCACCCTGCCATGGGGGCTGCCGCGCGTTCGGGAATGTAAGCGCGGGCGTTTCTGGAGGCCACATCCAGAGAGCCTGCAAGGGCCCCTGCCTCCTTGAGGCCTGGGGTGTCTTTTTCCAGCAATCGCTGGCGGATTTGGGAGGACAGCATACCTGCCACGAAAGCGTCCCGGATCAAGAGTTCTGTGTGGTTGCTTGCCGAAACTTGCGGGCAGCTGCAGTTTCTCCTCAATACCAGGAGCGCACGGTAGAATTCTTCCAGCGATTCCCCAGGGATTTGTCGCCTCGTTGCTAGCTGATGTCCGGCGTAGACCTGGTTTACCGGGCGAATATAATGTCCTTTTGCTCCATTGCTGCATCAAAGTCGTCTGCATCCTCAATGAGGGCGTAAATTTACGGGCTCACCCTCGAGTGCAGGACTTGCAATTTCTGTTCTCCCGTGGGTGTGTTTTCGGCCGTTCCGACACACCCTTTAAAACACGCCAGCCAGTGCTTGAAGGTTGCCGCTGAGTTCGCCGCGTGGGGGCTGAGTTGCAGACACTCCGGCTTGATTCGGAGCTCCAACCTTTTAAATCTAACTTATTAAATTGATGCACGATCAATGACCACGAAAGCGAGGTTGTAGTCCAACTGAAGGCTTTAATAAGCTAGATGCTTTCCCCAGCAGCTCAGGTACAGAAAGAAGGCTGCTGGGGCGGCATGGGCTCTTATAACCCACCTTGCAGGGCGGAGCTCCCATACAGCTTGCCCAATAGGAAACGTACAATATCTACCAATGGTGTTCCAGCATTACCAGGTACCGTATTACCTCTACACAGACTACCACACTCTGTTACAATGTACTCATTAAGAATTCTAACCTTGCACTGCACCTCCATATATTTTGTCCCTAACTGGACCCACCATAGCTTCTACTACCCACTTAGAATCCGAGTAGAATATTTTTGTGCTCCTATTTATGTTAACTGCCGGACAATTTTCATTTTCTGTCAGTCTTATTTGTTAGAGTAAACTCCAGCTGGCTGAAAACTTCTTATGTTGTGCAGAGGCAAATGAGTTTTCTAGCTGCTTTCTCCTAATGTGTAAAAACAAGTTGTCATCTTATTGTAGGTTTTGATGAAATACCTTCAGTTCTCTAGATACCTTCTTCTTCTGTGGCTGTTGAGATTTCGCAGCTCTAGCATTTAAACGCCGACTAAGTTCCTCTTCTATGCTTTCAGTCAAGCCTTCTGTAACAGAAACATACAAAAACAACCATAAAAATATAAGACTTATAAAACGAATATTGGTCAAACTACAATATACATTAGTTCATGCAGTTATAATACAATTTGATATGCTTCAGCTCATTTAAAAATATGGGAAGATAGTTAACATAAACAATAAAATGAGTCACATTTTGTCTGGATTGTGTCAAGCTTTTGAGTGTTTTGCCAGTACATCCAATAAGGCAAGTGGAGGGTTTTCCATCACAGTCCTGACTTGTATTTTGTAGTCATTAGAGAAGTTTTGCTGATCAGGAAGAGAGCCAATTTCTGGACCTGCTGTGATATCCATGGCAGTTATGTGTTTTTTGGTCAAAGGTGACACCCAGGGTGTTGGTGGTGAGGAACATGCCAAAAGGGTACGAAAAAAAGGCATGAAAAAAGAGAATATCTTGGGATTTCCCCTACTTTTACCAGCCAGAGCTTTCTCATATCCCCTCTTTGCTCCCCTAATTGCTTTCATAAGCTCCATCCTGCACTTTCTGTACTCCACTAATGCCTCCAATGATTTGTTCCCCTTGTACTTGCTAAAAGCCATTCAATTCTTTCCCATTGTGTCCTGAATATCTCTGGTCATCCATGGTTCTCTGGGCTTGTTACTCCTTCCTATTGCCCTAGAGAGAACATGTTGGGTCTGTACCTTCCCCATTTCCTTTTTGAACACCCCCCACTGCTCTTCAGTAAATTTCCCAGTCTGCCTTGGCCAGATCATGCCTTAGTTTACGAAAGGTTCCTTCCACAGGCCCAGATCACCTTTGTTTAACTTTATACTGGGGATCCATTCTTACCTCCCACCTGCCTCCATGCTGAACACTAACCCTCTTTGACCTGTTCAATCATCAATCTTCCCATCAATCTTTGAATTCTTCTGTGGAGTTTGCATTGCATTGGATGGCAGGTATAAGCAAGTGAAGTTAAAGAAAACCCAAAGATGTTTTACCAATGTATTAATGGTAAAAGGTTAGTTAAGGGAAAAGTAGGACCCATCAGAGATGAAGAGGGGAACTTGTGTATAGATGCAGCGGCTGTGGGGAGGGCTTTAAATGAATATTTTGTTTCCATGTTTACAAAGGAAATGGATGTAGATGTTGTAGTTCAGGAGAAACATGGTGAGATATTGAATAGGATTATCATAAAGAGAGAGGAAGTACTCATAGGGTTGGAATCCTTGAAAGTTGATAAGTAATCAGGACCAGATGGATTGTTTCTAATGCTACTGAAGGAGGTCTGGGAGGAGATAACAGATGCTCTTAGAATGATTTTCTAATCCTCACTAGTGGAGATACTAGAGGATTGGAGAAATTCAAACGTGGTTCCATTGTTTAAAAAGGAATCAAAGGAAATGCCAATTATTGGACAGATAGATATTGGGCTGGATTCTTCCGCCCTGCCCGTCGCAAGAACACCACGGGCGAGAGGCGGACAAATAAGAAGTCCATTGACCTTGGGCGGGATTCTCCGGTCACCAAGCGGACCCGGCCGGAGAATCCCACCTATATAGTCTTATGTTGGTGGTGGGCGAATCAATCCTGAGATAGGATTAACTGTCACATTGAAAGGCATGGACTAGTCAGAGATAGCAAGGATTTGTTGAAGGAAGGTCTTGCCTCATGAATTTTATTGAATTCTTTGAGGAAGGGTTGATGAAGGTAATGCAATGGATGTTGTGTACATGGATTTCAACAAGGCATTTGGGGAGGTGATGGCATTGTGGTATTGTCACTGGACTAGTAATCCAGAGACCTGGTGTAATGCTCTGGGGATCCAGATTCAAATCCCGCCATGGCAACTGGTGGAATTTGAATTCAATAAAATATCTGGGATTAAAAAGTCTGATGATGACCACAAAACCATTGTAAAAACCCATTTGGTTCACTAGTGTCCTTTAGGGAAGTAAATCTGCCATCCTCAGCTGGTCAGGCCTACATGTGACTCCAGACCCTCAGCAATGTGGTGGACTCTTAACTGCCCCTCAAGGGCAATTAGGGATGGACAATAAATGTTGGCCCAGATTATGACGCCGATGTCCCATGAACAAATTTTTAAAAACGCTCCCACATGGCAGATTAGTCAAAAAGTGAAAGCCCATGGGACACAGAGCAATGTGGCAAACTGGATTAAAAAGTTGGTTTAGTAATAGGAAACAAAGGGTAGTGACTGCACTTGCAAAAGGTAAGTTGTTTCAAGTGGTGTTCCACAGGGCTCGGTGTCAGGACCCTTACTGCTTGTGTTATACATTAATGATTTTGATGTGAACATGGGGGGGGGGCATAATTGGGAAATTTGCAGACGATACAAAGATTGGCCGAGTGTAGACAGCTATAATCTCCAGAATGATATAGATTGGCTGGGAGGTAAAGTGGTAGATGGAATTTAACACAGAGAATTGCGAGGGCATGCAATTAAGGAGGTCAAACAGTTCTAGGGAGTAGACAAAATGGAAATATATTAAGAGGGATAGATGAAGTGAGAGATTTTGGAGTACAAGTATACAGATTCCTAAAGGCAGCACTTCAAGTAGACAATGCTCTCCTTCATTGGTATAGAATATAAAAGTAAGGACATGATGTTGGAATTGTATAAAACACTGGTGAGGCCACAACTGGAGTATTGTGTGCAATTCTGGTCACCATATTACACAAAGTACATAATTGCTCTGGAGAGAGTGCAGAGGAGGTTTACAAGAATATTGCTAGAAAAGTGTAGCTACGAGGAGAGATTGGATAGGTTGGGATTATTTTCCTTGGAACAAAGAAGGCTGTGGGGTGACTTAATTGAGGTGTACAAAATTATGAGGGGAAGAGATAGA
Source organism: Scyliorhinus torazame (assembly GCF_047496885.1). Lineage (NCBI taxonomy): Eukaryota > Metazoa > Chordata > Chondrichthyes > Carcharhiniformes > Scyliorhinidae > Scyliorhinus > Scyliorhinus torazame. The sequence goes on from NC_092721.1 coordinate 53,338,129, forward strand.
GTAGACAAGATAATTGTTTCCCATGTTGGCGAATTCTAAAACCAGGGGAATAGAATCATAGAATTTCCAATGCAGAATCAGGTCATTCTGTCCATCGAGTCTGCACTGGCCCTTGAAAAGAGCACCCTACTTAAGCCCACACCTCCACCCAATCCCCGTAACCCCACCTAACCTTTTGGACACAAAGGGGAAATTTAGCACGTCCAATCTACCTAACCTGCACATCTTTAGACTGTGGGAGGAAACCAGAGCACCTGGAGGAAAACCACGCAGAAATGGGGAGAAAGTGCAAACTCTACACAGGCAGTCACCCGAGGTTGGAATTGAACCCAGGTCCCTGGAGCTGTGAGACAGGAGTGCTAATCACTGTGCCAACATAGATTCAAGATAAGTGACAAAATGTGTAGAGGTGACATGAGCAAGGACTTTTTAACGCAGAGGGTACTGGGAATATGCAATTCGCCATCTGAGTTGGTGGTGGAGACTGAGACACTCAACTCTGGGGCAGCACGGTGCCGCAGAGGTTCGATCCCGGCTCTGGGTCACTGTCCGTGTGGAGTTTGCACATTCTCCCCGTGTTTGCGTGGGTTTCGCCCCCACAACCCAAAGGTGTGCAGATAGGTGGATTGGCGACGCTAAATTGCTCCTTAATTGGAAAAAATGAATTGAGTACACTAAATTTTTTTTAAAAGTACCTGGATCTGCACCTTAAGTGCTGTAAGCTACAGGGCTATGGACCGGGTGCAGGAAGGTGGGATTAGAAAGGGCACCTGGGTGTCCTCGGGCTGGCATGGGCAAGATGGGCTGAATGGTCTCTTTCCGTGATATGACTTTTCCATGGTTCTAATATCGTAGGAAAGTGCTTAAGCTCTCATTTCTTGGAGATGGTTATTTATCTGACACTTGTGTGGCACAAATGCTAGTTGCTATTGAACAGCTTCAAGTTCAGATGTTTCCTCTTTATTATCTTCAACTGCCGAGCTAACTGGTTAACACTGCTGCCTCACAGCGCCAGGGACCTGGGTTCAATTCCAGCCTTGGGTGACTGTCTGTGTGGAGTTTGCACGTTCTCCCCATGTTTCCATGCGTTTCCTCCGGGTGCTCTGGTTTTCGCCACAGTCCAGAAATACGGTACTTAGGTGGATTTGCCGTGCTAAATTGCCCCCTATTGTCCAAAAATGTGCAGGTTATGTGGGGTTACGGGGTGGGCGAGTGGGCCGAGGTAAAGTGCTCTTTCAGAGGGTCGGTGCAGACTCAATGGGCCGAATGGCCTCCTTATACACTGTAGGGATTCTATGGATGCCTTTTCAGTCCTTCCTATTCTGCCACAATAACGTACCTGTAAGAATGGCAGAACCCCATTTACACTTGCTGCATTTCCACACAGTTCCAGTGGCAGGACAAGAGTTGATCAGGAGAACCTCCCAGTCATGGTTATTAATTCAAGCAGTACATTCCACAGCCTCATAACCTTCTGGGTGCCAAGATTTCTGTTCCTCTCGAATCTCTTACATTTCACATTGTATCTCTGTTCTTTCATTGTAGACGTTCAATTACTGGACATAAGTCTGTTTCTGTTTTCTGTGCACAATTTTCAAAATCTCTATCAAACTAGCCTAAAATCCCCTTTGTTCTAATAGTCACTGTTGCAATCGTAACTGAAAGTAACCTTTTAAGAATGAGGTTGTTGTCCATCTATTGGAATGATCCTTTACCTTATCAGAAGATTTTTGTATCTGGAAGAAGGTATTAATGAAGATATAACTGAATTCTGAAACCAACATATTTGGAAAGACGCACAGTACAGCCTGTTTCCATTTTTCTAGGAGAAATAGCTTTGGAACTGTTTTGACAACAAGGTCAGCTTAACTGAAGTGCAAAATAACCTTTTATTCGTGATTATGAAGTTTATGGCTAGTTTTTCTAATGTTCTGCAATAGTGTTCGGCAAGGACTTTTTCTGATAAAAACATTTTTGGCAGGCTTTGCTGTAAAATAGGTGTTAGATTCAAAGTTGTCAACAGTGTAAGGATCCTCCTGTAAATCTCTGTTTGTCCTTTGATTGTATTTTAGAATCATGGAATCCTTACAATGCAGGAGGCCATTCTGCCCATCAAGCCTACACTGACCCTTCGAATGACCACTCTACCCAGGCCCACTCCCCCTTATAGCCGTAACCGCATAACCTAACCTAGAACATAGAACGATACAGCGCAGTACAGGCACTTCGGCCCATGATGTTGCACCGAAACAAAAGCCATCTAACCTACACAATGCCATTATCATCCATATGCTTATCCAATAAACTTTTAAATGCCCTCAATGTTGGTGAGTTCACTACTGTTGCAGGTAGGGCATTCCACGGCCTCACCACTCTTTGCGTAAAGAACCTACCTCTGACCTCTGTCCTATATCTATTACCCCTCAGTTTAAAGCTATGTCCCCTCTTGCCAGCCATTTCCATCCGCGGGAGAAGGCTCTCACTGTCCACCCTATCTAACCCCCTGATCATTTTGTATGCCTCTATTAAGTCTCCTCTTAACCTTCTTCTCTCCAACGAAAACAACCTCAAGTCCATCAGCCTTTCCTCATAAGATTTTCCCTCCATACCAGGCAACATCCTGGTAAATCTCCTCTGCACCCACTCCAAAGCCTCCACGTCCTTCCTATAATGCGGTGACCAGAACTGTACGCAATACTCCAAATGCGGCCGTACCAGAGTTTTGTACAGCTGCAACATGACCTCCTGACTCCGGAACTCAATCCCTCTACCAATAAAGGCCAACACTCCATAGGCCTTCTTCACAACCCTATCAACCTGGGTGGCAACTTTCAGGGATCTATGTACATGGACACCTAGATCCCTCTGCTCATCCACACTTCCAAGAACTTTACCATTAGCCAAATATTCCGCATTCCTGTTATTCCTTCCAAAGTGAATCACCTCACACTTCTCTACATTAAACTCCATTTGCCACCTCTCAGCCCAGCTCTGCAGCTTATCTATGTCCCTCTGTAACCTGCTACATCCTTCCACACTGTCGACAACACCACCAACTTTAGTGTCGTCTGCAAATTTACTCACCCACCCTTCCGCGTCTTCCTCTAGGTCATTGATAAAAATGACAAACAGCAACGGCCCCAGAACAGATCCTTGTGGTACGCCACTTGTAACTGAACTCCATTCTGAACATTTCCCATCAACCACCACCCTCTGTCTTCTTTCAGCTAGCCAATTTCTGATCCACATCTCTAAATCACCCTCAATCCCCAGCCTCCGTATTTTCTGCAATAGCCTACCGTGGGGAATCTTATCAGACGCTTTACTGAAATCCATATACACCACATCAACTGCTCTACCCTCGTCTACCTGTTCAGTCACCTTCTCAAAGAACTCGATAAGGTTTGTGAGGCATGGCCTACCCTTCACAAAGCCATGCTGACTATCCCTGATCATATTATTCCTATCTAGATGATTATAAATCTTGTCTCTTATAATCCCCTCCAAGACTTTACCCACTACAGACGTGAGGCTCACCGGTCTATAGTTGCCGGGGTTGTCTCTGCTCCCCTTTTTGACCAAAGGGACCACATTTGCTATCCTCCAGTCCTCTGGCACTATTCCTGTAGCCAATGATGACATAAAAATCAAAGCCAAAGGTCCAGCAATCTCTTCCCTGGCCTCCCAGAGAATCCTAGGATAAATCCCATCAGGCCCCGGGGACTTATCTATTTTCAGCCTGTCCAGAATTGCCAACACCTCTTCCCTACGTACCTCAATGCCATCTATTCTAATAGCCTGGGTCTCAGCATTCTCCTCCACAGCATTATCTTTTTCCTGAGTGAATACTGACAAAAAATATTCATTTAGTATCTCGCCTATCTCTTCAGACTCCACACACAACTTCCCATCCCTGTCCTTGACTGGTCCTACTCTTACCCTAGTCATTCGCTTATTCCTGGCATACCTATAGAAAGCTTTTGGGTTTTCCTTGATCCTACCTGCCAAATACTTCTCATGTCCCCTCCTTGCTCGTCTTAGCTCTCTCTTTAGATCCTTCCTCGCTACCTTGTAACTATCCATCGCCCCAACTGAAACTTCACACCTCATCTTCACATAGGCCTCCTTCTTCCTCTTAACAAGAGATTCCACTTCTTTGGTAAACCACGGTTCCCTCGCTCTACGCCTTCCTCCCTGCCTGCCCGGTACGTACTTATCAAGAACACGCAGTAGCTGATCCTTGAACAAGCTCCACTTATCCAGTGTGCCCAACACTTGCAGCCTAACCTGCAGGATGTGTTGGCATTGCTGATGACTCATCTTGATGGACTTGGCTATTGGCCAACGAGCGGTTTACTTTTCTGGGCTCTTAGCTGATGACCTGTGCTGATTGGTGCTGACCGTTTTGGAGTGTTGAGGCAGGCTTCACCTGGTTTTTAGTTTTGGTTTGATCAAGAAGCTAGAGGACCACAACCCTGTTTTCTCTCTCTCTTACCTGATGGACTCTGTCTAAAGATTCAAAGGAAAGACCTTTCTCTACAGTTAGATTGAACTGCAGGAAGTTCAGTCCAGAGGCAGCTGCAGGCAGGGCCCGTAGTTTAAAGAACCCTCTTTAAAATCTCATGATGGGAACTCTGTTTTTCCTCATATAGCTAGGGGACATTCTGGTGGAGTTTGAAACAAATTACACAGGCCTGAGGCGAATCTTCTGAGTGAAGGCCTAGGTTAAAAAAGTGAAAGTGCCTCCCCAGAGGGAATTCCACAGTCTGGAGATTCGGAATAAATGTTCCATCCAGAAAATCTTATGAGCCATCCAACCGGTGGTTCTCAATCACTCCACATCCTGGAAGGACAGGCAGCTGAAAAAACAACTTCAACATCCAAAGCAAGGATACTCATCTTCCATCTCACATTAATCCTTTTATTTTGCCCCACTCCCCTCCATCTTTATGTCTTGTGTGTGTTTAGGTAGAAGGTGGGACAGTAAACGGGGGGGCTGTAGTAGATTAGCTGGCCATTATTCTAGTATAGTTATTATGTGCCTTACCTCTATTGTTGTTATGAATAAACAGTTGCTGTATTTCACCTACAAATCTGGTGCTTATAAATTATTGGAGCAGTCAAGGGCCAAAGATTGCGGAAACCCTCTACGAATTATTGGTCAATTCACTTGTGTTGGGACTCCGGGAGGGCCTATGGGGCTGGAATTAACCATGCACTAGCCCAGGTTGTCGTAACAACAGTCCTGAAACTGTCCTTGATAAACCTACACAGAAAGATGGACGGTCCTCATTGGCTATCTTGTATTTGTGGGATCACATCATGGCAAAACCGTTAACTTATTGTTTCTGCCTATGGTAGAAAGGTTGGGAGTCAGCAGGCGGCTGTTTGCTTTAGAAACATTGAAACCGATTGACATGGCTAAAGCAGGTTCAAGACCTTGTAATGTAAGGTATGGAAGTTGAACACAGTGGTAGAACAATTTTTGGAGCAAAAATGTACCCACTCAAGTGAGTGAGATGGATATGGAGTTTGATCACTTCAGAACTTTGTTAATCAGGTTGTATCTCACTGTCTAATATTCTGATTGTACCCTTTTGCATCTTAACATCTTTTTACTTTTTGCATTGTAGTTTTAAGTACCAAAGACTGAATCTAATATAAATGATTTAAACTTTCGAAATGGTACAAAAGAGCTTCAAGGCCCATCAAAATTAAATTTATTTAGATAGTCTCAAGTTTTTTAAATGAGAGTTCAGGGCAGAAATCTGTAAACAAACATTAACTGGGCATTAAATGGCGAAGCTCTATTTGAAGCATTGGTTGTTGAATTACAGGGCAGAAAGTTTACATTAACCCACTGGAAGGTTGTAAATTCTTTGGATGGCCTTCCCACTGGACTCTTGCCCATCTGGATCTCTCTGCAGTTTACAGTTGGACAGCTGAAATCTACCGTCCTTTCCCCCCCATCTGGCCCTTGCCCCAATTGAGGCCTTTAAGCTGCCAATTAATGACCACTTGAGGGAATTTTTCCCTCATCTCAATTTTCTGTCGTCAATAGCCTCCTTTCAAAATCTTCCCAAAAGGCCTGCAGGTGCTCCCTCTCCTTGGCCTCTCCACCAACTCTCCCAACCCCTCTGCCCAACCCCAAGCTCTCACCTCCCCTTTCAATCCTCAGACCCTCACACTTATCTGATCTTGGATTCCTGGGATATGGACTCTGGGGGCTGCTTGCAGTCCCAGTTCTGTCCATTGGAGCTTCTGGCATTGTTGAGACTCGAGACCTGCCAGCCAATCAGATTGGCCAGCCGCTCTCTGAAGTAGTTCCTCCCAAGTGAGGGGCGAAATCTCAACCGCAGTCAATTAATCCTTGATGGAGCGTTACGTTGCTGCAGGGCAGGCATTATTGGCAAGAGGCAATGGGGATAATCTTCACAAATTGGGGTTACTTCCAACACTTCTGCAACTGAATAATTTTGGAGCTGAATTTCTTTTTGATGCTCCTACCTGACACAGGTTGAAAACTGCAAAGGACAAAATATCTCATCAAGTTTGTGTGTCAGTTAGTCTACACTCGTCAAAATATTTTGTGATTAAAAAGCATTAAATTTTATATAGTAAAAATGACAGGCATACTCTCAACAGACTTTGGTCCAGCACTGTTGTTTTCAGTTGATTTCTGTTCCTCAATGACGCAGACTTCCTCCAGTTCACAAGTTTCAGACATTTCATTTTTGCTGCTCTCAGTTGAAGTAGAAGTGTCTAAACTTAGATTGCCTATAGATACACCTGAACCAGACGATGTGCTGCTATATGGAAAAGAAAGTAACATATTTTAACACATAATAAATAAGTTATCATGTGTTTTCTGAATATGACTTTCTTAAAACCACTTGTTGAACACAAAATTGGCTGCTGTGGCATTGCTTGTTACTAGCAGTGCTGCTGAGGTTTTGTGTCAATTACAGAGTACAAGCTGCACTGGCGGCTGCTTCCTGAAGAGCCTCCACAGCTTTAGTATAACAGAAGTACATGTGCAGGTGCTCCCCTTGTGTACATTGAAGGATTGCGAATCACTACAATCCTGAAAAACAATGACCGAACAGGCTGATGCAATGCCAGTATTGCAAACGTAGGGTGGCAGATGAGTGGCTAAGGTGGAAGGTAAGTATGTGAGGAAGTAAGGTGGGTCAAGAGATAGTTGAGCCGTGTGGTTAGGAGGGTTCTTGTGGAGGGTGATTGGGAGGATAGCTGGAGGGTCAGTAGTCAGGTGGTCGAGATGTAATAAGGTCTGAGGGATAGTTGGTTGGTCGGTTGGGAATGTGGGAAGGAGGGTGTGGGGGTCAGGGGGTGCTGGTAAGGGTGTCAATAGTATAGTTACCCAGGAGTTAGAACTGATTTTGATCCTTACAAGTGCAGAAAGGTAAAATGGGTGCCACTCTAGGACAATTTAAAGAGCCACTCATCAGATTGCAAGTTATTTTTCACATACATATGATGGTCAAGTTGTTGGAAGCACTAAGGATTGTTATTAGAGGTGTTTACAGTCAATAAGGAGAGAGGAGATCTGGGCCCTGTAATGGGGGCAGTTGTCCCATTACCGCCTGGACAACCAAATAACAGCATATGTACCGAGATTCGCACCCAGGGTGACAGTTATCAGTGCCTGCAAGACACAAATATATGAATATAGCAACAAGTATTAGGAATAGGCTATTCAGCCAATCGAGCCTACTTCACCATTTAATAAGATCATGGCTGATCTGATACCTAAAATTTATCTACTTCTGGCTTTAAAATATTCAAAGGCTCTCCTTCCACCACCTTTTCTTAGAAGTGTGTTGTGTGGCACTCAATTGAATGCCCATTTAAAGTCCATGTGCATCACATCAACAGCATTACCCTCATCGACCCTTCCTGTTACTTCCTCAAAACATTCCAGCAAGTTAATCACGATTTCCCCTTTAGAAGTCGATGCTGGCTCTTCCAATCAATCCACATACTTCCATGTGACTATGAAGAATAATTGTTTCATGAAGCTTGCCCACCACTGATCTTAAACTGACTGGTCTATTAATGCTGGGCTATCCTTGCAACATTTTTTTAAAAAAATGTTATTGGAGGTATTTTCAAATACATACAGAAATAAAACGAGCAGCTAATAGCAGCAATAGTAAATAATAACAACCACTCCCTCCACCCATTTTACACCCAGCCGCCCCCTAAAACCCAAACAAAACACAACAAACATCCCCCCACATGGACATTAGTGTTCCTTAAAGAGGTTAATGAACAGCCTCCACCTTGTGGAGAACCCCTCCTCCACCCCTCTTAAGGCAAACTTTATTTTTCCAAAGTGGAGCAACTCTGCCAAGTCGCTCACCATATCCCCACTTTTGATGGCTCCGCGTCCTGCCAGCACAGCAAGATCTGCCTCCGGGCTATCAGGGAGGCAAAGGCTACCACATCAGCTTCTTTCTGCACCTGCACTCCCGGATCCTCCAAAACTCCAAACATCGCCGCCATCCATGCCTTCAGCATTACGTTGGCAAAATCTTTCCAGAACCCCTCCAACTTTGGACATGCCCAAAACATATGGACATGATTCGCCGGTCCCTCTGCACACCTATCTTCCACCCCTGAGAAAAAAACAGCTCATCCAAGACCCCGTCATATGAACCCTATGCACCACCTTAAACTGTATGAGACTCAGTCTTGCACATGATGAGGTTGTGTTTATCCTCCCCAGAGCCTCACCCCACACCCCAGTTTGCAATGCCCCTCATACCTTCTCCTCCCACTTGCGCCGCACCTCCTCCACCAGTGCATGGATTCATCAGCTCTCCATATAAATCTGACACCTTGCCACTGCCCATCTTATCTTCGGACAGCAACTTGCCCTGTAGCGCTGGAGGTGGCAGCTGCAGGAACAAACCCAACTTCTTCCGCACAAAGTCCCTCACCAGTCGGCAGCTGAACCTATTCCTCTTTGGCAGCAGGTACATCTCCTCAAGCTTCCAATTCTGAAAACTTGCCCCCCACAGATAGGTCCCAAAAATACTCTATCCCCAACCGCCCCCATCCCCGAAACCTCGCATCCAACCCTGCCAAGGCAAACCTTTGGTTGCCAAATAATGGCGCCCACAGACCTTCCATATTTCCAAGTCTGTATGTAATATTTCCAAATTTGTTGGTGGCCCAAAACTAGGAGGGAATGGGAGTGGTGAGGAAGATTTAAAGAGGCTTCATGGCAATTAAGACAAGTTGAGTGAGCAGGTAAATACATAGCATGTACAGTATAACATGAAGTTATCCACTTGTTATGGGTCAGAGTTTAGAGAACCCCAAAGTGTAGCATGGAGGACAACTGACCCACAACTTTTAATGGATTGTGGTGTAGGGAGCACACGGCGCACTCTACAGGTGTGATACAGCATAAATGAACAAGTGTTTTTTAAAACAAAACGATGTTCATTCTATCAACTCAAGTTAACCATTTTAAAACAACCATTGAATATCTTAACACCCATTAATTCAAAGATAACCCCCAAAGACTAAGTAATCGTTTCAGCTGTCCTTTTAACATCCAAAAGACTTAACCAATCTTCAAACAGGAGCACATTAGGTTACATTCCATATATATATATAGTGAGAAAGGGCTCAACCGTGCTGCTGCTTTTGGTTACTTCACCCCTTTGTTTTCTTCATGCAGCTCACTGGAAACACACAGACACACCCAAGCCTGCGATGGAAGGCTTATCGTATGAGGATAGGTTAGGTTGACTAGGCCTGCATTCACTAGAGTTTAGAAGAATGAGAGGGGATCTTATTGAAACATATAAAATTCTGACAGGGTTGGACAAACTGGATGCCCAGATGTTGTTTCCTGTGGCTGGGGGTCTAGAGTTAGAGATCACAGTCTCAGGATATGGGGTAGGCCATTTAGGACTGAGATGAGGAGAAATATCATCACTCAGCAGGTGGTGAACCTGTGGAATTCTAAACCATAGAAAGCTGTGGAGGCCAAATCACTGAATATATTTAAGAAGGAAATAGATACTTCCGGTGTTGAGCGTACTGGACAGGAGCTCCCGCTGGTCAGCGGCATTTCGGCGTTTTCTGGGGGTTTCCCCGTGGTTTCGCCGGTCGCGATTTGTTCGGCCGTTGGGGCCTGAGGGACGGGTGCCGGGTCGGGCAGGTTTGGCACCAGTGGGGACCCCCGGGACCGGAGGAGCAGGGGCATCGAGCCCGAAGCAAGCGGCGGGGGAGGAGCATGGCCTGAGGCGAGGCCTGAATCCAGCACAGATGTAGAGGGGGAGCAGCGCACACCGGGTGGCCCCCCGCTGAAAATGAATGTTTGGGATGTTTGAAGTCCGGTCCCAGGAGAAGAGATGTTTTGAACTTTGATTTTTGAAAATATTTTTTTTAATTTTAAATAAAAAAAATTTTTTTAAATTAATTTTATGATAATTTTTTTAAATTAATTTTTTTATTTCATTTATATATTTTATTATTTATCTCGAGATTGAAGAAAGAAGGACAGAAATACTAAGTGGTTAAGGGATGCCAAAAACAGCTGTGAAGAAGGGAGGAAACACGGGTTCGCCGCCAAAGGAGAGGACCAGTAAAAGCGCTGAGAAGATGGCGGATGCCGGACTGCGTGGTGGGGCTGCACTACGTACAGTGGAAAGGATGACTGAGGCGGTGGCTGTGGAGCTGGAGAAGCAGTTTGCGAGGCACATGGAGGCATTGAGGAAGGAGATGGCGGTCGCACTGAGATCATTAGTGGAAGAGGCAATTGCCCCGGTGAGGGTGGATGTGGCAAAGACATCGGCCGAGGTGAGAGAACTGGGTGAAAAGATGAAGGAAGTGGAGAAGGCCATGTCGCAGCACAGCGACCAGCTCACCTCGATGGGAGACGAAGTACAGAGGGTGGTGGAGGTCAACAGAGGACTCCGAGCAAAGCTTGAGGACTTGGAGAACAGCTCGAGGCGGCAAAATCTGAGAATTGTGGGCTTGCCTGAAGGGGCAGAGGGCTCAAGTCCAACTGAGTACTTTGCTAAGAGGCTGGCGGAGTTGATGGGGGAGGGTGAAAACCCGTCCCGGTATGAACTGGACCGAGCTCATCGGTCGTTAAGGCCGAAACCCAAAGTAAATGAGCCGCCGAGAGCAGTAATTATATGCTTCCATAAATACCACATGAAGGAGAAGGTGTTAAACTGGGCGAAGCAGAAGCGGGAGGTGCAGTGGGATGGTGCTAGGATTCGGAGTGACCAGGACTTGACGGTAGAGTTGGCAAAGAGACTGGTGGCGTTCAGCCGAGTGAAGGCAGCACTGTACAACAAGGGACTGTGATTTGGTATGGTATACCCGGCAAAGTTGAGGTTGACGTACAACGACATTTATTTTGAAACGGTGGAGGAGGCTGAGGCGTTCATGAAGGCAGAAGGCTTGGGACAGTGAGGAGTGGAGCTGGAAGAGAGATTGTGGACTGTGATTGGGGTGCTGGAAAATGTATAAATGTCATAACTTTCTTTTCACTGACCTGTATTGTAACTTACTTGATTTCACATTGTTATAAAGTTTAAGGATTTGTTTGGTTTGATTGGCATTTTTGCTCTTTTTTTTTGTTGCAATGGTTATATGTTATTTCACTGAATTGCATGGGTTAGATTGTTTTTCTTTTTCTTCTGGGACTGGGTGGGAGGGGACAGTACACCTTTTTGAGGGAGAGGGGGACTACCCGCGGTAGCTAACTAAAGTCGGTTAGTGAACAGAGGTGAAGTGAGAGGAGGGCAGCGGACATTGGAGCCTGGGTAGCAGGTTTCGATGGGCCTACGAAGCGAGCAAGTGGGGGGTGGGGGGAGGATCGATACTGGGTGAGATTTCTTTCAAGGGGAAGTGTAGAGGGATTCTGGTAGGGGGTTCGATGTTAAAAATGGAAAGGTGGTATGATGATGGTGGATAAGAAGGGGGGTGGGGCGGGTGAGAGACCCCCAGTTAGGATAGTCACGTGGAACGTGAGGGGGCTGGGAGGCCCAGTCAAGAGGTGAAGGGTGCTGGTGCATCTTAAAAGTTTGAAGGCCAATGTAGCAATGCTGCAGGAGACTCATCTGAGGGTGGAGGATCAAGTGAGACTTAAAAAGGTCTGGGTTAGTCAGGTGTTTCATTCTGGATTTGACGGAAGAGCTCGAGGGGTAACGGTAATGGTCAGCAATCGGGTACGGTTCCAGGTGGAGAAGGTGGTTGCAGATCAGGGGGGTGGGTATGTGATTGTGACAGGGGCGCTGGAAGGGAGGCTAGTGGAGGTAAGTGTACACGGTCCCAATTGGGACGATATGGGATTCGTGAAGAAGGTGTGTGGGGCCATCTCCGACTTGGACACACACAAACTGATCGTTGGGGGGGACTGGAACTTGGTGCAGGAGCCAAAATTGGACAGGTCACGTACGCGTTCGCTGGTCCCATCAGGGGTGGGGGGGCGAAGGCGCTGGCTGGGCTAATGGTGGAAATGGGAGGGGTGGACCCTTGGAAGTTTCTGCACCTGAGGAAGCAGGAATACTCATTTTTCTCAGTGGTCCACAAGGCGTACTCGCGGATTGACTTTTCCATGGTGGGGAAGGCACTTCTGCCGGGGTTAAAGGATCGGAGTACTCAGCAATTGCAATATCACATCGTGCTCCTCATTGGATGGATATGGGGCGGTATTCTCCCCCCCTACGCTGGGTGGGAGAATCGCCGGGGCGCCGCGCGACTCGCGCCACGCTGCCCCGACACCCGCACGCGATTCTCCCACCCCCCCCGAAACCAGCGCGGTGAAAATCAATGACGGTACCGTTCACCCCTGGTCGCTGCCGGCGGGAACGCTGGGGGGGGGTGGCCTGTGGGGGGGGGGGGGGGGGGGGGGGGGGTGATCCTTCACCGGGGGGGCCTCCGATGGGGTCTGGCCCACGATCGGGGCCCACCGATCAGCAGGCCGGCCTCTCCCCACCCCCCGGGCCTACCTCCTTCCACGGCCGGCCCCAGAACCCCAGCGCCATGTTGGTGAAGGTCCGACGTGCGTAAGAAGTTCCCCGTGCATGCACAGTATGGCGCGGCCCAACTGCGCATGCGCAGGAATGAGCTGCCCCAACTGCGCATGCGTGGGTTGGCACGGCGCCCATTTGGCACCACGTAAGGAGGCTGGAGTGGCATGAACCGCTCCAGCACTGTGCTGGCCCCCTGTGGGGGCCAGAATAGGTCGTGCCCGGGCCCTGTTCACGCCGTAGTGAAACGCAACGGCATTCACGACGGCGCGGGCACTTAATCCTGGGAGCGGAGAATCACGCCCATGGTACTGGAGAAGGGGATGGTACAGAGACCAGGGTGGAAGTTAGATGTGGGACTGTTGGGGGACCGAGGGTTCTGTGACAAAATTGGAAAAGTAATCGTGGAATATGTAGATTTTAACTGCACGGGTGAGGTGCCAAAGGCAGTTGTCTGGGAGACTTTAAAGGCGGTGGTGAGGGGTGAGGTGATCTCGTTCAAGGCTAGGCTAGACAAAGAGGAGAGGTTGGAACGTCAGAGGGTAATAGATGAGATGCTGGAAGTAGACAGGAGGTATGCAGAAGTTAGGGACCCAGCGCAGTTGGAAAAGAGGAAGGAATTCCAGGCGAGCTTTGACCGATTATCTACCAGGAAGGCGGTACGCCAATTGAGGCGAGCAAGGGGGGCAGTTTACGAGCATGGAGAGAAGGCGGGTCAGCTTCATAGGGGGGTTGCGGCAAGGGAAATTGTCCAGGTGAGGGACAGGGCAAGGAAGTTGGTGGTAGCTCCAGATCAGATTAACAAGGTCTTTAATGAATTCTATGAGAGGTTGTACAGGTCAGAGCCACCTGGGGTAGGTCGGGAGTTGCAGGAATTTCTAGATGAGCTGGAGTACCCGAGGTGAGGGGAGGGGGACAGGGCTACATTAGAGGGAGCGATAGTGGAGCAGGAGATAAAAGATGCGATTGGGAGGATGCAGTCAGGGAAGGTGGCAGGGCCGGATGGGTTTCCGGTGGAATATTTTTAAAAATTCAAAAATAAGCTGGTACCGCTGATGGTAGGGATGTTTGAGGAGGCAATAGGGAAGGGAGTGTTACCACAAACTTTGGGGCAGGCATCGATTTCCCTGTTACTTAAGAAAGATAAGGATCCGACGGAGTGTGGGTCGTATAGGCCCATATCACTTTTAAACGTGGACGGAAAGATATTGGCGAAGGTACTGGCAGGTAGACTAGAGAAGTGCCTCCCGAAGGTGATAGGTGAAGATCAGATGGGTTTGTGAGAGGGAGGCAGCTCTTTTCAAACATTAGGAGGATATTGAACGTGGTTATGCTCCCGGCGGAGGGGAAGGAAACAGAGGTGGTTGTAGCATTGGACGCCGAGAAAGCGTGTGACCGGGTAGAATGGGGGTACTTGATGGCAGTTCTAGAGCGATTTGGAATTGGACCCAGATTTGTGGACTGGGTAAAGCTATTCTATAAGGAGCCGAGGGCCAGTGTCCGCACAAATAATATCAGCACAGAATACTATCCTCTCCACCATAGGACGAGGCGGGGATGTCCTATGTCACCCCTGTTATTTGCACTCGCGATTGAGCCATTGGCCATCGCATTAAGAAGTTGTGAGGGTATGGAAAGGGATAGAGCGGGGTGGGGGGGGGCAATAGAGCATAGGGTGTCCTTATATGCCGATGACTTGTTATTATACCTAAACTGGAGGGGCACCAATATCCTGGGTAGGAGGTTTACTAGAGCTCTTCGGGAGGGTTTAAACTAGTTTGGCAGGGGATGGGAACCAGAGCTATGGATCAGAGGATTGGGTAGCTGTTGAACAGTCAGAAATAGTATGCAGCAAGGCTGTGAGGAAGGATAGGCAGTTGATAGGGCAAAGTTGCACTCAGTGGAATGGGTTAAAATGTGTCTGTTTCAATGCAAGGAGTGTCAGGAATAAGGGAGATGAACTTAGAGCATGGATCAGTACTTGAAACTACGATGTTGTGGCCATTACAGAGACATGGATTTCACAGGGGCAGGAATGGTTGTTAGATGTTCCGGGGTTTAGATGTTTTAAGAAGAATAGGGGGAGAGGTAAAAGAGGAGGGGGAGTGGCACTGTTAATTGGGGAGTGCACCACAGCTGCAGAAAAGGAGGTAGTTGAGGAGGGTTTGTCTATTGAGTCAGTATGGGTGGAAGTCAGAAACAAGAAAGGAGCAGTCACTTTATTGAGGAACAGATTGGGCGTCAGATCTTGGAAAAGTGCAGAAGTAACAGAGTCGTTGTCATGGGTGACTTCAACTTCCCTAATATTGACTGGAACCTCCTTAGTGCAAATGGTTTGGATGGAGCAGATTTTGTCAGGTGTGTACAGGAAAGATTCCTGACTCAATATGTAGATAGGCCGACTAGGGGGGAGGCCATATTGGACTTGGCGCTCGGCAACGAACCAGGCCAGGTGTCAGATGTCTCGGTGGGAGAGCATTTCGGTGACAGTGACCACAACTCCTTGACCTTTACCATCGTCATGGAGAGGGATAGGAACACACAGTGTGGGAAGGTATTTAATTGGGGGAGGGGAAATTATACTGCTATTAGGCAGGAGCTGAGGAGCATAAAGTGGGAACAATTATTCTTGGGGTAATGCACAGTAGTAATGTGGGGATTGTTTAAGGAGCACATGCTGCGAGTGCCGAATTGTTTTGTCCCACTGAGATGAGGAAGGAATGGTAAGGTGAAGGAGCCTTGGATGACAAGAGAAGTGGAGCTTCTAGTCAAGAGGAAGAAGGAAGCTTACGTAAGGTTGAGGAAACAAGGATCTGACTCGGCTCTAGAGGGTTACAAGGTAGCCAGGAAGGAACTCAAAAATGGACTGAGGAGAGCTCGAAGAGGGCATGAAAAAGCCCTGACGGGAAGGATTAAGGAAAACCCCAAGGCGTTCTATACTTATGTGAGAAATACGAGGATGATCAGAGTGAGAGTAGGGCCGATCACGGATAGTGGAGGGAACTTGTGCCAAGAGTCTGAAGAGATGGGGGAGGTCCTAAACTTTGCTTCAGTATTCACTAGAGAGAGGGACCTTGTTGCCCATGAGAACAGTGTGAACCAGGTTAATAGACTCGAACAGGTCGATATTAAGAAGGAGGATGTGCTGGAGATTTTGAAAAGCATTAGGATAGATAAGTCCCCTGGGCCTGACGGGATATACCCAAGGTTCTTACGGGAAGCGAAGGAGGAGATTGCTGCGCCGTTGGCGATGATCTTTGCGTCCTCACTCTCCACTGGAGTAGTACTGGATGATTGGAGGGAGTCGAATGTTGTTCCCCTATTCAAGAAAGGGAATAGGGAAATCCCTGGGAATTACAGACCCATCAGTCTTACGTCTGTGGTGAGCAAAATATTGGAAAGGATTCTGAGAGATAGGATTTATGATTATTTGGAAAAACATAGTTTGATTAAAGATAGTCAGCATGGGTTTGTGAGGGGCTGGCTATGCCTCACAAGCCTCATTGGATTCTTTGAGGATGTGACGAGACACATTGATAAAGGTCGGGCAGTAGATGTGGTGTATATGGATTTCAGTGAGGCATTTGATAAGGTTCCCCATGGTAGGATCGTTCAGAAAGTTAGGGGGCATGGGATACAGGGAAATTTGGCTGTCTGGATACAGAATTGGCTGGCCTAAAGAAGACAGCGAGTGGTAGTAGATGGAAAGTATTCCGCCTGGAGGTCGGTGACCAGTGGTGTCCCGCAAGGATATGTTCTGGGACCTCTGCTCTTTGTGGTTTTCATAAATGACTTGGATGAGGAAGTGGAAGGGTGGGTTAGTAAGTTTGCCGATGACACAAAGGTTGGTGGAGTTGTAGATAGTGTTGAGGGTTGTTGCAGGTTACAACAGGACATTGACAGGATGCAGAGCTGGGCTGAGAAGTGGCAGATGGAGTTCAACCTTGATAAATGTGAAGTGATTCATTTTGGAAGGTCGAATTTGAATGCTGAATACAGGGTTAAAGGCAGGATTCTTGGAAATGTGGAGGAACAGAGGGATCTTGGGGTCCACATACATAGATCCCTCAAAGTTGCCACCCAGGTTGATAGGGTTGTGAAGAAGGCGTATGGTGTGTTGGCTTTCATTAACAGGGGGATTGAGTTTAAGAGCCGTGAGGTTTTGCTGCAGCTTTATAAAACTCTAGTTACACCACACTTGGAATATTGTGTCCAGTTCTGGTCGCCTCATATAGGAAGGATGTGGATGCTTTGGAGAGGGTAGAGAGGAGATTTACCAGGATGCTGCCTGGACTGGAGGGCATGTCTTATGAAGAAAGGTTGAGGGAGCTAGGGCTTTTCTCACTGGAGCGAAGAAGGCAAAGAGGTGACTTGATAGAGGAGTACAAGGTGATGAGAGGCATGGATAGAGTGGATAGCCAGAGACTTTTCCCCAGGATGGAAATGGATGTCACGAGGGGGACATAATTTTAAGGTGATTGGAGGAAGGTATAGGGGAGATGTCAGAGGTAGGTTCTTTACACTGGGAGTGGTGGGTATGTGGAATGCACTGCCAGCAGAGGTGGTGGAGTCAGAGTCATTAGGGACATTTAAGCGGCTCTTAGACAGGCACATGGACAGCAGTAAATTGAAGGGGTTGATCTTCGATTAGGATAAATGGTCGGCACAACATTGTGGGCTGAAGGGCCTGTACTGTACTGTTCTATGTTCTATGTGTCGAAACCAAGTGTGTCAATAGGAGGAATATTGGAGCTGCTTCGGGTGTTTGGGTCTTTCTCAGGGTACAAATTAAATCTAGACAAGACCATAAGACCATAAGACATAGGAGTGGAAGTAAGGCCATTCGGCCCATCGAGTTCACTCCACCATTCAATCATGGCTGATTTTTCAACTCCATTTACCCGCTCTCTCTCCATAGCCCTTAATTCCTTGAGAAATCAAGAATTTATCAACTTCTGTCTTAAAGACACTCAACGTCCCGGCCTCCACCGCCCTCTGTGGCAATGAATTCCACAGACCCACCACTCTCTGGCTGAAGAAATGTCTCCTCATCTCTGTTCTAAAGTGACTCCCTTTTATTCTAAGGCTGTGCCCCCGGGTCCCAGTCTACCCTGTTAATGGAAACAACTTCCCTACCCTATCTAAGCCATTCATTATCTTATAAGTTTCTATTAGATCTCCCCTCAGCCTCCTAAACTCCAATGAATATAATCCCAGGATCCTCAGACGTTCATCGTATGTTAGGCCTACCATTCCTGGGAGCATCCGTGTGAATCTCCGCTGGACCCGCTCCAGTGCCAGTATGTCCTTCCTGAGGTGTGGGGCCCAAAATTGCTCACAGTATTCTAAATGGGGCCTAACTAATGCTTTATAAAGCTTCAGAAGTACATCCCTGCTTTTATATTCCAAGTCTCTTGAGATGAATGACAACATTGCATTTGCTTTCTTAATTACGGACTCAACCTGAAAGTTTACCTTTAGAGAATCCTGGACTAGGACTCCCAAGTCCCTTTGCACTTCAGCATTATGAATTTTGTCACCGTTTAGAAAATAGTCCATGCCTCTATTCTTTTTTCCAAAGTGCAAGACCTCGCACTTGCCCACGTTGAATTTCATCAGCCATTTCTTGGACCACTCTCCTAAACTGTCTAAATCTTTCTGCAGCCTCCCCACCTCCTCCATACTACCTGCCCCTCCACCTATCTTCGTATCATCGGCAAACTTAGCCAGAATGCCCTCAGTCCTGTCACCTAGATCGTTAATATATAAAGAGAACAGCTGTGGCCCCAACACTGAACCCTGCGGGACACCACTCGTCACTGGTTGCCATTCCGAAAAAGAACCTTTTATCCCAACTCTCTGCCTTCTGCCTGACAGCCAATCGTCAATCCATGTTAGTACCTTGCCTCGAATACCATGGGCCCTTATTTTACTCAGCAGTCTCCCGTGAGGTACCTTATATCAAAGGCCTTTTGGAAGTCAAGATAGATAACATCCATAGGCTCTCCTTGGTCTAACCTATTTGTTATCTCTTCAAAGAACTCAAACAGGTTTGTCAGGCACGACCTCCCCTTACTAAATCCATGCTGACTTGTCCTAATCCGACCCTGCACTTCCAAGAATTCACAAGAGTGAATATTTTGTGGTGTCTCGGCCAGGGGTGGGGGCAGGGATGGGGGGGTTGCCATTCCGTAAGGCAGGGACTCACTTTAGATACCTGGAGGTGCAGGTTACTCGAGATTGTGGGGGGGCTCCGTAGGTACAACATTTCTAGTTTGGTGGGGAGAGTGAAAGCCGATCTGGCACGGTGGGATGGTCTCCCTCTGTCACTGGCGGGTCGGGTACAGGCGGTTAAAATGAATATGCTGCCGCGATTCCTACTTATTTTACAATGCCTGCCGATGTTCCTGCCAAAGGCATTTTTTAGAGAGATTGAAGGGATGATTACCTCGTTCATATGGGGAGGGATGGTGGTCAGAATTAAAAAGGTGCTACTACAGAGAGAAAGGCAGGCAGGGGGTTTGGGTCCTCCTAACCTGATGTATTATTACTGGGTGGTGAATGTGGAGAAGGTACGGAGCTGGGTCAGAGGGGTTGACTCCCAATGGGTCAGAATGGAGGAGAGTTTGGGTAGAGGGTCGGGATTGAAGGCGCAAGCGACAGCGCCACTCCCGACGGACGGAAAGATACTCAGGGAGTCCGGTAGTAATAGCTTTGTTGAGAATTTGGAGGCAGTTTTGACAGCACTTCGGGTTGGGGGCAAGGTCAAGGGAAATGCCGATTCGGGGAAACCATAGATTTGAGCTAGGGAAATTTTCGGAGATGGGAGGAGAACGGGATTAGGACACTAAAAGATTTGTTTCTCAGGGGTCATTTTGTGGGATTTGTCATGTGAGAGTACCTTTAAGACATGGATGTTTAAGCAATGTACCTTTAACAAAACAGTGATGTCAGAGAGTGGGTGGAGCTGAGGTCAGGTCAGCCATTTTGCAGTTTTGTTTTGCAGTTTGGAGGAAAAGAGCTTGGGGAGTGTCTGTGTTTGCAGTGAGCTGGATCTCTGCCATAAAAGACCATCTCTGGATCATTTGGGTGATTTAAACTCATAACAGCAAAACCTTTAACCTGATGTGATTTTGTTTAAAGGTGTTAAGTCTCTTGGAAGTTTGAAGGAACATTTTAAGGAATTATTTACTGTTGCAATATTTTTTGAGTTATCTTTGAAGTAAGGGGTGTTAAGAGATCCAATGTTTATTTAAGATGTTAAGTTGAGTTCATGGAATAAACAGTGTTTTGTGTTTAAAAACCCACGTGTCCATAATTGTAATCCCACACCGAGGGAAAAAGCCGTGTGCTAGGAAAAGCAACAAATCCATTAAAGGGAGAGGTTGGTTCAACTCCATGATACATTTTGGGGTTCTGAAAACGCCTTGCCCATAACAGATTGAAGGAGCTGGGAGTGAAGTATGGGCTGGAGCAGGGGGAAATATTTAGATACATGCAGGTTCGAGATTTTGCCAGAAAGGAGATACAGAGCTTCCCAGTAGAGCCGGCTTACACATTGCTGGAAGAGGTGCTGACGACAGGGGGACTGGAGAAGGGGGTAGTATCGGCGGTTTACGGGGCTATTTTGGAGAAGGAGAAGGCGCCGCTGGAAGGAATCAAGGCAAAGTGGGAGAAAGAGTTGGGAGAGGGTATGGAGGAGGGGTTCTGGTGGGAGGTGCTCCGGAGGGTGAATGCCCCGCAAACCACGTTCATATGTTTTGGTCCTGTCCAAAGCTGGAGGATTACTGGAAGGAGGTGTTTAGGGTAATCTCTAAAGTGGTGCACGTGAAAGTGGACGAGGGCCCTCGGGAGGCCATATTTGGGATGTCAGACCAGCCGGGGTTGGAAACGGGCGAGGAGGCAGATGTTGTAGCCTTCGCCTTGTTGATCGCCCAAAGGCGGATCCTGTTAGGGTGGAGAACAACCTTTCCACCCTGTGCCCTGGGGTGGCGGGGGGACCTGCTGGAATTATTGATGCTTGAAAAGGTCAAATTTGAACTGAGGGGAAGGATGGAGGGGTTCTACCCCTCTAAATGGACATTATTAATTTCTTTTTTTATAAATGTTTTTTATTGGTATATTGACCGTTATGCACACAGAATAAAATATATATATATATATACATAGAAGAGAAGGGAACGCTCACAAAACTTTTTTTTAAAACTTTGAACAAAATAACTGGTAGGGTATTATGCGCTAGCTCAACAAAAGCAACTCTGTACAATTGGCAATATTATTTTTAACACATATGTAGGCATCTGTTTGTGGGGGCGGGAAAATGGGGAGGTACATATACATTTGGGTGCCAGATACACAATTACAGAGGGGAATACGCGAATGGATCTGGTGTTGGTGTTGTCACTTGCTTCTCCCGGACGGTTTTCGCTGCCGTTGTCATCTCGCGTTCACTTCCGCTTCAGTCGTTCTTTCGCCCGTATTTTCCTTGTTCTCTGCTCCTGTAAATGCCATTAGTGGCCTTTACTGAAACATGGTTAAAGGATGGTCACGACTGGGTATCAAATTATTCGGAAGGACAGAGTGGATGGTAAGGGAGGTGGTGTAGCTCTGTCATTTAAGGATGACATCCGGGCAATAGTAAGGGATGACATCGGTGCTATGGAGGATAAGGTTGAATCCATTTGGGTGGAAATCAGGAATAGTAAGGCGAAAAAGTCACTGATAGGAGTAGTCTATAGGCCACCAAATAGTAACATTATGGTGGGGCAGGCAATATACAAAGAAATAACTGATGCATGTAGAAATGGTACAGCAGTTATCATGTGGGATTTTAATCTACATGTCGATTGGTTTAATCAGGTCGGTCAAGGCATCCTTGAGGAGGAGTTTATAGAATGTATCCGCGATAGTTTCCTAGAACAGTATGTAATGGAACCTACGAGGGAACAAGCGGTCCTAGATTTGGTCCTGTGTAATGAGACAGGATTGATTCATAATCTCATAGTTAGGGATCCTCTCGGAAGGAGTGATCACAATATGGTAGAATTTAAAATACAGATGGAGGGTGAGAAGGTAAAATCAAACACTAGTATTTTGTACTTAAACAAAGGAGATTACAATGGGATGAGAGAAGAATGAGCTCAGGTAGATTGGGAGCAAAGACTTTATGGTGAAACAGTTGAGGAACAGTGGAGAACCTTCCAAGCGATTTTTCACAGTGCTCAGCAAAGGTTGATACCAACAAAAAGGAAGGACGGTAGAAAGAGGGAAAATCGACCATGGATATCTAAGGAAATAAGGGAGAGTATCAAATTGAAGGAAAAAGCATACAAAGTGGCAAAGATTAGTGGGAGACTAGAGGACTGGGAAATCTTTAGGGGGCAACAGAAAGCTACTAAAAAAGCTATAAAGAAGAGTAAAATAGATTATGAGAGTAAGCTTGCTCAGAATATAAAAACAGATAGTAAAAGTTTCTACAAATATATAAAACAAAAAAGAGTGGCTAAGGTAAATATTGGTCCTTTAGAGGATGAGAAGGGAGATTTAATAATATGAGATGAGGAAATGACTGAGGAACTGAACAGGTTTTTTGGGTCGGTCTTCACAGTGGAAGACACAAATAACATGCCAGTGACTGATAGAAATTAGACTATGACAGGTGAGGACCTTGAGAGGATTGTTATCACTAAGGAGGTAGTGATGGGCAAACTAATGGGGCTAAAGGTAGACAAGTCTCCTGGCCCTGATGGAATGCATCCCAGAGTGCTAAAAGAGATGGCTAGGGAAATTGCAAATGCCCTAGTGCTAATTTACCAAAATTCACTAGACTCTGGGGTGGTCCCGGCGGATTGGAAATTAGCAATCGTGACACCACTGTTTAAAAAAGGAGATGGGCAGAAAGCGGGTAATTATAGGCCAGTGAGCTTAACTTCGGTAGTAGGGAAGATGCTGGAATCTATCGTCAAGGAAGAAATAGCGAGGCATCTGGATGGAAATTGTCCCATTGGGCAGACGCAGCATGGGTTCATAAAGGGCAGGTCGTGCCAAACTAATTTAGTGGAATATTTTGAGGACATTACCAGTGCGGTAGATAAAGGGGAGTAAATGGATGTGGCATATCTGGATTTCCAGAAAGCCTTTGACAAGGTACCACACAAAAGGTTGCTGCATAAGATGGATAGAGGATTGGTTAATTAATAGAAAGCAAAGAGTGGGGATTAATGGGTGTTTCTCTGGTTGGCAATCAGTAGCAAGTGGTGTACCTCAGGGATCAGTGTTGGGCCCACAATTGTTCACAATTTACAGAGACGATTTGGAGTTGGGGAGCAAGGGCAATGTGTCCAAGACGACACTAATATGAGTGGTAACGCAAAAAGTGCAGAGGATACTGGAAGTCTGATTTGGATAGGCTAAGTGAATGGAGGCTAAGTGAATGGGCTAGGGTCTGGCAGATGGGATACAATGTTGACAAATGTGAGGTTATCTATTTTGGTAGGAATAACAGCAAAAGGGATTATTATTTAAATGATAAAATATTAAAACATGCTGCTATGCAGAGAGACCTGGGTGTGCTAGTGCATGAGTCGCAAAAAGTTGGTTTACAGGTGCAACAGGTGATTAAGAAGTCGAATGGAATTTCGTCCTTCATTGCTAGAGGGATGAAGTGTAAGACTAGGGAGGTTATGCTGCAATTGTATAAGGTGTTTGTGAGACCACACCTGGAGTATTGTGTTCAGTTTTGGTCTCCTTACTTGAGAAAGGACATACTGGCACTGGAGGGTGTGCAGAGGAGATTCACTAGGTCAATCCCAGAGCTGAAGGGGTTGGATTACGAGGAGAGGTTGAGTAGACTGGGACTGTACTCGTTGGAATTTAGAAGGATGAGGGGGGACCTTATATAAACATATAAAATTATGAAGGGAATAGATAGGATAGATGCGGGCAGGTTGTTTCCACCGGCAGGTGAAAGCAGAACTAGGGGGCATAGCCTCAAAATAAGGGGAAGTAGATTTAGGACTGAGTTTAGGAGGAACTTCTTCACCCAAAGGGTTGTGAATCTATGAAATTCCTTGCCCAGTGAAGCAGTAGAGGCTCCTTCAGTAAATGTTTTTAAGATATAGATAGACATTTGTTTGAAGAGTAAAGGGATTAAGGGTTATGGTGTTCGGGCCGGAAAGTGGAGCTGAGTCCACAAAAGATCAGCCATGATCTCATTGAATGGCGGAGCAGGCTCGAGGGGCCAGGTGGCCTACTCCTGCTCCTCGTTCTTATGTTCTTATGCCAAGTTTGTTGTTGTTTCCCATGCCCTCCTTCCGACTGTCATTCCCTTGCCTCCCCCCCCCCCCACCTCTCTGATTCCCCTCTATTGCTCCCTGTCTCTTCCCTCTTCCCCCCACCCCCCTCTCCCATTCTCCTGTGGTTCGCCTTTCTTTTCTCTTAGGTTTAGATGTTGTTGTTCCCCCCACCCCCGCCACCTGGTCTATCCCTCCCTCTCCCGCCTCGGCTACTTCCCCCTGATTCTTGGCTACCTGGCTATTCTTCTGCTTGTTCGTTGGCCACAAACAGGTCCCAGAACAATTGGGTGAATGGCTCCCACATTCTGTGGAAGCCGTCGTCTGACCCTCGGATGGCGAATTTGATTTTCTCCATTTGGAGAGATTCTGAGAGGTCGGACAGCCAGTCTGCAGCTTTGGGTGGTGCTGCTGAGCGCCAGCCAAACAGGATTCTACGGCGGGCGATCAGGGAGGCAAAGGCAAGGGTGTCCACCCTCCTCCCAGGAATAGATCTGACTGGTCTGATACCCCGAAGACCGCCACTTTCGGGCATGGCTCCACCCTCATCCCCACCACTTTGGACATTGCCTCGAAGGCTGTCCAGTACTCCACAAGTCTGGGGCAAGACCAGAACATGTGGGTGTGGTTGGCCGGGCCTCCTTGGCCCCGTTCACATCTATCCTCCACCTCCGGGAAGAACCTACTCGTGCGAATCCTTGTTAAGTGGGCTCTATGTACCACTTTTGTTGCATCAGGCTGAGCCTTGCGCATGTGGAGGTGGAGTTGACCCTATGCAGTGCTTCGCTCCAGAGTCCCCACCCTATTTCAATCCCCAGGTCTTCCTCCCATTTCTTTCTTGTTGCGTCCAGTACGGTGTCGGCCCTTTCTACCAGTTGGTCATAGATGTTGCTGCAGTTCCCTTTATCTATGATGCTTGCGTCCAGTAACTATTCCAGTAATGTCTGTTGTGGCGGCTGTGGGTACGTCCTTGTCTCCTTTCGTAGGAAAGTTTTTGAGTTGCAGGTGCCTTAGCTCGTTCCCCCTGGCTATCTGGAATTTCTCTGTCAGTTTGTCCAGTGTTGCGATCCTGCCTGTCATAGGTATATAGGTCCCTGACTGTCAGTGTCCCTCCGTCCTGTCCCCACTTTTTAAAGGTGGCGTCAGTCAGCGCTGGTGTGAACCAATGTTTGTTGCAGATGGAAGCTTTGTCTGACATTTTGGTCAGGCGAAATTGTTGCCGTAGTTGGTTTCAGGCTGGAGGGTGGCTATCACCACCGGGCTGCTGGAGTGTTTTTTGGGTGGGGATGGGAGTGCCGCCATGGCGAGGGCCCGGAGGGAGGCCTCTTCCGCGCGCACCCACTCGGCTTCTGGCTCCTTGATCCATCCCCTTATTCGCTCGGCTGTCGCCGCCCAGTGGTAGAATTGTAGGTTTGGGAGGGCTAGCCCCATCGGGATTTTGTTTTTTGTTGGACCTTCTTTGGGATCCAAGCATTCTCCCCCTCCCCCCCCATACGAACGCCCCATGATTAGTTTGTCTAGAGCTTTGAAAAAGGCCTTGGGGATGTAGATCAGGATAGATCGAAGTAGGAATAGATACCTGGGCAGCATGTTCATTTTGATTGTCTGGACTCTCTCCGCGAGGGGGAGTGGGAGTGTGTTCCATCTTTGCAGGTCCTTTTTTACTTCCTCTGTCAGACTGATGAGGTTCCATTTGTGGATCTCTTTTCAGTCATGGGCTATTTGGATCCCCAGGTAGCGGAAATTGTGTCGGGCTTGTTTAAATGGCAGTTCCATTAGTGCTGCCCCCACTCCTTGTGGGTCTATCGGGAAGATCTCGCTTTTGCTCATGTTGAGTTTGTAGCCCAAGAAGGCGCCAACCTCTTTCAGGAGCCCGATGATTCCTTCCATGCTGCTTTGTGAGTCTGAAATGTAGAGGAGCAGGTCATCTGCATAGAGTGAGACTCTGTACTCTCTGCCGCCCCTTCGGATCCCCCTCCAGCTTTTTGCTGCTCTGAGAGCAATTGTGAATGGCTCGATCGCCAGAGCGAACAGCAGTAGGGACAGTGGGCATCCTTGTCTGGTGCCCCTGTGCTGCTGGAAGTATCGGGAGTTGGTGTTGTTGGTCCGTATGCTCGCCATGGGAGCGTTGTACTGGAGTTTTACCCAGGAGGTGAATCTTGTTCCAAGCCCGAACTGTTCCAGTACCTGGATGAGGTATTTCCATTCGACCATGTCGAAGGTCTTTTCTGCGTCTAGGGAGACGATCACCTCTGGTGTTCTCTCCCTAGATGGGGTCATTATCACGTTCAGCAGGCACCTGATGTTCGAGGTTAGCTGCCTACCTTTGACAAAGCCCGTCTGGTCCTCTGCGACCACCTCTGGTACACAGTCTTCTAGCCTTTTGGATAGGATTTTGGCCAGTATTTTGGCATCTGCATTCAGCAGTGAGACGGGTCTGTATGACCCACATTCCGTTGGGTCTTTATCTTTCTTCGGTATCAGCGAGATTGAGGCCTGTGTTAGTGTGGGTAGCAGTGTGCCCCTCGCTAGCGAGTCTGTGAACATCTCCCACAGGTGCGGGGCCAGTGTAGTCGCAAATATTTTGTAGAAGTCCGCCGGGAACCCGTCTGGTCCCGGCACCTTCCCCGCCTGCATGGAGCTAATGTTGTCCATGATCGCTCCCAGTGCTAGTGGCGCGTCCAGGCCCCGTTTTCTGCCCTTCCCCACAACTGGTATGTCCAGTCCATCAAGGAACCGTTTCATCCCGGACTCCCCCATTGGGGGCTCTGAGGTGTACAGCCCTTGGTAGAAGGCCTTGAAGGTTTTGTTAATCTTTTCTGGTTCTGTTTCTAATGTGCATCTAGTATACCTGATTTGTGCAATTTCTCTGGTGGCTGCCTGCTTTCTCAGCTGGTGAGCCAACAGGCCGCTGGCTTTGTCTCCGTGTTCGTATAGTGTCCCATGTGCCTGGCGGACTTGGTGCACTGCTTTCCTGGTGAATAGCAGATCAAAGTTCCTTTGTAGCTCTTTCCTCTCTGCCAGGAGCTCTACGGTCGGGGCCTTGGAGTATTTACAGTATGGAGTCGACCAGCTGCTGCATACCCGCCCTTTCCTCCCTATCTCTTCGCGCTTTGAATGCGATAATTTTCCCTCTTACTACGGCCTTTAGCGCTTCCCAGAACGTGGAGGGTGAGACCTCCCCGTTTTGGTTGTTCTTATTGTACGCCTGCGATATCTTTTTGTTGAAGGCCTTGTCTGCTAGTAGGGCACTGTCCAACCGCCATGTGGGGCGTTGGGCCCTGCCCATCTCCAGCCTCACGTCCATGTAGTGTGGAACGTGGTCTGATATCACAATTGCGGAGTCTATCCCCGGAAGCACCGTTTTCCCCATCACAAAGAAGTCAATTTTGGTGTATACGTTGTGTACTGGGGAGAAGGACAACTCCTTCTCCCCTGGGTGGGTGAACCTCCAGGGGTCCACCACTCCCATCTGTTCCATAAAGTGACCGAGTTCCCTTGCCATGCATGAGGTTTTCCCCGGTTTGGAGCTAGATCTGTCAGTCGTTGGATCCTGTACACAGTTGAAGTCCCCCCCATGATTAGTCGGTGCGTCGCTATGTCGGGGATTTCTGCCATGGTCTTTTTGATGAAGCTCGTGATGAAGTTGGGCGCGTACATGTTAACTAGTACCTCCGGTGCCCCATCCAGGGCCCCGCTGACCATGACGTGCTGTCCCCCTGGGTCCGTAACCGTCTTCGTCACCCAAAACATCGTCTTCTTGCTGATCAGTATTGCCACCCCCTGGCCCTCGTCCCATAGCAGGAAAGGAAGGTCTGCCCCACCCAGCCCTTTCTTACCCACAGTCGGTCCTGTTCTCTCAGGTGTGTCTTTCAGGTATGCCGGCTTTCATATTTCTTAGGTGGGTGAGGACTCTGGATCTTTTCATTCGGCCGTTGAGTCCCCTTACATTCCAGGTGACTATCCTGGTGGGGGGTTTCTGTCCCCCCTTCCTGTGGGATTAACCATTCTTACCTGGTAGACGCGCCCCTGCCCTCCGGGGTTTCCCTTTGTTAGGGGGCCATCCAGGATGGCCGCTGTCACTGCGCTCTCCATGTGGTTATGGAGAGCCTTATATATAGCCCTATTGCTATTCTCTTTCTCGCCTTGTTTGTCCCTCCTTCCCTGTCCCCCCCCTTTTTCTCCCCTCTCCCGTATCCCTCTCTTTTGTCCCTCTTTCCCCTGTTCCTATCCCCATTTGCTCTCCCACCTCTGTTGAGTGGTCCCCCCGGTTTCCCCCCCCCCCCCCCCCCAAAGCCTCTTTTGGGGGCGCGCTGCGGCCCTGCTTTGTTGCATGCTTCCAGCGCTAGCTTTCCTGCTAGTGCAGTAGCCCCCCTCTCGGGGGCAACTGTCTCGCTTCTCCCTCGCCCGACCTCTACGGTTTTCTGCCCGCTCTTCCCCATCCTACCCTGCACCCCTCTCGCTTGCTCTCCCTTCTCCGCTACTCTCGTTCCCTCGTGCCTGGTCTCCCACCTGAAGCGGTCCCTCGGATAGTAGTTTGCTTTTTGTTCAGGGTGCGCTTGTCGTTGGGGGGGGGGGGGGGGGGGGTGCCTGCCATTGCCCCTTGCCAGGGGAGCCTTATTTCCACCCTTCCTGTTGGTTTTCCAGCCCGTGTTTCGCGACAAACTTGTTTGCTTCGGCGGGGGCTGTGAAGAAGTGCTCTCTTTCTTGGTATGTGACCCAGAGTTTTGCTGGGCCCAGCATACCAAAACGCACGTTGCTCTTGTGAAGAGCTGCTTTCGCCCTATTGAATTTGGCCTGTCTCCTGGCTAGGTCTGCCCCACTGTCCTCGTAAACTCTAATGAAGTGTCCTTCCCATTTGCAGGTTCTATTTTGCCTGGCCCAGCGCAGGATTGTTTTCCTGTCTTGATACCGGTGCAGTTTAGCTATAACTGTCCTCGGGTGATCCCCTGTCTTGGGCTTCGGGCACAGTGACCGGTGTGCTCTGTCCATATCTGGTGGGTTGGGAAAGGTTTTCCACTGCACTAAGTTACCCAGCGTCTTGGCCATGTATGCCGTGGGGTTTCTACCCTCGATCCCCTCTGGATGACCCACTATCCTGACATTTTGCCTTCTTGAGCAGTTTTCCTGATCGTCCACTCTGCTCTTCAGGCTACCATACATTGTGACCAGTCTCGCCACCTCCTTCTCCAGGGCCGTGATCTGGTCGCTCTTGTCAGTCACGGCTTTTTCCAGCTCCTTAATGGTCGCCTCTTGGGCTCTCAGTTTCTCCTCTTGGGCTTCCAGTCTCTCCTCTGCTCTGCCCAGGGCGAGCTGCACCTCCGCCAGGGCCTTGGCCATTGCTGCCTGCACCGCGGCCTCCATGTCTGCTCGAGCCTCTGCCTTGTTTTCCTGCTGATGTTCCCTCAGCGCCTCGGCAAAGGCTGCCTTCCAGTTCCAGTTTCCCCCTGGCCCAAGGGGAAAAAGCTTCTGTCTGTCCAGTTCGTTTTGTTGCAGCGGGCCTTCCATTCTGCCGCTTCGTGCGCCGGTTAGCTCGTCTGAACGGGCTCGCTCATTGCCCCTTCTGCTTCTGGTGCCCTTTCTCCCTCTGCTTTGGCTACCTTCTGGCACTTTTTTTTCGCCTTTCCCTTTTCTTTTCTCCCCCTTTTCTTTCCTCCCTCCCTTCTCTCCTTTAACACTTCTTTTCCCCCCTCTTAAACCCCGCTTTCAAAAAATGTTAAAATTTTTAAGAGAAAGAAAAAGAAAAAAAAATTCTTTCTCTTTAAAAGTTTTCTCTTCAAAAAGTTTTTTTTTCGGGGGAAGTTCTTTTTTTTTCTCTCACTCACCCACACACCGGGTCAGGAGAGTGGGGCGAGAGGCTTCTAGCTGTGCCGGGAGTCCTCTTTTGTTCCGCCGCCTGCCTCATAGTCGCCGTCGGGAGGGTGGGGGTGGGGGTCGGTCATGCCGCTGCTCGGTCCCCGCTGCTGGCTTGGTCCTCGTTCGGTCCCCGCGTTCTCCTGCCATGCGGGGGGGGGGGGGGGAGCCGGGGGCGAACCCTGCCGCTGGCTTGGTCCCCACCGCTGGCTCGGTCCCCGCGTTCTCCTGTCATGCGGGGGGGGGGCAGTCCGGCCGGTTTGCGCGGTTTTTTTTCTCCCTCGGGAACGGGACGCAACTGTCGGAGCTCTGTTGCCCACGACCGCTCTCCTCCCCAGCCCGAAGTCCCGTGTCATGGGCATTATTCATTATGCACTTTTGAGAATTGGATCACATCGAACATTAGGGGGGTTGGGGGCTGGGAGGGTTGGGGGAGGGGGAACTGTATGCATTAATGTTGACTATGGGTGATTTTTGATTCCTCTTTGTCATTTGTTTATGTTAACATGCGGTCTAATGTTTGGAGGTTTGGTGGGAGGATAGGATCGTTGTCATTGATATGGGGATTGACGTTACATTCGTTACTGATTGTTTATTGTTGGGTGTAAAGTTGGGAGAAAATGTGAAGAAGGAGGAGAATAAAATAATATTTTTTTTTTAAAGAAGGAAATTGATAAATTTCTCGACACTAAAGGCATCAGGGGTCGGGGAGAGCATGGCAATAGGGCGTTGAGATAGAGGATCAACCAAAATCATATTGAATGGCAAAGCGGGCTTGAGGGGCCAAATAGCCGACTCCCGCTAATATTTTCTATGTTTCTGTGCAACAGATTAGAAAAGGAATGGGTGACACATGAGGAGTTGGAGAAGATTAATGAACCAGCATTGTGATGACACAAGTAAAATGAGAGAAACTGAGAGAAGAGCTGTAATCAAGGTAGAAGTTATTTTTATTCATTAATGAGATGTGGGCATTGCTGGCTAGACCAGCAATTGTTGCCCATCCCTCATTGCCCTTGGTGGTGGTGACGTACGTGCCTTCTTCAACTGCTGCAGTCCCAGTGGTGTAAGTTCTGTCAACTGAACAATACCAGCCCATTTGAACCTATATCTAGTGTCAAGGTGTGGTGGGAACTGAAATCCTTCATCCTGCAGACTGGACTGTTCTCTAGAACTGGGATAATTTAGAGAAAATGTAAACCTTCATGGGGCAGCATTGAGGAGAACACTGATGCAAATCAAAATGTTTTGTGCATTGACAGGTTTGCCAGGCAGCTGGATGTCACTTTCAAGGAGCATTGTGGATATCAATGTGGCATAGGGCAACACACAGAGCAGTGATGGAGATAGGTGAAGTACTCCCAAAGAAAGCCCTCCATGGATAGGGAATTCTGTGATGAGTCCTGCTCCTCCTCTCTCTTCTGAGAGTTTTTCCCTTTTGCACACTTCTTAATTTCACGGTCTTGATGTAGACCAAGAAGTACTGCAACCACAATCTCCATGCCTTGGTCATCAGATTCTGTGACATCCAAAAATATAGCACAGTTTTCTATAAAATCAGCCTAAGCAGAAGTGAGTCAAAGGCACCACGCCTATAACACCAAGTTGGTGCCTGGCTGTTTAGGTAGTGCTGGTGATGGGGCTCTCTGGCTGCTGCGCCTAATCAGCACAGGTGTTATTTGGAAGTGTAAAAAGGTCCAGAAATAAATGCCAAATTCTAGCTAATTTGACACCTTGACAGCACCATTCCAGCCACTTTCGGCATATGCAC
Source organism: Scyliorhinus torazame (assembly GCF_047496885.1). Classification (NCBI taxonomy): domain Eukaryota; kingdom Metazoa; phylum Chordata; class Chondrichthyes; order Carcharhiniformes; family Scyliorhinidae; genus Scyliorhinus; species Scyliorhinus torazame. Next base: position 53,370,069 of record NC_092721.1, read on the forward strand.
ATAGAACCTACAGTGCAGAAGGAGGCCATTCGGCCCATCGAGTCTGCACTGACCAAACAGGTGGATGAGGGTAAAGCAGTTGATGTGGTGTATATGGATTTCAGTAAAGCGTTTGATAAGGTTCCCCACGGTAGGCTACTGCAGAAAATACGGAAGCATGGGATTCAGGGAGATTTAGCAGTTTGGATCAGAAATTGGCTAGCTGGAAGAAGACAAAGGGTGGTGGTTGATGGGAAATGTTCAGACTGGAGTCCAGTTACTAGTGGTGTACCACAAGGATCTGTTTTGGGGCCACTGCTGTTTGTCATTTTTATAAATGACCTGGAGGAGGGTGAGTGAATTTGCAGATGACACTAAAGTCGGTGAAGTTGTGGACAGTGCAGAAGGATGCTACAAGTTACAGAGGGACATAGATAAGCTGCAGTGCTGGGCTGAGAGGTGGCAAATGGAGTTTAATGCAGAAAAGTGTGAGGTGATTCATTTTGGAAGGAATAACAGGAAGACAGAGTATTGGGCTAATGGTAAGATTCTTGGCAGTGTGGATGAGCAGAGAGATCTCGGTGTCCATGTACATAGATTCCTGAAAATTGCCACTCAGGTTGCGAGGGTTGTTAAGAAGGCGTACGGTGTGTTAGCTTTTATTGGTAGAGGGTTTCGGAGCCATGAGGTCATGTTGCAGCTGTACAAAACTCTGGTGCGGCCGCATTTGGAGTATTGCGTGCAATTCTGGTCGCCGCATTATAGGAAGGATGTGGAAGCATTGGAAAGGGTGCAGAGGAGATTTACCAGAATGTTGCCTGGTATGGAGGGAAGATCTTATGAGGAAAGGCTGAGGGACTTGAGGCTGTTTTCGTTAGAGGGAAGAAGGTTAAGAGGTGACTTAATTGAGGCATACAAGATGATCAGAGGATTGGATAGGGTGGAAAGTGAGAGCCTTTTTCCTCGGATGGTGATGTCTAGCACGAGGGGACATAGCTTTAAATTGAGGGGTGATAGATTTATATTATACAGATGTCAGAGGTAGGTTCTTTACTCAGAGAGTAGTAAGGGTGTGGAATGCCCTGCCTGCAACAGTAGTGGACTCGCCAACACTAAGGGTATTCAAATGGTCATTGGATAGACATATGGACGATAAGGGAATAGTGTAGATGGGCTTTAGAGTGGTTTCACAGGTCAGCGCAACATCGAGGGCCGAAGGGCCTGTACTGCGCTGTAATGTTCTATGTTCTAACCCCGTAACCCAATAACCCCTCCTAACCCCGTAACCCAATAACCCCTCCTAACTTTTTTTGGACACTAAGGGCAATTTAGCATGGCCAATCCACCTAACCTGCACGTCTTTGGACTGTGGGAGGAAACCGGAGCACCCGGAGGAAACCCACGCACACACGGGGAGGATGTGCAGACTCCGCACAGACAGTGACCCAAATCGGAATCGAACCTGGGACCCTGGAGCTGTGAAGCAATTGTGCTATCCACAGTGCTACCGTGCAGGTTAGGTGGATTGGCCATGATAAATTGCCCTTAGTGTCCAAAATTGCCCTTAGTGTTGGGTGGGGTTACTGGGTTATGGGGATAGAGTGGAGGTGTTGACCTTGGGTAGGGTGCTCTTTCCAAGAGCCGGTGTGGACTCGATGGGCCGAATGGCCTCCTTCTGCACTGTAAATTCTATAATAATCTATGAATCTCCTCTGCACTCCCTCCAGTGCCAATATGTCCTTTCTCAGGTAAGGAGACCAAAACTGAACACAATACTCCAGATGCGGCCTCACCAACACCCTATACAATTACAGCATAACCTCCCTAGTCTTGAACTCCATCCCTCTAGCAATGAAAGACAAAAATCGATTAGCCTTCTTAATCACCTGTTGCACCTGCACACCAACTTTTTGCGACTCGTGCACCAGCACACTCAGGTCCCTCTGCATAGCAGCCTGTTTTAACATCTTACCGTTTAAATAATAATCCATTCTGCTGTTATTCCTCCCAAAATGGTTAGCCTCACACTTGGCAACATTGAATTCCATCTGCCAGACCCTAGCCCATTCACCTAACCTACCTAAATCCTTCTGCAGGCTTCCGGTATCCTCTGCACTTTTTGCTTTACCACTCATGTTAGTGTCGTCTTCAAACTTTGACACATTGCACTTGGTCCCCAACTCCAAATCATCTATGTAAATTGTGAACAACTGCGGGCCCAGCACTGATCCTTGAGGGACCCCACTAGTTACAGGTTGCCAACCAGAGAAACACCCATTTATCCCCACTCTCTGCTTTCTGTTAGTTAACCAATCCTCTACCCATGCTACCACATTACCCTCAATGCCATGCATCTTTAGTTTATGCAGCAACCTTTTGTGTGGCACCTTGTCAAAAGCTTTCTGGAAATCCAGATATACCACATCCATTGGCTCCCCGTTATCTACTGCAGTGGTAACGTCCTCAAAAAATTCTACCAAATTAGTCAGACACGACCTACCTTTTGTGAACCCATGCTGCGTCTGCCCAATGGGACAATTTCCTTCCAGGTGCCCCGCTATTTCCTCCTTAATGATAGATTCCTGCATTTTCCCTACGACCGAAGTTAAGCTTACAGGCCTATAATTACCCGCTTTCTGCCGACCTCCTTTTTTAAACAGTGGTGTCACGTTTGCTACTTTCCAATCCTCTGGGACCACCCCAGAGTCTAGTGAATTTTGATAAATTATCACTAGTGCGCTTACAATTTCCCTAGCCATCTCTTTTAACACTCTGGGATGCATCCCATCAGGGCCAGGAGACTTGTCTACCCTTAGCCCCATTAGCTTGCCCAATACTGCCTCCTTAGTGATTACAATCATCTCAAGGTCCTCACCTATCATATCTTTATTTCCATCAGTCACTGGCATGTTATTTGTGTCTTCCACTGTGAAGACTGACCCAAAAAACCTGTTCAGCTCCTCAGCCATTTCCCCGTCTCCTATTATCAAATCTCCCTTCTCATCTTCCAAAAGGACCAATACTTACCTCAGCCACTCTTTTTTGTCTTATATATTTGTAGAAGCTTTTACTATCTGCTTTTATGTTCTGAGCCAGTTTACTTTCATAGTCTACCTTACTCTTTATGGCTTTTTTAGTAACTTTCTGTTGTCCCCTAAAGACTTCCCAGTCCTCTAGTCTCCCACTAATTTTTGCCACTTTGTATGTTTTTTCCTTCAATTTGATACTCTCCCTCACCTCCTTAGATATCCACGGTCGATTTTTCCCCTTTTTACCGTCTTACTTTTTTGTCGGTATGAACCTTTTCTGAACACTGTGAAAGACCGCTTGGAAGGTTCTCCACTGTTCCTCAACTGCTTCACCATGAAGTCTTTGCTCCCAATCTACCTTAGCTAGTTCTTCTCTCATCCCATTGTAATCGCCTTTGCTTAAGCACAAAACACTAGTGTTTAATTTTACCTTGTCATCCTCCAACTGTATTTTAAATTCCACCATATTGTGGTCGCTCCTTCCAAGAGGATCCCGAGCTATGAGATCATTAATCAATCCTGTCTCATTACACAGGACCAAATCTAGGACCGCTTGTTCCCTCGTAGGTTCCATTACATACTGTTCTAGGAAACTATCATGAATACATTCTGTAAACTCCTCAAGGCTGCCTTGACCGACCTGATTAAACCAATCGACATGTAGATTAAAATCCCACATGATAACTGCTGTACCATTTCTACATGCATCCGTTATTTCTTTGTATATTGCCTGCCCCACCATAATGTTACCTTGTAGGTTCCATTACATACTGTTCCAGGAAATTATCCCGGGCACATTCTATAAACTCCTCCTCAAGGCTGCCTTTACCAACCTGGTTAAACCAATCGATATGCAGATTAAAATCTCCCATGATAATCGCTGTACCATTTCTACATGCATCCGTTATTTCTTTGCTTATTGCCTGCTCTACCATCCTGTTACTATTTGGTGGCCTATAGACTACTCCTATCAGTGACCTTTTTGCCTTACTATTCCTGATTTCCCCCAAATTGATTCAACCTTGTCCTCCATAGCACCAAGATCATCCCTTACTATTGCCCGGATGCCATCCTTAAACAACAAAGCTACACCACCGCCCTTACCGTCCATTCTATCCTTTCGTATAGTCTGATACCCTTGGATATTTAACTCCCAGTCGTGACCATCTTTTAACAATGTTTCAGTAATGGCCACTAAATCATAGTCATTCACGATGATTTGCGCCATCAACTCATTTACCTTATTTCGTATACTACGAGCATTCAAGTAAAGTAAAGTACACTTATGCTGTTTTTTATGTCTTTGTTATGAATCCTAACACCTTGATCAGTAACTTTTCGCAATTTATTTTTCCTCTTACCCTTTCTCCTAATTTTCCTTGTCTTTGAACCCATATCTCTACATAATAACCTGTCACGTAACCTGCTGCCTTGATCTCCATTAACCATTATATTGTCCATAGCTTTACACTTCCCTTCCCCCCAACTTGCTAGTTTAAAGTCCTTGTGACCAACCTATTTATCCTATTCGCTAGAACACTGGTCCCAGAATGGTTCAGGTGAAGACCGTCCCAACGGTACAGGTCCCTCCTGCCCCAGTACTGATGCCAATGCCCCATGAAATGGAATCCCTCTTTCCCGCACCACTCCTTTAGCCACGTGTTAACTTCCCTAATTTTCTCAACCCTATGCCAATTGGCACGTGGCTCGGGTAGTAATCCAGAGATTATAACCCTGGTGGACCTGTTCTTTAATTTAGTCCCTAGCGTTTGATAATCCCCAAACAGGTCCTCTTTCCTAGTCTTACCTATGTTGTTAGTCCCAACGTGGACCACAACAACTGGATCCTCCCCCTCCCTCTCCAAAATCCTTTCAAGCCGAGATGTCCCTCACCCTGGCACCGGGCAGGCAACATACCATGCGGGACTCTCGATCTGGCTTACATCAATCCCCCTAATTATAGAATCCCCTACAACTACGACTTGTCTTTTTGCTCCCCCCTCTTGAATGGTTGAATGACCACGGTGCAGTGGTCAGTCAACGCATCCTCCCTACAGCCCTCTTCCTCATCCACACAGGGAGCAAGTACCTCATACCTGTTGGACAAGGTCAAGGGCTGAGGCTCCTCAACTCCTAAACTCAGGATCCCCCTACCTGCCTCCCTTGCAGTCACACCACTCTGTCCCTGACCACTGCCTGAATTAACAGTACTTATTCTACCGGGTGTGACTGCCTCCTGAAACAAAGCATCCAGGTAATTTTCCCCCTCCCTGATGTGCCGCAGTGTGTGCAGCTCGGTCTCCAGCTCATCAATTCTGAGTCGAAGTTCCTCGAGCAGCCAACACTTGCTGCAGGTGTGATCACTGACGGTCTCAATGGGATCCACCAGTTCCATCATCATACAGCAACAGCACATCACCTGTCCAGCCATATTTAACTAGTTAATTAATTTAAATAATTGTTTTTTAAAAATTCATAGAACCTCAAGGATAAACCCGAACACCAACAAAAACACAGCCCTCTCTCGCCACTCACCTGAACTCAGTCACTCACCTAAACTCAGATGCACTCTGTTCCAATCAGCACTCAGTCACTCATCTAAACTCAGATGCACTCTGTTCCAATCAGCACTCAGTCACTCACCTAAACTCAGATGCACTCTGTTCCAATCAGCACTCCGTGACTAAAGGCACTCCTGCCACACCTTTTGTGCACTCACCTCTCCCAGCACTGTCCTGGCTCTCTCTCCTCCCGCGCTTTTTAAATCTCCCGGCTCTCTCCTCCCGCGCTGTTTTCGCTGTCCCGGCTCTCTCTCCTCTCGCGCTGTTTTCGCTTTCCCGGCTCTCTCTCCTCCCGCGCTTTTTAAATCTCCCGGCTCTCTCCTCCCGCGCTGTTTTCGCTGTCCCGGCTCTCTCTCCTCCCGCGCTTTTTAAATCTCCCGGCTCTCTCTTCCCGCGCTGTTTTTGCTGTCCCGGCTCTCTCTCCTCTCGCGCTGTTTATGCCTGGTCCACGTTTGTGCGGACCAGTGAGCGTAACTGCTCACTTAAATATGTAAATCTGGATCCCGCCCAGCGTCATCACGCAAGATCGCGTTAGAATACTTGGAATATAGTGTTCAATTTTGATCACCACACTACCGTAAGGATGTGGAGACTTTGGAGAGGATACAGAAGAGGTTTACCAGGATGTTGCCTGGTATGAAGGGCATTACCTATGAGGAGAGGTTGGATAAACTCAGTTTGTTGTCACTGGAACGAAGGAGGTTGAGGGGTGAGCTGATAGAAGTTTACAAAATTATTAGGGGCATGGACAGAGTGGATAATCAGAAGCTTTTTCCCAAGGTGGAAGAGTCAATTACTAGGGACACAGATTTATGGTGCGAGGGGCAAAGTTTTGAGGAGGTGTGGGAGGGAAGAGGTTTTACACAGAGGGTAGTGGGTGTCTGGAACGCACTGCTGGAGGAGGTGGTGGAAGCAGTGGTGAAAGTGACCTTTAAGGGGCGTCTTGACAAATACATGAAAAGCATGGGAATAGATGGATAGGGACCCCAGAAGGTTAGACTGGCAGCATAGTAGGCGCATGCTTGGAAGGCCGAAGGAGGGCCTGTTCCTGTGCTGTATTTTCCTTTGTTCTTTCTTCTTTGTTTTCTCGCGAGGTGTCCCGTGCGTCGCAAACCTCACAAGAGGCCTCTCGCAAGGTACCCATATCACCATGTGGTTAATTGCATATGCAACTCAACAACCTATTTACCATGCTTTGAGTATTTAAGTAGAGTAGCACAGTGCTTAGCACTGTTGCTTCACAGCTCCCGAATCCCGGCTTTTGTCACTGTCTGTATGAAGTCTTCACATTCTCCCCGTGTCTGCGTGGGTTTCCTCCGGGTGCTCCGGTTTCATCCCACATTCCAAAGATGTGCAGGTTAGGTGGATTGGCCATGCTAAATTGCCCTTAGTGTCCAAAAAGGCTAGGTGGGGTTGCTGGGTTATGGGAATGGGGTGGAGGTGTGGGCTGAGGTAGGGTGCTCTTTCCAAGAACCGGTGCAGACTCGATGGGGTGAATGGCCTCCTCCTCCACTGTAAATTCTATGCTTCTAGATAACCTGCTACCGTGGGGTGGCATGTGGCACAGTGGCACTACTGTCTCACAGCGCCTGAGACCCAGGTTCAATTACGGGTGACTGTGGAGTTTGTACGTTATCCCCCTGTGGGTTTCCTCCGGGTGCTCTGATTTACTCCCACAGTCCAAAGATGTGCGGGTTAGGTGGATTGGCCATTCTACATTGTCCCTTAATGACCAGGGATGTGCGGGTTAGGGTATGGGATTACGGGGTTACGTGGACACTCGTAAATGGACAGAATGCTCATTCAAAGGGTCGGTACAGATGCGAGGGGCCGAATGGCCTTCTTCTGCTCTGTAGCGATTTTATGATTCTTGTATGTGATGTCACATGTAATGTAATCTGAGGATACTGGTATATGTTGACCACGTCAAAGGATAATCAGAATACATTGTGCAGATGCGCTGAAGAATGGGTCTCAAAGAACAAAACAGCACAGGAACAGGCCCTTTGGCCCTCCAAGCCTGTACTGGTCATGATATCAACCTTTGCTAAAACCCTCAGCACTTCCTTGTGTCATATCCCTCGATACCCATCCTATCCATGTGTTTGTCAAGATGCCTTTTGAGCGCCATTAATGTATCTAGTTCCGCAACCTTCCCTGGCAACGCGTACCAGGCACTCACCACCCTCTGTGTAAAAAATCTGCCTCACACATCTCCTCTAAACTTTGCCCCATGGACCTTAAACCAATGCTCCCTGGTGACTGACCCTTCCACCCTGGGAAAGAGTGCCTGCCCATCCACTCTATCCATGTCCCTCATAATCTTGTAGACCTCCATCAGGACACCCCCTCAACCTCCGTCTTTCTAATGAAAACAGTCCAAGTCTATTCAGCCTCCCCACATAGCTAACACCCTCCAGACTAGGCAACATCCTGGTAAACCTCCTCTGCACCCTCTCCAAAGCCTCCACATCCTTCTGGTAGTGTGGTGACCAGAATTGTGTGCAATATTAACACTAACTGCCACTCCACCAACCTTGGTGTAATCCGCGAACTTACTAATCAGACCAGCTACATTTTCCTCCAAATTGTTCATGTATACTACAAACAACAGAGGCCCCAGCACAGATCCTTGCAGTACACCATTAGTCAATACCTTCCATTCAGAAAAATTCCCTTCTACCCTTTGCCTTCTGTGACCGAGCCAGTTCTGTATCCATCTTAACACCTCACCTCTGATCCCATGTGACTTCACCTTTTGTACTAGTCTGCCATAAGGCACCTTGTCAAAGGCTTTACTGAAGTCCATGTAAACAACATCCACTGCCCTCCCCTCATCAATCATCTTTGTCACCTCCTCAAAAAACTCATCAAGTTAGTGAGGCACGACCTCCCCTTCACAAAACCATGTTGTCTATTGCTAATGAGTGCATTTGTTTCCAAGTCCTGTCCCTGAGAATTCTCTCCAATAATTTACCAACTACCAACGTGAGCCTCGCCGGTCTATAGTTTCCAAGGTTATCCCTGCTACCTTTCTTAAACAGCAGTACAACATCAGCAATTCTCCAGTCCTCTGGGATCTCACCTGTAGCCAATGAGGATACAAATATGCCAGTCAAGGCCCCAGCAATTTCCTCCCTTGCTTCCCTCAGTATTTTGGGGTAAATCTCAGCCGGCCCAGGAGACCTAACCACCTTAATGTCTTTTAAAACACCTAATACCTCCTCCTTTTCAATGTCAACATATCCACACACCCTACCCAAGAATCATCTTTGTCCTTTTCTTTGGTGAACACTGATGCAAAGTACTCATTTAGTACCGCGCCCATTTCCTCTGGTTCAACACAGATTCCCACCACTGTCCTTAAGTGGTCCAATCCTTTCCATGGCCACCCTCTTGCTTTTTACATATGAATAAAAAGCTTTGGGATTCACCTTAATCCTACTTGCCAAGGACTTTTCATGACCCCTTCTAGCCCTCCTAATTTTCCGCTTAAGTACCTTCCTACTTAATTATTGTAAGTCGTGTGACAACCGTGGGACAGTGGCATTTCCAGTACCTTTTCGGCCAAAATTTCCAATCCATATAATGGGCAGTATTTTACAGCCCCTTTATGGTGGGAGCAGAGCTATAAAATTCTATCCATGTTCCTTGCTAATTTCCTCCCCTTGCAATGGAAGAAATTTCCTAATTCTTTGTGAGTTGATTGAAAAGTACATTATAATACTGTAATAACATATGATACAAAAAGATTTTGAAGAATACCTCAATGTTGTTGATGATAGCTTTGGAGAGGAGACTTTCTTTTTACAGATCTTGGAACAGGAAGGCTGTGAAATTTTACTCAGGTTGTTTTCTGATTTTTCGATTGTATTTCTTATGAATTTATCTGTCAATATAGTAACATAAGAATTCACTGGTATAAAAGAAGCAATGTTACTCAGTTCCCTGGAGGAACCCAATCAACACTGATTCACAACTGATTGACTGATACAACTGATATGGTACATTTTGCAAATTATATGTGTGGATCCTGACTCACCTGTAACTCCAAGACAGACAGGACATTTTTATTTGGATCACTGGTGAACTGGGATTGTCCCAAATAGATCAAGAGACTTGTACCTTTCAGATTGTGATTTTTATTATTGTATTGATAAATTACAATCTGGCGGCATGGTGACACAGTGGTTAGCATAGCTGCCTCACAGCACCAGGGACCCAGGTTGTAGGCTGACGGGTATTCGCAAAGACACCAGCAAAGTGAAGACACAAACCAAGACAGATGGTTAAAAAAGCTTACTCTCTATCAGCATAACCAACACAAACAGTGGGGGTTCTGCATTGAAGACCAGGATATGCAGACAAGGAGTGAGCACTGGAGCTGATTGGAGAACGGTGGTTACTATGCCTTAGACAGTGAATGAACACAGACCCCTGTGTATCGTACTCCTGAGAAGAAATATGACCCCTCAGTGAATCACAACTCTTTGACTCGGAGATAATTTTATAAAAACAATATTTGTTCTGTTTTTGTGTTACCTATAATGAGTAAATGTTATCTATGGTAATGCGCATGTGAACATATGAAATCTGTTGCTTTAATTCTATGTACTTAAATACTGATATGGAATTGGAATTAATTACTTTCTGTGAAAGGATAACGACTCTTATCTATTCTTAAGTAAGGTGACCTGGAAGGTCGGGGGATAGTGTTGAATCTAGAGAGAGTCAATGAAGTTGCAACAGATAATAGGATTTTCCAATCTTTAGGAGCTATCTGGTGATGTGGAATGGAAGTCAAAACCTTAGAAGAGGAATAAAATAGAGAATTTGTGCAGATCAGGCTATTCATGAACTAAAAAAGAATGGTCAAGAACAATGAGATAACAATGAGAACAATGAGTGCATAATGCACTGCCGAACATCAGGAACGACTACTGGGCGGCAAATACAGCCGTGATTAGGAAGTGGATAGTGGGGGAGAGGTCGGTGTGGGAGCAGGTAGAGGCAGCCTCATGTAAGGGCACAAGTTTGGGGGCATTGGTAATGTCGCCTCTGCCATTCTCGCCGGCCCGGTACTCCACAAACCCAGTGGTAGTGGCAGCCCTGAGAGTTTGGGGGCAGTGGCGGAAGCATATGGGAGTGGAGGGAGTGTCGGTGTGGGCTCCAATTTGTGGTAATCACCGGTTTGTACCGGGGAGGAAGGATGGGGGTTTAGGAGGTGGCAGAGAGCAGGCATTGAGAGGCTGAGGGATCTGTTTATTGATGGGAGCTTTCCTTGTTTGGAGGATCTGGAAGTTGAGTTTGAATTGCTGGGAGGGAATGGGTTTCGGTATCTGCAGGTGAGGGATTTTGCGCGAAGGCAGGTTTCGATCTTTCCGCTTCTACCGCCGCAGGGGATGAAGGACAAAGTAGTCTCCCGAATGGGGATGGGGGAGGGGAAGGTATCGGAAATCTATAAAGAACTTATGGAGTGGGATGAAACCCAGATAGGTGAGCTAAAGCGAAAATGGGAACATGAATTGGGAAAGGAGTTAGAGGTGGGTCTGTGGGAGGATGCCCTGAGCAGAGTCAACGCGTCCTCATCATGTGCCAGGCTCAGCCTGATCCATTCCAAAGGTGGTTCACTGGACACACATGATGGTGGCCCAGTTGTGTAGGTTCTTTGGGGTGGAGGACAGGTGTGTCAGGTGTGCAGGAGGGCCCGCAAATCATGTCCACATGTTTTGGGCATGTCTGAAGCTTAGGGGATGCCGGCAGGGATTTGCGGATGTCATGTCCACGGTGCTAAAAACGAGGGGGGCGCCGAGTCCAGAGGTGGTGATTTTTGGAGTGTCAGAAGACCCCGGAGTCCAGTGGGCAAGAGGGCTGACGTTTTGGCCTTTCCCTCCTTGGTAGCCTGGAGACGGATCTTACTAGCCTGGAGGGAGTAAGGGGGGAGTTAGGATATTTTTGTCCAGCTTAGGTGGGAATAGTGGGAAATGGAGGGGTATGTTACGCACTGAACTATGTTTACATTTGTATGTGTATCTTTTGTTGTTATAAAACCATAAATGCCTTAATAAAATATTTGGTAAAAAAAACCAAGTTCAATACTCTGCTCCCGCATTCTCCCCATATACCTTGATCCCTTTAGCCGCAAGAGCTATACCTAATTCCTTCTTGAAATTATACATCGTTTTGGCCTCAACTACTTTCTGTGGTAGCGAATTCCACAGATTCACAACTCTCTGGGTGAAGATATTTCTCCTCCCCTCAGTCTTCAAAGGTTTACCACTTATCCTCAAACTATGACCCCTAGTTCTGGACTCCCCCACCATCGGGAACATTCTTTCTGAATCTACCCTGTCTAACTCTGTTAGAATTTTATTAGTTTCTATGAGATCCCCTCACTCTTCTAAACTCCAATGAATATAATCCTAACCGATTTAGTTTCTCCTCGTATGACAGTTCCGCCATTCCAGGAATCAGCCTGGTGAACCTTCACTAATGCACTCCCTCCACAGCAAGAGCATACTTCCTCAGATAAAGACACCAAAACTGCACACAATACTCCAGATGTGGCCTCACCAACACTCTATACAATTGCAGTAAAACATCTCTATTCCTATACTCAAATCCTCTGGCTATGAAGGTCAACATACCATTTGCCTTCTTTACTGTCTGCTGTACCTGAGCGCTTAGTTTTAATGACTGATGCATGAGGACACCAAGGTCTCGCTGAGTATCCATCCCTTTCAATTTACGCCCATTCAAATAATAATTTGCCTTCCTATTTTTGTTACTGGACTGGATAACCTCACATTTATCCACATTATGCTGCATCTGCCAGGCATGTGCCCACTCACTCATACTGTCCAAATCCCAGTGAAGCACCTCTGCATCCTCCTCACAGCTTACCCTCCCACCCAACTTTGAATCATCTGCAAATTTGGAGATAATGCATTTAGTTCCCTCGTCCAAATCATTAATATAGAATGATAACGGCTGGGGTCCTAGCACAGATCCCTGCGGTACCGCACTAGTCACTGCCAGCCAATCAGAACAAGATCCATTTATTCCAACATTTTGCTTCCTTGTCTACTAACCAGCTTTCTTTCCATCTCAACTTTAACTTTACATATTAATCTGCTATGTGAGACACACTGACACATACTTTCTGGTGAAACTGACTTCACAATGATTGGAGAGATTGAGCAAAACAAAATACAATGAAATTGGTTAAGTTGATTGAAGATTTGGGTAACTAATATCAGGGAATGTTTTATAATAATAATAATTTTTATTGTCACAAGTAGGCTTACATTAACACTGCAATTAAGTTATCGTGAAAAGCCACTAGTCGTCACATTCCGGAACCTGTTCGGGTACACAGAGGGAGAATACAGAATGTCCGAATTACCTAACAGCGCCTCTTTCGGGACTTGTGGGAGGAAACCGGAGCACCCGGAGGAAACCCACGCAGACACGGGGCGAACGTGCACACTCCGCACAGACAGTGACCCAAGCCAGGAATCAAACCTGGGACCCTGGAGCTGTGAAGCAATAGTGCTAACCACTGTGCTACCATGCATGATAGGTTCAAGGGAATAGCAGGAGAATTTGAGGATTTAATTTGGGGTTTGGAACAGTTTAGAGAATGAATGTTAAAATGAGACTGTGAAATTGTGACATGGCTTGGACTTGAATGCTAACTTGGAAAGTAGGCAGGTATAATTATGATCCAATTCAATACTGCTTAATGATCAAAGGAGAGAATGTGGACTGATGGGTATTCGCAAAGAGAACAGCAAAGTTAAGACACTAGCAAAATCTAATGGTTAAAAAGGCTAATTCTATTTCAGCATAAGCAACACAAACACCGGGAGTCTGCAGTGAAGAACAGAATTGTGACATTACACAAATGTACAGCATGTGAAGAGTTAATGTTATGTTAAAGCTAGCTACTAGATGGAGCTAAGGGATAGTACTATAAAAAGCACTGACACTTAGGCTTCTGGGAGTGAGTGGAGTAGAGGTAGAGGAGACTGGAGTAAAGTACATTGTAGAGCTAGAGAATATAAAATATAGTTATAGTTAGAATATAGAGATAGTGTTTGCGAGTGCAGTTTAATAATCTATTTGTTTACCATAGGAATAATTGTCGAACTCTACAACAATTAATGTAAATAAAGTTAGTTTAGTTCATGAAAAGAGCTTCAAGTGTCTTTGTGAACACTATGCTTTCCATCCGGAAGTCAACCTCACAAGGATCACCGTATGGTACCAGGACATGTGTTCTGAAAGAGTAAGCAGTAAGAAAAGAATAAAGAAAATTCACCGCACCACTACACATCTCAGAATCTGCAAGAAAGCACTGAGAGCAACATGGAAGCTGTGAAGAAACCAGATCACTTCAAAATGTCCAGTAAACTTAGCTCGAATTGGAGAAACCTCAAGCAATAATTTGAGGTTTTTCTATCTACCTCTGCACTTGAATCAGCTCCAGATATAAAAAATAGCCCTCCTCCTAAATTTGGCAGGTCCGCAGATGTTTGAACTGTTTAATTCTTCTGATTTCATGGACATTGAAGACAAAAAGTATTATGAACGGGTATTGGAAAAATTTGATACTCATTGCAAAAAACAGGTCAATGAGATATATTTTTTTTTTAAAAAGGTTGCAGCTCAAAAGAGAATCATTTGACTCATTTGTTACTGATTTAAGACTCCGAGCGCAATCCTGCAATTTTTCCTCAGTTACAGATTCAGTACTGCAAGACCAGATTGTGTTTGGAATTCTTGATCAGCAGATGAGAGAATTTTTATTAAGACGACCAAATTTAACGTTAGAGGAAGCCATACATCTGTAAAACAAATGAGCAAGCCACTAACGCGTATGCCGAATTCAGAACCAGAGAAAAAGGCGCAAACTCAGGCAACGTGGTCGGAGCCATTGAATCTGTGGCGCAGCTAGGAAAACATTGCGCTGTAGAAGGTGGCCATTTTGCGCAGGCGGGTTTGAGAAGACAACGTGATTTGAATATTGAACGTTCTGCACATGTGCAGGACCAGTTCGCACATGTGCACTTTGACAAACAACAAACCGGAAATCGACCGATTTGCGCATGTGCATGAGAGATTTGCGCATGATGTCACAAGCATCATGATGTGTCGATGCTGTGGCCACTTCCACTTAAAGCTACAATGCCCAGCATTTGTAACAAATGTAATCATTTTGCAGCATAATGTCGATTTAACGCAGTGATACAGCAGAACAACTTTAAAAAGGCATTTCAGACAAATATAAAGGTTAATAGTGCACAAAAGAAGGTGGATCAAGAAAAAAAATTAAATTCATAAATTGATTCCGCTACGCTTCCTGCAAAGGACACATTTATAATTGAAGCAATAATGAAAGTTAATGTTGATAATTGCTGATAAACAAATTATGCAACTCTGCGATTTGAATAAGGATTGGACTGAAAGATTAAATGTCAATGGTTCAGATGTGCAGTTTAAATTTGACATAGGTGCACACGCTAATCTGATAACGGAAACAGATTTTAAAAAGATAGACAGCCCTCCACAACTTCAAAAATCAGCTTGTAAACTAACTGATTACAATGGTAGTGCAATAACTACAAAAGGATCATGCTGCCTAATACTCTGACATTAGGATTCCACGACTTTGAGATTGTGAATGCCACAAAATAAGACCATAAGACCATAAGACATAGGAGTGGAAGTAAGGCCATTCGGCCCATCGAGTCCACTCCACCATTCAATCATGGCTGATTTCAATTCCATTTACCCGCTCTAAAATCTTCACTTATTGGAGTGGACGCATGTATCCAGTTAAACTTAATTCAGAGAATTCACACTGCCAAATCTTTAAGTGAACAATGAGATTGAAACCATTTTGAGCAATTTCAAGCATATGTGTATTGGGATGGGAACATAACCATTCATCTTATAGAACATAGAACATAGAACAATACAGCGCAGTACAGGCCCTTCGGCCCACGATGTTGCACCGAAACAAAAGCCATCTAACCTACACTATGCCATTATCATCCATATGTTTATCCAATAAACTTATAGAACATAGATTAACATAGATAGAATTAACTTGATCTGCAGCATCAAGTTAAAAGAGAATGCTAAACATGTTATTCATGCGCCCAGCTGAGTGCCAGCGCCACTGAGAGATCGTCTCAAGGATGAACTAGATAGGATGTAGCAGACTGGCATCATCTCAATCGTTACTGAGCCGACGGACTGGGTAAGCTCAATTGTCCATTTAAAAAACCAGGACAGGGACTTGAGAATCTGTACAGACCCCAAAGATTTAAATGACAACAAAAAGATGGAACATTGTCCCATTAACAAGAGGGAAGGAATTACTTCGGAAATGGCACATGCCAAGTTTTTTACCAAGCAAGAGGGTAGCCAGGGAAAGGGTTGGCCCACTGAAGGATAGGCAAGGGAATCTATGTGTGGAGCCAGAGGAAATGGGCGAGGTACTAAATGAACTTTGCATCAGTATTCACCAATGAGAAGGAATTGGTGGATGTTGAGTCTGGAGAAGGGTGTGTAGATAGCCTGGGTCACATTGAGATCCAAAAAGACAAGGTGTTGGGCATCTTGAAAAAAGTACGGTAGATAAGTCCCCAGGGGCTGATGGGATCTACCTCAGAATACTGAAGGAGGCTAGAGAGGAAATTGCTGAGGTCTTGACAGAAATCTTTGGATCCTCACTCTCTTCAGGTGATGTCCTGGAGGACTGGAAAATAGCCAATGTTGTTCCTTTGTTTAAGCAGGGTAGCAAGGATAATCCAGGGAACTACAGGCCGGTGAACCTTACGTCAGTGGTAGGGAAATTACTGGAGAGAATTCTTCGAGACAGGATCTAATCCCATTTGGAAGCAAATGGACGTATTAGTGAGAGGCAGCATGGTTTTGTGAAGGGGAGGTCGTGTCTCACTAACTTGACGGAATTTTTCGAGGAGGTCACAAAGATGATTGATGCAGGTAGGGCAGTGGATGTTGTCTATATGGACTTCAGTAAGGCCTTTGACAAGGTCCCTCATGGTAGACTAGTACAAAAGGTGAAGTCACACGGGATCAGGGGTGAGCTGGTAAGGTGGATACAGAACTGGCTAGGTCATAGAAGGCAGAGAGTAGCAATGGAAGGATGGACGATAGTGACATTTAAGGGGCAGCTTGACAAATACATGAATAGGATGGGAATAGAGGGATACAGACCCAGGAAGTGTAGAAGATTGTAGTTTAGTCGGGCAGCATGGTCGGCAGGGGCTTGGAGGGCCGAAGGGCCTGTTCTTGTGCTGTACTTTTCTTTGTTCTTTGCTTGATGCATCTAAGGGATTTTGGCAACTACATCTTGATGGCAAGAGTAAAAGATTATGTACTTTCAACACTCCTTTTGGCCTATATTGCTTTAATCGACTGCCTTCGGTATTATTTCAGCTTCGGAAATATTTCACCGTGCGATAGAAACCATTATAGAAGGAATTCCAGGTATACGTGTGTATGTTGACGATGTAATAAGATGATCCAACACACAGGAAGAGCACCGTGAGAGGCTATTAAAAGTCCTCAACAGGATATATTCCTATGGACTCAAGCTGAATAAGGAGAAATGCCAATTTGGCATCCAGAATCTCAACTCTCTGGGTATGTCGTATCGAAAGACAGGGTACAGCCTGATCAATCCAAAATTCAAGCTGTTGGTCAGATGCAAATACCAAAGGACAAGAAAGCAATACTAAGAATTCAAGGCATTGTCAACTTAATGGGAAAATTCATTCCAAATCTAACAAGCAGATTGCATTAAGAAACTTCATCAAGAAAAATGTAGAATTTATATGGACTACACAGCATGAAGCAGAATGGAAAGATCAGGGGTGCGATTCTCCGCTCCGACGGCAGAGTGTCGGCGCCAGCGCCAAAATGGGAGTGTTTCACTCTGCGGTCTTCTGCGCCGTACAAGGGGGCCAGCAGGGGCGTGGCGGGAAGAGCGGGGGCGCAGCCTCGGAGACGCAGCGCCACGCAATCGACATGGCGCCGCGTCGCACATAAGGCAATGCGAGTGCACAGGCCGCCGATGGAGCAACATGGCGCCACGCCGAGCAGCGCCCCGGTTCACAGACCACGACCTGGAGACGTTCCTGGACGCCCTCGAGGAGAGCGCCTGAGGAGGAGGGCGCCTGTACCCTGGACCCGGCCAGAGGGTCCCTCCCAACGTGGCCCGGCATCTGTGGAGGGAGGTGAGTGTGGCCATCAGTGCCATCATGTTGACACCCAGGACTGGCGAGCATTGCCGCAAAAAGCTCAACGACCTACTGAGGGCAGCCAGGGTGAGTACCCAGCAATGTGCCCATGGCACCTATCCCCCTACCCCCCACATGTGTAACACCCACCACTTCCCCAGGGGGACGGTACAACCACAGCCGTGACCCGCATGGCTGCAGCCACTCATGCAAGCCACGTTGGCCGTGTGCCCTGTGCACCCATGCCAACATAGATTCAACTGCGTGCATCAGACCGCCTAACAATGGTGTCATTCCACCCGCCCCCCACCATGATAAACCACTGTATTGTATTGTATTGTATTGTTACATGCCTTTGCTTGTCCCTGCTAGCTCCGTCTGTGGCTCCTCCCCTCATTCTCATGTAGAAAGGTGGCTGGTCTCCGCCTCTGATCCAGTTCGTGATCAGAGGCCAGGAGGCTTTCTGTTTAGAGTATTAAAGCTTCAGTTACGTTCACCACTCGTCGTGTGTTCATTGATGGCATATCAATTTAATACACAAAACATCTAAAATTCATCATTCAAGCCTGACCGCCTGGAGCTGGACCCACAGGCAGCCGACACAACTGCAACTTTCGAGCACTGGCTAAGCTGCTTCGAAGCGTACCTCGGATCCTTAACCGAAGACTTCACCGACCTCCAAAAGAAGCAGATCCTCCACTGGGACCGCAAATCTTTCTTCTCATCAGGGACGCC
Source organism: Scyliorhinus torazame (assembly GCF_047496885.1). Taxonomy (NCBI): domain Eukaryota; kingdom Metazoa; phylum Chordata; class Chondrichthyes; order Carcharhiniformes; family Scyliorhinidae; genus Scyliorhinus; species Scyliorhinus torazame. Next base: position 53,388,648 of record NC_092721.1, read on the forward strand.
CCCTCGTATACGGAGGCGATAATGCTGCTGAAGGGACACTATGTTAAGTCTGTGAACGAGGTGTATGCTAGGCACCTTCTTGCCACGAGACGATAACGCCCTGGGGAATCACTAGCAGAATTCCTGTGTGCCTTGCGGGTACTCTGCCGGAACTGTGACTGCCAGGCGGTATCGGCTAGCCAACACGCGGAGCTGTTGGTCAGGGATGCTTATGTCGCAGGTATGAAATCAACCTCCAGCAGAGCGGAGCTGCTGATTGGCTGTTGCGGGGAAAATTCGCATCAGTGCATTGCGGTCACTGTATCCAGAACGTGTACCTGAGCAAAACATCCTTCATGTTCACGTGAAGGCAAACATCCAGCAGAGGGCAGAAGAGTGGAGGTGCTGATTGGCTGTTGCAGTGAAAATTTGCATCAGTGCATTGCGGTCACTGTATCTAGAAGGTGGTTTGTGGAGGAGCTGTTGTCAAGTGACAGTTAAACCCCAAACACTTCTTCAGTGTTTCCCTCCCTACCTCCTCCTATAACCCAAAAAAAAACAATCACTGTAAGGATCCCAGCCGAGTAAAGATCAAGAGGGAGACTCATGGGCAGGTGATGTCACAGCCTGCAGGTAAGTGATTGGCTGGTGACTGGTAAGTAGTTTATCTTTTCCCTGAGGTGTTCTCGTACGGGGTGCAGTGGTTGCTGAGTGAGTGCTTGCTGCGAAGGGGAGTATGTTTATTTTAAACTTACTGTTGGGATTTTCCAGCTGAATCCGGTCGGAGTGAGGACAGAGTGACTGCTGGGTAAGTGTTAAAGATTTTAATTGTTTGCGCGGGCCCATAACAGCTGATTGCTGTTCTCGTGCGGGGCGCAGTGGTTGCTGGTTAAGTGTTTTATTTTTACCTGTATTTAAGTTGGGCTGTTCCTAAACCCTGGACACTACACTTGTAGTGTCCCTCACCCTTCCACCTCCTCTAACCTAAGGAGTAGAGTGAATAACAGGTATGCTCTTTCTTTCTTTTTCTTGTGTTATCTAGAGGGGATGGCAGAGAAGGCAGTGCAATGTTCCTCCTGCAGAATGTTTGAGGTGAGGGACGCCGTCAGTGTCCCTGCTGATTTCACCTGTGGGAAGTGCACCCATCTCCAGCTCCTCAGAAACCACGTTAGGGAACTGGAGCTGGAGCTGGATGAACTTTGGATTATTCGGGAGGCAGAGGTGGTCATAGATCGTAGCTTCAGGGATGTAGTTACTCCGAAGAATCAAGATAGATGGGTAACGGTATGAGGGGCAGTCAGTGCAGGGATCCTCTGTGGTCGTTCCCCTCAGTAACAAGTATAACGCTTTGGATACTATTGAGGGGGACAACCTACCAGGGGTAAGCCACGTTGAACGGATCTCCAGCACTGAGTCCGTCCCTGTGGCTCAGAAAGGAAGAAGGGAGAGCAGAAGAGCAATAGTTATTGGGGACTCGATAGTTAGAGGGACAGATAGACGGTTCTGTGGCAACAAAAGAGACTCACGGATGGTATATTGCCTCCCGGGTGTCAGGGTCCATGATGTCTCTGACCGTGTTTTCAGAATCCTTAAGGGGGAGGGGGAACAGTCACAAGTCGTGGGACACATCGGTACCTACGACATAGGTAAGAGAAGGGACGGGGATTTAAAACAGGAATTTAGGGAGCTAGGGTAGAAGCTGAGAGCTAGGACAAACCATGTTGTCATCTCTGGTTTGTTGCCGGTGCCACATGCTAGTGAGGTGAGGAACAGGGAGAGAGTGCAGATAAACACGTGGCTGCAGGGATGGTGTAGGAGGGAGGGTTTCAGTTACGTGGATAATTGGAGCATATTCTGGGGAAGGTGGGACCTTCAGGGGGATGGAAAAATGAGCTGTAGTCCAGATGCCAGTGTTGAGAGTAGTGAGGTACTGAGGAGGGTATCAAAGTCGCAGGAGTGTACCGGCAGACAGAAAGATGGGTTGAAGTGTGTCTACTTCAATGCAAGGAGCATCCGGAATAAGGTAGATGAACTTGGAGCGTGGATTGGTACTTGGGACTACGATTTGTGGCCATTATGGAGACATGGTTAGAACAGGGACAGGAATGGTTATCAGAAGTTCCGGGGTATAGATGTTTCAGTAAGAGTAGGGAAGGTGGTAAAAGAGGTGGAGGAGTAGCATTGTTAATTAAGGATAGTTTAACGGCTGCAGAAAGGCAGTTCGAAGGGGATCTGCCTACTGAGGTAATATGGGCCGAAGTTAGGAAAGGAGCGGTCACGTTGTTAGGAGTTTTCTATAGGCCCCCAATTAGTAATGGAGATGTGGAGGAAGAAATTGCAAAACAGATTATGGATAAGTGTGCAGATCTCAGGGTAGTTGTCATGGGTGACTTTAACTTTCCAAATATTGATTGGAACCTCTCTAGCTCGAACAGTTCGGATGGGGCAGTTTTTGTACAGTATGTGCAGGAGGGTTTCCTGACACAGTATGTGGATAGGCCGACAAGAGAGGGGGCCACATTGGATTTGGTACTGGGTAATGAACCGGGCCAAGTGTTAGATTTGTTTGTGGGAGAGTACTTTGGAGATAGTGACCACAATTCGGTGTCTTTCACTATTGCAATGGAGAGGGATAGGGCCATACGGCAGGGCAAGGTTTATAATTGGGGGAGGGGTAATTATGATGCGATTAGGCAATAATTTCGGAGCATAAGATGGGAACAGAAACTGTAAGGGAAAGGCACAAATGAAAAGTGGAGCTTGTTCAAGGAACAAATACTGCGTGTCCTTGATAGGTATGTCCCTGTCAGGCAGGGAGGAAATGGCCGTGTGAGGGAACCATGGTTCACAAAAGAGGTTGAATGTCTTGTCAAGAGGAAAAAGGAAGCATATGTAAGGATGAGAAAACAAGGTTCAGTTGGGTTCCTTGAGGGTTACAAGGCAGAAAGGAATGAGCTAAAAAAAGGGTTTAGGAGAGCTAGGAGGGGGCATGAGAAGTCCTTGGCGGGTTGGATCAAGGAATACCCCAAGGCATTTTACTCTTATGTGAGAAATAAAAGAATGACCAGGGTGAGGTTAGGGCTGGTCAAGGACAGTAGTGGGTACCTGTGCATGGAGTCAGAAGAAATAGGAGAGGCATTGAATGAATACTTTTCTTCAGTGTTCACCAAGGAGAGGGGCCATGTTTTTGAGGATGAGAGTGTGATACAGGAAGGATGTATTCGCAATTTTGACAAACCTTGGGATCGACAAGTCCCCTGGGCCAGATGGGATCTATCCAAGGATTCTTTGGGAGGCAAGGGATGAGATTGCAGAGCCTTTGGCTTTGATCTTTGGGTCCTCACTGTCCACGGGGATAGTGCCAGAGGACTGGAGAGTGGCAAATGTTGTTCCTCTGTTCAAGAAAGGGAATAGGAATGACCCTGGTAATTATAAGCCGGTTAGTCTTACTTTGGTGGTCGGTAAGTTAATGGAAAAGGTCCTGAAGGATAGGATTTATGACCATTCGGAAAGATGCAGCTTAATCCGGGATAGTCAACACGATTCGTGAAGGGTAAGTTTTGCCTCACAAATTTGATTGAATTCTTTGAGGAGGTAACTAAGTGTGTAGATGAAGGTAGAGCAGTTGATGTCATATACATGGATTTTAGTAAGGTGTTTGATAAGGTTCCCCATGGTCGGTTTATGAAGAAAGTAAGGAGGTGTAGGATAGAGGGAAATTTAGCCAATTGGATAAGTAACTGGCTATCACATAGAAGACAGAGGGTGGTGATGGACGGAAAATTTTCAGACTGGAGACCAGTTACCAGCGGTGTACCACAGGGATCAGTGCTGGGTCCTCTGCTATTTGTGATTTTTATCAATGACTTGGAGGAGGGGGCTGAAGGGTGGGTCAGTAAATTTGCTGATGACACCAAGATTGGTGGAGTAGTGGATTAGGTGGAGGGCTGTTGTAGGCTGCAAAGAGACATTGATAGGATGCAGAGCTGAGCCAAAAAATGGCAGATGGAGTTTAACCCTGATAAATGCGAGGTGATTCATTTTGGTAGAAAAAATGTGAATGCGGATTACAGGGTCAACGGCAGGGTTCTGAGGAATGTGGAGGTTCATTTCCACAGATCTCTGAAGGTTACCACTCAAGTGGATAGAGCCGTGAAGAAGGCCTATAATGTGTTAGTGTTTAAGAGCCGCGGGGATATGCTGCAACTGTACATGACCCTGGTGAGACTACATTTGGAGTATTGTGTGCAGTTCTGTTCACCTCATTATAGGAAGGATGTGGAAGCATTGGATAGGGTGCAAAAGAGATTTACCAGGATGCTGCCTGGTTTGCAGGATAGGTCTTATGAGGAAAGGTTGCGGGAGCTAGGGCTTTTCTCTTTGGAGCGGAGGAGGATGAGAGGCGACTTAATAGAGGTTTACAAGATGATGGGGGGGATAGATAGAGTGGACGTTCAGAGACTATTTCCTCGGGTGGATGTAGCTGATACAAGAGGGCATAACTATAAGCTTCAGGGTGGGAGATACAGGAGGGATGTCCGAGGTAGGTTCTTTACTCAGAGAGTGGTTAGGGTGTGGAATGGACTGCTTGCTGTGATAGTGGAGACGGACACTTTAGGAACTTTCAAGTGGTTTTTGGATAGGCACATGGAGCACACCAGGATGACAGGGAGTGGGATAGCTTGATCTTGGTTTCGGACAATGCTTGGCACAACATCGAGGGCCCAAAGGCCTGTTTAGAACATAGAACATAGAACGATACAGCACAGCACAGGCCCTTCGGCCCACGATGTTACACCGACAAGGGAAGTCAAAAAACAAAAGCCATCTAACCTACACTATGCCATTATCATCCATATGCTTATCCAATAAACTTTTAAATGCCCTCAATGTTGGCGAGTTCACTACTGTTGCAGGTAGGGCATTCCACGATTTCACCACTCTTTGTGTAAAGAACCTACCTCTGACCTCTGTCCTATATCTATTACCCCTCAGTTTAAGGCTATGTCCCCTCGTGCTAGCCATTTCCATCCGCGGGAGAAGGCTCTCACTGACCACACTATCTAACCACCTGATCATTTTGTATGCCTCTATTAAGTCTCCTCTTAACCTTCTTCTCTCTAACGAAAACAACCTCAAGTCCATCAGCCTTTCCTCATAAGATTTCCCCTCCATACCAGGCAACATTCTGGTAAATCTCCTCTGCATCCGCTCCAAAGCTTCCACGTCCTTCCTATAATGCGGTGACCAGAACTGTACGCAATACTCCAAATGCGGCCGTACCAGAGTTTTGTACAGCTGCAACATGACCTCATGACTCCGGAACTCAATCCCTCTAGCAATAAAGGCCAACACTCCATAGGCCTTCTTCACAACCCTATCAACCTGGGTGGCAACTTTCAGGGATCTATGTACATGGACACCTAGATCCCTCTGCTCATCCACACTTCCAAGAACTTTACCATTAGCCAAATATTCCGCATTCCTGTTATTCCTTCCAAAGTGAATCACCTCACACTTCTCTACATTGAACTCCATTTTCCACCTCTCAGCCCAGCTCTGCAGCTTATCTATGTCCCTTTGTAACCTGCTACATCCTTCCGCACTGTCGACAACACCACCGACTTTAGTGTCGTCTGCAAATTTACTCACCCACCCTTCTGCGCCCTCCTCTAGGTCATTGATAAAAATGACAAACAGCAACGGCCCCAGAACAGATCCTTGTGGTACACCACTAGTAACTGGACTCCAGTCTGAACATTTCCCATCAACCACCACCCTTTGTCTTCTTCCAGCTAGCCAATTTCTGATCCAAACTGCTAAATCACCCTGAATCCCATGCCTCCATATTTTCTGCAGTAACCTACCATGGGGAACCTTATCAAACGCTTTACTGAAATCCATATACACCACATCAACTGCTTTACCCTCATCCACCTGTTTGGTCACCTTCTCAAAGAACTCTATAAGGTTTGTGGGGCACGACCTACCCTTCACAAAACCGTGTTGACTATCTCTAGTCAAATTATTCCTTTCCAGATGATTATACATCCTATCTCTTATAAACCTTTCCAAGATTTTTCCCACAACAGAAGTAAGGCTCACTGGTCTATAGTTACCGGGGTTATCTCTACTCCCTTTCTTGAACAAGGGGACAACATTTGCTATCCTCCAGTCTTCTGGCACTATTCCTGTTGACAAAGATGACTTGAAGATCAAGGCCAAAGGCTCAGCAATCTCCTCCCTAGCTTCCCAGAGAATCCTGGGATAAATCCAATCCGGCCCAGGTGACTTATCTATTTTCACACTTTCCAGAATTGCTAACACCTCCTCCTTATGAACCTCAAGCCCTTCTAGTCTAGTTGCCTGAATCTCAGTATTCTCCTCGACAACATTGTCTTTTTCCTGTGTGAATACTGATGAAAAATATTCATTTAGCACCTCTCCTATCTCCTCGGACTCCAAGCACAACTTCCCACGACTGTCCTTGACTGGCCCTACTCTTACCCTAGTCATTCTTTTATTCTTGACATATCTATAGAAAGCTTTAGGGTTATCCTTGATCCTACCTGCCAAAGACTTCTCATGTCCCCTCCTGGCTCTTCTTAGCTCTCTCTTTAGGTCCTTCCTAGCTAACTTGTAACTCTCGAGCGCCCTAACTGAACCTTCATGTCTCATCTTTACATAAGTCTCCTTCTTCCTCTTGACAAGTGTTTCGACTGCTTTTGTAAACCACAGTTCCCTCACTCGACCACTTCCTCCCTGCCTGACAGGTACATACTTATCAAGGACACGCAGTAGCTGTTCCTTGAACAAGCTCCACATTTCCATTGTGCCCATCCCCTGCAGTTTTCTTCTCCATCCGATGTATCCTAAGTCTTGCCTCATCGCATCATAATTGCCTTTCCCCAGATATAACTCCTGCCCTGCGGTATATACCTATCCCTTTCCATCACCAAAGTAAATGTAATCGAATTGTGGTCACTATCACCAAAGTGCTCACCTACATCCAAATCTAACACCTGTCCTGGTTCATTACCCAGTACCAAATCCAATATGGCCTCGCCTCTCGTTGGCTTATCTACATACTGTGTCAGGAAACCCTCCTGCACACATTGGACAAAAACGGACCCATCTAATGTAATTGAACTATCGCGTTTACAGTCAATATTTGGAAAGTTAAAGTCCCCCATAACAACTACCCTGTTGCTTTCGCTCCTATCCAGAATCATCTTTGCAATCCTCTCCTCTACATCTCTGGAACTTTTCGGAGGCCTATTGAAATCCCCTAACAGGGTAACCTCTCCTTTCCTGTTTCTAACCTCAGCCCATACTACCTCAGTAGACGAGTCCTCATCAAACGTCCTTTCTGCCACCGTAATACTGTCTTTGACTAACTATGCCACCCCTTCCCCTCTTTTACCACCTTCGCTGAGCTGTGGCAGATAGCCTACTCCTGCTCCTAGTTCTTATGTTCATATGAGAAGAGCGGCCATAACCAGCGAGAGCGTGCCCGAACCAGAGGGGATGAACCTGACTTGTGGCCCCTCACCGTGCACGAGCAGAGGGCACTGGACATAGCTGGTTTACCCAAGGACCGGGAGATTGTCCATGCCAAGATCGGGGGCGCGCCACCAAGTGAGATCCCCCCCCCCCTGCCTGGCCCCTTTCCCCTCAGCACTCTCCCCTCAGCCCTCTTCCCTCAGCACTCTCCCCTCAGCACTCTCCCCTCAGCCCTCTTCCCTCAGCCCTCTTCCCTCAGCACACTACCCCCAGCACTCTCCCCTCAGCACTCTCCCCTCAGCAGTCTCCCCTCAGCCCTCTTCCCTCAGCACACTACCCCCAGCGGTTCCCCCTCAGCCCTCTCCCCTCAGCCCTCTTCCCTCAGCACACTTACCCCAGCACTCTCCCCTCAGCACTCTCCCCGCAGCCCTCTTCCCGCAGCCCTCGTCCCTCAGCACACTACCCCCAGCCGTTTCCCCTCAGCCCTTTCCCCTCAGCACTCTCCCCTCACCACGTACCGCGACCCACACCCGCCTCCACCTGCCTAACCATGGTGATGTATTGTGTGTCTCAGTGCCACGCGGTGACTGACCCGGAGCACCTGGCAGACACACCCCGCAGCCAGTGCCTGGACGGCCAGACGACGCAGAGCAACCGGGCGCATCAGGCTTACACCGTCCCCAGCCAGCGCCTGGGCGGCCAGCCCGCAGGGACTCTAGCAACGATGGGGAGGGCAGCTCCAACACCAGCCCTCCGGCCCAGTCCAGTGTTTTTAAAAAATATATATATTTATTAAAGATTTTTAACACAATTTTTCTCCCTTACAAACAATAACCCCCCCCCCCCGTAACAAAGAAAAACAAGAAATCGCGCAGAGCAAGATATATACATGGCAAAATGATATATTTACACAGCTTTGTACACTGGCCCTCACCCATACGTGCCAGTTTCCCCAACCCTTCATGTTATCTCTTGCTCATCCACCCTCCCAGGCAGTCCGTCCCCCCCCCCCCCTGCCCTCTCAGGACATCCCCCCCCATCCCAAGGTTGCTGCTGCTGCTGACCGACCTTCCTCTAACGCTCCACGAGATAGTCTAGGAACGGTTGCCACTGCCTGTAAAACCCCTGCGCAGACCCTCTCAAGGCGAACTTAATCCTCTCCAACTTTATGAACCCAGCCATATCATTTATCCAGGCCTCCAGGCTGGGGGGCTTCACCTCCTTCCACATTAGCAAGATCCTTCGCCGGGCTACTAGGGACGCAAAGGCCAGAATGCCGGCCTCTTTCGCCTCCTGCACTCCCGGTTCGTCCACTACTCCAAATATTGCTAGCCCCCAGCTTGGCTTGACCCGGACTTTCACCACCTGAGATATTGCTCCCGCCACTCTTCTCCAGATCCCCTCCAGTGCCGGGCATGACCAAAACATATGGACATGGGTCTCCGGGCTCCCTGAGCTCCTTCCACATCTGTCCTCTACCCTAAAGAACCTACTCAACCTCGCCCCTGTCAAGTGCGCTCTGTGGACCACCTTAAATTGTATCAGGCTGAGCCTGGCACACGAGGAGGAGGAATTAACCCTACCTAGGGCATCAGGCCACAGACCTTCCTCGATCTCCTCCCCCAGCTCCTCCTCCCATTTACCCTTCAACTCTTCTACCAGCGCTTCCCCCTCTACTTTCAACTCCTGGTGTATTTCCGACACCTTGCCCTCCTCGACCCAAACACCCGAGATCACCCTATCTTGAACTTCTTGTGCCTTGAGCAACGGGAATTCCCTCACCTGTCGCCTCACAAAAGCCCTCACCTGCATATTTCTAAAGGCATTTCCCGGAGGTAACTCGAACTTCTCCTCCAGTGCCCCTAGGCTCGCGAACGTCCCGTCGATGAACAGGTCCCCCATTCTTCCAATCCCCGCCCGATGCCAGCTCTGGAACCCCCCGTCCATCTTCCCCGGGACAAACCGGTGGTTACCCCTGATCGGGCACCACACCGATGCTCCCATTGCACCCCGGTGCCGTCTCCACTGGCCCCAGATCCTTAGCGTTGCGGCCACCACCGGGCTCGTGGTATACTTTGTCGGCGAGAGCGGCAGCGGTGCCGTCACCAACGCCCCCAGGCTCGTTCCTTTACAGGACGCCATCTCCATCCTCTTCCATGCCGTCCCCTCTCCCTCCATAACCCACTTGCGGATCATCGCCACATTTGCTGCCCAGTAGTACAAAGAACAAAGAAATGTACAGCACAGGAACAGGCCCTTCGGCCCTCCAAGCCCGTGCCGACCATGCTGCCCGACTAAACTACAATCTTCTACACTTCCTGGGTCCGTATCCCTCTATTCCCATCCTAGTCATGTATTTGTCAAGATGCCCCTTAAACATCACTATCGTCCCTGCTTCCACCACCTCCTCCGGTAGCGTGTTCCAGGCACCCACTACCCTCTGCGTAAAAAACTTGCCTCGTACATCTACTCTAAACCTTGCCCCTCTCACCTTAAACCTATGCCCCCTAGTAATTGACCCCTCTACCCTGGGGACAAGCCTCTGACTATCCACTCTGTCTATGCCCCTCATAATTTTGTAGACCTCTATCAGGTCTCCCCTCAACCTCCTTCGTTCCAGTGAGAACAAACCGAGTTTATTCAACTGCTCCTCATAGCTAATGCCCTGCATACCAGGCAACATTCTGGTAAATCTCTTCTGCACCCTCTCTAAAGCCTCCACATCCTTCTGGTAGTGTGGCGACCAGAATTGAACACTATACTCCAAATGTGGCCTAACTAAGGTTCGAGACAGCTGCAATATGACTTGCCAATTCTTATACTCAATGCCCCGGCCAATGAAGGCAAGCATGCCGTATGCCTTCTTGACTACCTTCTCCACCTGTGTTGCCCCTTTCAATGACCTGTGGACCTGTACTCTTGACTTTCAATACTCTTGAGGGTTCTACCATTCACTGTATATTCCCTACCTGCATTAGACCTTCCAAAATGCATTACCTCACATTTGTCCGGATTAAACTCCATCTGCCATCTCTCTGCCCAAGTCTCCAAACAATCTAAATCCTGCTGTATCCTCTGACAGTCCTCATCGCTATCCCCAATTCCACCAACCTTTGTGTCGTCTGCAAACTTACTAATCAGACCAGTTACATTTTCCTCCAAATCATTTATATATACTACAAAGAGCAAAGGTCCCAGCACTGATCCCTGTGGAACACCACTGGTCACAGCCCTCCAATTAGAAAAGCATCCTTCCATTGCTACTCTCTGCCTTCTATGACCTAGCCAGTTCTGTATCCACCTTGCCTGCTCACCCCTGGACCCGTGTGACTTCACCTTTTGTACTAGTCTACCATGAGGGACCTTGTCAAAGGCCTTACTGAAGTCCATATAGACAACATCCACTGCCCTACCTGCATCAATCATCTTAGTGACCTCCTCGAAAAATTCTATCGAGTTAGTGAGACACGACCTCCCCTTCACAAAACCATGCTGCCTCTCACTAATACGTCCATTTGCTTCCAAATGGGAGTAGATCCTGTCTCGAAGAATTCTCTCCAGTAATTTCCCTACCACTGAAGTAAGGCTCACCGGCCTGTAGTTCCCTGGATTATCCTTGCTACCCTTCTTAAACAGAGGAACAACATTGGCTATTCACTAGTCCTCCGGGACATCTCCTGAAGACAGTGAGGATCCAAAGATTTCTGTCAAGGCCTCAGCAATTTCCTCTCCAGCCTCCTTCAGTATTCTGGGGTAGATCCCATCAGGCCTTGGGGACTTATCTACCTTAATATTTTTTAAGACACCCAAGACCTCGTCTTTTTGGATCTCAATGTGACCCAGGCTATCTACACACCCTTCTCCAGACTCAACATCTACCAATTTCTTCTCTTTGGTGAATACTGATGCAAAGTATACATTTAGTACCTCGCCCATTTCCTCTGGCTCCACACATAGATTCCCTTGCCTATCCTTCAGTGGGCCAACCCTTTCCGTGGCTACCCTCTTGCTTTTTATGTATGTGTAAAAAGCCTTGGGATTTTCCTTAACCCTATTTGCCAATGACTTTTCGTGACCCCTTCTAGCCCTCCTGACTCCTTGCTTAAGTTCCTTCCTACTTTCCTTGTATTCCACGCAGGCTTCGTCTGTTCCCAGCCTTTTAGCCCTGACAAATGCCTCCTTTTTCTTTTTGACGAGGCCTACAATATCTCTCGTTATCCAAGGTTCCCGAAAATTGCCGTATTTATCCTTCTTCCTCACAGGAACATGCCGGTCCTGAATTCCTTTCAACTGACACTTGAAAGCCTCCCACATGTCAGATGTTGATTTGCCCTCAAACATCCACCCCCAATCTATGTTCTTCAGTTCCCGCCTAATATTGTTATAATTAGCCTTCCCCCAATTTAGCACATTCATCCTAGGACCACTCTTATCCTTGTCCACCAGTATTTTAAAACTTACTGAATTGTGGTCACTGTTACCAAAATGCTCCCCTACTGAAACATCTACCACCTGGCCGGGCTCATTCCCCAATACCAGGTCCAGTACCGCCCCTTCCCTAGTTGGACTGTCTACATATTGTTTTAAGAAGCCCTCCTGGATGCTCCTTACAAACTCCGCCCCGTCTAAGCCCCTGGCACTAAGTGAGTCCCAGTCGATATTGGGGAAGTTGAAGTCTCCCATCACCACAACCCTGTTGTTTTTACTCTTTTCCAAAATCTGTCTACCTATCTGTTCCTCTATCTCCCGCTGGCTGTTGGGAGGCCTGTAGTAAACCCCCAACATTGTGACTGCACCCTTCTTATTCCTGATCTCTACCTATATAGCCTCACTGCCCTCTGAGGTGTCCTCCCGCAGTACAGCTGTGATATTCTCCCGAACCAGTAGCGCAACTCCGCCTCCCCTTTTACATCCCCCTCTATCCCGCCTGAAACATCTAAATCCTGGAACGTTTAGCTGCCAATCCTGCCCTTCCCTCAACCAGGTCTCTGTAATGGCAACAACATCATAGTTCCAAGTACTAATCCAAGCTCTAAGTTCATCTGCCTTACCCGTAATACTTCTTGCATTAAAACATATGCACTTCAGGCCACCAGACCCGCTGTGTTCAGCAACTTCTCCCTGTCTGCTCTGCCTCAGAGCCCCACTGTCCCTATTCCCTCGTTCTCCCTCAATGCTCTCACCTTCTGACCTATTGCTCCCGTGCCCACCCCCCTGCCATACTAGTTTAAACCCTCCCGTGTGACACTAGCAAACCTCGCGGCCAGGATATTTATGCCTCTCCGGTTTAGATGCAACCCGTCCTTCTTATATGGGTCACACCTGCCCCGGAAGAGCTCCCAGTGGTCCAGATAACGGAAACCCTCCCTCCTACACCAGCTGTTTAGCCACGTGTTTAGCTGCTCTATCATCCTATTTCTAGCCTCACTGGCACGTGGCACAGAGAGTAATCCCGAGATTACAACCCTAGAGATCCTGTCTTTTAACTTTCTGCCTAGCTCCCTGAACTCCTGCTGCAGGACCTCATGCCCCTTCCTGCCTATGTCGTTAGTACCAATATGTACAACGACCTCTGCCAGTTTGCCCTCCCCCTTCAGGATGCCCTCTACCCGTTCGGAAACATCCTGGACCCTGGCACCAGGGAGGCAACATACCATCCTGGAGTCTCTTTCACATCCACAGAAGCGCCTATCTGTGCCCCTGACTATAGAGTCCCCTATTACTATTGCTCTTCTGCGCTTTGACCCTCCCTTCTGAACATCAGAGCCAGCCGTGGTGCCACTGCTCTGGCTGCTGCTGTTTTCCCCTGATGGGCTATCCCCCCCTACAGTATCCAAAGGGGTATACCTGTTCGAGAGGGGGACAACCACAGGGGATTCCTGCACTGACTGCCTGCCCTTTCTGGTGGTCACCCATTTCTCTGCCTGCACATTGGGTGTGACCACATTTACATAACGCTTTCCGCCACCTGCATGCTCCTAAGTGCATCCAATTGCTGCTCCAACCGAACCATGCGGTCTGTGAGGAGCTCCAGTTGGGTGCACTTTCTGCAGATGAAGCCATCCGGGACGCTGGAAGCCTCCCGGACCTGCCACATCTCACAGTCAGAGCACTGCACCCCTCTAACTGACATTGCGTCAATTAATTAAAATTAAAAAAAAAAATTTTTTTAATTTTATATATATTTTTTTTAATTTCAAAGTTACTGTTAACTATCTGTTTCCTAGCACTAGATTTCTAATAGAAATGCGAAAGCTAAATATAGTACTCTCCGAACTCTGGGTTAGATACCCCTCTAAATTATAATTAAGTACAGTACGAAGTCTTACAACACCAGGTTAAAGTCCAACAGGTTTGTTTCGATGTCACTAGCTTTCGGAGCGCTGCTCCTTCCTCAGGTGAATGAAGAGGTATGTTCCAGAAACACATATATAGACAAATTCAAAGATGCCAAACAATGCTTGGAATGTGAGCATTAGCAGGTGATTAAATCTTTACAGATCCAGAGATGGGGTAACCCCAGGTTAAAGAGGTGTGAATTGCATCAAGCCAGGACAGTTGGTAGGATTTTGCAGGCCAGATGGTGGGGGATGAATGTAATGTGACATGAATCCCAGGTCCCGGTTGAGGCCGCACTCATGTGTGCGGAACGTGGCTATAAGTTTCTGCTCGGCGATTCTGCGTTGTCGCGCGTCCTGAAAGCCGCCTTGGAGAACGCTTACCCGGAGATCAGAGGCTGAATGCCCTTGACTGCTGAAGTGTTCTCCGACTGGAAGGGAACATTCTTGCCTGGTGATTGTTGCGCGATGTCCGTTCATTCGTTGTCGCAGCGTCTGCATGGTCTCGCCAATGTACCACGCTTCGGGACATCCTTTCCTGCAGCGTATGAGGTAGACAACGTTGGCCGAGTCGCACGAGTACGTACCACGTACCTGGTGGGTGGTGTTCTCACGTATAATAGTGGTATCCATGTCGATGATCTGGCACGTCTTGCAGAGATTGCCATGGCAGGGTTGTGTGGTGTCGTGGTCACTGTTCTGAAGACTGGGTAGTTTGCTGCAAACAATGGTTCGTTTGAGGTTGCGCGGTTGTTTGAAGGCAAGTAGTGGGGGTGTGGGGATGATCTTGGCAAGATGTTCATCGTCATCAATGACGTGTTGAAGGCTGTGAAGAAGATGACGTAGTTTCTCCGCTCCGGGGAAGTACTGGACGACGAAGGGTATTCTGTCGGTTGTGTCCCATGTTTGTCTTCTGAGGAGGTCGGTGCGGTTTTTCGCTGTGGCGCGTTGGAACTGTCGATCGATGAGTCGAGTGCCATATCCCGTTCGTACGAGGGCATCTTTCAACATCTGTAGATGTCTGTTACGCTCCTCCTCGTCTGAGCAGATCCTGTGTATACGGAGCGCTTGTCCATAGGGGATGGCTTCTTTAATGTGTTTAGGGTGGAAGCTGGAGAAGTGGAGCATCATGAGGTTATCCGTGGGTTTGCGGTAAAGCGAAGTGCTGAGGTTACCGTCCTTGATGGAGACGAGTGTGTCCAAGAATGCAACTGATTTTGGAGAGTAGTCCATGGTGAGTCTGATGGTTGGATGGAACTTATTAATGTCATCGTGTAGTCGTTTCAGTGATTCTTCGCCGTGGGTCCAAAGGAAAAAAATGTCATCGATGTATCTGGTGTATAACATCGGTTGAAGGTCCTGTGCGGTGAATAGGTCCTGTTCAAACTTGTGCATGAAGATGTTGGCGTATTGGGGTGCGAATTTGGTCCCCATGGCTGTTCCGTGCGTCTGGATGAAGATCTTGTTGTCGAAGGTGAAGACGTTGTGATCCAGAATGAAGAGGATGAGTTGCAGAATTGCGTCTGGAGATTGGCAGTTGTCGGTGTTGAGTACTGAGGCTGTTGCAGCAATGCCGTTGTCATGGGGGATGCTGGTGTAGAGTGCCGAGACGTCCATTGTGACGAGGAATGTTCCTGGTTCAACTGGTCCATGGGTGCTGAGTTTCTGTAGGAAGTCCATCGTGTCGCGACAGAAGCTGGGCGTACCTTGTACGATGGGTTTCAAGATGCCCTCGATGTAGCCAGAGAGGTTCTCACACAAGGTCCCATTGCCTGAAACGATAGGGCAGCCTGGTGTGTTGGTCTTATGTATTTTTGGGAGGCAGTAGAGATCTCCAATGCGGGGAGTACGTGGGATGAGAGCATGTAGGGTGCTCTGAAGATCTGGATCCAAGGTCTTGATCAGTCTGTTAAGTTGGCGGATGTGTTCCTTGGTAGGATCTGCGGGTAACTGTCTGTAGTGTTCTTGGTTGTTCAGTTGTCGGTATACTTCTTTGCAGTAGTCCGTTCTGTTCAGTACGACAGTGGCCCCTCCTTTGTCTGCTGGTCGTCCGCCAGCTCTACAGCAGACGACGCAACCTGGAAACCAAGATAGAGGCCATATTCTCAACTTGCGCTCAGGACGCAGCAGACCAGCTGCGGAACACCGCCAAACAGATGAGACAACAATACTACGCCACCTATATGCACACCAAGAACAGGAAGCTTGAGAAACTCGGCATCACCACCGGCAGCTACCAAGCCACCCCCGGTGCCACAGTAGAAAACAATACAGGGAAATCTATTGTCAACTTGTCAGACTACAACCTTCAACCAGACAAAATCTAAGTCCTCAGCAGAGGGCTCAATTTCTGCACCACCACCAAAATGGACCCCATCAGTCTTGCGGCAGACACGGAGGAATTCATCAGGCGAATGAGGCTCCGGGAATTCTTCCACAGACCCCAAGAGGCCAACAGCGAACCCAAGCAGACTATCAATGAACCGAAACAGCAGACCGAGAGATCTGCGGTGCGGCAACCGAAGAGGAAAGAGTCGAATTGGACCCCTCCGGAAGGCCGCTGCCTTAGACTCGACATGTATGCTCAAGCCATCAGGAGTCGCGTCAATGCCAGATTCATCAGTCGCATTCACAAGACAGCCCCGAACGTCACCCAAGCACAACGCAATGCCATCCACGCTCTCAAGACCAACCGCAGCATCGTCATCAAACCAGCAGACAAAGGAGGGGCCACTGTCGTACTGAACAGAACGGACTACTGCAAAGAAGTATACCGACAACTGAACAACCAAGAACACTACAGACAGTTACCCGCAGATCCGACCAAGGAACACATCTGCCAACTTAACAGACTGATCAAGACCTTGGATTCAGATCTTCAGAGCACCCTACGTGCTCTCATCCCACGTACTCCCCGCATTGGAGATCTCTACTGCCTCCCAAAAATACATAAGGCCAACACACCAGGCCGCCCTATCGTTTCAGGCAATGGGACCTTGTGTGAGAACCTCTCTGGCTACATCGAAGGCATCTTGAAACCCATCGTACAAGGTACGCCCAGCTTCTGTCGCGACACGACGGACTTCCTACAGAAACTCAGCACCCATGGACCAGTTGAACCAGGAACATTCCTCGTCACAATGGACGTCTCGGCACTCTACACCAGCATCCCTCATGACAACGGCATTGCTGCAACAGCCTCAGTACTCAACACTGACAACTGCCAAACTCCAGACGCAATTCTGCAACTCATCCGCTTCATTCTGGTTCACAACGTCTTCACCTTCAACAACAAGTTCTTCATCCAGACGCACGGAACAGACATGGGGACCAAATTCGCACCCCAATACGCCAAAATCTTCATGCACAAGTTTGAACAGGACCTACTCACCGCACAGGACCTTCAACCAACGTTATACACCAGATACATCGATGACATTTTTTTCCTTTGGACCCATGGCGAAGAATCACTGAAACGACTACACGATGACATTAATAAGTTCCATCCAGCCATCAGACTCACCATGGACTACTCTCCAAAATCAGTTGCATTCTTGGACACACTCGTCTCCATCAAGGACGGTCACCTCAGCACTTCGCTTTACCGCAAACCCATGGATAGCCCCATGATGCTCCACTTCTCCAGCTTCCACCCTAAACACATTAAAGAAGCCATCCCCTATGGACAAGCGCTCCGTATACACAGGATCTGCTCAGACGAGGAGGAGCGTAACAGACATCTACAGACGTTGAAAGATGCCCTTGTACGAACGGGATATGGCACTCGACTCATCGATCGACAGTTCCAACGCGCCACAGCGAAAAACCGCACTGACCTCCTCAGAAGACAAACATGGGACACAACCGACAGAATACCCTTCGTCGTCCAGTACTTCCCCGGAGCGGAGAAACTACGTCATCTTCTTCACAGCCTTCAACACGTCATTGATGACGATGAACATCTTGCCAAGGTCATCCCCACACCCCCACTACTTGCCTTCAAACAACCGCGCAACCTCAAACGAACCACTGTTTGCAGCAAACTACCCAGTCTTCAGAACAGTGACCACGACACCACACAACCCTGCCATGGCAATCTCTGCAAGACGTGCCAGATCATCGACATGGATACCACTATTACACGTGAGAACACCACCCACCAGGTACGTGGTACGTACTCGTGCGACTCGGCCAACGTTGTCTACCTCATACGCTGCAGGAAAGGATGTCCCGAAGCGTGGTACATTGGCGAGACCATGCAGACACTGCGACAACGAATGAACGGACATCGCGCAACAATCACCAGGCAAGAATGTTCCCTTCCAGTCGGAGAACACTTCAGCAGTCAAGGGCATTCAGCCTCTGATCTCCGGGTAAGCGTTCTCCAAGGCGGCCTTCAGGACGCGCAACAACGCAGAATCGCCGAGCAGAAACTTATAGCCACGTTCCGCACACATGAGTGCGGCCTCAACCGGGACCTGGGATTCATGTCACATTACATTCATCCCCCACCATCTGGCCTGCAAAATCCTACCAACTGTCCTGGCTTGATGCAATTCACACCTCTTTAACCTGGGGTTACCCCATCTCTGGATCTGTAAAGATTTAATCACCTGCTAATGCTCGCATTCCAAGCATTGTTTGGCATCTTTGAATTTGTCTATATATGTGTTTCTGGAACATACCTCTTCATTCACCTGAGGAAGGAGCAGCGCTCCGAAAGCTAGTGACATCGAAACAAACCTGTTGGACTTTAACCTGGTGTTGTAAGACTTCGTACTGTGCTCACCCCAGTCCAACGCCGGTATCTCCACATTATAATTAAGTAATTATGTTTAATTAGTTACCGATGCTTAATTTTTTTAATTTAGTGTAGATTCCCAACCAGCCACTCAGGCCACAGCTTTTCTGTGATGTCACTTCAGTTTCCCCCCGACAGACACAATTTGAAAAAGGTATCAAAGTAAAAATGAGTAAAAATCACTTACTTACCTTCTTACCTTCTGAGTGTCTTAGATGTTCTCAGGTTCTCTCCGTGACAGAGACTGCTCCTCCACCTCCGAACCTTGACCTGCACAATGCTAATAATATAATATAATAATAATATAATATGGCACTTACCTCACACCAATGGGTCTTATTATTAGGTTAGAGGAGGAGGGCGGGTGGGAGACACTACACGTGTAGTGTCTCGGGTTTCCTCTCCACCAGAATTTATTGGTTGGGGGTGGGGAGGGGGGCGCTTCCCAGAAGTCCGTGGGTCGAAAAAAATAAAACAGAAAAGATAAGTGTTTTTTTAAAATGATAAACTTACCTCCAAGAAATCACTTGCGCACCGTTCCCGCTGAAATCGACGGGCATTGCTCCTGTGAAGGTAAGTGTTTTTTTAAAAGGATAAACTTACCTCCCAGAAATCACTTGCGCACCGCTCCCGCTTAAATCGACTGGCCTGCTCCTGTGAAGGTAAATGTTTTTTTAAAAGGATAAACTTACCTCCCAGAAATCACTTGCGCACCGTTCCCGCTGAAATCGACTGGCCTGCTCCTGTGAAGGTAAGTGTTTTTTAAAAAGGATAAACATACCTCCCAGAAATCACTTGCGCACCACTCCCGCTGAAATCGACTGGCCTGCTCCTGTGAAGGTAAGTTTTTTTTTAAAAGGATAAACTTACCTCCCAGAAATCACTTGCGCACCGCTCCGACTGAAATTGACTGGCCTGCTCCTGTGAAGGTAAGTGTTTTTTTAAAAGGATAAACTTACCTCCCAGAAATCGCTTGCGCACCGTTCCCGCTGAAATCGACTGGCCTGCTCCTGTGAAGGTAAGTGTTTTTTTAAAAGGATAAACTTACCTCCCAGAAATCGCTTGCGCACCGTTCCCGCTGAAATCGACTGGCCTGCTCCTGTGAAGGTAAGTGTTTTTTTAAAAGGATAAACTTACCTCCCAGAAATCGCTTGCGCACCGTTCCCGCTGAAATCGACTGGCCTGCTCCTGTGAAGGTAAGTGGGTTTTTTTTTCCAGGATGGTAGTAGCTCCCCAGGTTTGGCAGTGCCAAACCTCCTCAGTCCCTACTGCGTTCCAGGAACCCTCTCCTTACTCTCGGGGTCATATTCGCCCACACAAACCCCATAATACTCCTGCCTACTCTCTTAAAAAAGGCCTTAGTGTTCACGATGGGAAGGCACTGAAACACAAACAGAAACCTCGGAAGGACCACCATTTTGACCGACTGCACTCTACCCGCCAGCGAGAGCGGTAACATGTCCCATCTTTTGAAATCCTCCTCCATTTGCTCCACCAACCTCGTCAGATTCAGTTTATGTAGGGTCCCCCAACTCCTGGCTATCTGGATCCCCAGATACCGAAAGCTCCCCTCCACCCTCCTCAGCGGTAGGTCCCCTATCCCTCTTTCTTGGTCCCCCACCTGTAATAAAAAGAGCTCACTCTTCCCTACATTGAGCTGAACGCCCGAAAACTCCCCAAACTCCCTTAGAGTCTGCATGACCTCCACCATCCCATCCATTAGATCCGCCACGTACAGCAACAGGTCATCCGCATATAGCGACACCCGATGCTCTTCTCCCCCTCGGACCACCCCCTTCCATTTATTAGACTCCCTCAATGACATGGCCAATGGTTCGATCGCCAATGCGAACAACATGGGGGACAGGGGGCACCCCTGCCTCGTCCCTCGGTACAGTCGAAAGTACTCCGACCTCCGCCGGTTCGTCACTCCACTTGCCATTGGGGCTCTGTAAAGGAGCTTAACCCAATTGATAAACCCTACACCGAACCCAAACCTGCACAGCACCTCCCAGAGGTACTCCCACTCTACTCGGTCAAAGGCCTTCTCCGCGTCCATAGCTGCCACTATCTCCGCCTTTCCCTCCTCCAATGGCATCATTATCACGTTTAAGAGCCGCCGCACATTGGTGTTTAGTTGCCTGCCCTTTACAAATCCCGTCTGGTCCTCGTGGATTACCCCCGGGACACAGTCCTCGATCCTCGTGGCCAGCACTTTTGCTAGCAACTTTGCATCCACATTGAGGAGCGAGATCGGCCTGTACGATCCACATTGCAGTGGGTCCTTGTCCCGCTTTAGGATCAAAGAAATTGTCGCTTCCGACATTGTCGGGGGCAGGGTCCCCTCCTCTCTTGCCTCATTAAAGGTCCTCACCAGTAGCGGGGCCAACAGGTCTGCATACCTCCTGTAGAACTCCACCGGGAATCCGTCCGGTCCCGGGGCCATCCCCGCCTGCATGCTCCCAAAACCCTTGCTCAGCTCCTCTAACCCAATTGGTGCCCCCAAACCAGCCACCTCTTGCTTCTCCACCCTTGGGAATCTCAGCTGATCTAGGAATCGTCTCATCCCCTCTTCCCCCGCTGGGGGCTGGGATCTGTACAGCTCTTCATAAAAGGCCTTGAATACCTCGTTTATTTTCGTCGCACTCCGAACCGTGGCTCCCCTTCCATCTTTGACTCCCCCTATTTCCCTCGCTGCCATCCTCTTACGGAGCTGGTGTGCCAGCATCCGACTAGCTTTTTCCCCATACTCATAGGTCGCCCCCTGCGCTGTCCTCCACTGTGCCTCCGCCATCCCTGTGGTCAACAGGTCAAACTCCGTCTGGAGCCGTCGTCTTTCCCAAAGTAATCTTTCCTCCGGGGCCTCTGCGTATCTCCTGTCCACTCTCAAAATCTCCCCCACTAACCTCTCCCTTTCCATACCCTCTGTCTTCTCCCTATGAGCCCTAATGGAAATTAGCTCTCCCCTGATCACCGCCTCCAATGCCTCCCATACCACCCCCACCCGCACCTCCCCGTTGTCGTTGGCCTCCAAGTACCTTTCGATACACCACCTCACCTTCCCACACACCACCTCGTCCGCCAGCAGTCCCACATCCAGCCGCCACAACGGGCGTTGGTCCCTCTCCTCTCCCAGCTCCAGTTCCACCCAGTGTGGGGCATGGTCCGAAATGGCTATAGCCGAATACTCCGTCCCCCCACCCTCGGGATGAACGCCCTACCCAGAACAAAGAAATCTATCCGGGAGTAGGCTTTGTGTACATGGGAGAAGAAAGAAAATTCCCTGGCCTGCGGCCTTGCAAACCGCCATGGGTCCACTCCCCACATCTGATCCATAAACCCCCTAAGTATCTTGGCCGCCGCCGGCCTCTTTCCAGTCCTTGATTTGGAGCGGTCTAGTGCTGGATCCAACACTGTATTGAAGTCCCCTCCCATTATCAGGCCTCCTATCTCCAGGTCCGTAATGCGCCCCAACATGCGCTTCATGAATCCTACATCATCCCAGTTCGGGGCGTATACGTTTACCAACACCACCCACATCCCTTGCAGCCTACCGCTCACCATTACATATCGCCCTCCATTGTCCGCTACAGCAGTCTTGGCCTCAAATGACACCCGCTTTCCCACCAATATTGCCACCCCTCTATTCTTCGCGTCCAGTCCCGAGTGGAATACCTGTCCTACCCATCCCTTTCTTAGCCTGACCTGGTCCGCCACCTTCAGGTGTGTCTCTTGGAGCATGGCCACGTGACGCCTTCAGTCCCTTTAAGTGCGCGAACACTCAAGCCCTCTTCACCGGCCCATTCAGGCCCCTCACATTCCACGTTATCAGCCGGATTGGAGGGGCTGTCACCCCCACCACGCCCCACCGACTAGCCATCTCCTTTTCTGGGCCAGTCCCGTGTCTATGCCTCCCTCATCCTCCAGTCCCCCAGAGGGGGGATCCCCGTCCCGACCACCTCTTCTGTGTCCCATTCCCTTTCGGCCAGTGCAGCGGCAACCCTTTTTCCTCCCGTTCCCCCCCTCCCCTCTCACCCGCTAGACCCCTGTCTAGCTTTTTGTCCCCCCATGTCACTCCCGTAAGTCAGCTGACGCCTGCTGACCCCGGCTTCCCCCGCTGTCCCATTGACCTCCCCGCGTGGGAGTCTCCCCATCCATATGCATTCCTTCGTTCCCCTTCCCACCTTTCTTCCCGCACGCGGGAAAACACCCCCCGCTTTCCAAAGCCCGCTCCGCCCCCTCTGGCGCAGCTCCTGTCGCGGCCTTGTCTCTCTCCCCCAGCCCATGTAACATTTCCTGCGCGTGATTGACCCCCTACATACAACAACCATCACACATCAAACCTCAAACATCCCCCCTACCCTCACAAACCCTCAGTTAGAGTCCAACTTTTCAGCTTGTACAAAGGTCCACGCCTCTTCAGGCGTTTCAAAGTAATAGAACATAGAACATAGAACGATACAGCGCAGTACAGGCCCTTCGGCCCACGATGTTGCACCAAAACAAAAGCCATCTAACCTACACTATGCCATTATCATCCATATGCTTATCCAATAAACTTTTAAATGCCCTCAATGTTGGCGAGTTCACTACTGTTGCAGGTAGTGCATTCCACGGCCTCACCACTCTTTGCGTAAAGAACCTACCTCTGACCTCTGTCCTATATCTATTACCCCTCAGTTTAAAGCTATGTCCCCTCGTGCTAGCCATTTCCATCCGCGGGAGAAGGCTCTCACTGTCCACCCTATCTAACCCCCTGATCATTTTGTATGCCTCTATTACGTCTCCTCTTAACCTTCTTCTCTCTAACGAAAACAACCTCAAGTCCATCAGCCTTGCCTCATAAGATTTTCCCTCCATACCAGGCAACATCCTGGTAAATCTCCTCTGCACCCACTCCAAAGCTTCCACGTCCTTCCTATAATGCGGTGACCAGAACTGTACGCAATACTCCAAATGCGGCCGTACCAGAGTTTTGTACAGCTGCAACATGACCTCATGACTCCGGAACTCAATCCCTCTACCAACAAAGGCCAACACTCCATAGGCCTTCTTCACAACCCTATCAACCTGGGTGGCAACTTTCAGGGATCTATGTATATTCGGATCTCTGCATTTTCCCACTTACTGCTCCGCTCCTTCTTGGCCCATCTCAGGACCCACTCTCTGTCCGTGAACCGGTGGAACCTCACCACCATCGCCCTTGGCGGCTCATTTGCCTGGGGCATCTTCGCCAGCACCCGATGTGCCCCGTCCAATTCCAGCGGCCTCGAAGGGGCCTTCATGCCCATCATCGCCTCGAGCATCGTGCTCGCGTATGCCCCGGCATCAGCCCCCTCCACTCCCTCAGGGAGACCCAGGATTCACAGATTCTTTCTCCTCAAACTGTTCTCCAGGTCTTCGAGTCTTCCCGCCCACCTCTTGTGTAGCGCCTCGTTCTGCTCCACTCTCACCGCCAGGCCCACGAGCTCGTCCTCGTTCTGACTGGCTCTTTTCTGTACCTCCTGGATCTTAGCTTCGTGGACCTTCTGGGTGATCCCAAGTCCTTCAATTGCCGAAAGCATAGGCGCCAACATCTCCTTGCGCTGCTCCTCGAAGCAGCGCTTGATGAACTCCTGCAGCTCCCCTTTGCCCCTGGCCGCCGCCATTTTGTTTTCTTTCCCTCGCTTCTCCCGTTGCTCCAGTGCCGCTCCTTTGGCCGTTACACTTCTGGTCCGTTTAAAAAGTCTATGGAAACTCCTGAAAAAGGTCTGAGAGTCAGTTCCAGACGGGAGCTGCTGAATGCGCGACCTACTCCTCCATGGCCGCCACCGGAAGCCTCGTCCCTGCTTCTTCAATGGCCTTGGTAGATCTTTTCACAGTTGTTCCCTCTGCTGCTAGAATTCACCTCTGATAGAGTCAAGTCAGATTGCAGCTTTAAGCTTGCCCTTCCCCCGCCTGCATGCGGGAAGAGGCTTTTGTCTAAACCTGCAGCCAAAGCCAAATCTTTTACTGTTTCTGCCGGGTCTGGTAGCCAAAAGACATAACATTCCTGGGGGACACTGTCAGGGGAATGCTGCAGTCTTCTTGCCACACCGGGAAATGTCAAACAAATGCCGTGGTGGCCCTGTAAAAGAGCCCAAAGGTCCGTTCCAAGCGGGAGCTCCCGAATATGCGACCAAGCTCTGCATAGCCGCACCCGGAAGTCCAGCCCAGTCCAGTGTTGACACGACGACCCAGGACACCAGCACACAGGGCACAGACAGGCACGGCACGACGACACAGGACACTAGCACACAGGGGACAGACAGGCATGGCACGATGACACAGGACAGTAGCACACAGGGCACAGACAGGCACGGCACGATGACACAGGACACCAGCACACAGAGGACAGACAGGCACGACACGACGACACAGGACACTAGCACATAGGGCACAGACAGGCACGACACGACGACACAGGACACGAGCACACAGGGCACAGACAGGCACGGCACGATGATACAGGACACTAGCACACAGGGGACAGACAGGCACGGCACGATGATACAGGACACTAGCACATAGGGGACAGACAGGCACGACACGACGACACAAGACACGAGCACACAGGGCACAGACAGGCACGGCACGATGATACAGGACACTAACACACAGGGCACAGACAGGCACGACACAACGTCACAGGACACTAGCACACATGGCACAGACAGACATGAAAGAACACAACACGACACCACCACGGAGGGGACGAACAT
This sequence comes from Scyliorhinus torazame, assembly GCF_047496885.1. Taxonomy (NCBI): domain Eukaryota; kingdom Metazoa; phylum Chordata; class Chondrichthyes; order Carcharhiniformes; family Scyliorhinidae; genus Scyliorhinus; species Scyliorhinus torazame. The sequence continues at coordinate 53,414,009 of NC_092721.1, forward strand.
ACGGGACATGGCACCCCAGGGTACCCCCGACCACAGGTCCGATGAAGACACTGAGTTTGCGTCACAGCTGTCCCTGCACCCTCCGCCACCGCAGATACTCTCACCTCGGTTGCCCATTTTAGTGGTGAGGCTTCTGGGACACTAACTGGTGCGCACCACACAGCTGCTCTGGTACAGCAGGTGGAGGTAGGAGCAGCCGAGGGGCCGGACGGTCGGAGGGCAGCCCAACCCCGGCAAACACCTGCCGCTCAGACGGGTCCTGGCTTCCTGGAGTTCCCCCGCCCACCCATAGACCCGATGTGTCAGGGACCCAGGGGCATGAGAATGTGACGGCCGGTTTCCAGCACCTGCAGACACAAGTACAGGAGTGCATCCGCGTCCAGGAGCAGGAAATGGTGCCGGTCATGAGTGCCACACAGGCCAACGCCGCACGGGTGGCGTCCGCGGTGGAGACAATGGTGGCGACGGTGTCAGGTATGGGACTGAGTTTGCAGGGCCTGGGGCTATCTGTGCACGCTGTCTCCGCGGCCCAGGACAGGGCTGCCGTCTCACAGGCAGCCATGAGCCAGGGCCAGCTGAACATCGCAGAGACGCTCAACAGCCTGGTGCGGTCTCAGCAGGCCATGGCCCAGTCCCAGCAGGCCATCTCTGAGAGCATCAGCGCCATTGCCCGGGTGATGGACGGCGATGTACAGAGCCAGACAGGGATGCCGAACACCCTGAGCTCCATGGCTGCGAACGTCCAGACCCTGGTCGATACCAGCGCGGGCCTCCAGGACTGGCAGCGCCAGGTGATGGTGGTGACCCAGGTGCTGGATCCGCTCGCACCCCCAACCCATGGAGAGCCCCGGGGGGCCATTGGACACCCCGAGGGAGGAGGAGGTGCTGGGGCCCATTCCGGCTCCCCCTGCAGGGGGGGGGTGCCAGAACGCCGCGCCACCTCGTACTGCCCCCCGACCGTCCCTGGTGCATCTAGTGGGCAGCGGGCAGAACAGGATGGCACCATGCCATCCCAATTGCCCGAGGTGCAGCCTGGCTCATCCAGGCCGGCTGCCCCAGGAAACGGCCGCCAAAGGGGACCCTAGTCACAGGGCAGGAATCACAGGAGTCAACCTCCAGTTCTGCTGTACCGTCTGGCGGAACACCAAGACGTAGACATAGGGCCCGTAAGGCCAGAAATGTAGACACTGATGAGTAAGTTGGCCCGGGTGCAGGGCACACACTAGTTAGATGGGCTAGGGCAGTGATGTGTTGGGTATGGCGGGTCTGCGAGGACTGCGTTTACTGCAGCAGAGAGTGAGACAGGCTTCCAACACTTGATGAAATGCAACTCGATTTTATTGAACTCTTAACTATCATACATACTTTTACATGAATAGGATGGGAATTGAGGGATACGGACCCAGGAAGTGTAGAAGATTGTAGTTTAGTCGGGCAGCATGGTCAGCACGGGCTTGGAGGGCCGAAGGGCCTGTTCCTGTGCTGTACATTTCTTTGTTCTTTGTTTGTTCTAACTGTGGGTTGACACTATGCTGACTTGACTGGAGACCTGAGGCTAACCTGACCAGACTATCTTACTAACACATCGTGGACGTTCTAGTTGTTGCTTACAGGCTCTGACTGTCTCAGAGGCTGCATCCCAAGAGAGCGGGAAAACTAGTGCGCTCTGGCTTTATAATGGTCGTGTCCTGTCTGGTGATTGGCTGCTGTGTTCTGTGTGTTCACTGGTCATCCTGTGTGTCAATCACTGCCTGTCTGTGCACCGACATATACCTGTGTGTATATTATGACATCTCCCCCCCCTTTTTTTTTTACTTGTTAAAAAATGTGTGTAAGTCAATAAATAGTGAGTGTGTGTGTGTGTGCACAGGAACCAGACTATATACAAAGTATGTTGACATATTCACATGGGAAGGTGTCTAGTGCAGATAGAGGGTAGATAACAAATTAGGAAGAAACAATATGTACAGATGTGTAAACGGATCACAAGGTAATGCAACATTCAGTCTATAAATTCAGTCTCTGTGGCGGGCGACGAGTTCTGGTTGACCGCCTCAAGGGTGGGTCAGGGGCCACCTGCACTTGAACGGGCGGAACTGCCTCCGATGTAGAGGTTGGTAAAAGAACTGGCAGATCGGTGGCCTTGTGGAAGGGTGCATCCTGAGGAACCAGCATGCGAGGCGGGACATCACGTTCAGGTGGCGGGCGTGGAAGTAGCCGCAGTGCCCGCCTATTACACCGAAGAAAGGAGCCATCATGCATGCGAACGAGGAACGATCTCGGGGCCACTTGCTTAACCACCAAAGTCACGGCAGACCAGCTACCATCAGGTAGCTGAACACGAACTCGATCAGCAAGAGCCAGAGAGGGAGATCCGTGGCGTGTGCATCGTACGCCGACTTGCATTGATCCCGAGACTGTTGCATCCTCTGCAGGACAGGAAGATTGTCAAGGTCCGGGATGTGGATAGCCGGCACCGTCGTCCGTAGTGTGCAGTTCATTAGCAACTGTTCTGGGGACAGGCCAGCGGACAAAGGAGTCGCCCGGTAGGCTAACAGTGGCAGGTTAAAATCCGAAATGAGTCAGCAGCTTTGCACAACATTCGACTGGGGTGTGGGGGCTTGAAGTGACGTGCGTAAAATTGTACCGCCGGGCAAAATCCGTCCACTCCTGGCTGAAGAAACAAGGGAGTTGCTTCACCTTCTTCGCTGGAAGCATCGTATGCTTGGTGATGATGTCCACCCGGAATGGGGATGTGAGGCCCTCGGTGTCGGAATCTGGAACCATGTCAGAGTCGGAGTCTGCAACGGGTTGCTGTACTGACCGGACGTTCCTCCGCTGTGACTGGGATCACTGTGTATTGGGCAGTTGAGCAGATCTGCACAGGGCTGTGTAGTGGCCAAGCTTGCCACACTGGAGACAGCGTCGAGATTTCGTGGCACATTGCCACTTTAAATGGGCGGAGCCACAGTTGTTGCATGTCATGGCGCCGACGTCAGGACGCTCTGTGCACCACCGCGCATGCACGGTGTGGTCGAACGATGTTCACACATGCGCAGTTCGATCCTCGGCCTCGCCATCCCCTTGGTCGTGGCGCGCATGCGCAGGAGCCCGGGAAAGGTGCGCAAAATGGCCGCCCTCATCCAGACTCAGGCCCTGGAGCTGTTTTACGGCCTGCACCCGCTCCGCATCGTGGGGGCCTTGCCGTGCCATCTTTGCCGCCTTGATATAGGAGTACCGGTTGTTAGCGTGCTCGTGGAGGATGCAGGTTTCGATGGCGATGGTACGGGTGAGCTGCTTAATTTTAAGGAGCTGCTGGCGAAGGGGATCGGAGTGGACCCCGAAAACGATCTGGTCGCGGACCATGGAGTCGGAAGTGGAGCCGTAGTTGCAGGACTGCGCGAGGATATGGAGGTGGGTTAAGAAGGACTGAAAAGGTTCATCCTTACCCTGAAGCCTCTGCTGGAACACATAGCGTTCAAAGCTCTCGTTGACTTTGATGTCACAGTGGATGTCGAACTTCAGCAGGACTGTTTTAAACTTTGTCTTGTCCTCGCCTTCAGCAAAGGTGAGGGAGTTGAAGATGTGGATAGCATGGACCCAGGCTGTAGAGGGGAAGAGAGCGATCTTCCTGGCATCCGATGCGGTTTCGAGGTCGGTGGCGTCACGATACAGTTGGAACTTTTGCTTGAAAACCTTCCAGTTAGCACCGAGGTTGCCGGTGATGCGGAGCTGCGGGGGAGGGCGGACGCTGTCCATGTTACCGGATGGCTGATCGCTGGTCAAAGGCAGACTATCTCAAGGTGGGTCCGTCAAACTCAAGCATAACTCACTGGTACCATGATGTGTTGGGTATGCCGGGTCTACGAGGACTGTGTTTGCTGCAGCAGTGAGAGAGACAGGCTTCCAACACTTGAAGAAATGCAACTCGATTTTATTGAACTCTTAACTATCATATATACTTTAACTGTGGGTTGATACTATGCTGACTTGACTGGAGACCTGAGGCTAACCTGACCAGACTATCTTACTACCACATGGTGTATGTTCTAGTTGCTGCTCATGGGCTCTGACTGTCTCAGAGGCTGGATCCCCAGAGAGCGGGAAAACTAGTGCGCTCTGGCTTTATAATGGTCGTGTCCTGTCTGGTGATTGGCTGCTGTGTTCTGTGTGTTCACTGGTCATCCTTTGTGTCAATCACTGCCTGTCTGTGCACCATCATATACCTGTGTGTATATTATGACAGGCACATGTACAGGACGCCTGTCGGTGGTGGGGGAGGTGCCGAACTCTGCTGTCTGTGCCCATGCCCATCACTGCTGACCACCACCGTGATCGCCGAAATGTGCAGCTACCAGCAATACCCGTGCCTGCTGGCCCAGCCGGCGGCGCTGGGCAGGCTCCTGTTGCCGTCCATCCGCCATGTCCCGTGAATCTGCTTCCCCTTTGCCATCCCCCTCATCTAGAGTAGAGATCCCCTCTTCCTGACCGTCCTCCTCTTCCTCCTCCAACGCATCTCCCCTCTGCTGGGCTATGTTGTGCAGGACGCAGCAGACCACGACGATGCGGCCGATCCTCTCCGACGGGTACTGTAGGGCCCCCCCAGAGCGGTCCAGGCAACTGAAGCACATCTTCAGCAGCCCAAAGCACCTCTCGGCCACACTGCTGGTCGCTGCATGAGCATCATTGTAGCGGCGCTCTGCGTCGGTCTGTGGCCTCCGGAGAGGCGTCATCAGCCACGACCGCAACGGATAACCCCTGTCGCCCAGCAACCAGCCATGCAGGCGGGGGGGGGTCGGGGGTGTCCCTCAAACATGGCGGGGACGAATGATTGGGAGAGTATAAAGGATTCATGCACACTGGTGCTGAGTGCAGGATCGTCATCCTGTAAGAACAAAGAACAAAGAAAAGTACAGCACAGGAACAGGCATTTCGGCCCTCCAAGCCCGTGCCAACCATACTGCCCATCTAAACTAAAATCTTCTATACTTCCTGGGTCCGTGTCCCTCGATTCCCATCTTATTCATGTATTTGTCAAGCCCCTTAAATGTCACTATCGTCCCTGCTTCCACCACCTCCTCCGGCAGCGAGTTCCAGGCACCCACTACCCTCTGTGTAAAAAACTTGCCTCGTACATCTCCTCTAAACCTTGCCCCTCGCACCTTAAACGTACTCCCCCTAGTATGACCCCTCTTACCCTGGGAAAAGCCTCTGACTATCCACTCTGTCTATGCCCCTCATAATTTTGTAGATCTCTATCAGGTCGCCCCTCAACCTACGTCATTCCAGTGAGAACAAACCGAGTTTATTCAACTGCTTCTCATAGCTAATGCCCTCCATACCAGGCAACATTCTGGTAAATCTGTTCTGCACCCTCTCTGAAGCCTCCACATCCTACTGGTAGTTTGGCGACCAGAATTGAACACTATACTCCAAGTGTGGCCTAACTAAGGTTCTATACAGCTGCAACATGACTTGCCAATTCTTATACTCAATGCCTCGGCCAATGAAGGCAAGCATGCCGTATGCCTTCTTGACTACCTTCTCCACCTGTGTTGCCCCTTTCAGTGACCTGTGGACCTGTACACCTAGATCTCTTTGACTTTCAATACTCTTGAGGGTTCTACCATTCACTGTATATTCCCTACCTGCATTAGACCTTCCAAAATGCATTACCTCACATTTGTCCGGATTAAACTCCATCTGCCATCTCTCCACCCAAGTCTCCAAACAATCTAAATCCTGCTGAATCCTCTGACAGTCCTCATCGCTTTCCGCAATTCCACCAACCTTTGTGTCGTCTGCAAACTTACTAATCAGACCAGTTACATTTTCCTCCAAATCATTTATATATACTACGAACAGCAAAGGTCCCAGCACTGATCCCTGCGGAACACCACTAGTCACAGCCCTCCAATTAGAAAAGCACCCTTCCATTGCTACTCTCTGCCTTCTATGGGTCACAGACCACCTGCACGTTCATTAAATATGTACCCTTTCTGTTCAGGCACAGGACCCTTTCCTCCGACGTGGGCCGCATGGCGACGTGCACTCCATCGATCACGCCCTGCACCATGAGTATCCGGGCAACAGCGGCGAAACCCGCTGCGCGGGCATCCTGGTGGGCGCGGTCCACATGTCTGCGATGTCGTACAACGCTTCGGTGACCGCCCGGATGCATCTGTGCACCGATGGCTGGGAGATGCCGGACAGATCCCCACTCGGTGACTGGAACGTCCCCGTCGCGGAGAAGTTGAGGGCGACCGTCACTTTGACGGCCACCAGGAGGACATGTCCACCCCCGGTCCCACGTGGTGCCAGGTGTGTGCCATCAGGTGGCAGATGTTGGCGTCGATCTCCCGGCTCAGCCAGAGTCTCCTCCTGCACGCACTGTCCGGGAGGCCCTCGAAGGACATGCGGGGCTGGTACACACGTTGTCGCATCGGATGCCTCCGTGGCCGTGGCACACCCTCCTCCTGCTCCTCCTCCTCCTGCTGTGGCTTCCCCACGTCGTGGTGCTCCTCCTGCGCCTCTCGGGCGTGTGGCCCTGCGACCTGGGCGGTTTGCACGTGCCGCACTTTAGCCCGCTGCTCTACAACAGGCTCCGTCACCTCCCTGTCATGCCCCTGCTCCAGCGGGGCCCGCTCCACGCCGTCACCCATCTCATCCTGCAGCATCAGCCAGCACGACTGGCTGACGCTGCTTTATACCATGTTAGAACGGCGCCGGCTATCCCAGTGACATCCGGTCACGCCCACGGGACCTCAGCCCCTCCGGCCCGGAGAATCCCTGCTGCAGCGGAGAATCGCCGCTGCGACCATTTTCGGCGATTCTCCGAGCGGCCGGGCGCCATGCGCAGGTGCCAATTTTGCCACGCATCGGAGAATTGCATCCCGGCGTCGCAGCAGCATCGCGTGATTCGCGCGGCACCGCGGCGATTCTCCGACCCGGCGGGAGGTCGGAGAATTCCGCTGCAGAAGTCATCTTTGATGACCACACCGGTTCTATCATTGACTCAATAAGAGAAACCAAAATTCGATTGATGCCAGCCAAAATGGCATTGGAGCGGTATTATTGCAAAGAGCAGATGACAATTCATGGAAACCAGTTGCATTTGCATTTCACTCTATGACCCAGACGGAGCGGAGATATGCTCAAATCGAAAAAGAATGTTTAGGCCTGGTAATGGGCATCAGTAAATTTCACTATTACCTTTATGGACTACCACATTTTATTGCAGAGACTGACCATCGTCCGCTGGTAAGCATCATTAAGAATGACATGTCGCCGCGCCTCCAGCATATGCTGATGAAGCTGCGTCGGTATGATTTTGAATTAGTTTACACACCAGGCAAAGAGTTAATCCTTGTGGATGCACTACCCAGAGCCACGGTGTACACTGAGGAAACAGCAGTTGACGTCGGCAAAAAGCTTACTGTGTATGGTTCACAGTGTACTTCATTAGACAACAGAGTATTCAATCTAAAGTATTGAAAATATCGGCTAAAAGAAACCTCAATACACTTTACACTTTTTTTTTATGTGTATGTTGCTGATAGAGTGGGTTACCACACTATCCTTTCACTTTGGGAGTTTGAATTGAGATGCAGCCCAGTCTGATTCACCAAATTTCCCAGTCGAATTGGCTGCAAAACAATTTTGGACAGGTTAAATCTTGTTACTAGCAGTTGGAGAGACATGATTCCGCAGCACAGGATTTCTTTGAATTTGCTTCTAATAATCTTTTATTAATCTTACACCCAAGTCAATCAGAAGGCTTGAGTCATTCAGAAGGCTTTAGTCATCAATAGAAACAAAACCAGATTGATATTGAGGGAGAAGGGGGAGAAATTGTTTGGGGCAGGAGTTTAGATACACCGTTGGCTTTACTCCAAGTCCAGTTCGTGTTAAACTTGATCTTCAAATGTTGTTCTGATGTCTGATTCAAAGGAGATAAATATTTCTTAATGCTAGTGTTCCTTACTTTAATACGGTAAAAATTCAACCCTCACCTCCCCTTTAAAAAATTAAAGTGTGGCTTGAACTGAGTGAGAAGATAAGAATTTGGTGAGTGAGCGAGTTCAGGGAAGGTGTGGGGGCTGGTGGAAGAAGGTGCTCGCTTTCTCTACCTTTTTCTCCCTCCAGTAGTTGGTTCTGAGGAGTCTAAAACCAGAGGGCATAGGTTTAAGGTGAGAGGAGAGAGATACAAAAGAGACCAGAGGGGAAATTTCTTCACACAGAAGGTGGTGAGCATCTGGAACAGGCTGCGAGAGGCAGTGGTAAAGGCGGGTACAATCTTGTCTTTTAAAAAGCAGTTTAACAGTTACATGGGCAGGTAGATGTAGAGGGATATGGACCAAATGCGGCCACATGGGACTAGCTTCGTGATAGAAACTGGCTGGCATGGACAAGCTGGGCTGAAGGTCTGTAAACATCTATGACTCTATGACGTTGTGCTTAGTGTTGAAGCACAAGCAAACTTTATTGCTGATATGCTACCTGTCATAATATACACCAGTATATTATGGTGCAGATACACACACACACACTGACATGCAGTGGCACCAATCAGCATACACAACACCGCAGCCAATCACGGTGTGCGCGTCTCTGTTGACGACATCATCATTTGGTCCAGCACCCCGCAGGAGCATATCAGTCGCCTCCAGCGCGTTTTCAAATGAATACGGGACCAAGGCCTTCGCCTCAACAGAGCCAAATGTTCCTTCGGCCAGACGGAACTCAAGTTCCTAGGGGACCACATCTCCCAGTTGGTTATGCGGCCGAATGCGGACAAGGTGGCAGCCATCACGGCCATGCAGAAGCCTGCGGATAAGAAGGCGGTCCTCCGATTTTTGGGCATGGTCAACTTCCTGGGGAAGTTCATCCCCAACCACGCCTCCCATACCACAGCTCTCCGGAACCTGGTCAGGAAGACGACAGACTTCCAATGGCTTCCCGCCCACGAGCGCGAATGGGAGGAGCTTAAGACCAAGCTTACCACGGCCCCGGTATTGGCATTTTTTGATCCCACGAAGGAAACAAAAATTTCAACGGATGCCAGCCAGTCCGGCTTTGGGGCGGTGCTCCTGCAATGTGATGAGGCCTCATCATGGGCTCCAGTTGCATATGCGTCACGTAACATGACCCCCACGGATCAGCGCTACGCACAGATCGAAAAGGAGTGCCTGGGCCTGTTGACTGGGGTCGACAAATTTCATGATTACGTGTACGGCCTCCCCCAATTCACTGTCGAGACCAGCCGTCGCCCGCTGGTCAACATTATACAAAAAGAACTGAATGATATGACCCCTCGCCTCCAGCGCATTCTGCTTAAACTCCGGCGGTACGATTTCCAGCTCCTATACACCCCGGGCAAGGACCTGATCATAGCCGACGCTCTGTCCAGGGCAGTCAACACCCCGTGTGACCCAGAGGGGTTCGTCTGCCAGGTTGACGCCCATGTGGCCTTCACGGCCTCCAATCTGCCGGCCACAGATGAACGCCTTATCCACATTCGCCGCGAGACTGCGGCTGACCCCCTACTACAGCGTGTCATGCGCTACATGATGGACGGGTGGCTCAAGGGCCAATGCCCGCAGTTCTACAATATCAGAGACGATCTGGCAGTGTTCGATGGTGTCCTCCTGAAGCTAGACCGCATCGTGATCCCGCACAGCATGCGCCAGCTCGTTTTGGAACAGCTACACGAGGGCCATCTTGGTGTGCAGAAGGGCCGACGGGGGGGCCCGAGAGGCTGTGTACTGGCCCGGCATCAATGAGGACATTGCCAACACAGTGCTCAACTGCCCCACCTGTCAGCGGTTCCAGCCAGCCCAACCACGTGAGACCCTACAGCCCCATGAGTTGGTCACGTCCCCTTGGTCTAAGGTAGGCGTTGACCTGTTCCATACGCTCGGCAGGGACTATGTTCTGATTGTAGACTATTTTTTTAACTACCCGGAGGTCGTACGCCTGCACGACATCACATCATCGGTGGTCATCCGTGCCTGCAAGGAGACCTTTGCTCGTCACGGCATCCCACTCACTTGATGTCGGACAATGGCCCCTGCTTCACGAGCCAGGAATGGTCCAACTTTGCCAGCAGGTACAACTTTGTGCATGTGACATCCAGTCCCCTGCACCCCCAATCCAATGGCTAAGCAGAAAAGGGCTTCCACATCGTCAAACAGTTCCTCTGCAAGGCTGCTGATGCAGGATCCGACTTCTACCTCGCCTTGCTGGCCTATCATTCGGCCCCATTCTCCACGGGCCTGTCGCCAACCCAGCTGCTCATGGGTCGCACCCTCAGGACCACGGTGCCGTCCATTCACGTCCCAGACCTCGACAGCGGATGCAACAGTCTCGTGCACAACACAAGGCGGCGCATGACGCTCGGGCGACTGATCTCCCTGCTCTGGCGCCGGATGGCAACGTCCGCATCCATTTTCTGGCGGGTGGCTGGTCTGGAACTGCTGTGGTTCTTCGGCAGGTGTCTCCCTGCTCGTTCCTGGTTCATCTGCCAGATGGTTCCATTCATCGCTGCAACCGGGGTGCCCTTCGTCTCGTTCCGCGCTCGCTACGTGATCCTCCACCGGTGCCACGCCCTCCTGTTGTCCCCAACCTGGACTATGTGAAGATTCCGAATACTCTGCATCCTCCTCACTCTGCCATGGCCCAGCCCGTTCCTCATCCGGTGGCTCCTGACCCACCCTTGAGGCGGTCAACCAGAATTCGTCGCCCACCTCAAAGACTTGACTTATGAGTTTTACAATGTTGGACTCTTTGATCTGTTCTGTTATCCTGTTTCATCGTTCCAGTAGTTTGTATATAATGTTCATTTCATTGTTGGTGTGACACCCTATTTCTCTGCACCAGGCACCTTCCCGTGTAAATAGATTAGCCTCATGTACATAGTCATGTAAATAACATGCACACACATAGTCAGGTACATTCACTACATGATATTTATTGTCACGCAGGCACATGTTCTTTATATAAAAGGGGGATGTCATAACATACACCAGTATATTATGATGCAGGCACACACACACACACTGATGGACATGCAGTGGGACCAATCAGCATACACAACACCGCAGCCAATCACCAGTGAGAGCACACGTACTGGAAAGACAGGGGACAGGAGAGTTCCCGCTAATTCTAGTAGCAGCCAGCTCGGAGCACAGAGCTCACAGCCTGCAACACAGACATTCACCATGTGCTGAGTGCATCACCTGGTTAGGACTAGGCAAGGGTCAACAGTTAAAGCTGGTATTGCATTTACCCACAGTTCAAGTATGTTAATATAGTTGACCTTATAATAAAATAGAGTTGCACCACTTCAAGTGTTGGTGACCTGTTTGTGATCCAGAACACCCAACACATCACTACCTGTAACAGATGCCAAATTACAGTTGATCAAGGATGAAACTGACTAAGACGCTACACTTCAGCAAGTGATTCCATACCGACGTGAATGACGGCCTAAACGCAAATGTATCAGCTAGCGCAACGTAAAGGACAACCTCTCTGTCACCAATGGATTTCTGCTAAAAGGGGATCGAACAGAACATTTAGACCAAATACATGAAGGACATCAGGGAATCAAAAAGTGTAGACGCAGGGCCTGACAATCGGTATACTGGCTGGGGATAAATACATATGTGGACACTTACTTTCAGAAATATCATGTATGTCAAATGCATCAACCGGCACAATGTAAACAAACCTTGGTGGAAAGTGAACTTATCACGCAACCATGGGCAAAAGTCACATTGGATTTATTTTACTTCAAAGGACATGATTACTTAATCATCATTGACTATTATTCCAATTTTCCAGAAGTCATTACGCTATCTGACTCGACTGCACACTCAGTCGTGAGGGCAACTAAATCAGTGTTCGCTAGACATGGCATACCGATAACTGTTGTCACGGATAATGGACCATGCTTTAGTAGTGTGGAATGGTTACAATTTGCAGATGCATACAACTTCACACATGCAAATTCCAGTCCACTGTATCCACAAGTGGGCAGCACGGTTGTACAGTGGTTAGCACAGCTCCAGGGTCCCAGATTCGATTCCCAGTTTGGGTCACTGTCTATTCGGAGTCTGCACATTCTCCCCATGCCTGCGTGGGTTTCCTCCGGGTGCTCCGGTTTCCTCCCACAGTCCAAAGATGTGCGGGTTAGGTGGATTGGTCATGCTAAATTGCCCTTAGTGTCCAAAGGGGTTGGGTGGGGTTGCTGGGTTGCGGGGATGGATTGGGGGTGTGGACTTGGGTGGGTGCTCTTTCCAGGGGCCGGTGTGGACTTGATGGGCCGAGTGGCCTCCTTCTGCACTGTAAATTCTATAATTCTATGAAGCAAATGGTAAAGCTGAAAAAGAGGTTGAAATTGTGAAGCAGTTATTTAAGAAAGCATGTGATGCTAAGAAGGACTTTGCACTAGCACTGTTGACTTACAGGGCTACACCTTTATCATCAGGCTTCCATCCCGCACAATTGCTAATGGGAAGAAAACTACGTACAACATTACCAGCGTTAATAGTTCTGAATGTAGATGACCAGGTCGTGCAGACAAAACTGCAACAACTGAAGGATTTACAAATATTATACAACATAAAAATTCCTGTTGAGTTCGGGAACTAGGTTTGGTTACATGTTTAAAAATAATTCCAGAGCAACATATTTTGGCCAGGATAAGGCCATATGGGCCATATGTTCACCCAAGCTGTGTATTCAATGATTTCAAATTTTATAGCAAGTAATATGTTACTGGAAAAATATTTACCAACAGCAAGGTGTAAAAGAGTGACATAATTCAAAATCAATTAAAGACTCAGGAGAAAATAATTTGAGTACCCAAAATATTATTTTTAAAATCCTTTAGTTTGATTCAAAATAATAAAGTATGATTGTTCTTTTTTGTAGTTAATATAACTATTTCAGCGGTATTTGTACGTGTGCAGTAATCACCACAAATATGTTTGCAGGAAGGCAGAATAATATCTGGTATATTCGGTCCATGGAGTCTATGCCAGCCCTCCGTGAAGCAATTTCCTCTCTATCCTTGTAGTTCTGAGGTTCATTTAGTTCAAGTGTCTATCCAAGTTTAGAGAGCGAGAAAAAGAAACATATTCACCAACCTAAACTGTTTCCCTCTGATGTCTTACTTTGAGTTTTTCTGAATTTACTTTGATTTTCACTCAATTCATTACATCTACCATCTCCACTTCTACTGATAGCTTTTCAGGATCTTCTTCCTTAGTAAACAACAATCCAAATATTTACTAGGTGATCAAGCCTTGCCTTGAGCCTCTAAGCACATATCACACTCTATGTACCCAAATATGAGCACTCCACCTCTTATTACGTGTAGTATAAGGATCCGGCACATAGAAGGTTAATGAGGGACTGAGCACAGTATCATCCATACAGTGACGTAAAAGAAGCATGACCCACATCTAGGGGTCAGTGTGGTAACTGACAATACCATATGTATAGCTCAGAAATAGGAAGAGTGTAGGCACAATGTTGGGGATTTACTATAGGCCTCCCAACAGCCTGCGGGAGATAGAAGAACAAATATGTAGGCAGATTTTGACAAGGTGTAAAAGTAATAGGGTTGTTGTGGTGGATGATTTTAACTTCCCCTATATTGACTGAGACTTACTTAGTGCTAGCGGTGTGGATGGGGCAGAATTTGTAAGGAGCATCCATGAGGGCTTCTTGAAACAGTGGGCTACATTCTCCGACCCCCCGCCGGGTCGGAGAATGCGGGGGGCTGGCGTGAATCCCGCACCCGCCGGTTGCTGAAGTCTCCGGCACCGGATATTCGGCGGGGGCGGGAATCGCGCCGCGCCGGTTGGCGGGCCCCCCCGCTCGATTCTCCGGCCCGAATGGGCCGAAGTCCCGCTGATAAATTGCCTGTCCCGCCGGCGTAAATTAAATCACCTACCTTACCGGCGGGACAAGGCGGCGTGGGCGGGCTCCGGGGTCCAGGGCGATCTGGCCCTGGGGGGTGCCCCCCGATCCGCGGGCGGGCCTGTGCCGTGGGGGCACTCTTTCCCTTCCGCCTCCGCCACGGTCTCCACCATGGCGGAGGCGGAAGAGACTCCCTCCACTGCGCATGCGTGGGAAACTGTCAGCGGCCGCTGACGCTCCCGCGCATGCGCCGCCCGGGGATGTAATTTCCGCGCCAGCTGGCGGGGCAACAAAGGCCGTTTCCGCCAGCTGGCGGGGCGGAAATTCCTCCTGCGTCGGCCTAGCCCCTCAATGTTGGGGCTCGGCCCCCAAAGATGCGGAGCATTCCGCACCTTTGGGGCGGCGCGATGCCCGTCTGATTGGCGCCGTTTTGGGCACCAGTCGGCGGACATCACGCCGTTTCGGGAGAATTTCGCCCAGTATGTAGATAGTCCAACTAGGACTGGTATTGGGAATGAGGCCGGTCAGATGGTTGAAATTTCAGTAGAGGAGCGGGAACAGTGACCACAATTCAGTAAACTTTAAGGTACTGATGGATAAAGATAACTATTGTCCTCAGGTGAAGGTGCTAAATTGGGGGATCGCTAATTACAACAATATTAGGCAGGAACTGAAGAATGTAGATTGGAGGCAGATGTTTGAGGGCAAATCAACATTTGGCATGTGGGAAGCTTTCAAGTGTGAGTTGAAAGGAACTCAGGACCGGCACATTCCTGTAAGGATGAAGGATAAGTATGGCAAGTTTCGGGAACCTTGGATAGCAAGTGATATTGTGAGCCTAGTCAAAAAGGAAAAGGAATCATTTGTCAAGGCTAGGAGGCTGGGAACACAGGAAGCAAGAGTGGAATACAAGGAAAGTAGAAAGAAACTTAAGCAAGGAGTCAGGAGGGCTAAAAGCGGTCACGAAAAGTCATTGGCTAGCAGGATTAAGGAAAATCCCAAGGCTTTTTATACATATATGAGGTACCCTCAATAACGAAGCTTAGAGATTAAACTGTAAAGAAAGCTTTATTCGACTAAGAACTATGTTAGAGCTGAGACAAGTGCTGACTGCTACACAGCCCATGAGGCAGCCCTTTATATATGGCTCACAGATGGGCGGAGCCAGAGGCGGAGTCCCCAGGGTTCCAAGCCCGGTCTTAAAGGGGACATCACCTTACATGATGATAAGGCAGTAATCGTTCATCACAATATATATATATATTATAAAGAGCAAGAGGGTAGCAAGGGAGAGGACAGGGGAGTGAATCTATACGTGGAGCCAGAGGAAATGGGCAAGGTATTAAATGAGTACTTTGCATATGTATTCACCAAACAGAAGGACTTGGTGGATGTTGAGGCTGGGGAAGGGTGCATAGATAGTTTAGGTCATATTGAGATAAAAAAGGAGGAGGTATTGGGGTTCTTGAAAAAAATTAAGGTAGACAAGTCCTCAGGGCCTGATGGGATTTTCCCCAGAATACTGAGAGAGGCAAGGGGGAAAATTGATGGGGCCTTCAGAGAAATCTTTGTATCCTCACTGGCTACTGGGGAGGTCCCAGAGGATTTGAGAATAGCCAATGTTCATCCTTTGTTTAAGAAGGGTAGCAAGGATAATCCAGGTAATTACAGGCTGGTGAATCTTACGTCAGTGGTAGAGAAATTATTAGAGAGGATTCTTCGAGACAGGATTTACTTCCATTTGGAACTAAGTGGACATATTAGTGAGAGACAACATGGATTTGTGAAGGGGAGGTCGTGTTTCACTAACTTGATCGAGTTTTTTGAGGAAGAGACAAAGATGATTAATGAGGGTAGGGCAGTGGACGTTGTCTACAGGGATTTCAGTGAGGCCTCTGACAAGGTCCCTCGTGGCACACTGGTACAGAAGGTGAAGTCGCACGGGTCAAAGGTGAGCTGGCAAGATGGATACAAAACTGGCTGGGCCATAGAAGGCAGAGTGTAGCAGTGGAAGGGTGTGTTTCTGAATGGAGGGCTGTGACGAGTGACATTCCTCAGGGACCTGTGTTGGGATCTTTACTATTTGTAATATATAAATGATTTGGAGGAAAATGAACTGGTTTGATTCGTAAGTTTGTGGATGACACAAAGGTTGGTGGAATTGCAGTTAGCGATGTGGACCATCAGAAGATACAGCAGGATATAGATCGGTTGGAGACTTGGGCGGAGAGGTGGCAGATGGAGTTTAAACCGGACAAATGTGAGGTAATGCATTTGGAAGGTCTAATGCAGATGGGAAATATACAATAAATGACAGAACCCTTAAGAGTATTGATAGGCAGAAGGATCTGGGTGCACAAGTACACAGGGCACTGAAAGTGGCAAAGCAGGTGGAGAAGGTAGTCAAGAGGGCATACGGCATGCTTGCCTTCATTGGCCGGGGCACTGAGTTTAAAAATTGGCAAGTCATGTTACAGCTTTATAGAACCTTAGTTAGGCCACACTTGGAGTATAGTGTTCAATTCTGATCGCCACACTACCAGAAGGATGTGAAGGGCTGGAGAGGGTACAGAAAAGATTTACCAGGATGTTGCCTGGTGTGGAGGGCAATTGCTATGAGGAGAGGTTGGCGAAACCTTGTTTGTTCTCACTGGAACAACGGAGGTTGAGGGGCGACCTGATAGAAGTCTGCAACATTATGAGGGGCATGGACAGAGTGGATAGTCAGAAGCTTTTTCCCAGGGTGAAAGAATCAATTACTAGAGGACATAGGTTTATGGTGCGAGGGGCAAGGTTTAAAGGAGATGTACGAGGCAAGTTTTTTACACAGAGGGTGATGGGAGCCTGAACCCGCTTTCGGGGAAGTAGTAGAAGCAGATACGATAGTGACTTTTAAGGGGCGTCTTGACAAATATATGAATAAGATGGGAAAAGAGGGATATGGTCCCGGGAATGGTAGGGGGATTTAGTTCAGACAGATAGCATGGTCTGTGCAGGCTTGGAGGGCCGAAGGGCCTGTTCCTGTGCTGTAATTTCCTTTGTTCTGTGTTCTAAAGGCTTGGAAACTAAATTCCTCATTGCAGAAGAAGACTCCATTGAATCCAATGGAAGTACAGCTTCAATGCCCAGAGTTTGCAGAGTGAGCAGACTTATAGGGGTAGCTACAAATTTAAATACCCTGGACAACAAAAGTCCTGATAAATGTTAAATACTGTTGTGGCCAGAAAATGCCTTTTAAATTGCAGTTCAACAAACCAATTCATGAATCGGAGCTTGAACATATGGTGGCCAAGCTTATTCTGAACAAAGAAAAAATAATCAGGAATAAAAATGTAATTGTGATTGAGTAGGCAACTTTGAAAACCCAGCAAAAACTGGCATTGAACACTTCCAAGACCTGAAAACATTGCACCATAGCGGGAAGGCTCTGATCAGTCAATACCATTATTGCAGCAGCCCAAAGCTGGAAAACCCTTTGTGAAGTATACAGAAGTGCTATTTTGGATTTTCACAAACCTTTAAATGTTGAACCTGCAATTTAAAAAAATTAGCCATGGATCAGAAATCCACTCTCAGATCAATTTTAAGTTATCCAATGTCCAGATCAATTACAAAATTTGGGACTTTCGTGAAAGAGATTCCTGAGTTATATGATTGTTTCAGGTCTGGCTAATAAAACAAAAGCTGAGCAAGTTAACACACTGTCATCTTCGGTAGAATCATAGAATTTTGACTTCCGGTGGCGGCTATGAGGAAGTAAGTTGCACATTTGGTGGCTCTCGCGCCGGTCAGACTTTTAGACCTTTACTCCTGGCTTTTTTGAACTTTTGAGCGCTGGAGGGAAAAACAACAGCACTGTAGATCTGGTTCCATACAGAGTTGTATGGACTTAAGGAGTAGAAGGGAGTGAAAACAGGCGAAGAAGGGGCTGAACAAAGGTGGTGTGGAAGCTCAAGTGGGAGGAAAGATGGCCGACGAACGGACCACGGAATGGACAGTCCAGACAGCACTGGACAACATGCTGAAGGTCATGAAGGAGAGCTTTGCAGCACTGAAGCGGGATAATTTGGAACCGCTTCAGAAAGTGGTGGGGCGACTGGACCAAAGGCTGGACGCCCAGGATAAGAAGGTCCAGACTTTGGAGAAGACAGTGGAGGAGCAGGCGGATTTCCAAACGGTAGCAGACGTGGAAATTAGAAAGTTGAAGGAGCAACAATCAAGGCTGATGGACAGGCTGGAGGACCTGGAAAATAGGTCTCGCTGCCTGAATCTGAGAATCATTGGGCTCCCGGAGGGGGCCGAGGGAGTGCATGCCATGGCATATGTGGCAGACATGCTGCAGAAGCTGGTGGGGGATGATTTCTTCCCGCGTCCGTTGGAGCTGGACAGGGCACACAGAGTGCAGGCGAGGCAGCCGCAGGGGGGGGGGGGGGCGCGGGCGATGGTGGTCAGGTTTCATAGGTTCGTGGAAAAGGAGCGGGCCTACAGTGGGTCAAGAACACGAAGAGCTGCTTATGGAACAACAGTGTCCTGCGCATCTATCAGGATCTGAGCCAGAGGTGGCCGGGCGGCCTACAGACAAATTAAAGAGATCCTGTTTAAAAAGGTTAAGTTCGGGCTACTTTTTCCGGCGCGGCTTTGGGTCACATACCGGGAACAGCAACATTATTTTGACGGCCCGGAGGAAGCGATGGCCTTCGCTAAGGAGCATGGACTGAGGACCCATGGACTCAAGTTAGAGTGTTTCAAGGGATGTTTGCATTTGTTTGTGGATTGTTCGGCGCGTTCTTTTACTCAAAATTTGGGGTGTTCTTGTGTTTGTTTTTGCCTGTTTGAAAGTTTAAAATTTTAAGCCAATGTCATAGTTAAAGGTTAAGTTATTGGTTGCTGGGGGGCTGTATGGGTTCTTTATGCTATTTTTCTGGTAATGTTGGGAGGGGGGTGGGTGGTAGCGCCCACCTCATTACACAGTTTGAATTGCACTACTGTGGAGGCGAGCTTTGTTCTTTGTTAGTTTTCCCTTGGTTTCGGTCCCAGAGCGATTGCTCGAACAGGGCTGTTCTGGGGAAGTGGTGTTGATGGGTGGTGGGGGGAGGGGAGCGGGGGGACAATAGGTGAGAGAAATGGTGGCGCCGGAGTTGAGAGTCACCAGGCTAGCTGCTTTGAGCTAGTCAACGGGAGCGAGGTGGGGGGTGTATACAGCCAGTATATGGCAAGGGTTAGATTACAGGGGGTTGTTGCTGGGGGGGGGGGGGGGGGGGGGGAGATGATCTGCTGACGAGGGAGGGAACTGAACCAGGTAACAGGGAAGAGGTCGGGGGTGGGAGCTGCCAAGAGGCGGACCAGGGGGGTGCGGCACATGGGCAGGGGGTGGGCCCAAGAAGGGGGATGGATGATCGGTGCGGGGGGCGGGGGGGAGGGGGCAGGGTGCTGTCCAACCAGGCTGATCACCTGGAATGTTCGAGGGATAAACGGGCCGGTCAAGAGGGCACATGTGTTTGTGCACTTACAGGGTCTGAAGGCGGATGTAATGTTGCTGCAGGAGACAGATTTGAGAGCGGCAGACCAGATTAGATTACGGAAGGGCTGGGTCAGCCAGGTCTTCCATTCGGGGCTTGACGCTAAGACCAGAGGGGTCGCGATCATGATTAACAAAAGGGTTCAATTTGAGGCGGACAGCACAGTTGCGGATGGGGTGGTAGATTTCACATGGTCCGGGGTAAGCTCGAGAGGGTGAGGGTGGTCCTGGTGAAGGTTTACGCTCCAAATTGGGATGAGGTAGATTTCATCAAAAGGCTGCTGGGGAAAATCCCCGACTTGGATTTGCACAAGCTGATTATAGGTGGGGACTTTAATACAGTCCTTAATCCCGACCTGGATCGGTCGTGCTCCAGAACGGGCAGGGTCCCGGCAATGGCAAGGGAACTGAGGGGGTTCATGGAACAAATGGGGGGGGGGGGTGGTAGACCCCTGGAGAATCAGTCGGCCGACGGGGAAGGAGTTCTCGTTCTATTCACATGTTGACAAGGCTTATTCTCATATTGACTTCTTTATTATGAGTAGGGACTTTTTGGAGGGGGTGAGGGATACAGAATACTCGGCGATCACTATTTCGGACCATGCTCCACATTGGGTCGACCTGCAGGTCTGCAAAAAAAGTTACCAGCGCCCACAATGGAGGTTAGAGGTGGGATTGTTGGCAGATGAGGGTGTGTGGGAGAGAGTGGGGAAATGCATGCAGAACTTCCTGCAGGTCAACGAGACAAGGGAAGTCTCAGCAGCGGTGCTCTGGGAGGCGCTGAAGGCGGTGGTGAGAGGGGATCTGATCTCAATCCGAGCCCATAGGGACAGAACGGACAGGGCGGAGATGGACAGACTGATTCAGGAGATGATACGGACGGACAGGGAATATGCGGAGTGCCCGAGGGCAGAGCTACTTAGGGAACGACGGAGACTGCAGGCGGAGCTGGGGGCGCTATCCACCGGGAAGGCCGGAGAGCAGCTCAGAAAGGCAAGGGGCGCGGTGTATGATTATGGGGAGAAAGCCAGCAGAATGCTTGCACAGCAACTTAGAAAGAGGGAGGTGGCCAGGGAAATAAGGCCGGAAGTGGACGAGGCAGGGCACCGGGTTGGAGACCCGGCAGGATTGAACAGAGTATTCAGGGACTTTTACAGCAAGCTATATATCTCGGAACCCCCCATGGGGCCGGAGGGGATGGGGCCCTTCTTAGATGGCTGACCTTCCCAAAGGTGGGCAGGGGGATGGTAGAGGGATTGGGGCCCTGATTAGGGCTGAAGAAGTAATGGGGGGGGGGCCTGAAGGCCATGCAGTCGGGTAAAGCCCCGGGGCCGGACGGGTATCCAGTGGAGTTCTACAAAACGTTCTCGGGGATAGTGGGGCCGGTGCTGGTCAGGGTGTTTAACGAGGCGAGGGACAATAAACAATGATAACAAAGAAAATTACAGCACAGGAACAGGCCCTTCGGCCCTCCCAGCTTGCGCCGATCCAGATCCTTTATCTAAACCTGTCACCTATTTTCCAAGGATCTACTTCCCTCTGTTCCCCGCCCATTCATATAATTGTCTAGATGTATCTTAAATGATGCTATTGTTCCCGCCACTACCACCTCCGCTGGCAAAGCGTTCCAGGCACCCACCACCCTCTGCGTAAAAAACTTTCCGCGCACATCTCCCTTAAATCTCCCCCTCTCACCTTGAAATCGTGACCCCTTGTAATTGACACCCCCACTTTTGGAAAAGTGCTATCCACTCTGTCCATACCTCACATAATTTTGTAGACCTCAATCAGGTCCCCCCTCACCTCTGTCTTTCCAACAAAAACAATCCTAATCTACTCAACCTTTCTTCATAGCTAGCACCCTCCATACCAGGCAACATCCTGGTGAACCTCCTCTGCACCCTCTCTAAAGCATCCATATCCTTCTGGTAATGTGGTGACCAGAACTGCACGCAGTATTCCAAATGTGGCCTAACCAAAGTCCTATACAACTGTAACATGACCTGCCGACTTTTGTACTCAATACCCCGTCTGATGAAGGCAAGCATGCTGTATGCCTTCTTGACCACTCTATCGACCTGCGTTGCCACATTCAGGGTACAATGGACCTGAACTCCCAGATGTCTCTGTACATCAATTTTCCCCAGGACTCTTCCATTGACCGTATAGTCCGCT
The DNA here is from genome assembly GCF_047496885.1 of Scyliorhinus torazame. Classification (NCBI taxonomy): domain Eukaryota; kingdom Metazoa; phylum Chordata; class Chondrichthyes; order Carcharhiniformes; family Scyliorhinidae; genus Scyliorhinus; species Scyliorhinus torazame. The sequence goes on from NC_092721.1 coordinate 53,435,631, forward strand.
CTTGAATTAGATCTTCCAAAATGCATCACCTCGCATTTGCCTGGATTGAACTCCATCTGCCATTTCTCTGCCCAACTCTCCAATCTATTTATATTTTGCTGTATTCTCTGACAGTCCTCCTCGCTATCTGCAACTCCACCAATCTTAGTATCATCTGCAAACTTGCTAATCAGGCCACCTATACCGTCGCCCAGATCATTTATGTATATCACAAACAACAGTGGTCCGAGCACAGATACCTGTGGAACACCACTAGTCACCTTGCTCCATTTTGAGACACTCCCTTACTCCATTACTCTCTGTCTCCTGTTGCCCAGCCAGTTCTTTATCCATCTAGCTAGTACACCCTGAACCCCATACGACTTCACTTTTTCCATCAACCGTCCATGGGAAACTTTATCAAACGCCTTACTGAAGTCCATGTATATGACATCTACAGCCCTTCCCTCATCAATTAACGTTGCCACTTCCTCAAAGAATTCTATTTGGTTTGTAAGACATGACCTTCCCTGCACAAAACCATGCTGCCTATCACTGATAAGTCTATTTTCTTCCAAATGTGAATAGATCCTATCCCTCAGTATCTTCTCCAACAGTTTGCCTATCACTGACATCAAGCTCACAGGTCTATAATTCCCTGTATTATCCCTGCTACCCTTCTTAAACAAAGGGACAGCATTAACAATTCTCCAGTCCTCCGGGACCTCACCCGTGCTCAAGGATGCTGCAAAGATATCTGTTAAGGCCCCAGCTATTTCTTCCCTCGCTTCCCTCAAAACCAGGGATAGATCCCATCCGGACCTGGGGACGTGTCCACTGAAATGCTTTTTAGAATACCCAAAACTTCCCTCTTCCTTATGCCGACTTGACCTAGAGTATTTAAACATCCATCCTTAGCCTCAACATCCATCATGTCCCTCTCCTTGGTGAATACCGATGCAAAGTACTCATTAAGAATCTCACCTATTTCCTCTGACTCCACACATAAATTCCCTTTTTTGTCTTTGAGTGGGCCAATCCTTTCTCTCGTTACCCTCTTGCTCCTTATATATACGAATAAAAGGCTTTGGGATTTTCCTTAACCCTGTAGCCAAAGATATTTCCTGACCCCTTTTAGCCCTCTTTATTGCGCGTTTGAGATTTGTCCTACTTTCCCGATATTCCTCCAAAGCTTCATCAGATTTAAGTCGCCTAGATCTTATGTATGCTTCCTTTTTCATCTTAGCTAGTCTCACAATTCCACCCGTCATCCATGGTTCCCTAATCTTACCATTTCTATCCCTCATTTTCACAGGGACATGCCTGTCCTGCACCTTTCCTTAAAAAATTCCCACATTTCAAATGTGGATTTACCCTTAAAGAGCTGCTCCCAATCCACATTCCCTAGCTCCTGCCGAATTTTGTTATATTTGGCCTTTCCCCAATTTAGCACTCTTTCTTTAGCACCACTCTCGTCTTTGTCCATGAGTATTCTAAAACTTACAGAATTGTGATCACTATTCCCAAAGTAATCACCGACTGAAACTTCAACCACCTGGCCAGGATCATTCCCCAATACCAGGTCCAGTATGACCCCTTTCCGAGTTGGACTATTTACATACTGCTCTAAAAAACTCTCCTGGATGCTGTTTTCAAATTCTGCTCCATCTACGCCTCCAACACGGCATGAGTCCCATTCAATGCTGGAGAAGTTAAAATCTCCCATCATGACCACCCTATTGCTCCTACATTTTTCTATAATCTGTCTACATATTTGTACCTCTACTTCACGCTTGCTTTTGGGAGGCCTGTAGTAAAGTCGGAACGATGTTACTGCACCCTTCCTATTTCTTAGCTCTACCCATATTGCCTCAGTGCTCGAATTCTCCATCGTGCCCTCCTTAATCATAGCTGTGATATCATCTCTGACCAGTAATGCAATTCCTCCACCCCTTTTACTACCCTCTCTATCCCTCCTGAAGCATCTATACCCTGGGATATTTAGTTGCCAGTCTGGCCCTTCCCTCAACCAAGTCTCCGTAATACCAATAACATCATATTCCCAGGTACTAATCCAAGCCCTAAATTCATCTGCCTTACCTGCTACACTTCTCGCATTGAAACAAATGCACCTCAGACCACCTGTCCCTTTGCGTTCATCATCTCTTCCCTGTCTACTCTTCCCCTTAGTCACATTGAGTTTATTATCTAGCACCTTACTGGCTTTAGTTGCTGCCTCTTTACTGACCTCTAACTTCCTAATCTGTTTCCCATCCCCCTGCCACATTAGTTTAAAACCTCCCCAACAGTGTTAGCAAATGCACCCCCGAGGACATTGGTTCCAGTCCTGCCCAGGTGTAGACCATCCGATTTGTAATGGTCCCACCGCCTCCAGAACCGGTTCCAATGTCCCAAAAATCTGAATCCCTCCCTCCTGCACCATCTTTCAAGCCATGTATTCATTCTGACTATTCTTAAATTTCTACTCTGACTGTCTCGTGGCACTGGTAGCAATCCTGAGATTACTACCTTTGAGGTCCTACTTTTTAACTTATCTCCTAACTCCCTAAATTCTGATTGTAGGACCTCATCCCGTTTTTTACCTATATCGTTGGTTCCTATATGCACCACAACAACTGGCTGTTCACCCTCCCCCTTCAGTATGTTCTGCAGCTGATCTGAGACATCCCTGACCCGTGCACCCGGGAGGCAACATACCATTCGGGAGTCTCGTTTTCGACCACAGAAACGCCTGTCTGCTCCCCTTACGATTGAATCCCCTATGACTATAGCCCTGCCAGTCTTTTTCCCATCCTTCTGTGCCGCAGAGCCAGCTACGGTGCCATGAGCCTGGCTACTACTGCCTTCCCCTGGTGAGTCATCTCCCCCAACAGTATCCAAAACGGTATACCTGTTTTGGAGGGAGATGACCGCAGTGGACACCTGCACTGCCTTCCTGCTCTTTCTCTGCCTTTTACCCATTCCCTGTCTCCCTCACCAACCCTAATCTGCGGTGTGACCAACTCACTGAACGTACTATCCATGACCTCCTCAGCATCGCGGATGCTCCAAAGTGAGTCCATCCGCAGCTCCAGAGCCGTCATGTGGTCTAATAGGAGCTGCAGCTGGACACACTTCCCGCACATGAAGGAGTGAGGGGCATCGGCCGCATCCCTGAACTCCCACATTGAGCATGAGGAGCATAACACGGGTCTGGGATCTCCTGCCATTTTTACACTTTACCTTAACTGATTACAAATATAATATCAAATAATGAATAAGTGAAAGGAATAAGGACTTTACTTACCAATCACAATACTTATCAACCCAGGAAGAGTTAAATTTCTCCCAGCTACTTACCTTCCCGACAGACCCCTGGCCACTGCTCCCACCGAAAATCTGAAGGCCGCTTCTCCTGCAAGGTAAGTTTTTAAAGGGTAAACTTACCTTCCTGACAGACCCCTGGCCACTGCTCCCGCCGAAAATCTGAAGCTATAACTTGCAGATAAAAGAAAAAGAAAAGAGAGAGCTTACCTGATATTCACTCACCCCCTTAGGTTAGAGGAGGTGGAAGGGTAGGAGACACTACAAGTGTAGTGTCTAGGGTTTTGCAACCGCCCAACTTAAATAGAGGTAAAAATCCTGAATCCCAAGCTGCGCTCGCTGCGCTCCGGCTCCCTCTCTCTCTCTCCTGCTCCCGGAAATGAAGGCCGCTGGAACCTGGGGGCAAGTTTAAACACGTACCTGAATCCCAAGCTGCACTCGCTGCGCTCTGGCTCCCTCTATATCTCCTGCTCCCGGAAATGAAGGCCGCTGGAACCTGGGGGCAAGTTTAAACACCTACCTGAATCCCAAGCTGCACTCGCTGCGCTCCGGTTCCCTCTCTCTCTCCCGCTCTGAAAAATGAAGGCCGCGGGAACCTGGGGGCAAGTTTAAACATGTACCTGAATCCCAAGCTGCACTCGCTGCGCTCCGCTCCCTCTCTCTCTCCCGCTCAGAAAAATGATGGCCGCTGGAACCTGGGGGCAAGTTTAAACACCTACCTGATTCCCAAGCTGCACTCGCTGCGCTCCGGCTCCCTCTCTCGCTCCCACTCCCGGAAATGAAGGCCGCTGGAACCTGGGGTCAAGTTTAAACACATACCTGAATCCCAAGCTGCACTCGCTGCGCTCCGGCTCCCTCTCTCTCTCCCGCTCCGAAAAATGAAGGTTGCTGGAACCTGGGGACAAGTTTAAACACATACCTGAATCCCAAGCTGCACTCGCTGCGCTCCGGCTCCCCCTCTCGATCCCGCTCTGAAAAATGAAGGCCGCTGGAACCTGAGGGCAAGTTTAAACACCTACCTGAATCCCAATCTGCACTCGCTGCGCTCCGGCTCCCTCTCTCTCTCCAGCTCCCGGAAATGGGGTGTTACCCCCGACGATGACGCAAGCCACCATCTCGCTGATATTGAAATGGGATAAAGATCCGGACGCCTGTGGGTCCAATAGGCCAATCTCCTTGATTAATGTTAATCGCTAAACTACCGGCCAAGATCCTGGCGTCCAGAATTGAAGTCTGTGTACCGGACGTGATTGTGGAGGACCAAACGGGGTTTGTAAAGGGCAGGCACCTGGTAGCCAACCTAAGAAAGCTACTCAATGTGATTATGATGCCCCTGGAGGGCAGAGAGTTGGAGGTAATGGTGACAATGGATGCCGAAAAGGCTTTTGACTGTGTGGAGTGGGACTATTTATGGGAGATGCTGGGACGGTTTGGGTTTGGGGAAGGCTTTGTAGACTGCGTTGGACTGCTATATCAGGCACCGGACTGGACGACATCTGAGTATTTTCTACTATACCGTTGGACAAGACAGGGATGCCCCCTCTCTCCATTGCTGTTTGCATTGGCCATAGAACCGCTGGCAATTGCTCTGAGACCGGCAAGGGGATGGAAAGGAATGGTCAGCGGGGGGGGCGGGTAAGAACACAATGTCTCGCTCTACGTGGATGACCTGCTTTTGTACGTTTTGGATCCAGTGGCAGGGATGGACAGGATTATGGAAATCCTAGGGGAAATTGGCCGGTTTTCGGGGTACAAATTGAACATGGCAAAGAGCGAGATGTTTGTGGTGCAGGCGAGGAGTCAGGAGAATAGGCTGAGGGAGCTACCGTTTAGGCTGGTTGGGGAAAGTTTTTGGTATTTAGGGATACAAGTGGCGCGGGACTGGAGCAAACAAAGAACAAAGAAATGTACAGCACAGGAACAGGCCCTTCGGCCCTCCAAGCCCGTGCCGACCATGCTTGCCGACTAAACTATAATCTTCTACACTTCCTGGGTCCGTATCCCTCTATTCCCATCCTATTCATGTATTTGTCAAGATGCCCCTTAAATGTCACTATCGTCCCTGCTTCCACCACCTCCTCCGGTAGCGAGTTCCAGGCACCCACTACCCTCTGTGTAAAAAACTTGCCTCGTACATCTACTCTAAACCTTGCCCCTCTCACCTTAAACCTATGCCCCCTAGTAATTGACCCCTCTACCCTGGGGAAAAGCCTCTGACTATCCACTCTGTCTATGCCCCTCATAATTTTGTAGACCTCTATCAGGTCGCCCCTCAACCTCCATCGTTCCAGTGAGAACTAACCGAGTTTATTCAAGCGCTCCTCATAGCTAATGCCCTCCATACCAGGCAACATTCTGGTAACTCTCTTCTGCACCCTCTCTAAAGCCTCCACATCCTTCTGGTAGTGTGGTGACCAGAATTGAACACTACACTCCAAGTGTGGCCTAACTAAGGTTCTACACAGCTGCAACATGACTTGCCAATTCTTATACTCAATGCCCTGGCCAATGAAGGCAAGCATGCCGTATGCCTTCTTGACTACCTTCTCCACCTGTGTTGCCCCTTTCAGTGACCTGTGGACCTGTACACCTAGATCTCTCTGACTTTCAATACTCTTGAGGGTTCTACCATTCACTGTATATTCCCTACCTGCATTAGACCTTCCAAAATGCATTACCTCACATTTGTCCGGATTAAATTCCATCTGCCATCTCTCCGCCCAAGTCTCCAAACAATCTAAATCCTGCTGTATCCTCTGACAGTCCTCATCGCTATCCGCAATTCCACTAACCTTTGTGTCGTCTGCAAACTTACTAATCAGACCAGTTACATTTTCCTCCAAATCATTTATATATACTTCAAACAGCAAAGGTCCCAGCACTGATCCCTGCGGAACACCACTGGTCACAGCCCTCCAATTAGAAAAGCATCCTTCCATTGCTACTCTCTGCCTTCTATGACCTAGCCTGTTCTGTATCCACCTTGCCAGCTCACCCCTGATCCCGTGTGACTTCACCTTTCGTACCAGTCTACTATGAGGGACCTTGTCAAAGGCCTGACTGAAGTCCATATGGACAACATCCACTGCCCTACCTGCATCAATCATCTTTGTGACCTCTTCGAAAAACTCTATCAAGTTAGTGAGACATGACCACCCCTTCACAAAACCATGCTGCCTCTCACTAATGCGTCCATTTGCTTCCAAATGGGAGTAGATCCTGTCTCGAAGAATTCTCTCCAGTAATTTCCCTACCACTAACGTAAGGTTCACCGGCCTGTAGTTCCCTGGATTATCCTTGCTACCCTTCTTAAACAAAGGAACAACATTGGCTATTCTCCAGTCCTCCGGGACATCACCTGAAGAGAGTGAGGATCCAAAGATTTCTGTCAAGGCCTCAGCAATTTCCTCTCTAGCCTCCTTCAGTATTCTGGGGTAGATCCCATCAGGCCCTGGGGACTTATCTACCTTAATATTTTTTAAGACGCCCAACACCTCGTCTTTTTGGATCGCAATGTGACCCAGGCTATCTACACACCCTTCTCCAGACTCAACATCTACCAATTCCTTCTCTTTGTTGAATACTGATGCAAAGTATTCATTTAGTATCTTGCCCATTTCCTCAGGCTCCACACATAGATTCCCTTGCCTATCCTTCAGTGGGCCAACCCTTTCCCTGGCTACCCTCTTGCTTTTTATGTACGTGTAAAAAGCCTTGGGATTTTCCTTAACCCTATTTGCCAATGACTTCCTACTTTCCTTATATTCCACACAGGCTTCGTCTGTTCCCAGCCTTTTAGCCCTGACAAATGCCTCCTTTTTCTTTTTGACGAGGCCTACAATATCTCTCGTTATCCAAGGTTCCCGAAAATTGCCGTATTTATCCTTCTTCCTCACAGGAACATGCCAGTCCTGAATTCCTTTCAACTGACACTTGAGAACCTCCCACATCAGATGTTGATTTGCCCCCAAACATCTGCCCCCAATCTAGGTTCTTCAGTTCCCGCCTAATATTATTATAATTAGCCTTCCCCCAATTTAGCACATTCACCCTAGGACCACTCTTATCCTTGTCTACCAGCACTTTTCAACTTACTGAATTGTGGTCACTGTTCCCGAAATGCTCCCCTACTGAAACTTCTACCACCTGGCCGAGCTCATTCCCCGATACCAGGTTCAGTACCACCCCTTCCCTAGTTGGACAGTCTACAGATTGTTTTAAGAAGCCCTCCTGGATGCTCCTTACAAACTCTGCCGCGTCTAAGCCCCTGGCACTAAGTGAGTCCCAGTCAATATTGGGGAAGTTGATGTCTCCCATCATCACAACCCTGTTGTTTTTATTCTTTTCCAAAATCTGTCTACCTATCTGCTCCTCTATCTCCCGCTGGCTGTTGGGAGGCCTGTAGTAAACCCCCAACATTGTGACTGCACCCTTCTTATTCCTGATCTCTACCCATATAGCCTCACTGCCCTCTGAGGTGTCCTCCCATAGTACAGCTGAGATATCCTCCCTAACCAGTAGCGCAACTCCGCCACCCCTTTTACATCCCCCTCTATCCCGCCTGAAACATCTAAATCCTGGAACGTTTAGCTGCCAATCCTGCCCTTCCCTCAACCAGGTCTCTGTAATGGCAACAACATCATAGTTCCAAGTACTAATCCAAGCTCTAAGTTCATCTGCCTTACCCGTAATACTTCTTGCATTGAAATATATGCACTTCAGGCCACCGCTGTGTTCAGCAACTTCTCCCTGTCTGCTCTGCCTCAGAGCCACACTGTCCCTATTCCCTAGTTCTCCCTCAATGCTCTCACCTTCTGACCTATTTCTCCAGTGCCCACCTGCCTGCCATACTGGTTTAAACCCTCCCGTGTGACACTAGCGAACCTCGCGGCCAGGATATTTATGCCTCTCCAGTTTAGATGCAACCCGTCCTTCTTATATAGTTTACACCTGCCCCGGAAGAGCTCCCAGTGGTCCAGATAACGGAAACCTTCCCTCCTACACCAGCTGTTTAGCCACATGTTTAGCTGCTCTATCTTCCTATTTCTAGCCTCACTGGCATGTGGCACAGGGAGTAATCCCGAGATTACAACCCTAGAGGTCCTGTCTTTTAACTTTCTGCCTAGCTCCCTGAACTCCTGCTGCCTATGTCGTTAGTACCAATATGTACAACGACCTCTGCCTGTTTGACCTCCCCCTTCAGGATGCCCTCTACCCGTTCGGAGACATCCTGGACCCTGGCACCAGGGAGGCAACATACCATCCTGGAGTCTCTTTCACGTCCACAGAAGCGCCTATCTGTGCCCCTGGCTATAGAGTCCCCTATTACTATTGCTCTTCTGCGCTTTGACCCTCCCTTCTGAACATCAGAGCCAGCCGTGGTGCCACCGCTCTGGCTGCTGCTGTTTTCCCCTGATCGGCTATCCCCCCTGACAGTATCCAAAGGGGTATACCTGTTCGAGAAGGGGACAACCACAGGGGATTCCTGCACTGACTGCCTGCCCTTTCTGGTGGTCACCCATTTCTCTGCCTGCACCAGGATGCATAAGTTGAACTTGTCTAGGCTGGGGGAGCAAGTGAGGAGCGGGTTTCGGAGCTGGGATGCGCTCCCGCTGTCACTAGCGGGGAGAGTACAGATGGTGAAGATGACGATACTCCCAAGATTCCTGTTTATTTTTCAGTGTCTCCCTATCTTCATTCCGCGGTCCTTCTATAAAAGGATCAATAAAATCATCCTGGGATTTGTTTGGGCGGGGAAGTCCCCGCGGGTAAAGAGGGGGATGCTGGAGCGGAACCGTAGCGAGGGTGGACTGGCGTTGCCGAACCTGAGCAAATACTACTGGGCGGCTAACATAGCCATGATAAGGAAATGGATGGTGGGTACGGGGTCGGTTTGGGAGCGGGTGAAGGCTGCTTTGTGCAGGGGCACCAGCTTGACAGCCCTGGTCACAGCTCCTCTGCCGCTCCCGCCGCCCAGGTACTCCACCAGCCCTATAGTGGTGGCGGCTCTGCGGATTTGGGGCCAATGAAGGAAGCATGCGAGGGAAGTGGGAGCGTCGGTCTGGACCCCAATATGTGACAACCACCGATTTGTCCCGGGGAAGATGGACAGCGGGTTTCGAGCGTGGTGGACGGCGGGGGTGGGAAGGATGGGCGATTTGTTCCTGGAAGGGAGCTTCGCGAGCATGAGGGCGCTGGAGGAGACGTTTAGGCTGGCAAGGGGAAATGACTTTCGGTACTTGCATGTGCAGGATTTCGTACGTAGACAGGTCCCGTCCTTTCCACGCCTTCCACCAAGGGGGATCCAGGACAGGGTAGTTTCCAGGGGAGAGGTAGGAGAGGGGAGAGTCTCGGATATATATAAGGAGCTTATGGGAGCGGAGGACACAGGGGCCGTGGAACTGAAACTCAAGTGGGAGGAGGAGTTTGGTGGGGAGCTGGAGGGAGGCGTATGGGCAGACGCTCTGAGGAGGGTAAATGCAACCGCAACATGTGCCAGGCTCGGCCTGATTCAGTTCAAGGTAGTTCACTGCGCCCACATGACGGTGGCCCGGTTGAGTAAATTCTTTGGGCTGGAGGACAAGTGTGCTAGATGTGCGGGAGGACCAGCGAACCATGTCCATATGCTCTGGGTGTGCCCAAAACTCAGGGGGTACTGGCAGGGATTTGCGGACGTCATGTCCCGGGTACTGAAAGCAAGGGTGGCGATGAGTCGAGAGGTGGCGATTTTTGGGGTGTCGGAGGACTCGGGAGTCCAGGAGGGGATAGAGGCCAACATTGTGGCCTTTGCTTCCCTGGTAGCCCGGCAACGATTACTGTTGGCCTGGAGGGACTCAAAGCCCCCAAAGACCAAAGTATAGCTGTCGGACATGGCAAGTTTTCTCGGCTTGGAAAAAATCAAGTTCGCCTTACGAGGATCACTATCGGGGTTCGCCCGGAGGTGGCAACCATCCATCGACTTCTTCGCGGGGAACTAATCGTCAGCTGGGGGGGGGGGGGGTAAATAGTGTAGAGTAGGGGGGAAGAATAGGCGGGTCTATTTATGAGAGAGGAACTGTTGTTTACATTATGTTTTTGTAATTGATATTTGCACACTAATGTATATTGTTACTGTTTAAAATGCCAAAAATACCTCAATTAAATTGTTTGTTTAAAAAAAAGAATCATAGAATTTACAGTGCAGAAGGAGGCCATTCAGCCCATCGAGTATGCATCGCCTCTTGGAAAGAGCACCCTACTTAAGACCACACCTCCACTCCATCTCAGTAACCCAACATAACCTTTTTTGGACACCAACGGCAATTTATCATGGCTAATCCACCAAACCTGCACATCTGTGCGAGGAAGCGCAGACACGGGGAGAACGTGCAGACTCTGCACAGACAGTGACCCAAGCCGGGAATCGAACCTGGGACCCTGGAGCTGTGAAACAACTGTGCTAACCACTGTGCTACTGACAATATAATAGCTAGACATGGAATCAATGAATCATTTACAATATTTCAAAAGTTTTAAAATCATTCAACTTTTATTTCAACCTCTGAAGTAACAAAATCCTTGAGATGACTAAATTTAATGAATGTGCCATCAGCCAGGAGAACCTGTTGACTCCTTCAAGAACAAAGAACAAACAAAAGTACAGCACAGCAACAGGGTCTTTGGCCCTCCAAGCCTGTGCCGACCATGCTGCCCGTCTAAACTAAAATCTTCTGCACTTCCGGGGTCCGTATCCCTCTATTCCCATCCTATGGGAAGTAGATCCTTAGAAAATAGGTGACAGGTTTAGATAAAGGACCTGGATCGGTGCAGGTTGGGAGGGCCGAAGGGCCTGTTCCTGTGCTGTAATTTTCTTTGTTTTTTGTTCTTATTCATGCATTTGTCAAGATGCCCCTTAAACATCACTATCGTCCCTGCTTCCACCACCTCCTCTGGCAGCGAGTTCCAGGCACCCACTACCCTCTGTGTAAAAAACTTGCCCTGTACATCTCCTCTAAACCTTGCCCCTCGCACCTTAAACCTATGCCCCCTAGTAATTGACCCCCCTACCCTGGGAAAAAGTCTATGAGTATCCACTCTGTCTATGCCCCTCATAATTTTGCAGACCTCTATCAGGTCGCCCCTCAACCTCCGTTGTTCCAGTGAGAACTAACCGAGTTTATTCAACCTCTCCTCATAGCTAATGCCCTCCATACCAGGCAACATCCTGATAAATCTCTTCTGCACCCTCACTAAAGCCTCCACAGCCTTGTGGTAGTGTGGCGACCAGAATCGAACACTATACTCCAAATGTGGCCTGACTAAGGTTTTATATAGCTGCAACATGACTTGCCAATTTTTATACTCAATGCCCCGGCCAATGAAGGCAAGCATGCCGTATGTCTTCTTTTCTACCTTCTCCACCTGTGTTGCCCCTTACAGTGACCTGTGGTCTCCCGGACTGTAAATACTCTTGAGAGTTCTACCATTCACTGTACAAATGCTTTAGAATGTCTGAAGGTTGTGATTATGGTGATCTGAAATCTGAGTTAATCAGGGATAGAATAGTTGTAGGAATGGTGGATGACGTACTCGGGCACATGTCTCAAGTGAAGGAAGATTTAACGCTTGTGAAGATTGTCAGGCAACCTGAAATCTGTTTGCAGCACAGTTCTATATTAAGAGGGGGGAAGTAAACCATGGTACAAAAGAAACTCTACTGTCCAGTTAGTGAAACAGCACAGAAACTGACAGTAATGTGGTTGACTCTTAAATGACCTTTGAAATGATCAAGCAAGCCACCCAGTTGAAGAAAACAAAACGAATGAAACTGGCAGACCACCCAGCATCGATCAAGGCACCAGAAACGACACCGGAAGCGACGATGGCAAACCTTGCACTGTTGATCCTCCTTACTATCATCTGGGGGCTTGTGCCATTATTGGGAGAGTTGTCCCATGAAGTAGTCAAGCAACAACCTGATAGCCATACTCACAGAATCATACCTTACAGATAACATCCGAGACACCACCATCACCATTCCTGGGTATGTCCTGTCACACTTTGGACAGACCCAGCAGAGCAGGTGGCACAGTGCTGTACAGTCAGAGGGGGTTAGAGGAAGGAGGAGTTGCCTGGGGAGCCCGCAACACTGGCTGTGGACCCCATAAAGTTTCATTGCCCTAGGTGAAACATGGACAAGGAAACCTCCTGCTGATTACCACGTTACGTCCACCCTCAGCTGATGAATCAGTACTCCTAAATGTTGAACATCGTTTGGAGGAAGCATTGAGGGTGGCAAGTGCATAGTGTACTCTGAGTAGCAGACTTCAATGTCCATGACAAAGAGAGGCTTGGTAGTACGACCACAGACTACGCCAGCGAGGATATAGCTGCTAGACTGGGTCTGCGGCAGGTGGTGAGGGAACCAACATGAGGGAAATATATACCTGACCACATTCTCACAAACCTGCCGCATATGCATCTGTCCATGAAAGTATCGGTAAGGGTGACACTATACGGTCCTTGCGGAGACAAAACCCCGTTTTCACATTGAGGATATCCTCCAACTACTTGTGTGGAAATACCATTGTGCAAAATTAGACAGACTTCAAACAGATCTAGCAACTCAAGATTAGGCATATATGAGGTGCTATGGGTCACCAGTAGCAGCAGGATTGTACTCAACCACAATCTGTAACCTCATAGCCCAACATGTACCCCACTCTACCATTACCACCAAGCCAAGATCAATCCTGGTTAAATGAAGAGTGCAGGAGGGTACACCAGGCGCAACACCAGTTTTACTTGGTGAAGCTACAGCACAGGATTATTTGCATGCCAAAGCTGTAGGTATTAGGAAGGGCTAAGCAACCCCACAGCCACTGAATCAAATCTAAGCTCTATCGTCCTGCCACATCCAGAAATGAATGGTAGTGAATAATTAGACTACTCACACAAGGAGGAGGCTCTACCAATATCCCCATTCACATCATTGGAGGAGCCCAGCACATCAGCGCAAAGCTAAGGCTGAAGCATTCGCAACAATCTTCAGCCAGAAGTGCCAAGTGGATGATCCACCTTGGCCTCCTCTGGAGGTCCCCAACATCACAGATGTCAATCTTCATTCAACTTGATTCATTCCATACAATGTCAGGAAACTGCTGAATGCACTGGATACTGCAAAGGCTATTGGTGCTGACAATATTTTGGCAACAGTACTTAAGGCAGGTTCTGCAGAGCTTGCCGCGCCAATAGCCAAGCTGTTCCAGTACAATGGCATTGACCCGGCAATGTGGAAGGTTGTCTATGTATATCATGGACATTAGAAGCAGGACAAATCCAACCTGGCCAATTACCGCCCCATCAGTCTACTCCTGATCATCAGTAAAGTGATCATCATGAAAGGGTCATCAACAGTGCAATCAAGCAGTGCTTGCTTAACAATAACCTGCTTACTGACACTCAGTGCAGGATTCTCTCAGCCTGGGGCCGGGCCGAGAATCCCCGCGACCGGCGCGAATCGCGCCATGCCGTCCCGACGCCGGCACGTGATTCTCCGCAGAGCCGGTCGGGCTCCCCCCCCCCCCCCCCCCGCCGATTCTCGGCCCGGGATTGGCCGAGCGGCCGTCGTAAAAAACCCGAGCCCTGCCGGCGACGTTCACACCTGCTCTCAGCTGGCGGGACCTCGGCGTAGAAGGGTGGAGGGGAGGGGGGGGGTTCTGATGGGGTAAGGTAAATGAACTTTGGTAAATGAGCTTGGATTAGAACTTGGAACTATGATGTTGTTGCCATTACAGAGACCTGGTTGAGGGAAGGACAGGATTGGCAGCTAACCGTTCCGGGATTTAGATGTTTCAGGAGGGATAGAGGGGGATGTAAAAGGGATGGTGGAGTTGAGCTACTGGTTAGGGAGACTATCACAGCTGTACTATGGGAGGACACCTCAGAGGGCAGCGAGGCTATATGGGTAGAGATCAGGAATAAGAAGGGTGCAGTCACAATGTTGGGGGTTTACTACAGGCCTCCCAACAGCCAGCGGGAGATAGAGCAGCAGATAGGTAGACAGATTTTGGAAAAGAGTAAAAACAACAGGGTTGTTGTGATGGGAGACTTCAACTTCCCCAACATTGACTGGGACTCACTTAGTGCCAGGGGCTTAGACGGGGCAGAGTTTGTAAGGAGTACCCGGGGGGCTTCTTAAAACGATATGTAAACAGTCCAACTAGGGAAGGGGCTGTACTGGACTTGGTATTGGGGAACGAGCCCGGCCAGGTGGTAGAAGTTTCAGTAGGGGAGCATTTCAGGAACAGTGACCACAATTCAGTCCTAGGGTGAATGTGCTAAATTGGGGGAAGGCTAATTATAACAATGTTAGGCGGGAACTGAAGAACCTAGATTGGGGGCGGATGTTTGAGGGTAAATCAACATCTGACATGTGGGAGGCTTTCAAGTGTCAGTTGAAAGGAATTCTGGACCGGCATGTTCCTGTGCGGAAGAAGGATAAATACTGCAAATTTCGGGATACTCGTCAAAAAGAAAAAGGAGGCATATGTCAGGGCTGGAAGGCTGGAAACAGACAAAGCCTGTGTGGAATATAAGGAAAGGAGGAAGGAACTTAAGCAAGGAGTCAGGAGGGCTAGAAGGGGTCACGAAAAGTCATTGGCAAATAGGGTTAAGGAAAATCCCAAGGCTTTTTATACGTACATAAAAAGCAAGAGGGTAGCCAGGGAAAGGGTTGGCCCACTGAAGGATAGGCAAGGGAATCTATGTGTG
The DNA here is from genome assembly GCF_047496885.1 of Scyliorhinus torazame. NCBI lineage: Eukaryota > Metazoa > Chordata > Chondrichthyes > Carcharhiniformes > Scyliorhinidae > Scyliorhinus > Scyliorhinus torazame. The sequence continues at coordinate 53,450,685 of NC_092721.1, forward strand.
GAAACAGAGGAAATGGGCGAGGTACTAAATGAACTTTGCATCAGTATTCACCAAAGAGAAGGAATTGGTGGATGTTGAGTCTGGAGAAGGGTGTGTAGATAGCCTGGGTCACATTGAGATCCAAAAAGACGAGGTGCTGGGTGTCTTAAGGTAGATAAATCCCCAGGGCCTGATGCGATCTACCCCAGAATACTGAAGGAGGCTAGAGAGGAAAATGCTGAGGCCTTGACAGAAATCTTTGGATCCTCACTCTCTTCAGGTGATGTCCCGGAGGACTGGAGAATAGCCAATGTTGTTCCTTTGTTTAAGAAGGGTAGCAAGGATAATCCAGGGAACTACAGGCCAGTGAACCTTACGTCAGTGGTGGGGAAATTACTGGAGAGAATTCTTCGAGACAGGATCTACTCCCATTTGGAAGCAAATGGACACATTAGTGAGAGGCAACATGGTTTTGTGAAGGGGTGGTCATGTCTCACTAACTTGATAGAGTTTTTCGAAGAGGTCACAAATATGATTGATGCAGGTAGGGCAGTGGATGGTGTCCATATGGACTTCAGTCAGGCCTTTGACAAGGTAGACTGGTACAAAAGGTGAAGTCACACGGGATCAGGGGTGAGCTGGCAAGGTGGATACAGAACAGGCTAGGTCATAGAAGGCAGAGAGTAGCAATGGAAGGGTGCTTTTCTAATCGGAGGGCTGTGACTAGTGGTGTTCCGCAGGGCTCAGTGCTGGGACCTTTGCTGTTCGCAGTATATAAATGATTTGGAGGAAAATGTAACTGGTCTGATTAGTAAGTTTGCAGACGACACAAAAGTTGGTAGAATTGCGGATAGCGATGAGAACTGTCAGAAGATACAGCAGGATTTAGATCGTTTGGAGACTTGGGCGGAGAAATGGCAGATGGAGTTTAATCCGGACAAATGTGAGGTAATGTATTTTGGAAGGTCTAATGCAGGTAGGGTGGAACCCTCAAGAGTACTGAAAGTCAGAGAGATCTAGGTGTACAGGTCCACAGGTCACTGAAAGGGGCAACACAGGTGGAGAAGGTAGTCAAGAAGGCATACGGCATGCTTGCCTTCATTGGCCGGGGCATTCAGTATAAGAATTGGCAAGTCATGTTGCAGCTGTATAGAACCTTAGTTAAGCCACACTTGGAGTATAGTGTTCGATTCTGGCCGCCACACTACCAGAAGGATGTGGAGGCTTTAGAGAAGGTGCAGAAGAGATTTACCAGAATGTTGCCTGGTATGGAGGGCATTAGCTATGAGGAGCGGTTGAATAAACTTGGTTTGTTCTCACTGGAACGACGGAGGTTGAGGGGCGGCCTGATAGAGGTCTACAAAATTATGAGGGGCATAGACATAGTGGATAGTCAGAGGCTTTTCCCCAGGGTAGAGGGGTCAATTACTAGGGGGCATAGGTTTAAGGTGCGAGGGGCAAGGTTTAGAGGAAATGTACGAGGCAAGTTTTTTACACAGAGGGTCGTGGAAGCAGGGACGATAGTGACATTTAAGGGGCATCTTGACAAATACATGAATAGGATGGGAATAGAGGGATACGGACCCAGGATGTGTAGATGATTGTAGTTTAGTCGGGCAGCATGGTCGGCACGGGCTTGGTGGGCCAAAGGGCCTGTTCCTGTGCTGTACTTTTCTTTGTTCTTTGACCCCGAGGGGGGAGGGGGGCCGGGTGCCCTCCGATGTGGTCTGGCCCACGATCAAGGCCCACCGATGGGCGGGCCGGCCTCTCTGGCTGGGGGCCTCCTTTCTTCAGCGCTGGCCCCTGTAGGCCTGCGCCATGTTGCGTCAGGGCTGGCACGGAGAAGTGAGCCACTGCGCATGCACGCGTTGGTGCCGGTGCCAGTGCGCATGCATGGACCCCGCGCCGCCCAGTCCACGCCAGGATCGGCAGCTGGAGCGGCGTGGATCACTCCAGTGCCGTGCAGGCCCCCTGTAGGGGCCCGAATTGCTGATCCTGAGGCCGTGTTGACGCCGTCGAGAAACGCGACGGCGTCAACACTTAGCCTCAGGATCACAGAATCCCGCCCTCAGTTTCAATTCTGTCAGGACCACCAGGGTGCTGAATTCATTACAGCCTTGGACAAAAGAATGTCAGAGATGAGATGAGAGTGATTGCTATTGATATCAAGCCTGTATTTGAATAAGTGTAGCATCAAGGAGCTCTCACAAAACTGGAGTCAATGGGAATCGGGGGAACGCCCTCTGCTGTTTGAAGTCGTATCTCATACAAAGCAAGATGGTTATGATTGTTGGAGGTCAGTCATCTCAGCTCCAGGACATCACTGCAGGAGTTCGTCAGAAGTCGGGATGCTTCCCTATGGCCATTCAGGCGACCGTCCTCGGCACAAGCATCTTCAGCTGCTTCAGCAATAACCTTCCTTCCATCATAAGATCAGAAGTGGGGATGTTCGCTGAGGATTGCACAATGTTCAGCAATGTTCACAAAAGGTTGTTGCATAAGATAAAGATGCATGGCATTAAGGGGAAAGTAGTAGCATGGATAGAGGATTGGTTAATTAATAGAAAGCAAAGAGTGGGGATTAATGGGTGTTTCTCTGGTTGGCAATCAGTAGCTAGTGGTGTCCCTCAGGGATCAGTGTTGGGCCCACAACTGTTCACAATTTACATAGATGATTTGGAGTTGGGGACCAAGGGCAATGTGTCCAAGTTTGCAGACGACACTAAGATAAGTGGTAAAGCAAAAAGTGCAGAGGATACTGGAAGTCTGCAGAGGGATTTGGATAGGCTAAGTGAATGGGCTAGGGTCTGGCAGATGGAATACAATGTTGACAAATGTGAGGTTATCCATTTTGGTAGGAATAACAGCAAAAGGGATTATTATTTAAATGATAAAATATTAAAACATGCTGCTGTGCAGAGAGACCTGGGTGTGCATGAGTCGCAAAAAGTTGGTTTTCAGGTGCAACAGGTGATTAAGAAGGCAAATGGAATTTTGTCCTTCATTGCTAGAGGGATGGAGTTTAAGACTAGGGAGGTTATGCTGCAATTGTATAAGGTGTTAGTGAGGCCACACCTGGAGTATTGTGTTCAGTTTTGGTCTCCTTACTTGAGAAAGGACGTACTGGCACTGGAGGGTGTGCAGAGGAGATTCACTAGGTTAATCCCAGAGCTGAAGGGGTTGGATTACGAGGAGAGGTTGAGTAGACTGGGACTGTACTCGTTGGAATTTAGAAGGATGAGGGGGGATCTTATAGAAACATATAAGATTACGAAGGGAATAGATAGGATAGATGCGGGCAGGTTGTTTCCATTGGCGGGTGAAAGCAGAACTAGGGGCATAGCCTCAAAATAAGGGGAAGTAGATTTAGGATTGAGTTTAGGAGGAACGTCTTCACCCAAAGGGTTGTGAATCTATGGAATTCCTTGCCCAGTGAAGCAGTAGAGGCGCCTTCATTAAATGTTTTTAAGATAAAGATAGATAGTTTTTTGAAGAATAAAGGGATTAAGGGTTATGGTGTTCGGGCCGGAAAGTGGAGCTGAGTCCACAAAAGATCAGCCATGATCTAATTGAATGGTGGAACAGGCTCGAGGGGCCAGATGGCCTACTCCTGCTCCTAGTTCTAATGTTCTTATAATGTGCTACTCCTCAGGTACTGAAGCAGTCCCTGTAGCATTGTGGATAGCACAATTGCTTCACAGCTCCAGGGTCCCAGGTTCGATTCCGGCTTGGGTCACTGTCTGTGCGGAGTTTGCACATCCTCCCCGTGTGTGCGTGGGTTTCCTCCGGGTGCTCCGGTTTCCTCCCACAGTCCAAAGATGTGCAGGTTAGGTGAATTGGGCATGATAAATTGCCCTTGGTGTCCAAAATTGCCCTTAGTGTTGGGTGGGGTTACTGGGTTATGGGGATAGGGTGGAGGTGTGACCTTTGTTAGGGTGCTCTTTCCAAGAGCCGGTGCAGACTCGATGGGCCGAATGGCCTCCTTCTGCACTGTAATTTCTATGATGTCCAAATGTGGCAAAACCTCAAAAATATCCTGGCTTGGACTGACAAGTGGCAAGTAGGAATCAAGTAGGAATCTAACCATCACACCTTGACATTCAATGGCATTGCCATCACTGAATCACCCACTGGCAACATCCTGGGGGTTACAATTGACTAGAAACTCAGCAGGATTGGATACATAAATACTGTGGCTACCAGAGCAGGTCAAAGCTTAGGAATCTTGCAGCAAGTAACTCACCTCCTGGCTCCCCAAAGCCTGTCCACAATCTACAAGGTGCAAGTCAGGAGTGTGATAGAATACTCTCCCCTACCTGGATGAGTGCAGTTCCAACAACACTCAAGAGGCTTGACACCATCCAGGACAAAGCAGCCCGCTTGACTGGCATTGCTTCTAAAATATTCACTCCTCTCACAACCGACACAGAGTAGCAGCCGTTTGTACCATCTATAAGATGCACTGCAGGAACTTATCAAGGCTCCTTAGGCAGCACCTGCACCTTCCAAACCTACGACCACTTCCATCAAAAAGGACAAGTGCAACAGATATGTAGGAAAACCACCACCTGCAAGTTCCCCTCCAAGCGACTCACCATCCTGACTTCAACAATATCATCATTCCTGTACTATCGCTGTATAAATCCTGGAAGTCCCTCCCTAACAACAGCACTATGGGTGTACTATACCACATGAACTTCACTGGTTCAACAAGGTCACCACCACCTTCTCAAGGTCAGTAAAGGATGGGCAATGAATGCTGGTCAAGCAAGCGGAGTCCTTTGAATGAATTCAAAATATTTGCTTAATATTTAAATGTGGGCGGAAGGCTTTTGGGTTGCTTTTTACATTGACTGCCATTGTATTCTCAATATTTATTCTTTCATAGAATCATAGTATAGAATCCCCACAGTGCCGAAGGAGGCCATTCGGGCCATCGTGCCTGCACCGCCCCTCTGAAAGAGCACTCCTGCCCTATCTTCGTAACCCATCTAAACCTTTGGAGACCAAGGGGCAATTTAACATGGCCAATCCACCTAACCTACACATCTTTGGAATGTGGGAGGAAACCAGAGCACCCGGAGGAAGCCCACACGGACACGGGAGAACGTGGAAACTCCACGCAGTCACCCAAGGTCAGAATTGAACCAGGGTCCCTGGCGTTGGGAGACAGCAGTGCTAACCACTGTGCTAACGTGCCGCCCAGTCATGTTTTTTTTTATTTGTCAGTCTGCATATCTTTGTCAGTCACATTTTCCTCTTGACTTCCCCATTCAACCTTGATTTGATTTGACTTGACTTGACTCTCCCATCTGACATGCATCACACTTTCTATTTTCTCAGAATCTATCTGAATAAACGAACAAGTAAAAATTACAAGAGAATTATGTAGCTTTGAAAGTAGTTCAATCAAATTAGTAATTAAACATTCATATTTACTGTAGCATAACTTTAATTTTGTTTGCATTGTAACAAAACCAACATTTTTTTCACATTCATTGTTGGAAAAAAGTTAAGGTATAGTGATCCAAGGATATAAGTCTTACTTTTTAAATGACAAAGACCGTCTTCTCTTCCTTTAATTTTATCCTCAACCTTGCGTGACAAGCTTTCACGAAAGAGAAAAAAGTCTGGAAATGCTTTAGTTTTTTCTTCTCTGTCAGAATCAACGGTATCCAGAATTCTTGTAAGCTGTCCTCCAGAGATGCCTTGAACTCCCTAGGAATTAAATGTTCCATAACATTAATGAAAAAACCCAGAACTGTGAATACTTTCTGACTAAAATTATTCACTATCCTACACATAAATGAAATATATTACAAACAGTAATATTGTGGATAATATACCGTTGTGGTGAAACTATTCTTACTGCACAGGTGAGTTAAAATTTACTGAGCTGAAATAGAAGCTAAAATCTTTGCTCTGTATTGAAATGAATAGGCATGAATGTTAAACTTTAATCTGTCTGCTGTCTGGAAGTGTTGGTACATTGGGATTGCTAAAAATAATGTAGATTGAACGTCCAATCAAATGTATCAGGAAGAATGCTGTTCAATGGCATTTGATAAGGTTCCCTATGGTAGGCTCATTCAGAAAATTAGGGGGCATGGGATACAAGGAAATTTGGCTGTCTGGATACAGAATTGGCTGGCCGAAAGAAGACAGCGAGTGGTAGTGGATGGAAAGTATTCCGCCTGGAGGTCGGTGACCAGGACAAATATGGCAAATTTCGGAAACCGTGGATAACGAGAGATATTGTAGGCTTCGTCAAAAAGAAAAAGGAGGCATTTGTCAGGGCTAGAAGGCTGGGAACAGACAAAGCCTGTGTGGCATATAAGGAAAGTAGAAAGGAACTTCAGCAAGGAGTCAGGAGGGCTAAAATGGGTCATGAAAAGGGTTAAGAAAAATCCCAAGGCTTTTTACACATATATAAAAAGCAAGAGGGTAGCCAGGGAAAGAGTTGGCCCACTGAAGGACAGGGGAGGGAATCTATATGTGGAGCCAGAGGAAATGGGTGAGGTACTAAAAAAATACTTTGCATCAGTATTCACCAAAGAGAAGGAATTGGTTGATGTTGAGTCTGGAGAAGGGAGTGTAGATAGCCTGGGTCACATTGAGATCCAAAAAGATGAGGTATTGGGCGTCTTGAGAAATATTAAGGTGGATAAGTCCCCAGGGCCTGATGGGATCTACCCCAGAATACTGAAGGAGGCAAGAGTGGAAATTGCTGAGGCCTTGACAGAAACCTTTGGATCCTCCCTGTCTTCAGGTGATATCCCATAGGACTGGAGAATAGCCAATGTTGTTCCTTTGTTTAAGAAGGGTAGCAAGGATAATCCAGGGAACTACAGGCCGGTGAGCCTTACGTGGTAGGGAAATTACTGGAGAGAATTCTTCGAGACAGGATCTACTCCAATTTGGAAGCAAGTGGACGTATTAGCGAGAGGCAGCACGGTTTTGTGAAGGGTAGGTCGTGTCTCACTAGCTTGATAAAGTTTATCGAGGAGGTCACAAAGATGATTGGTGAAGGTAGGGCAGTGGATGTTGTCAATATGGACTTCAGTAAGGCCTTTGACAAGGTCTCTCATGGCAGACTGGTACAAAAGGTGAAGTCACACGGGTTCAGAGGTGAGCTGGCAAGATGGCTACAGAACTGGACAAGTCATAGAAGGCAGAGGGTAGCAATGGAAGAGTGCTTTTCTGATTGGAGGGCTGTGACTAGTGGTGTCCCGCAGCAATGAGTGCTGGGACCACTGCTGTTTGTAGTTATAGATAAAGGATTTGGAATAAAATGTAACTGATCTGATTAGTAAGTTTGCAGACGACACAAAGGTTGGTGGAATTGCGGATAGCGATGAGGACTGTCAGAGGATACAGCAGGATTTAGATTGTTTCGAGACTTGGGCGGAGAGATGGCAGATGGAGTTTAATCCAGACAATTGTGAGGTAATGCATTTTGGAAGGTCTAATACAGGTTGGGAATATACAGTGAATGGTAGAACCCTCAAGAGTATTGACAGTCAGAGAGATCTAGGTGTACAGGTCCACAGGTCACTGAAAGTTGCAACACAGGTGGAGAAGGTAGTCAAGAAGGCATACAGCATACTTGCCTTCATTGCCCGAGGCATTGAGTATAAAAATTGGCAAGTCATATTGCAGCTGTAGAGAACCTTAGTTTGGCCACACTTGGAGTATCGTCTTCAATTCTGGTCGCCACACTACCAGAAGGATGTGGAGGCTTCAGAGAGGGTGCAGAATAGATTTAGGTCATAGAACATAGAACAGTACAGCACAGAACAGGCCCTTCGGCCCTCGATGTTGTACCGAGCATTGTCCGAAACCAAGATCAAGCAATCCCACTCCCTGTCATTCTGGCGTGCTACATTTGCCTATCCAATAACCGCTTGAAAGTTCCTGAAGTGTCCGACTCCACTATCACAGCAGGCAGTCCATTCCACACCCTAACCACTCTCTGAGTAAAGAACCTACCTCGGACACCCGGAGGGTGTCTTATAGTTATGCCCCCTTGTAACAGCTACATCCACCCGAGGAAATAGTCTCTGAACGTCCACTCTATCTATCCCCCTCATTATCTTATAAACTTCTATTAAGTCGCCTCTCATCCTCTTCTGCTCCAAAGAGAAAAACCCTAGCTCCCTCAACCTTTCCTCATAAGACCTATCCTGCAAACCAGGCAGCATCCTTGTAAATCTCCTTTGCACCCTTTCCAATGCTTCCACATCCTTCCTATAATGAAGTGACCAGAACTGCACACAATACTCCAAATGTAGTCTCACCAGGGTCATGTATAGTTGCAGCATAACCCCGCGGCTCTTAAACTCAAGCCCCCTGTTAATAAACGCGAACACACTATAAGCCTTCTTCACGGCTCTATCCACTTGTGTGGCAACCTTCAGAGATCTCTGTTCCTCCACATTCCTCAGAACCCTGCTGTTGCCCCTGTAATCCGCATTCAAATTTTTTTCTACCAAAATGAATCACCTCTCTGAAGCCTCCACATCCTTCTGGTAGTGTGGCGACCAGAATTGAAGACGATACTCCAAGTGTGGCCAAACTAAGGTTCTCTACAGCTGCAATATGACTTGCCAATTTTTATACTCAATGCCTCGGGCAATGAAGGTTAATCTCCATCTGCCATTTTTCGGCCCAGCTCTGCATCCTATCCACCTCATCCACTACTCCACCAATCTTGGTGTCATCAGCAAATTTACTGACCCACCCTTCAGCCCCCTCCCCCAAGTGATTAATAAAAATCACAAATAGCAGAGGACCCAGCACTGATCCCTGTGGTACACCGCTGGTAACTGGTCTCCAGTCTGAAAATGTTCCATCCACCACCACCCTCTGTCTTCTATGTGATAGCCAGTTACTCATCCAATTGGCCAAATTTCCCTCTATCCCACACCTCCTTACTTTCTTCATGAGCCGACCATGGGGAACCTTATCAAATGCCTTACTAAAATCCATGTATACGACATCAACTGCTCTACCTTCATCTACACACTTAGTTATCTCCTCAAAGAATTCAATCAAATTTGTGAGGCAAGACCTACCCTTCACGAATCCGTGTTGACTATCCCGGATTACGCTGCATCTTTCCAAATGGTCATAAATCCTATCCTTCAGGACCTTTTCCATTATCTTCCCGACCACCGAAGTAAGACTAACTGGCCTATAATTACCAGGGTCATTCCTATTCCCTTTCTTGAACAGAGGAACATTCGCCACTTTCCAGTCCTCTGGCACTGTCCCCGTGGACTGCGAGCACCCAAAGATCAAAGCCATTGGCTCTGCAATCTCATCCCTTGCCTCCCAAAAAAATCCTTGGGTATATTCCATCTGGCCCAGGGGACTTGTCGACCCTCAGGTTTTTCAAAATTGCTAATACATCCTTCCTCAGAATATCTACTTCCTCCAGCCTACCTGCCTGAATCACACTCTCATCCTCAAAAACATGGCCCCTCTCCTTTGTGAACACTGAAGAAAAGTATTCATTCAACGCCTCTCCTATTACTTCTGACTCCATGCACAAGTTCCCACTACTGTCCTTGACCGGCCCTACCCTACCCTTTGTCATTCTTTTATTTCTCACATAAGAGTAAAAAGCCTTGGGGTTTCCTTGATCCGACCCGCCAAGGACTTCTCATGCCCCCTCCTAGCTCTCCTAAGCCCTTTTTCAGCTCATTTCTTGCTACCTTGTAACCCTCAAGCGACCCTACTGAACCTTGTTTTCTCATCCTTACATACTCTTCCTTTTTCCTCTTGACAAGACATTCAACCTTTTTTGTGAACCATGGTTCCCTCAGGTGGCCATTTCCTCCCTGCCTGACAGGGACATGCCTATCAAGGACACGCAGTATTTGTTCCTTGAACAAGCTCCACTTTTCATTTGTGCCTTTCCCTGACAGTTTCTGTTGCCATCTTATGATCCCTAATTCTTGCCTAATCGCATCATAATTACCCCTCCCCCAATTATAAACCGTGCCCTGCCGTATGGCCCTATCCCTCTCCATTGCAATAGTGAAAGACACCGAATTGTGGTCACTATCTCCAAAGTGCTCTCCCACAAACAAATCTAACATTTGGCCCGGTTCATTACCCAGTACCAAATCCAATCCAACCCCTCTTGATGGCCTATCCACATATTGTGTCAGGAAACCTTCCTGCACACACTGTACAAAAACTGTCCCATGCGAACTGTTTTACCAGGATGTTGCCTGGTATGGAGGGCATTAGCTATGAATAAACTCGGTTTGTTCTCACTGGAACGACGGAGGTTGAGGGGCATCCTGATAGAGGTCTATAAAATTATGAGGGGCATAGACAGAATGGATAGTCAGAGTCTTTTTTCCAGGAAAGAGGGGTCAATTACTAGGGGGCATAGGTTTTAGATGCGAGGGGCAAGGTTTAGAGATGTACGAGGCAAGTTTTTTTACACAGAGGGAAGTGGGTGTCTGGAACTCGCTGCCAGAAGAGGTGGTGGAAGCAGGGATGATAGTGACGTTTAAGGGGCGACTTGAAAAATACATGAATAGGATGGGAATAGAGTTTAGACAGGCAGCATGGTCGGCGCAGGCTTGGAGGGCCGAAGGGGCCTGTTGCTGTGCTGTGCTTTTCTTTATTCTTTGTTCTCATAAAGATTATCATAGACGCAGAAGGCAGACACTTCTCTTCCCTTACAAGGCATACATGCACTCATTGCTGGCCTTTTATCAAAATATATAAAAAGAAAAAGATTCATGCAGGCAAATGTCATTTCAGTCCAAAACTGGAGATTTTGTAATGGAGAACCATGAAATGGCAGAGCAATTAAACATCTCCTATTGTTCTGACTTCACGGAGGAAGACACAAATAACTTCCCAAAAGTGCTAAGGAAGCAAGGGTGAGAAGGAGGAATTTAAGAAAATTTGTATTACCAGAACAATAATGTTGGAAAAATTAATGGAACTGAAAGACGATAAATCCCCAGGGCCTGATAATCTACATCCCACAATACTAAAGGAGGGGACCATGGAAATATTGGATATGTTTGTTGTCATTTTCAAAATCCTGTAAATTCTGGAACAATCCTGGCAGTTTGGTGGGTAGCAAAAGTAACCCCGTTATTTTGAAAAGGGAGGGAGAAAACAGGAAATTACAGACCGGTTAGCCTAACATCAGTAGCATGGCAAATGTTGGAGACTATGTTATAGTATGTGATTGTAGCGCACAATGACTTACGAGAGAGACGAGAAGTGATGAAGTCGATTGAGGCTTTATTAAGCGAGACTTGTCCCCAGCAGTTCAGCAACAGAATGAAGCGGCGGGGAGAAGCTCGGGTTCTTATACTCCGCCTTCAGGGCGGAGCCAGGAGTCAACAGCCAACCAGGACCCGGGATCTGTCAGCCAATAGCATCACGGCTTCACAGTCCCACATGACCCCTAATACATACCACCACAGTGATAACAGGACTTTAGACAAAGTCAACATGGATTTCTGAAAGGGAAATCATGTTTGACAAACCTACTGGAATTCTTTGAGAAAATAGATACGGGTGAACCAATTGATGTGGTGTATTTGGACTTTCAGAGAGCCTTTGAAAAAAGTATCACATAAGAGGTTAGCAAAATCAAAGCGCATGAGACTGGGGGTAATATATTGACATGAATTGAGAATTGGTTAACAGACAGGAAATGGGGAGTAGGAATAAATGAGTATTTTTCGAAGTGGCAGGCATTGACTAGCTGGGTCCTGCAAGGAACAGTGCTTGGGTCTCAGATATTCACAACATACATTAATGATTTAGATTGGAGAACCAAAAGTAATATTTCCAAGTTTGCTGATGGCATGAAGCTTGGTAGGAAGGTGAATGGTGAGGAGGATGTTAAGAAGCTTCAAGGTAACTTAGATAAGCTGAGTGAGTGGGCAAATACATGGCAGATGCAGTATAAGGTGGGGGCCAGTGTTCAGGTAGGTGGTTTGAAGTGTGTCTACTTCAATGCCAAGAGTATACGAAATAAGGTAGGGAACTGGCAGCATGGGTTGGTACCTGGGACTTCGATGTTGTGGCCATTTCGGAGACATGGATAGAGCAGGGACAGGAATGGATGTTGCAGGTTCTGGGGTTTAGGTGTTTTAGTAAGCTCAGAGAAGGAGGCAAAAGAGGGGGAGGTGTGGCGCTGCTAGTCAAGAGCAGTATTACGGTGCGGAGAGGATGCTAGATGGGGACTCATCTTCCGAGGTAGTCTGGGCTGAGGTTAGAAACAGGAAAGGAGAGGTCACCCTGTTGGGAGTTTTCTATAGGCCTCCAAATAGTTCTAGGGATGTAGAGGAAAGGATGGCGAGGATGATCCTGGATAAGAGCGAAAGTAATAGGGTAGTTATTATGGGAGACTTTAACTTTCCAAATATTGACTGGAAAAGATATAGTTCGAGTACATTAGATGGGTCGTTCTTTGTACAGTGTGTGCAGGAGGGTTTCCTGACACAGTTTGTTGACAGGCCAACAAGAGGCGAGGCCACATTGGATTTGGTTTTGGGTAATGAACCAGGCCAGGTGTTGGATTTGGAGGTAGGTGAGCACTTTGGGGACAGTGACCACAATTCGGTGACGTTTACGTTAAGGATGGAAAGGGATAAGTATACACCGCAGGGCAAGAGTTATAGCTGGGGGAAGGGAAATTATGATGCCATTAGACGTGACTTGGGGGGGATAAGGTGGAGAAGTAGGCTGCAAGTGTTGGACACACTGGATAAGTGGAGCTTGTTCAAGGATCAGCTACTGCGTGTTCTTGATAAGTATGTACCGGTCAGGCAGGGAGGAAGGTGCCGAGCGAGGGAACCGTGGTTTACCAAAGAAGTGGAATCTCTTGTTAAGAGGAAGAAGGAGGCCTATGTGAAGATGAGGTGTGAAGTTTCAGTTGGGGCGATGGATAGTTACAAGGTAGCGAGGAAGGATCTAAAGAGAGAGCTAAGACGAGCAAGGAGGGGACATGAGAAGTATTTGGCAGGAAGGATCAAGGAAAACCCAAAAGCTTTCTATAGGTATGTCAGGAATAAGCGAATGACTAGGGACAGAGTAGGACCAGTCAAGGACAGGGATGGGAAGTTGCGTGTAGAGTCTGAAGAGATAGGCGAGATACTAAATGAATATTTTTCGTCAGTATTCACTCAGGAAAAAGATAATGTTGTGGAGGAGAATGCTGAGCTCCAGGTAAATAGATTAGATGGCATTGAGGTACGTAGGGAAGAGGTGTTGGCAATTCTGGACAGGCTGAAAATAGATAAGTCCCCGGGACCTGATGGGATTTATCCTAGGATTCTCTGGGAGGCCAGGGAAGAGATTGCTGGACCATTGGCTTTGATTTTTATGTCATCATTGGATACAGGAATAGTGCCAGAGGACTGGAGGATAGCAAATGTGGTCCCTTTGTTCAAAAAGGGGAGCAGAGACAACCCCGGCAACTATAGACCGGTGAGCCTCACGTCTGTAGTGGGTAAAGTCTTGGAGGGGATTATAAGAGACAAGATTTATAATCATCTAGATAGGAATAATATGATCAGGGATAGTCAGCATGGCCTTGTGAAGGGTAGGTCATGCCTCACAAACCTTATCGAGTTCTTTGAGAAGGTGACTGAACAGGTAGACGAGGGTAGAGCAGTTGATGTGGTGTATATGGATTTCAGCAAAGCGTTTGATAAGGTTCCCCACGGTAGGCTATTGCAGAAAATACGGAGGCTGGGGATTGAGGGTGATTTAGAGATGTGGATCAGAAATTGGCTAGCTGAAAGAAGACAGAGGGTGGTGGTTGATGGGAAATGTTCAGAATGGAGTTCTGTCACAAGTGGAGTACCACAAGGATCTGTTCTGGGGCCGTTGCTGTTTGTCATTTTTATCAATGACCTAGAGGAAGGCGCAGAAGGGTGGGTGAGTAAATTTGCAGACGATACTAAAGTCGGTGGTGTTGTCGATAGTGTGGAAGGAAGTAGCAGGTTACAGAGGGATATAGATAAGCTGCAGTGCTGGGCTGAGAGGTGGCAAATGGAGTTTAATGTAGAGAAGTGTGAGGTGATTCACTTTGGAAGGAATAACAGGAATGCGGAATATTTCGCTAATGGTAAAGTTCTTGAAAGTGTGGATGAGCAGAGGGATCTAGGTGTCCATGTACATAGATCCCTGAAAGTTGCCACCCAGGTTGATAGGGTGGTGAAGAAGGCCTATGGAGTGTTGGCCTTTATTGGTAGAGGGATTGAGTTCCGGAGTCAGGAGGTCATGCTGCAGCTGTACAGAACTCTGGTACGGCCGCATTTGGAGTATTGCGTACAGTTCTGGTCACCGCATTATAGGAAGGACGTGGAGGCTTTGGAACGGGTGCAGAGGAGATTTACCAGGATGTTGCCTGGTATGGAGGGAAAATCTTATGAGGAAAGGCTGATGGACTTGAGGTTGTTTTCGTAAGAGAGAAGAAGGTTAAGAGGAGACTTAATAGAGGCATACAAAATGATCAGAGGGTTAGATAGGGTGGACAGTGAGAGCCTTCTCCCTCGGATGGAAATGGCTAGCACGAGGGGACATAGCCTTAAACTGAGGGGTAATAGATATAGGACAGAGGTCAGGGGTAGGTTCTTTACGCAAAGAGTAGTGAGGCCGTGGAATGCCCTACCTGCTACAGTAGTCAACTCGCCAACATTGAGGGCATTTAAAAGTTTATTGGATAAACATATGGATGATAATGGTATAGTGTAGGTTAGATGGCTTTTGTTTCGGTGCAACATCGTGGGCCGAAGGGCCTGTACTGCGCTGTATTGTTCTATGTTCTATGTTCTATGTTCTAAGGTGGATAAATGTGATGTTACCCACTTCGAACAAAGAAACAGAATGACAGAGTATTATTTAAATGGTGCTAGATTGAGAAATGTTGATACACAAAGGGACCTGGGGTGTTCCAGTACACCAGTCACTGAAAACAAGCACGGTATGGGCGGCACAGTAGCACTGCAGCTTCATAGCGCCAGGGACCCGGGTTCGATTTCTGGTTTGGGCCTCTGTCTGTGCAGAGTCTGCACAGTTCTCCCCGTGTCTGTATGGGTTTCCTCCCGCAAGTCCCGAAAGATGTGCTGTTAGGTGAATTGGACATTCTGAATTCTCCACCCGAACAGGCGCCGGAGGCTGGCGACTAGGGGATTTTCACAGTAACTTCATTGCAGTGTTAATGTAAGCCACCTTGTGACACTAATAAAGATTATTATTTAGGGGCGGCACAGTGGTTAGCACTGCTGCCTCACAGCTCCAGGGTTCAATTCTGGCCTCAGGTGACTGTGTGAAATTTGCACTTTCTTCCTGTGTCTGCGTGGGTTTCCTCTGGGTGCTTATGTTTCCTCCCATGGTCCAAAGATGTGCCGGTTAGGTGGATTGGCCATGCTAAATTGCCCCGTATTCGTGTCCAAAAGATTAGGTGGGGTTACTGGGTGATGGGGTAAAGATGTGAAATTAAGTAGGGTGCCCTTTGCAAAGGCCTGTGCAGACTCGATGGGCCGAATGGCCTCCTTCTGCACTGTAAATTCTCAGAAAGCATGCAGGTACAGCAAGCAGTTAAGGAAGGCAAATAGTATGTTGGCCCCCATTGCAAAAGGATTTGAATATAGAAGCAAAGATGTCTTACTGCAGTTGTACAAGACCTTGGTGAGACACACCTGGAGTATTGTGTGCAGTTTTG
Source organism: Scyliorhinus torazame (assembly GCF_047496885.1). Taxonomy (NCBI): domain Eukaryota; kingdom Metazoa; phylum Chordata; class Chondrichthyes; order Carcharhiniformes; family Scyliorhinidae; genus Scyliorhinus; species Scyliorhinus torazame. The sequence continues at coordinate 53,466,382 of NC_092721.1, forward strand.
GTATCCTTATCTAGGAAAGGATACACTTGCCTTAGAGGCAGTGCAGTGAAGGTTCACCAGGCTGATTCCTGGGATGGCACGATTGTCATCTGAGGAAAAACTGGGCCTGTATTCACTGAAATTTAGAAGAATGTGAGGAGATCGTCAAGAATTCTGACAGGGCTAGACAGACTGGATGCAGGGATGTTGTTTCCTCTGGCTGGGGTTGGTCTAGAATAAGGGGTCACAGGAGCAGGATATGGGGAAGCCATTTAGGACTGAGATGAGGAGAAATTTATTCATTTAGAGAATGATGAAACTGGAATTCTCCACTACAGACGACTGTTAAAAGTATAATCACTGAAAAATTTAAGAAGGAAATAAATAGATTTCTAGACTCTAAAAAAGTGTCTTGGGGTATGGGGAGAGTGCTGGAGTATAGTGTTGAGATAGAGGATCAGCCATTGATCATGCTGAATGACTGTGAGACTCAAAAGGCTGAATGGCCTACAATGGCTCCTATTTTCTATGTTTCTATAAGAAGAGTAAGGCATCTGGATGCCTTGACGCCTTCTTACGTTACATAAGAACATAAGAACTAGGAACAGGAGTAGGCCATCTGGCCCCTCGAGCCTGCTCCGCCATTTAATGAGATCATGGCTGATCTTTGTGGACTCAGCTCCACTCTCCGGCCCGTACACCATATCCCCGAATCCCTTTATTCTTTAGAAAGGTATCTATCTTTTTCTTAAAAACGTTTAAAGAAGGAGCTTCAACTGCTTCACTCGGCAAGGAATTCCAGAGATTCACAACCCTTTGGGTGAAGAAGTTCCTCCTACACTCCGTCATAAATCTACTTCCCCTTATTTTGAGGCTATGCCCCCTAGTTCTGCTTTCCCTGACCAGTGGAAACGTTGTCAGCATTGAATTGACCTCAAGGCAACGGCACATATATATGCATCTATGTTCACATCCATTGACTCGTACTGCATCAGGTTCTCCATGAAAATCACTATGGAGCACTCATGGCCTGGATGGTTATCTCCACTTCTCATCTGCACTTGAGTGTGCATAGCCGCTGGAAGTCTGCCAGATTTTCCTTACCTCTCATTGCAGTTGCTATATTGCCAATGACTCCAGAGCCACATCTTCAGGTTGGAGCTCAAAATAGGCTGATCTCCAACAGTCTGCCAACTGTCAGTGACCTCAGCTGTCACAGCCTCTGTCAAATGCTGGGGCATGTTATCTGTTAACCAGTTTGTGGACCTGCATCTAATCACGAATGAATACACTGATGTGACAATATCTGTGTTGGTGGAGGGCACAGGTGGATGGTAAGATCATGCACCCTCTTATGATCCCTTCTCCTCAGAGGTAGCCAATCTCTCAAGCTCTGCACACTACGGCCTGACTCTCTCTTGCACGAGAAAACAGAAATATTGAAGCGTAGGGCCTACGCATTTCCTCTGCCCAATTATGTCTGATGTGGAGTCCCATGAACCCTTGGTTCCCTACTCTCAATTACTGACTTTCTTGGGTGGGAACTCCTGCTTCGCCACCAGCAAAGCTGCTACCATCCTGGTGCCCTACCATTTTGAAGGCCTCCTCCTCATGTGGGTGAGAATATGCAGGTACTGCAACTCTCCACCTGTCTTGGCCCTTTCCTTACGGTTACATGGTGTATTCTCCAGCAAACAAAAGGAAGAAAGTTAGTTCGCCCATGAAGAAAGGTACAGGTTTATGCTCAGCTGACCATGATGGGGGGGGGAACAAAAATGCCGCCTGCACAGGGCCATTCTCGACGGAACTTGTACCAGCCTGCCATAGATCACAGAATTTACAGTGCAGAAGGAGACCATTCGGCCCATTGAGTCTGCCCGGCTCTTGGAAAGAGCACCCCACTTAAGCCCACGCCTCCACCCTATCCCCGTAACCCCACCCAACCTTTTTGGACACTAATGGCAATTTATCATGGCCAATCCACCTAACCTGCACATCTTTGGACTGTGGTAGGAAACCGGAGCACCCGGAGGAAACTCACGGAGACACGGGGAGGACGTGAAGACTCCGCACAGACAGTGACCCAAGCCGGGAATCGAACCTGGGACCTTGGAGCTGTGAAGCAACTGTACTAACCATTGTGTTACCGGGTTGCCATGAGGGACCTTCTCAAATGCTTCACTAAAGCCCATGTAGATAACAGCCACAGCCCTTCCCTCGTCAATCGTTTTTGTCACCTCCACAAAAAATTCAGTCAAATTAGTGAGACATGATCTCCCTCGTACAAAACCATGCTGCCTGTTGCTAATAAGAACATTCACTTCCAAATGTGCATATGGGAGAAAGAGAATTAGTTTTCCCTCAGGTAATTGCACCACCATGGGTGTAACCTCCATCTGCTCCCCAAAGGCGATTAAGCGCTCGTGTCATACCTGATATGGTTCCTGGCCTAGAGTTGGATCTGTCCATTGTCTGGTTTTGCACCCCCACCCTCATGATGAGTTGGTGGGTGTCTAGGTCAGTGATTTCAGCCAATGTTTTCTTGACGAACTCTGCGTCATTCCAGTTTGGGTGTACATATTTACCAGAACTACTGGGGCCCCTTTCAGACTATAACTAATCGTCCCCCCTGGGTCCTGTCCTTTTAACTAGTAAGGTCACCCCTCTTGCCCTCGTGTCGTAGCACGTCCAAAACGTTTGTCCCACCCAGCTCTTCCTTTCTTGCAGTTGGTCCCTTTCTCTTAGATGCATCTCTTGAATGGAGGCTATGCCCACCCTGAGGCTTTTGAGATGGGTGAGGACTCTGGATCTTTTCACCGGTCTGTTGAGGCCTTGTTCGCCCGGGCCTGCCCTCACTCTCAAGCCATTCAAGATGGCCACTGTCTACTTCCTCTTTTACATCGTCTCCACGTGCGACCTGTTGCAATCAACATTCTACCCTCCCCCCTCTTCCCCAACAACCCCCTCCCACCCCCTGCTCCCTCCCCGTTCCTCCCTTCCAGTGTGCATCCCCTTTATTGACCTCCCTCCACCTTTGAGTTTATCCCTCTCTCTGCCAGCAGCCCCCCTCCCGGGTTCCCTCCCCTCTTACTCTTTGTTTCCCTTAAACATCTGCTTTCCCGCCTCCTGCCAGACGCCCATCCCTCCTGGGAGGTGCGTGCGGCCTCCCCTTTTTCTGTGCCTCCACACACCAGTCTATCCGCTAATGTAGTGTCTCTCACCAACGATCGGATTCCCCCTTCTTAATCCCATCTAATTCTCCCTTTCTTCCCCTCCGCCCCCTGCCACAGCTCCTGATGTGGTTGCTGCTGCCCCTTTTGAATCCTTAAAGCCTGCATTTAAGCCATTGCCTTTTACTCTTGTTTCCCCAGTTCATTTTTCTGAACGAACCTGTTGGCCTCCTCCGGGGAGTTGAAGTAGTACTCCTTGCCCTTGTAGGTGACTCATAGTTTGGCGGGTTAGAGCTTGCCAAACCACACCTGCTCTCAAAATTCTGTCTGGCGTTTAGCCAGGTCTACTCCAATGTCCTGATACAAGCAGATGGTATGTCCTTCCCACTTGAATGCCTTTGCGTTTTTCATCCACCTCAGTCTTGGTACTCGTGGAGCTTTACAATCAACGTCCACGGTGGTTCACCTGCCTTGGGCAGCTTCTGGAGCAACCTGTGTGTGCGGTCTATATCCGGGGGCCATCGCGGCCTCGACTGCCACCCCCACGGTCGCCATGAGTTCTGGATTCATTGCCTCCCTCTGTTTCTGGAGCTCAGAGGTGATGAAACCCATAATTTTCCCCACCAGCGCCTGGGTCTGTGCTAGATGTTCTGTGAGGTCGGCCGTCACCGGTTCGGTGCCCCATGCGGGCTTCCCTCCTCCAAGGTTGGGATTTGCCTCTCCTCACGTTTGCTGCTTTTGCGGCTGGGTTGTTGGTTTCTTGACACTCTGGCTGGCTGGCACTGTGGTTGATGGGGGTTGGTTTGGGGGATTTTCTGTCCTTTTGGTGCCCATTTGTTGGGGTTACAGGGCCTTAACCAACATTCTTAGACCAGGGCCACGTTTTGTGCAACCACTCAGCTCATGGTCGCCACCAGAAGTCCCAGGCAGAGTTTTTTTTTAAATATTTTTTAAAATTGCATTTGCAATTTCCCTCGCCATCTCTTTTAGTACCCTGGGATACATTCCATCAGGGCCAGGAGACTTGTCTACCTTTGACCCCATTAGCTTTCCCTCACTACCTCCTTAGTGATAACAATCGTCTCAAGGTCTTCACCTGTCATAGCCTCATTTCCATCAGTCACTGGCATGTTATTTCTGTCTTCCACTGTGAAGACCGACCCAAAAAACCTGTTCAGTTCCTCATCTCCCATTATTAAATCTCCCTGCTCATCCTCTAAAGGATTAATATTTACCTCAGCCACTCTTTTTTTTTAATGTATTTGTAGAAACTTTTACTATCTGTTTTATATTCTGAGCAAGTTTTCTCTCATAATCTATCTTACTCTTCTTTATAGCTTTTTTAGTAGCTTTCTGTTGCCCCTCAAGATTTCCCAATCCTCTAGTCTCCACTAATCTTTGCCACTTTGTAGGGCTTTTCCTTTTCAATTTGATACTCTCCCTTATTTACTTAGATATCCATTGTCGATTTTCCCTTTTTCTACCGTCCTTGTTTGTTAGTATAAACTTTTGCTGAGCACTGTGAAAAATCACTTGGAAGGATCTCCACTGTTCCTCAACTGTTTCACCATAAAGTCTTTGCTCCTGGTCTACCTTAGCCAGCTCTTCTCTCTTCCCATTGTAATCTCCTTTGTTTAAGAACAAAACACTAGTATTTGATTTTACCTTCTCACCCTCCAACTGTATTTTAAATTCCACCATATTGTGATCGCTCCTTCCAAGAGGATCCCTAACTATCATTGATCAATCCTGTCTCATTACACAGGACCAGATCTCAGATCGCTTGTTCCCTTGTAGGTTCCATTACATACTGTTCTAAGAAACTATCGCGGATACATTCTATAAACTCCTCCTCAAGGCTGCCTTGACCGACCTGGTTAAACCAATCGACATGTAGATTAAAATCCCCCATAACTGCTGTACCATTTCTACATGCATCAGTTATTTCTTTGTTTATTGCCCGTCCCACTGTATTGTTACTATTTGGTGGCCTCTAGACTACTCCTATCAGTGACTTTTTCGTCTTACTGTTCCTGATTTCCACCCAAATGGATTCAACCATATCCTCCATAGCGACGATATCATCCCTCACTACTGCCCGGATGTCATCCTTAAATAACAGAGCTACACCACCTCCCTTACCATCCGCTCTGTCCTTCCGAATAGTTTGATACCCTTGGATCTTTAACTCCCAGTCGTGACCACCCCTTAACCATGTTTTAGTAATGGTCACTAAATCATAGGTATTCACGATGATTTGCACCATCAACTCATTTACCTTATTCCAAATACTATGAGCATTCAGGTAAAATACCCTTATGTTGGCTTTTATACCTCCGTTTTGAATCTTAACACCTCTATCAGTAACCTCTCCTAAGTTATTTTTCCTTTTAACTTTTCTCCTAATTTTCCTTATCGTTGAACCCATATCTTCACGTAATAACCTGCTGCTTCGCTTTCCATATATGTTTTTACTTTCCAGGTGGTGAAATTCCGAGAGGTCAGAAAGCCAGTCTGCAGCTGCGGGTGGTGCTGCTGATCGCCAGCCGAGCAGGATTCTTAGGCGTGCGATTAGGCAAGCAAAAGCCCATGTGTAGTTCTGATTGCTCCGAAGATTGCCACTTTTGGGCATGGCTTCACCCTCACCCCCACAACCCTGGACATTGCCTCGGAGAAGGCTGTCCAGAACCCAGCAAGATTGGGGCAAGCCCAGAATATGTGGGTGTGGTTGGCTGGGCCCCTCTGGCACCGTTCCTATTAATCCTCCACCTCCAGAAGGAACCTGCTCATTCGGGTTCTGGTCAGGTGCGCTCTGTGCACCACTTTGAGCAGCATTAGGCTGAGCCTTGCGCAGGAGGAGATGGAGTTAGCCTTGCTCAGTGCTTCGCTCCAGAGTCCCCACCCTACCTCTGTCCCCAGTTTGTCCTCCCATTTTTGTCTGGTCTCGTCCTGTGGTGTTCGAGGTCTGTCCGGTAACTGTCCGTATAATTTTCCACATTGCTCCCCTCCTTGCTGCTTGTGCCTATCAGGTCCTCTATTCGTGTGGTTTCTGGGGCCCCGGGGTACTCTACTGTCGATTTGCAGAGGAAGTGTTTTATTTGGAGGTATCTCATTTCCTGCCCTTTTGCTAGTTTCCACATCCTCGTCAGTTTGTCCAGTGTCGCCAGTCTGCGCCCTACGTAGAAGTCCCCAACCGTCAGTGTGCCCCGTCCCGCCTCCATCTTTTGAAGGTGGAGCATGGCTGGGGGGAGTCTGTGATTGCCACAGATGGGGCAATGGGAGAAATTTTAGTCAGCCTGAAGTGTTCTCTCAGCTGGGCCCACATTCTCAGTGTGGCTGCTACCACTGGGCTCATTGTGTATCTTGTTGAGGGGCATGGGAGTGGTGCTGTAGCCAGGGCCCAGACGATCATTCTTTTACAGGAGGCCTCCTCCATTTGTACCCAATCTGTGCCGGGTTCTTGTATCCATCCCTTCACTCTTTCTGCCGTTGCTGCCCAGTGGCAGTATTGTAGGTTCGGTGATGCCAAGCCCCCTTTGATTTTCCTTCTTTGCAGTGTTGGTTTGGGAATTCTCAAATTCTTACCCCCCCTCCCACACAAACGCCACGATTAGACTGTCAACATTTTGGAAGAAGGCCTTGGGGCTGAAGATCGATATGGATCTAAACAGGAAGAGGAACCTCGGCAGTACATTCATCTTGATCGTCTGCACTCTCTCCGCCAGGGAGAGTGGGAGTGAGCCCCACCGTTGAAGGTCTCTTCTTACTTCCTCCATCAGGCTGGTCAGGTTCCGCTTGTGGATCTGTGTCCAGACTCTGGCTATCTGGATCCCCAGGTAACGGAATCTGTTCTGGGCCGTTTTAAATGGGAGCCCCTCCAACTCTGTCCCTCCCCCATTTAGGTTCACTAGGAATGCCTCACTTTTGCCCAGGTTACGTTTGTAACCCGAAAAGGCTCCAAACTCCTTCAGGATCTGCAGTATTGTCTTCAGTCCCTCCTGTGGCTTCGAGACATAGAGGAGCAGGTCACCTGCATAGAGTGAAACTCTGTGCTCTCTGTCTCCTCTCCGAATTCCCTTCCAACTTTTCGCGTCCCGCAGGGCTATCGCCAGGGGTTCGATCGCCAGCGCGAACAAGAGTGGGGACATGGGGCAGACCTGTCTTGTTCCTCTCTGTAGCTAGATGGTGCTGTTAGTTAGGACGCTCGCTTTGGGAGCGTTGTACAGAAGCCTCACCCAGGGCACTTCCAGTGGTGGCCATGGAGGATAGGTCGCACATTTGATAGCTCCCTCCTGTGACTGACTTTTGGACCTTTTTCTCCCGTTTGTTTCTGGATTTTATTGGATAAATCGGTGAAGAGTGAGACAGTGAAGAGTAATCCCCCTCCAGTGTATGGAGAATTGGACCAGAAGTGGCCATGTGAGAAGACAAAGTCCTACAAGGAAGACGCAAGCAGAGCTGGCAATGCGGGAAAGCATGGCGGAGAAGCAGGGCCGCGGGGAGACGGCACAGTGGTCGACGGAGCAGCTGGTGAAGTTTTTTGAAGATTGCTTTGCCAAGTTTAAGAAGGACATGCTGGACCCGATCAAGGCTTCGATTGATCAGGTGGTGCAGAATCAAGAAACCCACGAACGTGCGATCCAGGAGGTGGAAAAAAAGATGTCCGAGTATGAGGAATACATAGAACATAGAACATAGAACATTACAGCGCAGTACAGGCCCTTCGGCCCTCGATGTTGCGCCGACCTGTGAAAGCACTCTAAAGCCCATCTACACTATTCCCTTATCGTCCATATGTCTATCCAATGACCATTTGAATGCCCTTAATGTTGGCGAGTCCACTACTGTTGCAGGCAGGGTATTCCACGCCCTTACTACTCTCTGAGTAAAGAACCTACCTCTGACATCTGTCTTATATCTATCTCCCCTCAATTTAAAGGTATGTCCCCCCGTGCTAGACATCACCACCCGAGGAAAAAGGCTCTCACTGTCCACTCTATCCAATCCTCTGATCATCTTGAATGCCTCAATTAAGTCACCTCTTAACCTTCTTCTCTCTAACGAAAACAGCCTCAAGTCCCTCAGTCTTTCCTCATAAGATCTTCCCTCCATACCAGACAACAATACATAACCATGCTGGAGACCAAGGTGGAGATGATGAATGACCGCCAGAAAAGAATGCAGGAGAAGCTGGAGGATCTGGAGAACAGGTCCAGGAGGCAGAATCTGAGAATCGTTGGCCTCCCTGAAGGAGGGATCGGATGCGAGTGTCTATGTGACGAACATGCTGGAGAAGTTGATGGGGGCTGAGGCGTTCCCTCGGCCCTTGGAAGTGGATAGGGCACACACAGCGCTTGCGAAGAAGCCCCGAGCGAACGAGCCACCGAGGGCCATGGTGGTACATTTGCACCGATTCCTGGACAAGGAACACGTTCTGCGGTGGGCCAAGTATGAACGGAGCAGCAAGTGGGAGAATTGTGAGCTGCGCATTTATCAAGATCTAGGCGCGGATTTGGCCAAGAGCTGGGTTTAATCGGGTAAAAACGGCCCTCTTTAAGAAAGGGGTGAAGTTCGGAATGTTGTACCCAGCCCGTCTGTGGGTCACATATGAGGAACGGGATTTTTACTTCGAAACACCAGGCAATGTATGGACTTTCACCAAGGAACAAAAACTGGAGGTGAACTAAAGACACTGAATCCTTGGAGAGTACTGTTGTGGCGATTTATTGAAAATCACTTTTGTGCTGGTTTGAATAAGTAGTGTTATATGCAATAAAGAGCTGTTTCGATGGCTAAAGTTAACATTGTGTTGCTGGGAGCTGGTTGGAGGGGGGGTGGTTTCTGTGGTTGTTTTTTCTGTGGTTATTTTTCCTCTGTTTTTTCTGATGTTTGTTTACTGGGGAATGTGATGCTTTGAATATGTTTGTCCAAGTGGGGGGGCAGGGGAGAGGATAATGGGGAGTCAGACTGTTTGGTGCCATGGGTGGCAGCTTCGTCAGCTGACTCACGGATGCACAGTGGGGGGCGAACAGGTGTTAAGCTGGAGCTTGAGATGGGGGGTTGAGTTTCTAGTGCTGTTACCAGGGGGGGAGGAAGCGGGCGGGGTGGGGGGAGCTGCTTTGCTGACAGGGGAGGAACTGTTACTAGGGGACAAATGGGAGGTCGGGGACGGCGAATGCCTGAGGGGGGCTGGAGGAGGCCTGGGTCGCGAGCTGGAGGCTGGCCTAAAAAGGGTGATGTATAGTCGGCGGCGGGAGGGGGGGGGGGCGGAGGTCATTGGAAGCCCCCTTACCAGGCTGATTACATGGAACGTTAGAGGGTTGAATGAGCCAGTCAAGACGGCTCACGTGTTTGCACATTTGAGGGAGCTGAAGGCGGACGTGGCAATGTTACAAGAGACACACCTAAAGGCTATAGACCAGACTGGATTTAGAAAGGGGTGGGTTGGCCAAGTATTCTACTCAGGGCTGGACTCAAAGATCAGTGGGGTAGTCACATAACTTGATCATGGAGCGAGTTTTTAATACAATCAATGATCCGGAATTGGACCGGTCAAAATCCAGGACCGGGAGGATGCCAGCAGCGGCAAAGGAATTGAAGGGGTTTATGGAACAGATGGGGGGAGTAGACCCATGGAGGTTTGCACGGCCAAGGGCGAAGGAGTTTTCTTTTTTCACCCATGTCCACAAGGTATACTCGCGCATCAACTTTTTTGTTCGGAGCAGGGCTCTAATACCGGGGGTGGTGGATACTGCGTACTCGGCAATCGCAGTGTCGGATTATGCCCCACATTGGGTGGATCTCCAGGTTAGTTTGGAGAGAGGATAACGCCTGCGATGGAGGCTGGATGTGGGGTTGTTAGCGGACGAAGCGATCTGCAGGCAGGTGAACAAGTCCATCCAGAACTACCTGGAAACAAATGATACAGGGAAGGTCTCTGCAACAACGGTTTGGGAAGCTTTGAAGTGGTCAGAGGGGAATTAATCTCGATACGAGCCCACAGAGCAAAGGCGGAACGGGCTGAGAGGGATAGGTTAGTTGAGGAGATACTCCAGGTGGACAGGAGATACGAGGAGGCCCCGGACGCGGGGCCAATTAGGGAGCGGAGGAGGTTACAGGTGGAGTTTGGGCTGTTGACCAATGGAAAAGCGGTGGAACAGTTGAGGAAGGCAAGGGGGGCGATTTATGAGTATGGGGAAAAGGCCAGCAGAATGTTAGCGCACCAGTTCAGAAAAAGGGAGGCGGCCAGGGAGATAGGGAGAGTAGAGGTGGGATTACAGTCCTGGACCCAGTGGGGGTGAATGAGGTGTTTCAGGTTTTTTACAGCAAATTATGTGAGTCGGAACCCCCAGCGGGGGTGGAGGCGATGAGGCTGTTTTTGGGTCAGTTGAGGTTCCCGAGGGTGGATGAGGATCTGGTGGAATTGAAATTGAGGAAATAATTGAGGGGCTGGAGGGCATGCAGTCGGACAAGGCCCCGGGGCCGGACGGCTACCCGGTGGAATTCTACAAGAAGTTTTCAGAGATATTGAGCCCACTGCTGGTGAGGACATTTAATGAAGCAAGAGAGAAGGGAGTCCTCCCCCCAACAATGTCGTAGGCCTCACTTTCATTGATCCTGAAACGGGAGAAGGATCCGGAGCAGTGCAGGTCATACAGGCCAATTCTACTGAATGTGGACACCAAACTGCTGGCTATCAAACTGGCCACAGAATAGAGGATTGTGTCCCGGAGGTGATAGGGGAAGACCAGATGGGATTTGTAAAGTGCAGGCATCTCAAGGCCAATGTTCGAAGGCTTTTAAATGTTATTGTGATGCCCTCAGAAGGAAGGGAGATGGAGGCGGTAGTAGCGATGAATGCGGAGAAGGCTTTTGGTCGGGTGGTGTTTGATTACCTGTGGGAGGCGCTGGGAAGGTTTGGGTTTGGTGAGGGCTTCATTGGCTGGGTGCGGTTGCTCTACCAGGCAGCAGTAGCGATTGTGCGCATGAACTGGCTGAGGTCGGGGTATTTTAAAGTACACCGAGGGATGATTTCTCCGTTACTGTTTGCTCTGGCCATAGAGCCATTGGCCATGGCGTTAAGAGTCTCTAGGAATTGGAATGGGCTGGTTCGGGGGGGTGCACCTGGGTCTTGCTTTACGTAGATGATTGTATATTTCAGACCCGTTGGAGAGGATGGGGGAAGTTATGCGAATCCTCGGGGAATTTGGTAACTTTTCGGGGTATAAATTGAACATGGGGAAAAGCGAGATGTTCGTGATCCAGGCAAGAGGGCAGGAAAAGAGACTGGGAGAGCTGCCGCTTAGAATGGTAGGAAGGAGCTTTCAGTGTCTGGGAATTCAGGTGGCCCGGGAATGGGAGGCACTGCACAAGTTAAACCTATCCCAGCTCGTAGAACAAATGAAAGAGGACTTTAAGAGATGGGACATGCTCCCACTATCTCTGGCGGGGAGGGTACAGACTGTGAAAATGACGGTCCTCCCCAGATTTCTGTTTGTCTTTCAGTGCCTCTCCATTTTCATCCCAAGGGCCTTTTTTAAGCGGGTGAATAAGGTTATTGCAGACTTTGTGTGGGTGAGTAAAACCCCACGAGTGAAGAAAGTGTTGCTGGAGCGCAGGCGGGGGCAGTGTGGTTGGCGCTGCCGAACCTTTGCAATTACTACTGGCCCGCTAATATAGCCATGATTAGAAAGTGGGGGAGGGGTCGGTGTGGGAGCAGATGGAGGCGGCGTCATGTAAAGACACAAGTTTGGGAGTACTGATATCGGCACCTCTTCCGTTCCCGTCGGCCCGATACTCCACAAGTCCGGTGATGGTGGCGGTGGAGGAGATATAAGGGAGTGGAGGGAGCATCGGTTTGCACGTCAATTTATAATAATCATCGGTTTGTACCGGATAGGCGGTGGGTTCCGGAGATGGCAGTGGGCAGGAATTAGGAGGATGGGGGATCTATTTGTAGACGGGAGCTGTGGGTCTGTGGGCAGATGCCCTGAGCAGGGTTAATACATCCTCATCATGTGTCAGGCTTAGCCTGATACAATTCAAGGTAGTCCACCGTGGCACACATGACGGTGGCCCGGACAAGCAAGTTTTTTGGGGTAGAGGACAGGTGTGTGAGGTGCCCAAAGCTGAAAGGGTTTTGGCAGGGTTTTGCTAAGGCAATGTCCATGATACTCAAAACACGGGAGGTGCCGAGTCCGGAGGTGGCGATCTTTGGAGTGTCGGAAGAGCCGGGAGTGCAGGGGGCGAAAGAGGCCGACCTCTTGGCCTTTGCCTCCCTGGTAGCCCGGAGACGGATCTTATTAATGTGGCTGGACTCGAAGCCCCCAAGTGTAGAAACTTGGGTTCGTGACATGGCTGGGTTTCTCAGTCTCGAGAAAATAAACTTCGCCGAAAGAGGGTCAATGGCCGGGTCAATCCCCGGTCGCAGCCATTCGTCGACTTTCTCGGGGAAAATTAAAATGTCAGCAGAAGCAGAATTCCAAAGCGGGAGGGGCAGATTGTTGTTTTATGGTTGGGGTGTGTGAAGATTGTGATGGGGTGGAAATGTTTATTGTACCCTGTTATTGTTATCATAAAAACTTGCAAATATCCTAATAAAAATATATTTTTTTAAAAAAGAAGCCTCGCTCAGTTCGTGAACCCCGTTCCTAGCCCAAACCGTTCCAGTACCTCAAAGGTCTTTTCTGGTCTCGGGAGATGATCACCTTTGGTGTTCTCTCCTCGGGGGGAGGAGGGGGTACCAGTGAGATTGTGGCCTGCGCTAACATGGGGGGCAGAGTGCCTCTTGCCAGTGAGTCCGCGAACATGTCCCTTAGGTGTGGGGCCAGGACTGGTGCAAATGTTTTGTAGAAGTCCACCGGGAACCCGTCGGGTCCCGGTGCCTTCCCCACTCTGCATGATTTCTCCTGTGCTCTATTGGTACTTCCAGCTCCCCCAATCTGCCTTACCCCACAACTGGTAGTTCCAGTCCATCTAGGAACTGTTTCATCCCGCGCCCCCGTTGGGACGCTCGGAGGTGTACAGTCCCCAGAAGACGATCTCAAATGCCAGATTGACCTCCTCCGGTTCTGTTACCAGTCTGACTCTGCTACACTTTACCTGCGCTATTTACCTCATGGCTGACTGCTTTCTCAGCTGGTGAGCCAATAGGCGGCCAGCCTTGTCTCCGTGTTCGTAGAAGGTCCCCTGTGTCTTGCGGAGTTGGTACACTGCTTTCCTGGTGGATAGCAGGTTAAAGTCTATTTGCAGCTTCTTCCTCTCCGCCAGCAGTGGGGCCTCAGAGTATTTTCTGTCGGCTTCCAGAATGGAGTCCACTAGTCGTTGCCTGGCCACCCTCTCTTCCCTATCTCTGTATGCCTTGTGTCTGGGAATTCAGGTGGCCCGGGAATGGGAGGCACTGCACAAGTTAAACCTATCATGCCATGATCTCTCCTCTATCACGGTCTTCAGTGTCTCCCAAAACGTGGAGGGTGAGACCTTCCTGTTTTGGTTGTTATTAACGTAATCGCCTATGGCCTGCAATGTTTTTTGGCAGAAGACCTTGTCGACCAGGAAGTCTGTGTCCAGCCTCCATGTGGGGCGCTGGGCATGGCCTGTCTCCAACCTCACATCCATATAGTGTGGAGCGTGGTCGGAGATGACGATCGAGGAGTATTCCGCTCCCTTGATCCCTGGAAGCCAATTTCCCCACTGCAAAGAAGTCGATATGGGTGTACACCTTGTGCACTGTGAAAAGTATGAGAATTCCTTCTCTCCCGAGTGCAAGAACCTCCATGGGTCCACCGCCCCCATCTGCTCCATAAAAGCCCTGAGTTCCCGAGCCATGCCAGTCTTTTTCCCTGTTCTGGGGTTTGATCGGTTGGTCAGTGGGTCCTGCATGCAGTTAAAAGTCGCCCCCATAATCAGTCGGTGTGTGTCAATGTCGGGGATTACCGCCATGGTCTTCTTTATGAATTCTGTGTCGTCCCAGTTGGGAGCGTACACATTTACCAGTACCACCGGTGCCCCGTCCAGGACACTGCTGACCATGACATACCGTCCTCCTGGGTCCATAACTGTCTTAGTTTCTGTAAACCTCATCCTCTTGTTGATTAATATTGCTACTCCCCTTACCCTCGCCCTGTAACCTGAGTGGTATGTCTGTCCCGCCCCGCCCTTCCTTACCAGCAGTCGGTCCTTCTCCCTCAGGTGTGTCTCTTGTAAGTATATTATGTCAGCTTTTAGGCTTCTTAGACGGGCGAAGATTCTGGATTTTTTCACTGGGCCGTTTAGTCCCCTTACCTTCCAGGTAAGACAGGTAACAACCAGGTAACAACCTTGGTGGGGGTTTCTGACCCCCCCCCCCCCCTCCCGGTCCTGTGGGATCACCCCATACTTACCTGTTGGATGAACCCCTGCACTCTGGGGTTTCCCTTTGTTAGGAGGCCGTCCAAAATAGCCACGGTTGCCACTCTCACCATGAGGTCGGGCCCCAGCGCTCCGGGGTTTCCCTTTGTCCAGGTGGCACCCAACATGGCCACCAATTATGTGTACACCACGTGGGTGCGTCCCTGCACTCCGGGGTCTCCCTTCACCCTGATGCCCTTCCGAGTGGCTGTTTGCGGTATCATCTTGGTTCCTCGCCCTGCTCCATGCCTGCCGAGGCCCGTGTCCGTTCTGCTTCTCTACCTCAACCTTCCCTTTGCTTCTTTTTTGTTCCGCGCTCCCCCGACCACTCTCCCCTGCCCCCCCCCCCAGCCCCTGTTACCCCCAATGTGTTCTTCCCTCCCTTCTGTTCCGTTCCCGTTCCTTCTTTGTGCCAGGCACTCCATCTCCCCTGAGAGGTATGCCCCAGCCCTCCTTTCTGCCCTCCCGCGTTGGCCCTCCTCGCTAGTATGATGGCTCTCCTCCCAGTGCTTGTCTGGCTCTGGCCCTGCTTTACCCTCCTCCTTCCACCCGTTATCTCGCCCTCCTGTCTGCTGATCTCACCCTCGCTCCCCTTGCTCTGCTCCCCCTCAGCACATTGAGAGAAGAGACGAGCCCAAAAACGAGGCAGCACAGCCCGCGTAAAGCAGAAAACATATAGAATCATAGAATCATAGAAGTTTACAGCATGGAAACAGGCCCTTCGGCCCAACCAGTCCATGCCGCCCAGTTTTTACCATTAAGCTAGTCCCAGTTGCCCGCACTTGGCCCATAACCCTCTATACCCATCTTACCCATGTAACTATCTAAATGCTTTTTAAAAGACACAATTGTACCCGCCTCTACTACTACCTCTGGCAGCACATTCCAGACACTCACTACCCTCTGAGTGAAGAAATTGCCCCTCTGGGCCCTTCTGAATCTCTCCCCTCTCACCTTAAACCTATGCCCTCTAGTTTTAGACTCCCCTACCTTTGGGAAAAGATGTTGACTATCTACCTTATCTATGCCCCTCATTATTTTATAGACCTCTATGAGATCACCCCTAAGCCTCCTACGCTCCAGGGAAAAAAGTCCCAGTCTATCCAGCCTCTCCTTATAACTCAAACCATCAAGTCCCGGTAACATCCTAGTAAATTTTTTCTGCACTCTTTCTAGTTTAATAATATCCTTTCTATAATAGGGTGACCAGAACTGCACACAGTATTCCAAGTGTGGCCGTACCAATGTCTTGTACAACTTCAACAAGACGTCCCAACTCCTGTATTCAATGTTCTGACCAATGAAACCAAGCATGCCGAATGCCTTCTTCACCACCCTGTCCACCTGCGACTCCACCTTCAAGGAGCTATGAACCTGTACTCCTAGATCTCTTTGTTCTATAACTCTCCCCAACGCCATACCATTAACTGAGTAGGTCCTGGCCTGATTCGATCTGCCAAAATGCATCACCTCACATTTATCTAAATTAAACTCCATCTGCCATTCGTCGGTCCACTGGCCTAATTGATCAAGATCCCGTTGCAATCCTGGATAACCTTCTTCACTATCCACTGTGCCACCAATCTTGGTGTCATCTGCAAACTTACTAACCATGCCTCCTAAATTCTCATCCAAATCATTAATATAAATCACAAATAACAGTGGACCCAGCACCGATCCCTGAGGCACACCACTGGTCACAGGCCTCCAGTTTGAAAAACAACCCTCTACAACCACCCTCTGTCTTCTGTCGTCCAGCCAATTTTGAATCCAATTGGCAACCTCACCCTGGATCCCGTGAGCTTTAACCTTCTGCAACAACCTACCATGCGGTACCTTGTCAAAGGCTTTGCTAAAGTCCATGTAGACAACGTCTACTGCACTGCCCTCATCTACCTTCTTGGTCACCCCCTCAAAAAACTCAATCAAATTTGCATAGAGTTTGTGATATTATTGTCTCTGTTTGTGCTCTGTCCTCCGCTCTTTGTTCCAATTCCTTTTTCTGCCCCTGCAGCTTTCATTATTGTTGCGATTGTTCCTCTCCCAGTTTGTTCGATTCAACAAACTTGTCAGCCTCTGGTCGGGTGTTAAAATACAGTTCCTTTCCCCTGAATGTTACCCAGAGTCTGGCCAGGAATAACATCCCAAATCGCACCCCACTTCTGCAGAGTGCTGATTTTGCTCTGTTGAACTCGGCCCTCTTTTTTGCCAGGTCCGCCCCAGTGTCTTGGTACACCCTTATCTTCTTCCGTTCCCATGTGCACGATTGCGTCTGACGGGCTCACCTTAGGATTTTTCCCGGTCCTGGAACCGGTGCAGCTTCACAATAATCGCTCTGGGCTGCACCCCGGCTTTGGGCCTGGGTCGAAGCAAGCTGTGCGCCCTGTCCATTTCTGAGGGGCTTGGAAAGCCCTCTCTTCCCACTAGCTTGCCCAGCATTTGTGCGATGTAGCCCATTGAGTCTCTGCCCTCTTCACCCAAAGGGTTGTGAATCTATGGAATTCCTTGCCCAGTGAAGCAGTTGAGGCTCCTTCATTAAATGTTTTTAATATAAAACATTTACTGAGAGTTGGTTGAGGGAAGGGCAAGATTGGCAACTAAATATCCCAGGGATGCTTCAGGAGGGATAGAGAGGGAGGTAAAAGGGGTGGAGGAGTTGCATTACTGGTCAGAGATGATACCACAGCTGTGATTAAGGAGGGCACTATGGAGGATTTGAGCACTGAGGCAATATGGGTGGAGCTAATAAATAGGAAGGGTGCAGTAACATTGTTGGGACTTTACTACAGGCCTCCCAAAAGCGAGTGTGAAGTAGAGGTACAAATATGTAGATAGATTAGAGAAAAATATAGGAGCAATAGGGTGGTCGTGATGAGAGATTTTAACTTCCCCAACATTGAATGGGACTCATGTAGTGTTGGAGGCGTAGATGGAGCAGAATTTGAAAAGAGCATCCAGGAGAGTTTTTTAGAGCAGTATGTAAATAGTCCAACTCGGGAAGGAGCCATACTGGACCTGGTATTGGGGAATGATCCCGGCCAGGTGGTTGAAGTTTCAGTTGGTGATTACTTTGGGAACAGCGATCACAATTCCTTAAGTTTTAGAATACTCATGGACAAAGACGAGAGTGGTCCTAAAGGAAGAGTGCTAAATTGGGGAAAGGTCAAGTATAACAAAATTTGGCAGGAGCTAGGGAATGTGGATTGGGAGCAGCTGTTTAAGGATAAATCCACATTTGAAATGTGGGAGTCAACTAAGGAAAAGGTTGATTCGAGTGCAGGACAGACATGTCCCTGTGAAACTGAGGGATAGAAATGGCAAGATTAGGGAACCATGGATGACGGGTGGAATTGTGAGACTAGCTAAGATGAAAAAGGAAGCATACATAAGATCTAGGCGACTTAAAACTGATGAAGCTTTGGCGGAATATCGGGAAAGTAAGCCAAATCTCAAACGCGCAATAAAGAGGGCTAAAAGGGGTCATGAAATATCTTTGGCTAACAGGGTTAAGGAAAATCCCAAAGCCTTTTATTCATATATAAGGAGCAAGAGGGTAACTAGAGAAAGGATTGGCCCACTCAAAGACAAAAGAGGGAATTTATGCGTGGAGTCAGAGGAAATGGGTGAGGTTCTTAATGAGTACTTTGCATCGGTATTCACCAAGGAGAGGGACATGACGGATGTTGAGGTTAGGGATGGATGTTTAAATACTCTCGGTCAAGTCGGCATAAGGAAGGTGAAGTTTTGGGTATTCTAAAAGGCATTAAGGTGGACAAGTCCCCAGGTCCAGATGGGATCTATCCCAGGTTACTGAGGGAAGCGAGGGACGAAATAGCTGGGGCCTAAACAGATATGTTTGCCGCATCCTTGAGCACGGACGAGGTCCCGGAGGACTGGAGAATTGTTAATGTTGTCCCTTTGTTTAAGAAGGGTAGCAGGGATAATCCAGGGAATTATAAACCTGTGAGCTTGACTTCAGTGGTAGGTAAACTGTTGGAGAAGATACTGAGGGATAGGATCTATTCACATTTGGAAGAAAATAGACTTATCAGTGATAGGCAGCATGGTTTTGTGCAGGGAAGGTCATGTCTTACAAACCTAATAGAATTCGATGAGGAAGTGACAAAGTTAATTGATGAGGGAAGGGCGGTAGATGTCATATACATGGACTTCAGCAAGGCGTTTGATAAAGTTTCCCATGGCAGGTTGATGGAAAAAGTGAAGTTGCATGGGGTTTAGGGTGTACTAGCTAGATGGATAAAGAACTGGCTGGGCAACAGGAGACCGAGAGTAGTGGTGGAAGAGAGTGTCTCAAAATGGAGAAAGGTGACTAGTGGTGTTCCACAGGGATCCGTGCTCGGACAACTGTTGTTTGTGATATACATAACTGATCTGGACGAAGGAATAGGTGGTCTGATTAGTAAGTTTGCAGATGATACTAAGATTGGTGGAGTTGCAGATAGTGAGGGGGACTGTCAGAGAATACAGCAAAATATAAATAGATTGGAGAGTTG
This sequence comes from Scyliorhinus torazame, assembly GCF_047496885.1. Classification (NCBI taxonomy): domain Eukaryota; kingdom Metazoa; phylum Chordata; class Chondrichthyes; order Carcharhiniformes; family Scyliorhinidae; genus Scyliorhinus; species Scyliorhinus torazame. Next base: position 53,485,433 of record NC_092721.1, read on the forward strand.
GGCAGAGAAATGGCAGATAGAGTTCAATCCAGGCAAATGCGAGGTGATGCATTTTGGAAGATCCAATTCAAGAGCGGACTATACTGTCAATGGAAGAGTCCTGGGGGAAATTGATGTACAGAGAGGTCTGGGAGTTCAATTCCATTGTACAGTTGTATGGTTAGGCCACATTTGGAATACTGTGTGCAGTTCTGGTCGCCACATTACCAGAAGGATGTGGATGCTTTAGAGAGGGTGCAGAGGAGGTTAAAGAACATAGAACATAGAACAGTACAGCACAGAACAAGCCCTTGGTGTTGTGCCGAGCATTGTCCGAAACCAAGATCAAGCAATCCCACTCCCTGTCATTCTGGTGTGCTTCCTGTGCCTATCCAATAACCGCTTGAAGTTTCTAAAGTGTCCGACTCCACTATCACAGCAAGCAGTCCATTCCCTAACCACTCTCTGAGTAAAGAACCTATTCGGACATCCCTCCTATATTTCCCACCCTGAATCTTATAGTTATGCCCCCTTGTAACAGCTACATCCACCCGAGGAAATAGCCTCTGAACATCCACTCTATCTATCCCCCTCATCATCTTATTAACCTCTATTAAGTCGCCTCGCATCCTCCTCCGTTCCAAAGAGAAAAGCCCTAACCCCCTCAACCTTTCCTCATAAGACCTATCCTGCAAACCAGGCAGCATCCTGGTAAATCTCCTTTGCACCCTATCCAATGCTTCCACATCCTTCCTATAGTCAGGTGAACAGAACTGCACACAATACTCCAAATGTGGTCTCACCAGGGTCATGTATAGTTGCAGCATAACCCCACGGCTCTTAAACTCAAGACCCCTGTTAATAAACGCTAACACACTAAAACCCTTCTTCACGGCTCTATCCACTTGAGTGGCAACCTTCAGAGATCTGTGGACATGAACCCCTAGATCTCTCTGTTTCTCCACATTCCTCAGAGCCCTGCCGTTGACCCTGTAATCCGCATTCAAATTTTTTCTACCAAAATGAATCACCTCGCACTCCATCTGCCATTTTTTGGCCCAGCTCTGCATCCTAGCAATGTCTCTTTGCAGCCTACAACTGCCCTCCACCTCATCCACTACTCCACCAATCTTGGTGTCATCAGCAAATTTACTGACCCACCCTTCAGCCCCCTCCTCCAAGTCATTGATAAAAATCACAAATAGCAGAGGACCCAGCACTAATCCCTGTGGTACACCGCTGGTAACTGGTCTCCAGTCTGAACATTTTCCATCCACCACCACCCTCTGTCTTCTATGTGATAGCCAGTTACATATCCAATTGGCCACATTTCCCTCTATCCCACACCTCCTTACTTTCTACATAAGCCGACCATGGGGAACCAGATTCACCAGGATATTGCCTGGTATGGAGGGTGCTAGCTATGAAGAAAGGTTGAGTAGATTAGGATTGTTTTCGTTGGAAACACGGAGGTTGAGGAGGAACCTGATTGAGGTCTACAAAATTATGAGAGGTATGGACAGGGTGGATAGCAACAAGCTTTTTCCAAGAGTGGGGGTGTCAGTTACAAGGTGAGAGGGGAAAGTTTGAGGGAGATGTGCGTGGAAAGTTTTTTACGCAGAGGGTGGTGGGTGCCTGGAACGCTTTGCCAGTGGAGGTGGTAGAGGCGGGCACGATAGCACCATTTAAGATGCATCTAGACAGATATATGAACGGGTGGGGAACAGAGGGAAGTAGATCCTTGGAAAATAGGTGACAGGTTTAGATAAAGGATCTGGATCGGCGCAGGCTGGAGGGGCCGAAGGGCCTGTTCCTGTGCTGTAATTTTCTCTGTTCTTTGTTCTTTAAAGATAGATAGTTTTTTGAAGAATAAAGGGATTAAAGGTTCTGGTGTTCAGGCCGGAAAGTGGAGCTGAGTCCACAAAAGATCAGCCATGATCTCATTGAATGGCGGAGCAGGCTCGAGGGGCCAGATGGCCTACTCCTGCTCCTAGTTCTTATGTTCTTTTATCCCCTCTGGCAGGCCCACTATTCTGACGTTCTGTCATCTGGACCTGTTTTCCTGGTCCACCACTTTCCCTCTTTGGCTCCCCTGGGTCGTCATCAACCTTCTCACCTCGGTTTCCAGGGCTACAATCCTGTCGCTCTGGTCCAAGGCTGCCTTCTCCGATTCCAGGATTGTTTTCTCCTGCTCCTCCACCTTCCTTCCCAGGCCTTCTATGGTTCGCTGCATTTTGTTTGTCGCCTCCGACATCACCTCCTTCATCATCATGTGGAGCTCCGTCCTGATTGCCTCCTTCATGGCGTTTAGCTCCCTTTTCAGCACGCTTCTCCGTTCTTTCCCCAATGCGGTGGGGGGTGTTGCCACGTCCTGTTTCTGCTCTGCTGTTCGGTTCGCCAGCTATTCCCCTTCCTGGATGCCTGAACCTCCGTCCCGTCTCGTGGGGACGCCTGTCTGCGCGCACACAGCACCTGCCCCTTCTCTTCGCTGCTGCTCCTAATGTCTCGCCGTCCCCTCGGTTTATTATTTCCAGGCATGTTCCTTTTATACCTCTTTCGCCTTTGGCTGTGTTTTGGTGGGCTTTTTAAGCCACAATTCTCGATAAATTGCCTCTTTTGGGTTCGTTGGAGAGGAGAGCCATCTGATGTGCGTTCGCTCAGCACTATGCCGCCACCGGAAGTCCATAACTGGTAGAATTGACCAGGGAGAACCGGTGGATGTGGTTTATTTAGACTTCAGAAGGCTTTCGACAATGTCTCACAAAGCAGATTACTATGTAAAGTTAAAGTGCACGAATTGTGGATAGTGTCTTGAGATGGATTGAAAGCTGGTTAGCAGACAGGAAGCAAAAGGCTAAAATAAATAGGGATTTTTCCGATTGGAAGCAGTGACTAGTGCAGTACCACAGGGATCTGTGGACACCAACTGTTCACATTATATATTAATGATTTAGACGAGGGAACTAAATATATTATCTCCAAATTTGCAGATGATACAAAGTTGGGTAGGAGGGCAAGCTCTGAGGAGGATACAGAGATGGTTCAGTGGGATTTGAACAGTATGAGTGAGTGGGCATATGCAGCATGGCAGATGCAGTATAATGTGGATAAATATGAGGTTATCCGGTTCAGTAACAAAAATAGGAAGGCAAATTATTATTTGAACGGGCATAAATTGAGAGGGGTGGATACTCAGCGAGACCTTGGAGATCCTGCATCAGTTATTAAAAGTAAGCGCCCAGATACAGCAGGCAGTAAAGAAGGCAAGTGGTATGCTGGCCTTCATAGCCAGAGGATTTGAGTATAGGAATAGAGATGTTTTACTGCAATTGTAGAGGGCGTTGGTGAGGCCACACCTGTAGTATTTTGTGCAGTTTTAGTGTCCTTATCTGAAGAAGGATGTTCTTGCTATGGAGGGAGTGCAGCGAAGGTTTACCAGGCTGATTCATGGGATGGTGAGACTGTTATATGAAGAGAAACTAAGTCGGTTCTAGAAAGATAAGGTGGTAATCGACCGAGGGGGGAGATATGTCATAGTTACAGGGACATTGAAAGGTAAATTGGTGGTTCTAGTAACATTTATGCTCCAAATTGGTATGAAGTGGAGTTTACGGAAAAGGTGCTGGCTGCAATACCTGATAGATACAACTGCTAATTTTAGGAGAAGGTATGAATTGAGTTCTGAATCCCAAATTGGGTCGATTCAAGACAAAGCCGTTCGAAAACAACAAATATATTAACATCATTTGTAGAGGAGATGGGGAAAACAGATCCATGGTGATTTATACACCCTGGTGGCAAGGAATTCTCCTTTTCTCTATAGTATTGTGTATTGAGGCATACACATTTTTGCATTGGGGAGAGACCTGTTACCAGGGATGAAGAATGCTGAATACTCTGCGACCGTCATATCAGATCACACTCCACACTTTGTGGATGTGGTATTGGAGATGGAGCCACCTTAACGGCCGGCATGGACTTAAGGTGTGCGGTTATGAGCTGATTTAGGATTTTGTGTAAAAATCGCCCGGGTGATTGATGAATAAGTGGGATTCAATAAAAATGGAGAAGTATCACCTTCAATACTGTGGGAGGCTTTGAAAGTGGTAGTGCGAAGGGAGGCAATTTAGTTTAAGGCACAGAGCGACAAGGAAACGAGAGAGGAGCGTCAGCGTTTGATGGGTGAAATTCTAGAGATGGATGGTAGGTACCCAAGAGACCTGATCCCAGAGAGTTTGGCTATCAGAAAGAAATTGCAAATGCAATTTAGCTTACTTTCTACTGATAAAGCAACACAGCAATTACAACGTTCTACAGGGGTTTATATATATATATATATACATATATATGGGGAGAAGGCTAGCCGCCTTTTGGCAGGTCAATTGAGGCAATGGGTAAAACACATGAACTGGAACTATGATGTAATTGTAATTACGGAGGCATGGTTAAAAGGTGGACAGGACTGGCAGATTAACATTCCGGGATATCGTTGTTTTAGACAGGACAAAAGGATAAACAAAAGAGGTGGGCGAGTTGCATTGCTGATTAGGGAGCAGATCACAGCTGTGTTAGGGAAGGACACATTGGAGGGATCTTGTTATGAGGCATTATGGGTGGAGCTCAGGAATGAAAAGGGTGAAATCACAATGTTGGGAGTGTACTATAGGTGTCCCAACAGCCCGCAGGAGTCAGAGGAGCAGTTGAGTAGTCAGATACTGAAAAGGTGTGAAAAAAACAGGGTAGTTCTGATGGGAGATTTCAACCCCCCAGATTGACTAGGAATCCCCTACAGATGGAGAGCAATTGTTAGATGTGCCCAGGAGGACTTTTTGATACAATGGCCAGGATTCTCTGTTCTGGGGACTAAGTCTCCATGCCAGCCAGAAAACGGGCGCGAATCACTAGAACGTCCGGGGTGATTCTCCGTTTTCAAGAGGGCTAGCAGGGCCCCGGCGTGTGTCCCGCAGCTCTGGCTGCCGGCGGGGCCCTGCAGTTACGCCTGCGCGTCTGCGCAGGCGCGCGACGGCCGACTGCGGGTCAGCACATGTGTGCGGTGGCCGTCTCTGCGGCAGCCCCCGCGCAACATGTCGGAGTCCTACAGGGGCCAGCGCAGAGGAACATAGGCTCCGCCTGGAATGAGCGTGCTCCCAATCACGGGCCTGGCCACCGTGGAGGCCCCCCCGGAGTCGGATCCCGCCGCCCCCCCCCACCAGGATGGCCCCCGCAGCCAGAACGCCGAGGTCCCGTCGGGTAGGAACACATGTGAACCAGGCCGGCGGGCACTCGGCCCGTCGAGCGCAGAGAATCGGCGTGGGGGCCGCTTCCAAATGCCCCCGACTGGCGCCGCATCGACGGCGCACAAGCAACTGATGGATCCACGGAGAATTGCGGAAGCGCCGTCTCGCCAGATTTCCGGCGTGAACGGCTGTTCTCCGCCCCCGCGCCGGGTGCAATTCCGGCGCGGAGGGTCAGAGAATCCCGCCCAGAATGTTGACAATCCAACCAGGAGGGAGCCATACTAGACTTGGTATTGGGGAATGAGCCGGGCCAGGTGATTGATGTTTCAGTGGGGGAGCATTTTGGGCATAGCGACTATGATTCCATAAGATTTTGAGTAGTCATGAATAATGACAAGAGTGGCCTGTGGATGAGGTGCTTAATTGGGTGAGGGCCAATTACATTCAAATTAGACAGAAATGGGCAGCATAGTAGCACTATGGCTTCACAGCGCCAGGGTCCCAGGTTCGATTCCGGCTTGGGTCACATTCTGTGCGGAGTCTGCACGTTCACCCCGTGTCTGCGTGGGTTTCCTCTGAGTGCTCCGTTTTCCTCCCACAAGTCCCGAAAGACGTGCTGTTAGGTAATTTGGACCTGAACAGGCGCCAGAATGTGGCGACTAGGGGCGTTTCACAGTAACTTCATTGCAGTGTTAATGCAAGCCTACTTGTGGCAATAAAGATTATTATTATAAAGAACTGGGGTATTTGGATTGGGAGCGGCTATTTGAGGGCAAATCCACATGTGACCTATGGGAGGCTTTCAAAGGTCAGTTGATTGAAGTGCAGGACAGGCATGTCCCCGCAAAAATGAAGGATAGAAACGGCAGGATTCAGGAACCATGGATGACAAACAAATTGTAAGCTTAGTCAAAATGAAAAGGATGCCTAGACCGACAAAGTTTGAGTACAGTGAAAGTAGGAAGGAATTTTAATGTGGAATTAGGAGAGCTAAAAGGGGCAATAAAATGTCTTGAGCAAACATGGTCAAGGACAATTCCAACGATTTTTATGCATATATTAGGAGCAAGAGGGTAGCAAGCGAAAGAGTAGGCCCACTCAAGGACAATGGAGGGAAGTTATTCATGGAACCAGAGGAAGGGGGTGAAATCCTTAATGAGTACTTTGTATCGGTATTCACCAAGGAGAAGGGCATGCTGGATGTTGAGGTCAGGGATAGGTGTGTGAACTCTCTTGAGAACATCAATATATCAAAGGAGGAAGTGTTGAGTGTCCTAAATTGCATTAAGGTAGACAAGTCCCCAAGGCTGGATGGGATCTATCCCAGGTTACTGCGGGAGGCAAGAGGAGAGATAGCTGAAGCCTTAACATTTATCTTCACATCCTCTTTGACCACAGGCGAGATTCCTGAGGATTGGAGAATAGCCAATGTTATTCCCTTGTTTAAGAAAGGAAGCAGGGACAATCCAGCAAATTATCGGCCGGTGAGCCTGACATCAATAGTGGGGAAGCTTTTGAAAAAGATACTGAGGGACAGGATATATGCACATTTGGAGGAAAATGGACTATTTAGTGACAGGCAGCATGGTTTTGTACGGGGAAGGTCATGTCTCATGCAACTTGATTGAGTTTTTGAAGAGGTAACAAAGAAAATTGATAAGGGAAGGGATGAAGTTTATATGGACTTTAGTAAGACGTTTGATAAGGTCTCACATGACAGACTGGTACAAAAACTAAAATCACATGGGATTTAGGATGGGCTGGCTAGATGGGTACAGGATTGGCTTGGTTATAGAAGACAGAGAGTAGCGGTGGAAGGGTGTTTTTCAGAATGGTGTTTTTCAGCTAGTGGTGTTCTGCAAGGATCAGTGCTGGGACCACTATTGTTTGTGGTATATATAAATGATTTGGAGGAAATGGTCTGATTCGTAAGTTTGCGGATGACGCGAAGATTGGAGGAGTTTCTGATAATGCCGAGGATTGTCAGAGGATGCAACAGGATATAGATAGATTGGAGATTTGGGCACAGAAATAGCAGATGGAATTTCATCCGGACAAATCCGGCTGTTTAAGAAGCACTTGCTGCGAGTGCTGGATAGCTTTGTCCCACTGAGACGAGGAAGGAATGGTAAGGTGAAGGAGCCTTGGATGACAAGAGAAGTGGAGCTTCTAGTCAAGAGGAAGAAGGAAGCTTACGTAAGGTTGAGGAAGCAAGGATCTGGAACGGCTCCAGAGGGTTACAAGGTAGCCAGGAAGGAACTCAAAAATGGACTTAGGAGAGCTAGAAGGGGGCATGAAAAAGCCCTGGCGGGAAGGATTAGGGAAAACCCCAAGGCGTTCTACACTTATGTGAGAAATAAGTGGATGATCAGAGTGAGAGTAGGGCCAATCCAGGAGGGCCAAGTGGAGGGGACTTGTGCCTAGAGTCTGAGGAGAAGGGGGAGGTCCTAAAAGAATATTTTGCTTCAGTATTCACGAGAGGGAGGAACCTTGTTGCTCATGAGACTAGCATGAACCAGGTTAATAGACTCGGAAAATTGATATTAAGAAGGAGGATGTGCTGGAAATATTGAAAAGCATCAGGATAGAAAAGTCCCCTGGGCCTGACAGGATATACCCATGGTTACTACGGGAAGCGAGGGAGGACATTGCTGCGCCGTTGGTAATGATCTTTGCGTCCCCACTCTCCAGTGGAGTAGTACCGGATGATTGGAGGGAGACGAATGTTGTTCCCCTGTTCAAGAAAGGGATTAGGGAAATCCCTGGGTATTATAGGCCAGTCAATCTTATGTTTGTGGTGAGCAAAATATTGGAAAGAATTCTGAGAGATAGGATATATGATTATTTATAAAAACATAGTTTGATTAAAGATAGTCAGCATGGCTTTGTGAGGAGCAGGTCATGCCTCACAAGCCTCATTGAATTCCTTGAGAATGTGACAAGACAAATTGATGAAGGTCGGGCAGTGGATGTGGTGTATATGGATTTCAGTAAGGCATTTGATAAGATTCCCCATGGTAGGCTCATTCGGAAAGTTAGGGGGCATGGGATACAGGGAAATTTGGCTGTCTGGATACAGAATTGGCTGGCCGAAAGAAGACAGTGAGTGGTGGTGGATGGAAAGTATTCCGCTTGGAGGTCGGTGACCAGTGGTGTCCCACAGGGATTTGTTCAGGGGCCTCTGCTCTTTGTGGTTTTTATAAATGACTTGGATGAGGAAGTGGAAGCGTGGGTTAGTAAGTTTGCCGATGACACGAAGGTCGGTGGAGTTGTAGATAGTGTTGAGAGCTGTTGCAGGTTACAACAGGACATTGACAGGATGCAGAGCTGGGCTGAGAAGTGGCAGATGGAGTTCAACTTAGATAAATGTGAAGTGATTCATTTTGGAATGTCAAATTTGAATGCTGAATACAGGGTTAAAGGCAGGATTCTTGGAAGTGTGTGTCATGATATTCAAACATACATCATAACACATACATAATGATAGACAGACCAACGGACCAATTAGCACACATAACACGACAGCCAATCACAGACAAGAGCAGACACAGTATAAGACAAGAAACACGACACTTCCTGGGCATTCCATCTGGAGACAGCACAGGGCCAGGACATCATAGCAAGACACTCACACAGTCACAACGTGCTGAGTACCAAGTCTGATGTATAAATAGTTAGATGGAATAAAACTACGTTGTACCAATCGCAACCGTGTTGGTTCGTCTGTACCTCAGAGCACCCAACACCTCAGTGTGGAGGAACAGAAGGATCTTGGGGTCCACGTACATAGATCCCTCAAAGTTGCCACCCAGGTTGATAGGGTTGTCAAGAAGGCATATGGTATGTTGGCTTTCATTAACGGGGGATTGAGATTAAGAGTTGCGAGGTTTTGCTGCAGCTCTATAAAACCCTGGTTAGACCACACTTGGAATATTGTGCCCAGTTCTGGTCGCCTCATTATAGGAAGGATGCTTTGGAGAGGGTGCAGAGGAGATTTATCGGGATGCTGCCTGGAATGGCAGTCATGTCTTATGAAGAAAGGTTGAGGGAGCTAGGGCTTTTCTCACTGGACCGAAGAAGGTGACCTGATGGAGGTGTACAAGGTGATGAGAGGCATGGATAGAGTGGATCGCCAGAGACTTTTTCCCAGGGCGTAAATGGCTGTCACAATGGGACATAATTTTAAGGTGATTGGAGGAAGGTATAAGGGAGATGTCAGAGGTAGGTTCTTTGCACAGAGTGGTGGGTGTGTGGAATGCACTGCCAACAGAGGTGGTGGAGTCAGAGTCATTAGGGACATTTAAGTGACTCTTGGACAGGCACATGGACTGAAGTAAATTGAAAGTGTGTAGGTTCGGTTGATCTTAGATTAGGATAAATGGTCGGCACAACATCGTATGTTCTAATGGGTACACTTTACTGGATCAAGCAGTGAAGTGGAAAATTTCCATGAGAAATTAGATGACAGCACGAATGACCTTCAGATCACAATTGTTGACATGATGAAATAGTCTGCTGAATCCATGGGCATGCCACCAGTTTAGCACCAAAGCCTCAAGTGGCTGTGGACGACCACATGAAACGATAATCGGGATACAGAGCGGGATATTTTGGCTGTTCACTCTGGCGTGATCTTACGGTCCTGCTGGCAGCGCACCCCCACCACGGGTTTCCTGGTAGCGAGGGGTGCATTCAACGGGAAACCCCGCTGACAACTGGTCCTGCTGCTGGCCACTGGTGAGCCGCCCTTCGCCACTGTAGACCATGCCGCGGTGGTGGGGGGGGAATCCTGCCCTATATTAGAGATGCTGGAAAAATATTCCAAAGCTGTCAGAATCAAAGTATAATGCTAAAGCGAGAAACAATTATCAATAAGTTTATCCTGCCTCACAGTGAACCTTGTTTTTATGCCTGACCTAGTTTGTAGCACCCAAAACTGTACAATGCTTCAACTGCAGTGCAATTAAAGTTGAGTAACAAGTTTAACATTACCGCCTTGTTTCTTTATTCTGTGGTACAGGATGCCATTAAAGTTGAGGGAGCACAAAAGAATTAGGTGGTAGTAGAGGACAGAAGAGTGAGGGGGATTGGCATTGTTCTCTGTAGCAAGGAGCAAGAGTCCAGATAGCTGTGTTGCTTGTTCGGTACCATCTGCTCAGGGCTGAAGAGGAACTATCAGTGGTCCTGGTCCAGGAAGGCACCAACGATATAGGCAGGGTAAGGAAGGAGGCACCCCATAGACAGTGTGAGCAGCCAGACAACAAATTAAGGTCAAATTTTCTGGCCTTTCCCGCTAGCGAGGCCTTCTGGCGAACCCCAACCATAGGTTCCCCAGCAGCAGAGGGTGCGAGCCTCAGAAAAAGCTGTTGACATTTGGCGGGGTCACAGATTGGTGGGCCACCTCCACTGCCGCAAAACACACATGGGTGAGGGGGTGGGGCGGATTAGATGCAGAACCTCAAAGGTAATCATTACTCAATTATTACCTGAGCCACAAGAATTTGGCATTGTACAAATAAGATTAAAGAAATGAAGGTGTGGCTCACTTGTGTGAGAGGTGGATTCTGATTTGCGGGGCACTGGCACCAGTGCTGAGAAAAATGGGATCCGTACCGTTGGAATGGACTATACCTGGGGCGGGATTCTCCCCTACCCAGCGGGGCGGGGGGTTCCAGTGTAATGGAGAGGCGGGAACCACTCCGGCGTCGGGCCGCCCCAAAGTTGCCGAAGTCTCCGCACCTTTAGGGGCCAAGCCCTCACCTTGAGGGGCTAGGCCCGCGCCGGAGTGGTTTGCGCTACGCAGGCTGGCGGGAAAGGCCTTTGGCGCCACGCCAGCCGGGGCCGAAAGGTCTTCGCTGGGCGACGCATGCGCGGGAGCGTCAGCGGCTGCTGACGTCATCCCCGCGCATGCGCAGTGGAGGGGGTCTCTTCCGCCTCCGCCATAGTGAAGACCATGGCGAAGGCGGAAGAAAAACAGTGCCCCCACGGCACAGGCCCGCCCGCGGATCGGTGGGCCCCTATCGCAGGCCAGGCCACCGTGGGGGCACCCCCCGGGGCCAGATCGCCCCACGCCCTCCCCCCCAGGACCCCGGAGCTTGCCCGCTCCGCCTTGTCCCGCCGTTCAAAGGGTGGTTTAATCCACGCTGGCGGGACAGGCATTCCAGCAGCGGGACTTCGGCCCATCGTAGGCCGGAGAATCAGCGGGGTAAGCCCGCCGACCGGCGCGATTCCCGCTCCCACCCCGGCGCGATTCCCGCCCCCGCCGCGGCGCGATTCCCGCCCCCGCCAAATCTCTGGTGGCGGAGACTTCGGGACACGGCGGGGGCGAGATTCACGCCAGCCCCCTGCGATTCTCTGACCTGGCGTGGGGTCGGAGAATCCCGTCCCTGAACTGTGCTGGGGCCAATGATCTACTGAGCCACAGAACTAGGGAAGTAGAAAGAGTTTTAAATTAAATAGTGGTGCCCTTATCTAAGTAAAGATATACTGGCATTGGAGGCAGTTCACAGAAGGTTCACTGGGTTAATCCTTCCTGTGTAAGGCCAGGAACATACATCTTCATTCACCTGAGGAAGGAGCAGTGCTCCGTAAGCCAGTGATTTGAAACAAACCTGTTGGACTTTAACCTGGTGTTGTAAGACTTCTTACTGGGTTAATCCCAGGTATGGAGGAAGTTTCTTATGAGGAGAGGTTGAGTAAAATGGCAGAGCAGAGTCATTAGGGACATTTAAACAATTCTTGGACAGGCACATGGATAGCAATAAGTTGAAGGGGCATAGGTTAGGTTGATCTTAGATTAGGATAAATGGTCGGCACAACATCATGGGCCGAATGGTCTGTATTGTGCTGTACGAGTAGGTGCATTTTGGAGGATCAAATCTTAGTATGAATTATACTGTAAATGGCAAAACCCTTAGGAACATGAACATGGAGGGATCTGGGCGTGCAGGTCCACAGTTCCCTAAAAGTGGCAACACAGGTGGCCAAAGTGATTAATAAGGCATATGGCATGCTTGCATTCATCATTGCCAGGGCATTGAGTACAAGTGTTGGGAAATCACGTTACAGCTATATAAAATCTTCAACAAGGCCAAACTCAAGAGTGTACTGCCAAAATTCCACCAGCACATCTCCTGTCCCACCAGGGGCGACAACACTCTTGACCACTGCTGCTCAATAATCAAGGGCGCCTAACGTTCCATCCCCCGACCGCACTTTGGGAAATCAGACCATAAGACGGTGCTCCTTCTCCCGGCATACAAGCAGAAACTCAAGCGGGAGAATCCAGCTAAGAAGGTTGTGCAGTGCTGGTCTGAGGAGACAGAAGAGCTCTTACGTGACTGCTTAGAGACAGTGGACTGGTCCATATTTAAGAACTCAGCGACCAACTTAAATGAGTATGCCACCACCGTCACAGACTTCATCAGCAAATGTATGGACGACTGCGTGCCAAAGAAAGCAGTACGTGCGTTCCCAACCGGAAACCATGGCTCAATCGTGAGAATGACTCCCTACTGAAGGACAGAACTGAGGCGTTCAAGGCAGACGACCCTGATCTATACAAGAAATCCAGGTACGAACTGCGCAAAGCCATCAGAGATGCCAAGAGAGAATATCAAACCAAGCTAGAGTCACAGACAGACTCTCGGCAGTTGTGGCAAGGACTAAACAACATAACGGGCTACAAAGCGAAGCCGAACAGTATCTCTGGCAGCAGCGCACCCCTCTCCGATGAACTCAATGCATTCTCTGCTCGGTTCGAGTAGGTAACCAACAATCCGCTGTCGAGTGCCCCAGCAGCCCATAATTCACCCATACCCACCATCACAGCTTCCGAAGTCAGATTGGCCTTCCTGAAAGTGAACCCTCGGAAGGCGAAGGGCCCGGACGGGATCCCTGGTCGTGCACTCAGAGCCTGCATGGACCAGCTGGCAGAGGTATTCGCGGACATCTTTAACCTGTCCCTACTCCACTCCGAGGTCCCCACCTGCTTCAAGAAGACTACCATCATACCGGTACCAAAGAAGAACCAGGCAACGTGCCTCAATGACTACCGACCAGTGGCCCTGACTTCGGTCGTAATGAAGTGCTTCGAGAGGTTGATCATGAAGCGCATCACCTCCATACTCCCAGAACGCCTTGATCCACTGCAATTCGCATACCACTGCAACCGGTCCACATCAGACACCATTTCCCTGGCCCTACACTCATTCGTAGAGCATCTCGAAAACAAGGACTCCTACATTAGACTCCTATTTATTGACTACAGCTCCGCCTTCAACACCATAATCCCAGCCAAGCTCATATCAAAGTTCCAAAACCTAGGACTTGGCTCCCCACTCTGCAACTGGATCCTCGATTTTCTGACCAACAGACCACAATCAGTAAGAATGAACAACAACACCTCAACCACAATAGTCCTCAACACCGGCGCCCCGCAAGGCTGCGTACTTAGCCCCCTACTCTACTCCCTGTACACACATGACTGCGTGGCAAAACTTTGTTCCAACTCCATCTACAAGTTTGCTGACGATACGACCATAGTGGGCCGGATCTCGAATAACGACGAGTCCGAATACAGGAGGGAGATAGAGAACCTAGTGTAGCGACAACAATCTCTCCCTCAATGCCAGCAAAACTAAAGAGCTGGTAATTGACTTCAGGAAGGAAAGTACTGTACACACCGCTGTCAGCATCAACGGGGCCGAGGTGGAGATGGTTAGCAGTTTCAAATTCCTAGGGGTGCACATCTCCAAAAATCTGACCTGGTCCAGCCACGTCGATGCTACCACCAAGAAAGCACAACAGCGCCTCTACTTCCTCAGGAAACTAAGGAAATTCGGCATGTCCACATTAACCCTTAATTTTAACTTTAACATTAACTTTTACAGATGCACCATAGAAAGCATCCTATCAGGCTGCATCACAGCCTGGTATGGCAACTGCTCGGCCCAGGACCACAAGAAACTTCAGAGAGTCGTGAACACCGTCCAGTCCATCACACAACCTGCCTCCCATCCATTGTCTCCATCTACACCTCCCGCTGCCTGTGGAAAGCGAGCAGCATAATCAAAGGTCCCTCCCACCCGGCTTACTCACTCTTCCAACTTCTTCCATCGGGCAAAAGATACAGAAGTCTGAGAACACGCACGAACAGACTCAAAAATAGCTTCTTCCCCACTGTCACCAGACTCCTAAGTGAAATGTGGAACTTGTTCAAGGAACAGGTGCTACGTGTCCTTGATATGTATGTCCCTGTCAGGCAGGGAAGAGATGGTCGAGTGAGGGAACCATGGTTGACAAGAGAGGTTGAATGTCTTGTTAAGAGGAAAAAGGAGACTTATATAAGGCTGAGGAAACAAGGTTCAGACAGGGCATTGGAGGGATACAAGACAGCCAGGAGGGAACTGAAGAAAGGGATTAGGAGAGCTAAGAGAGGGCATGAACAATCTTTGGCAGGTAGGATCAAGGAAAACCCCAAGGCCTTTTACACATATGTGAGAAATATGAGAATGACGAGAGCAAGGGTAGGTCCGATCAAGGACAGTAGCGGGAGATTGTGTATTGAGTCTGAAGAGATAGGAGAGGTCTTGAACGAGTACTTTTCTTCTGTATTTACAAATGAATACGTATCCTTGGGATGTGGGGCGCAGCACTCACAAGGGCCGCCTCCTGGAGTCTTTGTCGATGCTGCTGCCAAGGCCTCCTCCAGGGTCTGGCCTCCTGGTCTGCCACAAGAGCAGCTTCCGCGGGGTCCATGATATCATCCATTCCGTGTAATATCTCTTGAAGAGGAATTGGGAAGGGTTTGAGTCAGACAACCAGCGGTGTCTTCCTCCCCGGGATCCTCCATTCTCCCATTACCCCATCCCCCAACATCGCCTGCCATCCAACCCGCCTTGCTCACACACCCCAAGCTGCAGCGGGAGGCTCTGCTCACTGGGCCCCACACCCTGTAACCCAGACACTCACATGTAATGTTACCTGGAACGGGCACTGGTCCCCTCCCTGGTGCACACATCCACCCTATGGTCGCTGATGTGTTCCCGGTGCTGAGGCCCAGCCCCTGGGTGTTTGGATGTTGGCTGCTGTGTCCGTAGTGTTCAGGCACAGCATCCAGGCATCATGGTCTGATTGGGATGCTAGGCAATAATTCCCACATGCTACATGGCACACCTACCCATGGGGAGGTGTGAAGTGCTCACTTAATTACTATTGTCATTTCCCAATTGGAAATAGCCTTCAGCCGCGTGGCCAGAGACTTCAGTGGGAGTTCTGTGTAGTCAGTGGGGCTGGCAGGCTGGGGTTGCCCCTGGAACGGGAACACAAGATACAGAGGTTGGTATGGTCATCCCGACCAAACCCCAGGGGCTCCCCCTCCCAGCACTGGGGCAACAAGCCCAGTGCTCCCGGGTTCATTGCCTGGGAGAAAATATGGCTTCTCACCTCCTTGGATCCCCGCCAGATTCACGTTTTTAAAAAAGGTGTACTAATCGGCGCCCACGTGACCACTTGCTTGGGAGGCGGTTAGATCACGGGAGGCTGTTAGTTGTGTAGAGATTGGCCTTAAGTGGTGACTATTGGTTTCTTACCACGCTCTGGTGGGTTTCTGATTCCGCCAACAGGAGCGGGCTGGTTAGATTCTCATTTTTGGCCTCTCCCGCATTCTATTTGCCTTGTCGCGCTCTTGCTTAAGCTCAATGCGGCCATTAATTCGCGCCCTGGATATATACACTTGTAAAAGGAGACCTTTTCAAAGAGCCAGCACAAACAATGGGGGTGAATGGCCTCCATCTGGGCTTAACAATTTTGTTATTTTGTTGTTTTTACAGACTGTATTTTACTGAGAATAATAAGCCAACAATTAAAATCCAATATGCATGTGGCCGATCTTTTTCACAAGTACCAAATCACAAATTTGGTGGGGAGAGGATAGAAGGATACATGTTCATGCTGAAATTTTAACATGCTCTACTAATAACTTTGCAAAACTTTTCAGTTCAGGTAGCATGGTTTTATTTAGTATATGCATATAAATGCTTACCGGTTTTATCCCTAGGGTTTCTAATTTTTCTGCCAAACTTTGCTCCACTATTTTGTGCAATTCCTTCACTATAGTTGGATTTTTGTTTAAGACTTTTCTAAGGTCTTCATTGCATGTTGATACTTTTGGTAGATGTTTCATATCTGAAAAATAAATTATAATTGTTCCTCCAATTGTTCACAATTTGCCAGATAAACACATTGGAGGGCAATTTTAATCGGGCGAAGTTCATGGGTTTAGATGTGGTCAAGCCAGCAAGAATACGAGCATGTCACGAAGCTGGCTCCAAGCCGGTGACTTCTGCATTTAACGAGTGAGCTAGGTTATTTGTGCGCTAGCCCTTTGGGACAGGTGGCTTTCCCAGTAACATATGTGAATTGCTCAATTGTAGCAATAATTAAACTGACTTTCAAATTCAATGGAGCATCCATGGGTTCCCAAAGTTTCCTAAAAATGGTCAGTAAAAGCACATTGGCCATGGAGAGGATTTATTTAAACACGTGGAAATACTGCAATAAATATTCAGAACTCACAGTTACATTCTTACCTACTAGTGGGAAAAGATCTGTTCACATAACTTTTGTTGAGAGTATATTTTTTACATTTTGGATACTTTTTGATTCACATCAGGATTGGTTGAGTTAAACTGGGCTTCAGATGAGGAGCAATATGCTGCTGCTCTCTGATGATGATTCAGAGGATTCCAGTAGCACCAAAAGCCGGCTCTTCAGACACCTGCAGCTGGACAGCAGAGAGGAAAGCAGCAGAGGGATGCAGGTCTCAGGAGGCACTTCACTGACATACATGTACAGGCTGAGGTTAAATTTCCTTGACTTGGTCGAACAGCAGAGGATCAGGTGGCGGCATACGAATTACGAGCAGGAACAGACCATTCAGCCCCTCGAGCCTGCTCTGTCATTCAGTAAGATCATGGCTGATCGGATTGTAACCTCAACCCCACATTCCTGCCGACCGATAACCTTCCACCCGCCTTGTTAATCAAAAATCTATCTAGCTCTGCCTTAAAAATCTTCAAAGATTCTGTTTCTCAAAGACACTGCCTTTTGAGAAAGAGTTCCAGTGACTCACAATCCTCTGAGAGAGTATTTGTGAAAGAACCCCAAGAATTCCACTTCATCAATGCTTACTTGTCTGCAACCATAATTACCCTTGACACTGAGTGGCTTGTTAGGACAATTACGAGTCAACCACATTGCTGTGGGTCTGAAGTCACATAAATCCTGCCTGGGTAAGGATGGCAGGCTTCTTTCCTTAAAGGACTTGAGGCAGCATGCTGGTACAGACTTCGGGGGATGGGAAGCCAACACAAAGAAATGGAATCACTTTGAGTGGCGTTCCCATTTCCTGGTCCTCTTTTAATATCATTAATTTCATGACCCAGCCACATTTCACTGCTACTACTCTGCTGGGGATCACTTTGCTGCAAATTAGTGAGACACGGTAAGGCTAAGGCATCTTATTTAAGGTAGAAGACATGTTGGAATTCAGACAGCTTCTTTCTACTACTGCAATTGTGAATATCTGAACTGATGTACCAGCCTCCCCGACCAGGCGCCGGAATGTGGCGACTAGGGGCTTTTCACAGTAACTTCATTTGAAGCCTACTTGTGACAAGAAGCGATTTTCATTTCATTCTCATTTCATTTCATTTCATTTTCATTTCATTTTTTAATGTATGTGAAAATGCATCCTCAGAAAGAATCAGTTCCTCCGAGGAATTGTCATCTGGGATCGCCACCAACTATTGCTACCTGCAGGAAACCAATATCAATGGTAATAGATACGAATGAGTACCAGCAAAGAAGGAATGTTGCAAATTATCTTCATGAGGATTATTAGTCACTCTTGACATCAGGTCAACTTTTTAATCAATTTATGGGATGTGGGCGTCGCTGGTTAGGCCAGCATTTATTGCCCATCCCTAGTTGCCCTTCAGAAGATGTTGGTGAGTTGCCGTCTTGAACCGCTCCAGTCCTCGAGGTGTAGGTACATCCACTGTGCTTTAGGGAGGGAGCTCCAAGATGTAGCCCCAGCGAATTGAAGGAACAGCGATATGTCAGAGTTTTAGCGGGAGCGGAGTGCAGAGGCTGCTGGTGGGTGAGTACTGAAGTTTAAAATTAACTTACTTGCAGGGGCAGCTCTTGGAGTTTCAGCAGGAGCGGAGCGCAGAGACAGCTGGTGGGTGAGTATTGCAGTTTAAACTAACTTACCTTACAGGAGCATCTCTTGGAGTTTCAGCGGGAGCGGAGTGCGGGGGCTTCTGGGTGAGTATTTAAGTAAACACTTACCTGGTCCCGTTTCTGTCCCTCTTTGCTGTTGTGTTTTTTTTTATTTTATTTTTTAAGGCGGGAACAGGAAGTTCGACCCGCGGACTTCTGGGAAGTGGAGTGCAGGGGTTGCCGGTAGGTGAGTATTTAGGTTTAAAAGAACTTACCTTGCAGGGGAAATCAGTTGGAGTTTCAGCGGGAGCGGAGTGCAGAGGCTGCTGCTGGGTGAGTATTTAAGTAAACACTTACCTGGTCACGTTTCTGTCCCTCTTTGCTGTTGTGTTTTTTTTTATTTTATTTTTTAAGGCGGGAACAGGAAGTTCGACCCGCAGACTTCTGGGAAGTCCCTCACCAATAAATTCTGGTGGAGAGGAAACCTGAGACACTGCACGTGTAGTGTCTCCCACCCGCCCTCCTCCTCTAACCTAATAATAAAACCCATTGGTGTGAGATAAGTACCATATTGTATTTTTTTTTTTAATTTAGTTGTTAGCCAGATCTTGGTAGAAAGTTAGAGGGATGGCAGGGAAGGGAGTGCAATGTTCCTCCTGCAGGATGTTTGAGGTGAGGGATGCCGTTAGTGTCCCTGCTGATTTTACCTGCAGGAATCTCCAGCTCCTCCAAGACCGAGTTAGGGAACTGGAGTTGGAGTTGGAAGAACTTTGGATCATTCGGGAGGCAGAGGGGATAGATAGAGGGGATATCATAGATAGCAGCTTTAGGGAATTAGTTACACCAAAGATTGGAGATAGATGGGTAACTGTAAGAGGGACTGGGAAGAAGCAGTCAGTGCAGGGATCCCCTGCGGTCGTTCCCCTGAGAAACAAGTACACCGCTTTGGATACTTGTGGGGGGGGGGGACTTACCAGGGGTAAGCCATGGGGTACGGGCCTCTGCACGGAGTCTGTCCCTGTTGCTCAGAAGGGAAGGGGGGAGAGGAGCAGAGCATTAGTAATTGGGGACTCAATAGTCAGGGGCACAGATAGGAGATTTTGTGGGTGCGTGAGAGACTCACGTTTGGTATGTTGCCTCCCAGGTGCAAGGGTACGTGATGTCTCGGATCGTCTTTTCCGGGTCCTTGAGGGGGAGGGGGAGCAGCCCCAAGTCGTGGTCCACATTGGCACTAACGACATAGGTAGGAAAGGGGACAAGGATGTCAGGCAGGCTTTCAGGGAGCTAGGATGGAAGCTCAGAACTAGACCAAACAGAGTTGTTATCTCTGGGTTGTTGCCCGTGCCACGTGATAGTGAGATGAGGAATAGGGAGAGAGAGCAATTAAACATGTGGCTACAGGGATGGTGCAGGAGGGAGGGATTCAGATTTCTGGATAACTGGGGCTCTTTCTGGGGAATGTGGGACCTCTACAGACAGGATGGTCTACATCTGAACCTGAGGGGCACAAATATCCTGGGGGGGAGATTTGTTAGTGCTCTTTGGGGGGGTTTAAACTAATGCAGCGGGGCATGGGAACATGGATTGTAGTTTTAGGGTACGGGAGAATGAGAGTATAGAGGTCAGGAGCACAGATTTGACGTTGCAGGAGGGGGCCAGTGTTCAGGTAGGTGGTTTGAAGTGTGTCTACTTCAATGCCAGGAGTATACTAAATAAGGTAGGGGAACTGGCAGCATGGGTTGGTACCTGGGACTTCGATGTTGTGGCCATTTCGGAGACATGGATAGAGCAGGGCCAGGAATGGATGTTGCAGGTTCCGGGGTTTAAGTGTTTTAGTAAGCTCAGAGAAGGAGGCAAAAGAGGGGGAGGTGTGGCGCTGCTAGTCAAGAGCAGTATTACGGTGGCGGAGAGGATGCTAGATGGGGACTCATCTTCCGAGGTAGTATGGGCTGAGGTTAGAAACAGGAAAGGAGAGGTCACCCTGTTGGGAGTTTTCTATAGGCCTCCAAATAGTTCTAGGGATGTAGAGGAAAGGATGGCGAGGATGATCCTGGATAAGAGCGAAAGTAACAGGGTAGGTTTTATGGGAGACTTTAACTTTGCAAATATTGACTGGAAAAGGTATAGTTCATTAGATGGGTCGTTTTTTGTACAGTGTGTGCAGGAGGGTTTCCTGACACATTATGTTGACAGGACAACAAGAGGCGAGGCCACGTTGGATTTGGTTTTGGGTAATGAACCAGGCCAGGTGTTGGATTTGGAGGTAGGAGAGCACTTTGGGGACAGTGACCACAATTCGGTGACGTTTACGTTAATGATGGAAAGGGATAAGTATACACCGCAGGGCAAGAGTTATAGCTGGGGGCAGGGTAATTATGATGCCATTAGACGTGACTTGGGGGGGATAGGTTGGAGAAGTAGGCTGCAAGTGTTGGGCACACTGGATAAGTGGAGCTTGTTCAAGGATCAGCTACTGCGTGTTCTTGATAAGTATGTACCGGTCAGGCAGGGAGGAAGGCGTAGAGCGAGGGAACCGTGGTTTACCAAAGAAGTGGAATCTCTTGTTAAGAGGAAGAAGGCGGCCTATGTGAAGATGAGGTGTGAAGTTTCAGTTGGGGCGATTGATAGTTACAAGGTAGCGAGGAAGGATCTAAAGAGAGACCTAAGACGAGCAAGGAGGGGACATGAGAAGTATTTGGCAGGTAGGATCAAGCTTTCTATAGGTATGTCAGGAATAAGCGAATGACTAGGGTAAGAGTAGGACCAGTCAAGGACAGGAATGGGAAGTTGTGTGTGGAGTCTGAAGAGATAGGCGGGATTTTCGTCAGTATTCACTCAGGAAAAAGATAATGTTGTGGAGGAGAATGCTGAGACCCAGGCTATTAGAATAGATGGCATTGAGGTACGTAGGGAAGAGGTGTTGGCAATTCTGGACAGGCTGAAAATAGATAAGTCCCCGGGGCCTGATGGGATTTATCCTAGGATTCTCTGGGAGGACAGGGAAGAGATTGCTGGACCTTTGGCTTTGATTTTTATGTCATCATTGGCTACAGGAATAGTGCCAGAGGACTGGAGGATAGCAAATGTGGTCCCTTCGTTCAAAAAGGAGAGCAGAGACAACCCCGGCAACTATAGACCGGTGAGCCTCACGTCTGTAGTGGGGAAAGTCTTGGAGGGGATTATAAGAGACAAGATTTATAATCATCTAGATAGGAATAATATGATCAGGGATAGTCAGCATGGCTTTGTGAAGGGTAGGTCAGGCCTCACAAACCTTATCGAGTTCTTTGAGAAGGTGACTGAACAGGTAAACGAGGGTAGAGCAGTTGATGTGGTGTATATGGATTTCAGTAAAGCGTTTGATAAGGTTCCCCACGGTAGGCTATTGCAGAAAATACGGAGGCTGGGATTGAGGGTGATTTAGAGATGTGGATCAGAAATTGGCTAGCTGAAAGAAGACAGAGGGTGGTGGTTGATGGGAAATGTTCAGAATGGAGTTCAGTTACAAGTGGCGTACCACAAGGATCTGTTCTGGGGCCGTTGCTGTTTGTCATTTTTATCAATGACCTAGAGGAAGGCGCAGAAGGGTGTGTGAGTAAATTTGCAGACGACACTAAAGTCGGTGGTGTTGTCGACAGTGTGGAAGGATGTAGCAGGTTACAGAGGGACATAGATAAGCTGCAGAGCTGGGCTGAGAGGTGGCAAATGGAGTTTAATGTAGAGAAGTGTGAGGTGATTCACTTTGGAAGGAATAACAGGAATGCGGAATATTTGGCTAATGGTAAAGTTCTTGGAAGTGTGGATGAGCAGGGGGATCTAGGTGTCCATGTACATAGATCCCTGAAAGTTGCCACCCAGGTTGATAGAGTTGTGAAGAAGGCCTATGGAGTGTTGGCCTTTATTGGTAGAGGGATTGAGTTCCAGAGTCAGGAGGTCATGTTGCAGCTGTACAAAACTCTGGTACGGCCGCATTTGGAGTATTGCGTACAGTTCTGGTCACCGCATTATAGGAAGGACGTGGAGGCTTTGGAGCGGGTGCAGAGGAGATTTACCAGGATGTTGCCTGGTATGGAGGGAAAATCTTATGAGGAAAGGCTGATGGACTTGAGGTTGTTTTCGTTGGAGAGAAGAAGGTTAAGAGGAGACTTAATAGAGGCATACAAAATGATCAGGGGGTTAGATAGGGTGGACAGTGAGAGCCTTCTCCCGCGGATGGAAGTGGCTGGCACGAGGGGACATAGCTTTAAACTGAGGGGTAATAGATATAGGACAGAGGTCAGAGGTAGGTTCTTTACGCAAAGAGTGGTGAGGCCGTGGAATGCCCTACCTGCAACAGTAGTGAACTCGCCAACATTGAGGGCATTTAAAAGTTTATTGGATAAGCATATGGATGATAATGGCATAGTGTAGGTTAGATGGCTTTTGTTTCGGTGCAACATCGTAGGCCGAAGGGCCTGTACTGCGCTGTATCGTTCTATGTTGTATGTTCTATTTCCAAGTCTGGGTGGCGAGTGACTTGGAGGGGAACCTCCAGGTGGTGGGGTTCCCAGGTATCTGCTGCCCTTGTCCTTCTAGATGGTAGTGTTCGTGGATTTGGAAGGTGCTGTCTGAGGAACCTTGGTGAGTTACTGCAGTGCATCTTGTAGATCGTACACACGTCTGCCACTGTTCAGTGGTGGAGGGTTTGAATATTTGTGGAAGGAGGAGCAATCAAGCGGCTTGCTTTGTTCTGGATGGTGTTAAGCATCTTGAGTGTTGTTGGAGCTGCTTCCAGGCAATGGAGACTATTCCATTAAACTACTGACTTGTGACCTTGAGGTGGACAGGCTTTGGGGGCCCTGGTAGCCACAGAATTATGATGGAAGGGAGTCATGATGTGGAGATGCCGGCATTGGACTGTGGTGAGCACAGTAAGAAATCTTACGATACCAGGTTAAAGTCCACCAGGTTTGTTTCAAATCACTAGCTTTCGGAGCACTGCTCCTTCCTCAGGTGAATGAAGAGGTGGGTTCCAGAAACATATACATAGACAGAGTCAAAGATGCAATACGATACTTTGAATGCAAGTCTTTGCAGGTAATTAGGTCTGCAGGTCCAGACGGAGCAACTGGAGAGAGGGATAATTGCAGGTTAAAGAGGTGTGAATTGTCTCAAGTCAAGACAGTTGGTAGGATTTCACAAGCCCAGGCCAGATTGTGGGGGGTGAATGTAATGCAACATGAATCCAAGGTCTGAGTGCTTCATACGTTTTGGTCTATTTTCAAATCCCTTATCCACCTATCAAAATTACTCTGTTTGATCCTTTCAAACTCCATGTATGTTTGACCAAATTCTTTCCTTAATTTCTAAACCTTTGTCTGTAGGCTTTAGGCACTAGTTCATATGCACCTAAGATAGATTTTTTCACCTCCTCATATGTCCCAGATACCTCCTCTGGTAGTGATGCAAACACTTCACTAGTCCTACCTACCGGCTTTGTTTGAATCAATAACACCCACATGTCCTGTGGCCATTTCATTGGTATGGCCACCTTCTCAAATGAAATGAAAAAGGCCTTCTCGTCTAACCTTGGCAATGCTTGGACATATTTAAATAGATCCCCACCAAGCCTTCGACTTCGACGCTCTCTCTTTCTCACTATCCTCATCACTATCCTCAAACTGTAAACCTTTAAATCCGCCAATTGTAACTGACTGTCATGTTTCATGGCCATTTTCCGAAGTTCAAACTCTCTCTTTCTTTCTTTTTCCTCTCTCGCTCTTTCTTTTTCCTCTCTCTCTCTCTCTTTCTCTCTTTCTTTTTCCTCTCTATCTCTTTCATATTCAAGCTGCTTTAATTCTTTCTCCTGTTCCATTTGTTTAATTTGTAACTGAATTTTTGCCATTTCCAATGAGTCAAACTGTATCTCAGGCAATTTTAAATGCTTAGCCACCGCCATAATTACCTCATCTTTTCACATTTTGTCAGGTAATGTTAACTGCAATGTTTTTGCCAAATCTAACAATCTGCTTTTAGTCTCTGTCCATAAGGTACTGCGTGTGACCGTCTGTGCAGTTATCCATTTGAAATCACCCAAATGAACACTCTGTAGCTTGTAGAGAGATCCATGCACATCTTCTGGCTTTCACTGCAGATCTTGTCTCTGAAAACTAAACTAAAAACTCACTCTGTAACAGCCTGCTCAAAAACGAAAGTAAAGCAGACAGACAGCCCAGCTCCACCCAAACTCTGACATCACTGCAGTTCTCTAATAAACACCCATTTGTTAAAGGTACACCCACTACAGCTATTCAATAAACCCCCATTTCTTAAAAGGTACTCTCACATGACAGACTTTAACCCGGTGTTGTGAGACTTATTACTGTGCCCACTTCTGTGAGGAAGAGAATTTCACAGACTAACAACCCTCAGGGGAAAAAAAATTATCTTCATCAAATAATGGAAGACCTCTCATTTTTAAACTGTGTCCCCTAGTTTTTGACACTCCCACCCTTGTCAAGTTACCTTGATTCAATATATGTTTCAATGAGATCACCTCATTTTCCTTAACTCCAATGGATAGAGGCCCAACCTGCTCAACCTTTTCTCAAAACAATCAATCCCTTCATCCCAGGAATCAGCTGAGTGAACCCTCTCTGAACTGCATCTAATGCAATTATATCCTTTGCTAAGTACGGTGACCAAAGTTGTGCATAGTGCTCCAGATGCAGTCTACCTGCCCAAGGGCAGCACGGTAGCACAGTGGATAGCACTGTTGCTTCACAGCGCCAGGGACCCGGGTTCGCTTCCGGACTTGGGTCACTGTCCGGAGTCTGGACGTTCCCCGTGTCTGCATAGCTTTGCTCCGGGTCCTCGGCTTCCCTCCCACAAGTCACCAAAGACATGCTTGTTAGATGAATTAGACATTCTGAATTTTCCCTCAGTGTACCCGAACGGGCACCGGAGTGTGGCGACTAGGGGCTTTTCGCACTAACTTCATTGCAGTGTTAATGTAAGCCTACGTGTGACACTAATAAGGACTATTATTATTATTATCTAAGGCCATGTACAACTTGAGCAATGCTTCCCTACTTTTATACTCAATTTCCCTTGAAATAATTGCCAATTATTTCACTTGCATTCCTAATCATGTGCTGTACCTATATACTATTTTTTTCTGAGTCATGTACCAGGACACCAAGATCCCTTTGTATTGTCGAGTTCTGCAGTCTTTCTCCATTCTAATGATATACTGCTTTTCGATTCTTCCTGCCAAACTGGACAAATTCATATTTTCCCTCATTATACTCCATCTGTTAAAGTTTTGCCCACTTACCTATCTGAATCCCTTTGTAGGCTCTGTATATTCTCTTGAAAACTTACTTTCTTTACTACCTTGGTGTCTCAACGAATCTAGCAACCATACATTTGGTCCCTTCATCCAAGTCACTATTATAGGGTGTGATCAAACGGCCACGGAGGGCCGAAAAGCAGCGTGCCGAGGCGCAATGTGGCCGATACAAGCTGGGAGACCACGCACACGTGATCTATCCAGCTTGGGATGCCTTGCAAGGTTTAATCGTTTTGGCATATCTGCATATTAGAGCGAGACAGCTAGTCTCACTGTAACATGCACCTTGTCGAGGACCTGAGGCACTGGGATCTATCCCCTTTTCCTCGGACGAGCATCGTTCAGTACAGGCCTCCACAAATGGGGACCAGATGATAAGCATTCGTGGGGGTCTCCCAGGGGATTGGAGGTGCCCAGGCGCATGCCCTTTGGGCAGGATGGTACCCTGGCACTTCTGGTGCCACCTGCACACTCTGGCAGTGCCACTTGGGTGCCAGCCTGGCACTGCCAAGGTGCCCAGGTGGCACTGCCAGGGTACCAGGTTGCCACTTCCAAGGTGGCATTTTTCCCACGGCAGTGATCAGGCCAGGGGTGCCCTGAGCGAGTGTTGGGGGGTGGTGCAGGGGAGCCCCCGAGACCCCCCTCATAGTGAGTTGGGGCTGGGAGGATGGTGGGGAGTCGGGCATTCAAGAGATCAGGATGCCATTTTTAAATGGGGTCCTGATTTCTCACTACACTGAGGAGTTATGACGAGCGGAGCTCCTCAGTGCAGAAAATGGGACTTTGTGCGGCCTCGACTGCACATTCTAATTAGAATCGATCCAGGGACACATTTGATAGCGTTGTGTTTCTCAGCGCTTCATTTTTAAGGAAGGATGTATTTGCATTGGAGGCAGTGCAGGAAATGTTCATTAGATTGGTTTCTGGGATGAGAGTTGTCTCTGATAACAGTCCGAGTAAATTTGGTCGATTTTCTCTGGAGATTACAAGAATGAGAGGTTATATCATTGAAACCTGGGTGTCCTTGTACACCAGTAAACTGAAAGCAAGCATGCAGGTACAGAAAGTGTACCTGAGCAAGACATCCTAGGTGTTCAAGTGAAGGCAAGCATTCAGCAGAGGTCATGAAGAGCGGAGCTGCTAATTGGCTGTTGCGGGGAAAATTTACATCAGTGCATTGCAGTAACTGCATCCAGAAAGTGTACCTGGGCAAGACACCCTAGGTGTTCAAGTATAGGCAAGCATCCAGCTGAGGGCAGTACAGCGGAGCTCCTGATTGGCTGTTGCGGGGAAAATTTGCATTAGTGCATTGCGGTCACCGTATCTTGAAGGTGGTTTGTGGAGGAGCTGTTGTCAAGTGACAGTTAAACCCGAAACACTTCATCGGTGTTTCCCTCTCTACCTTTTCAAATTGTGGGGGGGGGGGGGGGGGGAACTGAAGTGACATCACAGAAAAGCTGTGACCTGAGTCACGATTTTTAACTTTTAATTTTAATTTACGAATTAATTGACGCAATGTCAGTTAGAGGGGTGCAGTGCTCTGACTGTGAGACGTGGCAGGTCCGGGAGGCTTCCAGCGTCCCGGGTGGCTTCATCTGCAGAAAGTGCACCCAACTGGAGCTTCTCACAGACCGCATGGTTTGGATGGAGCAGCAATTGGATGCACTTAGGAACATGCAGATGGCGGAAAGCGTCATAGATTGCAGTTATATAAATGTGGTCACACCCAAGGTGCAGGCAGAGAAATGGGTGACCACCAGAAAGGGCAGGCAGTCAGTGCAGGAATCCCCTGTGGTTGTCCCCCTCTCGAACAGGTATACCCCTTTGGATACTGTCGGGGGGGATAGCCCATCAGGGGAAAACAGCAGCAGCCAGAGCAGTGGCACCACGGCTGGCTCTGATGTTCAGAAGGGAGGGTCAAAGCGCAGAAGAGCAATAGTAATAGGGGACTCTATAGTCAGGGGCACAGATAGGCGCTTCTGTAGACGTGAAAGAGACTCCAGGGTGGTATGTTGCCTCCCTGGTGCCAGGGTCCAGGATGTCTCCGAATGGGTAGAGGGCATCCTGAAGGGGAGGGCAAACCGGCAGAGGTCGTTGTACATATTGGTACTAACGACATAGGCAGGAAGGGGCATGAGGTCCTGCAGCAGGAGTTCAGGGAGCTAGGCAGAAAGTTAAAAGACAGGACCTCTAGGATTGTAATCTCGGGATTACTCCCTGTGCCGCGTGCCAGTGAGGCTAGAAATAGGAAGATAGAGCAGCTAAACACGTGGCTAAACAGCTGGTGTAGGAGGGAGGGCTTCCATTATCTGGACTACTGGGAGCTCTTCCGGGGCAGGTGTGACCTATATAAGGACAGGTTGCATCTAAACTGGAGAGGCATAAATATCCTGGTCGCGAGGTTTGCTAGTATCACACGGGAGGGTTTAAACTAGTATGGCAGGGGGGTGGGCACGGGAGCAATAGGTCAGAAGGTGAGAGAACTGAGGGAGAACTAGGGAATAGGGACAGTGTGGCTCTGAGGCAGAGCAGTCAGGAGGAAGTTGCTGAACACAGCGGACCTGGTGGCCTGAAGTGCATATGTTTTAATGCAAGAAGTATTGCGGGTAAGGCAGATGAATTTAGAGCTTGGATTAGTACTTGGGACTATGATGTTGTTGCCATTACAGAGACCTGGTTGAGGGAAGGGCAGGATTGGCAGCTAAACGTTCCAGGATTTAGATGTTTCAGGCGGGATGGAGGGGGATGTAAAAAGGGTGGCGGAGTTGCGCTACTGGTTAGGTAGGATATCACAGCTGTACTACAGGAGGACACCTCAGAGGGCAGTGAGGCTATATGGGTAGAGATCAGGAATAAGAAGGGTCACAATGTTGGGGGTTTACTACAGGCCTCCCAACAGCCAGCGGGAGATAGAGGATCAGATAGGTAGACAGATTTTGGAAAAGAGTAAAAACAACAGGGTTGTGGGGATGGGAGACTTCAACTTCCCCAATATTGACTGGGACTCACTTAGTGCCAGGGGCTTAGACGGGGCAGAGTTTGTAAGGAGCATCCAGGAGGGCTTCTTAAAACAATATGTAGACAGTCCAACTAGGGAAAGGGCGGTACTGGACCTGGTATTGGGGAATGAGCCCGGTCAGGTGGCAGAAGTTTCAGTAGGGAAGCATTTCGGGAACAGTGACCACAATTCAGTAAGTTTTAAAGTGCTGGTGGACAAGGATAAGAGTGGTCCTAGGATGAATGTGCTAAATTGGGGGAAGGCTAATTATAACAATATTAGGCGGGAACTGAAGAACATAGATTGGGGGCGGATGTTTGATGGCAAATCAACATCTGACATGTGGGAGGCTTTCAAGTGTCAGTTGAAAGGAATTCAGGACCGGCATGTTCCTGTGAGGAAGAAGGATAAATACGGCAATTTTCGGGAACCTTGGATAACGAGAGATACTGTAGGCCTCGTCAAAAAGAAAAAGGAGGCATTTGTCAGGGCTAAAAGGGTGGGAACAGACGAAGCCTGTGTGGAATATAAGGAAAGTAGGAAGGAACTTAAGCAAGAAGTCAGGAGGGCTAGAAGGGGTCACGAAACGTCATTGGCAAATAGGGTTAAGGAAAATCCCAAGGCTTTTTACACGTACATAAAAAGCAAGAGGGTAGCCAGGGAAAGGGTTGGCCCACTGAAGGATAGGCAAGGGAATCTATGTGTGGAGCCAGAGGAAATGGGCGAGGTAATAAATAAATACTTTGCATCAGTATTCACTAAAGAGAAGGAATTGGTCGATGTTGAGTCTGGAGAAGGGTGTGTAGATAGCCTGGGTCACATTGAGATCCAAAAAGACGAGGAGTTGGGCGTCTTAAGAAATATTAAGGTACATAAGTCGCCAGGGCCTGATGGGATCTACACCAGAATACTGTAGGAGGCTGGAGAGGAAATTGCTGAGGCCTTGACAGAAATCTTTGGATCCTCACTGTCTTCAGGGACTGGAGAATAGCCAATGTTGTTCCTCTGTTTAAGAAGGGTAGCAAGGATAATCCAGGGACCTACAGGCCGGTGAGCCTTAGTTTAGTGGTAGGGAAATTACTGGAGAGAATTCTTCAAGACAGGATCTACTCCCATTTGGAAGCAAATGGACGTATTAGTGAGAGGCAGCATGGTTTTGTGAAGGGGAGGTCGTGTCTCACTAACTTAATAGAGTTTTTCGAGGAGGTCATTAAGATAATTGATGCAGGTGGGGCAGTGGATGTTGTCTATATACGGTGTATAATAAATGTGCTTTTATTTGAATCTTACTAATTGGTGTATTGAGTTATTGATCATTACTTGAACTTGAACCTTGTGGCGGTATCATAAAGATACCTGGCGACTTGAGAGCAAAGGTTATAAAACAGAGCCAATTGAACCAACCAAAAGTTAGCAACAATGTTGTCTGTTTGGACTTCAGTAAGGTCTTTGACAAGGTCCCTCATGGTAGACTAGTACAAAAGGTGAAGTCACACGGGATCAGGGGTGAGCTGGCAAGGTGGATACAGAACTGGCTAGGTCATAGAAGGCAGAGAGTAGCAATGGAAGGATGCTTTTCTAATTGGAGGGCTGTGACCAGTGGTGTTCCACAGGGATCAGTGCTGGGACCTTTGCTGTTTGTAGTATATATATATAAATGATTTGGAGGAAAATGTAACTGCTCTGATTAGTAAGTTTGCAGACGACACAAAGGTTGGTGGAATTGCGGATAGCGATGAGGACTGTCAGAGGATACAGCAGGATTTAGATTGTTTGGAGTCTTGGGCGGAGAGATGGCAGATGGTGTTTAATCCGGACAAATGTGAGGTAATGCATTTTGGAAGGTCTAATGCAGGTAGGGAATATACAGTGAATGGTAGAACCCTCAAGAGTATTGAAAGTCAAAGAGATCTAGGAGTACAGGTCCACAGGTCACTGAAAGGGGCAACACAGGTGGAGAAGGTAGTCAAGAAGGCATACGGCACGCTTGCCTTCATTGGCCGGGGCATTGAGTATAAGAATTGGCAAGTCATGTTGCAGCTGTACAGAACATTAGTTAGGCCACACTTGGAGTATAGTGTTCAATTCTGGTCGCCACGCTACCAGAAGGGTGTGGAGGCTTTAGAGAGGGTGCAGAAGAGATTTACCAAAATGTTGCCTGGTATGGAGGGCATTAGCTATGAGGAACGGTTGAATAAACTCGGTTTGTTCTCACTGGAACGAAGGAGGTTGAGGGGCGACCTGATAGAGGTCTACAAAATTATAAGGGGCATAGACAGAGTGGATAGTCAGAGGCTTTTCCCCGGGGTAGAGGGGTCAATTACTAGGGGGCATAGGTTTAAGGTGAGAGGGGCAAGGTTTAGAGTAGATGTACGAGGCAAGTTTTTTTACACAGAGGGTAGTGGGTGCCTGGAACTCGCTATCGGAGGAGGTGGTGGAAGCAGGGACGATAGTGATATTTAAGGGGCATCTTGACAAATACATGAATAGGATGGGAATAGAGGGATATGGACCCAGGAAGTGTAGAAGATTGTAGTTTAGTTGGGAAGCATGGTCGGCACGGGCTTGGAGTGCCTGTTCCTGTGCTGTACATTTCTTTGTTCTTGGGCTTCTTTTTCGACTGAGGAGTGTCGAATTTCGGAGGTGGTGAGGGTGCGTGAAAAAAACGCTACCGGTCTGCCTGCTTGGTTGAGGGTGGCGGCGAGAGCGACCTCTGAGGCGTCGCTTTCCACCTGGAAGGGGACGGACTCGTCCACCGCGCGCATCGTAGCTTTGGCGATGTCCGCCTTGATGCAGTTGAAGGACTGGCGGGCCTCGGTTTTCAGTGGAAAGAGGGTGGCCTTAAATAGTGGGCGGGCTTTGTCCGCATACTGGGGACCCACTGGGCGTAATAGGAGAAAAATCCAAGGCACCTCTTCAGGGCCTTGGGACAGTGAGGGAGAGGGAGTTGTAGAAGGGGGCGCATACGGTCATGGTTGGGCCCTAGGACCCCGTTTTCCATGACGTAGGGGCCCCCCGAACTTAAGAGTTAGGCTCCTGAGGTTGCACTGGAAGTCGAGTCCCAAAAGGAGAGCGCAGAGGTCTGGGAGCACATATAGTTGAAAATTAGCGTACTCAGCGCCCTGTATCACTAGGGTTGCAGTAGTGCACCCTTGGATTTGCACCGAGTGCGACCCAGAGGCGAGGGATACGTTTTTTTGCGTCGAGAATATTGGGAGCGAGCAGCGTCTTACCATGTCTGGGTGAATGAAGCTCTCTGTGCTCCCGGAGTCGAAAAGGCAAGGTGTCTCGTACCCGTTAACCCGGACGGCCATCATGGAGCTCCGGAGGTGCTTAGGTCGCGACTGGTCCAGGGTGACCGCGCTGAGGTGTGGGTAGCCGGCGGCGTGATCGGAGGTGCTGGGGTGGCCCGCGATGACTGTCCGTGTAGGTCGTACGCGTCGAGCGGCGTAGCAGATGGCTGCCCCGTTGGTCGAGCGTGACGGGCAGTGAGGAAGATGGCATCCAAGATGGCAGCTCCCATGGATCGCACGTGGCCGGCCACGAGGGGGAGGGTGGCCAAGATGGCGGCCTCCATGAGTCGCACATGTTATGCGGAGGCGGAGGCGGCAGACACGTTCCCACCTTGCAGGGTCTGCGGGCCTGTGAGTCTGTGGATCGGGTCTGTGAGTTCGAGTTCTTAGACCTGGCCAGGCAGACCTTAGCGAAGTGTCCTTTTCGCCCGCAGTTGCTGCAGTTCACGTTGCGGGCCGGGCAGTGCAGTCGGGGATGTTGGGACTGGCCGCAAAAGTAACAGGATAGCCCCCCATGATGGGCGGGCGGCCGCGCGGCACAGGCCTGGGGTAGTCTCGGGTCGGGGGACCACGAGGGGGTCGCGTGATCGGCCGGGAACGCAGTAAGGCTCTGAAAAGCGGCCACCAGAGAGGTAGCCAGTTTTACCGTGTCATCCAGGTCCTGGGCCCCTTTTTCGAGCAGGCGCTGTTTCACATAGTTCGATTGGACCCCCGCCACGTAAACGTCTCGGATGGCGAGCTCCATGTGCTAAGTGGCCGTAACAGCCTGGTAGTTACAGTTGCGCGCGAGGGCTTTGAGGTCGCGTAGGTAATCACCTAGCGACTCCCCGGGGCGCTGGCTGCGAGTGGTGAAGACGTGTCGCACGTATACCTCGTTCACAGGCCGCACATAGAGGCGTTCGAGTAGTGCGAGGGCCTCTGGATAGGAAGCGGCTTTGTCGAGCTGGACAGAAATGCGATGGCTCACTCATGCGTGGAGGAGGCTCAGCTTCTGTTCGTCAGTGATGGATGGCGTAGACGAGATAGGCCTTGAAGCATCGAAGCCAATGTGAAAAAATTGCGAAGTGATTCATTTTGGTAGAAGAAATGTGAATGCGGATTGGGTTCGGAGGAATGTGGAGAAACAGAGAGATCTTGGGGTTCGCACTTGTCAGGGTTAAACTCCATCTGCCATTTTTCAGCCTAGCTCTGCATCCTATCAATGTCTCTTTGCAGCCCACAACAGCCCTCCACCTCATCCACTACTCTACCAATCTTGGTGTCATCAGCAAATTTACTGACCCACCCTTCAGCCCCCTCCTCCAAGTCATTGATAAAAATCACAAATAGCAGAGGACCCAGCACTGATCCCTGTGGTACATCGCTGGTAACTGGTCTCCAGTCTGAAAATTTTCCATCCACCACCACCCTCTGTCTTCTATGTGATAGCCAGTTACTTATCCAATTGATCAAATTTCCATCTATCCCACACCTCCTTACTTACTTGGGGTTCATGTCCACAGATCGCTGAAGGTTGCCACTCAAGTGGATAGAGCCGTGAAGAAGGCTTATAGTGTGTTAGCGTTTATTAACAGGGGGCTTGAGTTTAAGAGTTTAAGGGTTATGCTGCAACTATACATGACCCTGGTGAGACCACATTTGGAGTATTGTGTGCAGTTCTGGTCACCTCATTATAGGAAGGATGTGGAAGCATTGGAAAGGGTGCAAAGGAGATTTACCAGGATGCTGCCTGGTTTGCAGGCTAGGTCTTATGAGGAAAGGTTGAGGGAGCTAGGGCTTTTCTCTTTGGAGCGGAGGAGGATGAGAGGCGACTTAATAGAGGTTTCATACATACAATTTACAGTGCAGAAGGAGGCCATTCGGCCCATCGAGTCTGCACCGGCTCTTGGAAAGAGCACCCTACCCAAGCTCACACCTCCACCCTATCCCCATAACCCAGTAACCCCACCCAACACTAAGGGCAATTTTGGACACTAAGGGCAATTTAGCATGGCCAATCTACCTAACCTGCACATCTTTGGACTGTGGGAGGAAACCGGAGCACCCGGAGGAAACCCACGCACACACAGGGAGGACTTGCAGACTCCACACAGACAGTGACCCAAGCCGGAATCGAACCTGGGACCCTGGAGCTGTGAAGCAATTGTGCTATCCACTATGCTACCGTGCTGCCCTTTATATGGTTTATACGATAATGAGGGGGATAGATTGAGTGGACGTTCAGAGACTATTTCCTCAGGTGGATGTAGCTGTTACAAGATGGCATAACTATAAGATTCAAGGTGGGAGATATAGGAGGGATGTCCGAGGTAGGTTCTTTACTCAAAGAGTGGTTAGGGTGTTGAATGGACTGCCTGCTGTGATAGTGGAGTCGGACACTTTAGAAACTTTCAAGCGGTAATTGGATAGGCACATGGAGCACACCAGAATGACAGGGAGTGGGATAGGTTGATCTTGGTTTCAGACAATGGTCGACACAATATCGAGGGCCGAAGGGCCTGTTCTGTGCTGTACTGTTCTATGTTCTATTGTTACTTCAGGCTAGTGAACCCGAGAACAGTTTGAGGATAAGGGGCCAATTATTTAGGACTATGATGAGGAGACATTTCTTCACTCGAAGGGTTGAGAATATTTGGAATTCTCTACCCCAGAGAACTGTAGATGTGCCATAATTTAAAGTTGAGGGAGACAGATTTTTGGTCTCCCAAAAAACCAAAGAATATGGTAGTGGGTGGGAAAGTTGATTTGAAGCCCAGGTTCAAACATGATTGTATTGAATGTCAGAGCTTTACGGGATGTATGATGTTCAAAAATTGTAGAATCATAGAATTCCTACAGTGCAGGAGGCCATTTGGCCCATTAGGTCTGCACCAACCCTCTGAAAGAGCACTCCATTCAAATCCACTTCCCAATAACCCCTTAACCTAATCTTCGCATCCCTGGACCCTATGTGGCATTTTTATCATGGCCAATCCACCAAACCTGCACATCTTTGGACTGTGGGAGGAAACTGGAGCACCCGGAGAACCCCAGGCAGTCACAGGAAGAATGTGCAAACTCCACAGACAGTTACCCAAGCCCGAATTGAACCCAGGTCCCTGGGTGCTGTGAGACAGCAATGCTAACCACAATGCCACCGTGCCGCCCACATGCTCCTTTTCTTTTGCTATGTTCATTTATATAATGAGCTTGAATAGTTTCATAGAATGGTAATTAATCTAGATGGAGGTGTCTATGTTTTTGCAACTTCAGACGGTGACAAATTACTGTCAAATTATTATCCTTATTTATAATGAGGATGGTACCAATGCATTCACATACAACCACTGGACTAAGGTAAGATGTTAGATGCAAACCGGAATTGTGCATTCTCATTTTTTAAATGGAGTTTTACCTTCATTTTCCTCATTAAGCTCCTTTATAGGTTCCAGTTTACATTTTGCCACTGGTTGCTCTAATATCCAGCCAAACACAGGATAGACAGAGGAAGGTGGTGAGCACAGACAAGAAAGAAAGCAAAGGCAATAAAAAAACAATTATTTTATGTGCTGCATCAACAGACTCAATGTTCGAGTAATATGAAAGGTGAGCAGCAAAATCTACTGTAGTTGAAATTAACTTCCACACATAATAATGTCAGGTCCTGTCACTCAGTTGCAGAAATTACATCTTCTTGAGAGCTCATTTGCAGTTTGCCTGAAGTGAGTCCTGGCACTGGGTTCAGTATTCACTTCTTTCCCCTTGTGGGAGAGTCTAGCAGCAGAGTGCATAATAATCGCAGAGTAAGGGGTCACCCATTTAAGACAGGTGAGGAGTAATTCCATCTGAGGTAGCAAATCTATGGAATTCTTTACAGCAGAGAGCTGGAAAGGCA
The DNA here is from genome assembly GCF_047496885.1 of Scyliorhinus torazame. Taxonomy (NCBI): domain Eukaryota; kingdom Metazoa; phylum Chordata; class Chondrichthyes; order Carcharhiniformes; family Scyliorhinidae; genus Scyliorhinus; species Scyliorhinus torazame. Next base: position 53,521,368 of record NC_092721.1, read on the forward strand.
GAGTCGTTAAGTATGTTCAAAGCTGAGATAGACAAATTTTTAATCAAGAGTTATGGAGATAAGGCAGAAAGTGGAGTTAAGAACAAAGAACAAAGAAAAGTACAGCACAGGAAGAGGCCCGTCGGCCCTCCAAGCCTGTGCCGACCATGCTGCCCGTCGAAACTAAAATCATCTGCACTTCTGGGGTCCGTATCCCTCTATTCCCATCCTATTCATGTCTTTGTCAAGTTGCCCCTTAAACGTCATTATCGTCCCTGCTTCCACCACCTCCTCCGGTAGCGAGTTCCAGGCACCCACTACCCTCTGTATAAAAAACTTGCCCTGTACATCTCCTCTAAACATTGCCCCTCGCACCTTAAATCTATGTCCCTTAGTAATTGACCCCTCTACCCTGGGAAAAAGTCTCTTACTATCCACTCTGTCTATGCTCCTCATAATTTTGTAGACCTCTATCAGGTCACCCCTGAACCTCTGTCGTTCCAGTGAGAACAAACCGAGTTTATTCAACCTCTCCTCATAGCTAATGCCCTCCATACCAGGCAACATTCTGGTAAATCTCTTCTGCACCCTCTCTAAAGCCTCCACATCCTTCTGGTAGTGTGGCGACCAGAATTGAACACTATACTCCAAGTGTGGCCTAACTAAGGTTCTATACAGCTGCAACATGACTTGCCAATTCTTATACTCAATGCCCCGGCCAATGAAGGCAAGCATGCCCTATGCCTTCTTGACTACCTTCTCCACCTGTGTTGCCCCTTTCAGTGACCTTTGGATCTGTACATCTAGATCTCTCTGACTGTCAATACTCTTGAGGGTTCTACCATTCACTGTATATTCCCTACCTGCATGAGGCCTTCCAAAATGCATTACCTCACATTTGTCCAGATTAAACTCCATCTGCCATCTCTCCGCCCAAGTCTCCAAACAATCTAAATCCTGCTGTATCCTCTGACAGACCTCGTCGCTATCTGCAATTCCACCAACCTTTGTGTCGTCTGCAAACTTACTAATCAGAACAGTTACATTTTCCTCCAAATCATTTATATATGCTACAAACAGCAAAGGTCCCAGCACTGATCCCTGCGGAACACCATTAGTCACAGCCCTCCAATCAGAAAAGCACCCTTCCATTGCTACTCTCTGCCTTCTATGACCTCACCAATTCTGTATCCATCTTGCATGCTCACCCCTGATCCCATGTGACCTCACCTTTTGTACCAGTCTGCCATGAGGGACCTTGTCAAAGGCCTTACTGAAGTCCAAACAGACAACATTGTTGCTAACTTTTGGTTGGTTCAATTGGCTCTGTTTTATAACCTTTGCTCTCGAGTCGCCAGGTATCTTTATGATACCGCCACAAGGTTCAAGTTCAAGTAATGATCAATAACTCAATACACCAATTAGTAAGATTCAAATAAAAGCACATTTATTATACACCTTAAATCGCTACTCATGCATAAGTTCTACTTCTAAGCTACTTCTACAACTAACAGGCCTATACTTAGCTTTGGACTGGCCCACCAGGTCAGGGGAACAAATGGCCTTTCGTTCAGGTTCTGAGTCTGCGGGATTCAAAGTTGGTACAAACTGGTAGCTAGGAGCGCCTATCACGTAGCGAGCGTTGACTTCAGACTTACGGGCTCTTGGCAGCAACTGAACCAGTCACTGTCAAGCGTTGGTTCGCGTTGTTGAGTGACCCGGTCAAGAAGGACGATTTGAACTTGGAGGGCTTCCCGCCTTTCGGGGCGGACCGTGTACCTGGTTCCAAGTGATTGGACTTCGTTCCAATCGCTTGGTTCGATTTCTCCAATACTGGAGCGGTTCCCTGATCGATGGGCGGTCTTAAGGTGTCCGTTAACCTCTTTTGCGTTGGCTCCTGCTGGCGCCGAGGAGTCTGGCTTGGCCTTGTTTATCCCAAATGTTTCAATTGTTCCCGGGGATCGCTCATTAGTATGTAGACGGCAGCTACAATATTATGCAGATGGCTGCTTGTATCGATGCTGTCTGGGTTTTTGCAGAGTCTAATGCTCAGTAAACTTGCACCTGCTAGTTTCTGCCTATGTTGGCTGAATTTCCCTTCAGCCTTTGCTGTTCTCCATTTTACGTCGGGTGTTGGCCAACCCAGGTGGCAACACACCCTCCTTGTGATCCTAAAGCGAAGCGTGAAGGATCACATAACTGCGTTGTTCTTCATTCCCTGGCCCGATGAGCCCTCTTCTGTGGCCTCTACACTGACCATAACTATGCAAGAAAATTTTTAACTGACAATTCTGAGGGGCGCTATGTCAAACAGGGACATGCATTACAAAATAAGAAAATCGGAACCTCTAACTATCCTTAATAAACTACACTCACTCAATCATTCCATCACACTAACTTCCTAAACAATACAAACAAAATCATAGCAGCATTATACACATTTTTCTGGCTTGGCAGTCAAGCTCAGGATTGTACAATCGCTCATGAAACATGTCTTTATTCACAACAAAAAACCCCGCAAACGAATGCTCTTTATTATAGATCGTGGGGTTCGGGGGGTCTGGTCATATCCGAAAATAGGGGATCTTATCCTATATACCGGGGTGTGAGCGCGGTAGGCTCTCCTTCTCCATTTTCTCAGGCGAATAGTCTGCACGATGCAGCAGAGTATCACCAATATTAATAGGGATCCTATCAAGTAGGACAGGGAGTACCAGGTTACAAACCTGTCACACCAAGATGGTGTGGTGTCGCTTGTGACTGGGCTCTGGGTACTATGGGGAAGTGAATCATTAACGGCTGGGGGGGGTTTGAGGTCAGGGGGTTCGCGTTCGCGCGCTACCAAATGTCCATTATGGTGATGACCCACGCAGAGGATGTCCTCATGGTTCTTCTTTCACTTCTCTTCTCTGGTCCTGGAGCTTCTGGAGTTCTGTGGGATCAAGCATAGTGTCTGTTACTATCTTGGTTTAATATCTCGTATGAGAGCCTGTCTGTCCTTTAGTGCCAATTACTCCCTTTATAATTGGTCACTATGTGTGACTCCCTCATTTTTTTTTCAATAACCGAATTTCAGGACAAGACACACTTACAAATACTGAGCCAGTGCGAGCCGTCTCGCAGACTGTGCGGTTTACCATCCAAATGTTTGAGGATGTAAATAGCAGAGGGCTGGCAACCTAAGGGTTACCTGAAAACAAAACAAAACTTTTTGAACAAAACTTGCCGAAATGAGGTGCGTATGGAGTAAGATTTGGGTGGAGTCCCCGGGCAGGACGGCGACCAATGCCGTGTGTGCTCTACCCGAGTGTAGCTGACCAGTGGGGCTTCCCAGGCAGAGCGGGTCCCAATGCCATTTCTCCACTGCCTGAGCAACCGACAAGAACGGGCAAGAAATGTAGTCATCGTGGGGGGGTTGCCGTATTGGTTCTTCCTTTGAACCAGAAGGGCAGTGACGAATGGGGGTCTGTTTCAGTCGACAGACGAGTTCCTATGAACTGGCGTCTGGGGCATTAACAAGTCTCTGCGGAAAAACTAGTTCCTCTGAACTAGCGTCTGGCCAAACTAGTTTCTCTGACTGCCAGTGGGCGTCAGAAGGGTGGTGGCGTGGGGCCGTGGAAAAAGTTTCTGGTCTAACCTACAACATTTAACAACAAGAGTACAAATAACATTAAACATGCTGCAGGTTCCATCAGAAAGGACACCGTTTCTCCCAAGCGGTTCCTTTTACAACATCATCTGGACACCTCAGTTATCGGTTGCGAACAGGGTCGCAAAGGGGTTCTCGTTTTGGGAGTCAGACTCAAAGTCGTCATCATCGCCCGGATGCCAAACTCTCGAGTGTATCAGGGCTGATAGGGCTGCATGGTGTGATCTGGGATCGCTCTCGGTGACAAAAGGTGGTGTCTAGTTCTGTGGGGATGGAATCGGGGTCGTCATTGTAGGTCGGTGGTCGGTGGTGGGGTTTGTGTAGGAAAGTGATCATGAAGGGGTCACTCGAATCGTGGTCAGATTCGCTGGGTGTGGGTCCTGTTGTCCGAGTCACAGTTGCTGTCGCTGCTGCTGCTGTCTGTGGGTGTACCGGGGCGGAGTGTATATTTCAGGGGTGGAGTCGAGGTTGAGTCCGTGGCTGGGCTGGACGTGTTGGGGGAGGGTAGGGTTACATTGGCTGTGGGCGGGGCATGGTCTGCTGCATCGAGCATGACGTGATGTGGGTAGACTGTGTTCCATATACCTTCATCTGGTTGATATGGAACCACGCAGTCTTTCCAGTGGGGTACTTACTTTATTTTGTAGACGGAAGGGCTTACTTTGTCCGCAATGGAGTACAGACCCGAATACTTTGGTGACAGGAATGTGCTGGGGTTGTATACGGAGAGCATGACTTGCTGTCCGACACTGAACTCAGTCGCATGCACTGTCATATCGAAACAGGCCTTGCTCTGTATCTTTCTTGTGCCCAATTTCACTGCGGCTGCTAGCTGAGCCGTTTTAACATTTGCCACTAATTGTTCTACTGCTTTCTCGTATGTGAGGGCCGTCACTTCGGGGCTGGTCAAATCTAATCCTAATAAAAATTCTGTGCCTTTCATGGGGCATCCAGTCATGAGAGTGTGTGGGGTGTAACCTGTGGAAGTTGAAACCGTATTTCGCAGAAACATCAGCGCAAAAGGGAGGACTGAATCCCAAGTGGTGTTGTTTTGCTGGACCATTTTTCTGAGGGTGGATTTTAGGGTCCGATTCATATGCTCCACGATACCACTTGACTGGGGGTGGTATGCAATGTGGAATTTTTTGGTAATGCCAAATATCGTGAGGCTTCATGACACGTCCCGTAAAATGGGAAACTTGGTCGGATTCAATGCTGCGGGGGAGTCCCCATCTCGTAAAGATATAGTGGGTTAAAATCTTGGCTGTGGTCTTTGCCGTGTTCGCTCTGGATTGGAATGCTTCCACCCATTTTGTAAACGTGTCTATCACCACGAGTACATATTTATAACCATTCCTGCAAAGGGGCAATGGTCCAATATAATCAATCTGGAGGTTAGTCCAGGGGCCATTAACGGGTCGGCTGTGACTGAGCTGAGCCTTTTTGGCGTATCTGTCCGGGTTGTTCTGGGAACAGATAAGGCTGGTCTCAATGTAGTGATTTACATCGTCTTTTAAACTCGGCCACCAACAGAGCTGCCTGAGGTGGGCTGTAGTGGGATCAATTCCCTGATGTCCATGACTGTCATGGAACAAACAAGTGAGCTGATTCCAGTCCTGTTCAGGAACCACATAAAGGGTGTATTTTAACGCCACACCGTCATGTGTGGTCAGTGTATTCTTAAACCTATCATAGGGGGCTGGATAGTTTCCTTTCAAAATCTCCCCGAGATTGTTGTCCTGCTTCTGGGCCTGCACTAAATCTTCGATATTAGTCTGTGAGACCTGAACTGCATTCACTGGTGCGCTTTCGGGGGGTGTCCAAAAATATCCATGCCTGGAACCTGCTTTAGCCAGTGCATCGGCTTTTACATTTCCAGGGGGGGAGAAACGATGGTGACTACGAACTTTAACTATTCCAAAAGTCCTGTTCTGTGCTCACTCTAAAATGTGGCGGAGCAATGGGGCTGAGGGGAGGAGTTTTCCATCTGCGGAAACAAATCTTCTTGCTTTCCACAGGGGCAGGAATTCCGTGAGGCTGTTGCAGACATGGAGGCTGTCCGAATATATGTCTGCTGGGCTGGGGAAGGAATATGGGTGTTCCACTATGTATGTGATGGCCGCAAGCTCTGCCGCCTGCACGCTTAAGTGTCCTGGAAGTTTTATTGCTATTTCTTCTAGGGCGCATCCCTGCGTGTCCTCGACATAAATGCCTCATCCTGTTATGCGCTTCCCTTCTACTATTGTGAAAGATCCATCCTTATGGGTTCGCACGTGTCTGTGTGCTCGGGCTCTGGGTTGAACTACCTATCTTTCTGGGGCCTGTGTTGTGGTGTGGAGAGATAATTTCATATTCATGGGGGGTTCCGGGGTACTGTCGGTTATCGGCTAAAAAGGTGTTGGTCTTTGTCCTTTTAACAGTGATGTCTCGTCCCTGCAAAAGAAGGGTCCATCTGGCTGCTCTAATCTGACTGACTGTACCATCCTTGAGTCGTCCATCCAGTAAAAGTTGGGTTGGGGGGGGGTGTTCCGTGAGGATTGTGATGGGGTTCAGTCCGGTTATGTACGAAAAATACTGTACTGCCCAAAAAACTGTGAGCAGGTGCCTTGCACAGGCTGAAAATCCCTGTTCCACAGCATCTAAAACTCTGGAGGCATAAGGCACGGGCCTTAACTGTTCGTGCCGTTCCTGAAGTAGCACGGCCGAAAGGGTGCGGTCTGTGGTCGCTACCTCTATAGCGTAGGGGGAAAGCGGGTCTGGAACTTGTAGTGCGGGGGCTGCTATGAGTGCTCTTTTCAACGAGTGCACAGAATCCGTATGCTGCGGAAGCCAAGGGGCTCCTTTCTTTAGGAGGTCTGAGAGGGGAAACCAGCAATAGCCAACCAGTCCTAAAAACGACCAGAGGGCTGAAATGTTCTAGGGAAGGGGCAATTTAGCAATCGAGTCAATCCTTTTGTGCTCGATCTCGCGTTTACCGTGCGTGATAATTGTACCCAAATATATAACTTTGTGTTCCAAAATCTGGGCCTTTTTGGGGTTAACTTTACATCCAATTGCTTGTAAGAGTTCCAGGAGTTCGGACAGAAGCTCGATGTGCTCTTCCTCGGTGTCTGTCTGCAGTATTAGGTCGTCTACATACTGGACCAGACATTCGGGGCGAGAAAATTTGGCAAAACCATTTGCCAGCTGTCGGTGGAAAATGGAGGGGGAGTTGTAGAATCCTTGTGGGAGGCATGGCCACAGGTACTGTTGGTTTTTAAAAGTGAAGGCAAATTTGTACTGGCACGCCTTTGCCAATGGAATGGACCCGAATCCATTACTGATATCCAAAACCGTAAAGTAGCGGGAATTGAGTCCCTGCTTGAGCATGGTCTCGGGACTTGTTGCTACTGTGGGGGCTGCTGCGGGGGTGATTTTGTTGAGTTCCCGGTCAGCCACCATGATCCATCGGGCTTTCTCACTGGCCAAATCGGGGCATTATTAGTGGAGGCTACTGATCTAAGTACGCCCTGCTCTAATAAGCTGACGATAACTTTTGCGATTTCTCCCTCTGCCTCTTGGGGAAATCCATACTGCTTTTGGGGTCTAGGGTCAGGTCCTGTGATTTGTACTGAACCAGTCATCCGGCCATAGCCGTGTTTGTGGGTCGCGAATGCTGTCCTGTTCTTTTGTAACCTGCTTGTCCATGCTAATTGTAGTCGGGTTAAACCAAAATTCGCCAACTGCGCTAATTTTGTTGGCGTATTCACCTATTGTGAGCGTTGCGGGGGCTCTTGCAGATTTTGCCATTTTCCAGACACATTGATTGACTGGATCAAAGGATAGATTGTGGGAATTCATAAAATCTATGCCCAAAATGTGTTCTGCTGTGTGGGGCAGGTCGACTAAAAGTATGGGGTGCTTGGTGGTGATGTTGCCGATTTGAATGGGTACAGGGGCTGTGATGTGTCCCTGCTGTGAGTGGCCTGTAAAGCCGCTGAGGGTGATAGTGGCTGTAGTGGGCCACATGTCCTTTTGAAACATGGTGGAGGAATTTATTGTGGTGCAGGACCCTCCTGTGTCCCAGAGAAACTCGATGGGCTGTCCCCGTATCTTTGTTGCGACTACCGGTCGGCCAGACCTATCCCAAAGGGTGTCGCAGACCCAACTGGGGGAGCCCGAACACCGTCAGTCCTTTCCGTTCAGGTCCGTCTGATCTGAACGGGTGCTCACACTATGTAAGGGCTCTGTCTTATTCTTATTCAGGCTGCCTGCCTTTTGGGCTCTCTGTGGCTTTCGTGGGGCATTGCATTCCCTTGCAAAGTGTCCCAACTGTCCACAGTTGTAACATTCCTGTGACATTTGTGGGGGGCTGTTCTTGCCTTCATTTACCCATGCGGGGTTCTGGTGTGCCTTAACTGCTTGCATGTCTGCTTCTGCCTGCTGTCCTTCGGGATTTTTAACTGCGGGTTTGTTTTGTACCGACTGCTCCCAGGCGCGGGACAATCTTTTTACGGCCCATTTCTCATTATGAGCCTCCTCTGAGGGATCATAATTCGCACAAGCTTTTTGTCCTGTTTCTGTGGAATGGGAGATAAGGGTGCGGGTCCATTTGGCCATGTTGTCTGGGGACAAATGGGCACGGTCTAAGTCTCCAAAAACTGCTGCAAAATGGATCCACAGGCGTCCAGCTGTGGGGTGCTCGGCTTTCTTTTGCCTGCACTTATTGAGGCCATCTACAGGGTCACCCCTGTTATACCCGATCGTGTCTCGGATCGCGGTATGCATTTCTGCAAGGGTGCCTCCTCCTACATTCTGTGGGTTGGGAAGCGCTGCTACGGCCGAAGGGTCTAAACTCAAAACTGTGATCTTCACGTGCTCTCGCTCATCCAGGCCGTACATGGTCGCCTGCTGCTTTACTCTGGCAAAGAAGTGGCGGGGGTCTGAGGTGGGGAGGAACGGTTTGATTTTCTCGCATGCGTCCCGTAATTGGGTCACTTTTAAGGGGGTGGTGTACAGAAATTCCGTGTCGTCCGATGTGGCTGTGCAGTGGGTGGTGACTGGGTTAATTGGAGCCTGAACTATCTGCTCGATGGGGGCTTGCGGCGCTTTTCTCTTTTGGGGCTTTCCCTGCGCACATGTTCCCTAAACATATCTGCGCTGTCTCATTTAACTCTTCCCAATCAGGCCCGTCTTCCTCATCTGACTTTGATCCAAAGGTTTCCTGGAAACCTTTTTGAACTGAAAGCAGAGATTGCAGTTCTGCAATCTGCTTCTGGCACTTTGCGTGGTCTAGTGAGCTTTGTCTTTGCTCCGTGGTGGCAGCATGGAGTGCTCTTAACGCTGCCTTCAGGTCACTACACTGCCTCTGCAATGCCTCTACCTGCTTCTCGGTTTTCTCTCGTACCAGGACGGCACGTTGCGTGTCCTGATAGGCCTTTTCGTACTGGAACTGGAAGCTGCTTAAGTGCGCCAGACAAGACTGGTGTGCCCACTTGGCATCATCCGCCTCTCCGTCTTTTGCTGCCAACTTCCTCCTTAACTCTACGTCCTCTCTCTCTACCTCACTGACATCGACCTTGCTCATTCGATGTATGCCTTCTATCTCTTTCCGGAGAGTCCTAACGACCTCCTCTGTGCCTCGCAATTGTGCCAAACAGGATACGATTGCCATCAGCTTGCAAGCTTTTCCTAAGTTCCTCTTGTGAATCTCGCTCAGGTTCTCCCACCAAGTATGTCCTATACTCCCGGGACCTGTTTCCTCATTGTTACAGAATTCACTCCAAAGGAGCCATCCTTTCCCTTTGAGGTACTTCCTGATTTCCTCTTCCCAAACGGGACATTGTCCTACTCTGCTGCTGCTGGTCGCTGCGACCGTAAATTCTTCTGGGTTCATGACGCGTTGCATTGCCTGCATTGCCATCTTTCCACTCTGAATGCTTTCTTAAATTTGGAACAAGGGGTATTAAGGCGGTGCTGTAATTACGGGTACGGCTTTCGCTATTTTCCGATATACAAACTCCCGACAGTTTTGTCGAAACAAAAAATCTATCAGTTTACCTTATCGCCCTATTAGTTACGCATGCATTTAACACACTTCCAAATTATGAGGATTGATCAGAACTGCTTGAACACTTGTGGTTTTCTGTTCCTAATTGGATCTCTAATTCAAATTTTTGGGTTCTCCTGGAGTGATGAAGCCACGTCTAGATCGGGTCCCGGCAGAGTCGCCAGTAATATGTTGCTAACGTTTGGTTGGTTCAATTGGCTCTGTTTTATAACCTTTGCTCTCGAGTCGCCAGGTATCTTTATGATACCGCCACGAGGTTCAAGTTCAAGTAATGATCAATAACTCAATACACCAATTAGTAAGATTCAAATCAAAGCACATTTATTATACACAGTAAATCGCTACTCATGCATGAATTCTACTTCTAAGCTACTTCTACAACTAACAGGCCTATACTTAGCTTCGGACTGGCCCACCAGGTCAGGGGAACAAATGGCCTTTCGTTCGGGTTCTGAGTCTGCGGGATTCAAAGTTGGTACGGACTGGTAGCTAGGAGCGCCTATCTCGTAGCGAGCGTTGACTTAAGACTTACTGGCTCTTGGCAGCAGCTGAACCGGTCACTCTCAAGCTTTGGTTCGCATTGCTGAGTGACCCGGTCAAGAAGGACGATTTGAACTTGGGGGCTTAACTTTACAGTCCCCAGGGGCTTCCCGCCTTTCGGGGCGGACCCTGTACCTGGTTCCAAGTGATTGGACTTCGTTCCAATCGCTTGGTTCAATTTCTCCAATACTGGAGCGGTTCCCTGATCGATGGGCGGTCTTGAGGTGTCCGTTAACCTCTTTTGTGTTGGCTCCTGCTGGTGCCGAGGAGTCTGGCTTGGCCTTGTTTATCGCAAATGTTTCGATTGTTCCCGGGGATCGCTCATTAGTATGTAGATGGCAGCTCCATTATTATGCAGATCACTGCTTGTATCGATGCTGTCTGGGCTTTTGCAGAGTTTAATACACAGTAAACTTGCGCCTGCTAGTTTCTGCCTGTGTTGGTTGAATTTCCCTTCAGCCTTTGCTGTTCTCCATTTTACGTCGGGAGTTGGCCAACCCAGGTGGCTACAACATCCACTGCCCTACCTGCATCAATCATCTTTGTGACCTCCTCGAAAAACTCTATAAAGTTAGTGAGACACGACCTCCCCTTCACAAAATCATGCTGCCTCTCGTTAATACATCCATTTGCTTCCAATTGCACGAGATTGATTCCCTACTGAAGGACAGTTCTGAGGCGTTCATGTCAGATGACCCGACCTATACAAGAAATCCAGGTACGACCTCCGCAAAGCCATCTGAGATGCCAAGAGAGAATATCAAACCAAGCTAGAGTCACAGATAGACTCTCGGCAATTGTGGCAAGGACTAAACAACATAACGGGCTACAAAGCGAAGCCGAGCAGTATCTCCGGCAGCAGCGCACCCCTCCCTGATGAACTCAATGCATTCTATGCTCGGTTCGAGCAGGTAACCAACAATCCGTTGTCGAGTGCCCCAGCGGCCCATAACTCACCCACACCCACCATCACAGCTTCCGAAGTCAGATCGGCCTTCCTGAAACTGAACGCTCGGAAGGCGACGGACCCAGACGGGATCCCTGGTCGTGCACTCTGAGCCTGCATGGACCAGCTGGCAGAGGTGTTCGCGGACATCTTTAACCTGTTCCTACTCCACTCCGAGGTCCCACCTGCTTCAAGAAGACCATCATCATACCGGTGCCAAAGAAGAACCAGGCAACGTGCCTCAATGACTACCATCCGGTGGCCCTGATCTCAGTCATAATGAAGGTCTTCGAGAGGTTGATCATGAAGCGCATCACCTCCATACTCCCAGAACGCCTTGATCCACTGCAATTCGCATACTGTCGCAACCGGTCCACAGCAGACGCCATTTCCCTGGCCCTACACTCATTCGGAGAGCATCGCGACAACAAGGACTCTTACATCAGACTCCTATTTATTGACTACAGCTCCGCCTTCAACACCATAATCCCAGCCAAGCTCATATCAAAGCCCCAAAACCTAGGACTTGGCTCCCCACTCTGCAACTGCATCCTCGGTTTTCTGACCACAATCAGTAAAAATGAACAACAACACCTCCTCCACAATAGTCCTCAATACCGGGGCCCCGCAAGACTACGTACTTAGCTCCCTACTCTACTCCCTGTACACACATGGCTGCGTGGCAAAATTTGGTTCCAACTCCATCTACAAGTTTGCTGATGATACGACCATAGTGGGCCGATCGAATAACGACGAGTCAGAATACAGGAGGGAGATTGAGAACCTAGTGGAGTGGTGCAGCGACAACAATCTCTCCCTCAATGCCAGCAAAACTAAAGAGCTGGTCATTGGCTTCAGGAAGCAAAGTACTGCACACACCCCTGTCAGCATCAACGGAGCCGAGGTGGAGATGGTTAGCAGTTACAAATTCCAGAAATCTGTCCTGGTCCACCCACGTCGACGCTACCACCAAGAAAGCACAACAACGCCTATACTTCCTCAGGAAACTAAGGAAATTCGGCATGTCCACATTAACCCTTACCAACTTTTACAAATGTATCATAGAAAGCATCCTATCTGGCTGCATCACAGCCTGGTATGGCAACTGCTCGGCCCAGGACCGCAAGAAACTTTGGAGAGTCGTGAACACCGCCCAGTCCATCACACGAACCTGCCTCCCATCCATTGACTCCATCTACACCTCCCGCTGCCTGAGGAAAGCGGACAGCATAATCAAAGACCCCTCCCACCCGGCTTACTCACTCTTCCAACTTCTTCCATCGGGCAGGAGATTCAGAAGTCTGAGAACACGCACGAACAGACTCAAAAACAGCTTCTTCCCCACTATTACCGGGTTCCTAAATGACCCTCTGATGAACTGACCTCATTAACACTACACCCCGTATGCTTCATCCGATACTGGTGCTTATGTAGTTACATTGTGTACCTTGTGTTGCCCTATTATGTATTTTTTTGTTCTTCCCTTTTCTTCTCATGTACTTAATGATCTGTTGAGATGCTTACAGAAAAATACTTTCCACTGTACCGCGGTACAGTGACAATAAACAAATCCAATCCAAATGGGAGAAGATCCCGTCTTGAGTTGAGGATCATCACATCAGATCAGTAGTGATCTCATTGAATGGTGGAGCAACTTTATTGAGCCTAATGGTCTACTTCTGCTCTCCATCTTATGGTCTCAGCAGCACACTGTGGCTGCAAATGTATACAATCTACAGGATGCACAGCAGCAGCTCAACAAACACTTTCAATGCCACTTCCCTCCCATGACACTTTGGCCACTAAGAAGGACAAGAGCACCAGTGTTATGGGGATAATATCATTACCAAGTCCTTCTGCAAATCACACATCATCCAGGACAAATATCTTTGTTCCTACGTCATTCTAGGTCATTGTGGAAACACCATTGTCAATAAAACTGATCTCCCCTGAAAGCAACAATGGATTATTTAGTCACACTGAGCTTCATTCTGAAAATTCTCCTAAGGAATAAAAATGCAAAAAGCAAATGGATGGTGCAGGTAAAAAAAGGTTGACCTATCAAATTTTAAAGTTTTGACAGCATTTTTAATCTGTAAAATCAAACCTGCACATCTTTGGATTGTGAGAGAAAACCGGTGGGGACTGAAGAACCGAGGTTGGGGGCGGATGTTTGAGGGCAAATCAAAATCTGACATGTGGGAGGCTTTCAAATGTCAGTTGAAAGGAATTCAGGACCGGCATGTTCCTGTGAGGAAGAAGGATAAATATGGCAAATTTCGGGAACATTAGATAACGAGAGAGATATTGTAGGCCTCGTCAAAAAGAAAAAGGAGGCATTTGTCAGAGCTAGAAGGCTGGGAACAGACGAAGCCTGTGCGGAATATAAGGAAAGTAGGAAGGAACTTAAGCAAGGAGTCAGGAGGGCTAAAAGGGGTCACGAAAAGTCATTGGCAAATAAGGTTAAGGAAAACCCCAAGGCTTTTTACACATAAAAAGCAAGAGGGTAGCCAGGGAAAGGGTTGGCCCATTGAAGGACAGTGGAGGGAATTTATGTGTGGAGCCAGAGGAAATGGGCGAGGTAATAAATGAATACTTTGCATCAGTATTCACCAAAGAGAAGGAATTGGCGGATGTTAAGTCTGGAGAAGGTTTTGTAGATAGCCTGGGTCATACTGAGATCCAAAAAGATGAGGTATTGGGCATCTTGAAAAATATTAAGGTAGATAAGTCCCCAGGGCCTGATGGGATCTACCCCAGAATACTGAAGGAGGCTGGAGAGGAAATTGCTGAGGCCTTGACAGAAATCTTTGGATTCTCACCGTCTTCAGGTTATGTTCCGGAGGACTGGAGAATAGCCAATGTTGTTCCTTTGTTTAAGAAGGGTAGCAAGGATAATCCAGGGAAGTATAGGCCGGTGAGCCTTATGTCAGTGGTAGGGAAATTACTGGAGAGAATTCTTTGAGACAGGATCTACTCCCATTTGGAAGCAAGTGGACGTATCAGCGGAGGCAACACGGTTTTGTGAGGGGGAGGTCATGCCTCACTAACTTTTTAAAAAACATATTTTTATCAAGGTATTTGCAAATTTTAATAATAATAATGACAATGACATAAACATGGGATAATAAACGTTTCCACCACCATCCTTATCGTCACACACCCCAACCAAAAAAACAACGATCCAGCCCTCTCCACCCCCCACCCTCCTTGGAATACTGCATCTGCTGACATTTTAATTTTCCCCGAGAAAGTCGACGAACGGCTGCCACCTCCGCGTGACCCCTACCATTGATCCTCTTAAGGCAAACTTTCTCTTCTCAAGACTGAGAAACCCAGCCATGTCGCTAACCCAGGTCTCTACACTCGGGGGTTTCGAGTCCCTCCACATTAATAAGAGCCATCTCCGGGCTACCAGGGAGGCAAACGGCGAGGCGTCGGCCTCTTTCGCTCCCCGAACTCCCTGCTCTTCCGACACTCCAAAGATCGCTACCTCTGGACTAGGCACCACCCGTGTTTTTAGTACCATGGACATTGCCTGTAAAACGTGTAGAAGATTTTAGTTTAGACGGGCAGCATGGTCGGCACAGGTTTGGAGGGCCGAAGGGCTATGCTGTACTTTTCTTTGTTCTTTGTTCTTAGCAAAACCTGCCAAAACCCTCTAAGCTTCGGGCATGCCCAAAACATGTGGACATGATTTGCTGGGCTTTCCGCGCACCTTGCACACCTGTCCTCTACCCTGAAAAACTTGCTCATCCTAGCCACTGTCATGTGTGCCCGGTGGACCACCTTAAATTGTATCAGGCTAAGCCTGGCACAAGATGAGGATGTATTAACCCTGCTTAGGGCATCTGCCCACAGACCCGCCTCTGTCTCTCCTCCTAGCTCGTCCTCCCACTTGCCCTTAAGCTCCTCCACCGGAGTTTCCTGCGCTTCCGAAAGCTCCTGGTAAATATATGATACCTTCCCCTCTCCCACCCAGGTACTGGACACTACTCTATCCTGAATCCCCCGTGGCGGCAGCAGCAAAATGCCGGAACCTGCTTTCTCAGGAAGTCTCGCACCTGAACCGATTCCCTGTGGCAACTCAAATTTATCTTCCAAGGCTTTCAAGCTGGGGAAGCTCCCATCTATAAATAGATCCCCCATCCTTCTAATTCCTGCCCTTTGCCATCTCTGGAACCCACCGTCCAGCCTACCCGGTTATAATAATTGATGGTTATTATAAATCGGGGTCCAAAACGATGCTCCCTCCACTCTCTTATACCTTCTCCACTGCCCCCAGATTTCAGAGCTGCCACCACCACCAGACTTGTGGGCTATCGGGCCGGCGAGAACGGAAGAGGTGCGATTATCAGTGCTCCCAAACTTGTGTCTTTACATGACGCCGCCTCCATCCGCTCCCACACTGACCCCTCCCTCACTACCCACTTCATAATCATGGCTATATTAGCCGCCTAGTAGAAGTTGCAGATGTTCGGCAGCGCCAACCCACCCTCCCCCCGACTGCGCTCCAGTAACACATTCTTCACTCGCGGGGTTTTACCCAACCACACAAAGCCCAAAATAACCTTTTCACCTGCATGAAAAAGGTCCTTGGGGTGAAGATGGGGAGGCACTGAAAGACAAACAGAAATCTGGGGAGGACCGTCATTTTCACGGCCTGTACCCTCCCCGCCAATGATAGCGGGAGCATGTCCCATCTCTTAAAGTCACCTTTCATTTGTTCTACAAGCCTGGATAGGTTTAACTTGTGCAGTGCCTCCCATTCCGTGGCCACCTGGATTTCCAAATACCGAAAGCTCCTTCCTACTATTCTAAGCGGCAACTCTCCCAGTCTCTTCTCCTGCCCTCTTGCCTGAATCGCAAACATCTCGCTTTTCCCCATGTTCAATTTATACCCCGAAAAATTGTCAAATTTCCCCAGGATTTGCATAACTTACCCCAGCCCCTGCAAAGGCTCTGAAATGTACAAGAGCAGAGGTCATCTGCGTAAAGCGAGACCGGTGCTCCACCTACCCCCCCCCCCCCCACCCCCCTCCCCCCCACCGAACAGCCCTTTCCAGTTCCTAGAGGCTATTAATGCCATGGCCAATGGCTCTATGGCCAGAGCAAAGAGTAGCGGGGAGAGGGGCAGCCTTGCCTCGCCCACAGTGTAGTGGGCCGACCTCAGCCGATTTGTACCCCGACCTCAGCCGATTTGTACGCACACTCGCTATTGGTGCCTGATTGAGCAACCGCAACCAGTCAATGAAGCCCTCACCAAACCCAAACCTTCCCAGCACCTCTCACAGGTAATTCTTCAAAAGTCTTCTCCGCATACATCGCTACCACCACATCCACCTCCCTTCCTTCCAAGGGAACCATAATAACATTTAAAAGCCTTTGAACATTGGCCTTGAGTTGCCTGCCCTTTACAAATCCCGTCTGGTCTTCCCCTATCACCCCCGGTGATGTGTTGGGTACTCTGGATCTATTGAGATAGGCTACCAACACTTGTAATAAAACAACTCTATTTTATTTAACTAAGAGCTGTTAAACATACTTGCACTGTGGGTCGACACTATGTTAGGTTGATTGAAGACCTATGTCTAACCTGACCAGCCTATACTGTTAGCACATGGTGAATGTTTATGCTACTGACTGTGGGCTCTGTCTGTCTCAGAGGCTGCATCCCGAATGAGCGGGAAAACTAGTGCCCTCTGTCTTTATAGTGACCGTGCCCTAACTGGTGATTGGCTGCTGTGTTGTGTGTGTTGATTGGTCTTGCAGTGTGTCAGTCAGTGTGTGTCTCTGCACCATCATATACTGATGTGTATATTATGACATTCCCCCTTTTCTAAAAAAAAAGTGTGTTCGTGGCAATAAATAATGTAGTATGCGAATGTTTCTAACTATGTGTGGCACATGCGAGCATATTTACAGGTCTATGTACAGAAACTCTAAGATATTTACATTGGAAGGTGTCTAGTGCAGATGGACAGTATGTAACACAAAATATAACTAGAACAACAGTATGTACAAACCAGTGAGTTAATCAAACAGGGTAACAAAACAATCAGTTCAGGAGTTCAAAGAGTCCATGAATTCAGGCAGTTCATAAATTCAATCTCTGAGGTGGGCGACGAATTCTGGTTGACCGCCTCAAGGGTGGGTCAGCGGCCACCTGTTCTGGAATGGGCAGGACTGTGTCAGACTCAGAGGGTGGCAGAGCGAAAGGGAGATCTGCAAAGTCCGTGACGGGTTTGTCCTGATGGCGGGCAGGACATGATGATCTGGTGGCGAGCGAGGAAGGAGTCGTAGTGCCCGCCTATTTCGTCGAAGAAGAGAGCCGGCTTGTAGACAAACCAAAAATGACCTGGGGGCCACTTGTCTGAGCACCACAGCGGTGGCGGACCAACCACCATCGGGAAGTTGGACACGGACCTCGTCATCAACAGCCAGAGCAGGGAGATCCGTGGCGTGGGCGTCGTACGCCGATTTGTGTTGGGACCGAGACAACTGCATTCGACGAAGGACCAGAAGGTTGTCCAAGTCCAGGACATGAATGGCCGGCACCATCGTCCGCAGCGTGCGATTCATCAACAATTGAGCAGGTGACAGGCCGGTGGACAATGGAGCTGACCTGTAAGCAAGCAGGGCGAGGTAAAAATCGGATCCTGCATCGGCCGCCTTGCACAGGAGTCGTTTGACAATGTGCACCCCCTTTTCAGCTTTGCCATTGGATTGGGGGTAATGGGGACTGGGCGTGACGTGTGAAGTTGTATTGTTTGGCAAAATTGGACCACTCCTGACTGGCAAAACATGGGCCATTGTCGGACATGACCGTGAGCGGGATGCCATGGCGAGCGAAGGTTTCCTTGCACGCCCGAATGACTGCAGTTGAGGTGAGGTCGTGTAGCCTAACTACCTCCGGGTAGTTTGAGAAATAGTCCACTATGAGGACGTAGTCCCGGCCAAGTGCATGGAACAGGTCGATGCCCACTTTGGTCCAGGGGGACGTGACCAACACATGGCATTGCAAGGTCTCCCTTGGCTGAGCAGGCTGGAAACGCTGGCATGTTGGGCAGTTAAGAACGGCATTGGCAATGTCCTCGTCGATTCCAGGCCAATACACTGCCTCACGGGCCCATCGGCGGTATTTCTCCACTCCCAGGTGGCCCTCATGGAGCTGCTCAAGGACGAGGTTCCGCATGCTGTGCGGAATGACGATCCTGTCCAGCTTTAGTAGAATTCCATCTACCATGGCCAGGTCATCTTTAATGTTATAGAATTGAGGGCATTGGCCCTTGAGCCACCCGTCTGTCAGGTGGCGCATGACACATTGTAGCAGGGGATCATTGGCCGTCTCACGACGAATATGGATGAGTCGTTCGTCCGTGGCGGGCAGATTGGATGCTGCGAATGCCACCTGAGCATCAATTTGGCACACGAAGCCCGCTGGGTCGCAGGGTGTGGTGACAGATCGGGAGAGTGCATCGGCGACGACGAGTTCTTTACCTGGGGTGTAGATGAGTTCAAAGTCGTACCACCTGAGTTTAAGGAGAATGCGCTGCAGGCACGGCGTCTTTTGAAAGATATTGACCAGTGGCCTGTGGTCTGTCTCGACTGAACTTTGGGAGTCCATAGACATAGTCATGGAATTTGACGACTCCGGTAAGAAGGCCCAGGCACTTTTTTTGAATTTGCATTGTTGTTTGGCATCTTTGAATTTGTCTACATATGTGTTTCTGGAACATACCTCTTCATTCACCTGAGGAAGGAGCAGCGCTCCGAAAGCTAGTGACATCGAAACAAACCTGTTGGACTTTAACCTGGTGTTGTAAGACTTCGTACTAGACAGGCTAGCAACACTTGCAATAGTACAACTCTATTTTATTTAACTAAGAGCTGTTAAACATACTTGCACTGTGGGTCGACACTGTGTTAGATTGACTGAAGATACTGATGTGTATATTATGACACCCGGGACACAATCCTCTATCCTTGTGGCCAGTATCTTAGCCAGCAGGTTGGCGTCCACGTTCAGCAGAGAAATTGGCCTGTATGACCCTCATGGCTCCGAATCCTTCTCCCGTTTCAGAATCGAGTAAAATCGAGGCCTGCAACATTCTTTGGGGGAGGACTCCCTTCTTTCTTGCTTCATTAAATGTCTTCACCAGCAGTGGGCTTAATATCTCTGAAAACGTCTTATAGAATTCCACCATGTAGCCGTCCGGCCCCGGGGCCTTGCCCGACTGCATGCCCTCCAGCCCCTCCATTATTTCCTCAATCTCAATTGGGGCTCCCAGCCCTTCAACTAGATCCTCATCAACCCTCGGAACCTCAACTGATCCAAAACTGCCTCATCCCCTGCACTCCCACCAGGGGTTCCGACTCATATAATTTGCTGTAAAAGTACTTAAACACCTCATTCACCCCCACTGGATCCAGGACCATATTCCCACCTCTACTCTTTACTCTCTCTATCTCCCTGGCCGCCTTCTGTATCTCACTAACTTGATAGAGTTTTTCAAGGAGGTCACCAAAATTATTGATGCAGGTAGGGCAGTGGATATTGTCTATATGGACTTCTGTAAGGCCGTTGACAAGGTCCTCCATGGCAGACTGGTACAAAAGGTGAAGTCACAGGGGATCAGAGGTGAGCTGGCAAGATGGATACAGAACTAGCTAGATCATAGAAGGCATAGAGTAGCAATGGAAGGGTGCTTTTCTGATTGGAGGGCTGTGACTAGTGGTGTTCCGCAGGGATCAGTGCTGGGACCTTTGCTGTTCGTAGTATGTATAAATGATTTGGAGGAAAATGTAACTGGTCTGATTAGTAAGTTTGCGGACGACACAAAGGTTGGTGGAATTGTGGATAGCAATGAGGACTGTCATAGGATACAGCAGGATTTAGATTGTTTGGAGACTTGGGCGGAGAGAAGGCAGATGGAGTTTAATCCGGACAAATGTGTGGTAATGCATTTTGGACGGTCTAATACAGGTAGGGAATATACAGTGAATGGTAGAACCCTCAAGGGTATTGACAATCAGAGAGATCTAGGTGTACAGGTCCACAGGTCACTGAAAGGGGCAACACAGGTGGAGAAGGTAGTCAAGAAGGCATACGGCATGCTCGCCTTTATTGGCCAGGGCATTGAGTATAAAAACTGACAAGTCATGTTGCAGCTGCATACAAACTTAGTTGGACCACACTTGGAGTACAGTGTTCAATTCTGGTCGCCACACTACCAGCAGGATGTGGAGGCTTTAGAGAGGGTGCAGAAGAGATTTACCAGGATGTTGCCTGGTATGGAGGGCATTAGATATGAGGAGAGGTTGAATAAACTTGGTTTGTTCTCACTGGAACGACGGAGGTTGAGGGGCGACCTGATAGAGGTCTACAAAATTCTGAGGGGCATAGACAGGGTGGTTAGTCAGAGACTTTTTCCCAGGGTAGAGGGGTCAATTACTAGGGGGCATAGGTTTAAGGTGCGAGGGGAAAGGTTTAGAGGAGATGCACGAGGCATGTTTTTTTACACAGACGGTAGTGGGTGCCTGGAACTTGCTGCCGGAGGTGGTGGTGGAAGCAGGGACGGTAGTGACATTAAAGGGGCATCTTTGCTGACTCACGGAAGCACAATGGGGGAAACCAGAGCTAAGCGGATGCTTGGCAGGGGGGGAGGGGGGGCTGACTGAAGGGGAGCCAGGGGAGGGGTATGGATGGAGAGTCGGGCGGGGGGGCCGCCGGGGGGAGAGCTGGAGGAGGGAGGTGGGGGCACGCGGCTGGCAGAAAAAGGGAGATGGCTAGTCGGCAGGATGGGGGGTTGGTCAACCTCCCGACCAGGCTGATCACGTGGAACGTGAGGGGCCTGAATGGGCCAGTCAAGCGGTCCCGCGTGTTCTCGCATTTGAAGGGGTTGAAGGCGGACGTGGCCATGTTGCAAGATACGCACTTAAAGCTCGCTGACCAGACGAGGCTGAGGAAAGGATGGATGGGACAAGTGTTTCACTCGGGATTAGATTCCAAGACCAGAGGAGTGGCCATTTTGGTCAGTAAACGAGTGGCATTTGAGGCGGGGAGCATCGTGGCGGACAAGGGGGGCAGGTATATAATGGTGAGTGGCAAGCTGCAGGGGGCCCGGGTGGTGTTACTGAATTTATATGCCCAGAACTGGGACGATGCGGACTTCATGAGGCGCGTGTTGGGTAGGGTCCCGGATTTGGAGATAAGTCACCTGATAATGGGAGGGGACTTTAATACGGTCTTGGATCCGAGCTTGGATGGTTCCAAGTCCAGGTCGGGAAAGAGGCCTGCGGCGGCCAGGGCCTTGTGGGAGTTCATGTTGAACGAGCACCGGAAATTACAGGCAGAGTTTGACCTGCTGACCACGGGGAAGGCGGAGGCGCAGCTGAGGAAAGCGAAGGGGGCAGTTCATGAGTATGGGGAGAAGGCGAACAGAATGCTGGCGCACAAGCTGCGCAGGAGGGAGGCGGCCAGAGAGATTGGGAAGTGCGGGATAGGTAAGGCAACATGGTGCTGAGCCCAGAGAAGGTTAATTAAGTCTTCAGGGAGTTCTACAGGAAATTATACGAGTCGGAACCCCCCGGGGAGGGGGAAGGGATGATGCAGTTCATGGACCGGTTGAGGTTCCCAAGGGTGGAAGCAGAGCGGGTGGAGGGACTGGGGGCCCCGATTGAATTGGAGGAGGTAGTCAGGGGGCTGGCAGGCATGCAGACGGGCAAGGCCCCGGGCCCGGACGGCTTCCCCGTAGAATTTTATAAGAAGTTCTCGGAGCTGCTGAGCCCGCTCCTGCTGAGAACCTTCAATGAGGTAAAGGAGAAAGGGACCCTCCCTCCGACAATGTCGCAGGAATTGATCTCGCTCATCCAGAAGAAGGAGAAGGATCCGCTTCAGTGTGGGTCCTACAGGCCGTTATCGCTCCTGAACGTAGATGCCAAGCTGTTGGCAAAAAGTCTGGCCACCAGAATAGAGGAGTGATTGGGGAGGACCAGGCGGGTTTTTTTAAGAGCAGGCAGCTGAACACGAACGTGAGGAGGCTCCTGAATATCATCATGATGCCCTCGGAGTGCGGGGGGAGGTGGAGGTGGTGGCTGCGATGGACGCGGAGAAGGCCTTTGACAGGGTGGAGTGGGAGTATCTGTGTGAGGCGCTAGGCAGATTTGGATTCGGGGAGGGATTTATAGGGTGGGTCAAGCTGCTGTATCAGGCCCCTGTAGCGAGTGTGTCCACAAACCGGCTAAGGTCGGAATATTTCTGGCTGCACCGGGGGACGAGACAGGGGTGTCCCCTGTCCCCGTTGCTGTTTGCCCTGGCAATTGAGCCGTTGGCATTGCGCTCAGGACTTCGAGGGATTGGAGGGGGCTGGTGCATGGAGGGGAGGAACACCGGGTCTCTCTCTAAGCGGATGGCCTGCTGTTGTATATTTCGGACCCGTTAGAGGGGACGGGGGAGGTCATGCAGATCCTGGGCTTCTTTGGGAGTTTCCCGGGGTATAAGTTGAATGTGGGGAAGAGTGAGCTGTTTGTGGTCCACGGTAGGGGCCAGGAGGAGAGACTGAGGGGGCTCCCACTCAGGATAGTGGAGAGGATCTTTCGGTACTTGGGGATACAAGTGGCTTGGATAGTCAGAGGCTTTTCCCCAGGGTAGAGGGGTCAATTACTAGGGGGCATAGGTTTAAGGTGAGAGGGGCAAGGTTTAGAGTAGATGTACGAGGCAAGTTTTTTACGCAGAGGGTAGTGGGTGCCTGGAACTCACTACCAGAGGAGGTAGTGGAAGCAGGGACGATAGGGACATTCAAGGGGCATCTTGACAAATACATGAATAGGATGGGAATAGAAGGATACGGACCCAGGAAGTGTAGAAGATTGTAGTTTAGTCGGGCAGTATGGTCGGCACGGGCTTGGAGGGCCGAAGGGCCTGTTCCTGTGCTGTACATTTCTTTGTTCTTTGTTTGTTCTTTGAACTGGGATGCCCTGCACAGGCTCAACTTAACCCGGCTAGTGGAGCAGATGGAGGGAGAGTTTAAAAGGTGGGATATGCATCCGCTTTCCCTGGCGGGACGGATGCAGACTGTGAAGATGACCGTTCTCCCCAGGTTCCTCTTCGTATTTCAGTGCCTCCCCATTTTCATCCCCAAGTCCTTCTTTAAGCAGGTGAATAGGATTGTTACGGGATTTTTGTGGGCGAATAAAACCCTGCGAGTCAAAAGGGTATTCTTGGAGCGTAGCCGGCGGGGGGGGGGGGGGGGGGGGGGGGGGGGGTCAAAAGGGTATTCTTGGAGGGGGCGGCGTGGGGGCGGCTGGAGGCGGCGTCGTGTAGAGGCACCAGTCTAGTGCCACTTGTCACGGCTCCGCTGCCGTTCTCGCCGGCGCGATGCACCACAAGTCCGGTGGTGACGGCGGCACTGAGGATCTGGGGGCAGTGGAGAAGACACAGGGGAGAGGAGGGGGCCTCTGTGTGGACCCCAATACGGAATAACCACAGATTTGCTCCGGGTAGGATGGATACCTACCAAGGCTGGTATAGGGCAAGTATTAGGAGGATGGGGGACCTGTTTATAGATGGTGCTTTCCCCAGCATGCAGGCACTGGAGGAAAGGTTCGGCCTGCCCTCGGGGAATGCGCTCAGGTACTTTCAGGTTCGGGACTTCCTTAGAAAACAGGTGGGGACATTCCCACTGCTGCCCCCACGTAGGATACAGGATAGGGTGGTGTCTGGCGTCAGGGTAGGGGAGGGGAAGGTGTCGGACATATATATCAGGAGCTACAGGAGGTAGAGGAAGCCTCAGTGGGGGAGTGGAAGGATAAGTGGGAGGAGGAGCTGGGCGAGGAGCTGGATGAGGGCCTGTGGGCCGATGTCCTGGGCAGGGTGAACTCCTCCTCATTATGTGCCAGGCTCGGCTTAATCCAGTTTAAGGTGGTGCATCGGGCGCATATAATGGCGGCAAGAATGAGTAGGTTTTTTGGGGTGGAGGACAGGTGCCCGAGGTGTGCGGGGAGTCCGGCAAATCATGCCCATATGTTTTGGGCATGCCCGGTGCTTAAAGGATTCTGGCAGGGGTTTGCAAGGGTGATGTCTAGGGTTTTGGACGTTCGGGTGAAGGCGAGTCCAACGGTAACGATCTTTGGGGTGGTGGAGGATCCGGGAGTGCAGGAAGCGAAAGAGGCCAAGGTACTGGCCTTTGCCTCCCTGGTAGCCCGGAGACGGATTTTGTTAATGTGGAGGGACTCGAAACCCCCGAGCGTGGAGACCTGGGTTAGTGATAAGGCGGGGTTCCTCAGCCTGGAGCGAATAAAGTTTGCCTTGAGAGGGTCCTTGATGGGGTTCTCCCGGCGGTGGCAACCTTCCCTTGACTTTCTAGGGGTGCAGTAAGCGTCAGCAGCAGCATCCTGGGGGAGGGGAGGGGGGGGGGGTTCAAGTGGGGGAGGGTACTGTTGATATAATGTGAGTCGGGCATGGAGACAAAACCCACCTTGTTCTGTTTTTAAAAAATGTTTTTTCTGTTTTGTAATTAGTTTTATTGTAAGCTTTGGGCTATGCTTATTGTTATTTTTTATTACCAACTGTATTTCTATTTTTGTTATGTAAAAACTACAGATTAGAAAAACTTTAATAAAACATTTATTTTTTAAAAAGGGGCATCGTGACAAATACATGAATAGGGTGGGAATAAAGGACCCCGGAAGTGTAGAAGATTTTAGGTTAGACGGGTAGCATGGTCGGCGCCGAAGGGCCTGTTCCTGAGCTGTACTTTTCTTTGGTCTTTGTTCTCTTTGTTCACACAGACATGGGGAGAATGTGCAAACTCCATACAGACAGTCACCCAAGGCTGGACTTGAACCTGGGTCCCTGGCGCTATGAGGCAGCATTGCTAACCACTGTGCCACCATGCGCAGGACATGTATGCAGGAATTGTCTCCTGCTGCAGCTCCTGGGAGCCCAGATTTCAGAGCTGGAGAAGCGGCCCATGACAGTGTTCAGCATTCACTTGGCAGAGAGTATTTTGGATAACACATATGAGAGGTAGTCACACCACAGGCTATGATTCCATAGGAAGGAAGGGAATGGATAACCTCCAGGCAGAGCAAGAGGACTAGGCAGGTATCTCTGGTGTCTATTACCCTACAAAACCTCTTTAGATACTTTTTAGGGAATGGCCTCTGAAAGGAAAGCAATGACAGCCAGTTTTGTTGCACCACGGCTGGTTCTGCTGCACAGGGGAGGAGTAAAAAGTGTGGGAATGCAATAGTTGTATGGGGATAGATAGGCATTTCTGTGCCCGCGACTCCAGAATGGAATGTTGCCATCCTGGTGCGAGGATCAAGGATGTCTCGGAGCAACTACAGAACATTCTGGAGGGGGAGAATAAACAGCCAGTGGTTCTGGAACACATCAGCATCACTGATATAAGTAAAAACAGAGATGAACATAGAACATTGCAGCCCAGTACAGGCCCTTCGGCCCTCGATGTTGCGCCGACCTGTGAAACCACTCTAAAGCTCATCTACACTATTCCCTTATCGTCCATATGTCTATCTAATGACCATTTGAATACCCTTAGTGTTGGTGAGTCCACTACTGTTGCAGGCAGGGCATTCCACACCCTTACTACTCTCTGAGTAAAGAACCTACCTCTGACATCTGTCTTATATCTATCTCCCCTCAATTTAAAGCTATGTCCCCTCGTGCTAGACATCACCATCCGAGGAAAAAGGCTCTCACTGTCCACCCTATCCAATCCTCTGATCATCTTGTATGCCTCAATTAAGTCACCTCTTAACCTTCTTCTCTCTACGAAAACAGCCTCAAGTCCCTCAGCCTTTCTTCATAAGATCTTCCCTCCATACCAGGCAACATTCTGGTAAATCTCCTCTGCACCCTTTCCAATGCTTCCACATCCTTCCTATCATGCGGCGACCAGAATTGCACGCAATACTCCAAATGCGGCCGCACCAGAGTTTTGTACAGCTGCAACATGACCTCATGGCTCCGAAACTCAATCCCTCTACCAATAAAAGCTAACGCACCATATGCCTTCTTAACAACCCTCTCAACCTGAGTGGCAACTTTCAGGGATCTATGTACATGGACACCGAGATCTCTCTGCTCATCCACACTGCCAAGAATCTTACCATTAGCCCAGTACTCTGTCTTCCTGTTATTACTTCCAAAATGAATCACCTCACACTTTTCTGCAGGTCTGAAATGCCGAAGATAAGGAGTTAGGAAGTTGAAAAGTGGAACCTCAAAGCTTGTGATCTCAAGATTACGACCAGTGCCACGTGCTAGTCAGAGCAGAAATATCAGGATTATAGCAAATGAATATGTGGCTGAAGAGATGGTGCAAGGGGGAGGGTTTCAGATTCCTCGGACATTGGGAGTGGTTCTAGGAGAGGTGGAACCAGTACAAGCTGGATGGTTACACCTGGGCAGGACTGGGAGTGTTATCCTGGGGCAAGTGTTTGCTAGTGTGGTTGGAGAGGGGTAAACTAGAATGGCAGGGGGTTGGAAACTGAAGCAGGGTTACAAGGGAATGAGAAACATGGACAGTAATGAAAGAAAGAACAGTAAAATTATATACAATGAATGATCGGACCTTAGGAAGTACAGAGGTTCAAAGAAACATTGGTGCGCTTGTTCACAGATCTCTGAAGACTTATATAAGGTAGTTAAGAAGGCCGATGGGATTCTTGCTTTTGTTAACCGAGACATTGAATATCAGAGCAGGGAGGTTATGCTGGAGCTGTATAAAACGCTGGTTGGGCCCCAGCTGGAGTTCTGGGTGCAGTTCTGGTCACCACACTATCGAAAGGAAATGATTGCACTGGAGAGAGTGCAGAGGAGATTCACCAGGATGATGCCTGGGCTGGAGCATTTCCGCTATCAAGAGAGACTGGTTAGCCTGGGGTTGTTTTCCCTGGAGCAGATAAGACTGAGGGGGGATCTGATGGATGTGTATAAAATTATGAGGGAGATAGGTAGGGTGGACAGGAAGGTACTTATCCCCTTAGTGGAGGGGGCATAGATTTAAGGTAATAGGCAGGTGTTTAGAGGAGAGGTGAGGAAAAGCTTTTTCATGCAGCAGGTAGTAAGAATCTGAAACTCACTGCCTCAAAGGGTGGTAGAGTCAGAAACCCTCACAACTTTTAAGAAGCATTTAGATGAGCACTTGAAATACCATTGCATAGAAGGATACGGACTAAGTGCTGGAAAATGGGGGTGCTTGATGGATTGGAGTTCCCAAGGTTAGAGGAACTAGAGAAGGCAGGCGTTGGAGGAGCCGGTGGGGCTGAGGAAGGTGATCGACAGTAACAGGGAGATGAAGTCGGGGAAGGCTCCAGGACCGGATGGCTTCCCAGCGAACTTTTATAAGGCGCTTGTGGCAGAGTTGGCACCGCATTTGTTGGGGATGTTTAGTTAGGTGTTAGAGAAGGGCGAGTTGCCAGAGATGTTGACACAGGCATCGATCATGCTAATCCCAAAGTGGAAGGATCCATTGGAGTGTGGGTTGTATAGGACCATCTCGTTGCAGAATCCATACAAAATAACCTTGATGTTCAGTGATGCCTCCCTGCATGTATCCCATCTCTTGTAATCATCACTTAAAATTTGGAATCAGCTCAGATGGCACTTCGGATTGGGGGGCATTTCGGTACTATCACCAATGTGTGAAAACATTGAGGATGGACGCAACTTATAGGAGCTGGAAGAGGGAGAGGCAAAAGATGTCTTCATTTCCTCAGCTCCCGAGGCAAGAGCTGGGGAAGGGAAGATCTCGGCCATATATGGATGGTTGCCAGAGACTGGGAGGCTCCATTAGAAAAAATGAAGGGGAAGTGGAAGGAGGAGCTGGGAGTGACACTGGGGATAGGGGCCTGGAGTGAAATGCTGTACTCGGTGAACTCGACATCCTCCTGCGTCAGGATGAGTCCGAGCCTGGTTTAATTTAAAGTGGTTCATAGGGCTCATATGACTAGATGCGTATGAGTGGGTTTTTCCCAAATGTGGAGAATAGGTGTGAGAGGTGCACGGGGGGACAGCGAATCACATACATATGTTTCGGCCTTGCCCCAAAATGGTTGAGTTCTGGACATCCGTGTTTGAGACTCTGTCGATGATCGTGGGGGTGAATTTCACCGTGTCCTTTGGTGGCAATTGTTGGTGCATCATAATTGCTGGAGCTGCCGGAGGTGAAGGGATCCGATGTCATGGATTTCATCTCTCTGATTGTCCAGCAGCGGATACTAATATTACGGGCCAGGGTTTAGAGAACCCCAAAGTTTATCATGGAGTTCACCTGACCCATAACTTTGAATAGATTTTGGTTATGGGGAGCACAAGGGCCCACTTTACAGCTGTGCTGCAACAGAGAGCTAAAAGTATTTTAAAACAAAAAAACAATGTTTATTCCATGAATCTCATTAACATTTTTAAACACACACAGTAAACATCTTAACAACCATCAACTAAAATACTTCCCCCAAAGAATACAGTGCTCTATAAGTAACCCTTAATCTTTCCTTCCAAAATCCATAAGACAAATACCCTCTTTAACACAGAGATCAGGTTCAAATTCAACTGACAGCAGTTATCACTTTGAAATATCCCAAATTAACTCTTGAACTTGTAGAGATATCCATGCATATCTGCTGGCTTTCACTGCAGCTCTTCCCTCTGTAAACAAAACTAAAACTCACAGACACACACCAGCTTTTCTTCAAAGCGAAAGAAAAGCAGACAGACAACCCAGCTCCACCCACACTGACATCACTGCAGCTATTTGACAAACACACATTTCTTAAAGGTATTCTCACATGACACAACTTGGATGGAGGTTGACGGTGCCACCGAGGGCTTCGCCATGGTTGGGAGATGTAGCAGAATTTCTGCAAATGGTGAAAATTAAATTTGTCCTCGGGGTCAGTGGAAAGATTCCACTCGAGATGAAGGCTGTTTGTTTCAGTTTTCAAAGATCTGTTTGTCGGCAGCAACTAATAAGGGGCAGGGGATGGGTTGGAGGGGCGACTGAGGGGGGGGGCATAGATGGGGGATTGTTTTGAGAATAAAATTAGTTAATTTATATGGATATAAAATGACAAACTGTCTGTAATATGGTTGCGTGGGTTTTTATGATCGTGGAATCTTTTGTATTGTTTGGAATAAAATATAATGAAAATAAAAATCCAATTTGGGGTATAATACCGCAATACCGCGACTGCGGCTGGCGTGAATCATTACTGATTTTCAAAAATGAAAACTAGTTGTGATGATAACACCCGGGCGCACACCTAAGTATAGCCCCCTGGTAGTGAGGGACATGGCCGAGCAGTGCAGGTCCTCTGGGGAGTTTCATAGGGAGGGTTCCCCTTGGTGTGTTTGGTGAGGGGGGGGTGGCCCGATGTCTTAGTGGGGTGAGGTGGATGATGGCTGTAAGAGGGGTGCCTTTAAGCTTTAAGGATGCCAGGTCCTCAGAGGGGCAGGTAGATTGCTTCCATGTATTGTGGAAACTTTCTCCGATCTTCGAAGGGCAAATTTTATTTTCTCCAATTTGAGGAATTCTGCCAGGGCGGACAGCCAGTCTGCGGCCTTGGGTGACGCTGCTGATCTCCAGCTGAGCAGGAGTCTGCGGCAGGTGATCAGGGAGGCAAACGCTAGGATATCTGTGGCTCTACTCGTAAAGAGATTTGGCTGTTCAGAGACACAGAAAACTGCCACCATTGGGCATGGCTCCACCCTTGCTTCCACAACCCTGGACATGACTTCACAAAAGGCGGTCCAGTACCTGAAAAGTTTGGGGCAGGCCCAGAACATATGGATGTGGTTGGCTGGGCCTCCCTGGCACCATTCACATTTGTCCTCCACCTCCGGGAAGAACCTACTCATGTATTTCCTGGTCAGGTAAGCCCTGCGCACCACCTTTCGCTTTGTTAGCCTCAGCCCTGCCCATGAGGAGGTGGAATTCGCCCTATTTATTGCTTCGATCCAGAGTCCTCCCACAACTCCATGCCCAGCTCCTCCCCCCACTTTTCTCATGTCTCATCCAGCGGGGCCTTGACCTCCTCTAGCAGTCGACAGTACATGTTGGCGCAGTTACCGTCCCCTAATTCGCCCACTGCTAGCAGTCTGCCCAGTAGGGTGTGTCCGAGTAGCTGGGCAAAGCTGTAATTTTCTTGCAGAGGACGTTCCTCAGATGCAGGTATTGAAGCTTGTTCCATTTCGGGAGTTGGAGCTTTTCTGTTAGCTTCACTCTATACAGATGACCTGCTCCTCTGTGTCTTCAACGCCCTAGCTAGCATGGAAGAAATAATGGAACTCCTAAGAGAGTCCGGATCCTTCTCAGGTTGCAAACTTGAGCAAGAGCAAAATCTTCCCCGTGGTTCACTGTGGGGGAGGGGGGGAGGGGCTGTAGGGGCAAGAATGACGAACAAAGGAAAGTACAGCACAAGAACAGGCCCTTCGGCCCTCCAAGTCTGCGCCGACCATGCTGCCCATCTAAACTAAAATCTTCTACACTTCCTGGGTCCGTATCCCTCTATTCCCATCCTATTCATGTATTTGTCAAGACTCCCCTTAAATGTCACTATCGTTCCTGCTTCCACCACCTCCTCCGGCAGCGAGTTCCAAGCACCCACTACCCTCTGTGCAAAAAGCTTTCCTCGCACATCTCCTCTAAACTTTGCCCCTCGCGCCTTGAACCTATGCCCCCTAGTAATTAACTCTTCCACCCTGGGAGAAAGCTTCTGACTATCCACTCTGTCCATGCCCCTTATGATTTTTTAGACTTCGATCAGGTCACCCCTCAACCTCCGTCGTTCCAGTGAGAACAATCTAGTTTATCCAACCTTTTCTCATAGCTTTCACAAAGGGTCATCTGGACTCAAAACGTTAGCTCTTTTCTCTCCCTACAGATGCTGCCAGATCTGCTGAGATTTTCCAGCATTTTCTTTTTGGGCTCTCCTCATGGTTAATGCCCTCCATACCAGGCAACATCCCGGTAAACCTCTGCTGTACCCTATCATAGAATCATAGAATTTACAATGCAAAAGGAGGCCAATCGGCCCCTTGCATCCACACTGGCCCTTGAAAGAGCACCCTACTTAAGCACACGCCTCCCTATCCCCATAACCCAGTAACGCCACCTAGCCTTTGGATACTAAGGAGCAATTTTGCGGCCAATCCACCAAACCTGCACATCTTTGGACTATGGGAGGAAACCCACACAGACAGGGGGAGGAAGTTCAAACTCCACAAGACAGGGTCCCTGGAGCTGTGAGGCAGCAGTGCTAACCACTGTGCCATCACGCTGTCCCAAAGCCTCCACATCCTTCTGGTAGTGTGGTGACCAGAATATTCCAAATGTGGCCTAACTAAGGTTCTATACAGCTGCAGCATGACTTGCTAATTTTTATACTCAAATGCCCCGGTGATGAAGGCATGCCATATGCCTTCTTGACTACCTTCTCCAGACTACAGGAGGGAGATAAATCATTTGGTTGCATGGTGTACCGAAAACAACCTCTCTCTAAATGTCGGAAAGACCAAGGAACTGATCATCGACTTCAGGAAGCGTAGTACGACACACACGCCCGTCTGCATCAATGGCTCCGAAGAGGAGATGGTCGATAGCTTTTAAGTTCCTGGTGGTCACCTTCACCAAGGGTCTGCCCTGGTCCACTCACTTTGATGCAACAGTCAAGAAAGCCCAACAATGTCTCTACTTCCTACGGAAGCTAAAGAAATATGGCATGTCTGCATCGACTCTCACAAACTTCTACAGATGTGCGATAGAGAGCATCCTATCCGGCTGCATCACAGCTTGGTATGGCAACTGCTCAGTCCAAGATCGCAAGAAACTGCAGAGTGTGGTGAACTCAGCCCAACGCTTGCCAACCCCCACATTGATTCTGTATACAACTCCCGCTGCCTCAGGAAGGCAGACAGTATTATCAGAGACCCCTCCCACCCAGGCATTGCCTTCTTCAAGACCCTACCATCAGGCAGAAGGTACAGAATCTGAAGACTCGCACATCCGGACAGGAACAGCTTCTTCCCCACAGCTACAAGACTCCTCAACGACTCCCCCTCGGACTGATCTGTTCCCAGTAAGAACACTATTCACGACGCCCTATGCTGCTCTTGTTCATGTATTTGCTCTGTTTGGCCCCTTGTTCCACACTGTAAACATCACTGCTTGTCGATGTACCATTTGTCACAACTTCCTGATCCGTAGTAGCCTCCATTTTAATGATAAGATATTTATCCTACACCTTTGTAATCTCCTCTTTACGAATGTCTAATTGGTGATGCAATGTCCTGTGTGCCAATTTCTCATTGTACATCATTTCAGTTCACTATTAAGCAGTTGCATAGGCTGGGATTTTACCAGCAGCATCAAAGTCCCAATATCCAATATGCGACCCGCAGACTCTGCCACATGTGGGCAGATGATGCTTGATAGTTTGGATAAATGGGCTGATTGCAGGTTTGTGTGCTCTCTTTGACTTTGATGTCTCTCAGTACATTCCTGAAAGAGGCTTCTCCATTTCAGTCAGACATGAGCCAGGATCTCCTATGAGGTGGTGGCTATGTTTGCCCACTTCAAGGTTTTTTGAGTACATCCTTAAGTGTTTCCACTGTACTAGGAATCTCTTGACATGACCGAGTTCCGAGTAGAGCAGTTGCTTTGGGAATTTGGTGTCAAGCATATAATCAACATATCCTGCCCAGGGAGCTGATTTTGAGTATTAGCACAGAGCTTATTTTGAGTGATTAACACATCAGTACTGGGCAAGTTGGGTTGGGAGAGTTTTCCTGTCATTGGATTTAATACCATAAGAAATGGGAACAGGAGTAGGTTGTTCAGCCTGAGGTTTTTAACAAATGGGATACATTACATCTGACTTTGGCAGCGAGGGTGCAGGTGGTAAAGGTAAATGTGCTGCCAGGGTTCCTGTTTGTTTTATAGACCCTCCCAATCTTTCTCTCTGAGGTCTCCTTCTGGAAGTTGGAGGCAGTGATTTTGGAGTTCATCTGGGTAAGGAAGGTGCCGAGGGTAAAGAGGACTCTATTACAGAGCCAGAAAGAGGGGTTGGCATTACCAAATCTGCTGTACTATTATTGGGCGGGGTATGTCAGAGTGGGTCAGGATGAAGGAGGTGTCCTGTAGGGGGTCCAATCTGAGGGCTCTGGTGACGGCTCCGTTGCCATTAGCTCTGGGGAAGTATTCGGGAAGCCTGGACGTACAGTCGACGGTCTGGGTGTGGAATCAGCTGAGAAGACATTTTAAGTTGGAGTGGATGTTGCTGCTGATGCCACACTGTGGGAATCACAGGTTTAAACCAGGGGACATGGATGGGAAGTGGAGAGGTGGGGTGGAGAGGGTGAGGGACCTGTACTCGAAAGGGAACTTTTCAGATCTGGATGAGTTGCGGGAGAGGTTTGAGTTACAGTGGGCGAGTGAATTTAGATATATGCAGGTGAGGGATTTTGCACAAATAGAATGGAGGGCATTTGCCAGGTTCCCAGAATACACTTTATTGGAGCCCCCGGATGAGTTGGGGGAGGGTAGGATTGGGGATAGATACAGGGAGCGGGGTGCGCAGGTGGTGAGGATCAAGAACAAATGGGAGGAGGATTTGGGGGCGAAATAAGCTGGGGATGGTGGTGCAAGGCAATGCGGAGGGTGAACTCAACCTCCTCCTGCATGAGTAAGAACTTAGAATCATAGAATCATAGAAGTTTACAGCATGGAAACAGGCCCTTCGGCCCAACCAGTCCATGCCACCCAGTTTTTACCATTAAGCTAGTCCCAGTTGCCCGCACTTGGCCCATAACCCTCTATACCCATCTTACCCATGTAACTATCTAAATGCTTTTTAAAAGACACAATTGTACCCGCCTCTACTACTACCTCTGGCAGCCCATTCCAGACACTCACTACCCTCTGAGTGAAGAAATTGCCCCTCTGGGCCCTTCTGAAACTCTCCCCTCTCACCTTAAACCTATGCCCTCTAGTTTTAGACTCCCCTACCTTTGGGAAAAGATGTTGACTATCTACCTTATCTATGCCCCTCATTATTTTATAGACCTCTATAAGATCACCCCTAAGCCTCCTACGCTCCAGGGAAAAATGTCCCAGTCTATCCAGCCTCTCCTTATAACTCAAACCATCAAGTCCCGGCAACATCCTAGTAAATCTTTTCTGCACTCTTTCTAATTTAATAATATCCTTTCTATAATAGAGTGACCAGAACGGCACACAGTATTCCAAGTGTGGCCGTACCAATGTCTTGTACAACATCAACAAGACGTCCCAACTCCTGTATTCAATGTTCTGACCAATGAAACCAAGCATGCCGAATGCCTTCTGCACCAAAAAAGTTTAAGGTGGCACATAGGGTATATATGACTCAGGCGAGGATGTGTGGGTTATTTCAATAATCTTAATTGTCACAATTATTCCATTAATATTGCAATGAAGTTACTGTGAAAAGCCCCGAGTTGCCACATTCCGGCATCTGTTCGGGTACACGAAGGGAGAATTCAGGATGTCCAAATTACCTAACAGCACATCTTTCGGGACTTGTGGGAGGAAACCGGAGCACCCGGAGGAAACCCACATGATGTGTTAGGCAGGTAGGTTCGATGTGGACTGCACTCGATGCAGGGAAGCTAGAAACAGACGTCTAACACTGGAGAAGATCCAACACTTATTCAACGACAGAACTGATATACATATTCAGCTGTGAGTCGACACTATACTGAACTGACTGGAGATCTTTTAGTAGCCTGACCAGACTTATTAGCTACCGCATGGTGTTTGCACTTGCTATCTCGCGGACTCTGATTGTCCCAGTGGCTGGGTCCCGAGAGAGCGGGAAACCTAGTGCCCTCTGGCTTTATAGTGGTAGTGTCCTGTCTGGTGATTGGCTGCACTGTGTTGTGTGCTTACTGGTCATCCTGTGTGTCAATCACTGCCTGTCTGCATCTCATTATATACATGAGTGGATATTGTGACACCACGCAGACACGGGGAGAACATGTAGACTCCACACAGACAGTGACCCAAACCGGGAATCGAACCTGGGACCGGTGGCCGATGAGTGCAGGAAGTGTGGGTGGGGCACGGCAAATCATGCGCACCTGTTTTGGGGTTGCAAGAAGCTGGAGAGATATTAAAAGCAGTGTATAGGATGCTATCTAAGATTGTGGGGTGGTGATCAGGCAGGACCCAAATGGTGGCGATTTCAGGGATAGTGGAAGTACTGCGGTTGCTGAAGGGGAAGGGGGCCAATGTTGTGGCCTTCACCTGTCTAATTGCCCGGCGAAGAAGCCTGTTAAATTGGAGGTCATATACGGCCTGGCTGGGAGACTTGTACAACTTTTTCCGGTTGGTGAAGATTAAGTTGGAGTTGAGGGGGTCAGCGGACGGATTCGAGGTGCAGTGGGCTTGTTCATGATGATGTTTGAGCAACTCTGTGTCGCTGTTTTGTTTACACGTTTGGAAAAAAGTACTTTTTTTAAACTTGGAAGGGATCCCAAATGCAGCCACCTGTTGACTTGACCGCTGCAGCAAATGTCTCAGAGGAATGGCTGCATGTGGGTTACATGCATCTGGATTGTAGTCCCAGTGTCTTCCAAGTCATACCGCATTGGGTATGTGAGGGAGAGAAATGCTAAAGATTTAGTTCCCCATGGTCTCTGAGTGCACTTAAGCTTTATCTATCAAGCAAACATTCAGATTTTTGGCTGTACTGCCCGCAGCACTGAGTCACCAACCTTCGGTTGCCCTCTCAGTTCTTCAGGGGTCTTCTCAAGCCTGCTTTGTTTCAAGTCTACCCCCAGCGATCCAGCTATAACTTGGAGCCTTGTTCTCTGTTCCTATCATTTACTTTTACTCAATGGGATCCATCACTGGTCCTGTCTTTGTTCAACTCCATGGTTTCAGGCGTCGGCAATGCTCCTCTCTCCACGTCCTGCTCCCTTCTCTTGAATGGCATGCGCAGCTTAAGTTACCTGACTTTCCCGGTTGCACTTGGATAGAAGTCCTGAGGCCTACTGGGAACTGTAGTACCCAAACTATGACTGCTGATTTAGGTCACTATTTTGAGTTTTGTAACAGCAGCTAAGGATCAACGGGTAAATCAAAAGCTAATTGCAGTGGGGTTGAGTCAGTCTGTGCAATTTTTTTTGAGGAAACAATAATCTTTACAAAATTATGAGTGGTATTGACAGCTTATGAGTAGATATTCAGAAGCTTTTTCCCAGTGTGGAAAAGTCAAATACTGGGCGACATAGGTTTAAGGCGTGAGGTGCAAAGTTTAGAGGAGATATGCGAGGCAGGTTTTTATTTACAGAGGGTAGTGGATGCCTGGAACTCACTGCCGGGGGAGGTGGTGGAAGCATGTACAATAGCGACATTTAAGGGGTGTCTTGGCAAATACATTAATAGGATGGGAATATAAGAATACGGGCCCCGGATGTGTAGAAGTTTTTAATTTAGATGGACAGCATGTTCGGCGCAGGCTTGGAGGGCCAAAGGCCTGTTCCTGTGTTGTACTGTTCTACGTTATCTCTGAGTGGAAGTTTTCCACTTGGCAGCTTTTAAACAGATTCTTGGGTGAAATTCTCTGGTATCGGCGCGATGTCGGCCGACCGGCGCCATAAACGGAGCAAATCAGTCGGGCATCGCGCCGCCCCAAAGGTACGGAATCCTCCGCATCTTGGGGGGCCCAGCCCTAACCTTGAGGGGCTAGGCCCGCGCCGGACTGATTTCCGCACCGCCAGCTGGCGGAAAAGGCCTTTGGTGCCCTGACAGCTGGCGCGGAAATGACATTGCCGGGCGGCGCATGCGCGGGAGCGTTAGCGGCCGCTCACAGCATCCCCGCGCATACGCAGTGGAGGGAGTCTCTTCCGCCTCCGCCATGGTGGAGACCGTGGCGAAGGCGGAAGGAAAAGAGTGCCCCCACGGCACAGGCCCGCCTGCGGATCGGTGGGCCCCCATCGCGGGCCAGGCCACTGTGGGGGCACCCCCCGGGGCCAGATCGCCCCGCGCCCCCCCCTCAGGACCCCGGAGACCGCCCACGCCGCCTTGTCGCGCCGGTAAGAGAGGTGGTTTAATCCACGCCGGCAGGACAGGCATTCTAGCTGCGGGACTTCGGCCCATCCGGGCCGGAGAATCGCAGGGGGGGGCCCGCCAACCCGCGCGATTCCCTCCCCCGCCGAATCTCCGGAGCCGGAGAATTCGGCAACTGGCGGGGGCTGGATTCATGCCAGACCCCGGCGATTCTCCGACCCGGCGGGGGGTCGGAGAATCTCGCCCCTGATGTTCAAATAAGTCTCTGAGAATAGATACAGTGTGTTATGCTGTTGGAAAGGTAGAAAGCTGAAGTCAGGGAGAACAACTGATGTGGTTTGAATAAGACCCACTCTTGCTGTTTTAGTGTTGCTACAGCTGACAAGATCATTTAAAAAGGTTGGAGAAGGGACTCTCTGGGGATTCTGTACCATCAGGACAGACATAGAACATAGAACATAGCACAGTACAGACCCTTCAGCCCACGACGTTGTGCTGATCATTTATCCTAATCTAAGATCAACCTAACCTACACCCTTTCAATTTACTGCTGTCCATGTGCTTGTCCAAGAGTCGCTTAAATGTCCCTAATGACTCTGACTCCACCACCTCTGCTGGCAGTGCATCCCACACACCCACCACTCTCTGTGTAAAGAACCTACCTCTGACATCTCCCCTATAACTTCCTCCAATCACCTTAAAATTATGTCCCCTCGTGACAGCCATTTCCACCCTGGGGAAAAGTCTCTGGCTATCCACTCTATCCATGCCTCTCATCACCTTATACACCTCTACCAAGTCACCTCTCTGCCTTCTTCGCTCCAATGAGAAAAGCCCTCGCTCCCTCAACCTTTCTTCATAAGACATGCCCATCAGTCCAGGCAGCATCCTGGTAAATCTCCTCTGTACCCTCTCCAAAGCATCCACATCCTTCCTATAATGAGGCGACCAGAACGGGACACAATATTCCAATTGTGGTCTAACTAGAGTTTTATAAAGCTGCAGCAAAACCTTGCGGCTCTTAAACTCGATACGCCTGTTAATGAAAGCCAAAACACCCTACGCCTTCTTAACAACCATATCAACCTGGGTGGCAACTTTGAGGGATCCATTTACGTGGACCCCAAGATCCTTCTGTTCCTCCATACTTCCAAGAATCCTGCCTTTAACCCTGTATTCAGCATTCAAATTCGACC
The DNA here is from genome assembly GCF_047496885.1 of Scyliorhinus torazame. Taxonomy (NCBI): domain Eukaryota; kingdom Metazoa; phylum Chordata; class Chondrichthyes; order Carcharhiniformes; family Scyliorhinidae; genus Scyliorhinus; species Scyliorhinus torazame. Next base: position 53,559,808 of record NC_092721.1, read on the forward strand.
TTCCAAAATGAATCACTTCACATTTATCAAGGTTGAACTCCATCTGCCACTTCTCAGCCCAGCTCTGCATCCTGTCAATGTCCTGCTGTAACCTGCAACAACCCTCAACACTATCTACAACTCCCCCAACCTTCGTGTCATCGGCATACTTACTAACCCACCCTTCCACCTCCTCATCCAAGTCATTTATAAAAACCACAAAGAGCAGAGGTCCCAGAGCAGATCCTTGCGGGACACCACTGGTCACCGACCTCCAGGCGGAATACTTTCCATCCACCACCACTCGTTGTCTTCTTTCGGACAGCCAATTCTGTATCCAGACAGCCAAATTTCCCTGTATCCCATGACCACTAATTTTCTGAATGAGCCTACCATGGCGAACCTTATCAAATGCCTTACTGAAATCCATATACACCACATCCACTGCCTGACCTTCATCAATGTGTCTTGTCACATCCTCAAATAATTCAATGGGGCTTGTGAGGCATGACCTGCCCCTCACAAAGCCATGCTGACTATCTGACTATCTTTAATCAAACTATGCTTTTCTAAATAATCATATATCCTATCTCTCAGAATCCTTTCCAATATTTTGCTCACCACAGACTAAGACTGATGGGTCTGGTGTTCCCAGGGATTTCCCTATTCCCTTTCTAGAATAGGGGATCAACATTCGATTCCCTCCAATCATCCGGTACTACTCAAGTGGAGAGTGATGACGCAAAGCTCATCGCCAACGGCGCAGCAATCTCCTCTCGTAGTAACCTTGGGTATATCCTTGACTTATCCATCCTGATGCTTTTCAAAATTTCCAGCACATCCTCCTTCTTAATATCAACCTGTTTGAGTCTATTAACCTGGTTCATACTTTTCTCATGGGCAACAAGGTCCCTCTCTCTAGTGAATACTGAAGCAAAGTATTCATTTAGGGCCTCCCCCATCTCCTCAGACTCTAGGCACAAGTTCCCTCCACAATCCCTGATCGGCCCTACGCTCACTCTGATCATCCTCTTATTTCTCACATAACTGTAGAACGCCTAATCCTTCCCGCCAGGGCTTTAGCATGCCCCCTTTTAGTTCTCCTCAGTCTATTTTTGAGTTCCTTCCTGGCTACCTTATAACCCTCTAGAGCCGAGTCAGATCCTTGCTCCCTCAACCTTACGTAAGCTTCCTTCTTCCTCTTGACTAGAAACTCCACTTCTCTTGTCATCCAAGGCTTCTTCACCTTACCATTCCTTCCTCGTCTCAGTGGGACAAAACTATTCAGCACTCCCAGCTTTCTCAGAGACTGGACTTATGAACATTTGTTTTGTTTGCTATGTTCTGTTTTCTCGCATTAGGCAGCTGTCTTCACATGTAAATACGTTCACATATGCCACCACTTGTACATAAGTTAGTATATGCCACCACATGTAAATACATTCCCGCATGCCAATAGAACATACAAAAAAAAGGAGAGATGTCATTATGTGCAAACATGCAGATAATGATATACAGACAGGCAGCTAATGAACACAGAGAACAGGACATGACCAATGAGCAGGCAGGACACTCAGGGGTGGTATCTCACTATAAAAGGCATGAGGCACTCACACTCCACCTCTTTCCACTGATGAACCTCTACAGAGTGAGTCAGGGTGTATGTACAGTATCACACCTCCAGCACGTGGCTAAGAGCTAGTCTGGTTCAGTCAGACAGAGTAACCACACTTAGGTTAGCAGAGAGTCGAACTCATAGAGAACTGTGCTAACTGTGCTACTGGTTCATAAATCAGATTGAACTAACTTCAAGGTCTGGAATATCTTTTGGTTAAAGCTGCATTCAGTTGCAGCCTGCGTTATCCCAGAATACATAACACATCACCAGCAAGTGCTCCTTAAACAATCCCCACATTACTGTTGTGCATTTCCCCAAGAACAATTGTTCCCACTTTATGGTCCTCAGCTCCTGTCTAATAGCAGTATAATTTGCCCTCCCCCAATTAAATACCTTCCCATACTGTGTGTTCCTATCTCTCTCCATGACTATGATAAAGGTCAAGGAGTTGTGGTCACTGTCACCGAAATGCTCTCCCACCGAGACATCTGACACCTGGCCTGGTTCGTTGCCGAGCACCAAGTCCAATATGGCCTTCTCCCTAATCGCCCTATCTACATATTAGGTCAGGAATCCTTCCTGTATACACCTGACAAAATCTGCTCCATCCAAACCATTTGCACTAAGGAGGTTCCAGTCAATATTGGGGAATTTGAAGTCACCCATGACAACAACGCTGTTACTTCTGCACTTTTCCAAGATCTGCATCCCAATCTGTTCCTCTATCTCTCTGCTGCTTTATAACAATATTAGGCGAGAACTGAAGAACATAGATTGGGGGCGGATGTTTGAGGGCAAATCAACATCTGACATGTGGGAGGCTTTCAAGTGTCAGTTGAAAGGAATACAGGACAGGCATGTTCCTGTGAGGAAGAAAGATAAATACGGCAATTTTCGGGAACCTTGGATGACGAGTGATATTGTAGGCCTCGTCAAAAAGAAAAAGGAGGCATTTGTCAGGGCTAAAAGGCTGGGGACAGACAAAGCCTGTGTGGCATATAAGGAAAGTAGGAAGGAACTTAAGAAAGGAGTCAGGAGGGCTAGAAGGGGTCATGAAAAGTCATTGGCAAATAGGGTTAAGGAAAATCCCAAGGCTTTTTACACGTACATAAAAAGCAAGAGGGTAGCCAGGGAAAGGGTTGGCCCACTGAAGGATAGGCAAGGGAATCTACGTGCGGAGCCAGAGGAAATGGGCGAGGTACTAAATGAATACTTTGCATCAGTATTCACCAAAGAGAAGGAATTGGTAGATGTTGAGTCTGGAGAAGGGGGTGTAGATAGCCTGGGTCACATTGTGATCCAAAAAGACGAGGTGTTGGGTGTCTTAAAAAATATTAAGGTAGATAAGTCCCCAGGGCCTGATGGGATCTACCCCAGAATACTGAAGGAGGCTGGAGAGGAAATTGCTGAGGCCTTGACAGAAATCTTTGGATCCTCGCTGTCTTCAGGGGATGTCCCGGAGGACTGGAGAATAGCCAATGTTGTTCCTCTGTTTAAGAAGGGTAGCAAGGATAATCCCGGGAACTACAGGCCGGTGAGCCTTACTTCAGTGGTAGGGAAATTACTGGAGAGAATTCTTCGAGACAGGATCTACTCCCATTTGGAAGCAAATGGACGTATTAGTGAGAGGCAGCACGGTTTTGTGAAGGGGAGGTCGTGTCTCACTAACTTGATAGAGTTTTTCGAGGAGGTCACTAAGATGATTGATGCAGGTAGGGCAGTAGATGTTGTCTATATGGACTTCAGTAAGGCCTTTGACAAGGTCCCTCATGGTAGACTAGTACAAAAGGTGAAGTCACACGGGATCAGGGGTGAACTGGCAAGGTGGATACAGAACTGGCTAGGCCATAGAAGGCAGAGGGTAGCAATGGAGGGATGCTTTTCTAATTGGAGGGCTGTGACCAGTGGTGTTCCACAGGGATCAGTGCTGGGACCTTTGCTCTTTGTAGTATATATAAATGATTTGGAGGAAAATGTAACTGGTCTGATTAGTAAGTTTGCAGACGACACAAAGGTTGGTGGAATTGCGGATAGCGATGAGGACTGTCTGAGGATACAGCAGGATTTAGATTGTCTGGAGACTTGGGCGGAGAGATGGCAGATGGAGTTTAATCCGGACAAATGTGAGGTAATGCATTTTGGAAGGGCTAATGCAGGTAGGGAATATACAGTGAATGGTAGAACCCTCAAGAGTATTGAAAGTCAAAGAGATCTAGGAGTACAGGTCCACAGGTCATTGAAAGGGGCAACACAGGTGGAGAAGGTAGTCAAGAAGGCATACGGCATGCTTGCCTTCATTGGCTGGGGCATTGAGTATAAGAATTGGCAAGTCATGTTGCAGCTGTATAGAACCTTAGTTAGGCCACACTTGGAGTATAGTGTTCAATTCTGGTCGCCACACTACCAGAAGGATGTGGAGGCTTTAGAGAGGGTGCAGAAGAGATTTACCAGAATGTTGCCTGGTATGGAGGGCATAAGCTATGAGGAGCGATTGAATAAACTCGGTTTGTTCTCACTGGAACGAAGGAGGTTGAGGGGCGACCTGATAGAGGTATACAAAATTATGAGGGGCATAGACAGAGTGGATAGTCAGAGGCTTTTCCCCAGGGTAGAGGGGTCAATTACTAGGGGGCAAGGGTTTAAGGTGAGAGGGGCAAGGTTTAGAGTAGATGTACGAGGCAAGTTTTTTACGCAGAGGGTAGTGGGTGCCTGGAACTCGCTACCGGAGGAGGTAGTGGAAGCAGGGACGATAGGGACATTTAAGGGGCATCTTGACAAATATATGAATAGGATGGGAATAGAAGGATACGGACCCAGGAAGTGTAGAAGATTGTAGTTTAGTCGGGCAGTATGGTCGGCACGGGCTTGGAGGGCCGAAGGGCCTGTTCCTGTGCTGTGCATTTCTTTGTTCTTTGTTCTTTGTTGCTATTGGGGGGGTCTATAGAAAACTCCCAATAAAGTGACTGCTCCTTTCTTGTTTCTGACTTCCACCCATACTGACTCAGTAGACAAACCCTCCTTAACTTCCTCGTTTTCTGTAGCTGTGATGCACTCCCTAATTAACAGTGCTACAACCTCTCTTTTACCTCCCTCCCTATTCTTCTGAAAACATCTAAACCCCAGAACATCTAACAACCATTTCTGCCCCGATGAAATCCATGTCCCTGTAATGGCCACAACAGCGTAGTTCCAAGTACTGATCCATGCTCTAAGCTCATCTCCCTTATTCCTGACACTCCTTGCATTGAAACAGGCACACTTTAACCCATTCCACTGAGTGCAACTTTGCCCTATCAACTGTCTATCCTTCCTCACAGACTCGCTGCATACTATTTCTACCTGTTCAACACTGCCCTATCCTCTGATCCATAGCTCTGGTTCCTATCCCCTGCCAAACTAGTTTAAACCCTCCCGAAGAGCTCTAGCAAACCTCCCACCCATAATAGTGGTGCCCCTCCAGTTTAGGTGCAATACGTCCTTCATGTACAGGTCCCGCCTTCCCCGGAAGATATCCCAATGATCCACATATCTGAAGCCTTCCCTCCTGCACCAGCCCTGTAGCCACGTGTTCAGCTGCACTCGCTCTCTGTTCCTTGCCTCACTTGCACGTGGCACCGGTCACAATCCTGAGATCACTACTCTGCTTGTCCTGCTCTTTAGCTTCCAACCTAACTCCCTAAAATCACTATTCAGATCCTCATCCCTTTTCTTAGCTATGCCGTTGGTGCCTATGTGCACGACGACTTCTGGTTGCTCCCCCTCCCCCTTAAGAATCTTGTAAACTCAATCCGAGACATTCCTGGCCCTGGTACCCGGGAGGCAACATACCTTCCGTGAGTCTCGCTCGCGACCACAGAATCTCCTATCCATTTCCCTAACCATTGAGTCTCCTATGATTATTGCTTTTCTATTCTCCCCCCTTCCCTTCTGAGCCACAGAGCCAGACTCAGTGCCAGAGACCTGGCCGCTAGGGCCTTCACCTGGTAGGTCATCCCCCCAACATCCAAAACGGTATACTTGTTTTGAAGGGGAACGGCCACGAGGGATCCCTGCACTGTCTGCCCGTTCGTTTTCCTTTCCCTGACTGTAACCCAGCTACTCTTGTCCTGTACCTTGGGTGTGGCTACCTCCCTGTAACTCTTCTCTATCACCCCCTCTGCCTCCCGGATGATCTGAAGTTCATCCAGCTCCAGCTCCAGTTCCCTAACACGGTCTCTGAAAATTAAATGAAATGAAAATCGCTTATTGTCACAAGTAGACTTCAAATTAAGTTACTGTGAAAAGCCCCTAGTCACCACATTCCGGGACCTGTTCGGGGAGGCTGGTACGGGAAGCTGGCGCTGGAGTTGGGTGCACTTCCCACAGGTGTAGTCAGCGGGGACACTGGTGGTATCCCTCACCATCCACATCCTACAGGAGGAGCAGGCAACTGCCCGAGCCTCCATTCCCTCTGATCTTACAGAATGTAGCTGCCCTGTAAACTAACTGGAACTCCGCCCTCAGACTCTGCTCCCAGTCAGTTGCAATCTCTAAACTCCCGGTTCCCTTCTCGCTCTTTGAGGAAATGAAATGAAAGGGGCACCAAACAAAGCCACTGCAGCTGGCTCACCTTTATACTGTGACTCCAGTCTCTGAAAACTGGCCGAATCCAATTAACTAATTAACAAGCTGCAGCTGCAAGCAGAGCCTGAGTGAACTCTGTTTAAAGCTGGTTTAAAACTCACCTTCTTCTAACCCAAACAGCAACTTTTAAGTTAATTAACTAAATTAAAAAAAGACTAGACTTAGATAAAAATGAACCCTTAATATCCCTCAGTCACCAAACTCTCACTATAGCACTCAAATTCAGCACTCAGTGCAAACAAAGTCTGCACTGTAGCTGGCTCACCAGTGTGAGACACATGGGGGCTGGTTTAGCTCAGTGGGCTAGACAGCTGGTTTGTGATGCAGAACAAGGCCAGCAGCGCGGATTCAATTCCCGTACCAGCTGAGTATTCCAAATTCTCCTTCTGTGTACCCAAACAGGCGCCGGAGTGTGGCGACTAGGGGCTTTTCACAGTAACTTCATTGCAGTGTTAATGTAAGCCTACTTGTGACAATAAAAAGATTATTATGCGTCCAGTCAGTGGTAAACTCTATTCCAGGACTTTGGATGGAATACGGCTGTTGCTAAATGTGACTCGGGTTGAATCGAGAAATTAAGTGAGAGATCCAAACGGGGAAGGCTGATTTGGAATGATTGGAACATTGAACATGGTCCGACATTTGTGCGGGAAATAATGCTAGTGTTTGTAACTGTGTGAGGGGTATCTTTGATGTATCAACTACTTTTTAAATATTTTTTAAAAATAAATTTAACCTACCCAAATCTTTTTTTTCCAATTAAGGGACAATTTAGCATGGCCACTCCACCCATCCTCCGTATGTTTGGGTTGTGGGGGTGAGACCCACGCAAATACGGGGAGAATGTGCAAATTCTAGATGGACAGTGACCCAGGGCTGGGATCGAACCCGAGTCCTCAGCGCCATGAGGCAACATGGTTAACCACTGCGTCACCTTGCTGCCCTGTATCAACTACTTAAAGTGAAATGTATTTTTTTTATTTGAAACATCCCTCATCTGTTAATTATTTTTTGAACTACATTGATTTGAATTGTTTGTTTCAGTAAGACTCCAGCTTACCTTGAAGCCCATGATATTTTGGTCCTTGTGGCATCAATTGGTCCAGAAAGGGATCAGCTGCCCATCAAGGCAGATCCCAGAAATGGGGCCAGGCCGATTACAGAGTAGAATCGATGTAAGGCCTGCAGTAGGTTACATTTGGTCGTGGGAAGTTCAATCCTGACTCCCGATTTCTGATGGGACAATACTGCCTCTCATGTTTCTCTTTTATAAATAAACTGTATTGCTATTATTCTAAGTATCTATTGTGATTGTCAGAAAATTCAATAGTCCTCCTCATTCTTGTTGCTTTCACAACACATAGTCAAATGAATGCCAATGTGGGCGACTAGAAGTAATGAGAGAATGGAGAAATAAATATGACATCCTGTCACTTAACATCATCAATATCAAGGATATTGCAATTGATGGCAGAAGAAATGGAGATTGTTGAATAGAATTGGCTGCAGCTCAGTGTGAGTAATGGCCTTTATTCTTGGTGTTGTATTTTATATGGGAGTGCTCTTATGAATCATGGCACAGTATCATGGAACACTTATAAAATAGTCAAACGATTACAGACACCTTGGAGCCTTTACTTTTCTACCTCATGGCCCCCTCACAAATATACCGAGGGCCCAATCTAACTTTGTCTGCATTCACTCGCGCAACTGCAGCAGACCGCAGCTGAAAACTGAAATTGAGCACTGGGCTGCTTGCCACATACATCCGTGAAGTGAAATGTCTCTCCTTAGACCCCTTATTTGACCACCTTGAGATGAGGATGTGCTGGAGGAGGGTGTCACACTGCTTGCAGCATCTCTTTTTCCAAGCTTTCTCGAACCCTCTGACAGACGGCATTTGTGTGCCAGGTTCTAACACTGACATCTGCCCCTACTGTGATGCAGTTCCAGGCAAGGTCCCAACTGCATAATAAACCATGACTTCATTTTACATTGGCATTTGATTTTGATTGCATTTCATTAAATATAATTGTTACCAAAATTAGTTTACGCTTGACTTATTCATTATAAAATAATCAAAATATTAATTTCAATGAAGTTTAAAGCAGAATTTACCTAAACATAATGATTTCTGTCGTAAAGGAGTTGCAGCAACTACTATAAAAAGAAAAAAATAATTAGTGTTACATTTTTTATCTGTCATTTTCAAAAGTTCAACAAATAATTTGACTATAACAAAAAGCATCATGCATTTCAAAAAGTTAATTTTTAATATTAGATTATTCAATTAATTCTGAATTAAACTGAATTAAATTTTTTAAAAATACACTGTAATCATTCTTAAACTGCAATCTCTGAATACTAACCATAGCCTTCACAGCAGCAGCTCAATAGAACAGGTTCCAATCTCAAGTTAAGCTTAATAAATCCATAATTAGACTTCAATTTTACACTGACTTGTTTTTATTTTTAGCAAGCGTACTTTTGATGAAATCTAAGGAGCTTTAAGCCCTCAGTCCGTATGTTAATTCTTTCACTGGCTGTACTATCAGCTGTGTCCTGAATTAACCTGGAGACAATGGGCAGGATTTTCGTTCCCCCACCCCGTGGCGATTTCTCCGGCGGCAGACATGGCTCGCCATTGGCTGGCAGCAAGATCTTCCGGTCCTTCTGATGGCAACTGTGGGTTTTTTTAAGGGCTAATTTAACATGGCCAATCCACCTACCCTGCACATCTTTGGGTTGTGGGGGTGAGACCCACACAGACATGGGGAGAATGTGCAAACTCCACAAGGACAGTGACACGGGGCCAGGATCGAACCCGGATCGTCGGCGCCGTGATGCAGCAGTGCTAACCACTGCGCAACCATGCTACCCCAACTGCGTTTTGTATTTTCGCCAGCTTTGCGCCGGGTAACACACCACGGGGGTCGCAATTGGCAGGACTGGAAGTTCCCACCAGAGGAAAGGCCAGAAAATGCAGCCCTCTAACTTCTAATATTTCTGACATAATTAGGAGGAACAATATTACATTTTCCCAATGTCAGTATTCCAAAATTATGGGTTCATCTGCTGTTTAGGGCATTTGATCATTTTCAGGTCTCTTCGATCTGGGCTTTGTAATCTCTTTGAAGTTAATGGGAAAGGTGAGAATACAAAGATATTTCTATACCATATGCTCCAAGGTGCACTAATGTATGGGATCCCTTTTCCTGGAGTATAAGCACTGCTGCTTCACAGCTCCAGAGACCCAAGTTCAATTCCAGCCTTGGGTGACTGTCTGTATGGAGTTTGCACTTTCTCCCCGTGTCTGCGTGGGTTTCCTCCGGGTGCTCCAGTTTCCTCCCATAGTCCAAAGACATGCAAGTTAGGTGGATTGGCCATACTAAATTACCCCTTAGTATCCAAAAGGTTTGGCCGGTTTACGGGGATAGGGTGGAGGCTCGATGGGCCAAATGGCCTCCTTCTGCGCTGTAAATTCTTTGATTCTAAGCTTATGTCCTTGAGGGAAATTAAAATAGTAAAGAAATGATGTGGGGGAAATGAATGGGATTGAAGGCGGATTAATCTCCAGGGCCTGATAATCATCATCCCAGAGTACTTAAGGAAATGGCCCTAGAAATAGTAGCACCATTGGTGGTAATTTTTCAAAATTCTTTGGTCTCTGGAATGGTCCCTGTAGATTGGAGGGTAGCTAATATAATCCCCTATTCAAAACGGGAGGTAGAGAGAAAACAGGGAAGTATAGACCAGTCAGCCTAACGTCAAAGAACAAAGAAAATTACAACCCAGGAACAGGCCCTTCGGCCCCCTAACCCTGCATCGACCATGCTGCCCATCTGAACTAAAATCCCCTACCCTTCTGGGGACCATATCCCTCTATTCCCATTCTATTCATGTATTTGTCAAGACGTCCCTTAAAAGTCACTGTATCATATCTGCTTCCACCACCTCCTCCGGCAGCGAGTTCCAGGCTTCCATCACCCTCTGTGTAAAAAACCTGGCTCGTACATCTCCTTTAAACATTGCCCCTTAAACCTATGCCCCCTAGTAATTGACTCGTCCACCCTGGGAAAAAGCTTCTGACTATTCTGACATTGGCAGTAGGGAAGTTGCTAGAGTTCATTATCAAGGATTTCACAGCACAGCATTTGGAAAGAAGTGGTATAATCAGACAATGTCAGCATGGATATATGAAAGTGAAATCATGCTTGACAAATCTACTGGAATTGTTTGAAGGTGTAAATAGTAGAGTTGACCAGGGAGAACCAGTGGAGGTGGTTTATTTAGATTTCTGGAAGGCTTTCGACAAGGTCTCACACAGCAGATTACTACGTCAAGTTAAAACGCGTGGGATTGCAGGTAGTGTCTTGAGATGAATAGAAAGCTGGTTCACAGTCAGAAAGCCAAAAGTTGGAATAAACGTGTCTTTTTTTGATTGGCTGGCAGTGACTCGTTCGATACCGCAGGGATCTGTGCTAGGATCCCAACTGTTCACATTATATATTAATGATTTGGACGAGGGAACTAAATGTACTATCTCAAAATTTGCAGATGATACAAAGTTGGGTGGGAGGGTAAGTTGTGAGGAGGATGCAGAGAAGCGTCAACGAGATTTGGACAGGCTGAGTGAGCGGGCATATGCATGGCAGATGCAGGATAAATGTGAGGTTATCTGCTTTGGTAGCAAAAATAGGAAGGCAGATTATTATTTGAATGGGTTTAAATTGAGAGAGATGGATACTCAGCGAGACCTTGGTGTCCTTGTGTATCAGTCGTTGAAAGTCAGCACGCAGGTACAGCAGGAAATAAAGAAGGTAAATGGTATGTTGGCCTTCATAGTGAAAGGATTTGAGTATAGGAATAGGAATGTTTTACAGCAATTGAATAGCAGCCCCTCCTGGTCTGCCTCTTCCTGCTCCTAAAATGAGGCAGCATGTCCCTCCTCCTCCAGCATGTCGCATGGCTGCTGTGCCAGGTTGTGGAGGGCACAGCAGACCAACACAAAGTGGGAGATCCTCTGGGGGTTTACTGCCAGGCACCACCGCAGCAATCCAGGCATCGGGATCACATTTCAGCAGTCTGATGCACTGATCAATGGCAACACGGGCTTCATAATCATGGGTCTCCGCATCGGTCTCAGGCCTCTGCACAAGCGGCAACAGCCAGGAACTCAGCGGGTATCCCTTGTCCCCCCAAGAGCCAACCCTTCATCCTGTGGTGGTCCGCTAAGATGCTGGGATGTTCACGTGCCCCAGGATGTAGCTGCCATGCACACTCCCTGGGTAGCGGCCGCACACGTGCATGATATGGAGGCGGTGGTCGCACAAAACCTGAACATTCAGGGAATGGTACCCCTTTCTGTTAATAAATCTCCCTGATGCTTCGGTGCATGCAGGGTGACATGTGTGCCATCAATTACCCCCTGGACCTGGGGTATCCTGGCGATGGTGGAGAATCTTGATGGGCCAGGTCCAGCTCAAAGTTGAAAGTCTGATGCTTGGGCACACAGAGCTCTCTGATTCTCTAGATTGTGAAATGCCACCCAGGTCCCCGCTCGAGCCCTTGAATGAACAGGTGGCATAAAGGTTGAGGGCTGAACTGACTTTCACGACCACCAGGAGTGGGTGTCCTCTTCTTCCACAGGGTGCCAAGTCCACACTGACAAGGCACAGCCGTCACACTGACTCTCTCCTGACACGGAGTCTTCTGTGACACATGCTGTCTGTCATCTCATCGAAAGACCAACGACTCTTGTACATCTTGGACCGTCGCTGGCCTTTCCCTCTAGGTTCCTCTTCAGGCTGATGGGCGGCCAGGTCTTCACCGTGTGCGGCGACCTCCTGCACATGGGGTGACACCTCTAGCCTGCATCATCGCTACTGCCTTCTCCGGCATCTGGCCGCATGGGCTATCACCATCAAAGCGAGGGCAGCCGCCACAGGACTGACACCAACAACCATTTTGGTATCTGTAAGGAATCAGAGAAGAAGATAGACTGACAAACAGTTAGGGCTTCCACTACAGGACCCAGAAATCCTACAGGCCTCCTCCACCCTTCTGTGCCCCACCTTCTCTCAGAGTGCCAGCCAGTGAGCTGTGAGTGTGCTGGCAAACTGCTCTGCACATTCACCTCAGCCACATCAGAAGCCCCTAAACCCCAGACCTCTGACAGGACATTCTGGAGGGGGAGGGTGAAAAGCCCGTGGTTGTGGTATAAATCGGTACCAATGACATAAGTTAAAAAAAAGGGCTCAGGTCCTAAAATCAGAATACAGGGAGTTAGGAAGAAAGGGGAGAAGTCGGGCCTCTAAGATAGATCTCAGGATTAGTACCAGTGCCACATGCTAGTAAGAGTAGAATAGCAGGATATAATGAATGAATATTTTTATTACAGGTGGAATACATTTTTTTACTAATGCCAGGGATCAAATTCTCCATTCCTGAGACTAACTTTTGACGCCAGGGCAGGATTGATGAACTTCTATTTCAGAAAATTTGGCACAGCACCTGGACCAATCCACCGACCGTTAAGGGGCTTGCACCTGGCGCCATATGGAACACAATCGATTCCAATGAGAAATAATGCTAGATTTACAGGGTTCGAGGTTAACACTCAGGCGGCTAACAAGCTGCAGCCGCATATACACACTCCACTCCCAACACACACTCTTCCCAGCCAACAAGATGGCTGCAAGAGGAAGGGGGAGGCGATGAGGCCTGTGCCGGTGACTGCTGGGTGCAGGGCACAGTATAGTGTTAGGGGCGAGGGCACAAAGCTGTATATATTTGTTTACATTAAACACCTTGCGCACAACGTTAGGGATGGGCTGGCCTGGGTTGGCCGCAGAGTGAATGGGCGGACGTTGTAGGTGGGCGTGGCCCATGGACCCAATTCAGCCACCGCTCACCGCTCCGCCCCCCCTCCCATCCCCAGCATCCTCCTCGTCGGACAAGGACTGATGTTCATCCCCCTCCTTCAACACATCATCCCTCTGCTGCACAATGTTGTGGAGGACGCAGCAGGCCACAATGATGTGGGTGACCTTCCCAGTGCTATACTGAAGAGCCTCTCCAGAGCGGTCCATGTGTCTGTACCAAAGTTCAGGATGCCAAAGCACAGTTCGATCATGCCCGTAGCCCCCGGATTCGAGTCATCATTTATGACCCAGGAGACAATCCTTCAGCCGGGTTTGGGGGGGGGGGGGGGGGGGTGGGGGGGTGCCTCAAAGAGGCCAGGAACCATTGAATGTGCCAGGACGAAGGTGTCGTTCACACTGCCCAGGTATCGGGCATAGACGTGCATGATGTGCATCTCATGGTCACACAATCATTGAGTGGAACCCCTTTCGGTTTGTGAAGATCAGCCTGTCATCTGCAGGTGCTTGGAGGGCGACATACATCCCGTCGACTACCCCATAAACCCAGGGTATCTCGGGATTGGCAGCGAACCCGGTTGCCCAGGCATCCGGGTGGGCTCGGTCCGCAGTGAAGTGGATACATAGGAACTCCGAGAGGGCACAGATGCACATGTGCATCGAGCTCTATGAGATTCCGGACAGATCCCACTCGGCGCCTGGAAGGACCCCTTGACGTAAAAGTTCAGGGTGACCACCACCTTGATAGCCACCGGGTGCAGCTGTCCTCACCCATTCCCCCGTAGTGCCAGGTACACCACGCTCCGCCAGATATGTTGCACTGTCCCCCTGCTCAGCTGGAGTCTTCGATGACATGCGCGGTCTGGTAGGTCCTTGAATGACAGGCGCAGCGGGTCACATGAGGCCTCATGCAGTGCCTCCTTCCCATGTCCTCGTCAGCCTGTTGGGCGGCCAGCCAGCTCTCCATTCTCACCGGTTGCCTCCTGTTCCTCTGGGCAGACGCCACAGCTGCAGGGTCCACCTCTTCGAGCATCTCCGGCTCGCAAAGCCACAGTGTATCCCCAAGGGCTATGGCAACTCGGAAGAAGGCCACCATTGCTAGTGGAATTCCAATTTCCATTGTCTGCAGTGGGTGGAAGACCAACATGTTAGCATGGTGAGTATGCCCATACCCAATCAGGTCTAACGGGTTCCTAGGTGGCCCAGCTTTACTGCAGTCCCTGACCCCTCATGCACCCCCCCCCCCGCCCCGCCAATCTCTGCACCCCTAGCCCCGTCAGTATCTGGTACCATGGGGGCTTCTGGCCCTGGTGCCAGTCTCTGCTGCCAGGTATGGTGGAGGCCCGGGTGCAGGGGTGGTGGGGAGGGGTGTGGTGGGGTGGGGCGCCCACACAGCCAGTGGCATTCTGCAGAACCAATGGCCAAGGTGGGTGGTCAGTGCACTACGCAGCAAGATGGCAGCCTTGCAGGCCACGGCAATGGCGGTACCTTGACACTCCATGAGGGGCACCAAGGCACGTCCTCTTGTCATCCTCTGTCCCCACCCCCACCCCCCAAACCTGGCAGAGAGGGTGAGAACAGCAGGATGCAGGAGGGGGTGAGGAGAGGGAGGAAGGGGAACAGAAACGCACCCGTTGGGGGGGTGGCATAGATCGACCCCAGAGAGGGGCCACCACACTAACAGGTAAGCTGGCACCAGAAAGTACGACTATGGGAGAAGGACATGGCCCATCTCCCATCAGGGAGAAGGTAACACCAACAGCCACTTTGGCAGGTGCCCAAAAAAAGGGAAACCCTGGAGCACAGGGGTGCATCCACAAGGGAAGTATGGTTGATCCTGCAGAATAGTCACCCGGAATGTTAGGGGACTTAACAGCCCAGTGAAAAGATCCAGAGTCTTCGCCCACACGGTAGCACAGTGGTTAGTACTGTTGCTTCACAGCATGAGGGTCCCAGATTCGATTCCTGACTTGGTCACTGTCTGTGCGGAGTCTTCACGTTCTCCCCGTGTCTGCGTGGGCTTCCTCCGGGTGCTCCAGTTTCCTCCTGAAAGACGTGCTGTTAGGTGAATTGAACATTCTGAATTCCCCCTCCATGTACCCGAACAGGCGCCGGAGTGTGGCGAATAAGAGATTTTCACTGTAACTTCATTGGTGTTAATGTAAGCCTACTTGTGACAATAACAAAAAAATTATTATTAAAAAACTTGTGAAGGCCGACAAAGTCTTCCTCCAAGAGACACCCTCAAGGGAGAAGGACTGACTGCAGGTAAGAAAGGGCTGGGTGGGACAGACGTACCATTAGTGCTACGGGACAACAGCTAGGCGGGGGGTGTGGGGGGGGGGGGGGGGGGGAGGTGGCCATGCTGCTCAACAAGAGGACAGCAACGTAACAAGGAGGATGGTACATCATGGTAAGCGGTGTCTTGGAAGGGGCATCAGTGGTCCTTCTTAACATGTAAGCTCCCAACTGGGATGACGCGGAATTCATGAAAAAGACCATGATGGAAATCCCCACGGACTGACAGATCAAACGCCGAATCGTGAAAAACATCAAATTGAGCGAAGAAACTAGACACGTTCAAGGAACAGATGGGGGGCAGTGGACCCATGGAACTTCACCAACGCAGGTGAGAAGGAGTTCTCCTTCTTCTCCCAGGTACACAGGGCCGACTTCTTTGTACCGAGGAAATCGGTGCTTCCAGGAGTAGGAGTGGAATACTCCACAATTGTAATCTCCGACCACACTACATGGATGTGAGGTTGGAGTCGGGTAGGGCACAATGGAGGCTGGACAGAGCCCTCCCAGCCAATAGGGCATTTCTCGAAACGATAACACACACCATAGACAGGTACGTTACCAACAACTAGAAATGGGGAGGTCTCACCCTCCACGTTGTGGGAGGCACTGAAGGCAGTGATTAGAGGAGAAAGTACAAAATGCACAGAAATTGGAAGGAGAGGGCAGCTAGGCAACAACTGGTCGACTACATACAGGAGGGAAGATAGAAGATGGGGCCTGGAAGCACCATTAGAACTGGGGGAAAGTCGTGGAGAGCATCAACTCCATGCAGGCAGGGACGGCACCGGGCCAGATGAATTCCCGGCGGACATTTACAAAACATTTGCACCAGCACTGGACCCGCACTTGCGTGAGGTGTTCGCAGACTCGATCCAAGGGGCGCCCTGCAACCAACACTGGCACAAGCCTCAATATCGCAGATACGCATAAAGGCCACAAATCGACTGAGTGTGGGTCCTACAGACCCATCTTCCTGCTTAATGTAGGTGCGAAAGTCCTGACAAAAACCATGGTGAGGCGGCTGGAGAGCTGTGTACCAGAAAAGGCCTTCGACAGAGTCGATTGGAAGTATCTCATTGGGCTTGGACCAGGGTTCGCCGCCTGGGTGAAACTACTGTACAGCACTCCAATGGTGAGCATACGGACAAACTCCACCAGCTCTAATGAAATGAAAAAATGAAAATCGCTTATTGTCACAAGTAGGCTTCAATGAAGTTACTGTGAAAAGCCCCTAGTCGCCACATTCCGGCGCCTGTTCGGGAAGGCTGGTACAGGAATTGAACCGTGCAGCTGGCCTGCCTTGGTCTGCTTTAAAAGCCAGCTATTTAGCCCAGTGTGCTAAACCAGCCTCTAAATACTTCCAGCGGCACAGAGGCACAAGGCAGAGATGCCCACTGTCCCCACTGCTGTTCGCCCTGACATCGAGCTACTGATGATCACCCTCAGAATGGCAAAAAGCTGGAGAGGTATCAAGAAGAGCGACAGAGCATAGAGTCTCTCTTTACATCTCGGACCCCCAAGCCAGCATGGAAAGGATAATGAAGCTCTTAAAAGAGTTTGGAGTCTATTCAGGATACAAATTCAACTTGAACAAGAGTGAACCCGCAAGGGAGAGGGACAGGTCTGGAGGGGCCACCTTTCAAACAAGCCCAAAACAAATCCACCAGCTGGGGATCCAAATAGCCCTCACAACTGGAAACAAACCATAAATAGAACCTGACGAATCTGGTGGAGGAAGTTAAAAAGGACCTGCAGTGGTAAGGCACACTCCCACTCTCACTGGCAGGGAGAGTGCAGACGACCAAAAAGAACGTGCTACCCAGATTCCTCTTCCTGTTCAGATCACTCCTGATCTACATCCCCAAGGTCTTCTTCAACACAGTGGGCAAATTAATCATGGTATTTTTGTGTGGCGGGTGCAAGAACCCAAGGATGCAAAAAAATGGTCCCACAAAGGAAACAAAATATGAGAGGCCTGGCCTTCAGAACCTACAGTTCTACCAGTGGGTGGCCACTGGAGAAAGCGTGAGGAGTTGGGTGAAGGAACCGGGGACAGACTGGGTGAAGATGGAGTAGAGTTCCTGCAGAGGGACGTCCCATTGAGCCCTAGTCGCAACAGCACTCCCATCCCCTCCGACTAAGAAGCCCAGTGGTCTCAAATAAGACAACACTTCGGCCTAACCAAAATGTCCACTATGGCCCCAAAGAACAAATCAAAGAACAAAGAAAAGTACAGCACAGGACAGGCAGGCCCTTCGGCCCTCCAAGCCTGTGCCGACCATGCTGCCTGTCTAAACTAAAACCTTCTGCACTTCCTGGGTCCGTATCCCTCTATTCCCATCCTATTCATGTATTTGTCAAGATGCCCCTTAAATGTCACTATCGTCCCTGCTTCCACCATCTCCTCCGGCAGCGAGTTCCAGGCACCCACTACACTCTGTGTAAAAAAACGTGCCTCGTACATCTCCTCTAAACCTTGCCCCTCGCACCTTAAACCTATGCCCCCTAGTAATTGACCCCTCTACCCTGGGAAAAAGCCTCTGACTATCCACTCTGTCTATGCCCCTCGTAATTTTGTAGACCTCTATCAGGTCGCCCCTCAACCTCCATTGTTCCAGTGAGAACAAACCGAGTTTATTCAACTGCTCCTCATAGCTAATGCCCTCCATACCAGGCAACATCCTGGTAAATCTCTTCTGCACCCTCTCTAAAGCCTCCACATCCTTCTGGTAGTGTGGCAACCAGAATTAAACACTATACTCCAAGTGTGGCCTAACTAAAGTTCTATCTGTAACAACCACAGGTTCACCCTCGCAACATTGGATGCTACATTCAAACGGTGGAGTCAGGACGAGGCGACATTGACGGTTAGAGACATGCACACAGACAACAGATTTGCGACTGGAAGAACTCATAGATATGTTCCAACTACCTAAAGGGAATGAAATGAGATTTGTACCAGTCAAAAACTTCCTCCATAGGGAAACAATGACATACCCCGAGACACAAGGCACACGCTAGTCGAGGAACTGTTGGATGCGGGCGACCTAGGGAAGGGGAACTGTGGGGGCCTGCACGTACGACTGTCGGAAGACGTACACTCCACCCTGGGAGAGATAAGGAAAAAATGGGAGGAATAACTGGGCACAGGTGTGTGTGTGTGTGTGTGGTGGGGGGCGGACTCTGGATCGAAGCGCTGTGCAGGATGAGCTCCACCTCTCCATGCGCAGGGCTAAGCCTAATGCAGCTAAAGATGGTGCACAAAGCGCACCTAACCAGAACTCAAATAATCAGGTTCTTCCCTGAGGTAGAACAAAATGGTGCCAAGAAGGCTCGACCAACCACACCCACATGTTCTGGGCCTGCCCCAGACTTGTCAGGTTCTGGACGACCTTCTTTGAGGCAATGGTCAAGGTGGTAGGGGTGGAGTCATGTCCAAAAGTGGAGATCTTAGGGGATTTCAGATAATCCAGAACTATTCATAGGGAGGGGGGCCGTCCCCTAACCTTTGCCTCCCTAATCGCCCGGCTGGCGATCGGCAGCATCACCCAAAGCTTCAGACTGGTTGTCCGATTTGTCGTAATTCCTCCAACTGGAAATGCTAAAATTCGCCATCCGTGGGTCGGAAGAGGTGTGGAAGCCATTCACCAACTTGTTCCAAGGACGGTTCATAGCCAGCAACTAGTAGAGCGGAGGAGGAAGGTGGGGGGGGTTGGGGGTGGGGATTGGGAGGGGACGTGGGGACAGACGAGCCACAGATCGTAAAGGAAAGGGAAAGGGGGGGCAAATGCCCATAAAAAAGACCGTGGGACAAAAGGGGCATAGCCGAAGGGGACGGCCCAAGAGCAAGCAGAAAACCGGAGGGAGCAGCAATACACTGGGGAATAAAATCTAGGGCCTACCCTGGGCAGTGCAAATAAGGCAGATCGGTCAAATGGGGCCTGCAGCCTACAGAGGCAGTGTGTGTGGGGGGGGGGGGGGGGGGGGGCCGGGGCCGGGGGGGGGGGGGGGGGACAAACAGGTGGATGTAAATATTCATACTGATCCTTGTTTGTTTGTGTTTTGTTTTTCTCGTTTTTTGGTCTATCTCTCTTTTGCAATTATAATTTCTCCTTAGTTGCTTTTGTTTGATATCATGTGCGGTTATGACACTTGTAATTTAACGTACAGACTGAAACATGTAATATAAACATGTGAAAGTCAATAAAAACATTTAATAAAAAGACAAGCTTAAAGGCTTTGTGCCTTAACACGCAGAGCATTTTCAATAAAGGGGATGAACTAATCGCACAAATAGATGTAAATGGTATGATATATTCAGGATTACGGAGACATGGCTGCAGGGTGACCAGGGATGGGAACTAAATGTCCAGGGGCATTCAGTAGTTAGGAAGGGCAGATGAAAAGACGTTGCATTGCAGGGTAAAGAGGAAATTAACTCAACAGAGAGGGAGGATATTAGTTCTGACAATGTGGAATCTGTATGGGTAGAGCTGAGAGACACCAAAGGGCAAAAAACATTAGTTGACATTGTGTACAGACCCCCAAACTGCAGGTGTGATATTGGTAATGGCATTAAACATAAAATTAGAGATGCAGTAAAGGAACATCTGTAATTATGGGTGATTTTAATCTGCATATATATTGGGCAAATCAAATTAGCCAAAATACCTTAAGAGAGGCAATTCCTGGAATTTCTGTGGGATGGTTT
The DNA here is from genome assembly GCF_047496885.1 of Scyliorhinus torazame. Taxonomy (NCBI): domain Eukaryota; kingdom Metazoa; phylum Chordata; class Chondrichthyes; order Carcharhiniformes; family Scyliorhinidae; genus Scyliorhinus; species Scyliorhinus torazame. Next base: position 53,579,921 of record NC_092721.1, read on the forward strand.
TCTGGACCAATGTGTTGATGAACCAACTAGAGAACAGCCCATCCTAGACTGGGTACTGTGTAATGAAAACAGAATTATTGGCAATCTAGTTGCGCGAAACCCCTTGAGGATGAGCTACCATAATGTGGTAGATTTTTCATCAAGATGGAAAGTGAAGTCGTTGATTTTGAAACTACGATTCTGAATCTTAATAGAACATAGAACATAGAACGATACAGCGCAGTACAGGCCCTGCGGCCCACGATGTTGCACCGAAACAAAAGCCATCTAACCTACACTATGCCATTATCATCCATATGTTTATCCAATAAACTTTTAAATGCCCTCAATGTTGGCGAGGTAGGGCATTCCACGGCCTCACTACTCTTTGTGTAAAGAACCTACCTCTGACCTCTGTCCTATATCTATTACCCCTCAGTTTAAAGCTATGTCCCCTCGTGCCAGCCATTTCCATCCGCGGGAAAAGGCTCTCACTGTCCACCCTATCTAACCCCCTGATCATTTTGTATGCCTCTATTAAGTCTCCTCTTAACCTTCTTCTCTCTAACGAAAACAACCTCAAGTCCATCAGCCTTTCCTCATAAGATTTTCCCTCCATACCAGGCAACATCCTGGTAAATCTCCTCTGCACCCGCTCCAAAGCCTCCTTCCTATAATGCGGTGACCAGAACTGTACGCAATACTCCAAATGTGGCCGTACCAGAGTTTTGTACAGCTGCAACATGACCTCCTGACTCCGGAACTCAATTCCTCTACCAATAAAGGCCAACACTCCATCGGCCTTCTTCACAACCCTATCAACCTGGGTGGCAACTTTCTGGGATCTATGTGCATGGACACCTAGATCCCTCTGCTCATCCACACTTCCAAGAACTTTACCATTAGCCAAATATTCCTCATTCCTGTTATTCCTTCCAAAGTGAATCACCTCACACTTCTCTACATTAAACTCCATTTGCCACCTCTCAGCCCAGCTCTGCAGCTTATCTATATCCCTCTGTAACCTGCTACATCCTTCCACACTGTCGATAACACCACCAACTTTAGTATCGTCTGCAAATTTACTCACCCACCCTTCTGCGCCTTCCTCGAGGTCATTGATAAAATTGACAAACAGCAACGGCCCCAGAACAGATCCTTGTGGTACGCCACTTGTAACTGAACTCCATTCTGAACATTTCCCATCAACCACCACCCTCTGTCTTCTTTCAGCTAGCCAATTTCTGATCCACATCTCTAAATCACCCTCAATCCCCAGCCTCCGTATTTTCTGCAATAGCCTACCGTGGGGAACCTTATCAAACGCTTTACTGAAATCCAAATACACCACATCAACTGCTCTACCCTCGTCTACCTGTTCAGTCACCTTCTCAAAGAACTCGATAAGGTTTGTGAGGCATGACCTACCCTTCACAAAGCCATGCTGACTATCCCTGATCATATTATTCCTATCTAGATGATTATAAATCTTGTCTCTTATAATCCCCTCCAAGACTTTACCCACTACAGACGTGAGGCTCACTGGTCTATAGTTGCCGGGGTTGTCTCTGCTCCCCTTTTTGAACAAAGGGACCACATTTGCTATCCTCCAGTCCTCTGGCACTATTCCTGTAGCCAATGATGACATAAAAATCAAAGCCAAAGGTCCAGCAATCTCTTCCCTAGCCTCCCAGAGAATCCTAGGATAAATCCCATCAGGCCCCGGGGACTTATCTATTTTCATAAAGAACACTATGAAGATATGAGCCGTGAGTTGGCTTTGATCGGTTCGGGAACGTTACTTAAAGGGGTGGCAGTGAACAGGCAATGGCAAAAATTCAAGGAGCTCATGGGGGAACTGCAACAATTGTTTATTCCTGTCTGGCACGAAAATAAAACGGGAAAGGTGGCCAATCCATGGCTTACCAGGAAAATTAGAGACAGTATTCGATACAAGAAAGAAGCATATAAATTGGCCAAGAAAAACAACAGCTCTGAGGATTTGGAGCAGTTTAGAATTCAGCAAAGAAGGACCAAGGGATTGATTAAGAAAGGGAAAATAGAGTACGAGAGTAAGTTTGCAGGGAACATACAAACTGACTGTAAAGGTTTCTCTAGGTACGTGTATCATAGAATCATAGAATTTACAGTGCAGAAGGAGGCCATTCGGCCCATTAGGTCTGCACCGACCCTTGGAAAGACCAGACCACATAAGCTTATGCCTCCACCCTATCCCCACAACCCAGCAATCCCACCAACCCTTTTGGAAATGAAGGGCAATTTATCATGGCCAATCCACCTAACCTGCACATCTTTGGACTGTGGGAGGAAACCGGAACACCCGGAGGAAACCCACGCAGACACGGGGGGGGAACGTGCAAACTCCGCACAGACAGTGACCCAGCGGGGAATCGAACCTGGGACCCTGGAGTTGTGAAGCAATTGTGCTAACCACTGTGCTACCATGTTGCCCAAGGAACAAGATTGAAGGGAAAAAGATTGGTGAAAACAAATGTAGGTCCCCTACAGTCAGAAACATGGGAATATATAATCGGGGACAAAGAAATAGCTGAGCAACTAAATACATACTTTGGTTCTGTCTTCACAAATTAGGCACAAATCACATACCAGAAACGTCGGGGAATGCAGGGTTTTGTGAGAGAAGAAGTGAAGATCAATATTATAGAGAAATGCTGTTGGGGAAACTGATGGGATTGAAGGCTGCTAAATCCGCCAAGCCTGATAATCTAAATCCCAGATTACTTAAGGAAGTGGCTCTAGAAATAGTAGATGTACTGGTGGTCATCTTCCAGGATTCTGTAGACTTTGGAAGAGTTTCTGCAGATTGGAGAGTAGCTAATGTAATTCCACTATTTAAAAAGGGAGGGAGAGAGAAAACAGGGAATTATATAGCAGTAACCCGGACATCGGTAGTGGGGGAAATTCTAGAATCCATTATCAAAGATTTTGTAATTGAGCACTTTGAAAACAGTGGCAGGATCGGACAGAGTCAGCGTGAATTTATAAAGGGATAATAGGAGGATAGTGCACCGAGACAGACGATGACAAATTGCAAACAAGTGCAAGAAAACCTTATGTACTGTACAACAACTAACACGAAGTGCAATGCATATAAAACTGAAAATGCAACTAAAAATATTTCAGAAAAAAAACTGGCATACAGGAAACAAAGAGTAGGAATTAACCGGTCTTTTAAAATTGACAGGCAGTGACTAGTGGGGTATTGTAGAAGCCAGGTATTTCGAATACAACTAGTATAGGTAAAAGATAGCTGTTTAAGCATAAATATTAAGCCCCAGTTTTAAATACTCATTTAAAAAGGGAGGTGGTGTAGCTCTGTTATTTAAGGATGATATCCGGGCAACAGTAAGGGATGACATCGGTGCTATGGAGGATAAGGTTGAATCCATTTGGGTGGAAATCAGGAATAGTGAGGCAAAAAAGTCACTGATAGGAGTAATCTGTAGGCCACCAAATAGTAACATTATGGTGGGGCAGGCAATAAACAAAGAAATAACAGATGCATGTAGAAATGGTACAGCAGTTATCATGGGGGATTTTAATCTACATGTTGATTGGTTTAACCAGGTCGGTTAGGGATCCTCTCGGAAGGAGCAATCACAATATGGTGGAATTGAAAATACAGATGGAGGGTGAGAAGGTAAAATCAAGCACTAGTGTTTTGTGCTTAAACAAAGGAGATTACAATGGGATGAGAGAAGAACTAGCTAAGGTAGACTGGGAGCAAAGACTTTTTAGTGAAACAGTTGAGGAACAGTGGAGAACCTTCCAAGTGATTTTTCACAGTGCTCGGCAAAGGTTTATACCAACAAAAAGGAAGGACGGTAAAAAGAGGGAAAATCGACCGTGGATATCTGAGGAAATAAGGGAGAGTATCAAATTGAAGGAAAAAACATGCAAAGTAGCAAAGATCAGTGGGAGACTAGAGGACTGGGAAATCTTTAGGGGGCAACAGAAAGCTACTAAAAAAGCTATAAAGAAGAGTAAGATAGATTATGAGAGTAAACTTGCTCAGAATATAAAAACAGATAGTAAAAGTTTCTACAACTACATAAAACAAAAAAAGAGTGGCTAAGGTAAATATTGGTCCTTTAGAGGAGATTAAATCTCTCCTTTAGGGAGATTTAATAATGGGAGATGAGGAAATGGCTGAGGAACTGAACAGGTTTTTTGGGTCGGTCTTCACAGTGGAAGACACAAATAACATGCCAGTGACTGATGGAAATGAGGCTATGACAGGTGAGGACCTTGAGAGGATTGTTATCACCAAGGAGGTAGTGACGGGCAAGCTAATGGGGCTAAAGGTAGACAAGTCTCCTGGACCTGATGGAATGCATCCCAGAGTGCTAAAAGAGATGGCTAGGGAAATTGCAAATGCACTAGTGATAATTGACCAAAATTCACTAGACTCTGGGGTGGTCCGGGCGGATTGAAAATTAGCAAACGTGACACCACTGTTTAAAAAAGGAGGTAGGCAGAAAACGGGTAATTATAGGCCAGTGAGTTTAACTTCGGTAGTAGGGAAGATGCTGGAATCTATCATCAAGGAAGAAATAGCGAGGCATCTGGATGGAAATTGTCCCATTGGACAGATGCAGCATGGGTTCATAAAGGGCAGGTCGTGCCTAACTAATTTAGTGGAATTTTTTGAGGACATTAACAGTGCGGTAGATAACGGGGAGCCAATGGATGTGGTATATCTGGATTTCCAGAAAGCCTTTGACAAGGTGCCACACAAAAGGTTGTTGCATAAGATAAAGATGCATGGCATTAAGGGGAAAGTAGTAGCATGGATAGAGGATTGGTTAATTAATAGAAAGCAAAGAGTGGGGATTAATGGGTATTTCTCTGGTTGGCAATCAGTAGCTAGTGGTGTCCCTCAGGGATCAGTGTTGGGCCCACAACTGTTCACAATTTACATAGATGATTTGGAGTTGGGGACCAAGGGCAATGTGTCCAAGTTTGCAGACGACACTAAGATAAGTGGTAAAGCAAAATGTGCAGAGGATACTGGAAGTCTGCAGAGGAATTTGGATAGGCTAAGTGAATGGGCTAGGGTCTGGCAGATGGAATACAATGTTGACAAATGTGAGGTTATCCATTTTGGTAGGAATAACAGCAAAAGGGATTATTATTTAAATGATAAAATATTAAAACATGCTGCTGTGCAGAGAGACCTGGGTGTGCTCGTGCATGAGTCGCAAAAAGTTGGTTTTCAGGTGCAACAGGTGATTAAGAAGGCAAATGGAATTTTGTCCTTCATTGCTAGAGGGATGGAGTTTAAGACTAGGGAGGTTCTGCTGCAATTGTATAAGGTGTTAGTGAGGCCACACCTGGAATATTGTGTTCAGTTTTGGTCTCCTTACTTGAGAAAGGACGTACTGGCAGTGGAGGGTGTGCAGAGGAGATTTACTAGTTTAATTCCAGAGCTGAAGGGGTTGGATTACGAGGAGAGGTTGAGTAGACTGGGACTGTACTCGTTGGAATTTAGAAGGATGAGGGGGGATCTTATAGAAACATATAAGATTATGAAGGGAATAGATAGGATAGATGCGGGCAGGTTGTTTCCACTGGCGGGTGAAAGCAGAACTCGGGGGCATAGCCTCAAAATAAGGGGAAGTAGATTTAAGACTGAGTTTAGGAGGAACTTCTTCACCCAAAGGGTTGTGAATCTATGGAATTCTTTGCCCAGTGAAGCAGTAGAGGCTCCTTCATTAAATGTTTTTAAGATAAAGATAGATAGATTTTTGAGGAATAAAGGGATTAAGGGTTATGGTGTTCGGGCCGGAAAGTGGAGCTGAGTCCACAAAAGATCAGCCATGATCTCATTGAATGGTGGAGCAGGCTCGAGGGGCCAGGTGGCCTACTCCTGCTCCTAGTTCTTATGTTCTTATGTAATTTCAGCACTCATAAATTCAGGTCTTCAATAGATACATGAAACAGCATAAATTTCCATCATTGATTAAAACAGCACAGTTGCAAGACAATTTGACACTGCTTGTACTATTGTCAAGGACAAGGGCTGAGTTCCATGGCAACGATGTGGCAGGAGTCCAGTGCAAACAAACAAAGAACAAAGAACAAAGAAATGTACAGCACAGGAACAGGCCCTTCGGCCCTCCAAGCCCGTGCCGACCATACTGCCCGACTAAACTACAATCTTCTACACTTCCTGGGTCCGTATCCTTCTATTCCCATCCTATTCATATATTTGTCAAGATGCCCCTTAAATGTCCCTATCGTCCCTGCCTCCACTACCTCCTCCGGTAGTGAGTTCCAGGCACCCACTACCCTCTGCGTAAAAAACTTGCCTCGTACATCTACTCTAAACTTTGCCCCTCTCACCTTAAACCTATGCCCCCTAGTAATTGACCCCTCTACCCTGGGGAAAAGCCTCTGACTATCCACTCTGTCTATGCCCCTCATAATTTTGTATACCTCTATCAGGTCGCCCCTCAACCTCCTTCGTTCCAGTGAGAACAAACCGAGTTTATTCAATCGCTCCTCATAGCTTATGCCCTCCATACCAGGCAACATTCTGGTAAATCTCTTCTGCACCCTCTCTAAAGCCTCCACATCCTTCTGGTAGTGTGGCGACCAGAATTGAACACTATACTCCAAGTGTGGCCTAACTAAGGTTCTATACAGCTGCAACATGACTTGCCAATTCTTATACTCAATGCCCCGGCCAATGAAGGCAAGCATGCCGTATGCCTTCTTGACTACCTTCTCCACCTGTGTAGCCCCTTTCAGTGATCTGTGGACCTGTACTCCTAGATCTCTTTGACTTTCAATACTCTTGAGGGTTCTACCATTCACTGTATATTCCCTACCTGCATTAGCCCTTCCAAAATGCATTACCTCACATTTGTCCAGGTTAAACTCCATCTGCCATCTCTCCGCCCAAGTCTCCAGACAATCTAAATCCTGCTGTATCCTCAGACAGTCCTCATCGCTATCCGCAATTCCACCAACCTTTGTGTCGTCTGCAAACTTACTAATCAGACCAGTTACATTTTCCTCCAAATCATTTATATATACTACAAAGAGCAAAGGTCCCAGCACTGATCCCTGTGGAACACCACTGGTCACAGCCCTCCAATTAGAAAAGCATCCCTCCATTGCTACCCTCTGCCTTCTATGGCCTAGCCAGTTCTGTATCCACCTTGCCAGTTCACCCCTGATCCCGTGTGACTTCACCTTTTGTACTAGTCTACCATGAGGGACCTTGTCAAAGGCCTTACTGAAGTCCATATAGACAACATCTACTGCCCTACCTGCATCAATCATCTTAGTGACCTCCTCGAAAAACTCTATCAAGTTAGTGAGACACGACCTCCCCTTCACAAAACCGTGCTGCCTCTCACTAATACGTCCATTTGCTTCCAAATGGGAGTAGATCCTGTCTCGAAGAATTCTCTCCAGTAATTTCCCTACCACTGAAGTAAGGCTCACCGGCCTGTAGTTCCCGGGATTATCCCTGCCACCCTTCTTAAACAGAGGAACAACATTGGCTATTCTCCAGTCCTCCGGGACATCCCCTGAAGACAGCGAGGATCCAAAGATTTCTGTCAAGGCCTCAGCAATTTCCTCTCCAGCCTCCTTCAGTATTCTGGGGTAGATCCCATCCGGCCCTGGGGACTTATCTACCTTAATATTTTTTAAGACACCCAACACCTCGTCTTTTTGGATCACAATGTGACCCAGGCTATCTACACCCCCTTCTCCAGACTCAACATCTACCAATTCCTTCTCTTTGGTGAATACTGATGCAAAGTATTCATTTAGTACCTCGCCCATTTCCTCTGGCTCCACACATAGATTCCCTTGCCTATCCTTCAGTGGGCCAACCCTTTCCCTGGCTACCCTCTTGCTTTTTATGTAAGTGTAAAAAGCCTTGGGATTTTCCTTAACCCTATTTGCCAATGACTTTTCATGACCCCTTCTAGCCCTCCTGACTCCCTGCTTAAGTTCCTTCCTACTTTCCTTATATGCCACACAGGCTTCGTCTGTTCCCAGCCTTTTAGCCCTGACAAATGCCTCCTTTTTCTTTTTGACGAGGCCTACAATATCATTCGTCATCCAAGGTTCCCGAAAATTGCCGTATTTGTCTTTCTTCCTCACAGGAACATGCCTGTCCTGTATTCCTATCAACTGACACTTGAAAGCCTCCCACATGTCAGATGTTGATTTGCCCTCAAACATCCGCCCCCAATCTATGCTCTTCAGTTCCCGCCTAATATTGTTATAATTAGCCTTCCCCCAATTTAGCACATTCATCCTCGGACCACTCTTATCCTTGTCCACCAGTACTTTAAAACTTACTGAATTGTGGTCACTGTTACCGAAATGCTCCCCTACTGAAACATCTACCACCTGGCCGGGCTCATTCCCCAATACCAGGTCCAGTACCGCCTCTTCCCTAGTTGGACTGTTTACATATTGTTTTAAGAAGCCCTCCTGGATGCTCCTTACAAACTCTGCCCCGTCTAAGCCCCTGGCACTAAGTGAGTCCCAGTCAATATTGGGGAAGTTGAAGTCTCCCATCACCACAACCCTGTTGTTTTTACTCTTTTCCAAAATCTGTCTACCTATCTGCTCCTCTATCTCCCGCTGGCTGTTGGGAGGCCTGTAGTATACCCCCAACATTGTGACTGCACCCTTCTTATTCCTGATCTCTACCCATATAGCCTCACTGCCCTCTGAGGTGTCCTCTCGCTGTATAGCTGTGATACTCTCCTGAACAAGTAGCGCAACTCCGCCTCCCCTTTTACATCCCCCTCTATCCCGCCTGAAACATCTAAAACCTGGAACGTTTAGCTGCCAATCCTGCCCTTCCCTCAACCAGGTCTCTGTAATGGCAACAACATCATAGTTCCAAGTAGTAATCCAAGCTCTAAGTTCATCTGCCTTACCCGTAATGCTCCTTGCATTAAAACATATGCACTTCAGGCCACCAGACCCGCTGTGTTCAGCAACTTCTCCCCGTCTGCTCTGCCTCAGAGCCACACTGTCCATATTCCCTAGTTCTCCCTCAACGCTCTCACCTTCTGACCTATTGCTCCCGTGCCCACCCCCCTGCCATACTAGTTTAAACCCTCCAGTTTGCAGTTTGTAAGAGCATTGAATCAAATATATATTTGATTCAGCTTTCTCAATATGAAGTCTCCATTGTTACATTAGCCAAGCTAGCTTAAAACCAGTTTATTGCTGGTAAAGATTAGCAGAATATCACATTCCATAACATGCAGACATGAAACAATTAAAAGCTAATGTTGCACATTGAAGATGGATGGCTTGCCATCAAATCAAATGTGTTTGAGTCTAACCCAAACCAATTAGGATTATATTGGGGTGTGATTAGATGACTTAAGACAGATATGAAAGTGTATAACTGAAAAGTTTCCACCCGCCATTTTAGTCTTTTTCGGGGTGTTAGTCTGTGTCAGTGATGTAGTCTGTTAATTCTGTCTTTAATTCTCTTAGTCTGTCTGTTTAGTAAGTCTGTCCTTAATAGTCTGTCTGTCTTTAATTTTGGGGGTTCTGTCTTTGATTCTTTAAGTCTGGTTAGTCAGTCTGTCAGTCTGTTAGTCTGTTTAGTACTTTGAGTTTGAGTTTAGCTGAAGATTAGCTCTCTCTCTCTCTCTTCATGTTTCATTTCCAGACTTTGACCTTTCAAAAGTTACTTTCGAGCTGTCTGCCTAAGCAAGAAGATAATGTCTGTAATTCTCTGAAAGCTTCAAATTGTCTACGAATTGCCTTTTAAATGACTTTCAAATTGTAATCAAGCAACTACAAATAAAACAATTCTTTTTGATACCTGAGAAGTTTTAACTTAAATTTCTGTTGAGTCCCAGTAATCGCAAAGTGCTACTGGTAACCGAATAGTAGAAATAATATAAATTCCTTCAACTTTACACAGTCGAATAATAGTAGGAATCCAACAACTTGGCGTAGTCCAAAAATATTATTAGATCTTTCAACTTGTCGTAGTGCGCCAGGACTTTGATTCATCAACTAAGCTTCCCCCAACTTGGCGTAGTTCGGCAGGTTAAGATCCTTCAAATTAAAGATTCAACAGGTACCACAGGGATTGGTGCTAGAACCCCAGCTATTCACAAGATATATTAATGATTTGGATGAGGGAACAATATGTAATATCTCCAAATTTGCAGATGACACCAAGTTAAGTGGGAAGGTGAGCTGTGAGGAGGATTCAGAGATCCTTCAGTGATTTGGACAAGTTGAGTGAGTAGGTGAGTAGGTGAGTGAGATGCAGTAAAATCGGGCAAATGCAAAGTTATTCACTTTGGTAGAAAAAATGAGGAGGCAGGGTATTATCTGAATGGCCATAAATTAGGAGAGGGGAATGTGCACCGAGACCTGTGTGTCCTCGTACACCAGTCACTGAAGGAAAGCACGCAGGTACAGGAGACGGTAAAGAAGGCATACTGGCCTTCATTGTGAGAGGATTCGAGTACAGGAACAGGGATGTCTATCTTGCAGCAATTATATAGGGCCTTGCTGAAGCCACACCTGGAATATTGTGTGCAGTTCGGGTATCCTTATCTGAGGAAGGATGTTCTTGCTGCAGAGGGAATGTAGTGAAGGTTTATTAGACTGATACCTGGAATGGCAGGAGTGCTGTACGAGGAGTGATTGAATTGGTTAGGATTGTATTCGCTGCAGCACCTATCTGAGGTGCTGGTAAAGTTAGACACTCCTGTTAATTTGTTAGATTTTTATTATTTTCTCATTGTTTCAATAAGTCTGACATTTGAAGACTAGAATAACTTGGTATTTTTGTGAGAGTTACTCTACAAACTGTTTAAGACAAAGGATATACTAATAGCTGATGTATTTTTGTTATTCTAGGCTTGTTACGAAACTCCCCTAGATATCAAGTTTAGGTAAAACACTCTCGCGTGTCGAGACCTACAGAAAAAATATATGGCCCAAACATTTCACCCGTCTGGCACGCGTTCTCGGTGGGCAATCTGCCCTGGAGCACAATTACACACTGGCTAGTCAATCAACAGCAATCCAAAGTGAAACGTGCCCTGTGAAAGGCTAAGCACTGGCAGGGAAGGTGCGAAGAGGGTATGCACTATGAAAAGTTAACCTCAGGGGGACAATCACCGCGGAACTTCTTCAGGGAACTGCTGACCTGTAAAAAGAAAAATCAGTGGAAAAACCGTGCACAGAGCTCAGTTCCCGAGCATGCTGGTTTAAACCGGCTGGAACTTTGTCACACTGCACACACATTCACCATGATTTGCCAATAAACTGCATCTCAAGCTCCTCGCCCACATGTTTCTATGCCGAGGTAAGTTTCACATATGTATTACAGCATTTCTTTCCTCAGTGTTGCAGATATTATTTTTTCTCCCTTGAAAAGTATTCCCTCTTTTACATGATATTCCTCACAGAAGTTCCAGTACTCTAGTCCAGCACAAGGTGCTCTACTTCGATTTGTGGCCAACTATTTTGCACAATTTCCTGCAGTTTAATCAGGGTGGTATCATTCTTGGTCACTTCCCTGATCTCATCTAGTTTGGTTCGTCACAGGTAGTTCTTTGTCTGCATGTGAACCTCTGCCTCCCTTTCTTTGTGGTCTTCATCTGTGCTGGGTAGGCATGCATATGATAGAGTGTCTGCAAGTGCCTGGATTCTATTTGAAATGAAATGAAATGAAAATCGCTTATTGTCACAAGTAGGCTTCAATTAAGTTACTGAGAAAAAACCCTAGTCGCCACATTCCGGCGCCTGTTCGGGGAGGCTGTACGGGAATTGAACCGTGCTGCTGGCCTGCTAGGTCTGTAATCTAGGTAGTAATCTTTGGATTTTTGGTGCAGCACAGTTCAAGGGCTTTTTAAGTACAGACTCCTAGGCTTATGATCAGACTTTGCCATGGACAAACTGGTGGAAGTTTCTAGGCCAACCACAATTGCTGGCATTTCTTTCTTTATTTGGGAATACCTCTGCAGTGTTTCAGCTATTGGTCGGCATTCTCCGACACTGCGCCGGGTCGGGAAATCCCTGGGGGGAGGCACAAATCCCGCCCCGCCGCTGCGACGCTGGCTGCCCTATTCTCCAACGCTGTTTTTCGGGTCCAACGGGATTCCCACTACGCCGGTCGGGGGCCGTTGACAGCACCACCCCCCCCCCCCGCAATTCACCGGGCCCCGATGGGCCGAGTGGCCATCCAGTTTTGGCCAGTCCTGCAGGCGTGAATTACTCGCACGCACGGCAGGACCTGACAGGTAAGTGTGCGGGGATGGTTCTGGGGGGGCGGGACCCCCACGGTGGCCTGGCCCGCGATCGAGGCCTACCGATCCTGCGGGCGGGCTGTTTCCGTGAGGGCCTTCTTTCCTCCACGCCGGGCCCCTGTAGGGCTCTGCCATATTGCCCGGGGGCTGGCGCGGAGAAGAGAACCCCTGCACATGCGCGGAAATACGGCGGCCGGATTGTGCATGCACAGAAATATGGCGGCCGGTCTGCTCATGCACAAGATCATGCCGGCCGTTCTGCGCATGCGCGAACTCACCCCGGCCCTTCGCCGCCGGCTGGAGCAGCGTCAATCACTCTGGCGTCAACCTAGACCCCAAACATTTGGAGAATTCCTCACTTTCGGGGGCTGTTGACGCCGGAGTGGTTGCCGCTGGTTTTCCCGCCGGCATGGGGACTTAGTCCCCAGAAGGGAGAATCCCGTCCATTGTTTTTGAAACAAATGGCCATTAGAGGTTCATTTTGCATGAGAACAGCTCCGAGACCGCTTTTGAAGTATCCACTGATATCTTGATTGGCTGACTGACATCGTAATGCTTCAACATTGGTTTCCGAGGACAGATCACCATGGCCCAAAACCCTTTCAAGTCTTTCTTACATTCTGAGGTGGGATGTTCACGCTGCTTCAATTTTACTCTGACCCGGCTCCAGTTAGAAGAACATGTCCCAAGTACTTGATTTCATGAAGACCTATTTTGCACATTACCTTCTTTAGTTTAAGTTCCTTTCTTTAGCTCTTGCCAGCACCTTCCTCAGTCTGTGGTCATGTTCTTGCCGTGTGGCTCTCCAGACCGGCACATTGTCAACATAGGTTGCAATGTCCTCGAACTCTTCAAACAGTTGCTTCACTGTTCTGTGGAACACCTCAGGAGCTGAATTAATACCAGAACAATTGGATTTGTGTTTGTTGTCACATGCACCGAGGTACAGTGAAAAGTATTGTTCTGCGTACAGTCCTGACAAACCTTTCCATACATGAAAAACATCGGACGTACGACAGATACACAATGTAAATACATAGATACAGACATCAGGTGAAGCATACGGCATGGAACGATCAGTTCAGTGCATAAGAGGGTCATTCAGGGGTCTGGTGGTAACTGCGGGGAAGAATGTTTTTGAATCTGTTAGTTCATGTTCTCAGACTTTTTTATCTCATACCTGATGGAAGAAGTTGGAAGAGTGAATAGCCGGGGTGGGAGGAGTCTTTGATTATGCTGCCTGCTTTCCCAAGGCAGCAGGAGGTGTAGACAGAGGATGGGAGACGGGTTAGCGTCATGGACTGAGCTGTGTTCATGATTTTCTGTAGTTTCTTACGGTCTTGGGCCGAACAGTTGCAATATCAGGCTGTGAGGCAGCCAGATAGGATTCTTTCTATGATGCATCTGTAAAAAAGAGTCAATGTGGATCAATGCATTCTGGGAGTATGGAGTTGACGTGTCTCATGACCAACCTCTCAACGCACTTTTTAATGATGTCAAGGTCACCGGATGTTGAAGCACATTGCCTGGTTCATATTTGGCACCAGTATGATGATGGCCTTCTTGAAGCAGATGGGAACCTCAGAATGGAGTAGGGAGAGGTTGAAGATGTCCGCGAAGATACCCACCAGTTGGTTCCGTACTCTGTCAGGACCCGTTGCTTTCCGTGAGTTCATTTTCAAGAAGGCCGATCTGACTTTGCAGGCTGTGACCTGCAGGGTGTGTCCAAGGCTTCTGGAGCAGTTTGTCGCCCAAATGGTTTGCTGAAGATACAAAGATACCATGTGGAGTTTCCACATAATATTCATCTTTTATTGTCACAAGTAGGCTTACATTAACACTGCAATGAAGTTACTGTGAAAAGCCCCTAGTCGCCACATTCCAGCGGCTGTTCGGGTAATGAGCCGGCATTATTCTCCCCGTGTCTGCATGGTTCTCACTCCCACAACCCAAAAAGATGTGCAGGACAGGTGAATTGGCCATCCTAAATTGGAAAAAAAAATTGGGTACTGTAAAAAAATTTACCTTCTTCCAGCTTGACCTGCCAGAAGCCTGAACTCAAGATCCTGGACTGGACTCACATCGATTGATTATGGGGGAAGATTTCAACACGGTCCTGGTTCCAAGGCTGGATCGGACGAGTGCCAGGTCTGGGAAGGTATCAGCTATGGCAAAGGAGTTGCGGGGTTTATGGAGCGCATGGGGGGTGGGGGTGGAGGGGGAGGGGTGGGGGTGGGGGGGGTTGAACCGTGGAGATTTGGGAGGCCAAGGAGTGAGGAGTTTTCATTTTACTCCCATGTGCACAAGGTATATTCCCGGATAGACTTCTTTGTGTTGGACAAAATGCTGCTGGTTGAGGTGGTAGATGCTGAATATTCAGCAATTGTGGTGTCAGATCACACGCCACACTGGGTAGACCTGCAAGTTAACAAAGGAAAGGGCCAGCACCCACAGTGGAGGTTAGATGTGTGGGGCTGTTAGCGGAGGAGGAGATGGGCGAGTGGGTGAGGGAAGCCATTCGGGGATATATACCACACAGGTGAGGTTTCGGCTGGGGTGGTGTGGGAGGCACTGAAGGCAGTTATTAGGGGCGATACTCATCTCAATTCGGGCCCATAAGGAGAAGGCTGAGCGGGTGGAATTCGACAGGCGGGTAGGTGAAATTTTGCAGGTGGTCAGGAGGTATGCAGAGTCTCCGGATGAGGGGTTCCTGAAGGAGTGTCAGAGACTGTCCACAGGTAAGGCAGAGGGACAACTTAGGAGGGTAAAGGGGGCGGTGTATGAATATGGGGAAAAAGCCAGCAGGATGCTGCCGCATCAGCTGAGGAAACAGGAGGCGGTGAGAGAGATTGGAACAGTAAAAGATACAGGGGGGGAGGTGGTTTTGGATCCGGTGGGGGTGAATAAAGTGTTTTGGGAATTTTATAGTGGATTGTATGAATCGGAACCCCCCCAGCCGGGGAGGAGGGTATGAAGTGATTTCTGGGGGTCTGGAGTTTCCGAGGATAGATGTTGATAGGGTTGTGAAGAAGGCCTATGGAGTGTTGGCCTTTATTGGTAAAGGGATTGAGTTCCGGAGTCAGGAGGTCATGTTGCAGCTGTACAAAACTCTGGTACGGCCGCATTTGGAGTATTGCGTACAGTTCTGGTCACCGCATTATAGGAAGGACGTGGAGGCTTTGGAGCGGGTGCAGAGGAGATTTACCAGGATGTTGCCTGGTATGGAGGGAAAATCTTATGAGGAAAGGCTGATGGACTAGAGGTTGTTTTCGTTGGAGAGAAGAAGGTTAAGAGGAGACTTAATAGAGGCATACAAAATGATCAGGGGGTTAGATAGGGTGGACAGTGAGAGCCTTCTCCCGCGGATGGAAATTGCTGGCACGAGGGGACATAGCTTTAAACTGAGGGGTAATAGATATAGGACAGAGGTGAGAGGTAGGTTCTTTACGCAAAGAGTAGTGAGGCCGTGGAATGCCCTACCTGCAACAGTAGTGAACTCGCCAACATTGAGGGCATTTAAAAGTTTATTGGATAAACATATGGATGATAATGGCATAGTGTAGGTTAGATGGCTTTTGTTTCGGTGCAACATCGTGGGCCGAAGGGCCTGTACTGCGCTGTATCGTTCTATGTTCTATGAGTTGGTGGAGGGTTTGGGAGCCCCAATTGGGCTGGGGGAAGTGATCGACGGATTGGGGGCGATGCAATCGAGTAAGGCCTCGGGACCTAATGGATACCCGGTTGAGTTTTATAAAAGGTTTTCCAGGCTGTTGGGGCCGTATCTGGTGAAGACATTTAATGAGTCCAAGGAGCTGGGAGTGCTCCCCCCCAACGTTATCGCAGGCATCGATTTCCCTTATTTTGAAGCGGGATAAGGATCCGGAGAGTTGTGGGTCGTATAACCCAATCTCCCTGTTGAATGTGGATGCGAAATTGCTGGCAATGATCTTGGCCATGCGCATAGAGGATTGTGTTCGGGAGGTAATAGGGGAGGATCAGACGGGATTTGTGAAGGACCTGACGTCCAACATTAGGCGGCTCCTAAATGTAATAATGATGCCTGCGGAGGGGCGTGATGTCGAGGTGGTGGTGGTCATGGACGCAGAAAAAGCCTATGATCGGGTGGAGTGGAAGTACATGTGAGATGTCCTGGAAAGGTTTGGGTTCGGGCAGGGATTTG
This sequence comes from Scyliorhinus torazame, assembly GCF_047496885.1. Lineage (NCBI taxonomy): Eukaryota > Metazoa > Chordata > Chondrichthyes > Carcharhiniformes > Scyliorhinidae > Scyliorhinus > Scyliorhinus torazame. The sequence continues at coordinate 53,596,391 of NC_092721.1, forward strand.
TTGATTGGGTCCGGTTGCTAGAGCAGGCACCGGTGGCGAATGTAAGGACCAACCGGGTTCGATCAGAGTATTTTAGTCTGTGCAGGGCTCAAGGCAGGGGTGTCCACAAGGCAGGGAGATTGTCTATGAAATTGAGCTGTCGGTGGTTTCAGCATCTCCAATGTTGCATTTCGTTCACTTCTGACACGATTTCTTGTTTTTATGTTGCAGGATGACTGATATAACCATTATTGTAAACCAACTTTTTTCAGAACACAATGAAGCTTGATTTCATCCTACATTTACATGTGCTATATAACCTCTGAAACACAGGTCACGAGACCCCATGAAGTACTGAGTGTACCGTATTATTTATAATACTGGAGTCCACTACCCCAATCACTCTAATATCATGATAATAAGTGCCGCTTTAAAGAAAACTGCAGCGTGAGTAGTTAGTTCAGAGAGATAATGCATTGTCTTTTGTCATGTTGAATTTGCTTGGTTGTGGAGGCAAGAATTTACTTTTCAGAAAACGATCTGCCTATCGAGATCTAGATTTTTCATTCAATTTCAATTACATCCATTGGAACTAATTAGTCATTTACATCTGTTCTTTAAAAAAAAAACTTGATGAATTTTACCAGCTGCAAAATTGTAGTCAGAAACTATAAGAACATAAGAACTAGGAACAGGAGTAGGCCATCTGGCCCCTTGAGCCTGCTCCGCCATTTAATGAGATCATGGCTGATCTTTGTGGACTCAGCTCCACTCTCCGGCCCGTACACCATATCCACGAATCCCTTTATTCTTTAGAAAGGTATCTATCTTTTTCTTACAAACGTTTAAAGAAGGAGCCTCAACTGCTTCACCAGGCAAGGAATTCCAGAGATTCACAACCCTTTGGGTGAAGAAGTTCATCCTAAACTCGGTCTTAAATCTACTTCCCCTTATTTTGAGGCTATGCCCCCTAGTTCTGCTTTCCCCGACCAGTGGAAACAACCTGCCCGCATCTATCCTATCTATTCCCTTCATAATTTTATATGTCTCAATAAGATCCCCCCGCATCCTTCTAAACTCCAATGAGTACAGTCCCAGTCTACTCAACCTCTCGTCATAATCTAATCCCCTCAACTCTGGGATTAACCTAGTGAATCTCTTCTGCACTCCCTCCAGTGCCAATATGTCCTTTCACAGGTAAGGAGACCAAAACTGAACACAATACTCCAGATGTGGCCTCACCAACACCCTATACAATTGCAGCATAACCTCCCTAGTCTTGAACTCCATCCCTCTAGCAATGAAAGACAAAACTCGATTAGCCTTCTTAATCACCTGTTGCACCTGGCCACCAAATTTTTGCGACTCGTGCACCAGCACACCCAGGTCCCTCTGCACAGCAGCATGTTTTAACATCTTACCGTTTAAATAATAATCCATTCTGCTGTTATTCCTCCCAAAATGGATAGCCTCACACTTGGCACCATTGAATTCCAACTGCAAGACCCTAGCCCATTCACCTAACCTATCCAAATCCTTCTGCAGGCTTCCGGTATCCTCTGCACTTTTTGCTTTACCACTCATGTTAGTGTCGTCTGCAAACTTTGACACATTGCACTTGGTCCCCAACTCCAAATCATCTATGTAAATTGTGAACAACTGCGGGCCCAGCACTGATCCTTGAGGGACCCCACTAGGTTGCCAACCAGAGAAACACCCATTTATCCCCACTCTCTGCTTTCTGTTAGTTAACCAATCTTCTACCCATGCTACCACTTTACCCTCAATGCCATGCATCTTTAGTTTATGCAGCAACCTTTTGTGTGGCACCTTGTCAAAAGCTTTCTGGAAATCCAGATATACCACATCCATTGGCTCCCCGTTATCTACTGCACTGGTAACGTCCTCAAAAAATTGTACCAAATTAGTCAGACACGACCTACCCTTTGTGAACCCATGCTGCGTCTGCCCAATGGGACAATTTCCCTCCAGGTGCCCCGCTATTTCCTCCTTAATGATAGATTCCAGCATTTTCCCTACAACCGAAGTTAAGCTTACCGGCCTATAATTACCCGCTTTCTGCCGACCTCCTTTTTTAAACAGTGGTGTCACGTTTGCTACTTTCCAATCCTCTGGGACCACTCCATAGTCTAGTGAATTTTGATAAATTATCACTAGTGCGTTTACAATTTCCCTAGCCATCTCTTTTAACACTCTGGGATGCATCCCATCAGGGCCAGGAGACTTGTCTACCTTTAGCCCCATTAGCTTGCCCAATACTGCCTCCTTAGTGATTACAATCATCTCAAGGTCCTCACCTATCATATCTTTATTTCCATCAGTCACTGGCATGTTATTTGTGTCTTCCACTGTGAAGACTGACCCAAAAAACCTGTTCAGCTCCTCAGCCATTTCCCCATCTCCTATGCGGGGGAGGTGGGGTCAGGGTGTTGAGCTTGATGATCAGCCATGACCACAATAAATGGTGGAGCAGGCTCGAAGGGCCAAATGGCCTCATCCTGCTTCTATTTTGCATGTACAAAGTAACAAAATTTCCCAGAGTCGAAGGAACGAAAAGATCCATGATGGCACTTCACCTAGGAATTTTGGCAAATAAAGAACAAATCTTTTAAAATCATGAAAATAACATCTTACATGATGACTCCAATATTTTCTTTGGTGGTTTGATAGGACATTCTTTCACCTGGAAAACAAAAGCACAGCTTTTTTAAAAAATGACTTCTTATTTGGAGTTATTCAGGCCCACACTCAATGGTTCCAATGGCCTCCTTACATGCTATAAATGACTCAATGGTTGGGATTTAATGGCCAATCCCACAGCGGGATCTTGTGAACCCACCAACGGCGACCCCCCTCCCCCTGACTCCCCCCTGGGTTCCCCAGTGGTGGAGGGTGAGAATAACAGGAACCCTGTTAAAAGCAGTGGAACCGAAGATCCTGTCGCCAGTCAATGGAAGGCCACCTCTGCCGTGGCAAACACGCTGAGGTGGGTGCTTAAAATCCTGCCCAATGACTCTACCTTGGTAGTGTGATATTTTAGGATTGCCATATGAAAACATCCATGCACACATGCAGAAAGTAAGTTCTGCTTACAGCTGACTCCAATGATTGTATCTGGAAACAGCATGGCATTAAGATGATGGCCGGGATTTTCTTGCTCTGTCGTGGCGAGACCCACCATGGGGGTTTCAGCCACCCAGCCAAAGGTCTAGACAATCCCAGAGATGGGCTTTGCTGGGAAATCCCACCTGAGGGCTAAAATCAAACTCTACCAGGCCATTGTCTTTACAATCCTGCTGTATAGTGCATAATCCTGCAGCTGCTAAGGATACCACACCAAAGTTCTGGATTGCTTCCACTAAAGACACCTAAGGTCCATCATGAGAATTCCATGCCAGAACAAAATTGCAAACAACAATGTCCTCCATCTGTCTGACTCTGAGTCCACTTTCCAAGCATAATAGTTTAAACAAATAATATTTTAAAGCAGAGCAGTCTTCTCTTAAGACAAGGAAGAGATTTAACCAACCTAGTTGAAGCAGATATTTGAAGACATACAGCCAGATTCTGAAAGGGTTCCAACAGGAACCAAATCTGTTTTATAAAGCAAGTAATATTCTATGCCCTGCTAAATTTAAGTTGGATCAAGAGCTGTATGTTTCTTGGTGTTTAATGGGATATTGTATAGTTGTGTTAAGAGGTAATTGTAAGCTGTTCTTTTTGGGTGTGAAGTTAAAAGTTTAATATTGTATTTATAATAAAGTTTTGTTTCAGAGATACAAAAGCCCTATTTTTTCATGCAATCACTCCTGGAGTGAATCATTCTTTCTGCACAGTCTTAAAATAAACTAAAATATTGGGGTTTCGGTCCAGTATCCTAGCCACTGTTGGGGTCTGGTCTGGGATCGTAATAAAATAGCATTGAAAATAAAATAGATGAAAAGATACTGCAACCAGAAATGAAAAAGTACAATCTGATAGCCATTACAGACATATGGTTGCAGGATGACACATATTGGAACCTGAATATTGAAGGGCACGTAATGTTAGGAGGGACAGGAGGCCAGGGAAAGGCGGAAAGGTGGTTCTGCTAATTAATGATGGGATTTGCTAAGGGATGAGCTACGTTCAGTAAACCAGGATGTGGAAGAGATGTGGTATTAGATGAGAAATGATAAAGGTAAGAAGTCACTTGTGGGAGTGGTGTACAGGTCCCCTAATTCTAACTACATGCTAGGACAAAGTTTAAAGGAAAAAATAATAGGAGTTTGTCAGAAAAGTACAGCGATAATCAGCGGGGAGTTTAAACAACATTGGACTGGAAAAATCGGATGTGAAAAGGTAGTCTATATGAGGAGTTCATAGAATATTTTTGGGTGTCATGTGAGAGTACCTTTAAGAAATGGGTGTTTATTACTGCAGTGATGTCAGAGAGTGGGTGGAGCTGGGCTGTCTGTCAGCTTTTTACTTTCGCTTTAGTCTTTTGGCTGCAGGGTGGGTTTGGTTTCATTTTAGTTTTGGAGAAGCTGCAATCACAGCAGGATGTGTGTGGATCTCTGCAAGCTTATGAGTGTCCATTTGCTGATTTCAACGTGGTAACTGTTCTCAGTAGTGAAGTTAAGCCTGATGTCTTTCTGTAAAAAGGTGTTTTTAAGTCTTATGGATGTTAAAAGGAAAGCTTAAAGGATTACTTAGTATTGTCGTCTTTGGGGGTTGTATTTGAATTAATGGTTGCTAAGATGTTCACTGTATGTTTTGTTGCTAAATGTTTATTTCTTTGGTTGGCTCTGAATATGGCGGTCAATATGATCGCCTTTCTTAATTCTAATTACTTTTGCTCTAGAGTCGCCAGGTATCTTTCAATACCGCCACAAGGTTCAAACCGAATACTGGTCAAAGACGCAATACACCAGTTAGTTAGTTCAAAGTCAAATGCTTATTTATTTACACACACAGTTAAATATGCTCATGCACAAATACTACAGACTAAACTATCGCTACTGCTAAAGCCTATACTTAGCTTCGGGCACCCACTCAGTCAGAGGAACAATGACCGTTGTTCAGTTCTGAGGTTGCTGGGGTGGAACTGGTACGGGATAACAGCTAAGGTCGTCTGTCTGGTAGCGTGCGTTGACCTTGGACTTACTTGTTTCTGGTGCAGCTGTTGGACAGGTCTCTCCTCGGTGAGAGCCGGATCCAAGAGAACGATTCTCTCTTGGGGGCTCCTTCTTATACCCAAAGGGGCTTCGCGCTCTTTTGGGCGGGCCTTGAACTTGGCCCCAATCAATTGGGCCGCTTCTCGATCGTTCCTATCGATTTCATCCAATAAAGGGGTGGGTGCCCTGATGGCTGGGCGTGTCCTAGTTGGCCATTGGCCTGCTTTGTTCTGGTCTCCTCTGGCGCCGGGGTGTTTGCCTCAGTATCGGTTACTCAAATGTTACTCTTTTGTTCCCGGAGATGGGCAATTAGTGTGCTAATGGGCCTACAGTTTTGGTCTTGTCTGGGAGCTGTGGCTCCAATAAACAGACAAACCTGCTTGTTTTCTCAGTATTGTCCATTTTCCCTGCAATCTTTGCAAAGTGTCCATTTTGTAATTGGGAAGTGGCCATCCCAGATGGCTACACACCCTCCTTGTGATCCTCAACGCGAAGCTGACCAAGCTGGGCACCCATAAGCACTTCACGGGCTCTACACTGCCCTATCCTATGAATCACAATTTTTTACCTAAAATCATTTTACATACATACATCATTATAAAACTCTACGAGGCGCTATGGCATTCAGGCATCTAACTGTCCTCAATAAACTATCCTCACTCAAACAATCAAAAATAATCTACAACACTTTAAACTGTACAAATAGCAGCAACACAAGTTTCTCTGGCTTGGCAGTCAAGCACAGAGGTTTACATTTCTTTATTGAACGAACAAAACACACAAAAAGAAAAACGGATGCACTTCAATTCACTCGAAGGGTTGGGGGGTTTGGTGAAGTCTGAAAATAGGGGACCTAAACGTGTATACTGGGGTGCGAGAGCGGGAGGCTCTCCTTCGCCATTTTCTGAGTCTAAGTGTTTGCACTGCACTGCAGAGTATCGCCAGTACTAAGAGTGACTCTACTATGTAAGATAGTGAATACTAGGTTATATACTTGTCACACCAGGTCGGAGTATCAGTAACTGTCTCGGGGTTAACTATCTCGGGGTACAGTGTATGGCAGGGATGAGAATCATTCACGGCCTGTGTGGTAGGGGTCAGGGGGTAGCGTCCGCCCGCAACTGAAGGGATCCCGCTAAGATCCAGGTGAAAAACATGAAGGTTGTCTTCATCTTTCCTGTTGTCGGTCTTCTTCTTTTTCTTCCTCTAGGGTTCCTGAGGTTCCGGAGTTCTATGGACACAAGCATAATATCTGTTATTATCTTGCTTAAGATCTCGTAAGTCTGTCTGTCTGTCCTTTGAGCCAATTGCCCATTATGATTGGTCACCATCTGTGACTCCCTCATTTTTTTTTTTTTTAAACCAAATCTTTGGACAAGACATCCGAGAAAAAAATACTGACACAGTGCGAGCCATCTCACAGCCTGTGCGATCTACCATCCTAGTGCTGAGGATGTAAATAGCATACGGAAGCAACCTAAGGGTCGCCAGAAACAAACAAAAGAATTTTGAACGTAACGAGCCAAAATGGGGTGTGTATGGGCCGCGGCAGGTAAGCAATGGGTGGAATCCCCGGGTAGGATGGTGATCAGTGCCGTTTGTGCTCTACCTGAGCGTAGCTGACCAAAGGGGGGCCCTCAGGCAGGGCGGGGACCAGTGCCGTTTCTCAACTGCCTGAGCGACCGGCAAGAACGGGTAAGAATGTGGTCGTCATGGGGGCTGCCTCTCGTGATCGAATCAGAAGAGTAGCTGTGAGTGGTGTCTGTCGACAAACTAGTTCTTCTGAACGGTTGTCTGTTGACAAACTTGTTCCATTAACAGCCATTGGGCGTCAAAATGGTAGTGGCGTGGGGCCATGGAAAATTTTTCAATCGCAAACAACAAACATGTACATTAAACAAACAAACAACATATCTCTCCATTGGTTCCTTTTTGCCATCATCTGGACACCTCATTGCTCAGTAGCGAACAGGGCCGCAAAGGGATTCGTTTGGTGGGAGTCAGACTCTATGTCATCATCTTCTCCCGGTTGCCATACTCTTGACTGGAGTAGTTTGGCTAAAGCTGCTTGGGGCGAATTGGGGTTCATCTCATCATTCCGGATGAGCCTGAACAAATTGTCTCGGTGCCAGAATCGCCTGTCGAGGTTGGAGCTACTAGGTTTTAATCCGTAATCGTCGGTCGGTGGGTCTGGGTCAGGGGCCTTGATGTACCTGATTTCGAAGGGGTCACTGGAATCATGCTTGAATTCGCTGGGAGTGGGGCCTGGTGCAGGGGTATAATCATAACGTGGTGTGCTGTGGCTGTCGTCATTGCTATCGCCACCACTGTCGCTGCTGGTTGAAGGAAGGGAGAAGCGGAGTCGTGCCTCTGGGGGTGGAGTTGAAGATGTGTCTGAGGACGGGCTGGACTGGGGGAGGGTAGGAATGCGTCATCTGTGGGCGGGGCGTGCTCGTCTGCTGCTGCGAGCGAGGTGTGGTGTGCATGGTTGTTCTGCGAGCCATAAGCCTTAAATTGGTTTCTGTGAATCTTGCCGTTGGGATATTATCTTGTATACCGAGGGGCTGACTTTGTCCGAAATAGTGTACGGTCCGGAAAATTTGGGGGAAAGGAATGAACTGGGGTTGTATAAGGAAAGCATCACTTGCTGCCCGACTACAAACTAGGTGGCGTGTACCGTTTTATCAAAACAAGCTTTGCTTTATTTCCTGCTGGTCCCAAGTCTCACAGCTGCTGCGAGCTGGGCTGCCTTTATGTTCTCAATAAGCTGCTGTACAGCATTTTCATGCATGAGGGCGGTGACTGCGGGGCTGGTCTGTCCCTTTCATGGGGTATCCGGTCATGAGAGTGTGGGGGGTGTATCCTGTGGACGTGGATACAGTGTTTTGTAAGAACATTCAAGCAAATGGGAGAACTGAATCCCAGGTGCTGTTGTTCTGTTGTACCATTTACCTGAGAGTGGCTTTGAGAGTTCTGTTCATCCTCTCTACGATGTCGCTTGACTGGGGGTGGTATGCTATGTGGAACTTCTGCCTAATTCCGAAAATTGTGAGGACGTTCTTCATTACCCGTCGTGTAAAATGGGAGCCTTGATCAGACTCTATACTGCGTGGGAGTAAAGATATGCTGTGTTAGGATTTTAGATGTTGTTTTGGCCGTTTTCGTTCTGGATGGAAAAGCTTCCACCCATTTTGTGAAGGTGTTGATGACCACCAACACATACTTAAAATCATTTCTGCAGGCGGGTAGGGGTCCTATATAATCTATCTGCAAATTCAGATGTCCAGGGGCCATTAACAGGGTGGGTGTGACGAAGCTGAGCCCTTCTTGCATATCTGTCTGGATTGTTCTGGGCACAGATCAAGCAATTTTCAATGTAGTGAGTAACATTGGCTTTTAAATCAGGCCACCAGGAGAGTGGTCTGAGGTGGGTTAGAACATAGAACATAGAAAATACAGCACAGAACAGGCCCTTCGGCCCACGATGTTGTGCCGAACCTTTGTCCTAGATTAATCATAGATTATCATTGAATTTACAGTGCAGAAGGAGGCCATTCGGCCCTTTGAGTCTGCACCGGCTCTTGGAAAGAGCACCCTACCCAAACTCAACACCTTCACCCAACACCAAGGGCAATTTGGACATTAAGGGCAATTTATAATTGGCCAATTCACCTAACCCGCACATCTTTGGATTGTGGGAGGAAACCGGAGCACCCGGAGGAAACCCACGCAGACACGGGGAGGACGTGCAGACTCCGCACAGTCAGTGACCCAAGCCGGAATCGAACCTGGGACCTGGTTAGGGTGGGTTCAATGCCTTGGTGTCCATGATTGTCATGGAACTGACAAATAATCTGGTTCCTGTCCTGGCTGGGAACTACATAAATGCCGTCTTTCAAAATCACACCGTCATGTGTGGTGATTGCGTTCTTAAACTTATCGTACGGTGCTGGGAAGGTTCCTTTTAAAACTTCCCTGAGTTTTTCATCATCCTTTTGGGCCTTTGCTAGATCCTGATTGTTGGTCTGTGAGACCTGAACCGCGTGTACTGGGGGGGGGGTTCCAAAAGTAACCATGTCTGGAACCTGCCTTCGCTAGGGCGTCTGCTTTAACGATACCAGGGGGGGGAAGAACGGTGATGACTGCGAACCTTAATAATGCCATATTTCCTATCTTTAGCTGTCTCCAGAATATGCCGGAGTAATGGGGCTGAGGGTAGGGGCTTTCCGAATCCTCTAGTTTCCCACAGGGGTAGGAATTCCGTTAAACTATTACAGACATATAAACTGTCCGAATATATGTCCGCTAGGTTGAAAATGAGTCAGGGTGATCAACAATGTAAGCTATGGCTGCCAGTTCTGCTGCCTGTGAGCGTAGATGTCCTGGCAACTTTAATGAGATCTCATCTAGGGCGTGTCTAGGCTACTGATCTTTACCAGGATGTTGCCTGGAATGGAGAGTAGGTTTTACGAGGAAAGGTTGAGGGTGCTAGGCCTTTTCTCATTAGAACGGAGAAGGATGAGGGGCGACTTGATAGAGGTTTATAAGATGATCAGGGGAATAGATAGAGTAGACAGTCAGAGACTTTTTCCCCGGGTGGAACAAACCATTACAAGGGGACATAAATTTAAGGTGAAAGGTGGAAGATATAGGAGGGATATCAGAGGTAAGTTCTTTACCCAGAGAGTAGTGGGGGCATGGAATGCACTGCCTGTGGAAGTAGTTGAGTCGGAAACATTAGGGACCTTCAAGCAGCTATTGGATAGGTACATGGATTACGGTAAAATGATATAGTGTAGATTTATTTGTTCTTAAGGGCAGCACAGTAGCATTGTGGATAGCACAATTGCTTCACAGCTCCAGGGTCCCAGGTTCGATTCCGGCTTGGGTCACTGTCTGTGCGGAGTCTGCACGTCCTCCCCTTTTCTGCGTGGGTTTCCTCCGGGTGCTCCGGTTTCCTCCCACAGTCCAAAGATGTGCAGGTTAGGTGAATTGGCCAATGATAAATTGCCCTTAATGTCCAAAATTGCCCTTGGTGTTGGGTGGAGGTGTTGAGTTTGGGTAGGGTGCTCTTTCCAGGAGCCGGTGCAGACTCGAGGGGCCGAATGGCCTCCTTCTGCACTGTAAATTCAATGATAATCTATGATTAATCTAGGACAAAGGTTCGGCACAACATCGTGGGCCGAAGGGCCTGTTCTGTGCCGTATTTTCTATGTCCTCTGCATAAATGCCGGTGATTCTCTTGCCATTCAAAACTGTGGAGGAGCCATCCATATAAATTTTCAGGGGTGCGCATGTGTCTGTGGGCTGGGGTCTCTGGGTTATATTACCTGCTTTCCTGGGAGCTGACTTAGGTATAAATGGGCCTGTGTTGTGTTTTGTGGTGATGATCTCACTCTCATGTGGGGTACCTGCATATTGAAAATTATCGGCTAGGAAAGTGTGGGTCTTGGTTCTTTTAACTGTAATGTCCCCTCCCTGTAAATCCTGCGCGGATTTGGCTGACTGTGCCATCTTTAAGTCGACCGTTTATTAATAGCTGTGTTGGGGTGTGTTCAGTGAGAATGGTGATGGGGCTGAGTCCTGTAATGTAGGCGAAGTACGGTACTGCCCAAAAAGCTGCGAGCAGGTGCCTTTCGCAGGCAGAAAATCCTTGCTCGACAGGTTCTAACACGCGCGAGGCCATGGGGCGTAATTGGTCATGGCGTTCCTGGAGGAGCACGGCCAAAAGGGTTCGATCGGTGCTTGCAACTTCAATTGCGTATGGGGAAAGTGGATCTGGGACCTGCGCTGAGGGCTCACTTTAAAGCATCCACGGCATCCGTGTGCTTTGGAAGCCATTCCCAAGGTGCTTGCTTCTTGAGAAGTTTGGATAGGGGTGCTGCTTTTGTGGCGAAACCGTCGATATGGTTTCGGCAGTAGCCAACCAGTCCTAGAAATGACCAGAGGGCTGTTACGTTATTGGGAAGGGGCAATTTGACGATCGAGTCAAGTCTCTTTTGCTCGATCTTGCGGTTACCATGAGTGATTACTGTACCCAAGTAAATCACTTTTTCCTGCAAAATCTGGGCCTTCTTGGGGTTGACTTTACATCCAATCTGTTTTAGGAGTCCTAGGAGTTCGGCGAGAAGCGAAATGTGCTCTCCCTTTGTGTCTCTCTGTAGTAGTAAGTCATCTACATACTGGACCAGACAATCGGGTCGGGAAAATCTTGCTGGTCCATTTGCCAGCTGTCGGTGGAAAATGGAGGGGGAACATAGAACATAGAACATTACAGCGCAGTACAGGCCCTTTTGGCCCTCAATGTTGCGCCGACCTGTGAAACCACTCTAAAGACCATCTACACTATTCCCTTATCGTCCATTTGTCTATCCAATGACCATTTGAATGCCCTTAGTGTTGGCGAGTCCACTACTGTTGCAGGCAGGGCATTCCACGCCCTTACTACTCTCTGAGTAAAGAATCAACCTCTGACATCTGTCTTATATCTATCTCACCGCAATTTAAAGGTATGTCCCCTCATGCTAGACATCATCATCCGAGGAAAAAGGCTCTCACTGTCCACCCTATTCAATCCTCTGATCATCTTGTATGTCTCAATTAAGTCACCTCTTAACCTTCTTCTCTCTAACAAAAACAGCCTCAAGTCCCTCAGCCTTTCCTCATAAGATCTTCCCTCCATACCAGGCAACATTCTGCTAAATCTCCTCTGCACCCTTTCCAATGCTTCCACATCCTTCCTATAATGCGGCGACCAGAATTGCATGCAATACTCCAAATGCGGCCGCACCAGAGTTTTGTACAGCTGCAACATGACCTCATGGCTCCGAAACTCAATCCCTCTACCAATAAAAGCTAACACACCGTACTCCTTCTTAACAACCCTCTCAACCTGGGTGGCAACTTTCAGGGATCTATGTACATGGACACCGAGATCTCTCTGCTCATCCACACTGCCAAGAATCTTACCATTAGCCCAGTACTCTGTCTTCCTGTTATTCCTTCCAAAATGAATCACCTCACACTTTTCTGCATTAAACTCCATTTGCCACCTCTCAGCCCAGCTCTGCAGCTTATCTATGTCCCTCTGTAACTTGTAACATCCTTCTGCACTGTCCACAACTCCACCGACTTTAGTGTCATCTGCAAATTTACTCACCCATCCTTCTACGCCCTCCTCCAGGTCATTTATAAAATGACAAACAGCAGTGGCCCCAAAACAGATCCTTGTGGGAATTTGTGGAAACCTTGTGGAAGGCACGTCCACGTATATTGTTGTCCCTGGAATGTAAAGGCGAATTTGTACTGGCACGCTTTATCCAATGGAATGGACCAAAAGCCGTTGCTAATGTCCAAAACCAAAAAAAATGTTGACTGGAGTCCTTGTTTGAGCATGGTCTCGGGACTCGTGGCTACGGTGGGGGCTGCTACTGGGGTTACTTTGTTCAGTTCCCGGTAATCAATGGTCAGTCGCCATGATCCATCGGGTTTCCTGACGTGCCAAATTGGTGCATTATTCGTGGAGGCTACTGATCTGAGTACGCCTTGGTCAAGCAGACTCTCTTTTACTTTCGAGATTTCTCCCTCTGCCTCTTGGAGAAAACCGTACTGCTTTTGGGGCCTGGGGTCGGGACCTGTAATGTTCACTAAGCCAGCGATCTTGCCACAGTCGTGCTTGTGCTGTGTAAATGCTACTTTGTGTTGCTGAAGGACTAATGGCTCGAGGGTCGAACCAGAAGACTCCTACTGCGCTGATTCTGTTTGCATATTCTCCAACTGTGAGCGTGGCGGGGGCTCGTGCTGCCTTTGCCATTTTCCAAACACATTTATTTACCGGATCAAATGAAAGGTTGTGGGAGCTCATAAAATCGATTCCTAGGATGTGTTCAGCTGCCTGGGGTAGATCGACCAAAACTACGGGGTGTTTAGTCGTAATGTTCCCTATTTGTATCGCTACAGGGGCTGTGATGTGTCCTTGTTGTAAATGACCTGTAAAGCTGCTGAGTGTGATGGTGTGTGTTGTGGGCCACGTGTCTCGTTGGAACATCATTGAGGAATTTAGCGTGGTGCGGGACCCTCCTGTGCCCCAAAGAAATTCTACCGGGTGTCCACGGATATTGCCTGCTACGACCGGTCTACCGGACTTGTCCCAAAGGGTGTCGCAGACCCAAGTTGGGGAGCCCGAACACCGTCAGTTGGTGCCGTTCATGTCTGTGTTCTCTGAACGGGCGCTAACGCTATGGATTGGCTTTGCCCTATTCTTATTTAGGGTGCCTGTCTGTTGGGTTTTCTGCTGCTTTTGGGGCGCGTTGCACTCTCGTACATAGTGACTTAATTGTTCACAGTCGTAGCATTCCTGGAATTTGGGTTGCGGTGGGCTGTTCCTGCCCTTATTTACCCATGCGGGGTTCTGGTGCGTCCTGACTGGATTCATGTCTGCCTGCTCGTCCTCTGGTTTTGCAAATGCGGTTTTGCTTTGGACGGATTGTTCCCAAGTGCAGGACAATCTTTTCAAAACCCATTTCTCATTGTGGGCCTCGTCTGAGAGGTCGTAACTTGCGTAAGCTCTTTGTCCTGCTTCTGTCGCACGAGAGACTAGGATTCAAGTCCATTTGGCCATATTATCTGCGGACAAATGGGCTCGGACTAACTCTCCAAATACTGCTGTGAAATGTATCCACAAGCATCCAGCAAACGCTGTGGGGTGCTCTGTTTTCTATTGCCTACACTTGTTTAGGCCTTCTACGGGGTCTCCTCTGTTATAGCCGATCGCATCCAGGATCACTGTGTGCATTTCTTGGAGTGTGCCTCCTTCTACATTCTGTGGGTTGGGAAGGGCTGCCACGACTGACGGGTCGAGGCTTAAAACGGTTCGCTTCACTTGTTCCTTTTTGTCCAGGCCGTACATGGTAGCCTGCTGTTTAACTCGAGCGAAAAACTGGTGGGGGTCTGATGTGGGAAGGAACGGTGTAATTTTTCCACAGGCGTCCCATAATTGGTTCACGGTTAACGGGGTTGTATATGGGAAATCTGCGTTTCCTTGTGCTGCGGCCCTGCGGTGTGTGGTTACAGGGTTCATGGGGGTGTGTTCTACCTGTTCAGTCGGGGGTTGGGGTGCTTTTCTCTTCTGTGGTTTTTCTTGCGTACGTATCTGTGGGCAGTTTCATTTAACTCCTGCCAATCGGGGCCGTTTTCCTGGTCTAACTGGGGTCCAAATGAACTTTGAAACCCATTCTGGATAGAAAGCAGAGATTGCAATTCTGCAATTTGCTTCAGGCACTTTGCGTGATCTATGGAGCTCTGCCTTTCTTCCGTCGTGGAAGTGTGGAGTGCTCGTAGGGCTGCTTTTAAATCATTGCACTGTTTCTGTAATTGCTCTACCTGTTGCTCGGTTTCTTGTCTTACCAAGACAGCGCGTTGCCTGTCCTGGTAGGCCTTATCGTACTGGGTCTGAAAACTACTCAAATGGGCGAGACAAGACTGGTGTGCCCTCTTGGCATCATCCATATCTCTGTCCCTCGCTGCTAAATGTTCTCTTAACTCCTTATTCTCCTTCTCAAATTCGCTCACATCTCCCTCACTATTTCTGTCTCTCTACCGAGCGTCCTAACGACCTCCTCTGTGCCTCGCAATTGTGCCAAGCAGGACACGATTGCCATCGGCTTGCGAACTTTCCCCAAGCTCGTCTTATGAATCTCTGACAGGTTCTCCCACCAAGTATGTCCTATACTCCCGGGACCTGTTTCGTCATTGGCGCAGAATTCACTCCAAAGGGGCCATCCTTTCCCTTTGAGATATTTTCTGATCTCTTCTTCCCATATGGGGCGCTGTCCTACTCTATTGGTCGTTGCGACCTCGAATTCCTGGGGGTTCATAAGGCGTTCCATTGCCTTCATTACCATTTTCTCTCTATCTCTGGGTTCTACTGAATTTGGAACAGGGGGTGATAAAGTGGTGATGTAAACACGGGTTCGGCTTACGCTAATTTCCGGCCTACAAACCTCCCGACAGTTTTACGCAACAGAATCTCTCAGGTGTACCTTATATCCCTGTTAGTACACATGCATTAACACACTTCCGAATCTCGGAGGTTTGATCAGTATCGTTCTCACACTTGTGGTTTTTCTGTTTCCAATTGGATTCCAATTCAAATTTGGGTTCTCTCGGAGTGACTAGGCCATTTCTACGTCGAGTCCCACCAGAGTCGCCAGTAAATGTTGATAAATGTTTAATTTTTTTGTTGGCTCTGAATATGGCGGTCAATATGGTCGCCTTCTTAATTCTAATTATGTTTGCTCTAGAGTCGCCAGGTATCTTTCGATACCGCCACAAGGTTCAAACCGAATACTGATCAAAGACCCGATACACAGTTAGTTAGTTCAAAGTCAAATGCTTATTTATTTACACACACAGTTAAATATACTCATGCACAAATACTACAGACTAAACTATCACTACTGCTAAAGCCTATACTTAGCTTCGGTCGCCCACTCAGTCAGAGGAACAATGGCCGTTGTTCGGTTCTGAGGCTGCCGGGGTGGAACTGGTACGGGATAACAGCTAAGGTCGTCTGTGTGGTAGCGTGCGTTGACCTTGGACTTACTTGTTTCTGGTGCAGCTGTTGGACAGGTCTCTCTTCGGTGAGAGCCGGATCCAAGAGAACGATTCTCTCTTGGGGGCTCCTTCTTATACCCAAAGGGGCTTCGCGCTCTTTGGGTGAGCCTTGAACTTGGCCCCAATCAATTGGGCCGTTTCTCGATCGTTCCTATCGATTTCATCCAATAAAGGGGTGGGTGCCCTAATGGCTGGGCGTGTCCTGGGTGGCCGTTGGCCTGCTTTGTTCTGGTCTCCTCTGGCGCCGGGGTGTCTGCCTTAGTATTGGTTACTCAAATGTTACTCTTTTGTTCCCGGAGATGGGCCATTATATGCTAATGGGCCTACAGTTTTGGTCTTGTCTGGGAGCTGCGGCTCCAATAAACAGACAAACCTGAACCTGCTTGTTTTCTCAGTATTGTCCATTTTCCCTGCAATCTTTGCAATCTTTGCAAAGTGTCCATTTTGTAATCGGGATGTGGCCATCTCAGATGGCTACAGTTTTAAAAAGGTTAACTTGAGTTCATAGAATAAACATTGTTTTGCTTTAAAAAATACGTTTCCATTTCTGCTGTACCACACCTGTAGTGTGGCCGTGTGCTCCCCATACCACAATCTATTAAAAGTTGTGGGTCAGGTGAACTCCATGCTACACTTTTGGGGTTCTCACAACCCTGGCCCATAACACGGGTAGTTTCTTTGCGCATACCAGAGCAAACCAGAGAGTAGGCTTTACTGAGTCTGGTATTGTGCAACAATATAGGATTAATTGATAACTTCATACTGAAGGCACCCCTGGGTAGTAGCGATCATAATATGATTGAACTTTGCCTTCTGTTTGAGGGAGACGAGAGGGAGTCCACAACTAATATTTTACACTTCAATACAGAAAATGATGTGGGAATGAAAATAGCTGGCTAAAATGGGCTGGTTTAGCACACTGGGCTAAATAGATGGCTTTTAAAGCAGACCAAGGCAGGCCAGCAGCACGGTTCAATTCCCGTACCAGCCTCCCCGAACAGGCGCCGGAATGTGGCGACTAGGGGCTTTTCACAGTAACTTCATTTGAAGCCTACTTGTGACAGTAAGTGATTTTCATTTCATTTCATTTCAAATAAGGTTGCAAGATAGATTGATACAGATGCACAGACAGGCAGGGTGATTTCAGAATACAAAGAATAGATAGATGTCAAGGAGAAAAATATTTTCTAAGGGGAAGACTCATCATTCATGGTTAACTACAGAAGTTAAAGACCTCATCAAATTTAAGGAAAAAGCATATAATTGCGCAAAGGTGTTTGGCAGGGGACTTCTGGTAGCGGCTATGAAGGAGTAAGTCGCACATTTGGTGGCTCCCTCTCTGGTCGGACTTTTGGACCTTTTCCCTGGACTTTTTGCTGGTGTTAAACGGTGAGTTCGAAGGCTGAGGCAATTGGGCACCGTTTCCACGTGTTAGTGTATGGAGAAAAGAACCAGAAATGCACGAAAAGACAGAAATAAGAAGATAGACAAGAGCTGTGCTGAAGCTGCAGCAGGAGACAGCATGGCCGAGGACCGGGCCCTGGGGTGGCGGCCCAGCGATCAACGGAGCAGTTGATGCAGGTCATCCAGGACGGCTTTGCCAAGCAGAAACGGGACTGTCTGGACTCGATTAAAGAATCGATTGATCGGCTAGAGCACAGATTGGACGCCCAGGATGGGGCGATCCAGAAGGTTGCGAAGGCGCTGCCTGAGCAGGAGGAGCATCAAACAGCGGTGGAGCTGGAGGTGGGGGTGCTTCGGGACCAGTAGAAAAGGCTTCTGGAGAAGATGGAGGACCTAGAGAATCGGTCCCGCCGGCAGAACTTAAGAATTGTCGGGCTCCCGGAGGGGGCTGAGGGAGCCGTCGCTGGGGCATACGTTGCGGGCATGTTCGAAAAGCTGCTGGAGAAGGGGGCATTCTCCCGGCCCTTGGAGGTGGACAGGGCATATAGAGCGCTTGCGAGGAAGCCGCGAGCAGGTGACCCTCCGAGGGCAATGGTAGTGAGATTCCACAGGTTCCTGGATAAGGAATGTATTCTTCGGTGGGCCAAGCGAACGCGGAGCCGTATGTGGGACAACATCTGCGGGTGTACCAGGACCTGAGTGTGGAGGTGGCTAGGAAAAGGGCAGGCTTCAACCAAGTTAAGTCAATCTTCTTCAACCGACGTTATACACCAGATACATAAATGACATTTTTTTCCTTTGTACCTGCGGTGAAGAATCACTGAAACGACTACACGATGACATCAATAAGTTCCATCCCACCATCAGACTCACCATGGACTACTCTCCAAAATCAGTTGCATTCTTGGACACATTAATCTCCATCACGGATGGTCACATCAGCACGGCAAGCCCACGGATAACCTCACGATGCTCCACTTCTCCAGCTTCCACCCTAAACACATTAAAGAAGCCATCCCCTATGGACAAGCCCTCCATATACACAGGATCTGCTCAGACAAGGAGAAGCGTAACAGACATCTCCAGACGCTGAAAGATGCCCTCGTACGAATGGGATATGGCGCTCGACTCATCGATCGACAGTTCCAACGCGTCACAGCAAAAAACCGCACCGACCTCCTCAAAAGACAAACACGGGACACAACCGCCAGAGTACCCTTCGTCGTCCAGTACTTTCCCAGAGCGGAGATACTACGACATCTTCTTCGCAGCCTTCAACACGTCATCGATGAAGATGAACATCTTGCCAAGGTCATCCCCACACCCTCACTACCTGCCTTCAAACAACCGTGCAACCTCAAACAAACCATTGTTTGCAGCAAACTACCCAGCCTTCAGAACAGCGACCACGACACCACACAACCCTGCCATGGCTATCTCTGCAAGACGTGCCAGATCATCGACATGGATACCACCATCACACGTGAGAACACCCACCAGGTATGCGGTACATACTCGTGCGACTCGGCCAACGTTGTCTACCTCATACGCTGCAGGAAAGGATGTCCCGAAGCTTGGTACATTGGCGAGACCATGCAGACGCTGCAACAACGAATGAACGGACATCGCATGACAATCACCAGGCAGGAATGTTCCCTTTCAGTCGGGGAACACTTCAGCAGTCAAGGGCATTCAGCCTCTGATCTCCGGGTAAGCGTTCTCCAAGGCGGCCTTCAGGACGCGCGACAACGCAGAATCGCCGAGCAGAAACCTATAGCCAAGTTCTGCACACATAAGTGCGGCCTCAACCGGGACCTGGGATTCATGTTGCATTACATTCATCCCCCACCATCGGGCCTGGGCTTGCAAAATCCTACCAACTGTCCTGGCTTGAGACAATTCATACCTCTTTAACCTGAGGTTACCCCTATCTCTGGATCTGTAAAGACTTAATTACCTGCAAATACTCGCATTCTAAGCATTGTCTTGCATCTTTGAATTTTGTCTCTATATTTGTTTCTGGAACATACCTCTTCATTCACCTGAGGAAGGAGCAGAGCTCCGAAAGCTAGTGTTTGAAACACACCTGTTGGACTTTAACCTGGTGTTGTAAGACTTCTTACTGGGCTCACCCCAGTCCAACGGCAGCATCTCCACATCAATCTTCTTCAAGAAGCAGGTGAAGTTTGGACTGCTGTATCCAGCTCGTCTTTGGGTCACATAGGGGGTGGAGATGTGCTTGTTCGAGTTTGGGTGGGTTGTGTTTTTTCTTGCTGCTGGGTGTTTGTGTGGGGTTTGTTAGATGAGGGAATTTGTTAGTACGAGTGGGGGGGGGGGCCTAGCGAGGGAACAACAGGTGGGAGACTTTTTGGCACCGGGGGTGGGGCCTCCAAACTAGCTGGGTGAGCTAGCTCACAGAAGCACAGTGGGGGGGGTGCATATGTTTAGTTTCCTAGATGGGTTAGGTTTTAGAGTAGTGTTGCTGGGGAGGGAGGGGGGGGGGGGGGGAGTGGTTCTGCTGACGATGGAGGGACTTCGGTGGAGGGACAGTGAGGAGGTCGGTGGCGGGGACCGACAGCGGGCCAGAGGAGGTGCGGTGCAGAGGCTGGACGCGGGCCCAAGAAAGGGGATGGCTGATCGACGGAGGGGGGGGCACTTTGCCCCCCAACTAGGCTTATCACCTGGAATGTTCGAGGGTTAAATGGGCCAGTTAAGAGGGCACGGGTGTTCGCGCACCTGAGGGGACTGAAGGCGGACGTGGTAATGCTACAGGAGGCGCACCAGGTTAGATTGAGAAAAGACTGGGTCAGTCAGGTTTTCCACTCGGGGCTGGACACAAAGACTAGAGGGGTTGCGATCTTGATTAATAAGCGGTTGACATTTGAGGTGGGTAGAATAGTTTTTCGGATGTGGGAATCGATATATCACGGTTAGTGGTAAGCTGCAGGGGCTGAAGGTAGTGCTGGTTAATGTATATACACCAAATTGGGATGACGTGGAATTTATAAAGAGGATGCTAGGGAAGATACCGGACCTGGACTCACACAAGCTGATCATGCGGGGGGGGGGACTTTAATACAGTTATTGATCCTGGCCTGGATCGGTCATGCTCGAAAACGGGCAGGGTACCAGCAATGGCAAAGGAACTCAAAGTGTTCATGGAGCGGGGGGGGGGGGGGGGGGGGCGGGCGTGGATCCATGAGATTTAGGCAGCCGAGGGTGAAGGAGTTTTCTTTCTACTCCCACCTACATAAGGTGTACTCTCGAATTGACTTCTTTGTTTTGGGTAGGGCCCTGCTGGCAGGGGTGGTGGACACGGGGTCGGCAATTACAATCTCAGACCATGCTCCACACTGGGTTGACCTGCAGGTTAGTACAGATAGCAATCAGCAGCCGCAATGGAGGTTGGATGTAGGGCTATTGGCGGATGAAGCGAGAGGCTGAGGAGATGCATGCTGAATTGCCTGCAGGTAAATGATACGGGGGCGGTCTCGGCAGCGGTGGTCTGGGAAGCGCCGAAGGCAGTGTGAGAGGAGAGCTGATCTTTATCCGGGCTCACAGGACAGGACGGACAGGGCAGAGACAGACCGACTGGTAAAAGAGATTCTACAAGTCGACAGGAGGTACGCGGAGATTCCAGAGGCAGGGCTTTTAACGGAACGGCGGAGGCTACAGGTGGAGTTTGGCTTGTTAACCACAGGGAGGGCAATGAACAGCTCAGAAAGGCGAGGGGGGCGATATACGAGCATGGTGAGAAGGCCAGCAGGATGCTTGCACAGCAGCTCAGAAAGAGGGAGGCAGCTAGGGAACTAGGGAAAGTTATTGACGGGGATGGGAACTTAGTGGGGGACTCAGCAGGGGTGAGTAAGGCGTTAAGGGATTTTTACAGCAGGTTGTGCAGGTCGGAACCCCCTGCGGGGCCGGAGGGGATTAGGCACTTCCTGGAGGGGCTGACTTTCCCGAAGGTGGACGGGGAGCTGGTAGTAGGGCTGGGGGCCCCGATCGGGTTGGAAGAGATAGTGGAGGGCTTGAAGGCCATGCAATCGGGTAAGGCCCCGGGACCGGATGGGTATCCGGTTGAGTTCTATAACAAGTTCTCCAGATATTGGGACCAGTGCTGATGAAGGTGTTTAACGAGGCAAGGGAAAGTAGAGTTCTGCCCCAGATGATGTCACAGGCCACAATTTCGCTTATCCTGAAACGGGACAAGGACCCGGAGCTATGTGGGTCTTACAGGCTGATTTCCCTGTTGAACGTGGACGCCAAACTGTTGGCCAAAATCTTGTCCTCCAGGATTGAGGATTGTGTACCGGACGTTATTGTGGAGGATCAGACGGGGTTCGTTAAGGGCAGGCAGCTGGTGGCCAATGTAAAAAGGCTGTTAAACGTGATCATGATGCCCCCGGAAAGTAGGGAGGTGGAGGTAGTGATCGCGATGGATGCGGAGAAAGCTTTTGACCGGGTTGAGTGGGATTATTTATGGGAGGTTCTGGAGCGGTTCGGATATGAGAGGGGCTTTATTGACTGGGTCAGGTTGCTGTACCAGGCTCCTGTGGCAAGTTTACGGATGAACAGGACGACTTTGGACTATTTTAGACTGCACCGTGCACCGGGGTAAGAGACAGGGATGCCCCCTCTCCCACTGCTGGAAGAAATTATGGGAATTTTAGGGGAATTCGGCCGGTTTTCAAGGTATAAGCTTAATATGGGGAACAGCGAGATGTTTGTGGTCCAGGCAAGGGGTCAGGAGAGGCGAAGGATTTCCGGAGATGGGATGCACTCCCGTTGTCTCTAGCTGGCAGAGTCCAAACGGTGAAAATTACGGTTCTCCCGAGATTCCTATTTGTTTTCCAATGTCTCCCCATCTTCATCATTCTTTAAGCGGGTCAATAAAGTTATAGCGGGCTTTGTGTGGGGGGGGCAAGTCTCCGCGAGTGAGGAGGGTAATGCTGGAGCGGAGTCGGGGAGAGGGAGGGCTGGCGCTGCCGAACTTTAGCAATTATTACTGGGCGGCTTAATCTAGCCATGATTAGGAAGTGGCTGGTGTGTGTGTGTGTGTGTGTGGTGGGGGGGGTCGGCATGGGTGCGTATGGAGGCGGCTTCTTGCAGGGGCACAAGTCTGGTGGCGCTGGTAACTGCACCTCTGCCGCTCCCGCCGGTGGTGGTGGCGGCCTTGAGAGTCTGGAGGCAATGGAGGAGACATGTGGGAGCAGTGGGAGCATCGGTCTGGTCCCCAATCTGCGATAATCACCGGTTTGCCCCGGGGAGGATGGACGGGGAGTTACGAATTTGGCGGAGAGCGGGGATTGAGAGGATGGGGGACTTGTTTGTAGAGGGGAGCTTTCCGAGTCTGAGGGCGCTGGAGGAGAAGTTTGCACTGGTGGGGGGAAACAAATTTCGAGATCTGCAGGTGCGGGACTTTCTGCGTAGACTGGTACCAACCTTCCCACTCCTGTCGCTAAGGGGGATTCAGGACAGGGTAGTTTCCAGAGGATGGATAGGAGAGGGGAGCATCTCGCACATATATAAGGAGCTTATGGGATCAGAGGAGATGCAGACCGAGGAGCTGAAGCGAAAGATCCTGGGGGGAGAGATAGAGGAGGGCCATTGGGCAGACACGTTGAGCAGAGTCAACCCGACCGCAACATGTGCCAGGCTCAGCCTGATTCAATTCAAGGTCGTGCACATGACAGTGGCCCGGATAAGAAGATTCTTTGGGGTGGAGGATAGGTGCGCAAAATGTGCGGGAGGGCCAGCTAACCATGTCCACATGTACTGGGCATGTCCAAAGCTGAGGGGATTTTGGCAGGGGTTTGCTGACGTCATGTCCAAGGTATTAAATACCTTGCATTGAGTGGCATTGAGTCCAGAGGTGGCGATTTTCGGGGTGTCGCAGGATCCGGGAATCCAGGAGGAGAAAGAGGCAGATGTTCTGGCCTTTGCTTCCCTGGTAGCCCGGAGGCAGATATTACTAGCATGGAGGGACTCAAAGCCCCCGAAGTCAGAGACCTGGCTATCGGACATGGCTGGCTTTCTCTGCCTGGAGCAAATTAAGTTCGCCATCATTGAGGGTCATTGTTCGGGTTCGCCCGGAGGTGGCAACTTCTTTGCAGCGAATTAACCGTCAGCAGAAGGGGGGTGGTAGGTTAGCGTAGATTAGGGGGTTAAGTAATGGTGGGACCTGTGGGAGAGGGTGGCGGTATTTGCACTATGTTTGTATTTTTATGTACATTGTTTATATTGCTGCTGTTACAATGCCAAAAAAAAAGGTGTTTGGCAGGTCAGAAGATTATACAGAATATAAAGAACAGCAAAGAATGACAAGATTATTAAGGAGGAAAAAAATAGAGTACAAGAGAATGCTACCTAGAAATATAGAGACAGAAAGTAAGAATTTCTCTAGATTCTAATTTTGGGAAAAGTTGACAAAGTTGTTATGGGCCAGGGTTTAGAGAACCCCAAAGTGTATCATGGAGTTCACCTGACCCACAACTTTTAATAGATTGTGGTATGGGGAGCACACGGCCCACTCTACAGGTGTGGTACAGCAGAAATGGAAAAATATTTTTTAAAGCAAAACAATGTTTATTCTATGAACTCAAGTTAACCTTTTTAAAACATACAGTGAACATCTTAGCAACCATCAATTCAAATATAACCCCCAAAGAATATAACATTAAGTACTCCTTAAGCTGTCCTTTTAACATCCATAGGACTTACAAAAAAACTTTAAACAGAAACACATCAGGTTAAAGTCACTACTGAGAGCAGTTATTAGTTTTAAATCACCAAAGGATTGATTTACAGTCTTTAGATTACAGAGAGAGAGACTAATACCTCTGCTGGCTGTGACTGCAGCTATCCAGCTCTGAAAACGAAACTAAAACACACCCTGCAGCAAACAGCCTAAAACGAAAGTAAAAAGCTGACAGGCAACCCAGCTCCATCCACATGCTGACATCACTGCAGTAATATGAGCAGCCAAACATTTCTTAAAGCAACATTCTCATAACAAAGTGAGTGTTGGTACTAGAAAGTGACTATGGGGAATTAATAAGGGAAAATAAACAGATAGATGAATTGAACAGGCATTTTGTATTGGTCTTCACTGTGGAGGATACAAGAAACATCCCAGAAACAACTGTAAATCAGGAACTGGAAGGGAGGGAGCAATCCAGGGAAGTTACAATCACCAGGGATGTGATGCTTAGCAAATTGTTAGAGGTACAAGCGGACAAATCCCTGGCTCCTGGTGGGTTTAATCCAAGAGTCGTAAAAGAAGTGGCTAGTGAGATAGTTGATGCATTGGTTTTAATTTTCCAAAATTCCTGGGATTTGTGGAAGATCTCATTGGATTGGAAGATAGCAAATGTAATGCCTTTATTTAAAAGGGTGAAAGGGAGGTTGGGAGTGGCTACATTTTCGCGAGCTTGGACTCTGCTCATCATTCAATCTGTCTTTTCATCCTACTGCATATTTTGTATTTGTCTTTGTCTTTTCTTGGTTTACATGGCTTGTGCTATGTCTCGAAAAGTCTGGTGTCTCTACATGAAAGAGCCGAGATAACATGCTTAAATCCTCATTTGTTCGTGGCGACTGGAGCGGGGCCTTGCTTTCAGTGGCACAGTTTCTACTGAGCTACATGGTTGGACCTGGGACACTAACCTGAGGAACTCCTGCACTATGCCCTGGAGCTGAGATGATTGATTCGAACTACCACAACCATATTTCTTTGTGCCAGGTAATTGACTCCAACCAATGGAGGCTTTTCACCCGATTCCTATTGACTCCAGTTTTGTTTGTGCTCCTTGATGCCATACTTGGTGTCAAGAGCAGTCACTCTCATTTCACCTAGAATCATAGAAGTTTACAGCATGGAAACAGGCCCTTCGGCCCAACCAGTCCATGCCGCCCGGTTTTTACCATTAAGCTAGTCCCAGTTGCCCGCACTTGGCCCATAACCCTCTCTACCCATCTTACCCGTGTAACTATCTAAATGCTTTTTAAAAGACACAATTGTACCCGCCTCTACTACTACCTCTGGCAGCACATTCCAGACACTCACTACCCTCTGAGTGAAGAAATTGCCCCTCTGGGCCCTTCTGAATCTCTCCCTTCTCACCTTAAACCTATGCCCTCTAGTTTTAGACTCCCCTACCTTTGGGAAAAGATGTTGACTATCTACCTTATCTATGCCCCTCATTATTTTATAGACCTCTATAAGATCACCCCTAAGCCTCCTACGCTCCAGGGAAAAAAGTCCCAGTCTATCCAGCCTCTCCTTATAACTCAAACCATCAAGTCCCGGCAACATCCTAGTAAATCTTTTCTGCACTCTTTCTAGTTTGCCTCTTTTGTCCATGTTTGAACCAAGGCTGTAATGAGGTCAGGAGCTGAGTGACCCTGACGGAACCCAAACTGAGCGTCCATGCATAAGTTATTGCTGAGTAAATGCCACTTGATAGTGCTGTTGATAACCCCTTCCATCATTTACTGATGGGTGGTAATTGGCCAGGTTGATCGATCATTTTTCTTGTGTATAGGACATGCCTAGATAATTTTCCACATTGTTGGGTAGGTGCCAGTGTTGCAGCTATAGTGGAACAGCTTGGCGAGGGGTGCGGCCAGTTCTGGAGCACAAGTCTTCAGTACCATTGCCGGAATATTTCCTTTGGTGTATCCAGTGCCTACAGCTATTTCTTGACATAACGGGGGTGAATTAAATTGACTGAAGACTGACATCTGCTGGGACCTCTGGGGGATGGATCATCCACTCGGCATTTCTGGCTGAAGATTGTTGTGAATGTTTCATCCTTATCTTTTGCACTTCTGGGCTCCTCCATTGTTGAGGGTGGGGATATTTGTGAAGATTGAGGAGGAATTTCTTCAGCCAGAGGGTGGTGAATCTGGGGAACTCTTTGCCGCAGAAGGCTGTGGACGCCAAATCACTGAGAGTCTTTAAGACGGAGATAGATAGGTTCTTGATTAATAAGGGGATCAGGGGTTACGAGAAGGGGGATGAGAAACATATCAGCCATGATTGAATGGCGGAGCAGACTTGATGGGCCAAATGGCCTAATTCTGCTCCTATACCTTATGGTCTTAAGGCCTCCTCCTCCAGTAAGTTATTTAATTGTCCACCACCGTTCATGGCTGGATGTGGCAGGACTTCAGAGCTTAGATCTGATCCATTGGTTGGGGAATTGCTTAGCTCTATCTGTCATTTGCTGCTTACATTGTTTAGCTTGAATTAGTCCTGTCTGGTAGCTTCACCAAGTTGACACCTCATTTTTTAAACATGCCTGGTGTTGCTCCTGGAATGCTGTGCTGCACTCTTCATTGAATCATGGTTGATCCCCTTGCTTGGTGGTAATGGTAGAGTGGGGGATATACCAGGTCACGAGGTTTCAGATTGTGGCTGAATACAGTTCTGCTGCTACTGATGGCCCATAGTGCGTCATGATGCCCAGTCTTGAGTTGCTAGATCTGTTTGAAGGTTATCTCCCCTTACCACCACCTAACCCTTGTCCCCTTTTCATTTCAGATACTCAAGGATTGGAAAGTGCCCAGTCAGTGTAATAAGAGGAAGAAGAATGTGAAGATGAACAGACACCATCACTCAGTTGCAACCGGACAGAGACACTGCATGGTAGTTTAGAGACTAGGGTAGAGGAAGTATCTGAATGTGCTGAGATACAGAACAAAAATGCACAGATGCTAGGACAGAAAGTATAAGGGTTAAACTCCAGAATCTAAATTCAATGAGAATGAAATGAAAAATTAGTCAATTTTATGAACAGAATAAATTAAAGTTCAAAGCTGAAGAAAAGAAAGCTGCTAAAAGCTGTGAAAAAAAACAAAGAACAGAAAAATAAATTTGAACACAGTTGATCAAAGTGTAAGGAAAAAATAATAAAAACCACGAGCAAAGAAGAGAATGGATATTCTCAGGAATATTTGCAGAAATTTCAAAGTACTAAGATGAGAATAGAAAAAGGGTCACAGTTCCAAACATGTTTATTCAAAATGCAAGGAAAGTGTTGGGAGCTTTTGATCAAAATATACAGAAAAGCAATTTTGGTATTCTATAGATTTAAATTTGAAAATCTTTAACTTAAAACTGAAAAAGCTGAAACTAGAACTTTTGACAAAAAGTTATCAAGCAGCACTGCAATCCATATTGTACTAAATGGGATATTCATTTAACATTAGTCCAGGAAGAAAATTAATTGTAATTCTCCCCATTGACAGACTGAGTTCTCTTGCCTGGTATCATGGAATCCCCACAGTGCATCGAGTCTGCACCAACTCTCTGAAAGCGCACCCGACCAAGGCCCAATTGCCCACCTTATCCCCGTAAATCCACCTAGGGGCAATTTATCATGGTCAATTCACCTAACCTGCACACTTTTGAACTGTGGGAGGAAACCGGAGCACCCAGAGGAAACCCACACAGACACAGGAAGAATGTGAAGACTCCACACAGACAGTCACCCGAGGTTGGAATCGAAACCGGGTCCCTGGCGCTGTGAGGCAGCAGTGCTAGTGCTAACCACTGTACCACCGTGCTGCCCCTGTGAGTAACAGATGAGGAAGAAGGAACTTTTGTGCTGATTATTATTTGCAGCATGAGCTCCATCGGCGGAATCTTCCGCTTCGCAGGCAGTGCACCCACACCTGCGGGTTTCCTGACGGCGTGGGCCGGTCACAATGGAAACCCCATTGACCGGCTGCCGGGAAGGAGGGTCCCGCTACCGGCGGTGGCACGCCATGCTGGAAAACAGGGCTGGCGGGACAGAGAATTCCATCCCAGATCTTTTGAAGCCTCTACAAATGGTCAACATCAAGACCACTTTCCTCAGCCAAAGAAAATCATTATACTTGGATCATCACATCCAAGTAATCAGCCTCATCTCCACTGTGCAACTAAGATTGTTTGCACCTAACTCAAAAATGATGTCCCGGGACCGAACTCAGGGTAATTGGACAAAATTGCCAGCTAATTACTAAATTATGCAGCACTTCATGCAAGATTTAGTTGAATGGCTCTAACCTCTTCCGTCTGTTCAGTTATCAGTTGATGCTGATTGTATAGTTTTCGACCTAGTTCTTTAATTTTTTTCTTGTAGTAGGAGGAGCTTTCCTTCTGATTTTTTGTAATCGATGACATCAAACTTTCTATATCAAGCTGGATCTATAAGGCACAAAAATTGATGATTTAATTTAATAAATGCTTTAATTTCCTTGAATAGTACAAACAATTTATCCATTTTTTTTTAAATTTAGAGTACCCAATTATTTTTTTTCCAATTTTTAGGGGCAATTTAGTGTGGCCATTCCAGCTAACCTACACATCTTTGGGTTGTGGGGGTAAAACCCCCATAATGGGGACAAAATAATTTATCAATAATCATTCATTTTTAATTTCAAAATGCTATGTATGTATTCCTATATTAAATCTACTCTGCTTTTGAAATCTATAGATCATGGGTAACAAACTATTTTCAGGAATGACACAGGAAATAGGATATAAGGTGCAGGAACAGACTGTTCAGCCCCAGTAACAAACTTGCTCCAAACATTAAAGGGCTAAATTTAACTATCCCTGTTGGGTGGAATTAAACGTGATTTACACCCCCTCTGATCTAATTTTGACCTCCTCTTTTCAGCAGGCAAGATGACCACCCGCAAGGGTTTTAAATGTGCAGACAAAAGTCAGATTATGTCACTCAGGCATGCCTGCAATTTTAGACTGAAATTTGCTCAATGCGGCTGTTATGGTCTCGAAGACAGACCAATGTGTGGGTGAAGTAGTGGAGGTCAGAGAGAGGTTAGAATGTTTTTAGTCATAGATCCATGAGGCGGGATTCTCCGGTCGCCGATGCCGAAATCGCGTTTGGCGATCGGCCGGTGAATACCCGTTTCTGACCAAATCGGGGGCGGCACCGTTTTTGCAATGCTCCACCTCCTCCAATGCGGTATTCTCGCAGAGTACACCGCGTGGCGTATCGACGGCCTCTGGACGTTGCCTGAGGCCCACCCCACCGAAGCTCCACCCCCGACCGGCCGAGTTCCCGACAACGTCGGTCGCATGTGCTATCATCCGTCGGGAACTTGGCATGATGGCTCCGGACACAGTCCAGCGCTGCCAAAGTCGGGAAGGGCCGATCCGCGGCAGGGGGGTCTTTGGCAGGGGCTGGGGGCACTGTCGGGGGGTGGTGTGGGGGGTGCGCGAACCAGCCAAAGGGGGGGGCACTATTTTTCAGGACCTGTTGCATGGCACAGCAGCTACAGGCTGCCCCTGTGCGCATGCGCGGTCACAGACATGGCAATTCTCCGGGTCATATCAGCAGCTAGAGCCGGGTGCTCTACGCTGCTCGGCTGCTAGCCCCCTGTCAAACGGAGGATCGGTGGCTGTTTTACGCTGAATTTTTGGTCGTAACACACCAACGTTCCACGCCGCCGTGGGGACTTAGCCTCAGAATCGGAGAATCCAGCCCATAGAGTTTTACAGCAGAGAAAGAGGTCCTTCGACTTATCATGCCTGCACTGGACATCAAACACCTATCTGCTCTAATCCCATTTCCAGCACTTGGTCTGTAGCCTTGTATATATCATTTCAAGTGCTCACCTAAATGCTTCTTAAATGTTGTGAGGGTTCAAAAGATGAAGTTACACGGGATCAGCGTTGAGGTGGTAAGATGGATACAGAACTGGCTCGGTCACAGAAGGCAAAGGGCTGCAGTAGAAGGGTGTTTTTCTGAATAGAAGGTTGTGACTAGTGTTGTTCCACCGTGAACTGTGCTGGGGTCTCTGATGTTTGTAGTAGACATAAACGATTTGGAGGAAAATGTAGCTGGTCTGATTAGCACGTTTACGGATGACACCAAGGTTGGTGGAGTGGCAGATAGTGTTGAAGAATACAGCAGGACATAGATAGGTTGGAGACTTAGGTAGAGAAATGGCAAATGGAGTTTAATCCAGACAAGTGTGAGGTAATGCATTTTGGTAGGTCTAACTTAGAGAGGAAATAAACCGTAAATGGCAAAACTCTTAGGAATATAGAAAGTCAGAGAGATCCAGGCGTGCAGGTCCACAGATCTTTGACGATGGCAACACAAGTGGAAAAGGTAGTCAAGAAAGCATACGGAATGCTTGCCTTCATTGGATGGGGCATCAAGTATAAAAACAGGCAAGTCATGCTACAGTTATATTGAAAAATACTGCTCATGGACAGGATATGATTACTGGTGTCCCAGGAGGAAATGTGTTAGGACCTCAAATATTCATCATATTACATGGTGGGACAGAAAGCCACATACTTTAGCAGCATGCTGTAGGTAGAGGTAAACGATTCCAGAATCAATGGATCAGATTAAAGCTCTGCAGTGTTGCCACATCCAGCCATGATAATGGTGGACAATTAAACAACTAATCAGAGGAGGAGGCTCCACAAACATTCACATTCTCATTGAAAGTGGAACCAAGTACATCAGTGCAAAGACAAAGCTGAAGGATTTGTAACCATCTTTAGTCAAAAGTGCCAAGTCAATGATCTTTCTTGACATCCTCCTCAGGTCTCCAATATTCAGACAATTTGATTTACTCCAGCGGTTAACACTGTTGCTTCACAGCTGCAGGGTCCCAGGTTAGATTCCCGGCTTGGGTCACTGTCTGTGTGGAGTCTGCACGTTCTCCCCGTGTCTGCGTGAATTTCCTCTGGGTGCTCCGGTTTCCTCCCACAGTCCAAAGATGTGCAGGTTAGGTGAATTGCCACGCTAAATTGCCCTTTGTGTCCATAAAGTTTAGGTGGGGTGACTGGGTTACGGGGATAGGGTGGAGGTTTGAGGTGCTCTTTCCAAGGGTCAGTGCAGACTCGATGGGCCGAATGGCCTCCTTCTGCACTGTAAATTCTATTTCCATGTAAATTGCCCCTTAGTATCCAAAAGGTTAGGTGGGGTTACTGGGTTACAGGGTGTAGCCATCTGGGATGGCCACGTCCCGATTACAAAATGGACACTTGCAAAGACTGCAGGGAAAATTGGACAATGCTAAGAAACAAGCAGGTGCAAGCTCTGTCTGTTGATTAGAACCTTAAACGCTCAGACAGGACAGAAACTACCAAATGATTTACATACGAATGAGCCATCTCCGGGGACAAAAGGGAAACATTTAGATACACAATGTTAGGACAGATTCCCCGGCGCCAAAAGAAGCTAAGACAAAGCAGACTGACAGTCACCAGGACACGCCCAGCGATCAGGGAACCACCCCTCTACTGGAAGAAAATCGATACAGATGATTGGGAAAGACCCAATTAGTTGAGGCTAAGTTCAAGGCCCGCCCAAAAGAGTGCAAAACCCTTTGCAGTATAAGAGATATCACGCAAGGGAGAATCTTTCTCCTTTGGCTTTGGCTCTCAGCGAAGAGAGAGACCAGCCTAGCAGCTAGAGCAGACCAAGTAAGTCCCAAGTCAACGCACGCTACGAGATAGACGCTCCTAGTTGCTACCCTGTAAACAGCTCAACCCAGCAGCCTCAGAACTGAGCAACGGCCATTGTTCCTCTGACTAAGTGGGCGCCCAAAGCTAAGTATAGGCCTTAGTAATAGTGGTAGTTTAGTTTGTAGAGTTTATGCATGAGTAGATTTGACTGTGTGTAAATAAATGAGCATTGCTTTTGAACTTACTAACTGGTGCATCGAGTCATTGATCATGGGTTTCCTCCGGGTGCTCCGGTTTCCTCCCACAGTCCAAAGATGTGCAGGTTAGGTGGATTGGCCATGATAAATTGCCCTTAGTGTCCAAAATTGCCCTTAGTGTTGGGTGGGGTTGCTGGGTTATGGGGATAGGGTGGCGGTGTTGACCTTGGGTAGGGTGCTCTTTCCAAGAGCCGGTGCAGACTCGATGGGCCGAATGGCCTCCTTCTGCACTGTAAATTCTATGATATCCCTATGATATCAGTATTCGGTTCTGAACCTTGTGGCGGTGTCAAAAGATACCTCGCGACTCTTGAGCAAACGTGATTAAACAACCAAATTAAGAGCCAACCAAAAGTTAGCAACAAGGGATAGGGTGGAGGTGTGGGCTTAATTAGTGTGCTCTTTCCAAGGGCTGGTGCAGACTCGATGGGCCAAATGGCCTCCTCCTGCACTGTAAATTCTATAAATTCTATGATAATACTTGGAATTGGCTAAAGTCATCAGACACAATAAAGGCTATGGGCCAACATCACAGCTGCATTACTGAACACTCCAGAATTAGCAGCACCCTAATCACAGCCACAGCATTGGCATCTATTGTCAAGTCCATTCTGTCCACAAATGGCTGGTCAAATCTAATCTCCCATCAGTCTATTCTCAATCATTAGCAATGTGGGGCTATCAAGTGGCACCTACACACCTGCTCACCAATACTCAGTTTGTTTCTGCCAGAGACGTCCAGCTGCAGACCTCATTACAGCTTTGGTCAAAGCATGCAAGAAGAGCTGAATGCCAGAGGTGAGGCTACCTTGACTGCCCAGAACATCAAGACAGCAGTTGACTGTATGCTCCATCAAGAATCCCAAGCAAAATTGAAGTCAATGGGAATCAGGGGGATAACTTTCCACAGGTTGTCATGCTCAGCAAAGTTGTTGGAGGCTGACCATTTTCAGCTACTTCATCAATGACCTCCCCTCCAACCTGTCTGAAGTAAGAATTGTGGTTAGTTGCATAGTGCTCACTCCTCACATACTCAAGTTGTTCATGTCCATATGCAGCATGGCTTGCATAACTCTTGCTCTTTTAGCACAGTGGGCTAAGACAGCTGGCTTGCAATGCAGAACAAGATCGCTTATTGTCACAAGTAGGCTTCAATGAAGACAATAAGCGATTATTATTATAAGACCTGCATAACAGAACAAAAGGCTGATGGACTTGAGGTTGTTTTCGTTAGAGAGAAGAAGGTTAAGAGGAGACTTAATAGAGGCATACAAAATGATCAGGGGGTTAGATAGGGTGGACAGTGAGAGCCTTCTCCCGCGGATGGAAATGGCTAGCACGAGGGGACATAGCCTTAAACTGAGGGGTAATAGATATAGGACAGAGGTCAGAGGTAGGTTCTTTATGCAAAGAGTGGTGAGGCCGTGGAATGCCCTACCTGCAACAGTAGTGAACTCGCCAACATTGAGGGCATTTAAAAGTTTATTGGATAAGCATATGGATGATAATGGCATAGTGTAGGTTAGATGGCTTTTGTTTTTTGACTTCCCATGTCGGTGCAACATTGTGGGCCGAAGGGCCTGTACTGCGCTGTATCGTTCTATGTTCTATGTTCTAAGACCAGCAGCGTGGGTTCAATTCCCGTTCCAGCCTCCCCGAACAGGCGCCGGAATGTGGCGACTCGGGGCTTTTCACAGTAGCTTCATTGAAGCCTACTTGTGACAATAAGCGATTATTATTATAAGACCTGCATAACATTCAGGTTTTGTGTCAAGTTGGGTCAGTTAGGCTAGTGGGGGGGGGAGGGGGGGGGGGGGCGGTTGGAGGAGGCTCAGGATGACTGCTGACTTGGGGTGGGGGGGGGTGGAAAACTAACAGTGACCAGGAATTTTTCTTTGTTTCACCACTTGGGGACTGGTCGCCATCTTAGGTGGGCCTGTGGCCTGCGAATCATAGAATTTACAGTGCAGAAGGAGGCCATTCGGCCCATTGAGTCTGCACAGGCCCATGGAAAGATCACCCTATCTAAGCCCACACCTCCGCCCTGGGGCAGACGGTGATTTCCCTGCTCCTAAAGAAGGAGATTGCAAGACATATCGTCCAATCTTCCTGTTAAATTAGGATGCGATGCTTCTAGCCAAGGTGTTGCCGTTAAGATTGGAGCCTTATCTCCTGAAGGTGGTGGGGAAAGACCAAACGGGATTTGTAACGGGATAGAGGTTGATCGCAAATGTGAGACGGCTGTTGAATGTGGTCCGGGTAGAGGGTTGGGTTCCAGAGATCATAATTTCACTTGATGCGGAGAAGTTGCTTGACCAGGTAGTGTGGGACTATCTGTTCATGATACAGGAGAAATTTGGGTTTGGACCGGGCTTTGTGGCATGGGTGCGGCTGTTGTATGCAGTCCCATTTGCCAGTGGGTGCACTAACAAAGTGACTTCTGAGCCCTGTCGCCTGTAACAGGGTACTAGGCAGAGATATCTGATGTTCCCTTCGTGGGGGATCAGACTCCAGGGGGTCTCCACGACGGCCAGGCCCGTGAATGGGGGCTACCGGTCGGAGGGTGCGCGGGATCTGGGGGGGGGGGAACTACCTTCTCCCATGCAGGCATGCTGTGTCACTATGCCATGTTGTGCGGCGTCGGTGCGGAATCGGCCACCTCACGCCAGCGCGGAAACGGCCACCACGCGCATGTGCGGACCGGCGCCAGCAGTGCATGGCCGCGTATCGGCGCCGGAGCTGCGTGGAGTTCTCCAGCGCTGTGCTGGCCCCCTGTGGGCACTGAATCGCTGGGCCAAGAGGCCCGTTGACGCCAGCATGAAGTACTCCGGTGTTTACGCCAGCGTCAACACATGGCCGGGATTTGGTGAATCCCGGCCATGGGATCTGCAGACGTCAGTGAGAAACATTCTGAGGATCTTGCAGTACTTTGGGAACTTTTCAGGTTATAAGCTAAATATAGGAAAGAGCGAATACCTGGTGGGTGGGGCACCAGGGCCTGGAGCGGGTGATTGGGGGTTTGCCGTTCTGGCTGACAGGAAGTCATTTTCGGTATTGGGGGGCCTAGATAGCAAGGGACTGGGAGACACTCCTGAGGTTGAACTGCACGAGTCGGGTCGGGAAGATTAAGGCAGACCTGCAAAGATAGGACGGTCTCCCACTATCCCTGGTACAGATGAATATCTTGCCAAGATTTTTATTTTTGTTTCAGTGCCTCCCAGTGTTCCTGCCCAAGGCGGACTTGTGACAGGGTCTATTTGGGCAGGAAAGGGCCCGAGGATTAAAAGGTTGATGCTCCAAGGGGCTTGGCCTTGCCAAACTTTCAATGTTACTATTGAGCGGCCAGTGCTGAAAATGTGCGAGAGTGGTGCGTGGGTTCGGAGGAGCTGTAGGTCTGGGTGGAAGCAGAGTCTGTGAAGGGGGAAGGCTTGAAGGCATTGGTAATGGCTGTGCTCCCGGTGGTGTCGAAGTACTAACCTGGTGGTAATGGCCACATTAAAAATTTGGAAAAACTCAGTCAACATTTAAATTTGAAGGCTAGCTACCATCTGTGCAGCTATTTGAGCCTGCTCAATTGGATGTGAAATTTAAGGAGTGGAAGTAAAAGGGCTTGGAGAAGGTGGGATATTTATTTTTAGAGGGTTGGTTTGGGGGAGAACTGAAGGACAAATATGGGCCTACAGATGCGGATGAGTTCAGATATCTCCAGGTGCATAGCTGGGTCAAAAAGCGCTTTCCGGCCTTCTACCTTGCTCGAGCGGATTTTATCCTGCTCAGGGTCAGAGGTGGCTCGTACGTTGGGCATATACCAGCGGAAAGTGGGGGAGGAGACTCGGTTGAGGGTGTGAAGGAAAAGTGGGCAGAAGATCTGAGGCCGATTTTGGTGGAGGAGGTTTGGAGTGAGGCACTGAGGTGGGTAAACATGACCTCGCCCTGTGCGAGGTTGAATCTCATTCAGCTAAAAGTAGTATTTCGAGCATACCTCACGAGAACTAGAATGATCGTCTTTTCAATGGGGTGGAGGATAGATGTGAGCAGTGTTCAAGGGGACTGACGCAGTACGGTGTGCCTATAGAGGTCCTTTTTTGATACTGTGTCGGCAATATTGGCTATTGGGTTGGAGCCTTGCAATCTTTGGGGTTTCGGTTGTGCCGGAGCTCCGGACTGGAGCGAGAGAAAATATCCTAACCTTTGCCTCGCTGGTGGCAAGGAGGCGGATCCTCGTGCGCTGGAGGTCGACTCGGCATGGCTGGGTGATTCGATGGAGTTTTTGCACCTCGAGACGGAACATTTGGCCTTCCGGTGGCCAGACCGCCTAGTCAGTGTACCTGGAAGCGATCAGGTTCTCTCATGAAATTAAAATGAAATGAAAATCGCTTATTGTCACAAGTAGGCTTCAAATTAAGTTCCTGTGAAAAGCCCCTAGTCGCCACATTCCGGCGCCTGTTCAGGGAGGCTGATACGGGAATTGAACCACGCTGCTGGCCTGCCTTGGTCTGCTTTCAAAGCCATAGATTTAGCCCTGTGCTAAACAGCCCCAGCCGCATGCATGATGGCCCTGGGGCACACGTTTGTGGCTGCCTGTGGCTGCCCGGGCCACATGCCCTGTCCAACCTGGCCCTCCTCCGCATCCTCCGAAGACCCTGGCGAAGGAGGGCGTTGGACTCGTTTTGCCGCAGGCCGACACCGGGCCGGGCACGAGGCGCTGGATCGGGCGGCGTGTAATGAGAAGGCGAACAGTGCTTCCGCGATGAATGGCCTAATGGTTGTACATCCACAGGCTATGGGATCGAGGACTCCACCTCGGAGGCCTCCTGTGTCTCCATCACTGGAGGGACATTTGGAGTCGGAGTCCAAAACCTCCGTCACCTTGGCGTCCATATCCCCACGTGATTCTGCAACAAGCCGCGCAGGCTTTGAGTGCGGCGCCAGAGGAAGATCGTGAGGATGAACCTCCACTGTGTGTGGTCTCTGAGGCTGTAGAAGTGATCTCCGGGGGCAGGGAATCTGGTGGAGAGGCAGCCTTCTGGGCTGAATGTGGTCTAAATGTTTGCGCTGGAGACGACCCTGGTCTTGCACCTGGTAAGAGATCGGGACCGTTCATCAAAAGTTAACCCCAGGGACCCATTGGGCACCTCCAGCAAAATTTCGGCCAAACTGCCGAATCAGCCGATGCCGAGAAAGGCCATGCCCCTTCCGTTCTTGAGTGCGGCGTAATTTTGCGCCAATGTCTGGGAAAACTATGCTGAGGCGGGTGCGAAGTCTCCAGCCCATTAGAAGTTCCGCGGAGCAGCCCCAGTCACCGCTGTGGAGTGGTCCGATACGAAAACAAAAAGCAAATCAGTCTAGTGTCCATAGATCCGGAAGACTGTTTCTTCAGGCCCCATTTGAACGTATGCATTATGCGCTCCGCCAACCCATTGGAAGCCGGGTGGTATGGAGCGGTGCGGATATGGCGTATGCCGTTCATCTTCATGAACCTTGCAAACTCCTCACTTGTGAAAGGAGTGCCATTGTCCGTGACGAGCACCTCAGGGAGGCCATGCATGCTGAAAGACAAATGCATCTTCTCGATCATTGTGCAGGACATTGTGCCTACCATCCTATGTACCTCTAGCCATTTAGATTGGGCATTGATTAATTAAAGGAACATGGATCTTTGAAAATCTTCGTAGTATATATAAATGATTTGGAGGAAAATGTAACTGGTCTGATTAGTAAGTTTGCGGACGACACAAAGGTTGGTGGAGTTGCAGATAGCCATGAGGACTGTCAGAGGATACAGCAGGATTTAGATCGTTTGGAGATTTGGGCGGCGAGATGACAGATGGAGTTTAATCCGGACAAATGTGAGGTAATGCATTTTGGAAGGTCCAATACAGGTAGGGAATATACAGTGAATGGTAGAACCCTCAAGAGTATTGACAGTCAGAGAGATCTTCGTGTACAGGTCCACAGGTCACTGAAAGGGGCAACACAGGTGGAGAAGGTAGTCAAGAAGGCATACGGCATGCTTGCCTTCATTGGCCGGGGCATTGAGTATAAAAATTGGCAAGTCATGTTGCAGCTGTATAGAACCTTAGTTAGGCCACACTTGGAGTATAGTGTTCAATTCTGGTCATCACACTACCAGAAGGATGTGGAAGCTTTAGAGAGGGCGCAAAAGGGATTTACCAGGATGTTGCCTGGTATGGAGGGCATTAGTTATGAGGAGAGGTTGAATAAACTTGGTTTGTTTTCACTGGAATGAAGGCGGTTGAGGGGCGACCTGATAGAGGTCTACAAAATTATGAGGGGCATAGACAGAGTGGATAGTCAGAGACTTTTTCCCAGGGTAGAGGGGTCAATTACTAGGGGGCATAGGTTTAAGGTGCGAGGGGCAAGGTTTAGAGGAGATGTACGAGGTAAGTTTTTTTACACAGAGGGTAGTAGGTGCCTGGAACCCGCTGCTGGAGGAGGTAGTGGAAGCAGGGACGATCGTGACGTTTAAGGGGCATCTTGACAAATACATGAATAGGATGGGAATAGAGGGATACGGACCCCGGAAGTGTAGAAGATTTTGGTTTAGACGGGCAGCATGGTCGGCGCAGGCTTGGCAGGCCGAAGGGCCTGTTCCTGTGCTGTACTTTTCTTTGTTCTTTGTTCTTCGAAAAGGGCCGGCGAAATCCGCATGCAATCGCGCACAAGGCCGCCCTGGCCATTCCCAGTGATGTAGCGGCAAGGCGGGCAGAATCTTCTGATGCTCCTGGCAAATGGATCAGTTTTGGGCCACCTTCTCAATGGCGGCATCGATGCCTGGTTACCAGACATAACTCCGGGCCAACATTTTCCTTTTGGTCACACCTGGATGTCCATTGTGCAAGTCCTTTTTCCGGGACAACGACACGCATTCCCCACAAGAGGGTATCGTCTTCCACGCTAAATTCTGACAACTTGGAGGGAAATGGCCGCAACTCGCCTGGGAGCTGCCTATGCTGCCCACCATACAGGACTATGTGCCGAACCTTTGACAGGACTGGATCCATCTGGTTCCACTCATGGACCTGCGATGCCGTGACAGGCATGCAGTCCATAAAATTTAGGATTGCAGCCACCTCACCTGTCGTGGGGATTGTCGTGGGGAAATCGGCTCAGTGCATCAGCATTCGCTATCTGGGTCCCTGGTTTATGCTCTAGAGAATACTTGTAGGCAGCAAGCAGCAAAGCCAATGCTGGATCCATGCAGAAGCAATGGGCGGAATTGGCTCATCCTCTCGGAAAAGTCCCAGCAGAGGCTTATGATCAGTCACGATAGTAAAGTGGCGGCCATAAACATACTGGTGGTAGCATTTCACCACAAAGACCACCGCCAGGCCCTCCCTCTCGATCTGCGCGTGCTTCTTTTCCGCTGCAGTCAATGTGCGGGAGGTGAAAGCTTTCGGCCGCTCAGCTCCGTTCTCTATCTTGTGGGACAGGACAGCCCCAATACTATATGGGGATGCATCACACGTGATGAGCAAAGTCTTTTCAGGATCATAGTGGGTAAGTAATCTGGATGACGACAATTGCTGTTTCACCCGCCAGAAAGCGGTTTCTTGCGGCTGACCCCAAACCCAGGTGTGATTTTTCTTGAGCAGAAGGTGCAACGGGGCCAACATAGTTGCCAGATTGGGGAGGAACTTCCCGTAATAGTTTACGAGGCCGATAAAAGAACAGAGATGTGAAATGTCAGTCGGGGCGTGGGCCTGTTAAATTGCGCGCACCTTCTCTGCGACAGGGTGCAAACCTTCGCGGTCCACCCGATAACCTTCCTTCGCCTGATAGATGCACTTTGTATGACGTAAACTCCAGCCTCTGAGAAGCAACGAAAGACAGCCTCCAAATTTTCCAAATGTTCCTGCCCCGTCGTCCCCGTAATCAAACCGTTGTCTAAGTAAACAGCGACACGTGGTAAACCTCTCAAGATGCGTTGAAAGATGGCACAGGTCGAGGATACTCCAAAGGGCAACTCATACAGGCCCGTGTGTATTAATTGTTACATATGGCCGGGAGGCAGGGTCCAGCTCCAACTGTAGGTAGGCATGATTCATATCCAAATTTTGTGAACGCGAGTCCGCCGACAAGCTTCACGTTGGGATCTTCTATGCGGGGCATTGGATATCGGTCGAGCTTGGAAGCCGCATTCACTGTAAGTTTCATAGTCGCCACACAAGCGAACCGTGGCAACTGGCTTCATCTCAGTCAGACTAAAATGTTGCCTCATTTGATTCCACGTCTTTAGTGTGGCTACCACCATTGGGCAGGATGTGCACTTCG
The DNA here is from genome assembly GCF_047496885.1 of Scyliorhinus torazame. NCBI lineage: Eukaryota > Metazoa > Chordata > Chondrichthyes > Carcharhiniformes > Scyliorhinidae > Scyliorhinus > Scyliorhinus torazame. The sequence goes on from NC_092721.1 coordinate 53,636,560, forward strand.
TCGGTGGGGAGGGGTGTGCTGCCGTGGCGAAGGCCCAGAGGGTCATACCCTTGCAGGAGGCTTCCTCCACCCGCAAGCACTCCAAATTGGGTTTGTGTACCCATCCCCTCACTCTTTCTGCCGTGGCTGCCCAGTGGTAGTATGGCAAGTTTGGTAAGGCTAGGCTACCCCTAATTTTTCTCCTTTGCAATGTTGGTTTGGGGACTTCCAGATTCTTACCCCCCACACACACACAAACGGCATGATTAATCTGTCTACGTTTTGGAAGAAGGCCTTTGGAATGAAGATCGGTATTGATCGGAACAGAAAGAGGAACCTCAGCAGTACGTTCAATTTGATCATCTGCACCCTCTCCGCTAGGGAGAGTAGGAGTGCGTCCCACCTTTGCAGGTCCTTTTTGACTTACTCCACCAGGCTTGTCAGATTCCACTTGTGGATCTGTGTCCAGTTCCTGGTTATTTGGATCCCCAGATAGCGGAATTTGTCTTGGGCTAGTTTGAATGGGAGTCTCTCCAGCTCTGTCCCTCCCACGTTTGTGTTCACCGGGAATGTCTCGCTCTTGCCCAGGTTAAACTTTGTAACCCAAGAAGGTTCCAAACTCTTTCAGGATCTGCATGATTGCTCTCAATCCTTTCTGTGGTTTCGAGACGTATAGGAGCAGGTCATCCGCATAGAATGAGGCTCTGTGCTCTCTGCCTCCCCTTAGGATGTCCTTCCAGCTTTTTGCGTCCCTCAGGGCGATCACCAGGGGTTCGCTTTCTATGGCAAACAGAAGTGCGTCTGGTCCTCTGCAACCACCTCCGGTACACAACACTCCTCCAGCCTTTTGGCCAGGATCTTTCCAAGTATTTTTGCGTCCACATTTAGCAGCAAAATGGGTCGAGATGAGTCGCATTCCGTCGGGTCCTTGGGCGGGATTCTCCGAGGCTCCCGCCTAAATCGGGCTCGGTGCGGGGGCGGAGAATGGGGCGTCAGACCCGCAATCGGGTCTGACGCATTCCCGCGATCCGCCAGTCGCGTGCGCCATTGAAAAAGGCCCCCGCGGCGATTCTCCACCGCACTGGCCGAGTTGCCAGTGCCTTCCCAGCCTACATGGAATTGATGCTCTCCATGGTTTTTCCCAGATCTATTGTGCTTCCAATTCCCCCAGCCTGTCCTTAAGCTACAACTAGCATATCCAGTCCATCAAACTGTTTCATCCCCACATCCCCATCGGGGGCTAGGAAGTGTGCAGTCCTCGGTAAAAGGTCTCATGCTCGATTGACCTCTTTTAGTTCCGCTACCAGTCTGCCCCTGCTATCTTTTACCTGCACCATTTCCCTTGTGGCTGCCTGCTTTCTCAGCTGGTGAGCCAGTAGGCGGCCAGCCTTCCCTCCGTGTTCAGAGAAGGTCCTCCGTGTCTGACGGAGTTGGTGTACTAATTTCCTAGTGGATAGCAGGTTAAAGTCCATTTGTAGCTTTTTCCTCTCCGCCAGCAGCTCTACGGTCGATAATGCGATAACTTTTAACAGCTTAACTTTTGTAAAGGATGCCAAACTGGCCCAGAGTTTGCCAGAGTGAGGCATTTTGAATTGTGCCCATTAATTACATTTTTCCTTGCCTTACTCAGAAAAACAATGGACTGCAAGATGCTGGAAGTGTAAGTTGATGACAGTAAAATGTCAGCAATGATGCATCTAAGGTCTTGGTGAATGATGGGACCAACATTCTATCTCCATAATCAATACGATTTAAGGGTAGCACGGTAGCATTGTGAATAGCACAATTGCTTCACAGCTCCAGGGTCCCAGGTTCGATTCCGGCTTGGGTCACTACCTGTGCGGAGTCTGCACATCCTCCCCGTGTGTGCGTGGGTTTCCTCCGGGTGCTCCGGTTTCCTCCCACAGTCCAAAGATGTGCAGGTTAGGTGAATTGGCCATGATAAATTGCCCTTAGTGTCCAAAATTGCCCTTAGTGTCAGGTGGGGTTACTGGGTTATGGGGATTGGGTGGAGGTGTTGACGTTGGGTAAGGTGCTCTTTCCAAGAGCTGGTGGAGGCTCGATGGGCCGAATGGCCTCCTTCTGCACTGTAAATTCTATGATATCTATGATATCTATGATGATAAAGATTCAGAACGAAACAGGGTCAAATCAGGTACAGAATAAGAAATGACAATCTGTATTTTCCAGCTGGAAAGATAGTATGCTGTTCAGTACCATACTTAAAATCACTGCACAATTAATTTCTAATTAAAATGCAAACACAGCAATTTCTTGAAACTAACAGTGAGGTTGAGGGTGAGCTGTCCTGTTTTGTGAGGTTAATAGTGGAGCAGCACAAATTGTCCAGCAATATGCAATGATTTACAATTCACAGGGATCTATTTTCTCCTTGTCACAAATTGTGGACAACTACATATTAATAATAGTGTGCACCATTAAACTGGCTGTTGTAGCCACGTAAAATGGCTGCTTCCCGATTAAATTGATCAAACCCCGATCCAAAATGGCGAACGGCAAAGGTTGATGGGAAAAGCAGCCAACAGGACACAAACGGACAGCTGCAGACAGAATAGCGTATTCGACTCTGGGGAAGTCGGCCTAGATCAATACTCAAGACTATTAGCAGCACATCAACCCAGACATCTGCAGTTTAATCGGCTATCCCCGGGAACAATTGCAACATATTAGCAATTGAATGCCAGGCCAGACCTGTCGGCGCCTGCTGTGGCCGAAACAAAGACAGGTGAACGACCACCCCCCAATCGAGGAATCGCCCCGTCATTGGATATATCGAACCCAGTGATTGGGAACAAGTCCAATCACTTGGGACTCAGGGTCAAGGACCGCCCCGAGAGGCGGGAAGCCCCTGGGCCCTATAAAGTGAGGGGCCAAGTTCAGATCTCTCTCTCTCTCCCTTCTTCACCTGCTCGCAGCCTTCGCAAGAACCTTCAGCAAAGAACCGTAAGTTTGACTCCAGCGATCGCTACCCGATAGAGATTCCTAGCCATCAACCCGTATCAGCCTTTTGAATCCCGCAGGCCAGATCCAATTCGATAAGCCATTTGTTTCCCTGACCTGGTGGGCCCTGCCTACAGTTAAGTATTGGCCAGTAGTGGTAGGTTTCGATATAGATAGTAGGATTATTGTGGAAGCATTACTTGTTGTATATAATAAATGACCGTTGATTGCAATCTTACTAAGCGGTGTGCGGACTTATTAATCATAACTTGAGCTTGAACCACGTGGCGGTATCAGAAAGATACCTGGCGACTCGTGAGCAAAGGTGACATAATCAGAGCTAATAAACTAAGACTAAAAAGAGCAACACTGTCAGTCCCTTTAACACTCGTAAAACAAAATCTTTATATGTCAGTGTCCAGATGAGTGTTCTTTAAAACTTTACGATAAAAATTACCTTATGTTTCTCATTGTCATGTCTTTCAAAAACACTGCTTATTTCTGATGTCCACTTCTGTTCCTATGAATGAAAGTACAAATAAATCATGTTAAATTCCTGATATTTATGTAGTATGGATATATTCTGACAGCAAGAACATTATCACTCAAAAAATATGCAATGCCTTAGTTTGGCTTAGTTTGTGGTATTTTCCCCTCTAATTCAGAGCCTATCACTGGGGCATAATTTAATCTGGCATTCTGCAGTCCTAGCGGAACATTGCATTATCATTTAATATGCTAACCCTGTCATATATACCTTTCTAAATTATGCAATTAAAAATGTTTCATGTTCTATCTAACATTCCACCCTCAATTAGCATTATAAAAAATGAGGATTGCTGCCAGCATGATGATATAGATGTAGAATAGTTTCTGGAATTGTTTGAATAATAACAATCACCTTGTGGGTGAGGAGTATGTAAGGCTCAATTTATTTTGGTACAGTTTAACTGTAATGAACAGATTATATTGAAAATTTCCATTATGAATATTTGCATAAAGTTAATGACCAATATTGACTTAAAAATCACCATAGAAGAGGAAGTTGGAAATGCTCATGAAGTACTCATGTAGGCAAGAATTGTAATAACAAATGAATGTAGTATTTTGGTAGTTAACTTTGTATTGCTGAAAATAGAGACATGCTGTCGAAGCTTTCCATCTTGCATTATTCAGGACAGTTTGCAAGGTTACAAACAGTGAAGGTGTTAAGGTGGTCACAAAGGACACAGGGGATCACCACTAGATCTCCCTGGGCTTTGTGGAGTATGAACTTCCCTATTGAGCAGGCGGGGGGAGCTCGCCCAATGGGAAACGAGCAGTGGGAGTTTAAAATCCACTGCTTCAACCTGAGCCTGTATTCTTTAGGTCCCTGGGCTTGGTCCTGCATGTTATAAGCCACATCTGCAGCCATTTTGTTATGTAAATAAAAGGGAATGGTGTTGGAAGACTGGCCTTGGCGAGATTATTACAGAAGGGTACTGAATGGTTGGCAAGTGGACTCTGGTTGGTAGAGGTCTTGCCATGGAGAATGCAGCAGAGAACGTTAACTGCCAAGCTTTTGTTCAACACGGTAGCACAGTGGTTAGCACTGTTGCTTCACAGCACCAGGGTCCCAGGTTCGATTCCGGTTTGGATCATTGTCTGTGTGGAGTGACATTCTCCCCGTGTCTGCGTGGGTTTCCTCCTGGAGCTCCGGTTTCCTCCCACAAGTCCTGAAAGACATGCTGTTAGGTGAATTGGACATTCTAAATTCTCCCTCTGTGTACCCGAACAGGCACCAGAATGTGGCGACTAGGGGATTTTCACAGTAACTTCATTGCAGTGTTAACGTAAGCTTACCTGTGACAAAAGTAAAGATTATTATTATTAATTCAAACCAGGCAAGTCGACTCTGATTGGACAAGGCATTGTCATGGGAAATGAAGCAGAGAATGGCTATCTGTCAAACATTTGGTTCGTCAAAAAAGACACAATGTATGGACATGATCTTCTGTCTAAAAGGTCAGGGCTCCGTGTGTGAATATGTGTGGCTTCTAGCATGTATATTGAGCTACACTGTGAGCCCATAAACCCTGTTTTAGGACATCCTCAGGTTCTAAAACCCACGTGAATATAAATTCTTTCTTTCTGGCATTGTGATCATATTAGAAGTCAGGGGGTTTGTCTGGTCAAACAGAAACTGAGAAATATCTTTACCAGCAAAAAGGGCTATCTATTTCTCTCTGAAGCATTGGCTATATTCACAACCTCCAATCCAGCAGTAGATAGGTTTTCAAACATCAACAAATCACAAATACTAAGAACAAACAAACACGAGTTTGGGAGGTGATGGTATATTGGTAATGCCACTGTACTAGTAAGCCACAAACCCAGACTAATGCTCTGGCAAAGAAAAAATGCTGGATAATCTCAGCAGGTCTGGCAGCATCTGTAGGGAGAGAAAAGAGCTAACAAGTCAATGCTCTGGCGATGCAGATTCAAATCCCCCCCCAGGCAGCTGGGGAAATAAATTCAATGAATCAATTGGTAGTACCAGCATACTGTACATCTGCTGTTCACAATAGGCAGAGTACTGATCATACTCAACCAGCCTGAAAGGGTAATAAATCAAATCATGCAAGGTTAGGTATAAAACCTATACAGCTTTTAAAATAAAACTTAAGCGCTCTCATGGGCTGCTTGAGAAGCTTGAATTCCCACAGACAGAAGAAGCTAGCAGAAGGCTGTTGAAAACAATAACTGATAATTCTCAAGGACCGTTTAAAATTAAAGCAAGGATATACAATGGGATGTGAGTAAAATACATCACAGGTAATGCATATTTTTAATCATATGTGAGTATCGCAATAATATAAACGTGCAGATAGCTACATGCTCGGCAATATTATAATGACATGTACGTGCTTTAATTATGATCGGAAGTTTTATACTCATGTGTAACGCATCATGTAATACTAGCTGTTAGTTGTGAATGGATATAGATAATTTCTAAACAAATGTATTATTTCGATTGGTAGATGTTAATTACTTAAGATTACAGAGAAAAATATAATTGACCTGTATTTTCTGTGCTCGGGGAGTAGATGCCTTGCTCACTTTCCATAGCTTGCATCGAGCAGTTCATGGACTAATCTCTAACTCTGAGTGCCGTCTGGTCAGTTGGGGAGTAAAGAACGCTATAGTTGAATAATTGCCAGTGAAGCTCCGACAGCAAAATGGCGATGAGGATGGCATAAGCCCAGGCTGTGGTGTGGCAAGTATTATCTTTCTCTGACGATACTCGCCATGCTAGAACGGTGCTGAGTAAAAGGAGTATCCGAACCCAGGGGGCAGATGATTGCGAGAGGGTAAGGGGGACCTCCCGAGGGATATCTCAGGGCTGTGGGAGTCTCGCATTGGGAATTAGTTGCGAGTTTAATCTCAGAAATCTGGATTTCACTATGGCAGCGAGCTTTGAGAAAGTTGAGCTCGAGTTCGCCACAGCCTGGAGGGGAAGGGTCTCGGTTTCTATTCCTTGCCTGAAAGTATAGAAAATGATTGGCATAAATGCAAAAACAAGGATGGTTTCCTCTACTGTGCAGTAAGAAATGATGGGAGGTTCAGATTGGTAATAAGACAGACAAAGCTGTTGTCATTATTCTGAACCTACACGTACAACAAGCAAAGTTGATGCAACAACAAGATCTAAACCCCATGACTACTGCTCCGGTGCAGCCATGGAGAAACATCACTGTTTACGACTTAGACGGAGGGGCAGCTTACCTCCACCCCTGGTACAGATAGACCCTTTTCAAATAGTGGTGAAAGTATCCAAACAAGGAAGGTCGAAATGGTGCCTTTTGCATCACAGAGAGACAAATGTCATAACGAAACTGATCAAGTAAAGAATTAATTGGACTATAGATGAAATGCAGGTTTGTGTTGTTCTGAGTCAAGGTTGGATTATGAACTTGCAGTTTGGTGGTGATCCAGTTTGAATTCTTCAAAACAAGTTAAAAGTGAATTGTTAAGATTTCTTTCAAACATGGTTAAGTAACGGAATTGAAATCGGTTTGAAGGAAAAATAAAGGAAAAGAAATTGGAGCGGAAAAGTTAACTATTTGTTATAGAATTGCCAAAAACAGATGTGTCCAAATTACTCTATAATAATAATCTTTATTATTGTCACAAGTAGGCTTACATTAACACTGCAATGAAGTTACTGTGAGAAGCCCATAGTTGCCACATTCCGGCGCCTGTTCGGGTACACAGAGGGAGAATTCAGAATGTCCAAATTACCAAACAGCATGTCTTTCGGGACTTGTGGGAGGAAACCAGAGCACCCGGAGGAAACCCATGCAGACACAGAGAGAATGTGCAGACTTAGCACAGCCAGTGACCCAAGCCGAGAATCGAACCTGGGACCCTGGCGCTGTGAAGCAACAGTGCTAACCACTGTGCTACCGTGGCGCCCTATATAAGGTTTAATTGGTGATTTATGGAGACCCAATGACGCCAGTTAAAAGCAATTAAAGGTAGGGCAGCACAGTGGAACCGTGGTTAGCATTGCTGCTTCACAGCTCCCGGGTCCCAGGTTCAATTCTGGCCTCGGGTTACTGTCTGTGTGGAGTTTGCACTTTCTCCCATGTCTGCGTGGGTTTCCTCCGAGTGCTCTGGTTTCCCCCCACCGTCCAAAGATGTACAGGTTTGGTGGATTGGGTATGCTAAAGTGCCCTCAGTGTCCAAATAGGTTAGGTGGGGTTGCTGGTTTCCAAGGGCCAGTGCAGACCAGATGGGTCGAATAGTCTCTTTGTGCACTGTAAATTCTATGTAATTCTATGTAGATATTTTAAGCATGCTTTTGAGGAATTTGGATCTAATGTTAGAATTTCATTGTGCTATCACATCACCCCCATTAGGGAACAAAAGTTTTGTAGTTCGTAATGTGTTTGGGTGAAAATGCCTTTGAGGTTTGAATTTAACAAAGGATAGGTGATGTCCATGAAATCAGTTGTTGAGGAGTGGCACGGTGGCGCAGTGGTTAGCACAGCTGCTCATGCCGCTGAGGACCCGGATTCAATCCCAGTCCCGGGTCACTGTCCCTGTGGAGTTTGCACATTCTCAGTATTCAGTTGTTAAAGATTGGCTCAAATGAAAAGAAAAAGATACATGAATTAAATAAATAATTTGCGTCTTTTAATGAAGAAGAGTGGTAGGTCTTGTTTATTATTTTAACCAAGAGAGTGTGAGCTTGAAGAATCTGTAGCTGCAAGAGAAAGCTGAGGATTAACTGTTTGAGATTTACGATTATGTGTTTCATCTGTTTATGTGGAGGTTTGTAGAGTCATGTTATCGTTAAGGTTTAACTTTCTGGGGAATTAACTTTGTCTGCAGTTTTAATTACAGACACTTTGGAAGGTTACAACAGTACCACAAGGACATTTACATAATTAATTTTGCTTACTGTTGTTTCAATGCACTTGATAGGTTTTACTGCGTGTGTATGAATGATAGTCATGTGTCTGTTTCAAGCATTGGTGTTTTATATCTGAAGTTGTAATTTTTGAGACCATAATTTAACCGATTTACGTCAAAAAACTAACAAAACCTGAAGTCATGTTTTTCCGGCCAGGGGCATTATTCCAGGGTATTTGTGATCAACATGGGGGAATTTTAATCCGGATACAAATTCACACATGTAAGAATAAGATAATTTTAATTCAATATGATTGATTGGAGTTTGGGATATCTAAAATGATTATGGTCAATCCTCGGTTGTGTTAAAATTTCTTGTCAGGTTCAAAAAATTATTATTCCTGACACAACTGACAAAACGAGAAACAAAGACATGAAACAAATTCTGAGATCAAGAAAAAAAAGGGTGTAAAATAGAGATTATTAAAGAAAAGGGGTCTCTCATCATGTTTCTTTTTTTTTGTAAACATTCTATCAAGGTATTTATGGTTTTATAACAGTAATAGAAGACACACGCCACGGGCGGGATTCTGGGTCGGAGAATCCCCGGGCGCCGCACAAATCGCGCCACGCTGCTCCGACACCAGGACGCGATTCCCCGCAAAGCAGAGAATCGGCGCCAGCGTGGTCAGCAAGGCGCCGGTCGGGGGCTGTTCTACGCGGACCCTCCCCCCCGCTCAATTCTCCGGCCCGGATGGACCGAGCGGCCGTAGCAAAAAACCCGAGTCCCGCCGGCATCGTTCTAACATGCACTGAGCTGGCGGGTCCTCGGCATTGAAGGGTCTGGGGGCGGCCTGTGTGGGGGTGAGGGGGGGTCCGACCCGGGGGGAGCCTCCGTTGTGGCCTGGCCCGCGATCGGGGCCCACCGATCGGCGAGCCGGCCTCTCGGGCTGGGGGCCTCCTTTCTTCTGCACGGGCTCCAGTAGCCCTACGCCATTTGGCATCGGGGTCGGCGCGGAGAAGAAAGTCACTGCGTATGCGCGCGTTGGTGCCGGTGCCACTGCGCATGCGTGGACCCCGCAGCGCCCAGTTGATGCCGGCGTCAGCGTGGGCCGCTCCAGCGCCGTGCTGGCCCCTTGTGGCCTGGAGAATCGGGCTCCGGAAGGCCTGTTAACGCCAGAGTAAAATACTCCCGTTTTTATTCTGGCGGCAACACTTAGCCGTCCGATGGGAGAATCCTGCCCAGTGTACATGCAAATATAAACATAGTGCAAAAGCCGTCTTCCTCTCTCACAGGTCCCATCTTTTCTAGACTCCTACTCTGCACTAAACTACACCCCCCCACCCCCCCCCCATCTGATGACGGTTAATTTTCCCTAAAGAAGTCGCCGAACGGCTGCCATCTCCAGACGAATCCTAACATTGACCCTCTCAAGGCGAACTTGATTTTCTCCAGACAGAGAAAGCTAGCCAGGTCTCCGACTTCGGGGGCCTTGAGTCCCTGCAAGCCAATAATATCCGTCTCCGGGCTACCAGGGAAGCAATGGTCAGAATGTCTGCCTCTTTCTCCTCCTGGATTCCCGGGTCTTCCGACACTCCGAAAATCGCCACCTCTGGACTCGACGCCACCCTTGTTTTCAATGCTTTGGACATGATCTCCTCAATTCTGACCCTGCCAGAATCCCCTAAGCTTCGGGCATGCCCAGAAGATATGAACACGGTTCGCTGGTCCTCCCGCACACCTTACGCACATCTTCCACCCCAAAGAACCTGCTCATCCGGTCCACTGTCATGTCGGCCCGGTGAACGACCTTAAACTGTATCAGGCCGAGCCTGGTACATATTGTGGACGCGTTGACTCTGCTCAACGCATCCGCCCAGAGACCGGCCTCTATTTCTCCACCGAACTCCTCTTCCCATTTGTGTTTCAGCTCCTCGGTCTGTGTTTCCCCTGACCCCATAAGCTCCTTATAAATGTCCGAAACCCTCCCTTCTCCCACCCACACTCTGGAAACTACCCTATCCCGTATCCCCTTTGGTGGTAGGAGCGGGAAGGTTTAGACCTGCCTGCGGAGGACATCTCGCCCCTGCATGAAACTAAATTCATTCCTTTCCGCCAATTCAAATTTCTCCTCCAACTCCCTCAGGCTGGGAAAGCTCCCTCTATGAACATATCGCCCATCCTCTCGATACCTGCTCTCTGCCACTTCCGGAACCCTCCATCTAACCTCCCCGGGGTAAACTGATGATTATTGCAAATTGGGGACCTGACCGAAGATCCCTCGGCTCCCACATGTTTCCTCCTTTGCCCCCAGTCTCTGAGCCGCGACCACCACGGGGCTGATGGAGTAGCGTGCCGGCGGGAACAGCAGAGGCTGCGTTACCAACGCCCCAAACTAGTACCCTTACAAGATGCCGTCTCTACTCGCTCCCACACTGACCCCCCCACCCAACCATCCACTTCCTAATCATGGCTATATTCGCCACCCAGTAATAATCACTAAAGTTCGGGAGTGCCTAACCGCCCTCCCCCCGGCTGCTCTCCAACATCCCCTTTTTAACTGTTAGGTGAGAGGGGCTGGGAGGAAGCAGTCAGTACAGGGATCCCCCTGTGGTCGTTCCCCTTAGTAACAAGTATACCGCTTTGGATACTGTTGTGGGGGACGACTTGCCAGGGGTAAGCCATGGGGTACAGGTCTCTGTCCCTGTTGCTCAGAAGGGAAGGGGGGAGAGGAGTAGAGCATTAGTCATTGGAGACTCCATAGTTAGGGGGATAGATAGGAGATTCTGTGGGAACGAGAAAGACTCGCGTGTTGCCCCCCAGGTGTCAGGGTCTGCAATGTCTCGGATCGTGTTTTCGGGATTCTTAAGGGGGACGGGGAGCAGCCCCAAGTCGTGGTCCACGTAGGCACCAATGACATAGGTAGGAAAAGGGATAGGGATGTAAGGCAGGAATTCAGGGAGCTAGGGTGGAAAATTAGATCTAGAGCAAACAGAGTTATTATCTCTGGGATTTTACCCGTGCCACATGCTAGCGAGACGAGGAATAGGGAGAGAGAGCAGTTGAACACGTGGCTACAGGGATGGTGCAGGAGGGAGGGTTTCAGGTACATGAATAATTGGGGCTCATTCTGGCATAGGTGGGACCTCTACAAACAGGATGGTCTACACCTGGACCAAAGGGGTACCAATATCCTGGGGGGGAAATTTGCTAATGCTCTTCGGGAGGGTTTAAACTAGTTCAGCAGGGGGTTGGGAACCTGAATTGTAGCTCCAGTATATAGGAGGTTGAGAGTAGTGAGTTCATGAGTAAGGTTTCAAAGTTGCGGGAGTGTACCGGCAGGCAGGAAGGAGGTTTAAAGTGTGTCTACTTCAATGCCAGGATCATCTGGAATAAGGTGGGTGAACTTGCAGCATGGGTTGGTACCTGGGACTTCGATGCTGTGGCCATTTCGGAGACATGGATAGAGCAGGGACAGGAATGGTTGTTGCAGGTGCCGGGGTTTAGATATTTCAGTGAGCTCAGGGAAGGTGGTAAAAGAGGGGGAGGGGTGGCATTGTTAGTCAAGAACAGTATTACGGTGGCAGAAAGGACGTTTGATGAGGACTCATCTACTGAGGTAGTATGGGTTGAGGTTAGAAACAGGAAAGGAACACCCCTTTAGGAGTGTTCGATAGGCCTCCGAAAAGTTCCAGCGATGTCAAGGAAAGGATTGCAAAGATGATTCTGGATAGGAGCAAAAGTAGTTGTTATGGGGGACTTTTAACTCTCCAAATATTGACTGGATACGCTATAGTTCGAGTACTTTTGATGGGTCCGTTTTTGTCCAATGTGAGCACAGTATGTAGATAGGCCAACGAGAGGCATATTTGATTTGGTACTGGGTAATGAACCAGGACAGGTGTTAGATTTGGAGGTAGGTGAGCACTTTGGTGATAGTGACCACAATTCGATTACGCTTACTTTAGCGATGGAAAGGGATAGATATATACCGCAGGGCAGGAGTTATAGCTGGGGGAAAAAAATTATGATGTGATGAGGCAAGACATAGGATGCATAGGATGGGGAGGGAAACTGCAGGGGATTGGCACAATTGAAATGTGGAGCTTGTTCAAGGAACAGCTACTGTCGTGTCCTTGATAAGTATCTACCTGTCAGGTAGGGAGGAAGTGGTCGAGTGAGGGAACCGTGGTTTACTAAAGTAGTTGAATCACTTGTCAAGAGGAAGAAGGAGGCTTATGTAAAGATGAGATGTGAAGGTTCAGTTAGGGCGCTCGAGAGTTACAAGTTAGCTAGGAAGGACCTAAAGAGAGAGCTAAGAAGAGCCAGGAGGGGACATGAGAAGTCTTTGGCAGGTAGGATCAAGGATCAAGGCAGGGCTAAAAGGCTGGGAACAGACAAAGAATGTGTGGAATATAAGGAAAGTAGGAAGGAACTTAAGCAAGGAGTCAGGAGGGCTAGAAGGGGTCACGAAAAGTCATTGGCAAATAGGGTTAAGGAAATCCCAAGGCTTTTTACACGTACATCGAAGCAAGAGGGTAGCCAGGGAAAGGGTTGGCCCACTGAAGGATAAGCAAGGGAATCTATGTGTGGAGCCAGAGGAAATGGGTGAGGTACTAAATGAATACTTTGTATCAGTATTCACCAAAGAGAAGGAATTGGTAGATGTTGAGTCTGGAGAAGGGTGTGTAGATAGCCTGGGTCACATTGAGATCCAAAAAGACGAGGTGTTGGGTGTCTTAAAAAATATTAAGGTAGATAAGTCCCCAGGGCCTGATGGGATCCACCCCAGAATACTGAAGGAGGCTGGAGAGGAAATTGCTGAGGCCTTGACAGAAATCTTTGGATCCTCACTGTCTTCAGGTGATGTCCCGGAGGACTGGAGAATAGCCAATGTTGTTCCTCTGTTTAAGAAGGGTAGCAAGGATAATCCAGGGAACTACAGGCCGGTGAGCCTTACTTCAGTGGTAGGGAAATTACTGGAGAGAATTCTTCGAGACAGGATCTACTCCCATTTGGAAGCAAATGGACGTATTAGTGAGAGGCAGCATGGTTTTGTGAAGGGGAGGTCGTGTCTCACTAACTTGATCGAGTTTTTCGAGGCGGTCACAAAGATGATTGATGTAGGTAGGGCAGTGGATGTTGTCTATATGGACTTCAGTAAGGTCTTTGACAAGGTCCCTCATGGTAGACGAATACAAAAGGTGAAGTCACACGGGATCAGGGGTGAGCTGGCAAGGTGGATACAAAACTGGCTAGGTCATAGAAGCCAGAGAGTAGCAATGGAAGGATGCTTTTCTAATTGGAGGGCTGTGACCAGTGGTGTTCCACAGGGATCAGTGCTGGGACCTTTGCTGTTCATAGTATATATAAATGATTTGGAGGAAAATGTAACTGGTCTGATTAGTAAGTTTGCAGACGACATAAAGGTTGGTGGAATTGCGGATAGCGATGAGGACTGTCAGAGGATACAGCAGGATTTAGATTGTTTGGAGACTCGGGCGGAGAGATGGCAGATGGAGTTTAATCCGGACAAATGTGAGGTAATGCATTTTGGAAGGTCTAATGCAGGTAAGGAATATACAGTGAATGGTAGAACCCTCAAGAGTATTGAAAGTCAGACAGATCTAGGAGTACAGGTCCACATGTCACTGAAAGGGGCAACACAGGTGGAGAAGGTAGTCAAGAAGGCATACGGCATGCTTGCCTTCATTGGCCGGGGCATTGAGTATAAGAATTGGCAAGTCATGTTGCAGCTGTATAGAACCTTAGTTAGGCCACACTTGGAGTATAGTGTTCAATTCTGGTAGCCACACTACCAGAAGGATGTGGAGGCTTTAGAGAGGGGGCAGTAGAGATTTACCAGAATGTTGCCTGGTATGGAGGGCATTAGCTATGAGGAGCGATTGAATAAACTCGGTTTGTTCTAACTGGAACGAAGGAGGTTGAGGGGCGACCTGATAGAGGTCTACAAAATTATGAGGGACATAGACAGAGTGGATAGTCAGAGGCTTTTCCCCGGGGTAGAGGGGTCAATTACAAGGGGGCATAGGTTTAAGGTGAGAGGGGCAAGGTTTAGAGTAGATGTACGAGGCAAGTTTTTTTACACAGAGGGTAGTGGGTGCCTGGAACCCGTTACCGGAGGAGGTGGTGGAAGTAGGGACGATAGTGACATTTAAGGGGCATCTTGACAAATATTTTTTAATATATTTTTATTAAGAATTTTTCAAAAACAATATTTTCCACCTTGCAAACAACTCCCCCCCCTCCCCCCCCCCCCCCCCCCCCCCCCCCCGTAACAAAGAAAAGAAAAAAAACTTGCGTGGCAAGACATGAACATGGCAAGTCAATAAAATACAAAACTTTGTACATTGTATTCTTCCCGTACATGTCAGTTTCCGGATCATTCATGTGCTTTCTTGCTCACATGCCCCCCACAGGACTCCCACCTCCGCCCCCCCCCCCTACGAACGATGCCCCCCCCCCTCTGGGTTGCTGTTGCTGCTGTCCGACCTTCATCTAACGCTCCGCGAGATGATCTAGGAACGGTTGCCACCGCCTGTACAACCCCTGCGCAGACCCTCTCAAGGCAAACTTTATCCTCTCTAACTTGATAAACCCTGCCATATCATTTATCCAGGCCTCCACACTGGGGGGCTTCGCCTCCTTCCACATTCGCAAGATCCGTCGCCGGGCTACTAGGGATGCAAAGGCCAGAATACCGGCCTCTTTCGCCTCCTGCACTCCCGGCTCGTCCACTACTCCAAATAGTGCTATCCCCCAGCTTGGCTTGACCCTGACTTTCACCACCTTCGATATTGTTCCCGCCACTCCCCTCCAGAACCCCTCCAGTGCCGGGCATGACCAAAACATATGGACATGGTTCGCCGGACTTCCTGAGCACCTCCCACATCTGTCCTCCACCCCAAAGAACCTACTCAGCCTCGCCCCCGTCTTATGCGCTCTATGAGCCACCTTAAATTGTATCAGGCTAAGCCTGGCACACGAGGAAGAGGAATTAACCCTACTTAGGGCATCAGCCCATAGCCCCTCCTCAATCTCCTCCCCCAACTCCTCCTCCCATTTACCCTTCAGCTCCTCTACAAAGCCTGCTGTTTGTCATTTTTATAAATGACCTGGAGGAGCGTGTAGAAGGATGGGTGAGTAAATTTGCAGATGACACTAAAGTCAGTGGAGTTGTGGACAGTGCGGAAGGATGTTACAAGTTACAGAGGGTCATAGATATGCTGCAGAACTGGGCTGAGAGATGGCAAATTGAGTTCAATGCAGAAACGTGTGAGGTGATTCATTTTGGAAGGAATAACAGGAAGACAGAATACTGGGCTAATGGTAAGGTTCTTGGTAGTGTGGATGAGCAGACAGATCTCGGTGTCCATGTATATAGATCCCTGAAAGATGCCACCCAGGTTGAGAGGGCTGTCAAGAAGGCATACCGTGTGTTAGCTTTTATTGGTAGAGAGATTGAGTTTCAGAGCCATGAGGTCATGTTGCAGTTGTACAAAAGTCTGGTGTGGCCGCATTTGGAGTTTTGCGTGCAATTTTGGTTGTCGCATTATACGAAGGATGTGGAAGCATTGGAAAGGATGCAGAGGAGATTTACCAGGATGTTGCCTGGTATGGAGGGAAGATCTTATGAGGGGAGGCTGAGGGACTTGAGGCTGTTTTCGTTAGAGAGAAGAAGGTTAATAGGTGACTTAATTGAGGCATACAAGATGATCAGAGGATTGGATAGGGTGGACAGTAAGAGCCTTTTTCCTCGGATGGTGATGTCTTGCAAGAGGGGACATAGCTTTAAATTGAGGGGCGATAGATATCGGACAGATGTCAGAGGTAGGTTCTTTACTCAGAGAGTAGTAAGGGCGTGGAATGCCCTGCCTGCAACAGTAGTGGACTCGCCAACATTAAGGGCATTTAAATGGTCATTGGATAAACATATGGATGAAAAATGAATCGTGTCGATGGGCTTTAGAGTGGTTTCACAGGTCGGTGCAACATCGAGGGCCGAAGGGCCTGTACTGCGCTGTAATACAAAGAACAAGGAACAAAGAAATGTACAGCACAGGAACAGGCCCTTAGGCCCTCCAAGCCCGTGCCGACCATGCTGCCCGACTAAACTACAATCTTCTACACTTCCTGGGTCTGTATCCCTCTATTCCCATCCTATTCATGTATTTGTCAAGATGCCCCTTAAATGTCACTATCGTCCCTGCTTCCACCACCTCCTCCGGTAGCGAGTTCCAGGCACCCACTACCCTCTGCGTAAAAAACTTGCCTCGTACATCTACTCTAAACCTTGCCCCTCTCACCTTAAACCTATGCCCCCCTAGTAATTGACCCCTCTACCCCGGGGAAAAGCCTCTGACTATCCACTCTGTCTATGCCCCTCATAATTTTGAGGACCTCTATCAGGTCGCCCCTCAACCTCCTTCGTTCCAGTGAGAACAAACCAAGTTTATTCAACCGCACCTCATAGCTAATGCCCTCCATACCAGGCAACATTCTGGGAAATCTCTTCTGCACCCTCTCTAAAGCCTCCACATCCTTCTGGTAGTGTGGCGACCAGAATTGAACACTATACTCCAAGTGTGGCCTAACTAAGGTTCTATACAGCTGCAACATGACTTGCCAATTCTTATACTCAATGCCCCGGACATTGAAGGCAAGCATGCCGTATGCCTTCTTGACTACCTTCTCCACCTGTGTTGCCCCTTTCAGTGACTTGTGGACCTGTACTCCTAGATCTCTTTGACTTTCAATACTCTTGAGGGCTCTACCATTCACTGTATATTCCCTACCTGCATTAGACCTTCCAAAATGCATTACCTCACATTTGTCCGGATTAAACTCCATCTGCCATCTCTCCGCCCAAGTCTCCAAACAATCTAAATCCTGCTGTATCCTCTGACAGTCCTCATCGCTATCCGCAATTCCACCAACCTTTGAGTCGTCTGCAAACTTACTAATCAGACCAGTTACATTTTCCTCCAAATCATTTATATATACTACAAACAGCAAAGGTCCCAGCACTGATCCCTGTGGAACACCACTGGTCACAGCCCTCCAATTAGAAAAGCATCCTTCCATTGCTACTCTCTGGCTTCTATGACCTAGCCAGTTCTGTATCCACCTTGCCAGCTCACCTCTGATCCCGTGTGACTTCACCTTTTGTATTAGTCTACCATGAGGGACCTTGTCAAAGGCCTTACTGAAGTCCATATAGACAACATCCACTGCCCTACCTACATCAATCATCTTTGTGACCGCCTCGAAAAACTCGATCAAGTTAGTGAGACACGACCTCCCCTTCACAAAACAATGCTGCCTCTCACTAATACGTCCATTTGCTTCCAAATGGGAGTAGATCCTGTCTCGAAGAATTCTCTCCAGTAATTTCCCTACCACTGAAGTAAAGCTCACCGGCCTGTAGTTCCCTGGATTATCGTTGCTACCCTTCTTAAACAGAGGAACAACACTGGCTATTCTCCAGTCCTCCGGGACATCACCTGAAGACAGCGAGGATCCAAAGATTTCTGTCATGGCCTCAGCAATTTCCTCTCCAGCCTCCTTCAGTATTCTGGGGTAGATCCCATCAGGCCCTGGGGACTTATCTACCTTAATATTTTTTAAGACACCCAACACCTCGTCTTTTTGGATCTCAATGTGACCCAGGCTATCTACACACCCTTCTCCAGACTCAACATCTACCAATTTCTTCTCTTTGGTGAATACTGATGCAAAGTATTCATTTAGTACCTCGCCCATTTCCTCTGGCTCCACACATAGATTCCCTTGCCTATCCTTCAGTGGGCCAACCCTTTCCCTGGCTACCCTCTTGCTTTTTATGTACGTGTAAAAAGCCTTGGGATTTTTCTTAACCCTATTTGCCAATGACTTTTCGTGACCCTTTCTAGCCCTCCTGACTCCTTGCTTAAGGTCCTTCCTACTTTCCTTATATTCCACACAGGCTTTGTCTGTTCCCAGCCTTTTAGCCCTGACAAATGCCTCCTTTTTCTTTTTGACGAGGCCTACAATATCTCTCGTTAGCCAAGGTTCCCGAAAACTGCCGTATTTATCCTTCTTCCTCACAGGAACATGCCGGTCCTGAATTCCTTTCAACTGACACTTGAAAGCCTCCCACATGTCAGATGTTGATTTGCCCTCAAACATCCGCCCCCAATCTATGTTCTTCAGTTCCCGCCTAATCTTGTTATAATTAGCCTTCTCCCAATTTAGCACATTCATCCTAGGACCACTCTTTTCCTTGTCCACCAGCACTTTGAAACTTACTGAATTGTGGTCACCGTTCCCGAAATGCTCCTCTACTGAAACATCTACCACCTGGCCGGGCTCATTCCCCAATACCAGGTCCAGTACCGCCCGTTCCCTAGTTGGACTGTCTACATATTGTTTTAAGAAGCCCTCTTGGATGCTCCTTCCAAACTCTGCCCCGTCTAAGCCCCTGGCACTAAGTGAGTCCCAGTCAATATTTGGGAAGTTGAAGTCTCCCATCACCACAACCCTGTTGTTTTTACTCTTTTCCAAAATCTGTCTATCTATCTGCTCCTCTATCTCCCGCTGGCTGTTGGGAGGCCTGTAGTAAACCCCCAGCATTGTGACTGCACCCTTCTTATTCCTGATCTCTACCCATATAGCCTCACTGCCCTCTGAGGTGTCCTCCCGCAGTACAGCTGTGATATTCTATGTTCTATGTTACCTGCCCATACAAAGCCCAAGATCACTTTGTTGACCCGTTTAAAAAAGGACCGAGGAATAAAAATGGATAGACACTGAAACACAAACAGGAATCTCGGGAGTACCGCCATTTTCACTGTCTGTACCCTCCCAGCCAGTGACAACGGGAGCACGTCCCGCCTTCGGAAATCGTCCTTCATTTGGTCTACTGGGGGGCATCCCTGCCTCGTCCCCCGGTGCAGCCTAAAATAGCCCGATGTCAGCCTGTTCATCCGAACACTCGCCACGGGCGCCTGATACAGCAGCCTGACCCAGTCAATGACTCCCCGTCCAAATCCAAACCGCCCCAATAACTTCCACAGATAATCCCATTCCACCCGGTCAAATGCCTTCCCTGCGTCCAATGCGACCACTCCCTCTACGTCCCTACCCTCTGGGAGCATCATGATAACATTCAACAGCCTTCTTACGTTGGCTGCCAAGTGCCTCCCCTTAACAAATTCCGTCTGGTCCTCCCCAATCATGTCCGGGACGCAGTCCTCAATCCTTGAGGACAAGACCTTAAGCCAACAATTTGGCGTCGACATTTAGTAAGGAGATCGGTCTGTAGGACCCGCATAACTCCAGGTCCTTATCCTGCTTCAGGATCAATGAGATAGTGGCCTGTGACATCGTTGGGGGCAGCCACCCTCTCTCCCTTGCCTCATTAAATGTCCTCATCAGCAGTGGCCTCAGCATACCAGAGAACTTTTTGTAAAACTCCATGGGGTACCCATCCGGTCCCGGGGCTTTACCCGACTGCATGGCCTTCATCCCATCTGCTATCTCTTCCAACCTGTTCAGGGCCCCAAGCCCTTCTACCAAGTCTTCATCAACCTTCAGGAACTTCAGCCCCCCTAAGAATTGCCTCATCCCCTCCGGCCCAGCATGGAGTTCCGACTCATACAGCCTGCTGTAGAATGCCTCGAACGCCTTATTGACCCCAGCTGAATCTCCGACCCAGTTCCCATCTCTGTCCCTTACTTTCCCAATCTCCGTGGCCGCCTCCCGCTTTCTGAGCTGCTGCGCAAGCATTCTACTGGCCTTCTCCCCGTATTCATAGATCCGCCCCCCCTCACCCTCCTCAGCTGCTCTACCGCATTCCCTTTAGTTAACAAGCCAAACTCCGCCTGTAGCCTCCGTTGTTCCTTTAGAAGCTCTGCCTCTGGGGTCTCCTCATACCTCCGGTCGACCTGTAGTATCTCCTTTGTAAGTCGGTCTGTCTCTGCTCTGTCTGTCTTCTCCCTGTGGGCCCGTATCGAGATCAGCTCCCCTCTAACCACCGCCTTCAGCGCCTCCCATACCACCGCAGCCGAAACTTCCCCCGTGTTGTTGACATCCAGATAGTTCTGGATACATTTCGTCAGCCGCCCACAACCTTCTCATCATCAGCTAAAAGTCCAACGTCCAGCCTCCAGTGCGGGCGCTGGCTACTCTCCTTGCTCACTTGTAGGTCAACCCAGTGCGGGGCATGATCCGAGGTCGTGATCGCTGAGTACTCAGTGTCCACTACCCCCGTCAGTAAAGCCCTGTTCAGGATAGAAAAGTCAATCCGGGAGTACACTTTATGCACGTGCGAGTAGAAGGAAAACTCCTTCACTCTTGGCCACCCAAATCTCCATGGGTCCACCCTCCCCATCTGCTCTATAAACCCCTTTAGTTCCTTTGCCATGGCTGGCACCCTGCCTGTCCTTGAGCTAGATTGGTCTAGCCCTGGGTAAATGACTGTGTTGAAGTCCGTCCTCAGAACCAGCTTACGCTCATCCAGGTCCGGGATCTTCCCCAACATCCTCCTTCGGAACTCCATATCATCCAAATTCGGCACGTACACATTCAGGAGTACCACCGGTAGCCCCTCCAGCTTTCCACTGTCCATTATGTACCGAACCCCACTTCTGCAACTATTCTTCCAGCTTCAAATGACACTCGCTTATTAATCAGGATCGTGAACCCTCTAGCCTTAGAGTCCAGCGCCGAGTGAAAAACCTGTCCGACCCATCCCTTCCTTAATCTAATCTGGTCAGTTACTCTGAGGTGAGTCTCCTGCAACATTGCCACGTCCGCCTTCAGTCCCCTCAAATGTACGAACACGCATGCCCTCTTAACTGGCCGATTTAGCCTCTTACATTCCATGTGATCAGCCTGGTTGAAGGGCTTCTCGCGATCAGCCATCCCCTTTCTTGGGCCAATCTCCAGCCCGCGCCCCACGCATCCGCAGGCCCGCCCCCCCAATTGTCCCACAGCAAAAGTACCTCCCTGTCAGCAGAACATTTCCCCCCCCCCTTTCCCTCCTAGTAACAGCACTATAACAGCACTATACACACAGCCCCCTCCAACAAGCATACCATCTGCTCACCCCATGGCGCCAGACATTCTCCCACCTATTGTTCCCCCCGCCCCGGACACACACAGGCAAACGGAAACAATCCCAACCAAATTGCCGAAAATAAACACCCAAAGAAAATCAAATATCAAACATTTAACATTCACACCTCCATCCCCCATCAGTGCAAATGCAAATTTTAACTCAAGCAGCTCGTCCGCAGACCCAGCTCAATACAAAAGGCATTACAAGTAACATCCAAAGACAAAAACTTTTATTTAAAAAAAAAAAATAACTGAAGAGAAGAGAACAAAAAAAAAAAAACAGGTTAAAGTCCAACAGGTTTGTTTCGATGTCACTAGCTTTCGGAGCACTGCTCCTTCCTCATTCACCTGAGGAAGGAGCAGCGTTCCGAAAGCTAGTGACATCGAAACAAACCTGTTGGACTTTAACCTGGTGTTGTAAAACTTCGTACTGTGCTCACCCCAGTCCAACGCCGGCATCTCCACATCAAAAAAAAAAACACATGAGCACTGCAGCAAAGTTCAGTCCAAACACCTCAGTCCGATACCAGCCCTTTCCTTCTCGCGAAGTCCATCGCATCCTCGGGCGACTCGAAATAGAAATGTTGCTCTTCGTGCGTAACCCAAAGACGGGCCTTGTACAGTATTCCAAACTTTACCTTCTTCTTAAAAAGGGTAGATTTTATCTGGTAGAACACTGCTCTTCTCCTGGCCACGTCCGAGCTCAGATCCTGATATATACGCAGGACACTGTTCTCCCATTTGCAGCTCCACGTCTGCCTGACCCACCGTAGAATGCACCTCTTGTCCATGTTAAGGAATGGGTTAAGACACATTCCAATCAGTTGTCTAATTTATGTTAAATGTCCAATAATTGACACTGATATGTAAAGGGGCTTCAGGTGGCCTTTGTGTCAGGTGATGTGATGTTAGAGTTTTGTGCAGAGTCTGTTCAAGTAAATTAAAGGTGTTTGTGGAAAGGGAGAAGAACCTTTGACTCTTTATACAACAGCAGCTAAACGTCTAACAAATGGTAGCAGAGGACGGTTGCTGTGCAAATGTGAAGGGTTGAAAGATATAACTTTTCCAGCCCAAACCAAGGAGTGAGTGAGAAGAACATAGAACATAGAAAATACAGCACAGAACAGGCCCTTCGGCCCACGATGTTGTGCCGAACCTTTGTCCTAGATTAATCATAGATTATCATTGAATTTACAGTGCAGAAGGAGGCCATTCGGCCCCTTGAGTCTGCACCGGCTCTTGGAAAGAGCACCCTACCCAAACTCAACACCTCCACCCAACACCAAGGGCAATTTTGGACATTAAGGGCAATTTATCATTGGCCAATTCACCTAACCTGCACATCTTTGAACTGTGGGAGGAAACCGGAGCACCCGGAGGAAACCCACGCAGACACGGGGAGGACGTGCAGAATCCGCACAGACAGTGACCCAAGCCGGAATCGAACCTGGGACCCTGGAGCTGTGAAGCAATTGTGCTATCCACAATGCTACCGTGCTGCCCTTAAGAACAAATAAATCTACACTATATCATTTTACCGTAATCCATGTACCTATCCAATAGCTGCTTGAAGGTCCCTAATGTTTCCGACTCAACTACTTCCACAGGCAGTGCATTCCATGCCCCCACTACTCTCTGGGTAAAGAACCTACCTCTGATATCCCTCCTATATCTTCCACCTTTCACCTTAAATTTATGTCCCCTTGTAATGGTTTGTTCCACCCGGGGAAAAAGTCTCTGACTGTCTACTCTATCTATTCCCCTGATCATCTTATAAACCTCTATCAAGTCGCCCCTCATCCTTCTCCGTTCTAATGAGAAAAGGCCTAGCACCCTCAACCTTTCCTCGTAAGACCTACACTCCATTCCAGGCAACATCCTGGTAAATCTTCTTTGCACCTTTTCCAAAGCTTCCACATCCTTCCTAAAATGAGGCGACCAGAACTGTACACAGTACTCCAAATGTGGCCTTAACAAAGTTTTGTACAGCTGCATCATCACCTCACGGCTCTTAAATTCAATCCCTCTGTTAATGAACGCGAGCACACCATAGGCCTTCTTCACAGCTCTATCCACTTGAGTGGCAACTTTCAAAGATGTATGAACATAGACCCCAAGATCTCTCTGCTCCTCCACATTGCCAAGAACTCTACCGTTAACCCTGTATTCCGCATTCATATTTGTCCTTCCAAAATGGACAACCTCACACTTTTCAGGGTTAAACTCCATCTGCCACTTCTCAGCCCAGCTCTGCATCCTATCTATGTCTCTTTGCAGCCGACAACATCCCTCCTTACTATCCACAACTCCACCAATCTTCATATCGTCTGCAAATTTACTGACCCACCCTTCAACTCCCTCATCCAAGTCATTAATGAAAATCACAAACAGCAGAGGACCCAGAACTGATCCCTGCGGTACGCCACTGGTAACTGGGATCCAGGCTGAATATTTGCCATCCACCACCACTCTCTGACTTCTATCGGTTAGCCAGTTCGTTATCCAACTGGCCAAATTTCCCACTATCCCATACCTCCTTACTTTCTGCAGAAGCCTACCATGGGGAACCTTATCAAATGCAAAAAGAAAAAAAAAGATATATGGCTGAACCTAGGATAAAGATGGCCAGATATGACTACCCCCCCTCCCCCATTGTTTTCTGAAAGGGGACCGTACGACCAATGGAGAAGTGCAGTAGTTATGTGGACTAAGGTAGCTGCCTTGGGAAGAGAAAACAAGGTATGGCATTGGCTCTTTCTCTACCTTATGACAGTAAAATCCGAAGCAAAGTGTTTTCTGAGCTGGAATTGGAAGAGTTAGACTCAGAATAAGGTCTGGAGACTCTATTACGTTATATGGATAAGATTTATAAAAAGGATGACTTGTTAAGTGCGAATGAAGCATGGTCGGATGTTGATAGTTTCTGGAAAATAGAGGAATTCTCCATGGAAGACTATATAATGGAATTTGGCAGACTATATAAAAGGCTGCAGAAACACAACCTGGAATTTCCACAGTCTGTGTTGGCCTTTAAATTACTTGACTGTGCTAGAGTGAGCAACATGGATAGGCTCCTAGTTTTGACAGGAGTTCAGTTTGCGGATAAGGATACCTTATTCGATTAGATGACTGAAGATTCTAAAAGGTTTCTGGGGAAATATTCGATTCTGATGGCTCTGATGATCCAAATAGGTCAGCCTGCAATAAAGCAGAATATGGAAGATACACTACTAACAGGATGGCGAAATCGTACGGCTGCAAACAGGTTCCAAGATTTTAGAAGGAGATCGGGACCCAGAAATTATGAAGACAGAAACCCAGTTAGAACCTACACTTGGAAGATGAGCCTCAGAAATGCGCGGGACATGATAAATCGATGTTTTCAATCTGACTCTCAATACCATTATGCTTTCAACTGTCCAACACGTTTTAATAGAGTGTTTGAAGCGACACATGACACGGAAGAGGCAGAAGAGGAAAAAGATAGTGACCGGAAAGAAGGCATTGTCCTATTGACAAGCAGTTTTACGCCGGTAAAGAGGGTGTTGGTTGCAGAATCCTTCAATTGTGCTGTATTGGACAGTGGCTGCACATCTACTGTGTGTGGAATTGACTGGTTAAAATGTTACTTGGACTCCTTGAATGCTGAAAATTGTACCAAGGCTAAGGAATTTGAAAGTTCCACAAGTTTCAGGTTTGGGGATGATCATACTCTGAAGTCGCTGAAAACAGTGGTGATCCCTTGCAATACTGCCGGAGTGAATCATTTCATTAGCACGGATGTTGTATCAAGTGAGATACCTTTGCTTCTGAGCAGACCGTCGATGAAGAAAGCACACATGAAACTGGATATGGAACAGGATAAGGCAACACGTTACGTTAGTGATGGAAAGGGATAAGTATACACCGCAGGGCAAGAGTTATAGCTGGGGGAAGGGCAGTTATGATGCCATTAGACGTGACTTGGGGGGGGATAGGTTGGAGAAGTAGGCTGCAAGTGTTGGGCACACTGGATAAGTGGAGCTTGTTCAAGGATCAGCTACTGCGTGTTCTTGATAAGTACGTACCGGTCAGGCAGGGAAGAAGGCGTAAAGCGAGGGTACCGTGGTTTACCAAAGTGGAATCTCTTGTTAAGAGGAAGAAGGAGGCCTATGTGAAGATGAGGTGTGAAGTTTCAGTTGGGGCGATGGATAGTTACAAGGTAGCGAGGAAGGATCTAAAGAGAGAGCTAAGACGAGCAAGGAGGGGACATGAGAAGTATTTGGCAGGTAGGATCAAGGAAAACCCAAAAGCTTTCTATAGGTATGTCAGGAATAAGCGAATGACTAGGGTAAGAGTAGGACCAGTCAAGGACAGGGATGGGAAGTTGTGTGTGGAGTCTGAAGAGATAGGCGAGATACTAAATGAATACTTTTCGTCAGTATTCACTCAGGAAAAAGAGAATGTTGTGGAGGAGAATGCTGAGACCCAGGCTATTAGAATAGATGGCATTGAGGTACGTAGGGAAGAGGTGTTGGCAATTCTGGACAGGCTGAAAATAGATAAGTCCCCGGGTCCTGATGGGATTTATCCTAGGATTCTCTGGGAGGCCAGGGAAGAGATTGCTGGACCTTTGGCTTTGATTTTTATGTCATCATTGGCTACAGGAATAGTGCCAGAGGACTGGAGGATAGCAAATGTGGTCCCTTTGTTCAAAAAGGGGAGCAGAGACAACCCAGGCAACTATAGACCGGTGAGCCTCACGTCTATTGCAGAAAATACGGAGGCTGGGGATTGAGGGTGATTTAGAGATGTGGATCAGAAATTGGCTAGCTGAAAGATGACAGAGGGTGGTGGTTGATGGGAAATGTTCAGAATGGAGTTCAGTTACAAGTGGCGTACCACAAGGATCTGTTCTGGGGCCGTTGCTGGTTGTCATTTTTATCAATGACCTAGAGGAAGGCGCAGAAGGGTGGGTGAGTAAATTTGCAGACGACACTAAATTCGGTGGTGTTGTCGACAGTGTGGAAGGATGTAGCAGGTTACAGAGGGACATAGATACGCTGCAGAGCTGGGCTGAGAGGTGGCAAATGGAGTTTAATGTAGAGAAGTGTAAGGTGATTCACTTTGGAAGGAATAATAGGACTGCGGAATATTTGGCTAATGGTAAAGTTCTTGGAAGTGTGGCTGAGCAGAGGGATCTAGGTGTCCATGTACATAGATCCCTGAAAGTTGCCACCCAGGTTGATAGGGTTGTGAAGAAGGCCTATGGAGTGTTGGCCTTTATTGGTAGAGGGATTGAGTTCCGGAGTCAGGAGGTCATGTTGCAGCTGTACAAAACTCTGGTACGGCCGCATTTGGAGTATTGCGTACAGTTCTGGTCACCGCATTATAGGAAGGACGTGGAGGCTTTGGAGCGGGTGCAGAGGAGATTTACCAGGATGTTGCCTGGTATGGAGGGAAAATCTTATGAGGAAAGGCTGATGGACTTGAGGTTGTTTTCGTTGGAGAGAAGAAGGTTACAAGGAGACTTAATAGAGGCATACAAAATGATCAGGGGGTTAGATAGGGTGGACAGGTAGAGCCTTCTCCCGTGGATGGAAATGGCTGGCACGAGGGGACATAGCTTTAAACTGAGGGGTAATAGATATAAGACAGAGGTCAGAGGTAGGTTCTTTACGCAAAGAGTGGTGAGGCCGTGGAATGCCCTACCTGCAACAGTAGTGAACTCGCCAACATTGAGGGCATTTAAAAGTTTATTGGATAAGCATATGGATGATAATGGCATAGTGTAGGTTAGATGGCTTTTGTTTCGGTGCAACATCGTGGGCCGAAGGGCCTGTACTGCGCTGTATCGTTCTATGTTCTATGTTCTAACAGTTTTTGGAAAGACGGTGGAGTTACAATTTACACAGTCGGGACACTATTGTATTCCATTACTGACAAATAATATTTCAAGTACAGTTGTTAGGGATGTGTTAATGGCAGTTGAAAATGGGACTTTAGCTGATAAAAAGTGTTGTATTAAAACTGCATAGGCAATCTGCGCATCCGTCTCGGAGGCTGAAAAATTTATTAAAGGATGCAGGGGTAAGGGATGAAGACTATACTAAGCTGATAGAACAGGTTAGTGATCGCTGTGAAGTTTGTAGGAAGGACAGAAGGACACCAGCAAGACCGATAGTAACCCTACCTTTGGCCAGTGATTTTAACGACATTGTGGCCATGGACCTTAAGATCTGGGATAAAGTCAATAATATATTTATTTTGCTTTTTGTAGATTTAGCAACCAGATTTAGTCAATCAACGATTGTACGAAGTAAAGAAAAGAGAGTAATTCTGGATCAAATCGTGGAAAAATGGATAGGGACAGGAATGGGCCCACCGGCAAAATTCCTTACGGACAATGGGGGAGAATTTGCTAATGATGAGTTTAGGGATATGTGTCAAAACATGAATATCACAGTTATGAATACGGCTGCGGAAAGCCCATTTACTAATGGTGTGTGGGAAAGAAACCATAACGGAAATAGATGACATGCTCTGGAAAATCTTGGCAGATAGACCAAACTGCAAGCTAAATTCAGCTTTAGCATGGGCGGTACATGCAAAGAATTCATTACAGATGGTTGGGGGCTATAGTCCCTATCAATTAGTGTTTGGTAGAAATCCTAAAATTCCGTCCATTTTAGATGACCAGCCTCCAGCTTGGGAAGGGACTACAATTAGCTCTGCCTTTGCGGAGCATTTAAATGCATTACATAGCAGTAGAAAAGCTTTTTTGGAAACAGATGTCTCTGAAAGAATTCGCTGAGCTTTGAGGAATAATGTACGGCCATCAAATACTGTTTTTCAGCAAGGAGAGTACATCGGATAGTATACCATAAGAGAGACAATTTTAATGAATGGAAAGGCCCAGGGAAGATCATAGGCATAGATGGCAAAACAATTATTTTGCAACATGGCAATCAAACTGTTAGGGTACATTCATCAAGGATAATGGGTACAGATTACAAATTTTCAAATTTAGACAGAGCAAACAGACATGATGAGGAACCAGGGCCATCTGGTACGCACGTGTTACAGAACTATGAGGACCAGTTTAATGATATAGACAGGGTTTCTGTAGAGGAACACAACACTTCTGATGATTTAGAACAGGCCATTTTTCCGAAAAGACAACTACCAAAAGTTGGTACAAAAGTGACATACTTGCCTGAAGGGTCTAGTCAATGGCAGGATGCAACTGTTATTAGTAGAGCAGGGAAGGCCACTGGAAAGTATAAACATTGGTTGAATGTACAGCATTCAGGGGAGGGAGTCAAGACAATGGATTGGGAACATGAAGTTCAAAAATGGATGACACAGAAACGCAGTGCCAGTTCAGATAGTGCATCGGATAGTGAACAGATCCACAGGAAAAGATCGCGAACTATTGAAAGGACATCCCACAGCAGAAGGGAAAGATCAAGCAGTAGCAGTACAGAACAAGGTACCAGGCGGGAGAGGGGACGTAGTTTATTAAGGTCTTGGGACATGAGTAAGGCTACAAATACTAATAGGAGTAGAAGCCCACATGCACGTGAGATGTTGGTGGCTTCCAATAAGTTAGATGAAAAAGTTATCAAAGATGCCAAACAGCAAGAATTGCATAGTTGGAGTGAATTTTGGGTATGCACAGAAGTACCGGATAGGGGACAAAGCTCGATCCCACAGATGGATTTGCATGGAAAAGGTTCTTCCGGATGGAACTTATAAGGCAAAGGCCAGGCTTGCGGCAAGGGGATTTAAAGAAAACTTAGAAGATCAGGATTTTAGGGGAGATTCACCAATGGCAGAAAAAGGTTATTTTAAAGATCTTCTTGGCTCTATTAGCCACAAAGGCATGGGAATGCAAATCGATAGATATAAAAGCTGCCTTCTTGCAAGGGCATCAGCTCCAGAGAGACTTTTTTCTCCATCCTCCTAAAGAGGCAGCTAACAGAGAAGGGGTACTCTGGAAGTTGAACAAATGTGTATATGGATTAATTTTCATTTCATTTCATGAGGCGCCTAGAGTCTGGTATTTTCTGGTAAGGTCAGTTTTGTTAAAGTTGGGCTGTTGCCAGTTGAAAGTAGATCCGGCAATGTTTTACTGGCACTATAAAGGAAATCTTTCTGGCACCTTTATGATGCATGTCGATGATTTTTTGTGGGGTGAGACTAGTGATTTCGAAGCTATTGTAATCTCTGGTTTGAGGAAAGAATTCAGGGTTGGAAGTCAGACTTCCGGTGCATTTAAATATATTGGACTGGAAATCAGACAGACTAAGTTAGGGGCAACTTTACGTCAACAATCTTATTTGGAAAGCATCAGCCCAATAGGAATTAGCTGTGGCCGGGTTTCACAAAAAGACGCAATGGTTTCAAAGATGGAAAAAGAGCAACTGTGAAGTTTAATTGGGCAACTGAATTGGTTAGGTAGACAGGCTAGACTGTCTACCTAAGAGAAAAGTGGAAGACATAATAAGAGCAAGTAAAGCGTTGGTTAAACTAAAATTGCATGAGTGTCTTTTGAGGTTCCCAGTTTTAGGTGACCGTAGGCACTTGAAACTCATAGTTTATAGTGCTGCGTCCTATGCAAATTTATGTGATGGGGTTTCAAGCGCAGGAGGTTTTATAATTTTCCTTTTGGGGAACAATGGTAAATGTTGCTCGCTTGTGTGGGAAATAAAGAAAATAAGGAGAGTGGTAAAAAGCACTTTGGCTGCTGAGACGTTAAGCCTTGTAGAGGCAGTGGATATGGCCTTTTATATAAGTTTGATATTGACAGAAATTTTGGGATTAGGGGATTTGGATAATATACCTATTGACTGTCACATTGACAATAAATCCCTGTGGGAAAATGTGCACTCTACAAAAAGTGTCAATGAAAAAAGGTTAAGGATAGATAGCGCAAGTTTGAAGCAGATGTGGGACAGAGGGGAGATAGCAAAAATTAAATGGGTCGACAGTAGCTATGAATTGTCAGACTGTTTTACAAAAAAAGGGGCTACTTCACAGAAACATTTGGATATTGTTAATGCAGGGCGCCTGTTTCTGTGACTGTTTTTTCCCCTTTTTTCTCCAAGGAAGGGGAGACTGTTAAGTAATGGGTTAAGAGACATTCCAATCAGTTGTCTCATTTATGTTAAGTATCCAATAATTGACACAGAGGGGCTTCAGGTGACTTTTGTGTTAGGTGATGTGATGTTAGAGTTTTGTGCAGAGTCTATTGAAGTAAATTAAGGTGTTTGTGGAAAAGGAGCAGAACCTTTGACTCTTTATACAACAGCAGCTAAACGTCTCACAGTTCAGGTACCTGTGGAATCTCACCACCATTGCTCTCGGGGGGGGGGTACCCACACGCGGCTTCCTCGCTAGCGCTCTGTGCGCCCTGTCGACTTCCAAGGGTCGGGAGAACGTCCCCTCCACCAGAAGCTTCTTAAACATAGCCGCTATGTATGCCCCTGCATCCGTTCCTTCGGATCCCTCCCGGAGACCCACGATTCTCAGGTTCTGCCAGCGGGATGTGTTCTCTAGATCCTCCACCTTCTCCTGGGGCCTTTTCTGTTGGTCTCTCAACATACCCACCTCCAACTCCACTGCAGCATGGTGCTCCTCCTGGTCAATCAGTGCCTTCTCCACTTACTGGATCGGCCGATCTTGAGCATTCAGTCTGAGTTCCAGTCGCGCAATCGACTCCTTAATCGAGTCCTAGCATTCCTGGTTTTGCTTGGTGAAGCCCTCCAGTATAAACTGCATCAACTGCTCCGTCGACCGCTGGGTCGTCAAGGCAGAACTCCGGTCCTCCGCCATACTTTCTCCCGTTGCAGCCTCAGCTCAAGCCTTCTCCGTTCGTCTATTTCTTCCTTTGCGAGCACTCCTGGTCCGCTTCTCCATGCACTGGTGTCGGATTCCTCTTCACAATCAATTTTCAACTTCAGATCCGACAAAAAATCGGGGGAAAAGGTCCAAAGTTCCGACCCGAGCGGGAGCCACCAAATGTGCGACCTACTCCTTCATAGCCGCCCCCGGAAGTCCCCTCATCATGTTTCTGGTTGGGTCAAAGCAAAGAAGGGTGGTGACATAATGAGGCCAGTTGAAAACTTTTACTCCGCCCCTTTTCAAATGAGCAGAGAATTAACCCTTGCCTGTTAATTTCTGAAGATGTATTGATATTTGTCAGGAATTAGAAATTTTAAGTTTGAATTGTCAGATATGTTCAGACTAATTAACCCATTTTGCCCCAAGCAGAATGCATCCTTTGTGTTTTACTTTACAGGAAACTGAAAGTGGAACAAGATTTGCAGTAACTTCCAGAATTTGAGAATTTATTTGTCGACTAAAAAGGTGTCATGTGAGAGTACCTTTAAGAAATGGGTGTTTATAAATGGGTGTGTATATAAATATCTGTAGTGAAAGTACCTTTAAGAAATGGGTGTTTATTACTGCAGTGATGTCAGAGAGGGGGTGGAGCTGGGCTATCTGTCAGATTTTTACTTTTGTTTTAGGCTGTTTGCTGCAGGGTGTGTTTTAGTTTTGTTTTCAGAGCTGGATAGCTGCAGTGACAGCCAGAAGGTGTATGAATTTCTCTCTGTAATCTAAAGACTGTAAATCGATCCTGGTGATTTAAAACTAATAACAGTAGTGACTTTAACCTGATGTGCTTCTGGTAAAAGGTGTTTTAAGTCTTATGGATGTTAAAAGGAAAGCTTAAAGGATTACGTAGTGTTGTATTCTTTGGGGGTTGTATTTGAATTAATGGTTGCTAAGATGTTCACTGTAGGTTTTAAAAAGGTTAACTTCAGTTCATAGAATAAACATTGTTTTGCTTAAAAAAATACTTTTCCATTTCTCCTGTACCACACCTGTAGAGTGGGCCGTGTGCTCCCCGTACCACAATCTATTAAAAGTCGTGGGTCAGGTGAACTCCATGATACACGTTGGGGTTCTCTAAACTCTGGCCCATAACAAATTAGGGGCTCGAGGGGGATAACATTCTATCTATTGGATTGGTGTAGTGAACTTAAAGACAGTGAGGGGTGAGCATATTGTGGTTGCTTTTCAGGTGTTGTATTTTAGTTTAAGTAGGAAGTGTGTTGTGGAGAATGGCTCTTTCAGAGGCTCTGAAGTTTTTGTGGGTGGAGACGATCACACGCAGTGCCTTACGGACAGCGACTAAAAGCAGACTGTTAGATTTGGCAAACACATTGCAGTTAACATTACCTGACAAAATGCGAAAAGATGAGATCATTATGGCGGTGGCTAAGCATTTAAAGTTGCCTGAGATATAGTTTGACTCATTGGAAATGGCAAAAATTCAGTTACAAATTAAACAAATGGAACATGAGAAAGAATTAAAGCAGCTTGAATACGAAAGAGAGAGAGAGGAAAAAGAGAGAGAAGAAAGGAAAACAGAAAGAATAGCCCTAGCCGAACAAAAAGAAAGAGAAAGGGAGATACAGATCAGGGAATAAGATAGAGAGAGAGTTTAAACTTCAGAAAATGGCCAAGAAACATGACAGTCAGTTAAAATTGGCGGACGTAAAGGGGTACGTACAGTTGGTGGATAGTGATAAGGATAGTGAGAAAGAGCATCATAGTCGAAGGCATGGTGGGATTCTATTTAAATATGTCCACGCATTGCCAAGGTTTGATGAGAAGGAAGTGGAAGCCTTTTTCATTTCATTTGAGAAGGTAGCTAAACAAATGAAATGGCCACAGCACATGTGGGTATTACTGATTCAAACAAAGCTGATAGGTAGAGCTAGTGAACTGTTTGCATCACTACCAGAGGAGGTATCTGAGACGTACGAGTAGGTGAAAAAATCCATCGTAGGTGCATATGAACTAGTGCCTGAAGCCTACAGACAAAGGCTTAGAAATTTAAGGAAAGAATTTGGTCAAACATACATGGAGTTTGAAAGGATCAAACAGAGTAATTTTGATGGGTGGATAAGGGCTTTGAAAATAGACCAAACGTATGAAGCTCTCAGAGAAATTATACTTTTGGAGGAGTTTAAAAATTCAATTCCTGATGTAGTGAGAACTCATGTGGAAGAGCAGAGGATTAAAACTGCGAGGTTAGCAGCAGAAATGGCAGATGATTATGAATTAGTTCATGAATCAAAGATTGGTTTCCGACATCAGTTTCAGCCTGTGAGGGATAGAAACTGGGGACATGAGAAATACTCAGGTGGTAATGGTAAAGGTGATCTGATGGGAGATAATAAGGACAGTGTACCTCAGATTAAAAAAGAACTCCAGGAGGGTGGGAAAGAAATGAAAAGTTTCAAATGTTTTCACTGTAATAAACGAGGCCATGTAAAGTCACAGTGTTGGTGGTTGAAGAAAAGCACTGGGAATGCTGCTGGGGTAAAACAGGATAAGGCAGTGGGTTTGTGAAAATAGTGAAGGAAAGCCCAAGTGAAGCGAAGGAGGTGCAAAAGATTATACAGCCTGATCAAGAGGTGATTGATAAGAAGGTGCCAGATCTCGAGAAAGAATTTACTTGTGTGGGTAAAGTTTACTCATGTGTATCAGGAGGAGCAGGTAAAGAAGTCACAATTTTAAGAGATACGGGAGCTAGTCAATCTTTAATGGTAGGAGATGAGGAGTTATGTAGTTTGGGAAGAATGTTGCCAGAAAAGGTGATAATATGTGGAATTCAGGGTGAGAGGAATGGTGTTCAATTAGATACGGTAAGGTTGGACAGTCCAGGGAAGAGTGCGGAAGTGGTAGTATGAGTAATAGAGAAAATATCTTGTCCAGGAATACAGTTTATCTTGGGTAATAATATAGCTGGATCGCAGGTGGGAGTGATGCCTACTGTGGTTGATAAGCCAGTGGAAAATCAGACAACTGAAGGGTTGAAGGACGAATATCCTGGGATTTTTCCGGATTGTGTAGTGACAAGGTCGCAAAGTCACAGGTTAAAACAAGAAGAGAAATCAAAGAGTGAAGATGAAATGAAATGAGATGACGTTGAAGTGCAATTGTCAGAAACGATTTTTGATCAGATGGTTGAAAAAGAACAAGAATAGGTGGAGGATGAGCCGGATATTGTTAGTTCAGGAAAATTGGCAGAGATACAACAGAAAGATGTAGAAATAAAACGGATGTATCAGAAAGCAGACACGTAAAAGTGATGTCTTGATGAGAAAATGGAGACCTTTGCTCATGCAGGCGGATGAAAAGTGGGCAGAAGTTCATCAAGTAGTATTGCCGGTCGGGTACAGAAAGGAGGTGTTGCGAGTTGCACATGAGGTATCAGTGAGAGGTCATTTGGGAATAAGGAAAACTCAAGCTAAAATACAAAAACATTTTTATTGGCCTGGACTGCATAAAGATGTAGTTGAGTTTTGTCATTCATGTCACACATGTCAAGTGATAGGGAAACCTCAAGCAGTGATAAAACCAGCACCCTTAATACCCATTCCAGCATTTGAGGAACCTTTTACAAGGGTCCCAATTGATTGCGTAGGACCGCTTCCGAAAACAGAAAGTGGGAAGCAATATCTTTTGACGATAATGGATGTGTCTACGAGGTTTCCAGAGGCCATTCCAGTCTGCAATATTACAGATAAAAAGATTGTGGAGGAGTTACTTAAATTCTTTACTAGATATAGACTACCCACAGAAATACAATCGGATCATGGATCAAATTTTACCTCAGGGTTATTCAACAAAGTTATGGATAGCTTAGGAATAAAACAATTTAAATCAACTGCGTACCATCCAGAATCGCAGGGAGCATTAGAAAGGTGGCATCAGACATTAAAGACAATGTTGAGGGCTTATTGTCACGATTATCCAGAGGATTGGGATAAAGGAATTCCATTCGTACTGTTTGCAATTAGGGCTGCACCTAATCAGTCAACCAAATTCAGTTCTTTTGAACGAATTTTTGGTCATGAGGTAAGAGGACCACTTAAATTGATTAAGGAAAAATTGGTGAGTAAGAAATTGGAAATTACACTATTGGATTACGTGTCAAATTTTAGGGAACGATTAAATAGAGCAGGTGAATTGGCTGGACAACATTTAAAAGTTGCACAAAATGTGATGAAGCGGGTAGCGGATAAGAAATCCAAAGTTTGCAGTTTTGCCAGTGGAGATAACGTTTCAGTGTTGTTACCAATGGTAGGTGAACCTGTAAAAGCAAGGTGTTGTGGACCTTATCAGGTTTAAAGGAAATTAAGTGAGGTGAATTATGTGGTAAAAAGACAAGATAGAAGGAAGACTCACCGAGTGTGTCATATGAATATGCTTAAAAGGTACTTTGAAAGGGAAGGCGAGAAAAAGGAGGAGGTTTTAATGATTCTAACTCAAAGTGACAAACCAAATCCAGATGACTGTGAATTTGACATAACTCAAATTAAATTGGAAAACGAGGATGTTCTTAATAATTGGGATAAATTGTTGAGTTACCTTCCAGAGGAAAAACAAACTGACCTGAAAGAGTTATTGATATCACGTGGGCAAGTTTGTAGAGATAAATTGGGAAGTACCAAAATGGCTATACATGATGTAGCTGTGGGAAATGCTGTTCCAATCAAACAACATCCATACAGACTTAACCCTTTAAAATTGGCACAGGTTAACAAAGAGATTGAGAGTATGCTTAAAAATGGCATAAGTGAAGTGGGTTGCAGCCAATGGAGCTCACCCATAGTGATGGTACCAAAACCAGACGGTACCCAACGGTTGTGTGTGGACTATAGAAAAGTTAATGCAGTTACAAGAACGGACTCTTATCCTATCCCACGTTTGGAGGATTGCATTGAGAAAGTGGGACAATCAGCTTTTATTTCCAAACTGATTTACTTAAAGGGCGAAGGAGATTTCAGCTTTTGTGACTCCAGATGGTATATACCAATTCAAAGTTATGCCATTTAGCATGAAAAACGCCCCAGCCACATTTCAACGGTTAACTAACAAAGTCATTTCAGGATTACCCAATTGTTCGGTATACATCGACGATCTGGTAATTTTCAGCCAGACATGGAAAGAACATTTAAAACATCTGATGGAGTTATTCGATCGACTTCAGGAGGCGGGTTTGGTGATAAACATAGCCAAAAGTGAATTTGGAAAAGCCCAAGTCACTTTCCTTGGCCATACAATTGGACAGAGCAGCACGGTAGCACAAGTGGATAGCACTGTGGCTTCACAGCGCCAGGGTCCCAGGTTCGATTCCCCGCTGGGTCACTTGTCTGTGCATAGTCTGCACGTTCTCCCCGTGTCAGTGGGAGTTTCCTCCGGGTGCTCCGGTTTCCTCCCACAGTCCAAAGACATACAGGTTAGGTGGATTGGCCATGATAAATTGCCCTTAGTGACCAAAAAGGTTAGGAGGGGTTATTGGGTTACGGGGATAGGGTGGAAGTGAGGGCTTAAGTGGGTCGGTGCAGACTCGATGGGCTGAATGGCCTCCTTCTGCACTGTATATTCAGAATTTGTCATTGACGGTTTCAATAGAAATAATCACCCCTCAGTTATTGTGGATACAAAATCACATCTTCACAATGAGTATACGCTCCATCATGTTCTGTGGCACTCCCATCATGCCACACATTAAATTTCTATGGGCAACACGGTAGCATTGTGGATAGCACAAATGCTTCACAGCTCCAGGGTCTCAGGTTCGATTCTGGCTTGGGTCACTGTCTGTGCGGAGTCTGCACATCCTCCCCGTGTGTGCGTGGGTTTCCTCCGGGTGCTCCGGTTTCCTCCCACAGTCCAAAGATGTGCGGGTTAGGTGGATTGGCCATGCTAAATTGCCCAAAGTGTCCAAAATTGCCCTTAGTGTTGGGTGGGGTTACTGGGTTATGGGGATAGGGTGGAGGTGTAGACCTTGGGTAGGGTGCTCTTTCCAAGAGCCGGTGCAGACTCGATGGGCCGAATGGCCTCCTTCTGCACTGTAAATTCTATGACTCTATGATTCTATGACAGGGTTGAATGGTCCCATGGGATGTGAAAACAAAAGTTATTCGGGAGTTTCCGATACCCTCTACACAACAGGAAATAATGCGATTTCTTGGTATGAGTGGATTTTACCGGAAATTTGTACCGAATTTCAGCAGTGTGGTCGCTCCACTGACTGACTTGCTCAAGAAGCGTAACAAATTCCAATGGACAGCGGAGTGTCAGTAGGCCTGAAGGCTGTGTTAACCACTGCTCCTGTGTTAGCCATTCCAAATTATACAAAACCATTCAAAGTGGCGGTCGATGAGAGTGATGTGGGTGTAGGTGCGGTGCTTCTACAAGACAACGACAAAGGGTTAGAACGTCCTATTGGTTATTTTTCAAAGAAACTGAATTCTCACCAGAAAAAGTATTCAACGATTGAGAAGGAGACACTGAGTTTGATGCTAGCTTTGCAACATTTTCACATTTGCGACCAGCATGTCTGACACCATTATATACTGATCATAATCCGTTGACGTTTTTGGAACAATTCCGGAATAACAATGCAAGGCTGTTTCGCTGGAGTTTATTGTTACAGCCATTTGATTTTTAAAATAGTACATGTGGCAGGACGAGAGAACGCCGATGCTTTGTCACGAATGTGATGAACGAAAGCAATTTCAGTTGGGAGGAAGAAGAAAAAAAAAGAAATGGACTATATTATTATACCTGTTTGCGTGTGTTGTTTTTTGAAACGAAAAAGTATATTTACTGTGTGCATTTCTTAAAGGATAGTGAAAAGGTAAAAAATGAAACCATCTTAAAGTTGATGGGGTGTTTTTTCTTGAGGGGAGGTGTCATGTGAGAGTACCTTTAAGAAATGGGTGTTTATAAATGGGTGTGTATATAAATATCTGTAGTGAGAGTACCTTTAAGAACTGGGTGTTTATTACCGTCCTGGAATGTTCTGCAGGACAAGGAGGGTTTCATCTTACTTTTAGTTTAGTTTTGTTCAGAAGCTGGAGAGTCACAGTTCTGATTTCTCTCTCTCACCTGATGAACTCTGTCCAAAGTTCTGAAGTCAAGACCTTTCTCTCTGCACAGCCAAATTGAACTGCAGGAATATCCACTCCAGCAGCAGCTGAGGGCAGGATCAACTGTTTAAAACCCCTTTTTAAAGTCCCATGTGGGGATCTCTGTTCTTATCTCAGAAAGGCTGTTAGTCATTCTGGTAGAGCTGGAAACAAATAAGAATTACACAGGACTGAGGCTGCTCTTTTGAAGTGAAGGCCCAGGTTAATAAAAGTTGAAGTGACTTCCCAAGAGGGAATCTACATGTGGGAGTTCTAACTGAATCCTACTGCTAGAAGATCCTTGTTAGCAATCCAACCGGTGGTTTCAATCATGCCGCATCCTGGGAGGGCAGCCGCTGTAGCGATCTCGACATTAGAAGCAAGGACACTCATCTTTCATTTCATATTTTAATTCCTATTAGTTTTACCCCTTCCCCTCCCTGTGTGTGTCTGTCTCGTATGTGTTTGGGTAGAGGGTGGGACGTTAAAAACGGGGAGTGGTAGATTAGCTGGCCATTACTCTATCATAACTATTCCATGGCTTATCTCCATTTTTGTTATAAACAAACAGTTGTAGTATTTCACTTACAGATCTGGTGCCTTTAAGTCATTGGAGCAGTCAATGACCAAAGATCTCAGAAATGTTGTAAGAATTATTGGTTAATTCACTTGTATTGGGACTCTTGGGCCTTTGGAGCTGGAATTGACTGCGCACTCGCCCATCGTGTCGTAACAACAGACTGGTTGAACAATCTGATGATGGGTTCTATATACTGTCTACGCAAGCCTACTTTCACTGGTCAACATACGTGTTGGGATTCCTACAGCTCCATATGCTACAAGATTGGCCATTTTGGCCACCCCCTGAATAGAGCTTAATGCTAAAAAGGGATGCACCAAAGCTGTCTTTGTGGGATATTGGCTGACCCGATCAGATTGTTGCTTGCTACGTATCCTGCATACTCGCAAATGGGCATAAGATCTGACAGGAGGCTTAATTTTGTACAGATGAGTGCCCAGGTGGACTGAAATAACCTCGGGCGCGATCTAACGAAAATAAAACAGAATCCATTCTGGGCAGCACTCTGTCTTGATTCCTGTTTAAACTAAAACCTTCTGCACTTCCGGAGTCTATGTCTCTCGATTCACATCCTATTCATGTATTCGTCAAGACGTGTCTTAAATGTCGCTATCATATCTGCTCGCTGGCTAGGCCAGCATTTTGTGCTCATCTCTAGTTGCCCTTCAGAAGGTGGTGGTGCACTGCCTTCTTGAACTGCTGCAGTCCCTGAGGTGTAGGTACACCCACAGTGCTGTTAGGGAGGCATTTGCAGGATTTTGACCCAGCGACAGTGAAAGAACGACAATATATTTCCAAGCCGGGGTGGTGAGTGACTTGGAGGGGAACCTCCAGGTGGTGGGGTTCCCAGGTATCTGCTGCCACTGTCCTTTTAGGTGGTAGTGGTAGTGGGTTTGGAAGGTGCTGCCTAAGGAACCTTGTTGAGTTCCCACAGTACATCTTGTGGAGGGTGCACATGGCTGCCATTGTTCATCGGTGATGGAGGGATTGAATGTTTGTGGGAGCGGTAGGAATCAAGCGGGCTGCTTTGTCTAGGATGGTGTTGAGCGTCTTCAGTGTTGCTGGAGCTGTACTCATCCAGGCAAGTGGGAGTATTCCATTACACACCTGACTTGGATTTTGTAGATGGTGGACAGGCTTTGTGAGGGGGGGGGGTGGTCAGGATGTGAGTTACTCACCACAGGATTCCTAGTCTTTGACCTGCTCTGGTAGCCACAGTTTCAATACGGCTAGTCCAGTTCAGTTTCTGATCAATGGTAACCACCAGAATGTTGATTTGGGGGGGGGGGGGGGGGGGGCGGCATTCAGTGAGTGAGCCTTTGAATGTCAAGGTGCAATGGTTAGATCCTCTCTTATAGGAGATGGTCATTGCCTGCCACTTGTGTGGCGCAAATGGAACTTGCCACTTGTCAGCGCAAGCCTGGATATTGTCCAGGTCTTGCTGCATTTGGACATGGACTGCTTCATTATCACAGGAGTCACGAATGGTGCTGAACATTGTGCAATCATCTCCGAACCTCCCACTTCTGGCCTTATGATGGGAGGTCCTTGATGAAGCAGCTGAAAATGGTTGCGCATAGGACACAACGCTGAGGAACTCCTGCAATGGTGTCCTGGAGCTGAGATGAGTGACCTCCAACCACCACAACCATCTTCCTTTGAGCCAGGCATGACTCTAACCAGCTGAGTGTTTTCACCCTGATTCCCATTGATTCCAGTTTTGCTAGGGTTCCTTGATGTCATACTCGTCAAATGCTGTCTTGATGTCAAGGGCAGTTACTCTCACTTCATCTCTGGCTCTTTTGTCCATGTTTGAACCAAGGCTGTCATGAGGTCAGGAACTGAGTGACCCTGGCAGAACCCAAATTGTGTATACGTGAGCAGGTTATTGCTGAGTAAAATAACAGGATTATGAGGAATCCATGGGCAGCACGGTAGCACAAGTGGATAGCACTGTGGCTTCACAGCGCCAGGGTCCCAGGTTCGATTCCCCGCTGGGTCACTGTCTGTGCGGAGTTTGCACGTTCTCCCCGTGTCTGTGTGGATTTCCTCCAGGTGCTCCGGTTTCCTCCCACAGTCCAAAGACGTGCAGGTTAGGTGGATTGGCCATGATAAATTGCCCTTGGTGACTAAAAAGGTTGGGAGGGGTTATTGGGTTACGGGGATAGGGTGGAAGTGAGGGCTTAATGTGGGTCGGTGCAGACCCGATGGGCCAAATGGCCTC
The DNA here is from genome assembly GCF_047496885.1 of Scyliorhinus torazame. NCBI lineage: Eukaryota > Metazoa > Chordata > Chondrichthyes > Carcharhiniformes > Scyliorhinidae > Scyliorhinus > Scyliorhinus torazame. The sequence goes on from NC_092721.1 coordinate 53,677,800, forward strand.
CTTCTGCACTGTATGTTCTATGGATGGCAGCAGCATGGATGTAACATGAGATAAGTTATAAAAATAGACGGTGATTATTTTTCTGAATGGAGGGAAAGGCACAGTGGTGCCCTCCACTGGTCCATCTTGATTGCTGCTCTTTTTGATTAGAATATATGATCTGCATCTATGTATGTGGGACACATTTTCAAAGTTTGCAGAAGGTAAAAAACTCAGAAATGCAGTAAACAACAAGGAGGACGATAACAGACTTTGAGAATTCATAAACTGATGAAATTGGCAGACACATGACAGATAAAATTTAATGCAGAAAATGTAAGTGATAGATTTTAGGTGGAATAATGACAAATTAAATGGTACAATTTTAAAGAGGGCAAAGGAATAGAGAGATATGGGGATGAATGTACGCTATCTCTTAAGGTGGTGAGAAAGCTGTTACTGAAGTATAATGGAATCCTTCGCTTTATTAATGGAGAAATAGAGTACAAACATGAAGAGCTATTCTAAAACTTCATAAAACACTGAGTGGGTCTCAGTTCGGGTACTGAATTCAATTCTGGGAACCTCACTTAAGAAAGGGGGTCAAGACTTTGAAGAGAGTGCAGGAGACATACGTAAATAGTGCCAGGAATAAGGAACTTCAGGTATGGGAATAGGCTGGTGAGAAGCTGGATGACTAGTTGGTCTAAGTGGGAAACTCACAGTTGCCATTTGTTCAACCTAATTGGTGTAGATTGTATTTCCACTTTTCAAGAAGGGTGGTAGTGATATACCAGGGAATTATAGACCAGTGAGTCTTACATCAGTGGCAGGGAAACTATTGGAGAAGATTCTGATGGACAGAATCAATCTCCACTAGGAGAGGCAAGGTTTAATCAGGGACAATCAGCATGGCTTTGTCAGAACAAAGAACAATACAGCAGTGGAACACGCCCTTTGGCCCTCCACGCCTGTAACGGTCATGATACCAACCTTGACCAAAATCCTCAGCACTTCCTTGTGCCGTATCCCTCTATACCCATCCTATCCCTGTGTTTGTCAAGATGCCTTTTGAACGCCGTTAGTGTATCTGCTTCCACAACCTTCCCTGGAAATGTGTTCCAGACAGTCACCATCCTCTGCGTAAAACATTTGCCTCACATGTCTCCTCTAAACTTTGCTCCATGGACCATAAATCTATGCCCCCTGGTGACTGACCCCTCCACCCTGGGAAAGAGTGCCCACCCATCCATGCCACTCATAATCTTGTAGACCTCTATCAGGTCACCCCTCAGCCTCCGTAATTCTAATGAAAACAGTCCGAGTCTATTCAGCCTTTCTGCATAGCAAACACGTTCCAGACCAGGCAACATCCTGGTAAACCTCCTCTGCACCCTCTCCAAAGCCTCCACATCCTTCTGGTAGTGCGGCGACCAGAATTGTGCGCAATATTCCAAGTGTGGCCTTACCAAGGTTCTATACAACTGCAGCATGACTTGCCAGCTTTTATACTCGATGCCTCGTCCAATGAAGGTAAGCATCCCGTATGCTTTCTTGACTATCTTGTCCATTTGTGTTGCCACTTTCTAAGATCTGTGGACCTGCACGCCCAGATCCCTCTGACTTTCTATATTCCTATGAGTTTTGCCATTTACAGTTTATTTTCCCTCTATGTTGGACCTACCAAAATGCATTACCTGACATATGTCCGGACTAAACTCCATTTGCCATTTTTCTGCCCAAGTCTTCAACCTCTCTATGTCCTGCTGTATCCTCTGACAATCCTCAACACCATCTGCCATTCCACCAACCTTGTTGTGGAGATGCCGGTGTTGGACTGGGGTGAGCATAGTAAGATGTCTTACAACACCAGGTTAAAGTCCAACAGGTTTGTTTCAAATCGCTAGCTTTCAGAGCACTGCTCCTTCCTCAGGTGAATGAAGAGGTAGGTTCCAGAAACATATATACAGACAAAGTCAAAGATGCAAGCCAATGCTTTAAATGCGAGCATTTGCAGATAATTAAGTCTTTACAGATCCAGAGAGAGGGCTAATCCCAGGTTAAAGAGGTATGAATTGTCTCAAGCCAGGACAGTTGGTAAGATTTTGCAAGCCCAGGCCAGATGGTAGGGGGTGAATGTAATGCGACATGAATCCCAGGTCCCAGTTGAGGCCATACTCATGTGTGCGGAACTTGGCTATAAGTTTCTGTTCGGCGATTCTGCGTTGTCGCACATCCTGAAGGCCGCCTTGGAGAAAGCTTACCCGGAGATCAGTGGCTGAATGCCCTTGACTGCTGAAGTGTTCCCCGACTGGAAGGGAATATTCCTGCCTGGCGATTGTCACACGGTGTCCGGTCATCCGTTGTCGCAGCATCTGCATGGTCTCGCCAATGTACCACGCTTCGGGACATCCTTTCCTGCAGCGTATGAGGTAGACAACGTTGGCCGAGTCGCACAAGTATGTACCGCGTACCTGGTGGGTGGTGTTCTCACGTGTATTGGTGGTACCCATGTCGATGATCTGGCACGTCTTGCAGAGATTGCCATGGCAAGGTTGTGTGGAGTCGTGGTCGTTGTTCTGAAGGCTGGGTAGTTTGCTGCAAACAATGGTTTGTTTGAGTTGCGCGGTTGTTTGAAGACAAGGAGTGGGGGTGTGGGGATGACCTTGGCAAGTTGTTCGTCTTCATCAATGACGTGTTGAAGGCTGCGAAGAAGATGTCGTAGTTTCTCTGCTATGGGGAAGTATTGGACGACGAAGGATCCTCTGTCAGTTGTGTCCCGTGTTTGTCTTCTGAGGAGGTTGATGCGTTTTTTTTGCTGTGGCGCATTGGTACTGTTGATCGATGAGTCGAGCGCCATATCCCGTTCGTACGAGGGCATCTTTCAGCATCTGTAGATGTCTGTTACGCTCCTCCTCATCCGAGCAGATCCTGTGTATACGGAGGGCTTGTCCATAGGTGGGATTCCACCCCACCATCAGACTCACCATGGATTACTTTCCAAAATCGGTTGCATTCTTGGACACACTCATCTCCATCAAAGACGGTCACCTCAGCACTTCGCTTTACCGCAAGCCCATGGATAACCTCACGATGCTCCACTTCTCCAGCTTCCACCCTAAACACATTAAAGAAGTCATCCCCTATGTAGCCTGTAGCCAATGAGGATACAAAGATGTCAGCCAAGACCCCAGCAATTTGCTCCCTTGATTTCCTCACTATTCTGGGGTAAATCCCATCCGGTCCAGGAAACTTATCTACCTTAATATCTTTTAAAGGACCCAATACCTCCTCCTTTTCGATGTCAACATACCCCACACTGTCCACACACCCTACCCAAGAATCATCTTCCACAAAGTCCTTTTCTTTGGTGAACACTGAAGCAAAGTACTCATTTCGTACCTCGCTCATTTCCTCTGGTTCAACACATAGATTCCCCCCCCACTGTCCTTCAGTGGTCCAATCCTTTTCCTGGCCACCCTCTTGCTTTTTACATATGAATAAAAAGCTTTGGGATTCATCTTAACCCTACTTGCCAAGGACCTTTCATGACCCTTCTTCGCCCTTCTAGTTTTATCGCTTAAGTATCTTCCTACTGGGCAGCATGGTGGCGCAGTGGGTTAGACCTACTTCCTCACGGCGCCGAGGCCCCAGGTTCGATCCCAGCACTGGGTCACTGTCCATGTGGGGGTTGCACATTCTCCCTGTGTTTGCATGGACATTCGCCCCCATAATCCAAAGGTGAGCAAGCTAGGTGGATTGGGCATGGTAAATTGCCCCGTAATTGGAAAAAATGAATTGGGTACACAACATTTTTTTTTTTTTTAAAGTACCTTCCTACTTTCTTTATGCTCCTGAAGGGTTTTGACTGTCCCCACCCTTCTAGATCGTACAAAAGCCTCCTTTTTCTTTTTCATGAGGTTCCAAATATCCCTCATTATCCAAGGCTCCCTAAAATTTCCACAGTTATCCTTTGTTCTCTCAGGAACGTAACTTTCTTGAATCCCAATGAACTGTCCTTGAAAGATCCCCACATGATTGCGTGGAGCTAATGCGTGGAGCTCTTCGGGAGGGTTTAAACCGGAATTGTAGCTCCAGTATACAGGAAGATGGGTAACTGTAAGAGGGACTGGGAAGAAGCAGTCAGTGCAGGGATCCCCTGCGGTCGTTCCCCTGAGAAACAAGTATACCGCTTTGGATACTTGTGGGGGGGGGACTTACCAGGGGTAAGCCATGGGGTACGGGCCTCTGGCAAGGAGTCTGTCCCTGTAGCTCAGAAGGGAAGGGGGGAGAGGAGCAGAGCATTAGTAATTGGGGACTCGATAGTCAGGGGCACAGATAGGAGATTTTGTGGGAGCGTGAGAGGCTCACGTTTGGTATGGTGCCTCCCAGGTGCAAGGGTACGTGATGTCTCGGATCATGTTTTCCGGGTCCTTAAGGGGGAGGGGGAGCATCCCCAAGTCGTGGTCCACGACATAGTTAGGAAAGGGGACATGGATGTCAGGCAGGCTTTCAGGGAGCTGGGATGGAAGCTCAGAACGAGAACAAACAGAGTTGTTATCTCTGGGTTGCTGCCCGTGCCACGTGATAATGAGATGAGGAATAGGGAGAGAGAGCAATTAAACACGTGGCTACAGGGATGGTGCAGGCGGGAGGGATTCAGATTTCTGGATAACTGGGGCTCTTTCTGGGGAAGGTGGGACCTCTACAGACAGGATGGTCTACATCTGAACCTGAGGGGCACAAATATCCTGGGGGGGAGATTTGTTAGTGCTCTCTGGGGGGGTTTAAACTAATGCAGCAGGGGCATGGGAAACTGGATTGTAGTTTTAGGGTACGGGAGAATGAGAGTATAGAGGTCAGGAGCACAGATTTGACGTCGCAGGAGGGGGCCAGTGTGCAGGTAGGTGGTTTGAAGTGTGTCTACTTCAATGCCAGGAGTATACAAAATAAGGTAGGGGAACTGGCAGCATGGGTTGGTACCTGGGACTTCGATGTTGTGGCCATTTCGGAGACATGGATAGAGCAGGGACAGGAATGGATGTTGCAGGTTCCGGAGTTTAGGTGTTTTAGTAAGCTCAGAGAAGGAGGCAAAAGAGGGGGAGGTGTGGCGCTGCTAGTCAAGAGCAGTATTACGGTGGCGGAGAGGATGCTAGATGGGGACTCATCTTCCGAGGTAGTATGGGTTGAGGTTGGAAACAGGAAAGGAGAGTTCACCCTGTTGGGAGTTTTCTATAGGCCTCCAAATAGTTCTAGGGATGTAGAGGAAATGGTGGCGAGGATGATCCTGGATAAGAGCGAAAGTAACAGGGTAGTTATTATGGGAGACTTTAACTTTCCAAATATTGACTGGAAAAGATATAGTTCGAGTACATTAGATGGGTCGTTTTTTGTACAGTGTGTGCAGGAGGGTTTCCTGACACAATGTGTTGACAGGCCAACAAGAGGCGAAGCCACGTTGGATTTGGTTTTGGGTAATGAACCTGGCCAGGTGTTAGATTTGGAGGTAGGAGGGCACTTTGGGGACAGTGGCCACAATTCGGTGACGTTTACGCTAATGATGGAAAGGGATAAGTATACACCGCAGGGCAAGAGTTATAGCTGGGGGAAGGGCAATTATGATGCCATTAGACGTGACTTGGGGGGGATAGGTTGGAGAAGTAGACTGCAAGTATTGGGCACACTGGATAAGTGGAGCTTATTCAAGGGTCAGCTACTGCGTGTTCTTGATAAGTATGTACCGGTCAGGCAGGGAGGAAGGGTTAGAGCGAGGGAACCGTGGTTTACCAAAGAAGTGGAATCTCTTGTTAAGAGGAAGAAGGAGGCCTATGTGAGGATGAGGTGTGAAGTTTCAGTTGGGGCGATGGATAGTTACAAGGCAGCGAGGAAGGATCTAAAGAGAGAGCGAAGACGAGCAAGGAGGGGACATGAGAAGTATTTGGCAGGTAGGATCAAGGAAAACCCAAAAGCTTTCTATAGGTATGTCAGGAATAAGCGAATGACTAGGGTAAGAATAGGACCAGTCAAGGACAGGGATGGGAAGTTGTGTGTGGGGTCTGAAGAGATAGGCGAGATACTAAATGAATATTTTTCGTCGGTATTCACTCAGGAAAAAGAGAATGTTGTGGAGGAGAATGCTGAGACCCAGGCTATTGGAATAGATGGTATTGAGGTACGTAGGGAAGAGGTGTTGGCAATTCTGGACAGGCTGAAAATAGATAAGTCCCCAGGGCCTGATGGGATTTATCCTAGGATTCTCTGGGAGGCCAGGGAAGAGATTGCTGGACCTTTGGCTTTGATTTTTATGTCATCATTGGCTACAGGAATAGTGCCAGAGGACTGGAGGATAGCAAATGTGGTCCCTTTGTTCAAAAAGGGGAGCAGAGACAACCCCGGCAACTATAGACTGGTGAGCCTCATGTCTGTAGTGGGTAACGTCTTGGAGGGGATTATAAGAGACAAGATTTACAATCATCTAGATAGGAATAATATGATCAGGGATAGTCAGCATGGCTTTGTGAAGGGTAGGTCATGCCTCACAAACCTTATCGAGTTCTTTGAGAAGGTGACTGAACAGGTAGACGAGGGTAGAGCAGTTGATGTGGTGTATATGGATTTCAGTAAAGCGTTTGATAAGGTTCCCCACGGTAGGCTATTGCAGAAAATACGGAGGCTGGGGATTGAGGGTGATTTAGAAATGTGGATCAGAAATTGGCTAACTGAAAGAAGACAGGGTGGTGGTTGATGGGAAATGTTCAGAATGGAGTTCAGTTACAAGTGGCGTACCACAAGGATCTGTACCCAGAACAGATGACCTCGAGGAAGGCGCAGAAGGGTGGGTGAGTAAATTTGCAGACGACACTAAAGTCGGTGGTGTTGTCGACAGTGTGGAAGGATGTAGCAGGTTACAGAGGGACATAGATAAGCTGCAGAGCTGGGCTGAGAGGTGGCAAATGGAGTTTAATGTCGAGAAGTGTGAGGTGATTCACTTTGGAAGGAATAACAGGAATGCGGAATATTTGGCTAATGGTAAAGTTCTTGGAAGTGTGGATGAGCAGAGGGATCTAGGTGTCCATGTACATAGATCCCTGAAAGTTGCCACCCAGGTTGATAGGGTTGTGAAGAAGGCCTATGGCGTGTTGGCCTTTATTGGTAGAGGGATTGAGTTCCGGAGTCAGGAGGTCATGTTGCAGCTGTACAAAACTCTGGTACGGCCGCATTTGGAGTATTGCGTACAGTTCTGGTCACCGCATTATAGGAAGGACGTGGAGGCTTTGGAGCGGGTGCAGAGGAGATTTACCAGGATGTTGCCTGGTATGGAGGGAAAATCTTATGAGGAAAGGCTGATGGACTTGAGGTTGTTTTCGTTAGAGAGAAGAAGGTTAAGAGGTGACTTAATCGAGGCATACAAGATGATCAGAGGATTGGATATGGTGGACAGTGAGAGCCTTTTTCTTCGGATGGTGATGTCTCGCACGAGGGGACATAGCTTTAAATTGAGGGGTGATAGATATAAGACAGATGTCAGAGGTAGGTTCTTTACTCAGAGGGTAGTAAGGGTGTGGAATGCCCTGCCTGCAACAGTGGTGGACTCGCCAACACTAAGGGTATTCAAATGGTCAATTGGATAGACATATGGACGATAAGGGAATAGTGTAAATGGGCTTTAGAGTGGTTTCACAGGTCGGCGCAACATCGAGGGCTGAAGGGCCTGTACTGCGCTGTAATGTTCTATGTTCTATGTTCTATGTCCCTCCAACATCTGCACCCAATCCAAATTCTTTAATTCCTATTTAATGTTTTTGTAATTTGTCTTTCCCCAGTTTAGCACCTCAACGCGAGGCTTACCCTCATCCCTATTCAGAAGTACCCTCAGAGAGAGGTCATGCCGAACAAATTTGATTGAAATTTCTGAGGAAGTGACCAGCTGTGTAGATGAGGGTAGCACAGTTGATGTAGTTTATATGGCTTATATTGGACCTTTGACAAGGTCCCACCTGGGAGACTGATATCCAGGGTAACATGCCAGGTTGGATCCAAAATTGGTTTAGTGATATGTTATGGCCCAAGGTTTAGAGAACCCCAAAGTGTATCCTGGAGTTCACCTGACCCACAACTTTTAATAGATTGTGGTCTGGGGAGCACACGGCCCACTCTACAGATGTGGTACAGCAGAAATGGAAAAGTATTTTTTAAAGCAAAACAATGTTTATTCTATGAACTCAAGTTAACCTTTTTAAAACATACAGTGAACATCTTAGCAACCATTAATTCAACTTAAATTAAACAACCCCCAAAGACTAAGTAATCCTTTAAGCTTCCCTTTTAACATCCATAAGACTTAAAAACACCTTTTTACAGAAAGACATCAGGCTTAACTTTACTACTGAGAAGTTACCACATTGAAATCAGCAAATGGACACTCAATAAGCTTGCAGAGATTCACACACATCCTCCTGTGATTGCAGCTTCTCCAAAAGTAAAATGAAACCAAACCCACCCTGCAGCAAAAACGCCTAAAGCGAAAGTAAAAAGCTGACAGACAGCCCAGCTCCACCCACTCTCTGGCATCACTGCAGTAATAAACACCGATTTCTTAAAGGTACTCTCACTACAGATATTTATATACACACCCATTTATATACACCCATTTCTTAAAGGTACTCTCACATGACAGATCGGAGACAGAGGTGGTGGAAGAAGGATGTTTGTGTGACCGGAGGCTGATGTCCAATGACGTACCATTGGGCCCCTTATTGTCTGTGATGTATATAAATGATATAGAAGATGTGTGGGGGTGATGAGTAAGTTTGCAGATTACACAAAGAGTGGCCAGGTGGTTGAAAGTGAAGAAGAAGGTCTTAGGTTACAGGAGGATATAGACGGATTTATCAGATGGGCAGATCAGTGGAAAATGTAATTTAACCATGAAAAGTGTGAGATGATGCAATTTGGAAGCAGGAACACAGCAAAGGAGAATTCAATGAATGGTAGGACACCAGGAAGCTCAGAGGAATAGAGGGAACTTGGGTGCGTGTCCACGGGTATCTAAAGTTGGCATGACAGGTAAATAGGGTAATCGGGTAGTTAAGAAGGCATATGAGACACTTGACTTTATCAGTTCATGGCATAGATTATAAGAGCAGCGAGAGATTTCTGGTGGCATCCATGGAGTGAGTGGTCACACATTTGGAGGCTCCCGCTCGAAATTGAATTTTATGGCCCTTTTTCACCTTGGTGAAAGGTGCATGGGTTTGGTTGGTGAAAGGTGCATGAGCACCGACGGTTAGCGGTGCTCCGTCGGTGAGTCTGGTTTATGGCTTACGGGACCAAATGTATGACGTGTAGGGGGCAGCAGCCTGAGAGAGAGTATTCAAGGTGCTACACAAGAAAAGATGGCAGAGAGTTCTGGGCGGCGATGCCCACCCAATGGTCTACCAAGCAACTGGCGGAGTTCCTGAATGCAAAGTTCCAACAGCAGAGGCTGAAGGCCTCAGAGGACCTAGAGAAGGTGCTGGAGCTGCTGAGGGTGGCGATTGAGAGAGTGGAGCAGAGGTTAGAGGTGCAGGGCCATTTGCTCCAGAAAGTGGAGGTGTTAGTGTGTGAAAATGAGAAACGGCTGGCCTCAATGGAGGCTGAGACGGCGCTTGTTGTGGCGAGCCAAAAGTATTTGATAAGAGAACAAAGAACAATATAGCACAGCAACAGACCCTTCGGCCCTCCAAGCCTGTACCAGTCAGAAGGTGGAGGACCTCGAAAATCCGTCAAGAAGGCAGAACCTATGGATTTTGGGGCTTCCTGATGGGATCGAAGGAGCGCAGGCCATAAAATATGTGGCAAACATGTTCGAGAAGTTGGTGGGGGAGGGAGTCTTTGACCATTCCCCAAGGTGGATCGCACGCACAAGGTGCTGAGGAGGAGGTGGAGGAGGGGGAGGTTACGAGGACGATGGTGATATGGCTGCATTGCTTCCTTGACAAGGCGAAGCAGACAAGAAAGTGCACCTGGGAAGGAAACGAGCTGAGGATCTATAGGGACTTGGAAGCCGAGTTGGCCAAGAGGCAGGCTGGGTACAATCGAATCAAGGCTGCCCTCTACAAGGAAGAGGTGTAATTTGGGGTGTTGTACCCCACTCGTTTGTGGGTCACTCATGAGAACCGTTTTATTTTGAAACGTCGGAGGAGGCTGGCAAATTTATGAGACTATGTACTGGGTGGTTTGTGAGAACATTGAACTATGGAGATGTCAATGTGGGAAAGTGGGTTTGTACAATGAGCAGATGGGTGTATTTAATGGTCACAGTTGCGGAGTGTGTTCTTTTTGACATTTTTCTTTTTTTACTGTGGTTTCGGGGAGTTGTGGGTGAGGGGGGTTGTGGGTGAGGGGCGGTTGGGGAAAGAGGGGGTAGGCCTCGAGCGAGGCCACCATGCTAGCTGGTTGGCTAGTTAACGGGAGTGAAGTGGGGGTTACAGTTCTGCAGGGAGTTTTTTTTTAATGCATTTACGGGAACGTGGGCGTCGCTGGTTAAGCCAATATTTACTGCCCATCCCCAGATGCCCTTCAGAAGGTGGTGGTGAGTTGCCTTCGTGAACCGCTGCAGTCCTTGAGGTGTAGGTGCATCCACAGTGCTGTTGGGGAGGGAGTTCCAGGATTTTGTCCCAGCAACAGCGAAGGAACGGCGATATATTTCCAAGTCGGGGTGGTGAGTGACTTAATAATAATAATCGCTTATTGTCACAAGTAGGCTTCAATGAAGTTACTATGAAAAGCCCCTGGTCGCCACATTCCGGCGCCTGTTCAGGGGGGTCGGTACGGGAACTGAACCTGCGCTGCTGGCATTGTTCTGCATTACAAGCCAGCTGTTCAGCCCAAAGTGCTAAACCAGCTCCTGTAGGGGAACCTCCAGGTGGTGGGGTTCCCAGGTATCTGCTACTCTTGTCCTCCGACATGGTAGCGGCAGTTGGTTTGGAAGGTGCTGTTGAAGGAACCTTGGTGAGTTACTGCAGTGCATCTTGTAGATAGTACGCAAGGCTCCACTGTTCATCGGTGGTGGAGGGTTTGAATATTTGTGGAAGGAGGAGCAATCAAGTGGGCTGCTTTGTCCTGGATGGTGTCGAGCTTCTTCTGTATTGTTGGAGCTGCACTCATCCAAGCAAGTGGGGAGTATACCATTACACTCCTGACTTGTGCCTTGTAGATGGGTGACAGGCTTTGGGGGGTCAGCAGGTGAGTTACTCACCGTAGGACTCCAAGCCTTTGACCTGGGGGGGGATGGTAGGGTTTATTTTGTTTTTGTTTCTGGTTTTATGGGGAGGGAGTGGGGGAGGGGAGGGAGGCTGACGTGGACGAAGTTGGTGTGGCGCGGTTGGGAAGGAGAAGATGGCGGCTAACATCTTGGGAGGGCCCGAGGGAGTACGAAGCATGGACCTGGGGGAACTGGTTGAAGAAGGATTATGGTTGGCTGGTGAGGTGGGGGGGGTCGTCTGTTGGAGTTCCCAAGGGTCGAGGAAGTGAAACTGAGGGATTGGGAGGCCCGATCGGGCTGAGGGAGGTTATGGATTGTGTGGGGTCGATGCAGACAAGAAAGACCCCGGACCCGGATGGATTCCCAGTCGAGTTTTATAAAAAGTGTGGGATGGAGCTGGGGCCCCAGCAGGTGGAGGTAGGAACCCCCGAGGCAGCGGACGGTCGGAGGGTGGCCTGAGCCCAGGGACTAGTTACCATCTGGACAGGTTTCGGGCTTCTGGAAAGGGTTATTGTGGTGATGCAGTCTCAGAGCCAGGGACTACAGGAGAGGGTAACAGCAACCATCCAGCACCTGCAGGTGCAGTTGGAGAAATCAAATCGCCTGCAGGAGCAGGAAGTGATGCCGACAATGCATGCCACGGGTGGCGTCCGTGGTGAAGGTTTCGGCCAGAGGTCAAGATGTGCAAGGCCTGGAGCACTATGTACGGGTGGCAGAGGCCCAGGACAGGGCTGCCCTATCACAAGCAGCCATATACCAGAGCCACCTAGACATTGCAGTGGCGCGCCAGAGCATCGCCCAGTCGCAGCAGGCCGACGTGGTAGACACAGAGGGAAGAGGACCAGTCCCAGAGGGAGATGGAGCAGTCCCAGAGGGAGATGGCACTGGTTGATGTGGCACAGACCCAGAGGTGGTGGCACAGTCACTGGGTGATGTGGCGGTCTCAGATGGAGATGGTTCACCCCCTGTGTTCCATGACCCTTGCTGGTGACACTCACAGGGGAGGTGCCGGAACACCGCATCGCCTCAACCCCACTCACCCCCACCTTTGTCCCTGGTGCATCACATGGACTACGTGCAGAACAGGGCGGCACCACGCTATATGGGATACCCGAGCAGCAGCCGGGGCCATTCATTGTAGCAGATCTCCGCGTCGGTCTGTGGCCTCAGGATAGGCGTCATCAGCACAACCACAGAGGATAACTCCTGTCGCCCAGGAGCCAACATCCCAGCCAGAACCGTTGAGTGTGCCAGGGTGAAGACCTCGTGCACACTGCTTGGGGATCGGGTGCAGATATGCATGATGGACATCACACAGGCTGCATGTTCATCGAGTGGAACCCTTCTAGTTTTGAGAAGAGCAGCCCGTCTTCTGCAGGTGCTCATAGGGTGACATGCATCCCTTCAATCACCCCCTGAACCCGGGGCATCTTGGCGATGGCGGCGAACCCTACACCCCGGGCATCCTGGTGGGCTCTGTCCATATTGAAATGAATGTATTGTGCCAACTAGGCATATAGCATTTCCGTGACGGCACGGATGCACCTGTGCACCAAGCTCTGGAAGGACCCCGTGGATAGTCAGAGGGTAGTAAATATATGGAATGTGCTGCTTGGGAACAGGTTGGGAACAGGTGCGATAGTGGCATTTAAGGGTCATCGAGACAAATACATGAATAGGGTGGGAATGGAACGATACAGATTCTGTAAGCGCATACGGTTTTAGTTTAGGCAGGTACCATGGTCGGCACAGGCTTGGAGGGCGGAAGGGCCTGTTCCTGTGCTGTATGTTCTTTGTTCGGTCGCCCTGAAACTTTATGCCACGGGTTGCCCTTGGGTGGGCCACATTGTGCCCCGCCAGCAGGTGGTGGCCAGTTAGGGGGGTTTGACGGAGGGTGGGAGCAGTGGGGTGGGAGGATACATTTCATTTCATTTCAGCTGGTGTTACTCTGCAAAACCATGAGCCAAGGTGGGTGGTTATTGGGGTGCGCAGCAAGATGGCGGCAATGGCGGTTTATGTTGGCCCATTGGGGGTTACCCCGGTCCCACGGCCCGTCCCCTGGTAATCCCCCATCGCCCGGCCCTGGCAGGCTCCCCACCCCCCCCCCCCACCCCCCAAGCCAGTCCAGCTAATATCAAGACCAGCAGCCCACGGTCGCACCTCTGCATGTCCTACCTCCTCTCTCTCCCATTTTTAAAAGCACAAGTGAACCTCACCGTCGAGAAATCCTTCGGCCCTCGATGTTCTGCCGAGAATTGTCCGAAACCAAGATCAAGCTATCCCACTCCCTGTCATTCTGGTGAGCTCCATGTGCCTATCCAATAACCGCTTGAAAGTTCCTAAAGTGTCCGACTCCACTATCACAGCAGGCAGTCCATTCCACACCCTCTGAGTAAAGAACCTACCTCGGAGATCCCTCCTATATCTCCCACCCTGAATCTTATAGTTATGTCCCCTTGTAACAGCTACATCCACCCGAGGAAATAGTCTATGAACGTCCACTCTATCGATCCCCCTCATTATCTTATAAACCTCTATTAAGTCGCCTCTCATCCTCCTCTGCTCCAAAGAGGAAAGCCCTAGCTCCCTCAACCTTTCCTCATAAGACCTATCCTGCAAACCAGGCAGCATCCTGGTAAATCTCCTTTGCACCCTTTCCAATGCTTCCACATCCTTCCTATAATGAGGTGACCAGAACTGCACACAATACTCCAAATGTGGTCTCACCAGGGTCATGTATAGTTGCAGCATAACCCCGCGGCTCTTGAACTCAAGCCCCCTGTTAATAAACGCTTACACACTATAAGCCTTCTTCATGGCTCTGTCCACTTGAGTGGCAACCTTCAGAGATCTGTGGACATGAACCCCAAGATCTCTCTGTTCCTCCACATTCCTCAGAACCCTGTAATCCGCATTCAAAATTTTTCTACCAAAATGAATCGCCTCGCACTTATCAGGGTTAAACTCCATCTGCCATTTTTCAGCCCAGCTCTGCATCCTATCAATGTCTCTTTGCAGCCTACAACAGCCCTCCACCTCATCCACTACTCCACCAATCTTGGTGTCATCAGAAAATTTACTGACCCACTCCTCCAAGTCATTGATAAAAATCACAAATAGCAGAGGACCCAGCACTGATCCCTGTGGTCTCCAGTCTGAAAATTTTCCATCCACCACCACCCTCTGAATTCTATGTGATAGCCAGTTACTTATCCAATTGGCCAAATTTCCCTCTATCCCACACCTCCTTACTTTCTTCATGAGCCGACCATGGGGATCCTTATTAAACGCCTTACTAAAATCCATGTATACGACATCAACTGCTCTACCTTCATCTACACACTTAGTTACCTCCTCAAACAATTCAATCAAATTTGTGAGGCAAGACCTACCCTTCACGAATCCGTGTTGACTATCCCGGATTAAGCTGCATCTTTCCTTTTGGTCATAAATCCTATCCTTCAGGACCTTTATCTTACCGACCACCGAAGTAAGACTAACTGGCCTATAATTACCAGGGTCATTCCTATTCCCTTTCTTGAACAGAGGAACAACATTCGCCACTCTCCAGTCCTCTGGCACTATCCCCATGGACAATGAGGACCCAAAGATCAAAGGCAAAGGCTCTGCAATCTCATCCCTTGCCTCCCAAATAATCCCTGGATATATCCCATATATAGGTTATGGGGATACGGCAGGGTGAACAGGGAAATGGACATGGATAGTGCCTCTTTCGAAGGGTCTGTGTATACTCGATGGGCCGAAAGGCCTCCTTCTGCACTGAAGGGATTCTATGATTAGAACATAGAACATAGAACGATACAGCGCAGTACAGGCCCTTCGGCCCATGATATTGCACCAAAACAAAAGCCATCTAACCTACACTATGCCATTATCATCCATATGTTTATCCAATAAACTTTTAAATGCCCTCAATGTTGGCGAGTTCACTACTGTTGCAGGTAGGGCATTCCACGGCCTCACTACTCTTTGCGTAAAGAACCTACCTCTGACCTCTGTCCTATATCTATTACCCCTCAGTTTAAAGCTATGTCCCCTCGTGTCAGCCATTTCCATCCGCGGGAGAAGGCTCTCACTGTCCACCCTATCTAACCCCCTGATCAGTGATAGAATCCCCTGATTCTATGAGTAGAGTCCCAACTTGTCTAACCGTTGCCAATATGACAAACCCTCCATTTCAGCAATCATCTTCATGAATCGCCTCCAATGAAATAATACCTTTCCTCTAGGTAATGCATTTTGGTAGGTGTCACATGGAGGAGAAATATATCGTAAATGGCAAAACTCTTTGGAATATAGAAAGTAAGAGAGATCTGAGCGTGCAGATCCACAGATGTTTGAAGGTGGCAACACAAGTGGACAAGGTAGTCAAGAAAGCATACGGAATGCTTGCCTTCATTGGACGGGGCATCGAGTATAAAAACTGGCAAGTCATGCTACAGTTGTATACAACCTTGGAAAGGCCGTCCTTGGAATATTACACACAATTCTGGTCGCAATACTACCAGAAGGATGTGGAGGCTTTGGAGAGGGTGCAGAGAAGGTTTACCAGGATGTTGCCTGGTCTGGAAGGTGTTAGCTATGTGGAGAGGCTGAATAGACTCGGACTGTTTTCATTAGAAAGACGGAGGTTAAGGGGTGACCAGATAGATGTCTACAAGATTATGAGGGGCATGGATAGAGTGGATGGGCAGGCACTTTTTCACAGGGTGGAGGGGTCAGTCACCAGTGGGCATAGGTTTATGGACCGTGGGACAAAGTTAAAATGAGATGTGTGAAGCAGGTTTTTTACGCAGAGGGTAGTGAGTGCCTGGAACGCGTTGCCAGGGGAGGTGTGGAAGCAGATACATTAACAGCATTCAAAAGACATCTTGACAAACACATGGATAGGATGGGTATAGAGGGATACGGCACAAGGAAGTACCGAGGGATTTGGCAAAGGTTGGTATCATGACCAGTACAGGCTTAGAGAACCGAAGGGCCTGTTCCTGTTCTGTATTGTTCATTGTTCTTTAAATAAGGGGACCAAAACTTTTCACAGTACTCCAGATGTGGGCTCACCAGTATCTTGTACAATTGCAGCAAGACTTCCCTCCTCTTATACTCCAACTCGCTTGACATAAGGGCCAACATTGCATTAGCCTTCCTGATTACCTGCTGTACCTGTGTGCTAGCTTTCTGTGTTTTGTGCACAAGTACCCCCAAGTCCTTTTGTGTCGCAGCTTTCTGAAGTTTTTCCCCATTTCAACAATACTCTGCTCTTTTGTTCTCTCTTCCAAAATGAACAACTTCACGATTCTCCAAAATGGAGACCAAATGTTCGCGCCGTCGTGAACGCCGTCGCGTTTCACGACGGTGCGAAACGGACACGGGGACGACCGATTCTGTCCCCCACAGGGGGCCAGCACGGCGCTGGAGCAGTTCACGCCACTCCAACCTCCCTCCCGGCGCCAAATAGGCACCACGCCAACCCGCGCATGCGCAGTTGGGCCGCGCCAACCCGCACATGTGCAGTTGGGCCGCGCCAACCCGCGCATGCGCGGAGGACTTCTTCAATGCTCCGGCCCCGGCGCAACATGGCGCGGGGGTTCTGGGGCCGGAAGCGGAAGAAAGTAGGCCCGGGGAGGGAGGGGGGGCGGGGGGGGGGGGGGGGGGGAAGAGGCCGGCCTGCCGATCGGTGAAGGTGCGCTCTTCCCCACCCCACAGGCCGTCCCCCGACCCTTCGCGCAGAGTTCCCGCCGGCAGCGACCAGGGGTGAACGGTGCTGGTGGGACTCTGTCATATCCGCGCAGCCGCTCGGCCCATCCGGGCCGGAGATTCGGCGGTCCCGATGTATCTCTCCCCTCTCACCTTAAACCTATTGAACTCTAGTGTCTTGAATGAGGAAATTTAGACATTGCTTCAGTGAATGTTTCATATAATGAATTTACTTTGTATTTCATTGTATTCAGCAAGATGAATGGACAGAGGTGGCGTGAGAAACCTATTTTCATGAGACTGTTCATGTAGACGCTGAGCTAACTTTGATGGATACCAGTCAATCTTAAGTAATGGCCAATGTTTGATTCATAAATCATCCTCTAAGTAACAGACATCCATTTGAACAAACCAAGAGGTCTTATCTGAGAATTAGAAACCAATGCGAGTAAATGAGGGATTAGACCAGAGATAAGGATTTCCTTAAAAGTAGGACCTCGTGGTCGAGGTCTCGTTCCTGAATTTCTGCCTTCCTGAATTGTTGAATCATCTATCCATTTGTTTTATTGTGATTTCTTTATGCTTTTATGTTTATTGCCTTTTTTTGCCATGTATTTGACCTGTTTATGTATCGTTTGATATTTGTTTCTAAGTTTTTATTCTGTCCTTAGGTGAATGTATTAAAGTGAATAATTCGCAATAAAGGTGTATTTTTGACACCCCCAATCAACTGGACAATCGACTCTTATTAGAAGAAGGTAAAAGAAGAGTCCTAAAATTAGGATTTAACCTTTTGTGAGGACCTTGTTGAACGCCTTCTGGAAACCCAAACCCACTGGTTCCCCTCTACCTACTCTGGTTCAAACTTCCTTGAAAAGCTCTAATAAATTAGTCGGACGCAGTTTCCCTTTCATTAAACCATGCTGACTCTGCTTGATTAGATAATGATTTTCCAAATGTGCTGCTATTACTCCCTTGATTCCAATATTTTTCCAACAATCAATATTAAACTAACCGGCCTATAGTTACCCTCTTTTTGCTCCCTCCTTCTTTAAATAGGGGTGTCACATTGGCAATTTTCCAATCCTCTGGTGCTTCTCCAAAATCCAAGGATGTTTGGAAAATTACAACCAATGCATCCACTATCTCTGGAGCTTCTTCTTTCAGGATCCTAGGATGCAAACCTAGTCAGGGATCCTAGCTGCGTTTTGCCCATTAGTTTGTCTAATACTACTTTTCTAGTCATAGTGATGGTGTATACAACATAGATAGACATAGAACATACAGTGCAGAAGGAGGTCATTTGGCCCATCGAATCTTCAACGACCAACTTAAGCCCTCACTTCCACCCTATCCCCGTAACCCAATAAGCCCTCCTGAGACACTATAGGCAATTTAGCGTGGCCAATCCACCTAACCTGCACATCTTTGGACTGTGGGAGGAAACCGGTGCACCCGGAGGAAACCCACGTAGACACGGGGAGAACGTGCAGACTCCACACAGATAGTCAACCAGCAGGGAATCGAACCTGGGACCCTGGCACTGTGAAACCACAGTGTTAACTATGCTACCGTGATGCCCCTCACCCGTATGATCCCTCACCCGTACTCTGTAGTATTAATGGGATGTTTGAAGTATCTTCCACCATAAAAACTGATGCAAAATATCTGTTTAACTCCTCTGCCATTTCCTTGTTCACCATAACTAGCTCCCCAGATTCATTTTCTAAAGGGCCTAAGTTCATTTTGTCCTTTCTTTTCCTTTTTATATATTTAAAGAAGCTCTTATTGTCATACATAGAAAATAGAAGCAGGAAGAAGCTCTTTGGCCCTTCATGCCTGCTCCGCCATTCATTATGATCATGGCTGATCATCAAGTTCAATATTCTGATCCCACCTTCCCCCTATAAATTTGATCCCTTTAGCCCCAAGAGCTATATCTAATTCCTTCTTGAAATTACAATGTTTTCTCCTCAACTACCTTTTGTGGTAGTGAATTCCACAGAAGAATTTTTCATCACCTCAGTCCTAAAAGGTTACCAGTTTTAAATTCCTCTCTAGTTTGCCCTCGTAGTTTATTTTGTGTTTCTTTATTATCTTTTTCATCCTCCTTTGCTGGATTCTGACTTCATCCTAGTCTTCTGGGCTATCACTGACTTTTGTCTCCTTATCTGCTTTTTCTTTCAACTTAATACTCTCCTTAACTTCCTTGCTTAGTCATGGTTAGTCATAAGGGGCTGGTTTAGCACAGTGCTAAATAGCTGGCTTTTAAAGCAGACCAAGGCAGGCCAGCAGCGCGGGTTCAATTCCCGTACAAGCCTCCCCGACCAGGCATCAGAATGTGGTAACTTCATAGTAACTTCATTTGAAGTCTACTTGTGACAATAAGCGATTTTCATTTCATTTCATGGTTGGTTTATTCCTCTCTTAGAATCTTTCCTCCTTACTGGGGTGTATTTTTGCTGAAAGTCATAAATTACCTCCTGAAATGTCTGCCACTGCTTGTTTACTGTCTTTCCTGCTAATCTATCTGCCAAGTCTACTTTAGCTAACTCTATCCTCATTTCATCGCAATTCCCTTTTTTAAAGTTAAACACAGCTGTTTCCGACCCACGTTTCTCACTCTCAAACTAAATACTAAATTCCATATGTTATGATCACGACTTGCTTCGGGATCTTTTATTGAGGTCATCTATCCAAGATAGCCTGTTCCCTGGGTGGTTCCATGACACATTGCTCTTGGAAACTTATCCATAATGCACTCGATAAATTTGTTGTCATACCGCCTTGATTAACCCAATCAACATAAAGATTAAAGTCACCCATAATTATTGCTCTATTCTTCTTATCTCCTCTCTTCTCAGCATCCATTGCCCCAATTAAGTGAAACATTAATTTACTTGTACTTCTATCAACTTAGTGTACAATGTGGCCTGTCGATTATGGGAAAACTAAATTCAGACTGAGTGACCACTTTGCAAAACACCTCTTATCAGTCCGCAAACATGACGCTGAGCTTCCTTTTGCCAGTTCAATTCTCCATCTTGTTCCCACCCTGACCTTTCTGTCCTTTGCATTCTACAGTGTTCCAATAAAGCTCAATAAAAGCTTGAGGAACCGTATTCATCTTTCATAGAAACATAGAAAATAGGAGCAGGAGGAGACCATTTGGTCCTTCAAGCCTGCTCTGCCATTCATTGTCATCATGGCTAATCATCCAACTCAATAGCCTAATCCCACTTTCCCCGATATCCTTTGATCCCCTTCGTCCAATGTGCTATATCTAACCGCTTCCTGAAAACATGCAAGGTTTTAGCCTCAAAGCCTTCAACTCAGCACTCCCTATCCACAGCGTTCAACAATTTTAGATAAATCTGTGTCTTTTTTCATTTATTTTTATGGATGTGGTTGTGTTGTGTTACTTTATTCCTTCACGACCTGGTCCCGATTCTGTTCTTCTTTTCTGTTTTATTTATTTTTTTATTTTTTGATATTTGGCGGGAACCGGAAGTTCGACCCGCGGACTTCTGGGAAGGTCCCCCCCCCGCAACCAATAAATTCTGGTGGAGAGGAAACCCGAGACACTACACGTGTAGTGTCTCCCACCCGCCCTCCTCCTCTAACCTAATAATAAAACCCATTGGTGTGAGGTAAGTGCCATATTATATATATATATATTTTTTTAATTTTAATTACTTATTTATTTAGTAACCAGAACTTGGTTGGAAGTTAGAGGGATGGCAGGGAAGGTAGTGCAATGTTCCTCCTGCAGGATGTTTGAGGTGAGGGATGCCGTTAGTGTCCCTGCTGATTTTACCTGCAGGAAGTGCAGCCATCTCCAGCTCCTGCAAGACAGAGTTAGGGAACTGGAGCTGGAGTTGGATGAACTTCGGATCATTCGGGAGGCAGAGGGGGTCATAGATAGCAGCTTCAGGGAATTAGTTACACCAAAGATTGGAGATAGATGGGTAACTGTAAGAGGGACTGGGAAGAAGCAGTCAGTTAGGGAACTAGAGCTGGAGTTGGATGAACTTCGGATCATTCGGGAGGCAGAGGGGGTCATAGATAGCAGCTTCAGGGAATTAGTTACACCAAAGATTGGAGATAGATGGGTAACTGTAAGAGGGACTGGGAAGAAGCAGTCAGTGCAGGGATCCCCTGCGGTCCTTCCCCTGAGTAACAAGTATACCGCTTTGGATACTTGTGGGGGGGTGGGGGGGGACTTACCAGGGGTAAGCCATGGGGTACGGGCCTCTGGCACGGAGTCTGTCCCTGTTGCTCAGAAGGGAAGGGGGGAAGAGGAGCAGAGCATTAGTAATTGGGGACTCAATAGTCAGGGGCACAGATAGGAGATTTTGTGGGAACGAGAGAGACTCACGTTTGGTATGTTGCCTCCCAGGTGCAAGGGTACGTGATGTCTCGGATCGTGTTTTCCGGGGCCTTAAGGGGAGGGGGAGCAGCCCCAAGTCGTGGTCCACATTGGCACTAACGACATAGGTAGGAAAGGGGACAAGGATGTCAGGCAGGCTTTCAGGGAGCTGGGATGGAAGCTCAGAACGAGAACAAACAGAGTTGTTATCTCTGGGTTGTTGCCCGTGCCACGTGATAATGAGATGAGGAATAGGGAGAGAGAGCAATTAAACACGTGGCTACAGGGATGGTGCAGGCGGGAGGGATTCAGATTTCTGGATAACTGGGGCTCTTTCTGGGAAAGGTGGGACCTCTACAGACAGGATGGTCTACATCTGAACCTGACAGGCACAAATATCCTGGGGGGGGAGATTTGTTAGTGCTCTTTGGGGGGGTTTAAACTAATGCAGCAGGGGCATGGGAACCTGGAGTGTAGTTTTAGGGTACGAGAGATTGAGAGTATAGAGGTCAGGAGGGGGCCAGTGTTCAGGTAGGTGGTTTGAAGTGTGTCTACTTCAATGCCAGGAGTATACGAAATAAGGTAGGGGAACTGGCAGTATGGGTTGGTACCTGGGACTTCGATGCTGTGGCCATTTCGGAGACATGGATAGAGCAGGGACAGGAATGGTTGTTGCAGGTTCCGGGGTTTAGGTGTTTTAGTAAGCTCAGAGGAGGCAAAAGAGGGGGAGGTGTGGCGCTGCTAGTCAAGAACAGTATTACGGTGGCGGAGTGGATGCTAGATGGGGACTCTTCTTCCGAGGTAGTATGGGCTGAGGTTAGAAACAGGAAAAGAGAGGTCACCCTGTTGGGAGTTTTCTATAGGCCTCCTAATAGTTCTAGGGATGTAGATGGCGAAGATGATTCTGGATAAGAGCGAAAGTAACAGGGTAGTTATTATGGGAGACTTTAACTTTCCAAATATTGACTGGAAAAGATATAGTTCGAGTACATTAGATGGGTCGTTTTTTGTACAATGTGTGCAGGAGGGTTTCCTGACACAATATGTTGACAGGCCAACAAGAGGCGAGGCCACATTGGATTTGGTTTTGGGTAATGAACCAGGCCAGGTGTTAGATTTGGAGGTAGGTGAGCACTTTGGGGACAGTGACCACAATTCGGTGACGTATACCCCGCAGGGCAAGAGTTAGAGCTGGGGGAAGGGCAATTATGATGCCATTAGCCATGACTTGGGAGGGGTAGGAATAGTGCCACAGGACTGGAGGATAGCAAATGTGGTCCCTTTGCTCAAGAAGGGGAGTAGAGACAACCCCGGCAACTATAGGCCGGTGAGCCTCACGTCTGTTGTGGGTAAAGTCATGGAGGGGATTATAAGAGACAAGATTTATAATCATCTAGATAGGAATAATATGATTAGGGATAGTCAGCATGGCTTTGTGAAGGGTAGGTCATGCCTCACAAACCTTATCGAGTTCTTTGAGAAGGTGACTGAACAGGTAGATGGGGGTAGAGCAGTTGATGTGGTGTATATGGATTTCAGTAAAGCGTTTGATAAGGTTCCCCACGGTAGGCTATTGCAGAAAATACGGAGGCTGGGGATTGAGGGCGATTTAGAGATGTGGATCAGAAATTGGTTAGCTGAAAGAAGACAGAGGGTGGTGGTTGATGGGAAATGTTCAGAATGGAGTTCAGTTACAAGTGGCGTACCACAAGGATCTGTTCTGGGGCCGTTGCTGTTTGTCATTTTTATAAATGACCTAGAGGGTGGGTGAGTAAATTTGCAAACGACACTAAAGTCGGTGGTGTTGTCGACAGTGCGGAAGGATGTTGCAGGTTACAGAGGGACATAGATAAGCTGCAGAGCTGAGCTGAGAGGTGGCAAATGGAGTTTAATGTAGAGAAGTGTGAGGTGATTCACTTTGGAAGGAATAACAGGAATGCGGAATATTTGGCTAATGGTAAAATTCTTGGACGTGTGGATGAGCAGAGGGATCTCGCTGTCCATGTACATAGATCCCTGAAAGTTTCCACACAGGTTGATAGGGTTGTGCAGAAGGCCTATGGTGTGTTGGCCTTTATTGGTAGAGGGATTGAGTTCCGGAGTCATGAGGTCATGTTGCAGCTGTACAAAACTCTGGTACGGCCGCATTTGGAGTATTGCGTACAGTTCTGGTCACCTCATTGTAGGAAGGACGTGGAAGCTTTGGAACGGGTGTAGAGGAGATTTACCAGGATGTTGCCTGGTCTGGAGGGAAAATCTTATGAGGAAAGGCTGATGGACTTGAGGTTGTTTTCGTTAGAGAGAAGGTTAAGAGGAGACTTAATAGAGGCATACAAAATGATCAGGGGGTTGGATAGGGTGGACAGTGAGAGCCTTCTCCCGCGGATGGAAATGGCTAGCACGAGGGGACATAGCCTTAAACTGAGGGGTAATAGATATAGGACAGAGGTCAGGTTCTTTACGCAAAGAATGGTGAGGCCGTGGAATGCCCTACCTGCAATAGTAGTGAACTCGCCAACATTGAGAGCATTTAAAAGTTTATTGGATAAGCATATGGATGATAATGGCACAGTGTAGGTTAGATGGCTTTTGTTTTTTGACTTCCCATGTCGGTGCAACATCGTGGGCCGAAGGGCCTGTACTGCACTGTATCGTTCTATGTTCTATGTTCACGTTGCATCTGGATGGCTGCTATGTAGCAATTCACTCCTCACTTGGACACATCTTTTGTTTCTTTACTGTAAGCCATTACCATCCCCTTTGCATTTTGTCCATGAACATAGAACATAGAACATAGAAAATACAGCACAGAACAGGAGTCTTCTGTGGTTTAATTTCTCCTTCCCTCCGCCTATCACAGATCATCTCATTCATTCTTTCACATTCATATCTCTTCCAATTGTTCAAAACCTAATACATTTCCATTTTTACTCAGCATTGAAGAAACGTCAACTACAATTTGAAACGTTGGGCGTGATTCAGAGGACTTGAGTTGAAGTCCGCAGAATGGCACGCTCAGTGGGGTATTTCCCGTTGCTAAACATCCCGCTATTCTACAGCACTTTACCGCTTTTTTGGCCTCGGGGAGATTCTCTCCACTTAGGTCGCACTTATGGGAATTTCCTGCTGACTTCAGCTCGCCAGTGGAAAGGGTCCTCACTGATTGGGCCACCATTTTGGCAGGCTGCTATAATCTTCACAGCCCCTTTCAGGCCCCCCGTTTCTGACCCCCGTCATCTTTCCCAACCTTGGGGAGGCCCCTGGGAACACCCCCACTATCCCCCATTCCCTCCTCTACCTGGTTAAGGCCCCTACCCGGGATCGATCCCTGGCAGTGTCAACCTGGCATCCAGGCACCTTGGTACTGTCAGCCTGGCAGTGCCACCAGGGCATTCTGGCAGTGCCAGGGTGGCACTGTCAGGGTGCCAGGGAGCACTGTCAGGGTGCCAGGTTGGCAGGGCCAAGGTGGATGGGTGGAAGGGGAAGAGCCAGGGTGCCACCCTGCCCTGAGCCCGATCACCCGGAGGCCTCCAATGGCCTTAGAGACCCCTCCGGTGCCATTACGACTGGTCCACATTTGAGTCAATCAGTTCTAAACGGCCACGTCCATTGAGGACGAGATCCAGATCCCAATGTCTCACGAGGTTCCCTTGAATCTTGCGAGACATTTCAAGTGTTGCAAATCACGCGAGAGGCCAACAGCCTTGTCCCGTCAGCAGGTTGAGTGCGACAAGGCCCCTGAATCATCCACATTAGCTCTGTTTCCCTCCACTGATGCTATCTGACCTGCTGAATATTTCCACATTTCTGTTTTAATATTATGCAATGCCTTCCAAATCATTATTGAGCCGAGTACACAGATTTTAATATCCAGCTGTAAACATTTTAAGTAACAATTGTTATTGAAAATCTATTTTAACCATTTATAAACAGTGGGAATACTGTCATGTAGAGATTATCAATAAGAAAAACTATTTTCCAAATCAAGTTATTCGAATTATTGTGATCATTGCCTCAATGTTGATATCCCATAATTTAATATTAGCAAGATTAAAAGTAATTTGTCAGGCAGTATCATAGATAACATGGAAATTCAAATACTCATAATCTTCCTTTCTCTCCTGTCCCCTCTTCCCCCTCAAAAAAGGCTCACAAGAAAAACAAATCAATTGCTTTAAAATCTTCTGGGAATAAATTTATTTGTGTCGTACTTCTAACAATACAAACTACTTTCATCTCCCTGGGGCGATCCTCATAGTGGGCCACTGCACTCTTCAAAGTTTTCATTAGTGATAACCATGCAGACAACAAATATAGCAGCCTGCTTGCACCAAGAACAGAAGAATATTCAGAGAGAGATCTGTCCAATGTTAAATGTAAATTACATTAATTGCAATTGGGAGGCAATAAATGTTAATATAATGTACACATTCTTATCAGTCAGTACCTATCACTACAACCTTGGTTCAAACATGGACAAACAAGCTGAATTCCAAAGATCAGGTGAGAGTGATTGTCCTTAACATCAAGACATCATTTGGCCAATGTGGCATCAAGATACCCGAGGTACTGGAGATAATGGGAATCAGGTACAAACCCTCTGCTGTCTGGAGTCATAACTAACACAAGGAAAGATGGTTGTGGTGGTTGAAGGTCAATCACCTCAGTTCCAGGACATCGCTGCAGGTGTTCCTCAGGGTAGTGTCCCAGGCCCAACCATCTTCAGCTGCTTCATCAATGACCTTCCTTCCATCATAAATGAACATGTTCATTGATAATTGCACAATGTTCGGCACCAATCGTGACTCCTCAGATACTGAAGCAGTCCAAATGCAGCTCGCTGGACTGCTACCCCTTCCAGAAACATCTTTCATCACAGACAAACGTGTACATATCATCTACGGGATGCACTGCAGGAACTCATCAAGACACCTTAGAAAGCACCTTCCAAACCCACGACCATTACCATTTAGAAGGACAAGCACCGCAGACACATGGAACACCACTATCTGGAAGCGTCTCTCCAAATTACTCAATATCCTAACTTGGAAATATATCATAATTCTTTCACTGTCACTGTGTTAAACTCCTGGAGCTCTCTCCCTAACAGTATTATGGGCATACCTACACCGCATGGATTGCAGAAGTTCAAGAAGGCAGCTCACCACCACCTTTTTAAGGGCAATTAGGGTTGGAGAATAAATGCTGACCTGGCCAGCAAAGCCCACATCCCTTAAATTAATAAATCAAAATATTAGTAACAATGTGGTGAACTTTGATCCAAAATAGATGATAATTTTCACTTCTCCATCACATAACCCCTGAGTAAATAAACAAATGTAGGCTTCTGCTACTCAGCTGTATGAGTCACATGATCTGACGAGATTGTGACAAGGTTTTTTGGTTTGTTACAATGGAAGTTAATCTTGCAAAATCTGAAACAGTTTTGTCAACAAAGCTTTCCATTCCAGGTTTTTGACTTTTGGCTTTCAAAATGCCATTGTTAATGTTGTACTACATTGAATAGTCACCAAATCTATTGAAATTGCTTTCTGAATGTAATAAAATGATAATTAAACTAAACATAGCAACATGGAATTCGACCACAACTGTTACAGTGTGTAGCTCAGGCATATATGTTACACTACAATTAATTTGGATTTCTAACGGCTCTGAATTCCAATATTCTGGATGGCAGACTTAAGTGGCTACCTACTTGGAATGATGCTTCCACTTAATGAAACTACTTCAGGGTCATTGCAACAGTGCTTCAGACATAGGTACATTTATAACTTGCTGTCTCTCCGCTGGGAACAAAGGTTATTGTGACCCATTTGATGTTTGTTTAGTCATTACACATGTTTTCAGGTTTTTAGCTTACCTGTTTAGAAATAAACATATATGAAATGATCCCCTATATAAAAGAGCAATGAAAACCATTTGACTAATGTTGTTTTTAAATGGTACTTCAGTTTTACTTAAATGCTTCAATGTAGCTCAAAGAAAAAATGTTTTTGGACATTTAGCGGCCTGTTAATTGTGGGCACAGATTCTGTAATGGTTGCTAATCTCGCGAGTGTCCAAAAACAGGATTTACGCCAGTGATATCTCAGTTTGAGATCTTCCCCGTTCCCCACCGATGATGTGATGAGGTTCACACCCTAAAATTTAATAAATGAACATTAACAGGGTGCAGTGCCAATGGAGCATTCTCTGGGGAGTCCAATTGGGGGTGCTGCCCTTATGTGTGGGGTGGGGAGGGAAGAGACAATGCTTGTTAGGGGGGTTGTGCTTAAATTGGATAGGGGAGACGGTGCTTGTGAAGGGGGGTGGGGGCGGACCCTGTGAAGGGGCATGGGACCATGCCAGTACAGGAATAGGGGGGCCTCCCCAATGCCTGTGGGGTGGGGGCAGGTGCGATACCTGGGGCAGAACTGCATTGATGTGAGGAGGGCAGGGATTCGGCCACCTCGATGCTTGTGATGGGGAGGGGGTGCCCCAATGTTTGCATAGTGTGGGGATGGGAGTGTTCCCCTTCTGTGATGAGAAAAAGCATCTGTGAACATAAGAACTAGGAGCAGGAGTAGGCCATCTGGCCCCTCGAGCCTGCTCCACCATTCAATGAGATCATGGCTGATCTTTTGTGGACTCAGCTCCACTTTCCGGCCCGAACACCATAACCCTTAATCCCTTTATTCTTCAAAAAACTATCTATCTTTACATTAAAAACATTTAATGAAGGAGCCTCTACTGCTTCACTGGACAAGGAAGTCCATAGATTCACATCCCTTTGGGTGAAGAAGTTCCTCCTAAACTCAGTCCTAAATCTACTTCCCCTTATTTTGAGGCTATGCCCCCTAGTTCTGCTTTCACCCGCCAGTGGAAACAACCTGCCCGCATCTATCCTATCTATTCCCTTCATAATCTTATATGTTTCTATAAGATCCCCCCTCATCCTTCTAAATTCCAATGAATACAGTCCCAGTCTACTCAACCTCTCCTCGTAATCCAACCCCTCCAGCTGTGGGATTAACCTAGTGAATCTCCTCTGCACACCCTCCAGTGCCAGTACGTCCTTTCTCAAGTAAGGAGACCAAAACTGAACACAATACCCCAGGTGTGGCCTCACTAACACCTTATTCAATTGCAGCAGAACCTCCCTAGTCTTAAACTCCATCCCTCTAGCAATGAAGGACAAAATTCCATTTGCCTTTTTAATCACCTGTTGCACCTGTAAACCAACTTTTTGTGACTCATGCACTAGCACACCCAGGTCTCTCTGCACAGCAGCATGTTTTAATATTTTATCATTTAAATAATAATCCCTTTTGCTGTTATTCCTACCAAAATGGATAACCTCACATTTGTCAACATTGTATTCCATCTGCCAGACCCTAGCCCATTCACTTAGCCTATCCAAATCCCTCTTCAGACTTCCAGTATCGTCTGCACTTTTTGCTTTACCACTTATCTTAGTGTCGTCTGCAAACTTGGACACATTGCCCTTGATCCCCAACTCCAAATCATCGATGTAAATTGTGAACAGTTGTGGACCCAACACTGATCCCTGAGGGACACCACTAGCTACTGATTGCCAACCAGAGAAACACCCATCAATCCCCACTCTTTGCTTTCTATTAATTAGGTGGGGTTGCTTTTTTTCAGTTGGGTGATTGTGTAGGAATTGTTAGATGAGGGAATTTGTTTGTATGAGGGGAGGGGAGTGAGGGAACAATAGGTGGGAGACATTTTGGCACCAGGGGCGGGGGCCACCAAGCTAGCTGGGTGAGATAGCTCATGGAAGCGCAGTGGGGTGTGTGCATATGTCTAGTTTACTATATGGGTTAGGTTTCAGAGTAGTGTTGCTGGGTGGGGGAGGGGGTAGTTGTTCTGCTGACGAGGGAGGGACAGAGAGGAGGTCGGTGGTGGGGGCCGCCGGGGGCGGGCCGGAGGAGTCGCGGAGCATGAGCTGGAGGCGGGCCCAAGAAAGGGGATGGCTGATCGGCGGAGGGGGGGGGGGGGGCACTTTGCCCCCCAACTAGGCTGATCACCTGGAATGTATGAGAGTTAAATATGCCGGTTAAGACGGCACGTGTGTTCGCGCACCTGAGGGGATTGAAGGCGGATGTGGTAATGCTGCAGGAGACGCACCTTAGAGTGGTGGACCAGGTTAGATTGAGGAAAGGCTGGGTGTGTCAGGTTTTCCACTCGGGGCTGGATACAGAGACTAGGTGGGTTCGATATTGATTAATAATCGGGTGATATTTGAGGTGGGTAGAATAGTTTTGAATGTGGGGGGTCGATATATTAGTGGCAAGCTGGAGGGGATGAAGGGAGTGCTGGTTAATGTATATGCGCCAAATTGGGATGACGTGTAATTTATAAATAGGATGTTGGGGAAGGTGTCGGACCTGGACTCGCACAAGCTGATCATGGGGGGGGACTTTAATACAGTTATTGATCCTGGCCTGGATCGGTCATGTTCGAAAGGGTTCATGGAGCAGAATAGGGGGGCGGGGCGGTGGATCCATGGAGATTTAGGCAGCCGAGGGTGAAGGAGTTCTCCTTCTACTCCCACGTGCATAAGGTATACTCTCGGATCGATTTCTTTGTCTTGGGCAGGGCCTTGCTGACAGGGCTGGTGGACACTGGGTACTCGGCGATCACGATCTCGGACCATGCTCCACACTGGGTTGACCTGCAGGTTAGTACGGATAACAATCAGCGCCCGCAATGGAGGTTAGATGTAGGGCTATTGGCGGACGAAGCGGTGTGCGAGAGGCTGAGGAAATGCATGCAAAATTTCCTGCAGGTAAATGATATGGGGGAGGTCTCAACAGCGGTGGTCCGGGAAGCGCTGAAGGCAGTGGTGAGAGGAGAGCTGATCTCGATCCGGGCTCACAGGGACAGGATGGATAGGGCAGAGACGGACCGACTGGTGAAAGAGATTTTACAAGTTGACAGGAGGTACGCGGAGACTCCAGAGATCGGGCTTTTCAGGGAACGGCGGAGGCTACAGGTGGAGTTCGGCTTGTTAACCACAGGGAGGGCAGTAGAACAGCTCAGAAAGGCGAGGGGGGTGATATACGAGCATGGTGGGTGACGCGCAATTAGTATACTCGAGACAAAGGTATTCAGTAACTGAGGCTTTAATGCACTAGAACTGATCCCCAGCAGCTTTGTTACAGAAAGTGAAGGCTGCTGGGACGGCACCATCTCTTATACCCCGGCTTCAGGGCGGAGCTACTTCACAGAGCCAATGGTAGACTCCAGGGTCTCAACCAATGGCGTCGGCCTCTCAGGTACCGCAATACCTGGTACTGCCACATTCACCCCGTGTTAAGAAGGAGTCCGGCGGGGGGGGCAGTGAAAAAAAATAGCCCTTCACATGGTAGGACCAGGTATTGAGGCACCGTACAGTCGAGGATTCGATCAAAATGTTCATTTATTGTGAGAGTCAGGATGAAGCAATAAGTCGCACTGGTGGCCTGGTCGTCCTCCTGGAGCGTCGGTGCTTCGGTGGTGATCCAGGTGTAGGTCTTGGTGGTTGCGACTCTGGGAGCATAGTTTCGGCCTCCTCGGCAGCTTCGCCACCCCTGGGCGGCGCTGTTGGGGCAAGCGGTTGGCCTGGGGGGGAAAAATCTGTAGGGGGTGCTGATGAGTGGCCCGGCCAGGGCATGATTGGCGGGAGTACTAAGCCCTCCCACTGCTGCGGGGGTGGTGGAGGTGGGTAATGGGTCGGGAGCGCGTGGGGATCCGGCGGGTGCTAGGTCCCGAAGAGAGACAGTGTCTTGCCTGCCGTCGGGGAACGCCACTTAGGCGTACTGTGGGTTAGCGTGCAGCAGGTGGACCCTCTCGACCAACGGGTCCGACTTGTGCACTCGCACGTGCTTCCGAAGCAGGGTGGGTCCGGGTGCTGCTAGCCAGGTTGGGAGCGAGGTCCCGGAGGAGGACTTCCTGGGGAAGACAAGAAGACGCTCGTGAGGTGTCTGATTTGTGGCTGCACAGAGCAGTGACCGGATGGCATGAAGGGCCACCGGGAGGACTTCTTGCCAGCGGGAGTCTGGGAGATTCCTAGACCGGAGGGCCAGTAGGACGGTCTTCCAGACCGTTCCGTTCTCCCTCTCTACCTGCCCGTTTCCCCGGGGATTGTAACTGGTCGTCCTGCTCGAGGCGATGCCCCTGCTGAGCAGGAATTGACGCAGTTCGTCGCTCATAAAGGAGGACCCCCTATCACTGTGTATATACGCGGGGAAACAGAACAGTGTAAAGACACCCTGGAGGGCCTTGATGACGGTGGTTGTGGTCATGTTTGGGCAGGGGATGGCGAAGGGGAACCGGGAGTACTCGTCAATCGCGTTCAGGAAACATGTGTTGCAGTCGGTGGAGGGGAGGGGACCTTTGAAATCCATGCTGAGGCGTTCAAAGGGACGGGAAGCCTTTATCAGGTGCGCCCTCTCTGGCCGGTAGAAGTGCGGTTTGCACTGCGCGCAGATTTGGCAGTCCCTGATAACTGTCCTGACCTCCTCGATGGACTAAGGCAGGTTGCAGGTCTTAACGAAGTGGAAGAAACAAGTGACCCCTGGGTGGCAGAGGTCCTCGTGGAGGGCGCGGAGACGGTCCACTTGTGCGGTGGCACAAGTGCCGCGGGACAGGGCATCAGGAGGCTCATTGAGCTTCCCCGGACGGTACAAGGTCCCGTAGTTGCAGGTGGAGAGTTCTATCCTCCACCGCAAGATCTTGTCATTCTTAATCTTGCCCCGCAGTGCGTTATCGAACATGAAGGCCACCGACCGTTGGTCTGTGAGGAGAGTGAACCTCCTGCCGGCCAGGTAATGCCTCCAATGTTTCACAGCCTCTGCTATGGCCTGGGCGTCCTTTTCGACCGAGGAGTGGTGGATTTCGGAAGCATGGAGGGTACGGGAAAAGAAAGCCACGGGCCTGCCCGCTTGGTTGAGGGTGGCCGCCAGAGCTACGTCGGACGCATCGCTCTCGACCTGGAAGGGGAGGGACTCGTCGATAGCGCACATCGTGGCCCTTGCAATGTCTGCTTTGATGCGGCTGAAAGCATGGCGGGCCTCGGTCGACAGAGGGAAGGTCGTGGACTGGATTAGGGGTCGGGCTGAGTCTGCGTAGTTCGGGACCCACTGAGCGTAATAGCTGAAGAACCCGAGGCAGCGTTTCAGGGCCTTGGGGCAGTGAGGGAGGGGGAACTCCATAAGGGGGCGCATGCGTTCGGGGTCAGGGCCTATAACTCCGTTCCGCACTACGTAGCCAAGGATGGCTAGGCGGTCGGTGCGGAACACGCATTTATCCTTATTGTACGTGAGGTTAAGGATTTTTGCGGTCTGGAGGAATTTGCGGAGGTTGGCTTCGTGGTCCTGCTGATCATGGCCGCAGATGGTGATGTTATCCAGATACGGAAACGTAGCGCGTAAGCCGTACCGGTCAACCATTCGGTCCATCTCTCGCTGGAAGACCGAGACCCCATTAGTGACACCGAAGGGAACCCTTAAGAATTGGTAGAGCCGCCCATCTGCTTCGAAGGCAGTGTACTTGCGGTCACTTTTACGGAGTGGTAGATGGTGGTAGGCGGACTTGAGATCCACCGTGGAGAAGACCTTGTATTGCGCGATCCTGGTTACCATGTCGGCTATACGGCGGAGATGGTACGTGTCCAGCTGCGTAAACCTGTTGATGGTCTGACTGTAGTCAATGACCATCCTATGTTTCTCCCCGGTCTTTACCACCACTACTTGAGCTCTCCAGGGACTGTTGCTCGCTTCGATGACTCCTTCCCTCAGCAGCCTTTGGACTTCTGACCTGATGAAGGTCCGGTCCTGGGCACTGTACCGTCTGCTCCTGGTGGCGACGGGTTTGCAATCCGGGGTGAGGTTTGCAAACAGGGAAGGCGGGTCGACCTTAAGGGTCGCGAGGCCGCAGACAGTAAGGGGAGGTATAGGGCCGCCGAATTTAAAGGTCAGGCCTTGCAGGTGGCATTGGAAGTCCAGCCCCAGGAGGGTAGCCGCGCAGAGTTGCAGCAGGACATACAGGCGGAAATTATCGAATTTCCGACCTTGGACAGTGAGGTTCGCCAGGCAGTACCCCTTTATTTCCACCGAATGTGACCCGGAGGCCAGGGAGATCCTTTGGCTTACAGGGTAGGTCACGAGTGAACAGCGCCTTACCATGTCAGGGTGGACGAAGCTTTCCGTGCTCCCGGAGTCAATCAAGCAGGGCGTCTTGCGGCCGTTGACGAGGACCGTCGTTGTAGCCTTCGCAAGTGTCCGGGGGCGACTTTGGTCCAACGTCACCGATGCCAGATGAAGCAGCTGCGAGCTCTGGTCGGGTAGCGTGTAGTCAGCCGAGCTGGGGGCCTGGGACCCCATCCAAGTTGGCGTCACCCACGGGTCGCACATGGTGTCCGGGGAACCCCAAGATGGCGGCGGGGATGGACAAAATGGCGGCACCCACCCGTCCCGCGCGGTGTCTGGGGCGCAAGATGGCCACCCCCTTGGGTCGCACGTGTCCCTAGGGAAGGAGCGCTGGTCGGTCGGGGCCTGGGGGGGATTTTGCCGCGGCGGTCCGGAGCCGCCGGAGAGCGCGGCGACTGCGCGGGCCTGACAGACCCCTACATAGTGGCCTTTCTTGCCGCACCCTTTGTAGGTGGCGGTGCGGGCTGGGCAGCGCGCGCGCGGATGACCTGCCTGCCCGCAGAAAAAGCAGCGGGCTCCGATGATGTTAGCGGGCCGTCCGGTAGCGCAGGCCAGCGGGGTCAGGGGGAAGATCTGGGGGGCTGCCGCAGCGGGGTGCCATGCCGGCCAGGGGGCGGACGCGCCTAGGCTTGCGCGTTTAGGTATGTGATGTCCATGGACCCAGCCAGGGCCCGTGCCTCTCTGAGCCCAAGTGTGTCCTTCTCCAGGAGCCTCCTGCGGATATCAGAGGAGCTCATACCTGCCACAAAAGCGTCTCTTATTAAAGGTTCAGTGTGCTCGCTCCCCAAAACTGGTGGGCAGCCGCAGCTTTGGCCCAGCACCAGTAGCGCCCGGTAGAAGTCTTCCAGTGATTCCCCGGGGCTTTGCCGCCTCATAGCGAGCAGGTGGCGAGCGTAGACCTGGTTAACAGGGCGGATGTAATGTCCTTCCAGTAGTAGGATGGCGGCATCGTAGTTCGCCGCCTCCTCGATAAGGGGATAGATTCCAGGGCTGACCCTTGATCGCAGGAGATGCATTTTCTGGCCTTCAGAGGGCTCACCAACGGCCGTCTCCAGGTAACCCTTAAAACATGCCAGCCAGTGTTTAAATATAGCGGCCGAGTTCTCCGCGTGGGGGCTGAGTTGGAGGCACTACGGCTTGATACGGAGATCCATCCTTCCAGCTTAGTTGTAGTGCATTAAATTGATGCGCAATCAATATACTCGAGACGAAGGTATTCAGTAACTGAGGCTTTAATGCACTAGAACTGATCCCCAGCAGCTTCGTTACAGAAAGTGAAGGCTGCTGGGACGGCACCATCTCTTATACCCCGCCTTCAGGGCGGAGCTACTTCACACAGCCAATGGTAGACTCCAGGGTCTCAACCAATGGCGTTGGCCTCTCAGGTACTGCAATACCTGGTACTGCCACAGTGGGAAGGCCAGCAGAATGCTTGCACAGCAGCTCAGAAAGAGGGAGGCAGCTAGAGAAATGGGGAAAGTTATTGACGGGGGTACGAACTTAGTTGGGGTCTCGGCAGGGGTGAGTAAGGCGTTTCGGGATTTTTACAGCAGGTTGTTCAGGGCCGGACGGGATGAGGCACATCCTGGAGGGGCTGATCTTCCCGAAGGTGGACGAGGAGCTGGTAGAAGCGCTGGGGGTCCCGATCGGGTTGGACAAGATAGTGGAGGGCTTGAAGGCCATGCAGTCGGGTAAGACCCCGGGACTGGACGGGTAACCAGTGGAGTTCTATAAGAGGTTCTCCGGGATATTGGGACTGGTGCTGATGAAGGTGTTTAATGAGGCAAGGGAAAGGGGGGTTCTGCCCAGACGATGTCACAGGCCACGATTTTGCTTATCCTGAAACGGGACAAGAACCCGGAGCTGTGTGGGTCTTGTAGGCCGACTTCCCTGTTGAACGTAGACACCAAACTGCTGGCTAAAGGTTTGTCCTCCAGGTTGAGGATTGTGTACCGAACGTCATTGCGGAGGATCAGACGGGGTTCGTTAAGGGCAGGCAGCTGGTGGCCAATGTAAGAAGGTTGTTAAACGTGATCATGATGCCCCCGGAAAGTAGGGAGTGGAGGTAGTGGTCGCGATGGATGCGGAAAAAGCTTTTGACTGGGTTGAGTGGGATTATTTATGGGAGGTCCTGGGGCGGTTCGGATTTGGGAGGGGCTTTATTGACTGGGTCAGGTTGTTGTACCAGGCTCCTGTGGCAAGTGTACGGATGAGCAGGATGACTTCAGACTATTTTAGACTGCACCGGGGGACGAGACAAGGATGCCCCCTCTCCCCACTGCTGTTTGCGCTGGGTTTTGAGCCGTTGGAAATGGCTCTGAGGGCCTCAAAGGGCTTGAAGGGGCTGGTCCGGGGGGGGGGGGGGGGGGGGGGGGGAGGGGGGGGGGGGGCGGCAGTGGAGCACAGAGTCTCGCAGTATGCAGATGACCTGCTTCTATGTTTCAGATCCAATTGAGGGGATGGAAGAAATCATGGGAATTTTAGGGGAATTTGGTCAGTTTTCGGGGTATAAGCTTAATATGGGGAAGAGCGAGATGTTTGCAGTCCAGGCGAGGGGTCAGGAGAGGCGACTGGGGGAACTGCCGTTTAGACTGGTAGGGAACAGTTTCAAGTACCTCGGTATCCAAGTGGCGCGGGATTGGGACCGGCTACATAAATTGAACTTGGCCTGGTTGGTGGATCGGATGAAGGAGGATTTCCGGAGATGGGATGCGCTCCCGTTGTTTCTAGCTGGGAGAGTCCAAACGGTGAAAATGATGGTCCTCCCGAGATTCCTGTTTGTATTTCAATGTCTCCCCATCTACATTCCGCGGTCCTTTTTTAAACGGGTCAATAAAGTTATAGCGGGCTTCGTATTGGGGGGGGGGGGGGGGGGGCAAGTCCCCACGAGTGAGGAGGGTAATGCTGGAGCTGAGTCGGGGAGAGGGAGGGCTGGCGCTGCCGAACTTTAGCAACTATTACTGGGCGGCTAACATAGCCATGATTAAGAAGTGGCTGGTGGGGGTGGGCGGGGGTGGGGGGGGGTGTCGGCATGGGTGCGTATGGAGACGCCTTCTTGCAAGGGCACAAGCTTGGTGTTGCTGGTAACCGTGCCTCTGCCGTTCCCACCAGCCACGAGGTGGTGGCGCCCTTGAAAATCTGGGGCAATGGAGGAGACATGTGGGAGAAGGGGGAACATCGGTCTGGTCCCCAATTTGCGATAATCACCGGTATGCCCCGGGGAGGATGGACGGGGGGTTCCAAAAATGGCGGACAGGGGATTGAGAGGATGGGGGACTTGTTTATAGAGGGGAGCTTTCCGAGTATGAGGGCGCTGGAGGAGAAGTTTGCATTCGCGGGGGGAAACTAATTTCGATATCTGCAGGTGCGGGACTTTCTGCGTAGACAGATACCAACCTTCCCACTCCTGCCGCTAAGGACAGGGAAGTTTCCAGAGGATGGATAGGAGAGGGAAGCATTTCTGACATTTATAAGGAGAACAAAGAACAAAGAACAAAGAAATGTACAGCACAGGAACAGGTCCTTTGGCCCTCCAAGCTCGTGCCGACCATGCTGCCCGACTAAACTACAATCTTCTACACTTCCTGGGTCCGTATCCCTCTATTCCCATCCTATTCATGTATTTGTCAAGATGCCCCTTAAATGTCACTATCGTCCCTGCTTCCACCACCTCCTCCGGTAGCGAGTTCCAGGCACCCACTACCCTCTGTGTAAAAAACTTGCCTCGTACATCTACTCTAAACCTTGCCCCTCTCACCTTAAACCTATGCCCCCTAGTAATTGTCCCCTCTACCCCGGGGAAAAGCCTCTGACTATCCACTCTGTCTATGCCCCTCATAATTTTGTAGACCTCTATCAGGTCACCCCTCAACCTTCTTCGTTCCAGTGAGAACAAACCGAGTTTATTCAACCGCTCCTCATAGCTAATGCCCTCCATACCAGGCAACATTCTGGTAAATCTCTTCTGCACCCTCTCTAAAGCCTCCACATCCTTCTGGTAGTGTGGCGACCAGAATTGAACACTATACTCCAAGTGTGGCCTAACTAAGGTTCTATACAGCTGCAACATGACTTGCCAATTCTTATACTCAATGCCCCGGACAATAAAGGCAAGCATGCCGTATGCCTTCTTGACTACCTTCTCCACCCGTGTTGCCCCTTTCAGTGACCTGTGGACCTGTACTCCTACATCTCTTTGACTTTCAATACTCTTGAGGGTTCTACCATTCACTGTATATTCCCTACCTGCATTAGACCTTCCAAAATGCATCACCTCACATTTGTCCGGATTAAACTTCATCTGCCATCTCTCCGCCCAAGTCTCCAAACAATCTAAATCCTGCTGTATCCTCTGACAGTCCTCATCACTATCCGCAATTCCACCAACCTTTGTGTCATCTGCAAACTTACTAATCAGACCAGTTACATTTTCCTCCAAATCATTTATATATACTACAAACAGCAAAGGTCCCAGCACTGATCCCTGTGGAACACCACTGGTCACAGCCCTCCAATTAGAAAAGCATCCTTCCATTGCTACTCTCTGCTTTCTATGACCTAGCCAGTTCTGTATCCACCTTGCCAGCTCTCCCCTGATCCCATGTGACTTCACCTTTTGTACTAGTCTACCATGAGGGACCTTGTCAAAGGCCTTACTGAAGTCCATATAGACAACATCCACTGCCCTACCTGCATCAATCATCTTTGTGACCTCCTCGAAAAACTCTATCAAGTTAGTGAGACATGACCTCCCCTTCACAAAACCATGCTGCCTCTCACTAATACGTCCATTTGCTTCCAAATGGGAGTAGATCCTGTCTCGAAGAATTCTCTCCAGTAATTTCCCTACCACTGAAGTAAGGCTCACCGGCCTGTAGTTCCCTGGATTATCCTTGCTACCCTTCTTAAACAGAGGAACAACATTGGCTATTCTCCAGTCCTCCGGGACATCACCTGAAGACAGTGAGGATCCAAAGATTTCTGTCAAGGCCTCAGCAATTTCCTCTCCAGCCTCCTTCAGTATTCTGGGGTAGATCCCATCAGGCCCTGGGGACTTATCTACCTTAATATTTTTTCAGACGCCCAACACTTTTTGGATCTCAATGTGACCCAGGCTATCTACACACCCTTTTCCAGACTCAACATCTACCAATTCCTTCTCTTTGGTGAATACTGATGCAAAGTATTCATTTAGTACCTCGCCCATTTCCTCTGGCTCCACACATAGATTCCCTTGCCTATCCTTCAGTGGACCAACCCTTTCCCTGGCTACCTCTTGCTTTTTATGTACGTGTAAAAAGCCTTGGGATTTTCCTTAACCCTATTTGCCAATGACTTTTCGTGACCCCTTCTAGCCCTCCTGACTCCTTGCTTAAGTTCCTTCCTACTTTCCTTATATTCCACACAGGCTTCGTCGGTTCCCAGCCTTCCAGCCCTGACATATGCCTCCTTTTTCTTTTTGACGAGGCCTACAATATATCTCGTTATCCAAGGTTCCTGAAAATTGCCGTATTTATCCTTCTTCCTCGCAGGAACATGCCGGTCCTGAATTCCTTTCAACTGACACTTGAAAGCCTCCCACATGTCAGATGTTGATTTGCCCTCAAACATCCGCCCCCAATATAGGTTCTTCAGTTCCTGCCTGATATTGTTATAATTAGCCTTCCCCCAATTTAGCACATTCATCCTAGGACCACTCTTATCCTTGTCCACCAGCACCTTAAAACTTACTGAATTGTGGTCACTGTTCCCGAAATGCTCCCCGACTGAAACTTATACCACCTGGCCGGGCTCATTCCCCAATACCAGGTCCAGTACCGCCCCTTCCCTAGTTGGACTGTCTACATATTGTTTTCAGAAGCCCTCCTGGATGCTCCTTCCAAACTCTGCCCCGTCTAAGCCCCTGGCACTAAGTGAGTCCCTGTCAATATTGGGGAAGTTGAAGTCTCCCATCAGCACAACCCTGTTGTTTTTACTCTTTTCAAAAATCTGTCTACATATCTGCTCCTCTATCTCCCGCTGGCTGTTGGGAGGCCTGTAGTAAACCCCCAACATTGTGACTGCACCCTTCTTATTCCTGATCTCTACCCATATAACCTCACTGCCCGCTGAGGTGTCCTCCCGTAGTACAGCTGTGATATTCTCCCTAACCAGTAGCGCAACTCTACCACCCCTTTTACATCAGTTTTGGAGGGGCAGCACGGTAGCATTGTGGATAGCACAATTGCTTCACAGCTCCAGGGTCCCAGGTTCGATTCCGGCTTGGGTCACAGTCTGTGCGGAGTCTGCACATCCTCCCCGTGTGTGCATGGGTTTCCTCCGGGTGCTCCGGTTTCCTCCCACAGTCCAAAGATGTGCAGGTTAGGTGGATTGGCCATGATAAATTGCCGTTAGTGTCCAAAATTGCCCTTAGTGTTGGGTGGGGTTACTGGGTTATGGGGATAGGGTGGAGGTGTTGACCTTGGGTGGGGTGCTCGTTCCAAGAGCCGGTGCAGACTCGATGGGCCGAATGGCCTCCTTCTGCACTGTAAATTCTATTAAATCCCCCTCTATCCCGCCTGAAACATCTAAATCCTGGAACGTTTAGCTGCCAATCCTGCCCTTCCCTCAACCAGGTCTCTGTAATGGCAACAACATCATAGTTCCAAGTACTAATCCAAGCTCTAAGTTCAGCTGCCTTACCCGTAATACTTCTTGCATATGCACTTCAGGCCACCAGACCCGCTGTGTTCAGCAACCTCTCCCTGTCTGTTCTGCCTCAGAGCCACACTGTCCCTATTCCCTAGTTCTCCCTCAATGCTCTCACTTTCTGACCTATTGCTCCCGTGCCCACCCCCCTGCCATACTAGTTTAAACCGTCCCACGTGACACTAGCAAACCTCGCGGCCAGGATATTTATGCCTCTCCAGTTTAGATGCAACCTGTCCTTATATAGGTCACACCTGCCCCGGAAGAGCTCCCAGTGGTCCAGATAACGGAAACCCTCCCTCCTACACCAGCTGTTTAGCCACATGTTTAGCTGCTCTATCTTCCTATTTCTAGCCTCACTGGCACGTTGCATAGGGAGTAATCCCGAGATTACAACCCTAGAGGTCCTGTCTTTTAACTTTCTACCTCTCTCCCTGAACTCCTGCTGCAGGACCTCATGCCCCTTCCTGCCTATACCGTTAGTACCAATATGTACAACGACCTCTGCCTGTTCCCCCCTCCCCCTTCAGGATGCCCTCTACCCATTCGGAGACATCCTGGACCCTGGCACCAGGGAGGCAACATACCATCCTGGAGTCTCTTTCACGTCCACAGAAGCGCCTATCTGTGCCCCTGACTATAGAGTCCCCTATTACTATTGCTCTTCTGCGCTTTGACCCTCCCTTCTGAACATCAGAGCCAGCCGTGGTGCCACTGCTCTGGCTGCTGCTGTTTTCCCCTGATAGGCTACTCCCCCCCCCCCGACAGTATCCAAAGGGGTATACCTGTTCG
This sequence comes from Scyliorhinus torazame, assembly GCF_047496885.1. Taxonomy (NCBI): domain Eukaryota; kingdom Metazoa; phylum Chordata; class Chondrichthyes; order Carcharhiniformes; family Scyliorhinidae; genus Scyliorhinus; species Scyliorhinus torazame. The sequence continues at coordinate 53,718,805 of NC_092721.1, forward strand.
AGAGGGGGACAACCACAGGGGATTCCTGCACTGACTGCCTGCCCTTTCTGGTGGTCACCCATTTCTCTGCCTGCACATTGGGTGTGACCACATTTATATAACTGCGAATTATGACGCTTTCCACCACCTGCATGCTCCTAAGTGCATCCAATTGCTGCTCCAACTGAACCATGCGGTCTGTGAGGAGCTCCAGTTGGGTGCACTTTCTGCAGATGAAGTCATCCGGGACGCTGGAAGCCTCCCGGACCTGCCACATCTCACAGTCAGAGCACTGCACCCCTCTAACTGACATTGCATCAATTAATTAGTAAATTAAAATTAAAAGTTTAAAAAAACCATTTTTTTAATATAGTACTCGCCGATCTCTGGCTTAGATACCCCTCTAAATTATAATTGAGTAATTATGTTTAATTAGTTACCAATGCTTAATTTTTTTAATTTAGTGTAGATTCCCAACCAGCCACTCAGGTCACAGCTTTTCTGTGATGTCACTTCAGTTTCCCCCGCCCCACACACACAATTTGAAAAGGTAATAAAAGTAAAAATGAGTAATAATCACTTACTTACCTTCTGAGGGTCTTAGATGTTATCAGGTTCTCTCCCTGACAGAGACTGTTCATCCTCCTCCGAACGGCTCCCGAAACTAGGCCGCGATCTTTTTAAATCTCCGCTCCGACTCGCAGCTCCCACGCTTTTTAAATCTCCCCTCTGACTCGCAGCTCCCGCGCTTTTTAAATCTCCCCTCCGACTCGCAGCTCCCGCGCTTTTTAAATCTCCGCTCCGACTCGCAGCTCCCGCGCTTTTTAACTCTCCCGGCTCTCTCTCCTCCCGCGCTTTTTTAAATCTCCCGGCTCTCTCTCCTCCCGTGCTGTTTTCAATGTCCCGGCTCTCTCTCCTCTCGCGCTGTTTTCAATGTCCCAGCTCTCTCTCCTCCCGCGCTGTTTTCACTGTCCCGGCTCTCTCTCCTCCCGCGCTGTTTTCACTGTCCCGGCTCTCTCTCCCCCCGCGCTGTTTTCACTGTCCCCTTCTGGGATCAGAGATCTGGGAGCTTCTGGGATCAGAGAAGTCGCAGACCGAGGAGCTGAAGAGAAAGTGGGAAGAGGAGCTGGGGGAGATATAGAGGAGGGCCACTGGGCAGACACGTTGAGCAGAGTCAACGCGACCGCAACTTGTGCCAGACTCAGCCTGATTCAATTCAAGGTCATTCACCGGGCTCACATGACAGTGGCCCGGATGAGCAGATTCTTTGGGGTGGAGGATAGGTGCGCAAAATGTGCGGGAGGACCAGCGAACCCTGTCCACATGTTCTGGGCATGTCCAAAACTGAGGGGATTTTGGCAGGGGTCTGCGGACATCATGTCCAAAGTAATAAATACAAGGGTGGCATTGAGTCCAGAGGTGGCGATTTTTGGGGTGTTGCAGGATCCGGGAATCCAGGAAGAGAAAGAAGCAGATGTTCTGGCCTTTGCTTTCCTGGTAGCCCGGAGGCGGATATTACTAGCATGGAGGGACTCAAGGCCCCCGAAGTCGGAGATCTGGCTATCGGACATGGCTGGCTTTCTCTGCCTGGAGAAAATTAAGTTCGCCACGAGAGGGTCACTGAAAGGGTTCACCCGGAGGTGGCAACCATTCATCGACTTCTTCGCAGAGAATTAATCGTCAGCAGAAGGCGGGGGGGGGGGCGGAGGGGGTTAGTTGAGCATAGATTAGGGGGGTTAATTAATGGTGGGACCTGTGGGGGAGGGAGGTGGGATTTGCACTCTGTCTATATTTTTATGTTTATATTGCTGCTGTCACAACATGCCAAATAAATACCTCAATAAAATGTTTATTTTAAAAAAAGAAGGCGTATGGTGTGTTGGCTTTCATTAACAGGGTTTAAGAGCCACAAGGTTTTGCTGCAACTTTATAAAACCTTCGTTAGACCACACTTGGAATATTGTGTCCAGTTCTGGTCGCCTCATTATAGGAAGGATGTGGATACTTTGGAGAGGGTATAGAGGAGATTTACCAGGAAGCTGCCTGGAATGGAGGGCATGTCTTATGAAGAAAGGTTGAGGGAGCTAGGGCTTTTCTTATTGGAGCGATGAAGGAAGAGAGGTGACTTGATAGAGGTGTACAAGGCGATGAGTTGCATGGATAGAGTGGATAGCCAGAGACTCTTCCCTAGGGCGGAAATGGCTTTCAAGAGGGGATGTAGGGGAGATGTCCGAGATAGATTCTTTACACAGAGTGGTGGGTGCGTGGAATACACTGCCAACAGAGGTGGTGGAGTCTGAGTCATTGGGGACACTTGAGCGACTCTTGGACAGGCACATGGATAGCAGTAAATTTAAGGGGTGTAGGTTAGATTGACCTTAATTAGGATAAATAGTCGGCACAACATCGTGGGCCGAAGGGCCTGTACTGTGCTGTACTGTGCTATGTTCTATGATAGTTCTGGTCCGACAGTTTAACTTCTCAATTGGAAAAGACCAATTTTGAGGGTATTAGGCAGGAACTTTCAACAGTTGATTGGGGGTGCCTATTTGCAGGCAAGGGGACAGCTGGTAAGTGGGAGTCTTTCAAAAAGGTGTGAACTAGGGTTCAGAGTGAGCACATTACTCTTAGAGTGAAGGGTAAGGCTGGCAGAAGGAGGGAACCCTTGATGACTCGGGATATTGAGGCCGGGTCAAAAGGAAACAGGAAGCATATGACATGTATAGGCAGCTGGGATCAAGTGGATCCCTTGAAGAGTATCGGGCTTGTCGGAGTAGAGTTAAGACAGAAATCAGGAGGGCAAAAAGAGGATATGAGATTGTCTTGGTAGATAACGCAAAGGAAAATCCAAAGAGCTTTTACAGATACATAAAGGGTAAAAGGGTGACTAGGTGACTAGGGCCTCTTAGAACAAAGAACAAAGAAATGTACAGCACAGGAACAGGCCCTTCGGCCCTCTAAGCCCGTGCCGACCACGCTGCCCGACTAAACTACAATCGTCTACACTTCCTGGGTCCGTATCCCTCTATTCCCATCCTATTCATGTATTTATCAAGATGCCCCTTAAATGTCCCTGCTTCCACCACCTCCTCCGGTAGCGGGTTTTAGGCACCCACTACCCTCTGTGTAAAAAACTTGCCTCGTACACCTACTCTAAACCTTGCCCCTCTCACCTTAAACCTATGCCCCCTAGTAATTGACCCCTCTACCCCGGGGAAAAGCCTCTGACTATCCACTCTGTCTATGCCCCTCATAATTTTGTAGACCTCTATCAGGTCGCCCCTCAGCCTCCTTCGTTCCAGTGAGAACAAACCGAGTTTATTCAATCGCTCCTCATTGCTAATGCCCTCCATACCAGGCAACATTCTGGTAAATCTCTTCTGCACCCTCTCTAAAGCCTCCACATCCTTCTGGTAGTGTGGCGGCCAGAATTGAACACTATACTCCAAGTGTGGCCTAACTAAGGTTCTATAGAGCTGCAACATGACTTGCCAATTCTTATACTCAATGCCCCGGACAATGAAGGCAAGCATGCCGTATGCCTTCTTGACTACCTTCTCCACCCGTGTTGCCCCTTTCAGTGACCTGTGGACCTGTACTCCTAGATCTCGCTGACTTTCAATACTCTTGAGGGTTCTACCATTCACTGTATATTCCCTACCTGCATTAGACCTTCCAAAATGCATTACCTCACATTTGTCCGGATTAAACTCCATCTGCCATCTCTCCGCCCAAATTTCCAAACAATCTAAATCCTGCTGTAGTCTCTGACAGTCCTCATCACTATCCGCAATTCCACCAACCTTTGTGTCGTCTGCAAACTTACTAATCAGACCAGTTACATTTTCCTCCAAATCATTTATATATACTACAAAGAGCAAAGGTCCCAGCACTGATCCCTGTGAAACACCACTGGTCACAGCCCTCCAATTAGAAAAGCATCCTTCCATTGCTACTCTCTGCCTTCTATGACTTAGCCAGTTCTGTATCCACCTTGCCAGTTCACCCCTGATCCCATGTGACTTCACCTTTTGTACTAGTCTACCATGAGGGACCTTGTCAAAGGCCTTACTGAAGTCCATATAGACAACATCCACTGCCCTACATGCATCAATCATCTTTGTGACCTCCTCGAAAAACTCTATCAAGTTAGTGAGACACGACCTCCCCTTCACAAAACCATGCTGCCTCTCACTAATACTTCCATTTGCTTCCAAATGGGAGTAGATCCTGTCTCGAAGAATTCTCTCCAGTAATTTCCCTACCACTGAAGTAAGGCTCACCGGCCTGTAGTTCCCTGGATTATCCTTGCTACCCTTCTTAAACAGAGGAACAACATTGGCTATTCTCCAGTCCTCCGGGACATCACCTGAAGACAGTGAGGATCCAAAGATTTCTGTCAAGGCCTCAGCAATTTCCTCTCCAGCCTCCTTCAGTATTCTGGGGTAGATCCCATCAGGCCCTGGGGACTTATCTACCGTAATATTTTTTAAGACGCCCAATACTTCGTCTTTTTGGATCTCAATGTGACCCAGGCTATCTACACACCCTTCTCCAGACTCAACATCTACCAATTTCTTCTCTTTGGTGAATACTGATGCAAAGTATTCATTTAGTACCTCGTCAATTCCTCTGGCTCCACACATAGATTCCCTTGCCTATCCTTCAGTGGGCCAACCCTTTCCCTGGCTACCCTCTTGCTTTTTATGTACGTGTAAAAAGCCTTGGGACTTTCCTTAACCCTATTTGCCAATGATTTTTCGTGACCCCCTTCTAGCCCTCCTGACTCCTTGCTTAAGGTCCTTCCTACTTTCCTTATATTGCACGCAGGCTTTGTCTGTTCTCAGCCTTTTAGCCCTGACAAATGCCTCCTTTTTCTTTTTGACGAGGCCTACAATATCTCTCGTTAGCCATGGTTCCCGAAAATTGATGTATTTATCCTTCTTCCTCACAGGAACATGCCGGTCCTGAATTCCTTTCAACTGACACTTGAAAGCCTCCCATATGTCAGATGTTGATTTGCCCTCAAACATCCGCCCCCAATCTATGTTCTTCAGTTCCAGCCTAATATTGTTATAATTAGCCTTCCCCCAATTTAGCACATTCATCCTAGGACCACTCTTATCCTTGTCCACCAGTACTTTAAAACTTACTGAATTGTGGTCACTGTTACCGAAATGCTCCCCTACTGAAACATCTACCACCTGGCCGGGCTCATTCCCCCAATACCAGGTCCAGTACCGCCCCTTCCCTAGTTGGACTGTCTACATATTGTTTTAAGAAGCCCTCCTGGATGCTCCTTACAAACTCCGCCCCGTCTAAGCCCCTGGCACTAAGTGAGTCCCAGTCAATATTGGGGAAGTTGAAGTCTCCCATCACCACAACCCTGTTGTTTTTACTCTTTTCCAAAATCTGTCTACCTATCTGCTCCTCTATCTCCCGCTGGCTATTGGGAGGCCTGTAGTAAACCCCCAACATTGTGACTGCACCCTTCTTATTCCTGATCTCTACCCATATAGCCTCACTCCCCTCTGAGGTGTCCTCCCGCAGTACATCTGTGATATTCTCCCTAACCAGCTGCGCAACTCCGCCTCCCCTTTTACATCCCCCTCTATCCCGCCTGAAACATCTAAATCCTGGAACGTTTAGCTGCCAATCCTGCCCTTCCCTCAACCAGGTCTCTGTAATGGCAACAACATCATAGTTCCAAGTACTAATCCAAGCTCTAAGTTCATCTGCCTTACCCGTAATACTTCTTGCATTAAAACATATGCACTTCAGGCCACCAGACCCGCTGTGTTCAGCAACTTCTCCCTGTCTTCTCTGCCTCAGAGCCCCACTATCCCTATTCCCTAGTTCTCCGTCATTGCTCTCACCTTCTGACCTATTGCTCCCGTGCCCACCCCCCTGCCAGACTAGTTTAAACCCTCCCGTGTGACACTAGCAAACCTCGCGGCAAGGATATTTATGCCTCTCCGGTTTAGATGCAACCCGTCCTTCTTATATCGGTCACACCTGCCCCGGAAGAGCTCCCAGTGGTCCAGATAACGGAAACCCTCCTTCCTACACCAGCTGTTTAGCCATGTGTTTAGCTGCTCTATCTTCCTATTTCTAGCCTCACTGGCACAGGGAGTAATCCCGAGATTACAACCCTAGAGGTCCTGTCTTTTAACTTTCTGCCTAGCTCCCTGAACTCCTGCTGCAGGATCTCATGTCCCTTCCTGCCTATACCGTTAGTACCAATATGTACAATGACCTCTGCCTGTTTGCCCTCCCCCTTCAGGATGCCCTCTACATCCTGGAGACATCCTGGACCCCGGCACCAGGGAGGTAACATACCATCCTGGAGTCTCTTTCACGTCCACAGAAGCGCCCATCTGTGCGCGTGACTATAGAGTCCCCTATTACTATTGCTCTTCTGCGCTTTGACCCTCCCTTCTGAACATCAGAGCCAGCCGTGGTGCCACTGCTCTGGCTGCTGCTGTTTTCCCCTGATAGGCTATCCCCCCCGACAGTATCCAAAGGGGTATACCTGTTCGAGAGGGGGACAACCACAGGGGATTCCTGCACTGACTGCCTGCCCTTTCTGGTAGTCACCCATTTCTCTGCCTGCACCTTGGGTGTGACCACATTTATATAACTGCGATCTATGACGCTTTCCGCCAACTGCATGCTCCTAAGTGCATCCAATTGCTGCTCCAACCGAACCATGCGGTCTGTGAGGAGCTCCAGTTGGGTGCACTTTCTGCAGATGAAGCCATCCGGGAGGCAGGAAGCCTCCCGGACCTGCCACATCTCACAGTCAGAGCACTGCACCCCTCTAACTGACATTGCGTCAATTAATTAAAATTAATTTTTTTTTTTTAATATATTTTTTTTTTTTAATTTTCAAAGTTACTGTTAACTATCTGTTTCCTAGCACTAGATTTCTAATATAAATGCAAAAGCTAAATATAGTACTCTCCGATCTCTGGCTTAGATACTCCTCTAAATTATAATTAAGTAATTATGTGTAATTAGTTACCAATGCTTAATTTTTTTAATTTAGTGTAGATTCCCAACCAGCCACTCAGGTCACAGCTTTTCTGTTTCCCCCCGACACACACAATTTGAAAAAGGTATAAAAGTAAAAATGAGTAAAAATCACTTCCTTACCTTCTTACCTTCTGAGTGTCTTAGATGTTCTCAGGTTCTCTCCCTGACAGAGAGGTCACAAGGTCATCTTGTGCAGATCCACAAGGGATGGGAGAGGTCCTAAATTAATTAAGGAATTGGTAGATGTTGAGTCTGGAGAAGGGGGTGTAGATAGCCTGGGTCACATTGTGATCCAAAAAGACGAGGTGTTGGGTGTCTTAAAAAATATTAAGGTAGATAAGTCCCCAGGGCCTGATGGGATCTACCCCAGAATACTGAAGGAGGCTGGAGAGGAAATTGCTGAGGCCTTGACAGAAATATTTGGATCCTCGCTGTCTTCAGGGGATGTCCCGGACGACTGGAGAATAGCCAATGTTGTTCCTCTGTTTAAGAAGGGTAGCAAGGATAATCCCGGGAACTACAGGCCGGTGAGCCTTACTTCAGTGGTAGGGAAATTACTGGAGAGAATTCTTAGAGACAGGATCTACTCCCATTTGGAAGCAAATGGACGTATTAGTGAGAGGCAGCACGGTTTTGTGAAGGGGAGGTCGTGTCTCACTAACTTGATAGAGTTTTTCGAGGAGGTCACTAAGATGATTGATGCAGATAGGGCAGTAGATGTTGTCTATATGGACTTCAGTAAGGCCTTTGACAAGGTCCCTCATGGTAGACTAGTACAAAAGGTGAAGTCACACGGGATCAGGGGTGAACTGGCAAGGTGGATACAGAACTGGCTAGGCCATAGAAGGCAGAGGGTAGCAATGGAGGGATGCTTTTCTAATTGGAGGGCTGTGACCAGTGGTGTTCCATAGGGATCAGTGCTGGGACCTTTGCTCTTTGTAGTAAAATGATTTGGAGGAAAATGTAACTGGTCTGATTAGTAAGTTTGCAGATGACACAAAGGTTGGTGGAATTGCGGATAGCGATGAGGACTGTCTGAGGATACAGCAGGATTTAGATTGTCTGGAGACTTGGGCCGAGAGATGGCAGATGGAGTGTAATCCGGACAAATGTGAGGTAATGCATTTTGGAAGGTCTAATGCAGGTAGGGAATATACAGTGAATGGTAGAACCCTCAAGAGTATTGAAAGTCAAAGAGATCTAGGAGTACAGGTCCACAGGTCATTGAAAGGGGCAACACAGGTGGAGAAGGTAGTCAAGAAGGCATACGGCATGCTTGCCTTCATTGGCTGGGGCATTGAGTATAAGAATTGGCAAGTCATGTTGCAGCTCTATAGAACCTTAGTTAGGCCACACTTGGAGTATAGTGTTCAATTCTGGTCGCCACACTACCAGAAGGATGTGGAGGCTTTAGAGAGGGTGCAGAAGAGATTTACCAGAATGTTGCCTGGTATGGAGGGCATAAGCTATGAGGAGCGATTGAATAAACTCGGTTTGTTCTCACTGGAACGAAGGAGGTTGAGGGGCGACCTGATAGAGGTATACAAAATTATGAGGGGCATAGACAGAGTGGATAGTCAGAGGCTTTTCCCCAGGGTAGAGGGGTCAATTACTAGGGGGCATAGGTTTAAGGTGAGAGGGGCAAGGTTTAGAGTAGATGTACGAGGCAAGTTTTTTACGCAGAGGGTAGTGGGTACCTGGAACTCGCTACCGGAGGAGGTAGTGGAAGCAGGGACGATAGTGACATTTAAGGGGCATCTTGACAAATATATGAATAGGATGGGAATAGAAGGATACGGACCCAGGAAGTGTAGAAGATTGTAGTTTAGTCGGGCAGTATGGTCGGCACGGGCTTGGAGGGCCGAAGGGCCTGTTCCTGTGCTGTACATTTCTTTGTTCTTTGTTCTTAATATTTCTCATCAGTATTTACTGTTGAGAAAGGCACGAACGTTCGGGAAATTGGGGAAATAAAAAGTGATGTCTTGAGGAGTGCACACATCACAGAGAAGATGGTGCTGGAGATATTAAAGCACATCAAGATAGTTAAATCCCTTGGACTTGATGAAATGTATCCCAGGACATTGTAGGAGGCTAGGGAGAAAATTGCCGGCCCCCTCGCTCAGTTAATGGTAGGGAGTTGGGGAGAGTTACAGAACAAAGAGATCTTGGGGTACAGGTTCATAGCTCCTTGAAGGTGGAGTCACAGGTGGACAGGGTGGTGAAGAAGGCATTCAGCATGCTAGGTTTTATTGGTCATAATATTGAATACAAGAGTTGGGATATCTTATTGAAGTAGTACAAGACATTGGAAAGACCACACTTGGAATACTGTGTTCACTTCTGGTCACTCTATTGTAGGATATTGTTAAACTAGATAGAGTGCAGAAAAGAATGTTACCAGGCTTGATGGTCTGAGTTAAAAGGAGAGGTGAGATAGGCTGGGACTTTTTTCCCTTGAGCGTAGGAGGCTTAGGAGTGATCTTATGGAGGTCTATAAAATAATGAGGAGCATAGATAAGGTAGATAGTCAACATCTTTTCCCAAAGGTAGAGGAGTCTAGAACAAGAGGGCATAGGTTTAAGGTGAGAGGGGAGGGATACAAAAGAGACCAGAGGGGAACTTTTTTCACACAGAAGGTGTGGTGAGTGTCTGGAGCGAGCTGCCAGAGGCAGTGGTAGAGGCGGGTACAATTTTTTCCTTTAAAATCCAGTTAGACAGTTACAGGGGCAGGTTGGGTATAGAGGAATATGGGCCAAATGCAGACAGGTGGGACTAGACAGTTAAATGGACAGGGTGGGTATAGAGGATTATGGGCCAAATGCGGGCAAGTGGGACTAGCTTAGTGATAGAAACTGGGTGGCATGGACAAGCTGGGTCGAAGGTTCTGTTTCCATACTGTAAACATCTATGACTCCAGTGAAGTGCAACACAAACTTGAGGAACAACATTTCGATTTCCGGTTATGGACTCAACACTGAGTTCAACATCTTTAGACTGTGAACGTTCCCCCGTATCTTGACCCCATTTTTTGTTTCTTTGGTTTATCCTAATACAAACACACACCACCACCCCCTCCCCACAGGGCCATCTATCCTGTTTTGTTTTCTGAGCATTGACCTTTGTTCACCTATTAACACATTCTGCTATCTTACCTTTATGCCACTATCAGCACTTCCTTAGTCTTTAATGCTACCATTAATACCCCATTTGTCTTGAATCCATGAAATCTTTGTTGATCTCTCCTTAGCTCTGATCTTTCCACAATCTTCTATTCTGCCCCAATCCCTCCATCCCCCTCTCCAGCTATATAAGCTCTGTCTTCCTGCCACATCCAGCTGTGAATGGCGGTGTCCAATTAAACAACTCACTGGAGGAGAAGGCTCCACAAATATCCCCATCCTCAATAATGGAGGAGCCCAGCACATATGTTCAAAAGATAAGGCTGAGGCATTTGCAACAATCTTCAGCCAGAGGTGCCGAGTGGATGATACATCTTGTTCTCCTCCAGAGGTCCCCAGCATCACAGATGTCAGTCTTCAGCTGATACGATTCACTCCATGTGATATCAAGAAACAGCTGAAGGCACTGCATACTGCAAAGTAGATGGGCCCTGACAATATCCCAGCACTAGCACTGAAGACTTGTGCTCCAGAACTTGCCGTACTCCCAGCCAAGTTGTTCCAGTACAGCTACATCACTGGCATCTACCCAGAAATGTGGAAAATTGCCCAGGTGTGTCCTGTACACAAGAAACAGGACAAATCAGTCTCCTCTCCATCAGCAAAGTGATGGAAGGAGTCATCAACAAGTGGCACTCACTCAGCAATAACCGGCCAATGGAGGCTCAGTTTGCGTAGCTCCAAGATCACTCATCTCCTAACCTCATTACAGCCTTGGTTCAAACATGGACAAAAGAGCTAAATGCCAGCGGTGAGGTGAGAGAGACTGCCCTTGACATCAAGGCAGCATTTGACCAAGTATGGCATCAAGGAGCCCTAGCTAAACTGGAGTCAATGGGAATCACAGGGAGAACTTTCCACTGGTTGGAGTCATATCTGGCACATAGGAAGATGGTTGTGGTGATTGGAAGTCGATCATCTCAACTCCAGGACATCACTGCAGGAGTTCCTCAGAGTAGTTTCCTCGGCCCAACCATCTTCAGTTGCTTCATCAATGACCTCACTTCCATCATAAGGTCAGAGGTGGGGATGTTTGCGGATAACTGCACACGGATAACTGCGGATAACTGCACAATGTTCAGAACCATTCGTGACACCTCAGATAATGAAGTAGTCCATGCCTACATGCAGTAAGGCCTGGACAATATCCAAGCTTGGGCTGAAAAATGGCAAGTTACAGTTGTGCCACACAAGTGACAGGCAATGATCATCTCCTACAAGAGGGGATCTAACCACCAATGGCATTCAATGGCATTACCATTGCTGAATCCCCACAATCAGGGAAGGTCAAAGACTAGGAATCCGACCGCGAATAACTCCTGCTTCCCCAAAGCCTGTCCACCATCTACAAGGCACAAGTCAGGAGTGTAATGAAATACTTTCCACTTGCCTGGATGAGTGCTGCTCCAATAACACTCGAGAAGCTTTATACCATCCAGGACAAAGCAGCCCGCTTGATTGCTCCCCCTTCCACACACATTCAAACCCTCCACGACCAACGAACAGTGACTGCCATGTGTACCATCTACAAGGTAGACTGCAGTAACTCATCAAGGTTCCTTAGACAGCACCTTCCAAACCCACAACCACTAGCATCTAGAAGAACAAGAGCAGCAGATACCTGGGAACCTTACCACCTGGAAGTTCCCCTCCAAGTCACTCACCACCCTGACTTGGAAATATATCGCCATTCCTTCACTGTCACTGGGAAAACATCCTGGAACTCTCTCCCTAACAGCACAGTGGGTGTACCTACAGTCATGGACTGCTGTGTTTGAAGAAGGCAACTCACCACCACCTTCTGAAAGGCAACTAGGGATGGGCAATAAATGCTGGCCTAACCAGCGACAACCACATTCCGTAAATTAATTTTAATAAAACATTTCTACCCCCTACATTCTGAAGAACCTTCACTATGTTGTCCTCTCCGTAGATGCTCCCAGACCTGCTGACTTTATCCAGCATTTTCTGTTTTTATTTTATATTATCATAACCATACCTGTTTATCTAAAATATTCTTAAGATCCATCACTTCCTGTTGGTATCGCCGGCTTTCCTCCTGGATGTCATGTTCACGTTCATCTTTCAAAACACCAAGGCTAGATTTAAGCTGCAAACTTGTACTCTTTATCTGTAAAAGTTCCTTAAATAGGATATGTAATAAACATTAAAATAAATATACTTAACATCCCATATGTTTCCAACATATTTCCAAGCTTTCTTCTGTGATCTAGTTTGCCACTGGCTCAGTGTTTATTTTCACAAATAAAGAGCAGTGCTTACAGTTTCTGTTGTTCATACTTTAAAGGTCTGGTTGATTGATACTTTTATAGGATTGTTGCAGCAGCAGTTTAAGAAAATCATGTATGGCTGTTTTTAAAAAATATTTCCACATACCCCATTGTTCCTAAAGGGTTCAATGGTTCTGTACAGAGTGAGTACTGGGTTAATGAGCACGGCAGACATGATGGGCCACTGACAGTGGATGGGAGAGCATGGATAAGGTCTTTTGAAGTTATCTTCAAAATGTCACCGCATCAAGATTATGGTTCACTGGAAACCTCCGGAAATGGGACTCAACAATAGTACAAGCAACTTCTCAGAGCGAGGGGTTATTTAGCAGTAATTAAGACTTTCCACACTCTTAAAATTTACATATTTGCATGGAGAAGGTTTAATGAATATCTAGAAAGTGCTGACACTTCATGCATGTGAACACCCCAGTACCGCAGTGTGGTAATGGCGTTCCTAAGCTTGTGAAAGAGCAGGGAAATCCAGACAGCAACTTCCTGATTTCCATGTTTAACTGTGCACTTATAGGCGCTAGTAACTGTCTCTGAGTTACTCCTTAACACTGTTAGCTTCACCATTATTCTGACTGTAAAATTCGGGCCAAAGTCTTAGCAGTTTACAATTGAATTATTATTAACAGTTATTATATAAACAGAAATTAATGTCACAATAATGCACTAAGTTTTCTTAAAGGCAAATAATTTGGGGGAATAATCAACAACACAACTCATAAGCACAACTTTTAGCAGAACTTGGAAAGAAAGTTCCTACTCTGCTTACGTTGAAATTGTCTCCCATCTGCCAGTATAAGAAAAGCAAGAAAATTGTTAAATATTTGTAAATCACTTGCTTACATACAAATGTATGAATTAGAAGCAAGAGTAGGCCACTCTACCCCTCAAGCCTGCTACACTATTCAATATGATCATGCCTGAATTGATTGCAACCTTAACTCCATATTCCCATCCACCTCTGATAACCTTTCACCCACCCCCCCCCCCCCGATAATCAAGAATCCATCGAGCGCTGCCTTAAAAATATTCAAAGAATCTGAGTCCACTGTGTTTTGAGGAAGAAAATTTCAGAGACTCACATCCCTCTGAGAGGAAAATATTCTCCTCATCTTTTTCTTATTTTTAAACAGTGACCGTAGTCCTAGATTCTCCAACAAGAGGAAGATCTCTCCACATCCACCTTATCAATAACCCTCAGGATCTTAAAGGTTTTACTTAACTGCTTCTAATGCAGCATTCTTTTGAGTCATTTCTTTAAACTCTTCAATGAACATTCCTTTCATTTTCTCCATCTCATAGTTCAGTTTCTTTTTTTCTTCCTCCTTCCAGTTTTCAAAGCTTTTAGTTGTTTCCTCTTCTTTCATTATTCTACTTTCAAGTTCCTAAGATAAACCAGGCAATGTTAAGTCTGTAAAGTGCAAAACAAATATATCAACCTGTTTTATTGACTTCAAGATAGCTGAACCCCATGGAAATAGCATAGTTCTCAGAACAAATGTCTTACAAAATCACTGCACCTACAGAACATCTGCATGTGCATTCTTCTGTTCTAGCCATATCCAAAGAGACATCAAATCCAAATCAGATATCCGGGGCGAGATTCTCCGACCCCGCGCCGGGTCGGAGAATCGCCGGGGGCTGGCGTGAATCCCGCCCCCGCCAGTTGCCAAAGTCTCCACCACCGGATATTCGGCGGGGGCGGGTATCGCGCCGCGCCGGTTGGCGGGCCCCCCCGCTCGATTATCCGGCCCGCATGGGCCGAAGTCCCGCCGCTAAAATTCCTGTCCCGCCGGCGTAAATTAAACCACCTACCTTACCGGCGGGTCAAGGCGGCGCGGGCGGGCTCCGGGGTCCTGGGGGGGGGCGCAGGCCGATCTGGCCCCGGGGGGTGCCCCCACGGTGGCCTGGCCCGTGATCAGGGCCCATTGCACCGCGGGCGGGCCTGTGCCGTGGGGGCACTCTTTCCCTTCCGCCTCCACCACGGTCTCCACCATTCCCTCCACTGCGCATGCGCGGGAATGCCGTCAGAGGCCGCTGACGCTCCTGCGCATGTGCCGCCCGGAGATGTCATTTCCGCGCCAGATGGCGGGGCGTAAATTCGTCCGCCGCCGACCTAGCCCCTCAATGTTGGGGCTCAGCCCCCAAAGATGCGGAGCATTCCGCACCGTTTTGGGCGCCAGTCGGCGGGCATCGCGCCGTTTCCGGAGAATATCGCCCCAGAAGTGGAATAACATAGAAGCATCTGAACAAAATGTTTCAAACTCATCCTTCTAGGAATCTTGTTACCAATATACTTGGTCCTAATTTGTGTTTTAAAAGTATGCACTACTTAACATTTTCTTAAAGATGCAGGAACTTCTTTTTAAAAGCAAATTACTGCGGATGCTGGAATCTGAAACCAAAGAGAAAATGCTGGAAAATCTCAGCAGGTCTGGCAGCATTTGTAGGGAGTGAACAGAGCGAACCTTTCGAGTCCAGATTGTTAGACGTTTAAGTTGCTGTGATATGAAGAGTCTAAAGTTCTGTTCCTTCTTCACAAACACACATTTATTTCATTCCAACAGACTTTGCACAAAACTCTAACTATACATCACCTGACAGAAGCCACCTGAAGCCCCTTTACATATCAGTGTCAATTAATGGATACTTAACATAAATGAGACAACTAATTGCAATGTCTCTTAACCCATTACTTAACAGTCTACCCTTCCTTGGAGAAAAAATAATAATTAGATGAAAACAAAATTTCAAGAAACTCAAAAACACACACATGGGGCGAAATTCTCCGTTATCGGCGGAAAGTCCGCCGATCGGCGCAAATCCCACTTGCGTCACGTCATAAAAATGGGACGATAGTCTCCGGCCCGAAATGGGCTAGCAGCGACGTAACGGGATCCGCGCTTGCGCAGTGGTTCACGCCGTGCAGCGTCCTACGCGCTGCACGGCGTGACGGCTCATAAGGCCGCGCAGCTCCCCCCCTCCCGACCAGAACACCCGACCGCAACACCCGACTGGATGGCTGGCCGCCGCTCAGCCCCGAGGTTCGAGTCACGCGATGTGGAGGCGCTCCTGGACGCGGTGGAGCAGAGGAGGGACGCCCTGTATCCCGGGCACGGCCGCAGAGTTGCCCCACGCCACAGCCGGCGTCTGTGGAGGGAAGTGGCAGAGGCTGTCACCACTGTGGCCCTGACACCACGGACAGGCACCCAGTGCCACAAGAAGGTGAACGACCTCGTCAGAGCAGGCAGGGTGAGCCTCCCCCATATCCCCCCTCCCCATATCCCCCCTCCCCCATATCCCCCCTCCCCCATATCCCCCCTCCCCCATATCCCCCCTCCCCATATCCCCCCTCCCCCATATCCCCCCTCCCCCATATCCCCCCTCCCCCATATCCCCCCTCCCCCCTCCCCATATCCCCCCTCCCCCATATCCCCCCTTCCCCCATATCCCCCCTTCCCCCATATCCCCCCCTTCCCCCATATCCCCCCCTTCCCCCATATCCCCCCTCCCCCATATCCCCCCCTCCCATATATCCCCCCCCTCCCCCATATCCCCCCTCCCCCATATCCCCCATATCCCCCCTCCCCCATATCCCCCCTCCCCCATATCCCCCCTCCCCCATATCCCCCCTCCCCCATATCCCCCGTCCCCCATATCCCCCCTCCCCCATATTCCCCCTCCCCCATATCCCCAAGTGAATCCAGCCCTAACCTTAACCTCTGCAATGCACGCGCAACCGATGGCGTGCATTCATATACCTGCCTAACACTGTTGCCTTTTACCCCTGCCACCACCCCCCCCCCCCACAGGAGAAGCGCGCACACAACAATAGGGAGCATGTGAGGACTGGAGGAGGGCCCGCTGATGAGAGGCCACTGACCGTACACGAGGAAAGGACCCTGGAACTGGCTGGCGGACCTGAGGACCGGGAGGTTGCTGATGCAGAGGTCGGGGGCCCACCAGCAAGTGAGCCACCGACAGCCCGTCCCCATATCCCCCTCCCCTATATCCCCCTCCCCCGTATCACCTGATCACTGCCTGATGTCTAACCATGCATGCTTCATTGTGTATCGCAGGACCAAACGTCCAGGCACCCATCCCCGCAGAAGCACACCGCCCGCAGGATGCCCCTCGGAGACCACAGGAGACGGAGAGACCCGCACCCTCCAGCATGCGAAGCCCGCAGGATGCCCCTCGGAGACCACGGGAGACGGAGAGACCCGCACCCTCCAGCATGCGACGCCCGCAGGATGCCCCTCGCACACCACGGGAGACGGAGAGACCCGGACCCTCCAGCATGCGACGCCCGCAGGATGCCCCTCGGAGACCACGGGAGACGGAGAGACCCGGACCCTCCAGCATGCGACGCCCGCAGGATGCCCCTCGCACACCACGGGAGACGGAGAGACCCGGACCCTCCAGCATGCGACGCCCGCAGGATGCCCCTCGGAGACCACGGGAGACGGAGAGACCCGGACCCTCCAGCATGCGACGCCCGCAGGATGCCCCTCGCACACCACGGGAGACGGAGAGACCTGGAGCAACAGGGAGACGACACCCCCGTCACGTGCGGGAGCGACCACCCAGCGATGAGGGGGGCAGCCACAGGCCCCCGTCACATCCGAGCCAGGACACCACTACCCAGGACACCACTACCCAGGACACCACTACCCAGGATACCCCTACCCGGGACAGCACTACCCAGGACACCCCTACCCGGGACAGCACTACCCAGGACACCCCTACCCGGGAAGACGAAATACCGGACAGTGACTCAGAGTGGATGGGTGGAGACGAACCCCCACCCCAAAGTGCCATGGAGTCAGAGTGGGACGAAGAGCACGACACAACGCCACTGCTGTCACCAACACCCTCCACCATCGCAGAAACACTCACCACGGTTGGGCACTTTAATGATGAGGCGTCTGGTACACTCACTGGTGCGCACAACACAGTCGTCCCGGTACAGCAGGTGGAGGTAGGAGCAGCAGAGGGACCGGGCGGTCAGAGGGCAGCCCAGGCCAAGCGAACATCTGCCGCCCAGATGGATCCCGGGTTCCTGCAGTTACCACACCCACACATAGATCCGATGCAACCACTGACCCGGAGACGAGCGAAGAGGGTGACGGGCGGCTTGCGGCGGCTGCGGTCGCAGGTGGAGGAGTCCACCCGCGTCCAGGAGCTGGGAGTGGTCCCGGTCATGCGTGCCACCCAGGCTGACACCGCACGGGTGGCGTCCGCGGTGGAGGCAATGGTTGCGACGGTGTCAGACATGGGGAACGGTTTGCGAGGCCTGGGGCCTTCCGTGCAGGCGGCGTCTGTGGCCCAGGAAATGGCTGCCCTCTCACAGGAGGCCATGAGCCAGTGCCAGCGCCAGATGGCAGAGGCGCTCAACGCCATAGCCCAGTCTCTGCAGGCCATGGCCCAGTCTCAGCAGGCCATGGCCCAGTCTCTGCAGGCCATGGCCCAGTCTCAGCAGGCCATCGCTGAGGGCATCGGCGCCAGTGGCCATGTGCGAGCCAGCGTCGCACTGTCACAGACAGGGTTGGCCAACACCCTGGGCTCCATGGCTGCAAACCTGCAGACCCCTGTCGATACCAGCACGGGCCTCCAGGACTGGCAGCGCCAGATGTCGGGGGGGCGTCGGATGGCCAGTCCATTCGCATCCCCCACCCATGTAGAGGCCTGGGGGCCATCGGGCACCCCGAGGGAGGAGGAGGTGGTGTGATCCGTCCCGGCTCCCTCTGTAGGGGAGGTCCCGGTACACCGCGACACCTCGGACTCCCCCCCTTCCGTCCCAGGTGCATCGGGTGGGCAACGGGCAGGACAGGCTGGCAGCTCGCCATCCCAGTCGCCCGGGCCGCAGCCTGGCCCATCTAGGCCAGGACGCCCCAGGAAACGGCCGCCAAAGGGATCCAGTGTCAGAGAGCAGGAATCACAGGAGTCCACCTCCAGTTCTGCTGTACCGTCTGGGGAACCACGTAGACGTAGTCAAAGGGCCCGTAAGGCCAAACAATTAGACACTGAGTAAGTTGGCACGGGTGCAGGGCACAGATGAGTTTTAGGGGCTAGGGCACGTGCATGAACTCCTTTGGTTATTAAAGTCAATGTTACACCTACCGAAGCTGCCTTTGTGCTCTGTCCAAAGTGTGCGGGCGTGTCATGTACGTTGAGCGCAAGTGTGTGTGTGAGGGGTGGTCTTACCTCAGCCCCAGGTGAGTCTGCCCCCTTCCCCCTGGGCCGCCATCAACATCCCCCCCGGGCAGAGGACAGGACCGTGCGCTGCAGTGTCACAGCCGCATGCAGGGATGGTCCGGGTGGATGGTGGTACTGTGGCCATGGGTCAGACATTGTCCAACGATGTAGAGCCAGGAGCTCATCGCAGGGCGGGTTGTCATCATCCTCCATGGCCCGCGATAGACACGCGTCCACCCGCAACTGTGTGAGCCCGGCCCGTTGTGCCGCCGGTGGATCGGCAATGGGGGGGGGGGGGGGGGTGGTGTGCATGCGGGTGGGGTGGGTGGGGTTGGGGAGGGGGGTGAGGGTGCTGGGTGGGTGGATGGGTGTGGGGTGTGGGTGGTCGGCTGTTGCCATGGTGTGCGGTCTGTGGCCATACTACCCGATTCCCACGCCCATCTAGTCAGTGAAGCGGGCGGCTATCAGTCTGTCCCGTGCCCGCTGGGCCAGCCGGTAACGGTGGACAGCCACCCGCCTGTGTCTACCCCGTCTGCCCTGACCATTGCCCCCATCCCCCTCATCTGGGGAGGACTGTGCCTCTTCCTGCTGCTCCTCCACTCCGCCCTCCTCTGCCTGCGGCACATCGCCCCTCTGCTGGGCTACGTTGTGCAGGACGCAGCACACCACAATGATGCGGCCGACCCTATCTGACTGATACTGGAGGGCGCCCCCAGAGAGGTCCAGGCACCTGAAACGCATCTTCAGCACACCAAAGCACCTCTCGATCACTCCCCTTGTCGCTACATGGGCATCATTGTAGCGGTTCTCCGCCTCATTGCGTGGCCTCCGTATAGGCGTCATCAGCCACGATCACAATGGGTAGCCCGTCGCCCAGCAACCAGCCCCTCAGCCGGGGATGGCGTCCCTCGTCCATGCCGGGGATGGATGACCGCGACAACACGAATGAGTCATGTACACTGCCTGGGTGACGGGCGCAGACGTGCAGGATCATCATGCGGTGGTCGCAGACCACCTGTACGTTCATCGAATAGGTCCCCTTCCTATTAGTGAACACGGCCCTGTTATCTGCAGGTGGCCGCACGGCGACGTGCATCCCATCGATCGCGCCCTGGACCATGGGGAACCTGGCCACGGCAGAGAAGCCCACGGCCCGGGCATCTTGGCTGGCCCGGTCCACGAGGAAGCGGATGTAGCGGTGCGCCATGGCATAAAGGGCATCTGTCACTGCCCGGATGCACTGGTGCACCGATGTCTGCGAAATGCCAGACAGGTCCCCACTCGGTGCCTGGAATGACCCCGTTGCATAAAAGTTCAGGGCCACCGTAACCTTGAAGGACACGGGGAGAGGGTGTCCCCCGCCAGTGCCACGCGGTGACAGGTGTGCCAGCAGGTGGCAGATGTGTGCCACGGTTTCCCGGCTCATCCGGAGTCTCCTCCTGCATTCCCGGTCCGTGAGGTCCTGGTATGACTGCCGGGGCCGGTACACACGGGGCGCCCTCGGGTGCCTCCGTTGCCGTGGGGCCGCGACGTCCTCCTCCCCCTCCTCGTCCTGTCGGTCAGGTGTCCCTCCAGCCTGGGCGGCTGCCGCCTGCCCCTCTGCGGCAGCCTGCGCCGCCTCTCTGGCACGCTCCTCCTCCTCCTCCTCCTCCTCATCCAGCGCAACATAGACATGAGCGGCTGCCACCACGGCGGCCAACATCGCTGGATGATCTGAAAACATGACGGCCTGGTGGGGGGGAGGGGAACGACGACATGTCATCATTGCCCATATCCCCTCCTCCCCCCAGCCAGGTGGCATGGACCGCATGGGTCCAACTGTTGGAGGCTGGCATCTGGCCAGGTGGACCAACTCATTTGCCCTCCCATCATCCTCCTCGGCACGGACCCCCTCCCCAACCTCCACCCCAGCACGGACCGCCCCCAACCACCAACCTCCACCCCAGCACGGACCCCCCCCAACCCCCAACCTCCACCCCGGCACGGACCCCCCCCCAACCCCCAACCTCCACCCCGGCACGGACCCCCTCCCCAACCTCCACCCCAGCACGGACCCCCCCCAACCCCCAACCTCCACCCCAGCACGGACCCCCCCAACCCCCAACCTCCACCCCGGCACGGACCCCCTCCCCAACCTCCACCCCAGCACGGACCCCCTCCCCAACCTCCACCCCAGCACAGACACCCTCCCCAACCTCCACCCCAGCACGGACCCCCCCCAACCCCCAACCTCCACCCCGGCACGGACCCCCTCCCCAACCTCCACCCCAGCATGGACCCCACCAACCCCCAACCTCCACCCCGGCACGGACCCCCTCCCCAACCTCCACCCCAGCACGGACCCCCCCCAACCCCCAACCTCCACCCCAGCACGGACCTCCTCCCCAACCTCCACACCGGCACGGACCCCCTCCCCAACCTCCACCCCAGCACGGACCCCCCCCAACCCCCAACCCCCACCCCGGCACGGACCCCCTCCCCAACCTCCACCCCAGCACGGACCCCCCCAACCCCCAACCTCCACCCCAGCACGGACCCCCTCCCCAACCTCCACCCCAGCACGGACCCCCTCCCCAACCTCCACCCCGGCACGGACCCCCTCCCCAACCTCCACCCCAGCACGGACCCCCCCAACCCCCAACCTCCACCCCTGCACGGACCCCCTCCCCAACCTCCACCCCAGCACGGACCCCCCCCAACCTCCACCCCAGCACGGACCCCCCCCAACCCCCAACCTCCACCCCGGCACGGACCCCCTCCCCAACCTCCACCGCAGCACGGACCCCCTCCCCAACCTCCACCCCGGCACGGACCCCCTCCCCAACCTCCACCCCAGCACGGACCCCCCCCCAACCCCCAACCTCCACCCCAGCATGGACCCCCTCCCCAACCTCCACCCCGGCACGGACCCCCTCCCCAACCTCCACCCCGGCACGGACCCCCTCCCCAACCTCCACCCCAGCACGGACCCCCCCCCAACCCCCAACTTCCACCCCGGCATGGACCCCCTCCCCAACCTCCACCCCAGCACGGACCCCCCCCAACCCCCAACCTCCACCCCGGCACGGACCCCCTCCCGGCACTCCCCCAGAGCCCAGCCTACTCTAACCACCCCCCCCCCCCCCCGCCGCATACACACACACACAAGCCGAGACACACCTCTCCTCACGCAATCAGTCTGCGGCCACGCCATTTCCTGCCCAGAGCCAACCCCCCAGGCCGTCACTCACCTCCTCGCTGGTCGGCGTGAGCCTGGAGCACCGGGTCACGCCGATGAAAAGGAGGTTTGATTCACGTCGACGTGAACGGTCATCACGTCGACGGGACTTTGGCCCATCCGGGAGGGAGAATATCGGCAGGCCGAAAATCGGCTGCCTTGCGCAGACCCGTGACATTCTCAGCGGCAGCGGCGCCATTAACGCCCCGCCGACTTTTCTCCCTTCGGAGACTTCGGCGGGAGCGGGATTCACGGCGGCCAACGGCCATTCTCCGACCCGGCGGGGGGTCGGAGAATGACGCCCATGATTTCCCCCCCTTTTTTTTGTTTGGACGAGAAAGAAAAAAAAAGTCACAGAAACAAGCGCCCTTCATTAACAATATCCAAAAGTTTCTGTGAACTCGCCCCTCTTTTCGTAAAACAGTCTGACAGTTGATAGCTCCTGTCGACCCATTTAATTTTTGTTATTTCCCCTCTGTCCAACATCTGCTTCAAACTTGCGATGTCTATCCGTAACCTCTTTTCATTGACACTTTTTGTAGAATTGCATAGTTGGAGTGAATTTGGGGTATACACGGAAGTACCGGATAGGGGACAAAGAGCTCTATCCCACAGATGGATTTGCACGGAAAAGGGATTGTCTATCCGTAACCTCTGTTCCCACAGGGATTTAATGTCAATGTGACAGTCAATAGGTATATTACTCAAATCCCCTAATCCCAAAATTTCTGTCAATATCATACTTGTATAAAAATCCATATCCACCGCCTCTACAAGGCTTAACGTCTCAGCAGCCAAAGTGCTTTTTACCACTCTCCTTATTTTCTTTATTTCCCACACAAGCGAGCAACATTTACCATTGTTCCCCAAAAGAAAAATTATAAAACCTCCTGCGCTTGAAACCCCATCACATAAATTTGTGTAGGGTGCATCACTATAAACTATGAGTTTCAAGTGCCTAAGGTCAGCGAAAACCGGGAACTTCAAAACACACTCCTCCATTTTTAGTTTGGCCAAAGCTTTATTTGCTCTTATTATGTCTTCCACTTTGGGATCATTCATTTTTGTACTCAACTCTAAGACAACAAAACTCACATCCGGTCTCGTATGTCTACCGAACCAGTTCAGTTGCCCCATTAAACTTCGCAGTTGCTCTTTTTCTATCTTTGAAACCATTGCGTCTTTTTGTGAAACTCGGCCACGACTAATTGCTATTGGGCTGATGCTTTCCAAATCAGATTGCTGACGTAAAGTTGACCCTAACTTAGTCTGTCCAATTTCCAGTCCAATATATTTAAATGCACCGGAAGCCTGACTTCCAACCCTGAATTCTTTCCTTAAACCAGAGATTACAATAGCTTCAAAATCACTAGTCCCGCCACACAAAAAAATCATCGACATGCATCATAGAAATGCCAGAAAGATTTCCTTTATAGTGCCAGTAAAACATTGCAGGATCTGCTTTCAACAGGCAACAGCCTATCTTTAACAAAACTGACCTGACCGAAAAATACCAGACTCTAGATGCATCATTTAATCCACATACACATTTGTTCAACTTCCAGAGTACCCCTTCTGTGTTAGCTGCTTCTTTAGGAGGACGGAGAAAAATGTCTCACTGGAGCTGACGCCCCTGCAAAAAGGCAGCTTTTATATCTATAGATTTGCATTCCCATGCCTTTGTGGCTAATAGAGCCAAGAAGATCTTTAAAATAACCTTTCCTGCTGTAGGTGAATCTACCCTTAAATCCTGATCTTCTATGTTTTCTTCAAATCCCCCTGCCACAAGCCTGGCCTTTGCCTCATAAATTCCATCATCCTTTTCCGTACAAATCCATCTGTGTGATAGAGCTCTTTGTTCCCTATCTGGTAACGATCCATCTATTGTACTCGAACTATATCTTTTCCAGTCAATATTTGGAAAGTTAAAGTCTCCCATAATAACTACCCTGTTACTTTCGCTCATATCCAGAATCATCTTCGCCATCCTTTCCTCTACATCCCTAGAACTATTAGGAGGCCTATAAAAAAACTCCCAACAGGGTGACCTCTCCTTTCCTGTTTCTAACTTCAGCCCATACTACCTCGGAAGAAGAGTCCCCCATCTAGCATCCTCTCCGCCACCGTAATACTGCTCTTGACTAGCAGCGCCACACCTCCCCCTCTTTTGCCTCCTTCTCTGAGCTTACTAAAACACCTAAACCCCGGAACCTGCAACATCCATTCCTGTCCCTGCTCTATCCATGTCTCCGAAATGGCCACAACATCGAAGTCCCAGGTACCAACCCATGCTGCCAGTTCCCCTACCTTGTTTCGTATACTCCTGGCATTGAAGTAGACACACTTCAAACCACCTACCTGAACACTGGCCCCCTCCTGCGACGTCAAATCTGTGCTCCTGACCTCTATACTCTCATTCTCCCTTACCCTAAAACTACAATCCAGGTTCCCATGCCCCTGCTGCATTAGTTTAAACCCCCCCAAAGAGCACTAACAAATCTCCCCCCCAGGATATTTGTGCCCCTCAGGTTCAGATGTAAACCATCCTGTCTGTAGAGGTCCCACCTTCCCCAGAAAGAGCCCCAGTTATCCAAAAATCTGAATCCCTCCCGCCTGCACCATCCCTGTAGCCACGTGTTTAAATGCTCTCTCTCCCTATTCCTCATCTCACTATCACGTGGCACGGGCAACAACCCAGAGATAACAACTCTGTTTGTTCTAGTTCTGAGCTTCCATCCTAGCTCCCTGAAAGCCTGCCTGACATCCTTGTCCCTTTTCCTACCTATGTCGTTAGTGCCAATGTGGACCACGACTTGGGGCTGCTCCCCCTCCCCCTAAGGACCCGGAAAACACGATCCGAGACATCACGTACCCTTGCACCTGGGAGGCAACATACCAAACGCGAGTCTCTCACGCTCCCACAAAATCTCCTATCTGTGCCCCTGACTATAGAGTCCCCAATTACTAATGCTCTGCTCCTCTCCCCCCTTCCCTTCTGAGCAACAGGGACAGACTCCGTGCCAGAGGCCCGTACCCCATGGCTTACCCCTGGTAAGTCGTCCCCCCCACAAGTATCCAAAGCGGTATACTTGTTTCTCAGGGGAACGACCGCAGGGGATTCCTGCACTGACTGCTTTTTCCCAGTCCCTCTTACAGTTACCTACCTATCTCCAATCTTTGGTGTAACTAATTCCCTGAAGCTGCTATCTATGACCCCTTCTGCCTCCCGAATGATCCGAAGTTCTTCCAACTCCAGCTCCAGTTCCCTAACTCGGTCTTGGAGGAGCTGGAGATGGCAGCACTTCTTGCAGGTAAAATCAGCAGGGACACTAACTGCATCCCTCACCTCAAACATCCTGCAGGAGGAACATTGCACTCCCTTCCCTGCCATTCCTCTAACTTTCTACCAAGATCTGGCAAACAACTAAATTAAATTTTTATTAAAAAATAATAATAATATAATAAAATATGGTACTTACCTCAGACCAATGGGTTTTATTATTAGGTTAGAGGAGGAGGGTGGGTGGGAGACACTACACGTGTAGTGTATCGGGTTTCCTCTCCACCAGAATTTATTGGTGAGGGTCTTCCCAGACGTCCGCGGGTCGACTTCCTGTTCCCGCCTAAAAAAAACTAATTTTAAAAAAAAAGAAGAAAAATTCTCAGCTCCTGCTGAAATTGACTAACCAGCCAGCTCCACTCCCGCCGAAATCGACTGGCCTGCCCCTGCAAAGACAAGTGCTTTTAAAGGTTGACTTACCTCCCAGCAACCTCCTTCCGCAATGCTCCCGCTGAAACTGACTCATCAGCTGTTCTCACGCCGAAATCGACTGGCCTGCCCCTGCAAAGACAAGTGCTTTTAAAGGTTGACTTACCTCCCAGCAACCTCCTTCCGCAATGCTCCCGCTGAAACTGACTCACCAGCTGTTTTCACGCCGAAATCGACTGGCCTGCCCCTGCAAAGACAAGTGCTTTTAAAGGTTGACTTACCTCCCAGCAACCTCCTTCCGCAATGCTCCCGCTGAAACTGACTCACCAGCTGTTCTCACGCCGAAATATTATTGGCTTTATCCCAGATCTTAAGGTCCATGGCCACAATGTTGTTAAAATCCCTGGCCAAAGGTGGGGTTACTACCGGTCGTGCTGGTGTCCTTCTGTACGTCCTACAAACTTCACAGCGGTCACTAACCTGTTCTACCAGTTTAGTACAGTCGTCATCCCTTATTCTGCATCCTTTAATAAATTTTTTAGCCTCCGAGGAGACGAATGTGCAAATTGCCTATGCAGTTTTAATACCACAAGCTTTTTATCAGCTAAAGTCCCATTTTCAACTGCCATTAACACATCCTTAACCACTCTACTTGAAATATTATTTGTCAGCAATGGAATACAATAGTGTCCCGACTGTGTAAATTGTAAGTCCACCGTCTTCCCCAAAACTGTTGCCTTATCCTGTTCCATATCTAGTTTCATGTGTGCTTTCTTCATCGACGGTCTGCTCAGAAGCAAAGGTATCTCACTTGTTACAACATCCGTGCTAATGAAATGATTCACTCCGGCAATATTGCAAGGGATCACCACTCTTTTCAGCAACTTCAGAGTATTATCATCCCCAAACCTGAAACTTGTGGAACTTTCAAATTCCTTAACCTTGTTACAATTTTCAGCATTCAAAGAGTCCAGGTAACATTTTAACTAGTCAATTCCACACACAGTAGATGTGCAGCACATTTGAAGGATTCTGCAACCAACACCCTCATTACCGGCGTAAAACTGCTTGTCAATAGGACAATGCCTTCTTTCTGGTCACTATCTTTTTCCTCTTCTGACTCTTCCGTGTCATGTGTCGCTTCAAACACTTTATCATAACGAGTTGGACAGTTGAAAGCATAATGGTATAGAGAGTCACATCGAAAACATTGATTTATCATGCCCCGTGCATTTCTGGGGTTCATCTCCTATTGTAGGTTCTAACTGGGTTTCTGTCTTCATAATTTCCTTGTCTCGGTCTCCTTCTATAGTCTTGAGCCCTGTTCATAGCCATACGATTTCGCCATCCTGTTAGTAGTGTATCTTCCATATTCTGCCTTATTGCAGGCTGACCTATTTGGGTCATCAGAGCCATCAGAATCGAATGTTTCCCCAGAAACTTTTGTAAAGCTCTTGTCATCTGTTCGAATAAGGTATCCTTATCAGTAAACTGAACTTCTGTCAAAACCAGGAGAGTATCCATGTTGCTCACTCTAGCACAGTCAAGTAATTTAAAGGCCAACACAGACTGTGGAAATTCCAGGTTGTGTTTCTGCAGCCTTTTATATAGTCTGCCAAATTCCATTATATAGTCTTCCATGGAGATATGCTCAATTTTCCGGAACTTATCAAAATCCGACCATGCTTCATACGCACTTAACAAGTCATCTTTCTTATAAATCTTATCCATATAATCTTTCTTATAAATCTTATCCACATAAAAAGTAGACATTGGGTCGCTCCAAAATGATGCTGGTAATCTAGTGATGGGAGACAAGGAAATAGCTGAGGAACTAAATAAGTACCTTGCGTCAGTCTTCACAGTAGAAGACATGAGTAATATCCCAACAATTCAGGAGAGTCAGGGGGCAGAGTTGAATATGGTAGCCATCACAAAGGAGAAAGTACTAGCGAAACTAAGAGGTCTAAAAATTGATAAATCTCCAGGCCCAGATGTGCTACATCCTAGAGTTCTGAAGGAGATAGCTGAAGAAATAGTTAGTTATGATCTTTCAAAAGTCACTGGAGTCAGGGAAAGTCCCAGAGGATTGGAAAATCGCTGTTGTAACCCCCCTGTTCAAGAAGGGAACAAGGAAAAAGATGGGAAATTATAGGCCAATTAGCCTAACCTCGGTTGTTGGCAAGATTCTAGAATCCATTGTCAAGGATGAGATTTCTAAATTCTTGGAAGTTCAGGGTCGGATTAGGACTAGTCAGCATGGATTTAGTAAGGGGAGGTCGTGCCTGACAAACCTGTTAGAGTTCTTTGAAGAGATAACAAATAGCTTAGACCAAGGAGAGCCAATGGATGTTATCTATCTTGACTTCCAAAAGGCCTTTGATAAGGTGCCTCATGGGAGACTGCTGAGTAAAATAAGGGCCCATGGTATTCGAGGCAAGGCACTAACATGGATTGACGATTGGCTGTCAGGTAGAAGGCAGAGAGAGTTGGGGTAAAAGGTTCTTTTTCGGAATGGCAACCGGTGACGAGTGGTGTCCCGCAGGGTTCAGTGTTGGGGCCACAGCTGTTCTCTTTATATATTAACGATCTAGATGACAGCATGGTAGCATTGTGGATAGCACAATTGCTTCACAGCTCCAGGGCCCCAGGTTCGATTCCGGCTTGGGTCACTGTCTGTGCGGAGTCTGCACATCCTCCCCGTGTGTGCGTGGGTTTCCTCCGGGTGCTCCGGTTTCCTCCCACAGTCCAAAGATGTGCAGGTTAGGTGGATTGGCCATGATAAATTGGCCTTAGTGTCCAAAATTGCCCTTAGTGTTGGGTGGGGTTACTGGGTTATGGGGATAGGGTGGAGGTGTTGACCTTAGGTAGGGTGCTCTTTCCAAGAGAGCCGGTGCAGACTCGATGGGCCGAATGGCCTCCTTCTGCACTGTAAATTCTATGATTCTATGACGGGACTGGGGGCATTCTGGCTAAGTTTGCCGATGAGACAAAGATAGGTGGAGGGGCAGGTAGTATGGAGGAGGTGGGGAGGCTGCAGAAGGATTTAGACAGTTTAGGAGACTGGTCCAAGAAATGGCTGATGAAATTCAATGTGGGCAAGTGCGAGGTCTTGCACTTTGGAAAAAAGAATAGAGGCATGGACTATTTTCTAAACGGTGACAAAATTCATAATGCTGAAGTGCAAAGGGACTTGGGAGTCCTATTCCAGGATTCTCTAAAGGTAAACTTGCAGGTTGAGTCCGTAATTAAGAAAGCAAATTCAGTGTTGTCATTTATCTCAAGAGGCTTGGAATTTAAAAGCAGGGATGTACTTCTGAAGCTTTATAAAGCATTAGTTAGGCTCCATTTAGAATACTGTGAGCAATTTTGGGCCCCACACCTCAGGAAGGACATACTGGTACTGGAGCGGGTCCAGCGGAGATTCACACGGATGATCCCAGGAATGGTAGGCCTAACATACGATGAACGTCTGAGGATCCTGGGAGCTAACCAATCAAAATTTGTAAATGAAGTTGAAGTACTGATCAGCCAATTGAATGGCAGGGCTGAAAGATCTACTTTTGATCCAATGTTTCTCATTGAAAAAATCCTGCTCGGGCAACAGTAGAGAGAGGGCAATCGCAGAAAAATAGGTCAATAAATGACAGATAGACAGCAAAACAAACAGCCCTTCCTTACACAGGGAATAAGTCAGGTCAATTATCCCAAAGAGAATCAATCATTCATACTGACTGTAGCCATCTGGGATGGTCACTTACAACTAGGTACAGAGAAACTCGCAAAGCATAGCGGGTAAAATGGACAAGCCAAGCCTCAGGCATGCTCAGAGCCTGAAATGTATATTTGCAAGCAAGGAGTCCAGACGGTATCGAAACTCCGACCAAATAGCATTTTAATGGGGCCGATTAGCATTTGATGGCCCATCTTCACCAAGACAAAGGTATTCGAGCGACCGGTACAGTTCCAGACATTTCGGCACCACTCCCTGTTCAAGGGAAATGCAAACAACGGGGTCAGTGACCGCTTGGGACATGCCCAGCCATCCAGATCCCCGCCCACTTATTGGTTAGGAATTGAACAGAGTGATCAGGAATCACCCAATTAGTGGGGCCCAAACCGGAGGACCACCCAAAAGAGCGCGAAAACTCCCAAATATAAGAAGAGTTTGCCACATGTTCGTCCTCTCTTGGACCTGGCGCCCCGGCAATGACCATCTCCAATTGCAGCAACACCAGAAGCAAGTCCAAGTTCAACGCTCGCTACCAGACGGATGAGCCTAGCTAAGCAGCAGTTACTCCTTCGGACTCGATAGATCCAGAATCGAACAGCGGCCACTGTTTGTCTGACCTAAGCCGGGTGCCCGAAGTTAAGTACAGGTTGTCTTAGTCGATAGGTGTAGTTAACTAGTAGTGTTTATGTTGCATGACTAATTGTGTGTAAATAAAGTATCCCTGACCTTGAACGAACTAACTGGTGTTTGGCTCTTTGATCGATAGCCGGTTGAACCTTGTGGTGGTATCATTTGATACCTGGCGACTCTGAATAGTAGAACATAGATATCAGAAGAAAGGAGGGCAAATTCACTGATTGCCATAATTGGAACAGAGCCACAGAAAAGACAGAGTAAAAGAAACTCACAACATGGCTATGGGCAGTGCGGGGCTCTTCCATGTGTTTACTTGCACTGGACAGCAAAATTTTGTCTAACTGAAGTGAATTTTAAAAGTGTATCGGTAATGCAGGTAGTACTATAGCAGCATTAAAGTGCCCAATTGTTTTAGCTCCTTTTTTGAATGCTGTAATGTAAAGCTGATATATATAAATGATCAACATTTCAGAGTCATAGTCGTAGCTCACAGAAAAGGCTGTTCAGCGCATTGCGTTTGTGCCGGCCAAAAATAACCACCTAATCATTCTAATCCCATTTTCCAGCACTTGGCCCATAGCCTTGTATGCCCTGGGATCACAAGTGCACATTTAAATACTTCCTAAATGTTATGAGGGTTTCTGCCTCCACCACCCTTTCAGGCAGCGAATTCCAAACTCCCACCATCCTCTGGGTAAAGAAGTCTTTTCTCACATCCCATCTAAACCTACCTTAAATCTATGCCCTATGGTCATTGACCCCTCCATCAAGAGGAAATGTTTGTTCTGGTCTACTCTATCTATGCCACTCATAATTTTATACATATTAATCATGTCCCCCCTCAGTCTCCTCTGCTCCTTGGAAACAATCCAAGTCTACCCAATCTCTCTTCATAACTAACACTCTCCTGCCCAGGCAATATCCTGGTAAATCTCCTTGTGGTGACATGTCTGTGAACTATATTGTATGCAGGTTGCCATGCGACCTCCAACCAGCTGGTGGCGTCACACCTTAGTCACGTGATGTGGCAGACTCATAAGTTGATAGTAAGGCATACACCAGTACAGTCGCACATCGGGTAGTTCCAGAGGAACTAAGTCTGTATAGTATTCTGTATGTTACTCTTCCATGTTAATCAAAAAGGATCATTCCAAGTAAGTCACCAGCAATTCTGTAAGAATCATTGCAACGGCAAGACAACAGAACACAACACTCCTCTGCACCCTTTCCAGTGCTGTCACATCCCTCCTATAATGTGGATTCCAGAATTTCACACAATACCCAATTGAGGCCAAAACGTTGTGTAATTTCAAGAAGAAATTAGATATAGCTCTTGGGGCTAAAGGGATCAAGGGATATGGGGGGACGGCGGGATCAGGGTATTGAACTTGATGATCAGCCATGATCATAATGAATGGCGGAGCAGGCTTGATTGGCTGA
The DNA here is from genome assembly GCF_047496885.1 of Scyliorhinus torazame. NCBI lineage: Eukaryota > Metazoa > Chordata > Chondrichthyes > Carcharhiniformes > Scyliorhinidae > Scyliorhinus > Scyliorhinus torazame. Next base: position 53,750,234 of record NC_092721.1, read on the forward strand.
ATGGCCTCCTGTTTCTATTTTCTATGCTTGTACGTTCCTAACCCAACTATATGGAGTATGGGGGTCTTGTGGGGCGACTGCCTCTGAACCAGAAGCTCTGGGTTTGAGTCGCACCTCAGGACTTGGTGGCCAAGGAAGGTGCGCCTTAACACAGCCAACAGTTTAAGTCACAACCTCCAAAATCCTTCCAACACACGCCAGTTGTGGGCGGTAAGAACAGCAAAGATCATAAGATGTGGGCCATTCGGCCCAAACTCCACTTTCCAACCTTATCCCGATAACAAAACGCAAACTCTTTCCTCCAGTGGCTCTTTTGTCCCTAGAGATGGGCGTAGTGAACGGAAAAGTGGTAGAAAAACAGAATTAACAGTTTTATATCTCAATGCGGCGGCAGGGTGGCACAGTGGTTAGCATTGCTGTCTCACAGCTCCAGGGTAGGAGAGTCAAGTACTAGGGTACATAGGCTTAAAGTGTGTGGAGAAGAGGTTAGAACTGATGTGCGAGGAACGTTTTTTACACCGATGGTGGTAAATATATGGAACACGCTGCCTGGGGAGGAGGTGGGAGCAGGTACGAAAAGCTGCATTTCAGGGACATCGAGACAAATATATGAATAGGGTGGGAATGGAAGGACGTGGACTCCGTAAGTGCATGCGGTTTTAGTTTAGGCAGGTACCATGGTCGGCGCAAGCTTGGAGGGCCTGTTCCTGTGCTGTATTGCTCTTTGTTCTTCAGACCTGGGTTTAATTCCGGCCTCGGGTGACTGTCTGTGTGGAGTTTGCACTTTCTCCCCGTGTCTGCGTGGGTTTCCTCCAGGTTCTCAGTTTTCCTCCCACAGTCCAAAGATGTGCAGGTTAGGTGGATTAGCCATGCTAAATTACCCCTCAGTATCCAAAAAGTTAGGTAGGGTTACTGGGTTATGGGGATAGGGTGGAGGCATGAGCTTAAGTAGGGCGCTCTTCTAATTGGTCGAGCTTTGACCAACTATCTACCAGGAAGGTGGTGCGCCAACTGAGGCGAGCAAGGGGTGCAGTTTACGAGCATGGAGATAAAGCATCTAGGTATGATAAGGTATGTTAGCAGGTCAGTTTTGGAGGGAGGTAGCGGTAAGGGAAATTGTTCAGGTGAGGGACAGGGCAGGGAAGTTGGTGGTGGCTCCGGATCTGATTAACAAGATCTTTGAGGAATTCTATGAGAGGTTGTACAGGTCAGAGCCACCTGGGGGAGACCGGGAGATGCAGGAATTTCTAGATGGGTTGGAATATCCTAGGTTAGGGGAGGGGACAAGGCTACATTAGAAGAAGCGATACTGGAGCAGGAGTTAAAGGATGCGATTGGGAGGATGCAGTCGGGAAAGGTGACAGGGCCGGATGGGTTTCCGGTGGAATGTTATAAAAAATTCAAGGATAAGCTGGCACCCCTGATGGTGGGGGTGTTTGAAGAGGCGATAGGGAAGGGGGTGTTGCCACAAACTTTGGGGCAGGCATCGATTTCCCTGTTGCTAAAAAAAGATAAGGATCCGACGGAGTGTGGGTCGTATCGGCCCATATCACTTCTGAATGTGGACGTAAAAGTGTTGGCGAAGGTACTGGCGGGTAGGCTGGAGGAGTGCCAACCGAAGGTGATAGGGGAGGATCAGACAGGGTTCGTGAAAGGGAGGCAGCTCCTTTCAAACGTTAGAAGGGTATTGAACGTGGTTATGGCACCGGCAGAGGGGAAGGAAACAGAGGTGGCTGTGGCATTGGACGCTGAGAAGGCGTTTCACCGGGTGAAATGGGGGTACTTGATAGCAGTTCTGGAGCAGTTTGGGATTGGACCAAGATTTGTGGACTGGGTAAAGCTACTATATGAGGAGCCAAGGGCGAGTGTCCGCACAAATAACATCGGCTCGAGATACTTTTCTCTCCCCCGTGGGATTAGGCAGGGATGTCCTATGCCCCCCTGCTGTTTGCGCTTGCGATTGAGCCATTGGCCATCGCATTAAGAAGTTCAGGGGTATGGAAAGGAATAGTGCGGGGGGGGGGGGGGTGGGAACAGAGCATTGGGTGTCCTTATATGCCAATGACTTGCTATTATACATGTCGGAACCGAGTGTGTCAATAGGGGGAATATTGGAGCTGCTTCGGGTGATTGGGTCTTTCTCGGGGTACAAACTAAATCTAGACAAGAGTGAGTATTTCGTGGTGTCTCGGCCGGAGTTGGGGGCAGGGGTGGGGGGGCTGCCATTCCGTAGGGCAGGGACTCACTTTAGATACCTGGGGGTGCAGGTTGCCCGAGAGTGGGGGGGGGCGGGCTCCGCAGATACAACATTGCTAGTTTGGTGGGGAGAGTGAAAGCCGATCTGGCAAGGTGGGACGGCCTTCCTCTGTCACTGGCAGGTCGGGTACAGGCGGTTAAAATGAATGTGTTGCCGCGATTTCTGGTTATTTTCCAATGCTTGCCGATTTTCCTGCCAAAGGCATTTTTCAGAGAGATTGAAGGAATTATTACCTCGATCATATGGGGAGGGAGGGTGGCCAGAGTTAGAAAGGTGCTGCTAAAGAGGGGAAGGCAGGCAGGGGGTTTGGGTCTTCCGAACCAGATGTATTATTACTGGGTGGCGAATGTGGAGAAGGTACGGAGCTGGGTCAGAGGGGTGGATTCCCAGTGGGTCAGAAGGGAGGAGAGTTTGTGCAGCTGGTCGGAATTGAAAGCACTAGCAACAGCGCCGCTCCCGATGGCCCCGGGGAAATACTCAGGCAGTCCGGTAATAATAGCTTCATTGAGAATTTGGAGGCAGTTTCGCCAACACGTCGGGTTGGGGCAGGGTCAAGGGAAATGCCGATTCAGGGGAACCACAGATTTGAGCCAGGGAAGTGGGATGGAAATTTTCGGAAATGGCACGAGAAGGGGATTAAGACACTAAAAGATTTGTTTCTTAGGGATTGGTTTGCAGGATTGAAGGAGCTGGAAGCGAAGTATGGGCTGGAGCAGGGTAAATGTTTAGATGCATGCAGGTTCGAGATTTTGCCAGAAAGGAGATACAGAGCTTCCCGGAGGAACTGGCCTCCACATTGCTGGAGGAGGTGCTGACTGTAGTGATCTGCATATCTGGTATATATATAAGGGGTCAATGTAAATGCAATACAAGTAAGCAATCACTAGAGGTAGCACGGGAGATGTATAAATACAGACAAACAGGAAGTCAGGGACTCTTCACAGGAATGGCAGCTGGTGAGCAGGACACAGATGTAACATAGTATAAGCACTGGAGAGAGAACAAACTCAAAATAAAGCATTTACTTCAACTGTAAGACTACGAGCTTTATTCAGACACAAGGAATAGCACATGGTATCAGGTGGCATCAAAACGCTTACCATAAGATTACACAAGATGCAGACAAAGAAAGATCGAAATGACAAGAAAACTCGTACCGGACATTTGACGCGGGAAGACTTCGCTGATTTAATGGAATTTGTTGGAACTCCACCGCAGCTGAACACAACTGGTAACTTAAGTCAAAGCTGGAAAAGTTTTAAACGAATCTTCGACATATATATCATAGCTTATGATTTGAAAGCAGCCTCAGAAGAAATGAAAATAGCACTGTTCCTCGCAGGATATGAAGGTAGAGAAATATATAACGGCTTTAAATACTTGAAAGGTGAAGACAGCATGAAATTAGAAGTAATACAGAAAAAATTTGAAGAGTACTGTAACACCAGTAACAATGCTGCTTTAAGACATTCAATGCTTGGAGACCAAATTGCACAGGGAATGAGTGATGCGAAACTCAACCAATCATTACCAGAACAGAAAGGTTTAACGCTGGAAATCTCGATTGATAAGTGCAGATCACAAGAAAAAAGTAACTTTGAGTGCTTACCTAGAAAAAACGACGATAAAGTTCTTTTCCACGGGTCTAAAGCAGTTAAAATGGTGTCTGAGCTCATTTTAAACTGCCCGGGGAACAAAAGACGCATTCTGCGCATGCGCAGTTGAAATCGGCCGTTTTGCGCGAAGACGGTTCTGCGCATGCACAGTTTAAAAAATAAGTTTTGGGCGCAGATCGATCTGAACATGCGCAAGGCACACATGTGCAGTCAGCAGAACACCGTTCGCCGATCGATCTGCGCATGCGCATGTGTGGCATGCGCAGTTTATAAAAAAGCGCACAGTAAAGGAAAATCGAATTGCGCATGTGCAATCGATTCCTACGCTTTACGTCACGAGCGTCATGACGTCATCAGACGCAGACCACGCCACTTAAAGGGGAAATGCCCGAAAATCATAAACAAGACTTTTAAAGGCACAAAACCACTAAATTCAACCTCAAAATGCACAACATTGCCTGAACTTCTACCAGCAGTAGAACATAACTTTTGCAGCACCCAAAGTGAAGAGCACAATGACAAACCCAAAACCAAAGAAGATGATTTGTTCATTGAACATGGAGAACAATAACAAATCCGAAACAAAAAAAGATGATTTGTTTATCGAACAATACTACTCAGCTATGGCTGAGTTATTCGGGTATGCTGACCACAGCATCAGCAACACGGTTGTAAACCTCCACATGACTCTACTCGTGGTAGATGAATCCAATATCATGATGCAATGGCAGATCGTCAATACATTGGATGACAGCAACCTGTCAAATACCCAAGAACACAACGCCACACAGCGAGTACTGACTGACTCCGTTGAGAGAGCACAGATCGACTCCACAGAGAGAATACTGCACGACTCCACAGAGCGATGAAAGACTCCACAAAGAGAGCGACGCAAGCCTCCACAGAGAGCTCGTTGACAGACTCCAAAATGGAAGACTCCATAGCGAAAGCCATGCACGAACAAGACCATGAAGGTCTACCCACCGTATCTGAGCAACCAGAAGCAGACTATGAAAGTCTACCAAGCTCACATAATCAACAAGAAGACAATGTAAGTCTACCCACTGTGATCACATTGTCACTGTTTTCACATTCAATCGACATACAGGATGTGCAGGATCACAGCGAGACTGACAGATCTCAGCTCGTCTGTACTGAAGCACTCAACAATCAGAGTACGGCTACTCAAGTGTCCAGAGAGACCATGTCAATTGAAACCTCATCCACTCTAAACGCCACACAAGAAAATGAAATCTTGAAAATTTTGACTCCAGAAGAGGAGCACCAAGACCCACAAGAAAATAAAATCTTGAAGATTTTGACTCCAGAAGAGGAGCACCAAGAAACCAAAGATGATTTAAATGTACCAGAAATTACTCCAGAAGAGGAGCACCAAGAAAACAAAGAAGAGGAATCAAATCTACCATAGATGACTGATGTCACCAAGATCAATGCAACATCAGATCATTCTCACAATCCTCAAGAAGAAACGCTCAATGAAACAGCAGATACCACAGAGGACACTGACACCAATAATTTGAAGAATGACTCAAATTATCCACATTGAGCGCAACAATAACAATAAAAACCACAAGAAGCACAACAGAAACAAGAACAACAACAGCAACAACAAGAACAACAACAAAAACTACAAGCACAACTACAGGAACAACAAAAACAACAACGAGCATAACAAAGACAACAGCAACAACAACGACAATAACAAGCACGACAAAAACAACGAAAACAACAAAGACAGAAACAACAACAATGAAACATCGACGTGTACAACATGGTACAACTCTGCACATGAAGGACAATGCAACATTACACTTAAAAACAATGACAAGAGTACAAACATACCATGGCATGACAACGAATTTCACAAATTCATATTTGCTCCAGAACAAACGAGCACAACAGCTTTCAAGGCAGGTGACACACTAAATCGATACCACAAGCACAGAAAAAAGTCCACGGCAGTCAGCATCAGTGGTTCGACCATTCGAACACCTCGTGATGACTTGTTGGTTACTTAAAACACAAGAACACTGACGACATTCACAAAAGTTACAATATCAATATCATCACGTCAACAGCAGAAAAAAACCCTCAACCGAACAAATTCATAAAGTTTGGACTCATAAATGGTTTTACGATTGGACTCATAAGATATTAATTGGCTTTGTATAATAACCAATATCATCACCACTTGTACAGATATACATATCATAAGTAATCTAACTGTTTTGTATAATTTCCTTTAACACTGTACAGAAAATATGTAAAAGATAAAAAGGGGGGATGTAGTGATCTGCATATCTGTGTATATATATACAAGGGGTCAATGTAAATGCAATACAACTAAGCAATCACTAGAGGGAGCACGGGAGATGTATAAATATAGACAAACAGGAAGTCAGGGACTCTTCACAGGAACGGCAGCTGGTGAGCAGGACACAGACAGGCAGCTCAGATGTAACATAGTATAAGCGCTGGAAAGAGAACAAACTCAAAATAAAGCATCTACTTCAACTGTAAGACTACGAGCTTTATTCAGCCACAAGGAATAACACACTGACGACAGGGGGACTGGAAAAGGGGGTAGTGGCGGTGGTTTACGGAGCTATTTTGGAAGAAAAGAAGGCACCACTGGAAGGGATCAAAGCAAAGTGGGAGGAAGAGTTGGGAGAGGATATGGAGGAGGGGTTCTGGTGTGAGATGCTCCATAGAGTGAATGCCTCCAGCTCGTGCGCAAGGTTGGGGCTGATACAGCTGAAGGTGGTATACAGAGCATACCTCACAAGGCTGAGGTTGAGCCGATTCTTTGAAGGAGTAGAAGATGTGTGTGAACATTACGGGGGGGGGGGGGGGGGCGGCTATTCACGTTCATGTTTTGGTCCTGTCCAAAGCTGGAGGATTACTGGAAGGAGATTTTTAAGGTAATCTCTGAAGTGGTGCACGTGCATCTGGACCCAGGCCCTCGGGAGGCCATATTCGGGGTGTCGGACCAGCCGGGGTTGGAAATGAGTGCGGAGGCAGATGTTGTAGCCTTTGCCTCGTTGATCGCCCGAAGGCGGATCCTGATGGGTTGGAGAGCAACCTCTCCACCATGCGCCCTGGTGTGGCAGGGGGACCTGTTTGAATTCTTGACTCTTGAGAAGGTTAAGTTTGACCTGAGGGGAAGGATGGAGGGGTTCTACAATTCATGGGCATTATTCATTATGCACCTTCAAGAACTGGATAACATCGAACATTAGTTGGGGGGGGGGGGGGGGGTTGGGAGGGCTGGGGGGAGGGGACTGTAGTTGGGGGTGGGGTTGGGAGGGCTGGGTGGAGGGGACTGTATGTGTTAAAGGTGACTATGGGTGATTCCTGATTCCTTTTTGTCATTTGTTTATGCGAACATGCGGGCTAATGTTTGGGGTTTGGTGGGAGGATGGGATCATTGTTATTGACATATTTGTTACTGATTATTTCTCATTGTTGCTGTGTGTAAATCTGGGAGAAAATGTGAAAAAGGAGAATAAAAATATATATTTTTTAAAGTATGGTGCTCTTTCCAAGGGCCAGTGCAGACTCGATGGGCCAAATGGCCTCCTTCTGCACTGTAGATTCTATGATTCTATGCATGTAGCATGGAATGAACTTTCAGCACGAGTAGAGTTCGATGGGTATGGTCTGATAGCCATTACTGGTTGCAAGTAAATCAAAGTTGGGAAATCAATATTCAGTCATTTGACTTTTAGGAAGGACTGGCAGGGAGGAAAAGTTGGGGTGGGGTAGCTCTGCTAATACGAGAGCAAATAAGTACAGTTCTGAGGGACGACCGAGGTTCAGAAGATGTAAAGTTGTGTGAATGGAAGTGACAAATACCAAAGGAAAGAAGAGAGTGGTAGGAGTATTGTATAGGCCCCCAAAAAGTAGCCACACTGTAGGAAAGATTTAAATCAAGAAATAATAAATGCATGTAAAAAGAGAACTGCATTAATCATGGGCGACTTTAATATTTCTATAGACTGGGCTAATCAAATTGGAAATGAATGCAAGAAAATTAATTCAGAGTGCATTCGAGATGGTTTTTGGGCTACTGTGTTATGGAGCCAACTAGGAATCAGGCTAATTTGGACTTGGTAATGGGTAATCAGGTAGGCTTAATAAATGATCTGAAGGTTAAGGATTTCCTAGGGAGTAGTGATCACAGTATGATAGAATTTAGCATTCAGTTTGAATGTGACAGAACTTGGACTAAAATATCAGTATTAAACTGAAAGATGAGGAATTACGAAGGTATGAGGATGGAATTGGCCAAAGTGGACTGGTCATATAAATTAGTAGGTAAGGCCATAGATGTGCAGTGGCAGGCATTTAGGGAGATGTTTCGAGTCCAGATGACCCTTTGTCAAAGCTTTTTTGTCTTGTTTATAAGTGTAGACATGTGTTAATAGCACAGAAAGCTGATGGGCAGCTGAACAATTTTACCTCTTTGACTGAGTCTTGATCATACCCTAAATTTGTGCCTGAAAGTATTGAAACATTGGCTGAAATTTTCTGGCCATTCCAGCCGGCAGGATCTTTGGTCTCACCGATGGTGACAAAGGGTCATCTGGACTCGAAACGTTAGCTCTTTTATCTCCCTACAGATGCTGCCAGACCTGCTGAAATTTTCCAGCATTTTCTTTTTGGTTTCAGATTCCAACATCCGCAGTAATTTGCTTTTATTTATGAGGAAGAACCTACCATGGATAACCAAGGAAGTTAAAGAGGGTATTAAATTGAAAGCAGAAACACATAAGCAAGAAACATAAAAACAAACAATAAGAGCTTTTTAATTATATTAAAAGGAAGAGAAAAGTAAAAGAAAGCATCAACCCCTTAAGAAAATGAAACTGGGGAAGTAATTATAGAGAACAAAGAAATGGCAGAGGAGTTAAATAGATATTTTGCATCGATCATTACTGTAGAGGATACTACATGAACCCAGAAATAGTTTTTTAAAAATACAGTGAGGAATTAAATACAGTCAATATCTCCAGAGTGTTAGTTTTAGGCAAACTAATGAGGTTAAAGGCTGACAGGTTCCCTGGGTCTGATGATTTGCACCCAGATCTTAAAGCAGGTAGCTACAGAGATCGTGGCTGCATTGGAAGTTATTTTCCAAAACAACATGGATTCAGGAACTGTGCCAAAGCATTGGAAAATCGCCAATGTGGTACCCTGGGGTGACTGTCTGTGTGGAGTTTGCACATTTTCCTCGTGCCTACATGGGTTTCCTCCAGTTTCCTCCCACAGTCCAAAGATGTGCAAGTTAGGTGGATTTGCCATGCTAAATTGACTCTTTGTGTCCAAAGATGTGTAGGTTAGGTTAAGGGGTTATTGGGATGGGGCGGAGGAATGGACTTGGGTGGAGTGCTCTTTCAGAATGTCCAAGCACGTCTTTGGGGACTTGAGATATCCGGAAGCTGTGTGTTTGCTATTGTACTGTTGACTGTTTAATGCCTTGAGGCCGTGTGCTTGTTTGAGGCCGTTCCTCTTGCTTCTGTGGCTTGGAGCAAGGGGAAGGTTAGCAGTAAGATAAACTACTACCAGTGCTAGAAAGGTGGAAGGGATGCTCTTTCACTCTTCTGCCGTGCTCCGTGTCGGTGTGACTTTCCGGTGTATTGTTATGCTCGCCCCGAATGAATTTCCACTGATGCAGGTCTACTGTTGGGAGCTGCAGGAGGAGGGGGAAGAGTTATTGTGCTGCTGGGAGGCCGTGTATTTGCCTTCTGCAGCCACTTCTGCTTTGTGGCCTGGAGTAAGGAACCTACTGCCTGTGCTGTAGAGGGGAGGGGGTGCTCTCTCGCTCTTCCACCATGCTGTGTCAGTGTGACTTTCCGGTATATTGTTGTGCTACCCACCCCGAGCGACTTTCCACTGATGCGAGTGTACAACTAGGGGCTGCAAGAGGGGGAGAAAGCGGCGGGTTGATTTAAATGCTTGTGATTTCATTGTACTGTTGACTGTTTAATGTTCAACATGTATTTGGTTTTCTTTGTATGGCTGGTTTAGCACACTGGGCTAAATCGCTGGCTTTTAAAGCAGACCAAGACAAGCCAGCAGCACGGTTCAATTCCCATACCAGCCTCACTGAACAGGCGCCGGAATGTGGTGACTAGGGGCTTTTCACAGTAACTTCATTGTGCCAATAAGCGATTTTCATTTCATTTCATATAAGTGCATTATTGGAGCTTTGTGTTTGTACTGATATTCTGCAGTGAAACGTGTGTATTTCACAGTGCCTTTTCCTTGTTGGTTAATGGTTACAGTGATATATGGACTGTTAAGTAGTTTTGAAAACTCTTTTCGTATAAAGGTATTGTTGGCTATTTAATAAATAAAATATACCCAAAAGATTGTGTTTGCTGCTTGCTGCTGCAAATGCCTCGAGGTTGCTGCTGCTTTTTCTTTAAATGTTTTTACTGCGGTTTTTTGGTATACAAAATTATTATAAATATGAACAAACAGTGGGAGTTAAACAAGAGGCTATATAAGAAGTAAAACTAGAACTATTTATACATAAATCGGTTTTGACTATTTACATAAATACACCAGCTTCCCATTCCTTTTCTTTTATTCCTTCCTTACAGTGTTTGCCGTGGCGATGGTGGTCCCCTGCGTTACGCTCCCTCCAGGTTTCCCCCTTTGCTTTTCTTCCCTTTGAATCAGGTTGTTGTTGCCCCTCCCCCCTTGTGCCTCCTGGATCTTTTGTTGGGCTTGGCTGCGTTCCTTGTTCCCTGGCCCCCACCCCTTCCTTATGGTGTCATGGCCACCCCCCCATGGCTTCCTAGTTGATGGCTACAAACAGGTCTTCGAATAATCGAGTGAATGGCTCCTATATTTTGTGGAAGCCTTCTTCCGACCCTCGGATGGCGAATTTGATTTTCTCCATTTGGAGAAATTCCGACAGGTCGGACAGCAAGTCTGCAGCTTTGGGTGGTGCTGCTGATCACCAGCCGAGCAGGATTCCCCGGCAGGCGATTAGGGAGGCAAAGGCAAGGGCTTGGTCCTCCTCTCCATGAAGAGATCTGGCTGTTCTGATACCCCGAAGACCTGCCACTCTCGGGCATGGCTCCACCCTCATTCCCACCACTTTGGACATTGCCTCAAAGAAGGCTGTCTAGTACCCAGCAAGTCTGGGGAAAGACCAGAATATGTGGGCATGGTTGGCCGGGCCTCTTTGCCCCCTTTCACATCTGTCCTCCAACTTCGGGAAGAAGGGTTCTGCTCATCAGGGTTCTGATTAAGGGCCTGTGCACCACTTTTAGTTGCATTAGACTTAGCCTTGCACATGTGGAGGTGGAGTTGACCCTGTGCAGTGCTTCGCTCTGGAGTCCCCACCCTATTTCAAACCCCAGGTCCTCCTCCAGCTTCTCCCTTGTCTCGTCCAGTTGGGTGTTGGCCCCCATTAGCAGTCATACCATGTCACCACAGTTCCCTTTCCTTAAGATGTCTGCATCCAACAGGTCCTCCAGCAGTGACTGTTGTGGTGGTCATAGGTACGTCCTTGTTTCTTTTCATAGGAGGTTTTTGAGTTGGAGGCACCCAAGTTCATTACCGCCCGTCAGCTGGAATCTTTGTCAGCTCTTCAAACATTGTTGACCTGTTGTTGGTGTAAAGGTTTCTAACTGTCAGCGTCCCCCCGACCTGTCTCCACCTTTTGAAGAAGGAGGCGGCCACGGTCACTGGCATGAACCATACGGATGCTTCAGATGAGGGCATTATCGGACATCTCAGTTAGCCCAAAATGCTGTCGCAGTTGGTTCCACGACTGGAGTGTTGCTACCACCACTGGGCTCGTTGAATTTTATTCGGTGGGGATGGGAATACCGCCGTTGTTCGGGCTCAGAGCAAGCTTTTCCAGCACAACTGGCTCGCTGGTTAGCACTCTGAGCAAAGATGGGGCACGTAAGGGGTAGGCTTGGAGGGATTGAGGGTCCCGGGGTGGAAGTCCGAACTGATTGTCAATTTCTCTCCTTTTCCAATTCCTTACAGAGACCAGAATGGCTGGTGTTGTCGACCCTGCAGAGGATTCCCTCGCAGTGCTGTTGGCAGCCCAGACAGCCGGACACTGGAGAAGGTAGCAGTGTTGATGCAGGCTGGAGGCGGCACCCCATGTGCAGGGGGCCGCTGCACACCCTGAAGACCCGGCAGCCCATCAGGCCAAGAAGGAACCCAGAGGGGGATGCCGGCGACGGCCCAAGGTGTACAAGTGGTCAATCGAGGAGATGGACAGCATGTGTCGCAGGAGATTCCATCTCAACAGAGAGACAGTGTGGCACCCGTGCCATGCCCTCGACGAGGGTGTGTGTGTGTGGGGGTGGTTGAGTGTGTGTGTTTATGTAGTGGGGGTTGTCAGTGTGTGTGTGCGTAGAGGGGTCCAAAGAGTGTTTGTGTGTAGAGGGGGTTCAGGGAGTGTGTGTGTAGAGGGGTTCAGGGAATGGGTGTGTCGAGGGGGTTCAGAGTGTGTGCATGTGTGTGTACGTGCAGAGGGGGTTCAGTGTGTTTGCGTGCAGGAGAGGTTCAGGGAGTAGGGAGTTCAGAGTGTTGGTGTAGAGGGGGTTCAGAGCGTATTTGTTAGTAGAGGGGATACAGGGTGTGCACGTGTGTGTGTGGGGGGGGAGGGGGGGGGGAGTCGAGTGTGTGCATATGTAGGGGGCATGTCTGTGTGTGTGTGTATATATATATATATATATAGGGGATGTAGGAATCTACCGTGCGATTTAAGTGTAGTCACGTATACACTTCAAAACTCAGTAGAATTTAAGTTACACTTCTCAGATGCGAAATAAAATTCTTTTATTGTGTTTATTGATTATAATTGAGAGACGAAGATCTTGTGGTTACAAATCAAATGTTCTCAAAAAGCCCTTGCCAGCAAAAGACTTTAAGAGAAATAATTGACTGAACGGTTTACAACAGATTGAACTTTCAAAATACAGTAACGGTTCTTTGCTCAAAGCAAAACAGCTTGTGCGACTTCAAGAGTTAGTGGAAATATGAAAATATGAAATAACGATAGCGAGTAGTTAGATGAAAGGTATAGAGTGATCCTGGATGGAAAATGGCTTCCCAAACCTCTATGTTTAAGGAGAATGTTATCAGTCTGACTCCATCTGTCCCTACCCCTGCAATGTGCTGATTGGCTTGGATGGGTTTCAAATGCATTTGGTTGGATGGTTAGTTGTCAATCATAAATATGCAACATACATTCGGATATGTTGCATTTGTAGATGTTTGGGTGTGTTGGAATGTGATATGTCTGACTGCGAACAATGGTCAGTTTATGATATCAGTAAAATGTTGCATAAGCTTTATTGAATGTTTCAGATTCTGTGCTTTGCCACTGCAAATTCTGCAAGCTCTGTGTTTTTGTAATGATGAAATCCATTTTTAAATAGATTTTAAACTGGGCTTTAGTATTTACATTAAAATGGCTAAATCAATTACCCTTTTACCTATCAGAAATAGCCAGTTCCCTTCGGGGGGGGGAAGGTTCAGAGTGTGTTTGTGTAGGGGAGTCAGAGTGTGTGTAAAGAAGGGGTCAGAAGGAGAGAGAGTGTGTGGGCGTCGGGTGTGTGTGGGGGACGGGGTGTGTGCAGCCCCTTTCACCTGGTCATTTTTAATTGAAGATTCCTTTTGAACTTATCGAACTAATGTTCTGATGGCGGCATGTGACGCAGTGGTTAGCACTGGGACTGCGGCGCTGAGGACCCGGGTTCGAATCCCGGCCCTGGATCACTGTCCGTGTGGAGTTTGCACATTTTCCCCACAACCCAAAGATGTGCTGGTTAGGTGGATTGGCCACGCTAAATTGCCCCTTAATTGCAAAAGAAAAATAATTGGCTGCTCTAAATTTTTTTAAAAAGACGTTGCTTTATATTTGCACAGAAATTGTTATCTTTGATAAAACCTTAATTATTTTTGCTATTCAATTGATTGCAATACCAAATGTTATGTTTTATTTCATTTCATTTTCATTTCTGAACTTTTCTCATTGACCCTTGACAGAGAAGAAAATCCTGAGTGAAAATCCTGACTAAGCGTGGGGGTGAGTGACTGACCAAGTGAGTGAATAGGTGGGGATGAGTGCGAGTATGTTTTATGCACAGCCTCAGTTTTCTCACTCACCGCCACACACCAACACATACACACACACACACACACACTCCCACCCACAGACACGGGTTCCTCAAAATCAGCTTTAATTGCATGTTGGATGCCTGACCCTTAAATGACTCTGTGCATGTATTCATTCAACGTACCTTGTGTGGTCCAACTTCAGATGTCTGGAATCATAACAGCCAGTAGAGCGGTGTGGATGAAGAGAGCATCACATCTGTTGGTTTTGGCTCAAACAATAGATTGCTGTGCAGGCTACAAGGACTCTACCTGTTTAATCCCTTTTTTCTACTTTCTTTATTTTTGGCATTATCTTTTCTTTTCCATGGATATTTAATAGACATGTATCGTTAAGTCAAGCAGCAGAGAGAATAAGGAATTTAAAAAATTACAACACTCTGCTAGCTTTGGACAATTAGGTGGGTAACTGGGTTACGGGGATAGGGTGGAGGTGTGGGCTCGAGTACGGTGCTCTTTCCAAGGGCCGGTGCAACTCGATGGGCCGAATGGCCTCCTTCTGCACTGTAAATTCTATGATCTATGAACAGAACTCAGATTGTGGCACTTGGCACCCGAGAGATGGGATGGAACTTGGTTCGATTAGTTGGCTGGTGGCCAATGAATTAGTCAAAAGGCTGTATTTTGCCCAGTAACAGGTGGTGTTTGGATCTTGCCTGAGTGGGGTGATTTCCAGAGACCCAAGGAAAGCAGAGTTTGAATCCTGGACACTCAGGGGCCTGCTCTCTCTCTCTGGTGTTGTCTCCAGAAAAGCTGCTATTTTTCTGAAACTGCAGCCACCTGAATGATTCTCCAGTGAAAACCTTGAACGGAAAACAAAGTTTGAAGAGAAGAAAGGTGCCAGAAACAACCATCTGAAACAAACCGTGATCGTTTTATTGTCATCTTTACTACTTTTCTCCTTTGTGTTTGCTTTCTCTTCTGTGGGTGTGTTATGTGTGGGCAAGTTAAAGTGGGTGATATTAGGAATTAGATAATAGTTAACCAGTTGTATTTGTTGCATATTGAATTATAGTTCTTGTTCTAAATAAAAAGTAATTGTGTTTACATTTACAAACCTGGTGACTGTAATTATTGGGCAGCCAAATACTTTGTATATTTTTCTAAAAATTTTGGGTAATTCAATTATGCTGCAGCTCCGGGTCAAGTGGGGCTGGAACTGACCATGCATTAGCCCAGGGGATCGTAACAAGGTGCCGCTCTCAAGGGACATGCCAAAAACAGATGGTGACAGAGCACACACTCAGATACAAGGAATACACGGTGTGCCCTTCTGTGAGGTGACGGAAACCACATTCACATCCCATGTGTGCAATTTTAAGCAAAACATTTTTGCTTTCCAATGGCTAATTTGTTTCTTCGCCAGTATATTACAATTTGCATTTTATTTTCCATACCTGAGAATGTGTTTTAAAGTATAGCAGTTTCTCAGCTTCCAGCTGGGACTGGGTATTTTGCAATTGCTTTTTCAGTTGATCTATTTCATCTTGGATTTTGTCCGATTGATAATTCTTCTTTTCTATTAACATAACAATTACATAAATAAAGCTACAACGATTTTTCAAGATTTTTCAATATAACCTGAAACTTAATTGAAGCAGGCCTTGAGACCAGCAATTGAAGTCCAGAAGTTTCAGATGATCAGAATAGATAACACAGTACAAGAACAGAAAGAAATCTGAAAACAACTAATTAGGACTTCCGGTGGCGGCCATGGAGTGAGTAGTCGCTTATTTGGTAGCTCCCGCTCATGGTGGACCTTTGGACCTTTTACCCCGATTTGCGGTGGATTTGATTGACAAAACAGGAGACTGGTAAAGTAGAGGAGAAGGATTCCCCACCAGTGTATGGATTAGTGGACCAGAAGTGGTCTGAAAAGGAGAGAACATTGGTCGAAGACGGGAGCGGAATCTGCGGCACAGGGGAATATGGCGGATGGTCAACGGAGCAACTGGCGGAATTTCCAGGAGAAATTTGCTCAGCAAAGAAAGGAATACTGGATCCGATTAAGATGGAGATTGACCGTGTCGAGCAGAGACCGGATGCATATGTGGCACGTATGTTCGAGAAGCTGCCGGGGGAAGGTGCGTTTGCTCGACCCTTGGAGGTGGACCGGGCACACAGAGCGCTTATGAGGAAGCCGCTGAGGAAGAGGAATGAGCCACCTAGGGCGATGGTGGTGCGAATACACTGGTTCCTGGACAAGGAGCAGATCTTGAGGAGGGCCAGGCAGACAAGGAGCTGCATATGGGAAGGCAACGAGCTGCGTAATTACCAGGACTTGGGTGGCGGAACTGGCCAAAAGAAGGGCGAGTTTAAACAAGGTGAAATCGGCCCTCTTTAAGAAGAGGGTGAAGTTCGGCTTGCTGGTACCCAGCGTGTTTGTGAGTCACTTATGAGGGCCAGGAACTTTATTTCGGAACGCCAGATGAGGCGATGAACTTTGTTAAGGACAGGGGTTTGACTGGTGATGGAGGACATTGAATTTGGGGCGAGTAGTTGTGTACTTGATCTGCAGCTAAATGTATTTTTCCTTCTGGTTTTGTACTAAGTTTGGGGTCGTTGCTCCGTTCTGTTTACGGGTTAACTTTGTTCTTAACAGGGGATGGTGGGTGGAATTTTCTTCTTTGTGTTTGTTGGGGATTGTGATTTGCATATGGTGTTCGAGCAGGAGCGGGGGAGGGGGGGTCAGTGGGGGGCAGGATGCTTGGCGCCATGGACGGGGGCTACCAGGCTGTCTGGGCGGGCTAGCTCACGGAAGCGCAGTGGGGGGCAAGCAAGTGATAAGTTTGTTGAGGGGGTTTGGGTTTGTTATTTTGTTATGGGGGTGGGGGGGTGGGGGAGGGGGAGGAGGAGGAGGGGGGTATTGATCTGCTGACAGGGGAGGGACTGGCGCTTGGAGACAAATTGAGGTCGATGACAGTCGGCGCCCGAGGGTGGGCCTGAGGAGGCGCGGGACGTGGGCAGGTGGCTGGCCTAAGAAAGGTTATAGTTGATCGGGGGGGGGGGGGGGGGGGGGGGGTGGCAACCAGACTGATCACATGGAAAGTGGAGGGCTTGTGTGTTTGCGCATCTTAAGAGTTTGAAGGCGGACGTGACAATGCAAAGCAGTTGATGTGGTGTATATGGATTTCAATAAAGCATTTGATAAGGTTCCCCATAGTAGGCTATTGCAGAAAATAAGGAGGCATGGGACTGAGGGTGATTTAGCGGTCTGGATCAGAATTTGGCTAGCTGTAAGAAGACAGAGGGTAATGGTTGATGGGAAATGTTCAGCCTGGAGTTCCGTTACTAGTGGTGTACCACAAGGATCTGTTTTGGGGCCACTGCTGTTTGTTATTTTTCTCAATGACCTGGAGGAGGGCGTAGAAGGATGGGTGAGTAAATGTACGGATGACACTTAAGTCGGTGGAGTTGTGGACAGTGCAGAAGGATGTTGCAGGTTACAGAGGGACATAGATAAGCTGCAGAGCTGGGCTGAGAAGTGACAAATGGAGTTTAATGCAGAAAAGTGTGAGGTGATTCATTTTGGATGGAGGAACAGGAATACAGAGTGCTGGGCTAATGCTAAGATTCTTGGTAGTGTTGTGAGCAGAGAGATCTCGGTGTCCGTGTACATAGATCCCTGAAAGTTGCCACCCAGGTTGTTAAGAAGGCGTTAGCTTTATTGTTCATGGGATTGAGTTTCAGAGCCATGAGGTCATGTTGCAGCTGTACAAAACTCTGGTGCGGCCGCATTTGGAGTATTGCGTGCAGTTCTGGTCGCCACATTATAGGAAGGATGTGGAGGCATTGGAAAGGGTAGAGGAGATTTACCAGGTTGGTGCCTGGTATGGAGGGAGGATCTTATAAGGAAAGGCTTAGGGCCTTGAGGCTCTTTTCGTTAGAGAGAAGAAGGTTAAGAGGTGACTTAATAGAGGCATACAAGATGATCAGAGGATTAGATAGGGTGGACAGTGAGAGCCGTTTTCCTTGGATGGTGATGTCTAGCACGAGGGGACATAGCTGAACCGGTACCAAGACAGGGAAACAATCCTGCGCTGGGCCAGGCAAAACAGAACCTGCAAATGGGAAAGATACTTCATTAGAGTTTACGAGGACATTGGGGAAGACCTAGCCAGGGGACGGGCCTGAATTCAATAGAGCGAAAACAGCTGTTCACAAGAACGACGTGTGTTTTGGTATGCTGGGCCCAGCAAAACACTGGGTCACATACCAAGAAAGAGAGCACTTCTTCACAGCCCCTGCCGAAGCAAACAAGTTTGTCGAGGAACACGGGCTGGAAAACCAACAGCTAGGGTAGAAAAAGGAGCCACAGGCAGGGGAAACAACACGCGGGGGGGGGGGGGCAACGCCAGGCCCCCCCGCCCCCAAGGCGAGCGCACCCTGAACAAAAAGCCACCACCGAGGGACCGCTTCAGGTGGGAGACCAGGAGGGAACAAGAGTAGCAGAGAAGGGAGAGCAAGCAAGAGGAGTGCAGGGTACGATGAGGGAAGAGCGGGCAGAAAACCACAGAGGCCGGGCAGGGGAGATGCGAGACAGTAACTCCCGAGACGGGGGCATGCAACAAAACAGGGCCGCAGCGTGCCCCAACAGGGGAGAAGGCGCCAGGCAGGGGGGAGGGGGGAAACCATAGGAACAAGAGAAAGAGGGACAAAGGAGGGTTTTACGGGAGAGGGGGGAAAAAGGGGGGGGGGGGAAAGGGAGGGGGGGACACAGGGAGGGAGGGAGGGACCGGGGGAGGGGGGGGACACAGGGAAGGAGGGACAAACAGGACTAGAAAGGGAATAGCAATAGGGCTACAAAGTGCCACAATCAATCTCGGAACAAGGAATCTCTGCAAGCATCCACCCAGTACGGTCTCTGGGCGAAGGGAGGCCCCAGAGTGCAGGGGACTACCCGCGTGGTGGACGCACAGTGGGCGGCCATGTCGCGTGCCCCCTGACAAAGGGAAACCCCGGAGCGCAGGGAGCCAACCGCATGGAGAGAGCAGTGACAGCGGCCATCCTGGACGGCCTCCTAACAAAGGGAAACCTCGGAGGGCCGGGGCGCGTCCACCAGGTAAGTATGGTTAATCCCACAGGAGCGAGGGGACAGAAGCCCCCTACCTGGATAGTCACCTGAAATGTAAGGGGACTCGACGGCCCAGTGCAAAGATCCAGAGTCCTCACCCACGTAAGAAATATGAAGGCCGACATAGTCTTCCTCCAAGAGACACACCTGAGAGAGCAGGACCGGCTGCGGGTAAGAAAGGGCTGGGTGGGACAAACCTACCATTCCAGCTGTGGAACGAGGGCCAGGGGGTTGGCAATACTAATCAGCAAGAGGATGATGTTTAGGGCGACAAAGACGGTTACGGATCCAGGGGGATGGCATGGTCAGCGGGGCCCTGGATGGGGCACTGGTAGTACTAGTTAACGTGTATGTGCCCAACTGGGACGACAGATTGGTGGAGTTGCAGATAGCGAGGCGGGACTGTCAGAGAATACAGCAAAATATAGATAGATTGGAGAGTAGGGCAGAGAAATGGCAGATGGAGTTCAATCCAGGCAAATGCGAGGTGATGCATTTTGGAAGATCTAATTCAAGAGCGGCCTATACGGTCAATGGAAGAGTCCTGGGGAAAATTGATGTACAGAGAGATCTGGGACTTCAGGTCCATTGTATCCTGAAGGTGGCAACGCAGGTCGATAGAGTGGTCAAGAAGGCATACAGCATGCTTGCCTTCATTGGACGGGGTATTGAGTACAAGAATCGGCAGGTCATGTTACAGTTGTATAGGACTTTGGTTAGGCCACATTTGGAATACTGTGTGCAGTTCTGGTCGCCACATTGCCAGAAGGATGTGGATGCTTTAGAGAGGGTGCAGAGGAGGTTCACCAGGATGTTACCTGTATGGAGGGTTCTAGCTATGAAGAAAGGTTGAGTAGATTAGGATTGTTTTCGTTGGAAAGAAGGAGGTTGAGGGGGGACCTGATTGAGGTCTACAAAATTATGAGAGGTATGGACAGGGTGGATAGCAACAAGATTTTTCCCAAGAGTGGGGGTGTCAATTACAAGGGGTCATGATTTCAAGGTGAGAGGGGGAAAGTTTAAGGGAGATGTGCGTGGAAAGTTTTTTACGCAGAGGGTGGTGGGTGCCTGGAACGCTTTGCCAGTGGAGGTGGTAGAGGCATTCAAGATGCATCTAGACAGATATATGAACGGGCGGGGAACAGAGGGAAGTAGATCCTTGGAGAATAGGCGACAGGTTTAGATAAAGGATCTGGAACGGCGCAGGCTGGGAGGGCCGAAGGGCCTGTTCCTGTGCTCTAATTTTCTTTGTTCTTTGTTGTTCTTTGACACAAGCTTCATCAAAAAGACCGTGCAGAAATCCCTGACATAGCAACGCACCGACTAATCATGGGGGGGGGACTTCAACTGTGTACAGGACCAAACGACTGACGGATCAAGTCCCAAAAACAGGGAAAACCTCAAGCATGGCAAGGGAACTCAGTCACTTTATGGAGCAGATGGGAGCGGTGGACCCCTGGAGGTTCGCCCACCCAGGGGAGAAGGAGTTCTCCTTCTTCTCCCCAGTACACAACGTATACACGTGACTTCTTTGTGGTGGGGAAAACGGTGCTTCCAGGGATAGACAAAGTGGAATACTCCGCAATTGTGATATCCGACCACGCTCCACACTACATGGACGTTACGTTGGAGATGGGCAGGGCCCAATGCCCCACATGGAGGTTGGACATTGCCCTACTAGCTGACAAGGCCTTCAACAAAAAGATATCGCAGGCCATAGCAGAGTACATGGAGAACAACCAGAACAGGGAGGTCTCACCCTCCACGATCTGGGAAGCGCTAAAGGCTGTACTAAGAGGGGAAATCAGCGCTTTCAAAACGCGAAGAGATAGGGAGGAAAGGGCGGCTATCCAGCAACTGGTCGACTCCGTACTGGAGGTAGACCGTAAATACTCCGAGGCCCCGACCGTAGAGCTCCTGACGGAGAGGAAAGAGCTACAAAGGAACTTTGATGGAACTCCACCAGGAAAGCAGTGCACCAACTCCGCCAGGCACGTGGGACCCTATACGAACACAGAGACAAAGCCAGCCGCCTGTTGGCACACCAGCTGAGAAAGCAGGCAGCCACCGGAGAAATTGCACAAATCAAGGATACCAGAGGCACGTTAGAAACAGAACCAGAAGAGATCAACAAAACTTTCAAGGCCTTCTACCAAAGGCTGCACACCTCAGAGCCCCCAATTGGGGAGTCCGGGATGAAACGATTCCTTGATGGACTGGACATACCAGTCATGGGGGAGGGCAGAAAACGTGACCTGGAAGCACCACTAGCACTGGGAGAGATGATGGACAGTATTAGCTCCATGCAGGCGGGGAAGGCACCGGGACCAGACAGGTTCCCGGCGGACTTCTACAAAACATTTGCGACAGCACTGGCCCCGCACCTGCGGGAGATGTTCACAGACTCGCTGGCTAGGGGCACACTGCCACCCACGCTAGCACAGGCCTCAATCTTGCTGATACCTAAGAAAGATAAAGACCCAACGGAATGTGGGTCATACAGACCCATCTCACTGCTGAATGC
Organism: Scyliorhinus torazame; assembly: GCF_047496885.1. Taxonomy (NCBI): domain Eukaryota; kingdom Metazoa; phylum Chordata; class Chondrichthyes; order Carcharhiniformes; family Scyliorhinidae; genus Scyliorhinus; species Scyliorhinus torazame. The sequence goes on from NC_092721.1 coordinate 53,771,884, forward strand.
AGATGCCAAAATACTGGCCAAAATCCTAGCCAAAATGCTAGAAGACTGCGTACCAGAGGTGGTCGCAGAGGACCAGACGGGCTTTGTCAAAGGTAGACAGCTTACCTCGAACATCAGGCGCCTGCTGAATGTGATAATGACGCCCTCCGGGGAGAGAATACCAGAGATGATCGTCTCCCTAGGCACAGAAAAGGCCTTCAACATGGTTGAATGGAAATACCTCATAGAGGTACTGGAGCGGTTCGGGCTTGGAACAGGATTCACCTCCTGGGTAAACTCCTATACACGCTACCGTGGCGAGCGGACGGACCAACAATACCAACTCCCGATACTTCCAGCTACACAGGGGCACCAGACAAGGATGCCCACTGTCCCCGCTGCTATTCGCTCTAGCGATCAAGCCACTAGCAATCACGCTCAGAGCAGCAAAAAGCTGGAGGGGTATCCGAAGGGGCGGCAGAGAGCACAGAGTCTCACTCTATGCAGATGACCTGCTCCTCTACATTTCGGACCCACAAAGGAATCATCGCGCTCCTGAAAGAGTTTGGCGCCTTCCCGGGCTACAAACTCAACATGAGCAAAAGCGAGATCTTCCCGGTACACCCACAAGTGGGGGGGGCAGCACTAACGGGACTGCCATTTAAACAAGCCCGACACAAATTCCACTACCTGGGGATCCAAATAGCCCATGACTGGAAAGGGATCCACAAATGGAACCTCACCAGTCTGACGGAGTAAGCAAAAAAGGACCTGCAAAGATGGAACACACTCCCACTCTCCCTCGCGGGGAGAGTCCAGACGATCAAAATGAACGTACTGCCCAGGTACCTCTTCCTACTTAGATCCATTACGATCTACATTCCCAAGGCCTTTTTCAAAGCACTAGACAAACTAATCATGGCATTCATATGGGGGGGGGGAGGAAGAATGCTAGGATCCCAAAGAAGGTCCTACAAAAAACAAAATCCAGGGGGGGGGACTAGCCCTCCCAAACCTACAATTCTGCCACTGGGCGGCGACGGCTGAGCGAATAAGGGGATGGATCAAGGAGCCAGAAGCCGAGTGGGTGCACGCGGAAGAGGCCTCCTGCAAGGGGACCGCCCTCCGAGCCCTCGCCACGGCGGCACTCCCATCCCCACCCAAAAAACACTCTAGCAGCCCGGTGGTGATCACGACCCTCCAGTCCTGGAACCAACTACGGACAAAGCTCCCATCTGCAACAACCATAGGTTCACACCAGCGCTGACTGACGCCACCTTCAAAAAGTGGGGACAGGACAAAGGAACACTGACACTCAGGGACCTATACACGGACAGCAGGATCGCAACACTGGACAAACTGACAGAGAAATTACAGCTAGCCAGGGGGAACGAGCTAAGGTACCTGCAACACAAAAACTACCTACGAAAGGAGACAAGGACATACCCACAACCGCCACGATAGACATTACTGGAAGAGTTACTGGACGCAAGCATACTAGTTAAAGGAAACTGTAGCGACATGTATGACCGACTTGTAGAAAGGGCCGACATCGTACTGGACACAACAAGAAAGAAATGTGAGGAGGACCTGGGGATTGAAATAGGGTGGGGATTCTGGAGCAAAGCACTGCATCGCGTCAACTCCACCTCCACATGCGCAAGGCTCAGCCGGACGCAACTAAAAGTGGTACATGGAGCCAACTAAACAAGAACCCGTATGAGTAGGTTCTTTCAGGAGGTGGAGGATAGATGTGAACGGTTCCAAGGAGGCCCGGCCAACCACGCCCACATGCTCTGGTCTTGCCCTAGACTTGCGGGATACTGAACAGTCTTCTTCGAGGCAATGCCCAAAGTGGTGGGGATGAGGGTGGAGCCATGCCCGAAAGTGGCGGTCTTCGGGGTTTCAGACCAGCCAGATCTATTCCTGGGGAGGACGGTGGACGCCCTTGCCTCCCTGATCGCCCGCCGTAGAATCCTGTTCGGATGGCGGTCAGCAGCATCACCTAAAGCTGCAGACTGGCTGTCCGACCTCTCAGAATCTCTCCAAATGGAGAAAATCAAATTCCGAGGGTTAGACGATGGCTTCCCCAGAACGTGGGAGCCATTCACCCAATTGTTCCGGGACCCGTTTGTGGACAACGAACAAGCAGAAGAATAGCCAGGTAGCCAAGAGTCAGGGGAAAGTAGCCAAGGCATGAGAGGGAGAGATGGACCGGGAGAGCGGGGGGGGGGGGGCGGGGTAGGACAGCTAAACCTAAGAGGAAAGAAAGGCGAACCACAGGAGAGGGGGAGGGGGCAGAAGGGGGGTGGGGGGGAGAGGGGGGAAAAGAGTGAGGAGACAGGGAACAATAGAGGAGAACCAGGGAGGTGGGGGGGGGGGGGAGGCAGGGAAATGATAGTCGGAAGGAGGGCACGGGAAATAATAACAAACTTGGCATCTACAGGAACAGAGAGCAAGGAGAATCTGGCACCCAAATGTATATCTACCTCCCCAGTCACCCCCCCCCCCCCAACACACAAACAGATGCCTACTTCTGTGTTGTAAATAATATTGCCAATTGTACAGAGTTGCTGCTGTTGAGCTGGTGCATAATACCTTACCAGTAACTTTATTTTATTTTTTATTGTTACTTTATTGTTGGTATGTTTGTGTGTGCCCTTCTCTTCTATATATATATATATATATATATATATTACTCTGTGGACATAATGGTAAATATATTTTGTTCAAAATCCCAATAAAAAAACATTTATTAAAAAAATGTTTACATTTGTATTTGTATCTTTTGTTGTTATAAAATCATGAATGCCTTAAAAAAAAATTTATTTCAAAAAAAGAAAACCACTAATTAGTTGTTAGTCTTATTAAGTTTTGTTAGTTAAGTTTTGTGGCCAAAGAATATATCCTTATATCAATAATAACATATTTAAGAGTGTAAGAATAACAGAAATAGAAACAGGATAGTTCATACAGCCATCAGACCCTCCTCTCCATTCAATAAGGTTATGACTGATCTTTGACCTGAGCTCTACTTTGCCTCCTGATTCTCATATCCATTGATTCCCCTAGAATTCAAAACTTCTTCTTAGCCTTAACAATTGAGCATCCAGAGCCCTCTGGGGCAGATAATTCCAAAGTTTCACAACTCTGAGTGAATAAATTCCTCCTTACTTCAATCTTAAATGATCAATGCCTCAACTTGAGATTAGACCTTCAGATCAGGAACAATAACTCTCTCAAGCCCCCTCAGAATCCTATATGTTTGAATGATATCACCTCTCATTCTTCTAAACTCCAGAGAGCATGGTGTTAGAATTATGAACTTAGAGCTTGGATTAGTACTTGGAACTATGATGTTGTTGCCATTACAGAGACCTGGTTGAGGGAAGGGCAGGATTGGCAGCTAAACGTTCCAGAATTTAGATGTTTCAGGAAGGAGGTTGAGGGGAGACCTGATAGAGGTATACAAAATTATGAGGGGCATAGACAGAGTGGATAGTCAGAGGCTTTTCCCCAGGGTAGAGGGGTCAATTACTAGGGGGCATAGGTTTAAGGTGAGAGGGGCAAGGTTTAGAGTAGATGTACGAGGCAAGTTTTTGACGCAGAGGGTAGTGGGTGCCTGGAACTCGCTACCGGAGGAGGTGGTGGAAGCAGGGACGATAGTGACATTTAAGCTGCCCGACTAAACTACAATCTTCTACACTTCCTGGGTCCGTATCCCTCTATTCCCATCCTATTCATGTATTTGTCAAGATGCCCCTTAAATGTCACTATCGTCCCTGCTTCCACCACCTCCTCCGGTAGCGAGTTCCAGGCACCCACTACCCTCTGCGTAAAAAACTTGCCTCGTACATCTACTCTAAACCTTGCCCCTCTCACCTTAAACCTATGCCCACTAGTAATTGACCCCTCTACCCTGGGGAAAAGCCTCTGACTATCCACTCTGTCTATGCCCCTCATTATTTTGTAGACCTCTATCAGATCTCCCCTCAACCTCCTTCGTTCCAGTGAGAACAAACCGAGTTTATTCAACCGCTCCTCATAGCTAATGCCCTCCATACCAGGCAACGTTCTGGTAAATCTCTTCTGCACCCTCTCTAAAGCCTCCACATCCTTCTGGTAGTGTGGCGACCAGAATTGAACACTATACTCCAAGTGTGGCCTAACTAAGGTTCTATACAGCTGCAACATGACTTGCCAATTCTTATACTCAATGCCCCGGCCAATGAAGGCAAGCATGCCATATGCCTTCTTGACTACCTTCTCCACCTGTGTTGCCGCTTTCAATGACCTGTGGACCTGTACTCCTAGATCTCTTTGACTTTCAATACTCTTGAGGGTTCTACCATTCACTGTATATTCCCTACCTGCATTAGACCTTCCAAAATGCATTACCTCACATTTGTCCGGATTAAACTCCATCTGCCATCTCTCCGCCCAAGTCTCCAAACAATCTAAATCCTGCTGTATCCTCTGACAGTCCTCATTGCTATCCGCAATTCCACCAACCTATGTGTCGTCTGCAAACTTACGAATCAGACCAGTTACATTTTCCTCCAAATCATTTATATATACTACAAAGAGCAAAGGTCCCAGCACTGATCCCTGTGGAACACCACTGGTCACAGCCCTCCAATTAGAAAAGCATCCTTCCATTGCTACTCTCTGCCTTCTATGACCTAGCCAGTTCTGTATCCACCTTGCCAGCTCCCCCCTGATCCCGTGTGACTTCAACTTTTGTACTAGTCTACCATGAGGGACCTTGTCAAAGGCCTTACTGAAGTCCATATAGACAACATCCACTGCCCTACCTGCATCCATCATCTTAGTGACCTCCTCGAAAAACTCTATCAAGTTAGTGAGACACGACCTCCCCTTCACAAAACCATGCTGCCTCTCACTAATACGTCCATTTGCTTCCAAATGGGAGTAGATCCTGTCTCGAAGAATTCTCTCCAGTAATTTCCCTACCACTGAAGTAAGGCTCACCGGCCTGTAGTTCCCTGGATTATCCTTGCTAACCTTCTTAAACAGAGGAACAACATTGGCTATTCTCCAGTCCTCTGGGACATCCCCTGAAGACAGTGAGGATCCAAAGATTTCTGTCAAGGCCTCAGCAATTTCCTCTCCAGCCTCCTTCAGTATTCTGGGGTAGATTCCATCAGGCCCTGGGGACTTATCTACCTTAATATTTTTTAAGACACCCAACACCTCGTCTTTTTGGATCTCAATGTGACCCAGGCTATCCAAACACCCTTCTCCAGACTCAACATCTACCAATTTCTTCTCTTTGGTGAATACTGATGCAAAGTATTCATTTAGTACCTCGCCCATTTCCTCTGGCTCCACACATAGATTCCCTTGCCTATCCTTCAGTGGGCCAACCCTTTCCCTGGCTACCCTCTTGCTTTTTATGTACGTGTAAAAAGCCTTGGGATTTTCCTTAACCCTATTTGCCAATGACTTTTCGTGACCCCTTCTAGCCCTCCTGACTCCTTGCTTAAGTTCCTTCCTACTTTCCTTATATTCCATGCAGGCTTCGTCTGTTCCCAGCCTTTTAGCCCTGACAAATGCCTCCTTTTTCTTTTTGACGAGGCCTACAATATCTCTCGTTATCCAAGGTTCCCGAAAATTGCCGTATTTATCCTTCTTCCTCACAGGAACATTCCGGTCCTGAATTCCTTTCAACTGACACTTGAAAGCCTCCCATATGTCAGATGTTAATTTGCCCTCAAACCCCGCCCCCAATCTATGTTCTTCAGTTCCAGCCTAATATTGTTATAATTAGCCTTCCCCCAATTTAGCACATTCATCCTAGGACCACTCTTATCCTTGTCCACCAGTACTTTAAAACTTACTGAATTGTGGTCACTGTTACCGAAATGCTCCCCTTCTGAAACATCTACCACCTGGCCGGGCTCATTCCCCAATACCAGGTCCAGTACCGCCCCTTCCCTAGTTGGACTGTCTACATATTGTTTTAAGAAGCCCTCCTGGATGCTCCTTACAAACTCCGCCCCGTCTAAGCCCCTGGCACTAAGTGAGTCCCAGTCAATATTGGGGAAGTTGAAGTCTCCCATCACCACAACCCTGTTGTTTTTACTCTTTTCCAAAATCTGTCTACCTATCTTCTCCTCTATCTCCCGCTGGCTGTTGGGAGGCCTGTAGTAAACCCCCAACATTGTGACTGCACCCTTCTTATTCCTGATCTCTACCCATATAGCCTCACTGCCCTCTGAGGTGTCCTCTCGCAGTACAGCTGTGATATTCTCCCTAACCAGTAGCGCAACTCCGCCACCCCTTTTACATCCCCCTCTATCCCGCCTGAAACATCTAAATCCTGGAACGTTTAGCTGCCAATCCTGACCTTCCCTCAACCAGGTCTCTGTAATGGCAACAACATCATAGTTCCAAGTACTAATCCAAGCTCTAAGCACATCTGCCTTACCCGTAATACTTCTTGCATTAAAACATATGCACTTCAGGCCACCAGACCCGCTGTGGGAGTGGTTGGCCGGGCCTCCTTGGCACCGTTCACATCTATCCTCCACCTCCGGGAAGAACCTACTCATACGGGTTCTTGTTTGCGGGGGGGGGGGGGGGGGGGGGGGGGGGGGGAGACCAGGAGGTAAATATACATTTGGGTGCCGGAGAGACAATTACAGTGGGCAATACTCAAATGGGTTTGGTGTTGTTGTCGCTTGCTTCTCCCGGACGGATCTCGTTACCATCTCGCGCTCACCGCCGCTTCTGCCATTCCTCCCGTCTTTCGTCTTCATTCTCCTCATTCCCTACTCCTGGAAATGCCATGTTCATTATTATATGCCATGCCTTCCTTCCGGCTCTCATTTCCCTGCCTCCCCCCCACATTCCTGGTTCTCCTCTCTTGTTCCCTGTCTCTTCCCTCTCCCCTCCTCTTCCCTCCCTCCTGTGGTTCGCCTTTCTTTCCTCGTAGGTTTAGCTGTTCCCCCCCCCTCTCCCCGGTCTATCTCTCCCTTTCATGCTTTGGCTACTTTCCCCTGATTCTTGGCTACCTGGCTATTCTTCCTCTTGTTCGTTGGCCACAAACAGGCCACGGAACAATTGCGTGAATGGCTCCCACGTTCTGTGGAAGCCGTCGTCTGACCCTTGGATGGCAATTTTGATTTTCTCCATTTGGAGAGATTCCGAGAGGTCGGACAGCCAGTCTGCAGCTTTGGGTGGTGCTGCTGACCGCCAGCCGAACACGATTCTACGGCGGGCGATCAGGGAAGCAAAGGCAAGGGCGTCCACCCTCCTCCCCAGGAATAGATCTGGCTGGTCCGACACCCCGAAGACCGCCACTTTCGGGCATGGCCCCACCCTCATCCCCACCACTTTGGACATTGCCTCGAAGAAGGCTGTCCAGTACCCTGCAAGTCTGGGGCAAGTCCAGAACATGTGGGCGTGGTTGGCCGGGCCTCCTTGGCACCGTTCACATCTATCCTCCACCTCCGGGAAGAGCCTACTCATACGGGTTCTTGTTAAGTGGGTTCTATGTACCACTTTTAGCTGCGTCAGGCTGAGCCTTGCGCACGTGGAGGTGGAGTTGACCCTATGCAGTGCTTCGCTCCAGAGTCCCAACCCTATTTCAATCCCCAGGCCTTCCTCCCATTTCTTTCTTGTTGCTTCCGGTACGGTGTCGGCCCTTTCTATCAGTCGGTCATACATGTCACTACAGTTTCCTTTGTCTAGTATGCTTGCGTCCAGTAGTTCCTGTCGTGGCGGTTGTGGGTATGTCCTTGTCTCCTTTCGTTGGAAGCTTTTGAGTTGTAGATACCTTAGCTCGTTCCCCCTGGCTAGCTGGAATTTCTCTGCCAGTTTGTCCAGTGTTGCGAACCTGCCGTCCGTGTATAGGTAGGTCTCTGACTGCCAGTGTCCCTCCATCCTGCCCCCACCTTTTGAAGGTGGCGCAGTCAGTGCTGGTGTGAACCTATGCTTGTTGCAGATGGAAGCTTTGTCCGACATTTTGGTCAGGCCAAATTGCTGCCGTAGTTGGTTCCAGCATTGGAGGGTGGCTATCATCACCAGGCTGCTGGAATGTTTTTTGGGTTGCGATGGGAGTGCTGCCATGGCGAGGGCCCGGAGGGAGGTCCCCATGCAGGAGGCCTCTTCCGCGCGCACCCACTCGGCTTCTGGCTCCTTGATCCATCCCCTTATTTGCTCGGCTGTCGCCGCCCAGTGGTAGAATTGTAGGTTTGGGAGGGCTAGCCCTCCCCTGGATTTTGTTTTTTGTAGGACCTTCTTTGGGGTCCTAGCATTCCCCCCCTCCCCAACCCCCTTCTCCCATACCAACGTCATGATTAGTAAGTCCAGCGCTTTGAAAAAGGCCTTGGGGATGTAGATCGGAATGAATCTAAGTAGGAAGAGGTACCTGGGCAGTACGTTCATTTTGATCATCCGGAGTCTCCCCGCGAGGGAGAGTGGGAGTGTGTTTCATTTTTGCAGGTCCTTTTTTACTTACTCCATCAGACTGGTGAGGTTCCATTTGTGGATCCCTTTCCAGTCATGGGCTATTTGGATCCCCAGGTAGCGGAATTTGTGTCGGGCTGGTTTAAATGGCAGTCCCGTTAGTGCTGCCCCACCCACTTGTGCGTGTACCGGGAAGATTTTGCTTTTGCTCATGTTGAGTTTGTAGCCCGAGAAGGTGCCAAACTCTTTCAGGAACGCGATGATTCCATCCATGCTGCTCTGTAGATCCGAAATGTAGAGGAGCAGGTCATCTGCAGAGTGTGAGACTCTGTGCTCTCTGCCTCCCCTTCGGATCCCCCTTCAACCTTTTGCTGCTCTGAGCGCGATTGCTAGTGGTTCGATCGCTAGAGCGAACAGCAGCAGGGACAGTGGGCATCCTTGTCTGGTGCCCCTGTGCAGCTGGAAGTATCGGGAGTTGGTATTGTTGGTCCGTACGCTTACCATGGGAGCGTTGTATAGGAGCTTTACCCAGGAGGTGAACCCTGTTCCGAGCCCGAACCACTCCAGTACCTCTGTGAGGTATTTCCATTCAACCCTGTCGAAGGCCTTGTCTGCGTCTCGGGAGACGGTCACCTCTGGTATTCTCTTCCCGGAAGGGGTCATTATCACGTTCAGCAGGCGCCTGATGTTCGAGGTAAGCTGTCTACCTTTGACAAAGCCCGTCTGGTCCTCTGCGACCACCTCAGGTACACAGTCGTCTAGACTTTTGGCTAGGATTTTGGCATCTGCATTCAGCAGTGAGATGGGTCTGTATGATCCCACATACCGTTGAGTCTTTGTCGTTCTTAGGTATCAGCGAGATTGAGGCCTGTGCTAGCGTGGGTGGCAGTGTGCCCCCCAGCTTGCGAGTCTGTGAACATCTCCCGCAGGTGCGGGGCCAGTGCTGTCGCAAATTATTTGTAGAAGTCCGCCGGGAACCCGTCCGGTCACGGCGCCTTCCCCGCATGGAGCTTTTGCTGTCCATGATCTCTCACAGTGCTAGTGGTGCTTCCAAGCCCTGTTTTCTGCCCACACCCACGACTGGAATGTCCAGTCCATCATGGAACCGTTACATCCTGGACTCCCCCATTGGGGGCTCTCAGGTGTACAGCCCTTGGTAGAAGGCCTTGAAGGTTTTGTTGATCTTTTCTGGTTCTGTTTCTAACGTGCCTCTGGTATCCCTGATTTGTGCAATTTCTTTGGTGGCTGCCTGCTTTCTCAGCTGGCTTTATCTCCGTGTTCGTATAGGGTCCCACGTGCCTGGCGGAGTTGGTGCACTGCTTTCCTGGTGGAGAGGTCAAAGTTCCTTTGTAGCTCTTTCCTCTCCGCCAGGAGCTCTACGGTCGGGGCCTCGGAGTATTAACGGTCTACCTCCAGTATGGAGTCCACCAGCTGCTGCTTAGCCGCCCTTTCCTCCCTATCTCTTCGCGCTTTTAAAGCGATGATTTCCCCTCTTAGCGCCTTTAGCGCTTCCCAGATCGTGGAGGGAGAGACCTCCCGTTCTGGTTGTTCTCTGTGTACTCTGCTATGGCCCGTGATATCCTTTCATTGAAGGCCTTGTCAGCTAGTAGGGCAACGTCCAACCGCCATGTGGGGCGTTGGGCCCTGCCCGTCTCCAGCCTCACATCCATGTCGTGTGGAGCAAGGTCTGATATCACAATTGCGAAGTATTCCACTTTGTCTATCCCCAGAAGCACCGTTGTCCCCATCACAAAGAAGTCAATTCTGATGTATACGTTGTGTACTGGGGAGAAGGAGAATTCATTCTCCCCCGGGTGGGTGAACCTCCAGGGGTCCACCGCTCCCATCTGCTCCATAAAGTGACTGAGTTCCCTTGCCATGCTTGAGGTTTTCCCCTTTTTGGGGTTTGATCTGTCTGTCTTTGGATCCTGTACACAGTTGAAGTCCCCCCCAATGATTAGTTGATGCGTCACTATGTCGGGGATTTCTGCCATGGTCTTCTTGATGAAGCTCGTGTCGTCCCAGTTGGGTGCGTACACGTTAACTAGTACTACCGGTGCCGTACCATGACGTACCGTCCCCCTGGGTCCGTAACCGTCTTTGTCGCCCTAAACATCATCCTCTTGCCGATCAATATTGCCACCCCCCCTGGCACTTGTCCCATAGCAGGAGTGGTAGGTTTGTCCCACCCAGCCCTTTCTTACCCGCAGTCGGTCCTGCTCTCTCAGGACCGACTGAGAGTCTCTTGGAGGAAGACTATGTCGGCCCTCATATTTCGTAGGTGGGTGAGGACTCTGGATCTCTTCACTGGGCCATTGAGTCCCCTTACGTTCCAGGTGACTATCCTGGTGGGGGGCTTTGCCCCCTCGCTCCTGTGGGATTAACCATAATTACCTTGTGGATGCGCCCCTGCCCTCCAGGGTTTCCCTTTGCCAGGATGGCCGCTGTCATTGCTTTCTCCATGCAGTCGGGTCCCTGCGCTCCGGCGTTTCCCTTTGTCCCGGGGGCACCCGACATGGCCGCCCACTGTGCGTCCGCCATGCGGGTAGTCCCCTGCACTCTGGGGTCTCCCTTCGCCCAGAGACCGTACTGGGTGGGTGCTTGCAGCGATTCCTTGTTTTGAGCCCTTGGTTGTGGCACTTTGTAGCCCTATTCTTTTTCTAGCCTTGTTTGTCCCTCCTTCCCTGTGTTGTCCCTCCCCGGTCTCTCCCTCCCTGTGTTCCCCCCCCCCCCTTCCCAGTCTCTCCCTTTTCCCCCCTCTCCCTTATACCCCTCATTTGTCCCTCTTTCCCCGGATCCTATCCCCGTTTGCTCTCCCGTCTATGTTAAGTGGTCCCCCCCCAACCCCAGCCTGGCGCCTTCCCCCCCTGTTGGGGGCGCGCTGCGGCCATGCTTTGTTGCATGCCCCCGGCGCTAGCTTTCCCGCTAGTACGGTGGCCCCACTCTCAGGAGTTACTGTCGCGCTTCTCCCCTGCCCGGCCTCTGCGATTTTCTGCCCGCTCCTCCCCTATCCTACCCTGCACTCCTCTTGCTTGCTCTCCCTTCTCCGCTACTCTCGTTCCCTCGTGCTGGGGCCTGGCCTCCCACCTGAAGCGGTTCCTCGGCAGTGGTTTGCTCTTTGTTAAGGATGCGCTCACCGTGACGGGGTGGGGCCGGGGGGGCCTGGCATTGCCTCCCTCCCCCCCGTTGGCGCGTTGTTGCCCCTTGCCAGGGCCCCCTCATTTCTACCCTCGCTGGTGGTTTTCCAGCCCGTGATGCTCGACAAACTAGTTTGCTTCGGCAGGGGCTGTAAAGATGTATTCGCTTTCTTGGTATGTGACCCAGAGTTTCGCTGGGTACAGCATACCAAAACGCATGTTGCTCTTGTGAAGAGCTGCTTTCGCTCTATTAAACTTGGCCCGTATCCTGGCTAGGTCTGCCCCAATGTCCTCGTAAATTCTAATGGCATGTCCTTCCCATTTGCAGGTTCTGTTTTTCCTGGCCCAGCGGAGGATTGTTTCCCTATCTTGGTACCGGTGCAGTTTAGCGATAACTGCTCTCGGGTGGTCCCCTGCTTTGGGCTTCGGGCGCAGTGACCGGTGTGCTCTGTCCATTTCTGGTGGGTTGGAAAGGCTTTCCTCCCCACTAAGTTGCTCAGCATCTCGGCCACGTATGTCGTGGGGTTTCTACCCTCGATCCCCTCTGGTAGGCCCACTATCCTGACATTTTGCCTCCTTGAGCGGTTTTCCTGGTCGTCCACTCTGCCCTTCAGGCTCCCCTGTGTTGTGCCCAGTCTCACCAGCTCCTTCTCCAGGGCCGTGATTCGGTCGCTCATGTCAGTCGCTGCTTTCTCCAGCTCCTTAACGGTCGCCTCTTGGGCTTCCAGTGTCATCCCTTGGGTGTCTAATTTCTCCTCTGCTCTGCCCAGGGCCTGCTGCCGGTAGAGGGGGGGGGGGGGGGGGGTCGGTCGGTCCCTGCTTCGGGCCCCGCTGCTTGGTCCGGGCCGCCGCTCGTCGCACCCTGCGCTCTCCTGCTTGGGGGGGGGGGGGGGGGGGGGGGGGGTCGTCGGTCGCTCCTCTGTTCCTTCCTCACTGCAGGTTCGGCCCCCGCTTCGGTCTGGGCTACCGCATCGGTCCGGGCCACCGCTTGTCCTGCTCTGCTGCCATGCGTTTGGGGGGGGGGGGGGGGGGGGGGGGGGGGGGGCGGTGCTCCCGAGGGCCCAGTTCCCCTGCTCCCGATTTCACACAGGACTTTAATGTATTTTTACCCGGAGACCCCTAAAAAAGCCCCGACTTCGTGGACCAGCGGGAAACTTTCTGCTGCGACCGCTCCGCTCACAAACGCCACCGGAAGTCAGGTTTCCCCATCACTTGACATGTGTGACATGATTGACAAAATTTGACTACATCTTTATATAGTCCAGGCCAATTAAAACGTTTCTGGATTTTAGCTTGAGTTTTCCTTATCCCCAAATGACCTCCCACTGGTACCTCTGTGCAACTCGCAACACCTCCTTTCTATACCCTACCGGCAATACTACTTGATGAACTTCTGCCCACTTTTCATCCGCCTGCATATGTACAGGTCTCAAGACATCACTTTTACGGTAATAACACTCTGGTATACACTCAGATTCCCCTTCTGTATATGCTTTCTGATACATCCGTTTTATTTCTACATCTTTCTGTTGTAACTCCGACAATTTTCCTGAACTAAAAATATCCACCTCATCCTCCACCTGTTCTTGTTCTTTTTCAACGATCTGATCAAAAATCATTTCTGATAATTGCACTTCAACTTCACCTTCACCGTTGATTTCTCCTCTTGTCTTAACCTGTGACTTTGCGACCTTGTTACTACACAATCCGGAAAAATCCCAGGATATTCGTCCTTCAACACTTCAGTTGTCTGATTTTCCACTGGCTTATCAACCACAGTAGGCATCATTCCCACCTGCGATCCAGCTATATCATTACCCAAGATAAACTGTATTCCTGTACAAGATAGTTTCTCTATTACTCCTGCTACCACTTCACCACTCTTCACTGGACTTTCCAACCTTACCTTATATAATGGAACGCTACTCCTCTCACCCTGAATTCCACATATTAACAACTTTTCTGGCAACATTCTTCCCAAACTACATAATTCCTCATCTCTTACCATTAAAGATTAACTAGCTCCCGTATCTCTTAAAATTGTGACTTCTTTACCTGCTCCTCCTGACACACATGAGTAAACTTTACCCACACAAGTAAATTCTTTAAAGAGATAAGGCACCTTCTTATCAATCACCTCTTGATCAGGCTGTACAATCATTTGCACCTCCTTCGCTTCCCTTGGGCTTTCCTTTACCATTTTAACAACCCCACTGTCTTATCCTGTTTTACCACATCAGCCTTCCCAGTGCTTTTCTTCAACCTTTACATGGCCTCGTTTATTACAGTGAAAACATTTGAAACTTTTCATTTCTCTTCCACCCTCCTGGATTTCTTTTTTAATCTGAGGTACACTCTCCTTATTATCTCACATCAGATCACCTTTACCTTTACCACTTGAGTATTTCTCACATCACCAGTTTCTATCCCTCACAGGCTGAAACTGATGTCGGAAACCAAACTTTGATTTATGAACTAATTCATAATCATCTGCCATTTCTGCTGCTAATCTCGCAGTTTTAACCCTCTGCTCTTCCACATGAGTTCTCACTACATCAGGAATTGAATTTTTAAACTCCTCCAAAAGTATAATTTCTCTGAGAGCTTCATACGTTTGGTCTATTTTCAAAGCCCTTATCCACCTATCAAAATTACTCTGTTTCAAACTCCATGTATGTTTGACCAAATTCTTTCCTTAAATTTCTAAGCCTTTGTCTGCAAGCTTCAGGCACTGGTTCATATACACCTAAGATGGATTTTTCACCTCTTCATACTTTTCAGATACCTCCTCCGGTAGTGATTCAAACACTTCACGAGCTCTACCTACCAGCTTTGTTTGAATCAGTAATACCCACATATCCTGCGGCCATTTCATTTGTTTGGCTACCTTCTCAAATGAAATGAAGGCGGCTTCTACCTCCTTCTCGTCAAACCTTGGCAATGCTTGGACATATTTAAATAGATCCCCACCACGTCTTCGACTATGACGCTCTGCCTCACTATCCTCATCAATCTCATCCAACTGTACGTTTCCCTTTACGTCTGCCAATTTTAACTGACTGTCATGTTTCATGGCCATTTTCCGAAGTTCAAACTCTCTCTCTTTATCTTTTACCCTGATCTGTATCTCCCTTTCTATTTCTTTTTGTTCTGCTAGGGCTATTCTTTCTTTTTCTTTTTGTTCTGCCAGGGCTATTCTTTCTTTTTCTCTCATTGCATATTCAAGCTGCTTTAATTCTTTTTCATGTTCAAGTTGCTTTAATTCTTTTTCATGTTCAAGTTGCTTAATCTGTAACTGGAGCTTTGCCATTTCTAATGAGTCAGAATGTATCTCAGGCAAATGTAAATGTTCAGCTCCTGCGGTAAGTACCTCATCTTTTCGCATTTTGCCAGGCAATGTTAACTGCAATATTTTTGCCAAATCTAACAGTCTGTTTTTAGTCTCTGCCCGTAAGGTACTGCGTGAACCTCTGAGCCTCTGAAAGAGCCATTGTCCACAACACAATACCACACTTGAAAAGCAACCACACTATATGCTCACCCCTCACTGTCTTTAAGTTCACTAAACCAATCCAATAGACAGGCTTTTATCCCCCTCGAGCCCCCAATTGTTATGGGTCAGAGTTTAGAGAACCCCAAAGTGTCGCATGGAGTTCAACTGATCCAAAACTTTTAATAGATTGTGGTGTGGGGAGCACACGGCGCACTCTACAGGTGTGATACAGCATAACTGGACAAGTGTTTTTTAAAACAAAACAATGTTTATTCTATCAACTCAAGTTAACCTTTTTAAAACAGCCATTGAATATCTTATTTTTAAATTTGTTTTTATTCAAGATTTTTCAATAATTTTTACAAACCACTACAAAAAGAAAAACAAAGAAAAGAAAACACAGCAATAAAACAGAAAACAACTTAACCATTTAACAATTTAACAAAACAAGGTGGAGTATCTGCCCTTTACAAACAAAATCCATCCACCGCCCAAACCACCCCCCCACCTCCCCCTGCCTCCCCCCCCCCCCCCCCTCCCCCACCGGTTTGCTGCTGCTGCTGACCTCCACCTAACGTTCCACGGGAAAGTCAAGGAACGGTTGCCACCGCCTGGAGAACCCCTACAAGGACCCTCTCAAGGCAAACTTTATCCTCTCCAACCTGAGAAATCCTGCCATGTCACTGACCCAAGCCTCTACGCTTGGGGGTTCCGTGTCCCTCCACATTAACAAGAGCCGTCTCCGGGCTACCAAGGAGGCAAAGGCCAGGCCTCCGGCCTCTTTCGACTTCTGCACTCCCGGATTGTCTGATACCCAAAATAACGCTATCCCCAGCTCGGTTTTACCCGAATATCCAAGACCTTAGACATAGCCTTTGCGAAGCCTTTCCAAAATCCTGTAAGTGCCGGGCATGCCCAGAGCATATGGACATGGTTTGCTGGGCTCCCTGAGCACCTCGCACACCTGTCCTCCACCCCAAAGAACTTACTCATTCGCGCCACTGTCATTTGCGCCCAGTGCACCACCTTAAACTGAATCAGGCTAAGCCTGGCGCAAGATGAGGAGGAATTGACCCTGCACAGGGCATCAGCCCACAGGCTCTCATCCAGCTCCTCCTCCCACTTTCCCTTCAGCTCCTCCACCGAGGCCTCCTCCGCCTCCTGCAGCTCCTGATATATTTTCGATATCTTGCCATCCCCTACCCACACGCCCGAGACCACCCAATCCTGTATCCTCCGGGCCGGCAGCAGCGGGAATTCCCCACCTTCTTTTTCACGAACGCCTGAACCTGCATGTACCTAAAGGTATTCCCCGGGGTAGCCCAAATTTCTCCTCCAGCGCCCTCAGAGTAGCAAAAGTCCCATCAATGAATAAGTCCCCCATCCTTTTGATACCCGCCCTGTGCCAAACTGGAAACCCCCGTCTATTCTACCCGGAACAAACCTGTGATTATTCTGTATCAGGCACAGACTGAAGCCCTTGCCTCCCCCCATGGCCGTCTCCACTGCCCCCAGATCCTCAATGTCGCTACCACCACCGGGCTCATGGTATACCGCATCGGCGGAAGCAGCAATGATGACGTTATCAGTGCCCCCAAGCTAGTACCTGTACAAGACGCTGCCTCCACGCCGCCCCCTCTCCCTCCATTACCTATTTCCGAATCATGGATATATTCGCTGCCCAGTAATAGCTGCAGAAGTTCGGCAATGCTTCGAGGACCTTGGCGATGGCTGGGAGAAAGTACGCCCAAATCAAGAAGGAAGGACTGGCGGTGATATTTGCAGTAAAAAAATTTGACCAGTATCTGTACGGGCGGAAATTCACCATAGTGACGGATCCAGCAGAGGGCAGTAGAGCAGAGCTGCTGATTGGCTGTTGCAAGGGAAATTTGCACACCTCCGTTGTGGTCACCCTAACATGGTGTACCTGAGCTAGAGACTCTAGCTGTTCGAGGGAAGACAAGCATCCAGCAGAGGGCAGCAGAGCAGAGCTGCTGATTGGCTGTTGCAAGGGAAATTTGCATACCTCCGTTGTGGTCACCCTAACCTGAAGGTGTACCTGAGCTAGAGACCCCGGCTGTTCGAGTGAAGACAAGCATCCAGCAGAGGGCAGTAGTAGCTGCTGATTGGCTGTTGCAAGGGAAATTTGCATACCTCCGTTGTGGTCACCCTAACTTGAAGGTGGTTTGTGGAGGAGCTGTTGTCAAGCGACACTTAAACCCGAAACACTGTAAAGATCACGAGGAAGGTTCGAGGTCAGGTAGAAGTAGAAATAAGTTGAACCGTGATGCCACAGCCTGCAGGTAAGGGATTGGCTGGTGACTGGTAAGTAGTTTTTCTTTTATTTTCCCTCAGGTGTTATCGTGCAGGGCGCAGAGGTTGCTGAGTGAGTGCTTGCTGAGAAGGGGAATGAATAACAGGTAAGCTCTTTCTTTCTTTTTCTTTTTTTATCTAGAAGGGATGGCAGGGAAGGTAGTGCAATGTTCCTCCTGCAGAATGTTTGAGGTGAGGGACGCCGACAGTGTCCCTGCTGATTTCATCTGTGGGAAGTGCACCCATCTCCAGCTCCTCAGAAACCGCGTTAGGGAACTGCAGCTGGAGCTGGATGAACTTCGGATCATTCGGGAGGCAGAGGTGGTCATAGATAGAAGCTTCAGGGATCATAGATCATAGAATTTACAGTGCAGCAGGAGGCCATTCGGCCAATCGAGTCTGCACCGGCTCTTGGAAAGAGCACCCTACCCAAGGTCAACATCCCCACCCTATCCCCATAACCCAGTAACCCCATCCAACACTAAGGGCAATTTTGGACACTAAGGGCAATTTATCTTGGCCAATCCACCTAACCTGCACATCTTTGGACTGTGGGAGGAAACGGGAGCACCAGGAGGAAACCCACGCACACACAGCGAGGATGTGCAGACTCCGCACAGACAGTGACCCAAGCCGGAATCGAACCTGGGACCCTGGAGCTGTGAAGCAATTGTGCTATCCACAATGCTACCGTGCTGCCCTTCGGATGTAGTTACTCCGAAGAATAAAGATAGATGGGTGACGGTGAGAGGGGCTGGGAGGAAGCAGTCAGTACAGGGATCCCCTGTGGTCGTTCCCCTTAGTAACAAGTATACCGCTTTGGATACTGTTGGGGGGGGGGGGGGAGACTTACCAGGGGTAGGCCATGGGGTACAGGTCTCTGGCACTGAGTCTGTCCCTGTTGCTCAGAAGGGAAGAAGGGAAGGGGGGAGAGGAGTAGAGCATTAGTCATTGGAAACTCCATAGTTAGGGGGATAGATAGGAGATTCTGTGGGAACGAGAGCGACTCGCGGTTGGTGTGTTGCCTCCCAAGTGCCAGGGTGCGTGATGTCTCGGATCGTGTTTTCGGGATCCTTAAGGGGGAGGGGGAGCAGCCCCAAGTCGTGGTCCACATAGGCACTAACGACATAGGTAGGAAAAGGGATAGGGATGTAAGGCAGGAATTCAGGGAGCTAGGGTGGAAACTTAGATCTAGGACAAACAGAGTTATTATCTCTGGGTTGTTACCCGTGCCACGTGATAGCGAGACGAGGAATAGGGAAAGAGAGGAGTTGAACGCGTGGCTACAGGGATGGTGCAGGAGGGAGGGTTTCAGATTTCTGGATAATTGGGGCTCATTCTGGGGTCGGTGGGACTTCTACAAACGGGATGGTCTACACCTGGACCAGAGGGGTACCAATATCCTGGGGGAAATTTGCTAATGCTCTTCGGGAGGGTTTAAACTAGTTCAGCAGGGGCTTGGGAACCTGAATTGTAGCTCCAGTATACAGGAGGTTGAGAGTAGTGAGGTCATGAGTAAGGTTTTAAAGTTGCAGGAGTGTACCGGCAGGCAGGAAGGTGGTTTAAAGTGTGTCTTCTTCAATGCCAGGAGCATCCAGAATAAGGTGGGTGAACCCAGGCGTTGGTACCTGGGACTTCGATGTGGTGGCCATTTCGGAGACATGGATAGAGCAGGGACAGGAATGGTTGTTGCAGGTGCCGGGGTTTAGATATTTCAGTATACTCAGGGAAGATGGTAAAAGAGGGGGAGGGGTGGCATTGTTAGTCAAGGACAGTATTACGGTGGCAGAAAGGACGTTTGATGGGGACTCATCGATTGAGGTAGTATGGGCTGAGGTTCGAAACAGGAAAGGAGAGGTCACCCTGTTAGGGGTTTTCTATAGGCCTCCGAAAAGTTCCAGAGATGTAGAGGAACGGATTGCAAAGATGATTCTGGATAGGAGCGAAAGCAACAGGGTAGTTGTTATGGGGGACTTTAACTTTCCAAATATTGACTGAAAACGTAGTTTGAGAACTTTAGATGGGTCCGTTTTTGTCCAATGTGTGCAGGAGGGTTTCCTGACACAGTATGTAGATAGGCCAACGAGAGGCGAGGCCGTATTGGATTTGGTACTGGGTAATGAACCAGGACAGGTGTTAGATTTGGAGGTAGGTGATAGTGACCACTTTGGTGATAGTGACCACAATTCGATTACGTTTACTTTAGTGATGGAAAGGGATAGGTATATAAGACCATAAGACATAGGAGCGGAAGTAAGGCCATTCGGCCCATTGAGTCCACTCCACCATTCAATCATGGCTGATTTCAACTCCATTTACCCGCTCTCTCTCCATAGCCCTTAATTCCTCGAGAAATCAAGAATTTATCAACTTCTGTCTTAAAGACACTTAACTTCCCAGCCTTCACCGCCCTCTGTGGCAATGAATTCCACAGACCCACCACTCTCTGGCTGAAGAAATTTCTCCTCATCTCTGTTCTAAAGTGACTCCCTTTTATTCTAAGGCTGTGCCCCCGGGTCCTAGTCTCCCCAGCTAATGGAAACAACTTCCCTATGTCCACCCTATCTAAGCCATTCATTATCTTATACCGCAGGGCAAGAGTTATATCTGGGGGAAAGGCAATTATGATGCGATGAGGCAAGACTTAGGATGCATCGGATGGAGAGGAAATCTGCAGGGGATGGGCACAGTGGAAATGTGGAGCTTGTTCAAGGAATAGCTACTGCGTGTCCTTGATAAGTATGTACCTGTCAGGCAGGGAGGAAGTGGTCGAGCAAGGGAACCGTGGTTTACTAAGGCAGTCGAAACATTTGTCAAGAGGAAGAAGGAGGCTTATGTAAAGATGAGACATGAAGGTTCAGGAAGGGCGCTCGAGAGTTACAAGTTAGCTAGGAAGGACCTAAAGAGAGAGCTAAGAAGAGCCAGGAGGGGACATGAGAAGTCTTTGGCAGGTAGGATCAAGGACAACCCTAAAGCTTTCTATAGATATGTCAGGAATAAAAGAATGACTAGGGTAAGAGTAGGGCCAGTCAAGGAGAGTAGTGGGAAGTTGAGCTTGGAGTCCGAGGAGATAGGAGAGGTGCTAAATGAATATTTTTCGTCAGTATTCACACAGGAAAAAGACAATGTTGCCGAGGAGAATACTGAGATTCAGGCTACTAGACTAGAAGGGCTTGAGGTTCATAAGGAGGAGGTGTTAACAATTCTGGAAAGGGTGAAAATAGATAAGTCCCCTGGGCCGGATGGGATTTATCCTAGGATTCTCTGGGAAGCTAGGGAGGAGATTGCTGAACCTTTGGCTTTGATCTTTAAGTCACCTTTGTCAACAGGAATAGTGCCAGAAGACTGGAGGATAGCAAATGTTGTCCCCTTGTTCAAGAAGGGGAGTCGAGACAACCCCGGTAACTATAAGACCAGTGAGCCTTACTTCTGTTGTGGGCAAAATCTTGGAAAGGTTTAGAAGAGATAGGGTATATAATCATCTGGAAAGGAATAATTTGATTAGACATAGTCAACACGGTTTTGTGAAGGGTAGGTCGTGCCTCACAAACCTTATTGAGTTCTTTGAGAAGGTGACCAAACAGGTGGATGAGGGTAAAGCAGTTGATGTGGTGTATATGGATTTCAGTAAAGCGTTTGATAAGGTTCCCCACGGTAGGCTCCTGCAGAAATTACGGAAGCATGGGATTCAGGGTGATTTAGCAGTTTGGATCAGAAATTGGCTAGCTGGAAGAAAACAAAGGGTGGTGGTTGATGGGAAGTGTTCAGACTGGAGTCCAGTTACTAGTGGTGTACCACAAGGATCTGTTTTGGGGCCACTACTGTTCGTCATTTTTATAAATGACCTGGAGGAGGGCGTAGAAGGATGGGTGAGTATATTTGCAGATGACACTAAAGTCGGTGGAGTTGTGGACAGTGCGGAAGGATGTTACAAGTTACAGAGGGACATAGATAAGCTGCAGTGCTGGGTTGGGAGGTGGCAAATGGAGTTTAATGCAGAAAAGTGTGAGGTGATTCATTTTGGAAGGAATAACAGGAAGACAGGGTACTGGGCTAATGGTAAGATTCTTGGCAGTGTGGATGAGCAGAGAGATCTCGGTGTCCATGTACATAGATCCCTGAAAGTTGCCACCTAGGTTGAGAGGGTTGTTAAGAAGACGTATGGTGTGTTAGCTTTTATTGGTAGAGGGATTGAGTTTTGGAGCCATGAGGTCATGTTGCAGCTGTACAAAACTCTGGTGCGGCCGCATTTGGAGTATTGCGTGCAATTCTGGTCGCCGCATTATAGGAAGGATGTGGAAGCATTGGAAAGGGTGCAGAGGAGATTTACCAGAATGTTGCCTGGTATGGAGGGAAGATCTTATGAGGAAAGGCTGAGGGACTTGAGGCTGTTTTCATTAGAGAGAAGGTTAAGAGGTGACTTAATTGAGGCATACAAGATGTCCAGAGGATTGGATAGGGTGGACAGTGAGAGCCTTTTTCCTCGGATGGTGATGTCTAGCATGAGGGGACATAGCTTTAAATTGAGGCGAGATATAGATATAAGACAGATGTCAGAGGTAGGTTCTTTACTCAGAGAGTAGTAAGGGTGTGGAATGCCCTGCCTGCCTGCCCCCCCCCCCTCCCGAGGACCGCCCCAGCCGGCCTACCAGCCAGGTCCCGCCGTGTGGGATCATGTCCATTTCACGCCGGCGGGACTGGTCAGAAACCGACGACCTCTCGGCACATCGGGGCCCGGAGAATTGTCGGGTGGGCCGCTGCCAACGGCCTCCGACCGGTGTGGCGTGATCCCCGACTGAAAACCAGCGCCGGTGGGGGGGTCGGAGAATCCCGCTTATCTTTCTTAGGAATGTTGGAGAATAAGGGCTGGGATTCTCCGAAAATGGGGCTATGTCCCCACGCCCGCCAGAAAACAGACACGAATCACTCCAGACTTTTTTCCAAAAGTCCGGAGTGATTCTCCGACTTCAAGAGGGATAGCAGGGCCCTGGCGTGTGCCCGGCAGCTCCTGCTGCTGATACGGGGCCCTGCACTTACGGTTGTGGATCCGCGCATGCAAGCAGCAGCCGGATTCGTGCCAGCCTCCGCGCAACATGGCGGAGCCACACGGCGGGCTGGCGCGGAAGATGTTAGGCATCCCGGATCACGCGCATCCACCGATCGTAGGCCTGGCCGTCGTGGAGGCCCACCCCCACCCCTCCCTCCCCAGACGTCCACCGCGGCTGCGAGTCTGAGTTCCTGCCGGCAGAACTCGGCGGGAACTCGGCCAGTCGACCGCAGAGAATTGCCGCGGGGGCTCTTTCAACGACCCCCAATCGGCGCCGCGTCAACCACGCGCACGACTGGCGCCGGAGCCGATCGCGGGTCTGAGACCCCATTCTCCGTCCCCGCGCCAAGCATGATTTCGGCGCAGAGGCTCAGAGAATCTCGGCCATGGAGTAGAACCCATCTTTGAATTCAACATTGGTATCAAGGGTTGGGGCATAGGCACTTACGATCATTGCCTGTTGGTTCTTGGTAAGTTGTAGACAGAGGGTCATGAGGCGCTCGTTGATGCTGACAAGGTGCTCCGAGAGTCGGTTGACGACTTTGTTCTTGATGGCTAAACCAATTCCATGCATTCTGGGCTGACCCTCAGGTTTTCCTCTGCAGAAATTGTTACCACTGACATCTTCCCTCAGTTGCCCTGCGCCTGCTCATGCAGGGCAGCGACGCCAATGTTGAAGGGCCTGAGTTCATGGGTAACAAGGGCAGTTCTCCATTCTGTCAAACGTTTTGGTCATTATCCATGAGGGTTCGTATATTTTAGGTTCAGAAATTCAGTTTAGCTTTGATTTTCTTACCGCAAGTAGATGAACCTGCTGAATATGATTTTCCAGCCAGGTTGGGAACGAAACAGGCTATTTTTGGGGCACCTTTTTGCGTCCTTTCCCTGTGCGACGGGAGCAGAAAGGATCCTGATGAGGACTGCTCAGTCGTGAGTTAAGCTGCCAAAATGTTCTCCTGTTCCAATTCTAAGAGGAACACAACTGAATCAAACTCCACCGCCTCTGTGCCGGACGGAATCTAGGGACTTCAAGATTTCACGGTCCTGTCCCTGTCAGCTCTCGCTGATTGCCGGGTGGTGTGCTGGTTTCCTTTAGATAGACACCTCCCGCGGGACATCTTTAACATGGGGATGCCATTGCATCTCAGCAGACACATGGTCTTTAATAGAGGGTTGGTCCATTTCCAGTGGCAAAGTAACCTCTATGACTGGGGATCTCCATACTACTGCAACTTTCATCCGCCATTGGAGCCACTGATACCATACAAGTACCTTCCACCTGATCCGCTGTTGAGCTCTTGTTTTGGATTGCGCTTTGTCTGGTTTCTCCCCTCCATCGTTACTCTCATGGATAACCCAGCCAGGAGCTTAAGACTCCCAAGGGCACTGCTGTCAGGATCAATGGAACGTTCAAGTCTCCCCACCACAGCAAGGTGGAAATCCAAGGAAAGGTGGCCCTGTAACTATTTTATGCTGGAAGCAATATTAATTGCCCAAGACCGAGATTTTCACCCTCATCTGGGGAGGAAGTACTGCCTTAGAGAGCTGTCAGCTGATTTGATCAACTAGCAGATCCGTAGTCCCAGCAGCAATAGGTTCAAGTGATTGTCACTGCTGAGACAACAGGCAGTAACCAAACAAACAGAAATTATGAAGCCGGGCCTTCAAGGCAAGTCTGGAGTGTTGACAGGGCCTAACTGGAAGACACCAGAAAGAAGAAGTCGATTTCGGCGTGAGAACAGCTGGTGAGTCAGTTTCAGCGGGAGCAGTGCGGAAGTGGGTGCTGGGAGGTAAGTCTGTCCTTTAAAAGCACTTGTCTTTGCAGGGGCAGGCCAGTCGATTTTGGCGGGAGTGGAGCTGGCTGGTTAGTCAATTTCAGCAGGAGCTGAGAACTTTTTTTTTAAATTAGTGTTTTAGGCGGGAACAGGAAGTCGACCCGCGGACGTCTAGGAAGACCCTCACCAATAAATTCTGGTGGACAGGAAACCCGAGACACTACACGTGTAGTGTCTCCCACCCGCCCTCCTCCTCTAACCTAATAATAAAACCCATTGGTCTGAGGTAAGTACCATATTTTATTATATTATTATTATTTTTTTTAAAAATTTAATTTAGTTGTTAGCCAGATCTTGGTAGAAAGTTAGAGGAATGGCAGGGAAGGGAGTGCAATGTTCCTCCTGCAGGATGTTTGAGGTGAGGGATGCAGTTAGTGTCCCTGCTGATTTTACCTGCAGGAAGTGCTGCCATCTCCAGCTCCTCCAAGACCGAGTTAGGGAACTGGAGCTGGAGTTGGAAGAACTTCGGATCATTCGGGAGGCAGAAGGGGTCATAGATAGCAGCTTCAGGGAATTAGTTACACCAAAGATTGGAGATAGGTGGGTAACTGTAAGAGGGACTGGGAAAAAGCAGTCAGTGCAGGGATCCCCTGCGGTCGTTCCCCTGAGAAACCAGTATACCGCTTTGGATACTTGTGGGGTGGGGGGGGGGGGGGGGGGGGGGGGGGGGTGAAGACTTACCAGGGGTAAGCCATGGGGTACGGGCCTCTGGCACGGAGTCTGTCCCTGTTGCTCAGAAGGGAAGGGGGGAGAGGAGCAGAGCATTAGTAATTGGGGACTCTATAGTCAGGGGCACAGATAGGAGATTTTGTGGGAGCGTGAGAGACTCACGTTTGGTATGTTGCCTCCCAGGTGCAAGGGTATGTGATGTCTCGGATCGTGTTTTCCGGGTCCTTAGGGGGAGGGGGAGCAGCCCCAAGTCGTGGTCCACATTGGCACTAACGACATAGGTAGGAAAGGGGACAAGGATGTCAGGCAGGCTTTCAGGGAGCTAGGATGGAAGCTCAGAACTAGAACAAACAGAGTTGTTATCTCTGGGTTGTTGCCCGTGCCACGTGATAGTCAGATGAGGAATAGGGAGAGAGAGCATTTAAACACGTGGCTACAGGGATGGTGCAGGCGGGAGGGATTCAGATTTCTGGATAACTGGGGCTCTTTCTGGGGAAGGTGGGACCTCTACAGACAGGATGGTCTACATCTGAACCTGAGGGGCACAAATATCCTGGGGGGGAGATTTGTTAGTGCTCTTTGGGGGGGTTTAAACTAATGCAGCAGGGGCATGGGAACCTGGATTGTAGTTTTAGGGTAAGGGAGAATGAGAGTATAGAGGTCAGGAGCACAGATTTGACGTCGCAGGAGGGGGCCAGTGTTCAGGTAGGTGGTTTGAAGTGTGTCTACTTCAATGCCAGGAGTATACGAAACAAGGTAGGGGAACTGGCAGCATGGGTTGGTACCTGGGACTTCGATGTTGTGGCCATTTCGGAGACATGGATAGAGCAGGGACAGGAATGGATGTTGCAGGTTCCGGTGTTTAGGTGTTTTAGTAAGCTCAGAGAAGGAGGCAAAGAGGGGGAGGTGTGGCGCTGCTAGTCAAGAGCAGTATTACGGTGGCGGAGAGGATGCTAGATGGGGACTCTTCTTCCGAGGTAGTATGGGCTGAAGTTAGAAACAGGAAAGGGAGGTCACCCTGTTGGGAGTTTTTTTATAGGCCTCCTAATAGTTCTAGGGATGTAGAGGAAAGGATGGGGAAGATGATGCTGGATAAGAGCGAAAGTAACAGGGTAGTTATTATGGGAGACTTTAACTTTCCAAATATTGACTGGAAAAGATATAGTTCGAGTACAATAGATGGGTCGTTTTTTGTACAGTGTGTGCAAGAGGGTTTCCTGAAACAATATGTTGACAGGCCAACAAGAGGCGAGGCCACGTTGGATTTGGTTTTGGGTAATGAACCAGGCCAGATGTTGGATTTGGAGGTAGGAGAGCACTTTGGGGACAGTGACCACAATTCGGTGACGTTTACGTTAATGATGGAAAGGGATAAGTATACACCGCAGGGCAAGAGTTATAGCTGGGGGAAGGGCAATTATGATGCCATTAGACGTGACTTGGGGGGGATAAGGTGGAGAAGTAGGCTGCAAGTGTTGGGCACACTGGATAAGTGGGGCTTGTTCAAGGATCAGCTACTGCGTGTTCTTGATAAGTATGTACCGGTCAGACAGGGAGGAAGGCGTCGAGCGAGGGAACCGTGGTTTACCAAGGAAGTGGAATCTCTTGTTAAGAGGAAGAAGGAGGCCTATGTGAAGATGAGGTGTGAAGTTTTGGTTGGGGCGATGGATAGTTACAAGGTAGCGAGGAAGGATCTAAAGAGAGAGCTAAGACGAGCAAGGAGGGGACATGAGAAGTATTTGGCAGGAAGGATCAAGGAAAACCCAAAAGCTTTCTATAGGTATGTCAGGAATAAGCGAATGACTAGGGACAGAGTAGGACTAGTCAAGGACAGGGATGGGAAATTGTGTGTGGAGTCTGAAGAGATAGGCAAGATACTAAATGAATATTTTTCGTCAGTATTCACTCAGGAAAAAGATAATGTTGTGGAGGAGAATGCTGAGCCCCAGGCTAATAGAATAGATGGCATTGAGGTACGTAGGGAAGAGGTGTTGGCAATTCTGGACAGGCTGAAAATAGATAAGTCCCCGGGACCTGATGGGATTTATCCTAGGATTCTCTGAGAGGCCAGGGAAGAGATTGCTGGACCTTTGGCTTTGATTTTTATGTCATCATTGGCTACAGGAATAGTGCCAGAGGACTGGAGGACAGCAAATGTGGTCCCTTTGTTCAAAAAGGGGAGCAGAGACAACCCCGGCAACTATAGACCGGTGAGCCTCACGTCTGTAGTGGGTAAAGTCTTGGAGGGGATTATAAGAGACAAGATTTATAATCATCTAGATAGGAATAATATGATCAGGGATAGTCAGCATGGCTTTGTGAAGGGTAGGTCATGCCTCACAAACCTTATTGAGTTCTTTGAGAAGGTGACTGAACAGGTAGACGAGGGTAGAGCAGTTGATGTGGTGTATATGGATTTCAGCAAAGCGTTTGATAAGGTTCCCCACGGTAGGCTATTGCAAAAAATACGGAGGCTGGGGATTGAGGGTGATTTAGAGATGTGGATCAGAAATTGGCTAGCTGAAAGAAGACAGAGGGTGGTGGTTGATGGGAAATGTTCAGAACGGGGTACAGTCACAAGTGGAGTACCACAAGGATCTGTTCTGGGGCCGTTGCTGTTTGTCATTTTTATCAATGACCTAGAGGAAGGCGCAGAAGGGTGGGTGAGTAAATTTGCAGACTATACTAAAGTCGGTGGTGTTGTCGATAGTGTGGAAGGATGTAGCAGGTTACAGAGGGATATAGATAAGCTGCAGAGCTGGGCTGAGAGGTGGCAAATGGAGTTTAATGTAGAGAAGTGTGAGGTGATTCACTTTGGAAGGAATAACAGGAATGCGGAATATTTGGCTAATGGTAAAGTTCTTGAAAGTGTGGATGAGCAGAGGGATCTAGGTGTCCATGTACATAGATCCCTGAAAGTTGCCACCCAGGTTGATAGGGTTGTGAAGAAGGCCTATGGAGTGTTGGCCTTTATTGGTAGAGGGATTGAGTTCTGGAGTCGGGAGGTCATGTTGCAGCTGTACAGAACTCTGGTACGGCCGCATTTGGAGTATTGCGTACAGTTCTGGTCACCGCATTATAGGAAGGACGTGGAGGCTTTGAAGCGGGTGCAGAGGAGATTTACCAGGATGTTGCCTGGTATGGAGGGAAAATCTTATGAGGAAAGGCTGATGGACTTGAGGTTGTTTTCGTCGGAGAGAAGAAGGTTAAGAGGAGACTTAATAGAGGCATACAAAATGATCAGGGGGTTGGATAGGGTGGACAGTGAGAGCCTTCTTCCGCGGATGGATATGGCTGGCACGAGGGGACATAACTTTAAACTGAGGGGTAATAGATATAGGACAGAGGTTCTTTACGCAAAGAGTGGTGAGGCCGTGGAATGCCCTACCTGCTACAGTAGTGAACTCGCCAACATTGAGGGCATTTAAAAGTTTATTGGATAAACATATGGATGATAATGGCATAGTGTAGGTTAGATGGCTTTTGTTTCGGTGCAACATCGTGGGCCGAAGGGCCTGTACTGCGCTGTATTGTTCTATGTTCTATGTTCTATGTTAGAGTTTGAGGAACCGGGAATGGAGAGGGTTAAAAGGGTGGTAAAACCTATGGACAGTGCCTCTTGATAGGCACAAGGGAAGGTTCCTCACCTTCCTTGCCCAACATCAGTCCATGCCATAAAGGACTGCCCACCTAGTGTGGGTCTCCCTTGCTTTGGGTAAAACCGCAGCATAAGCAGAACAAGGAGCATAGGAATTAGGAGCAGAGTAGGCAATTCAGCCTTCGAACCTGCTCTGCCATTCAATCAGATCATGGGATCTCGTCCTGGTTTCAAATCCACCTAGCTACCTGTTCCCCATCCCTTTAACCTGTTTTTAAATCAGAAATATATCTATAATCCTTCTTGAAACAATTTAATGATTCAGACTTCACTGCACTATGGGGCAGTGAGTTCCACAAATTCACTACGCTCTACGAGAAGTAGTTCCTCCTCAATTTTATATCTGTGACTTCTCGTTCTAGATTGAGGACACAAGGAGGAGCATTTGGTCGATGTTTACTTTATCAATCCTTTTTAGTATTTTATATGCCTCGATCAGATCCCCTCTCATTATTCCAAACTCCAACGAGTATAAGCCCAAAGTGTTCAATCTCTCCTCATAAATCAACCGATTCATCCCTGGAATTAATCTGGTGAACCTCCTCTGAACTGCCTCCAAAGCCACCACATCCTTCCTTAAATAAGGAGATCAAAACTGGACACAATACTCCAGATGTGGTCTCACCAACATCCTATACAATTGCAACAACACTTCTCTACTTTATACTGCAGTCCTTTAGCTAGCATTCCATTTGGCTTTTGAATTACATGCTGTGCTTGCATACCGACTTTCTGTGATTCATGAACAAAGACACCCAGATCATGCTGCCCAGACACATTTTGAATCTACTTTCCATTTAGATAATAATTTGCCTTTCTATTTTTTCAGCCAAAATGGATAACCTCACAATTATCCACTTTAAACTCCATCTGCCAAATTTTGACCCATTGCCCTAGCCAATCTATATCCATCTGAAAACTCCTCATCGCCTCTTCACTGCCTGCTTTCCCACCTATTTTAGTAGCAAATTTTGCTATGTTACACTCTGCCCCTGCTTGAAAATAATTCTCATAGATTGTAAATATTTGAGGTCTGAGGACTGACCCCTGCAGCGTCCCGCTAGTTACAGTTTGCCAGCCAGAGAAGGACCCATTTATCCCAACCCTCTGCTTTCTGTCAGTCAGCCAATCCTCAATCAATCTAGTACTCTACCCCCAGTACTCTGCAATCTCAACTTCTGGATTCGTCTTTTATGCAGCACTTGTCAAACACCTTCTGGAAGTCTAGATATACCACATCCACAAGTTCCCCATTCTCAAAGAACTCAAGCAAATTTGTCAAGCATGACTTACCCTACATAAAACCATGCTGACAATGGTGGATTGAGCTTTGTCTTTCCAAATGTTCAGTCATCTCCTCCTTAATGATTGATTCCAGCAGCTTCCCCACCACAGAGGTCAAGCTAACCAGTCTATAGTTTCCTATTGTTTGCCACTCTCCCTTTTTGAATAGGGGCGTCACATTAGCATGTTTCTAATCCACCGGAAACTTTCCAGAATCCAGGGAATTTTGAAATATCATAACCAATGCATCCACTATCTCTACTGCCATCTCCTTTAATACCCTAGGGTGCAGGTCATCAGGTCCCAGAGACATATCTGCCTTTATTCCCCTATTTAATACCTCAGTAATGGTTATTGCACCAAGTTCCTCTGCATTAACTGCAGTTTTTGGAAAAAACATTATTATCCTCTACTGTGAAAACAGAGGCAAAATATGTAGCCATTATTGGGTGAGCAAGGGGTTCTGCTTGATGCCTCCCTTGCCCATCATAAAATGTCAGGGTGGGCATGAAAACAATGCATTTTATGAGCCGTACCTCCTCCCAGAAACCCATTCAAACACACTGACCATAAACTCTGGCCTTTTTAAAGTAGTACCAGCCACTCTGCTTCTGATGAAAATTTAGATAAATTGGATTATGTTCTGGAAGATAATCATTACTCACCAACATCAATAACGTGATTGGTAATATGATTTGGGTGCCGACGCTGAATATGGCTTTGCATAAAAAAGCTGTTCATAAATGTTTTTTCACAATATTGACACTGGAAATAAAAGAGAAATATTATAAATCTGCATTGAACAACAAAGTGATCAAGGTGCAGTGAATTTATTTCCTGATTTAGAGAGCAGCAATTTTTAGTCAAATAAATTTCCATTCGTTATTGGACATGTGGAAGCTTTTTGTTTTGCACACATCAGATCAATTCCACATTACGAGTATAAAGAAGAAAACAATAGTTTGCACTGTTTTAGAAGAAAGGCAAGTGGACTCTGATTGGCAGAGGTGCTGTCATGGATAATGCACCAGTTGATTGTGACTGACTGGCAGCGGCTTTGCCATGGCTAATGCACAAGTTGATTGTGACTGACTGGCAAAGACTTTGCCATGGATAATGCACAAGTTGATTGTGACTGGCTGTTCTTAAAAAGTGTCCTGATGAGTGCAAGACAAAAAGCTTTGACATGCCTGTTTTTTCCAGCAATAAATTTAAATTTAAAGCTATTTAGGAAAAACAAACATTATACGTTATTCATATATTGTAACAGCAAAAAAAAGAAAACAGTTGATGAAAGAATTATGGAAAATTCATATTCACCAAGACAAATTAGCTAATATGCAACATACATTGTATGTAACTTTATGTGGCTTCTAGGTTTTTTAAGATTATTTAAAAAGGTAAAGAAAAGCTCCTGCATTCAAACTTCAGAAGATCAGCAACAGAATTTGCAAAGACATTTGTAGGTATATCCTCAGAGTTAATACCATAAGTAATTTACTTATTGCTTACTGTGATCAATTTTTAAAAATTAAATCAAGCGATACGAGCTTCGTTGGCTAGACCAGCTTTATTGCCATCCCTAATTTCCCTGCAAAGGTGATAGTGAGCTGCCTTTTGAACCCCCTGCAGTCCATATGATGTTGGTACATCAACAGTGCTATTCAGGGGGGAGTTCTAGCATTTTGACCCAGCAACAGTGAAGGAATATTTCCAACTCAATGACTTGAAGGTGAACATCCAGGTGGTGGTATTCCCATGTATCTGCTGATCTTGTCCTTCTAGATGGCAGTGGTCGTGGGTTTGGAATTTGCTGTGTACGGAGCCTTGGTGAGTTCCTGTAGTGCATCTTGTGGATGGTACGCGCTGCTATAACTGTGTGTCAATGGAGTAAACATTTGCGAATGGGGTGCCAATTAAGTGGGCTGCTTTGTCCTTAACAGTATCAATTTTATTGACGATTGTTGGAGCTTCATTCACCCAAGGAAGGGGAGAGTATTCCATCGCATTTTCTGGCTTGTGCCTTGCAGATTGTGGACAGACTTTGGGGAGTCCAGTGGTGAGTTAACAGGATTCCTAGCCTCTGACCTGCTCTCGTAGCCACAGTATTTATGGCTAGTCCAGTTCAGTTCCTGCATCAATGATAACCCCCAGGATGTTGATAGTGGGGGATTCGTAAATGGTAATGCCATTGAATGCCAAAGGGTAATGGTTGGAGTCTTTCTTGTTAGAAATGGTCATTGCACGGCACTTGTGTGGCACGAATGTTACTTGCCACATGTCAGCCCAAATCAGGATATTGTCCAGGTCTTGTTACATTTGCACATGGACTGCTTCAGCATCTGAGAAGGGGCCAATGGTGCTGAACATTGTCCAATCATCAGCGAACACCCCACATCTGACCTTACGATGAAAGGAAGTCATTGATGAAGCAGCTGAAGATGGTAGGCCAATAGAACTCCATGATGTCCTGGAGCTATGATTGACCTCCAACAACCACACCCATCTTCGTTTCTGCCAACCAGTGAAGAGTCCCCGCCCGCCCCTGAGTTCTACCGAGTCCAGTTTTGCTGGACTCCTTGATGCCACATTACTGCCTACCCGCCAGTACTTTCGCCAACACTTTTACGTCCACATTCAGAAGTGATATGGGCCGATGCGACCCACACTCCGTCGGATCCTTATCTTTTTTTAGTAACAGGGAAATCGATGCCTGCCCCAAGGTTTGCGGCAACACCCCCTTCCCTATCGCCTCCTCAAACATCCCCACCATCAGGGGTGCCAACCTATCCTTAAATTTTTAATAATATTCCACCCTTCCAGCCCTGCCACCTTCCCCGACTGCATCCTCCCAATCGCATCCTTCTAATGTAGCCCTGTCCTCCTCCCCGAGCCTCGGGTACTCGAACCCATCTAGAAATTCCTGCATGTTATGGTCTCCCCCGAGTGGCTCTGACTTGTACAACCTCTCATAAAACTCGTCAAAAACCTTGTTAATCAGCACTGGGGCCACCACACACTTCCCTGCCCGATCTTTCACCTGAAGAATTTCCCTTGCCGCTGCCTCCCTCCGGAGCTGACCTATCTCCATGCTCATAAACTGCACCCCTTGCTCGTCTCAGTTGGCGCACCGCCTTCCAGGTGGACAGTCGGTCGAAGCTCGCCTGTAGTTCCTTCCTCTTTTCCAGCTTTGCCGGGTCCCCATCCTCTGCATACCTCCTATATACCTCCAACATCTCACCTATTACCCTCTGCCGCTCCAACCTCTCCTCTTTATCCACCCCGGCCTTAAACAATATTACCTCACCTCTCACCACCGCCTTTAGAGCCTCCCAGACGACTGCCTTCGACACCTCACCCGTACAATTGAAACCTACATATTCCTTAATTACCTTTTCAATTTTCTCACAGAACACTTGGTTCCCCAAAAGCCCCACATCCAGTTTCCACCCCGGTCTCTGCACTGCCCCCTTCTCCAGTACCATATCCACCCAATGTGGAGCGTGATCTGACACTGCAATTGCAGAGTATTCCGACCCCTTGACTCCAGCCAGCAAACCCTTCCCCACCACAAAAAAGTCGATCCGCGAGTATACCTTATGGACCGCTGAGAAAAACGAATACTCCCGTTCCCTTGGGTGCAGGAACCTCCAAGGGTCCACCCTTCCCATTTCCACCATTAGCCCAGCCAGCGCCTTCGCCCCCCCTGATGGGACCAGCGAGCGCAGCCGTGATCTGTCCAACCTTGGCTCCTGCACCAAGTTCCAGTCCCCCCCCCCCACAATCAGCTCATGCGTGTCCAAGTCGGGAATAGCCCCAAACACCTTCCTCGCGAATCCCACATCGTCCCAATTGGGACCGTATACACTTAACAGCGCCACTAATCTCCCCTCCAGTGCCCCTGTCACAATCACATATCTACCCCCCTGATCTGCCACCACCTTCTCCATCTGGAAGCGTACCCTTTTGCTGACCAACACCGCTACGCCTCGAGCCCTTCCATCAAATCCGGAGTGAAACACTTGGCTAACCCAGCCCTTTTTAAGTCTCACTTGGTCCTTCACCCTCAAGTGAGTCTCCTGCAGCATTGCTACATCGGCTTTCAAACTTTTAAGATGTGCAAGCACCCTTGACCTCTTGACCGGACCTCCTAGCCCTCTCAAGTTCCACGTGATTATCCTTACTGGGGGTCTCTCACCCACCCCCCCACCTTTCTTATCCACCATCACCATACCACCGGGCCCTGCCCCATAAGCCTGACCCGCCCCTGTCCATTGTTAACCTCGAACCCCTTCCCCCCCCCTCCCAAGAACCCCCACTACAAAAGCATCCCCCAACATCCATCCCTCCGCCCCTCTTGCTCGCCTTGTAGGCCCATTGAAG
Source organism: Scyliorhinus torazame (assembly GCF_047496885.1). Taxonomy (NCBI): domain Eukaryota; kingdom Metazoa; phylum Chordata; class Chondrichthyes; order Carcharhiniformes; family Scyliorhinidae; genus Scyliorhinus; species Scyliorhinus torazame. The sequence continues at coordinate 53,806,115 of NC_092721.1, forward strand.
CCTGCTATTCAGGCTCCAATGTACGCAGTCCTCCTCTCACCTCACCCCCGTTCAGTAACTGACTTTAGTTAGCTACCGCGGGTGGCTCTCCCCGCCAAGACCTCTCGCCCCCCTCCCGCCCAGTCCCAGAAAAAGAAACACCAAAACAAACCCAACAATCCTTTTGATAAAGTTCCCCATGGTAGGCTTATGCAGAAAGTAAGGAGGCATGGGATAGTGGGAAATTTGGCCAGTTGGATAACGAACTGGCTAACCGATAGAAGTCAGAGAGTGGTGGTGGATGGCAAATATTCAGCCTGGATCCCAGTTACCAGTGGCGTACCGCAGGGATCAGTTCTGGGTCCTCTGCTGTTTGTGATTTTCATTAATGACTTGGATGAGGGAGTTGAAGGGTGGGTCAGTAAATTTGCAGACGATACGAAGGTTGGTGGAGTTGTGGATAGTAAGGAGGGCTGTTGTCGGCTGCAAAGAGACATGGATAGGATGCAGAGCTGGGCTGAGAAGTGGCAGATGGAGTTTAACCCTGAAAAGTGTGAGGTTGTCCATTTTGGAAGGACAAATATGAATGCGGAATACAGGGTTAACGGTAGAGTTCTTGGCAATGTGGAGGAGCAGAGAGATCTTGGGGTCTACGTTCATACATCTTTGAAAGTTGCCACTCAAGTGGATAGAGCTGTGAAGAAGGCCTATGGTGTGCTCGCGTTCATTAACAGAGGGATTGAATTTAAGAGCCGTGAGGTGATGATACAGCTGTACAAAACTTTGGTAAGGCCACATTTGGAGTACTGTGTACAGTTTTGGTCGCCTCATTTAGGAAGGATGTGGAAGCTTTGGAAAAGGTGCAAAGAAGATTTACCAGGATGTTGCCTGGAATGGAGAGTAGGTCTTACGAGGAAAGGTTGAGGGTGCTAGGCCTTTCCTCATTAGAACGGAGAAGGATGAGGGGCGACTTGATAGAGGTTTATAAGATGATCAGGGGAATAGATAGAGTAGACAGTCAGAGACTTTTTCCCCGGGTGGAACAAACCATTACAAGGGGACATAAATTTAAGGTGAAAGGTGGAAGACATAGGAGGGATATCAGAGGTAGGTTCTTTACCCAGAGAGTAGTGGGGGCATGGAATGCACTGCCTGTGGAAGTAGTTGAGTCGGAAACATTAGGGACCTTCAAGCAGCTATTGGATAGGTACATGGATTACGGTAAAATGATATAGTGTAGATTTATTTGTTCTCAAGGGCAGCACGGTAGCATTGTGGATAGCACAATGGCTTCACAGCTCCAGGGTCCCAGGTTCGATTCCGGCTTGGGTCACTGTCTGTGCGGAGTCTGCCCGTCCTCCCAGTGTCTGCGTGGGTTTCCTCCGGGTGCTCCGGTTTCCTCCCACAGTCCAAAGATGTGCGGGTTAGGTGAATTGGCCAATGATAAATTGCCCTTAATGTCCAAATTGCCCTTGGTGTTGGGTGGAGGTGTTGAGTTTGGGTAGGGTGCTCTTTCCAAGAGCCGGTGCAGACTCAAAGGGCCGAATGGCCTCCTTCTGCACTGTAAATTCAATGATAATCTATGATTAATCTAGGACAAAGGTTCGGCACAACATCGTGGGCCGAAGGGCCTGTTCTGTGCTGTATTTTCTATGTTCTATGTTTTTAATCCAACCCCTACAATTCACTAACATAACATTTAACCGTCGCAACACAGAACGCCATTAACTTGAACTCTGTAACAATGCAAAGAGAAGTAAATTTCAATACAAATCAGTAAAAAGAAAGTTGTAACATTTGTACATTTTCCAGCCGCTCAAACACAGTCCACAGTCTCTCTTCCAGTTCCACTCTTCACGTCTGTCCCAAGCCTTCTGCCCTCACGAACGCCTCAGCCGCCTCCGCTGTCTCAAAATAAAAGTCTTTGGCGTTATATGTTACTCTCAACTTCGCCGGGTACACCACACCAAATCGCACCCCCTTCTTGTACAAAGCCGCCTTCACTCGCCCAAACACCCCTCGTTTTTGCCAACTCCACCGTCAAGTCCTGGTGGATCCAAACCGCAGTACCATCCCACAGCACCTCACGCTCCTGCTTCGCCCAGCTTAATACTTTCTCCTTCATGCAAAACTTATGGAAGCAGATAATTACTGCCCTTGGCGGCTGGTACACTTTGGGCTTCGGCCTTAATGACCGATGAGCTTGGTCTAGCTCGTACAGGGTGGGGCTCTCACCCTCCCCCATCAGCTCCGCCAACTTCTTAGCAAAGTATTGCGTTGGCCTTGGGCCCTCTGTCCCTTCGGGCAAGCCCACAAGTCTCAAATTGTGCCACCTTGAGCGGTTTTCCAAGTCTTCCAGCTTTGCTCGGAGTCCTCTGTTAACCTCCACCTCCGCAGCCTGTCCCCCATCGAGATGACCCAGTCGCTGTGTCGTGTTAACACCTCCTCCACCTCCTTCATCTTCTCGCCCTGCTCTCTCACCTCGGCCGATGCCTTTGCCACCTCCACCCTCATCAGGCCGATTGCCTCCTCCACCCATGACCTCAACACGACCGCCATCTCTTTCCTCAAGGCCTCCATGTGCCTCACCAAATGTTTTTCCAGCTCCACCGCCATCACCTCGGTCATCTTCTCCACCGTAAGTAGTTCGTAAGTTCGTAAGTTCGGCTTCTGCCATCCTGTCAACACTTTTGCTCGTCTTCTCCTTCGGTGGCGAACCCGAGTTTCATCCTTTCTTCGACACTGCTCTTCGCATCCTTTAGCGGATTATTGTTTTTTATCTTCTTTCTTTTCTCCTCTCTCCCCCTTCACCCTCCTGCCCTTCATCAACCTGACATTCTTCTTTTTTGGAAAAAAAAAGGGGAGAAAAAAAAACTTACACCAAACTTCCTTAAATCTTCTTTCTTTCTCCTCTGCATTCACCTGGGACCAGGCTTCAACCTTCTTTCTTCTTCCTAGGTAGGAGCCATCCGACGTGGAGCACCCTCCCTACATGGTGCCCTGGCCTCGGGCCTGCCGCCTCGGCCTCCTCGTAGCTCCACCCCCGCTACTCTGACCTGCCGCGCCGAGCCCGGCGCCTCAGCCCCCCCGCCGCCCGACACCCGCGCGGGGTTCTTCGTCGGTTTTTAAACCGGCTCCGCTGGCTGCTCGTGGCGGCCCCAAAGACCGACGATAGTCGGGGGGTGTGTGAGGACTCGGGGATTTCCCCGAAATCGCCGCGAATCGCGGCCACCGGCGGGAGCTCTTGTTGCTGCGGCCGCCCTGCTCGCCCACGCCACCGGAAGTCGCACTGGAACAACTTGTCTGGGGGTGCGGCAAGTTCTGTAGTGTACGTTTTGGAGCACAACCCTATTGCTGGAATATTATCAATGGCCATAGCTGTTGCAGTATCCAGTGCCTTCATCGATTTCCTGATATATAGAGGAATCAAATTGGCTTAAGACTGCTATCTGTGATGCTGAAGACCTCCAGAGATGGATCATCCACTCGGCATTTCGGGCTCAGGTTTGTAGCAAATGCCTTATCGTTTGAACTAATGTGCTGGGCTCCACGGTCATTGAGGATATTTGGGAGCCTCAAGTTCAATTTGGGAGGATGACCTGTGAGGATGCAGCAGAGATACTTCAGCAGGATTTGGACAGGCTGAGTGAGTGGGCACATGCATGGCAGATGCAGTATAATGTGGATAAATGTGAGGTTATCCGCTTCGGTAGCAAAAATAGGGAGGCAGATTTGAATGGGTATAAATTGAGAAAGGTGGATACTCAGCGAGACCTTGGAGTCCTCGTGCATCAGTCGCTGAAAGTAAGCACGCTGGTACAGCAGGCAGTAAAAAAGGCAAGTGGTATGTTGGCCTTCATCGTGATTTGAGTATCGAAACAGGAATGTTTTATTGCAATTGTATAGGGTGTTGGTGAGGCCTCTTCTGAAATATTGTAAGTAGTTTTGGTGTCCTTATCTGAGGAAGGATGTTCTTGCTATGGAGGGAGTGCAGTGAAGGTTTACCAGGTTGATTCCTGGGATGGTGGGCCTGTCATATGAGGAGTGACGAAGTCGGTTACGATTATATTAATTCGGGGGAGGTTTCGGTGGCACGTTGTGTGGAAGGCATTGCAGGCAGTAGTGAGGAGGGAGTTTATCTCAATGCGGACACACGGAGAGAAGGTGGAGCGGGTGGATTGGAGTGGCTAGTGGAAGAGATCTTGCAGGTGGACAGGGGGTATTCGGAGGCCCCTGAGGCGGGGCTGTTGAGGAGGGGCAGAAACTGCAGATGGAGTTTGGGCTTTTATCCACGGAGAAAGCGGTAGGGCAGTTGAGGAGGGCGAGAGGGGTGGTTTACAAATATGGGGAGAAGGTGAGAAGAATGTTGCCGCATCAATTGAGGAAACAGGAGGCAGCAAGGGAGATAGGGAAAGTGAAGGACAGGGGTGGGGGAACATGGTCTTAGAGACCTGGTGGGGGTGAGTAGGGTGCTTAGGGATTATTACAGTAGGCTGTATGACTCAGAACCGCCAGCCGGGGTGGAGAGGATGAGGTGGTTTTTGGAGGGGTTGGAGTTCCCGAGGGTGGAGGAGGACCTGGTGGAGGGGCTGATTGTCCCCATTGGGCTAGTAGTCGTGGTGGAGGGGCTTGACACAATGCAGTCAGGCAAGGCCTCGCGCCCGGACGGATACCCAGTGGAGTTTTAAGGGGCCCTTGCTGGTGAGGGCGTTTAACGAGTCGAGGGAGGGAGCGGGGGGGCTCCCCACAACTTTATCGCAGGCCTCAATCCCCTTGATTATAAAAGGGGATAAGGATCCAGAGCAGTGTGAATCCTATAGGCCGATCTCGTTGTTGAACGTGGACACCAAGTTATTGGTCAAAATCTTAGCCTCAAGAATTGAAGACTATGTGCCAAGGGTGATAGGGGAGGACCAAAACGGGATCGTGAAAGGAAAGCATCTAGTCGGCCAACATCAGGAGATTATTAAATGTGATAATGATGCCCCCGAGAGAAGGGTTGGGGAGGTGGTGGTCACCATGGGCGCAGAGAAGACCTTCGATCAGATAGAATTGGAATATTTGTGGGAGGTGCTGGGGCGGTTTGGGTTTGGGCAGGGATTTGTGGACTGGGTCCGACTGCTGTATCAAGCGCCGGTGGCGAGGGTGCGGACACATGGGGTGAGTTTGGATTATTTCAGGGTGCATTGGGAGACGAGGCAGGGATGTCCACTCTCCTCATTGCTCTTTGCCTTGGCTATAGAGCCAGTGGCGATAGCTTGGAGAACATCGAGGGACTGGTGATTTGTTGCTATACATTTCAGACACGCTGGGAGATATTGGGGGGTTATGAGGTTCTTAGAAGAATTTGACCGGTTTTCGGGGTATATAAATATATTGAACATGGGAAGAGTGAGGTCGTTCCAATCCAGGTGAGGGGGCAGGAGAAGAGATTGGGGGAGATGCCGTTCAAGACGGTGGGATGAAAGAACAGGTGGAGGGTTTTCGGGGTGGCACAGGGCAGGGATACGAGAGTTGGGAGACCTGTTTGTGGACGGGAAGTTTGCAAGCTTGGGTGAGCTGGAGGAGAAGTACGGGCTCCCCCCCGGGGAACACCTTCAGGTACTTACAGGTAAGGGCATTTGCCAGACGGTAGGTGGTGGAATTCCCGCGGCTACTGCCACACACAGTACAGGACAGGATGCTCTCGGGGGGGTGGGTGGGAGTGGGGAAGATCTCGGAAACTTACCAGGTGATGCAGGAGGAGGAGGAGGCCTCGGTGGTGGAGTTGAAAGGGAAGTGGGAGGAGGAGTTGGGAGAGGAGTTCGAAGAGGGGACGTGGGCAGATGCCCTAGGGAGGGTGAATTCTTCCTCTTCGTGCGCGAGGCTCAGCCTCATACAGTTTAAGGTGCTGCACAGGGCACACATGACCGGGACAAGGATGAGCCGGTTCTTTGGGGTGAGGACAGGTGTGTTAGGTGCTCAGGGAGCCCAGCAAATCACACCCATATGTTCTGGGCATGCCCAGTGCTGGAGGAATTTTGGAAGGGCGTAGTGAGGACGGTGTCGAGGGTGGTAGGATCCAGGGTCAGGCCGGGCTGGGGGCTCGCAATATTTGGAGTGGCAGAGGAGCCGGGAGTGCAGGAAGCGAAAGAGGCAGGAATTCTGGCCTTTGCGTCCGTGGTAGCCCGGCGAAGGATTCTTCTTCAGTGGAATGATGCGAGGCCCCCAAGCGTGGAATCCTGGATCAGCGATATGGCAGGGTTCATTAAATTGGAGAGGGTGAAATTCGCCTTGAGAGGGTCGGTACAAGGGTTCTTTAGGCGGTGGCAACTGTTCTTAGACTTTCTGGCAGAACGATAGACATTGGTCAATGGCAGCAGCAGCTCGTGAGGGGGGGGGGGTTACTTTATTTTTGTTTATGTTATTTACACTGGAGGGTCTGAGGGGGTGTATACACCTGTTGTGTTAAGTCGGGGTGTTAATGTTAATTTATTATTTATGTACAGGGGGGAGGGGTTTGGGGGGTTGCTTTTTTAGATTGTGTTTTGTACTTAACCCTGTTGGGTTATTTTTCCTTATTCATTTTGTTATTGATATTTTATGAAAACCTTTAATAAAAAAAATTTTTTTTTTTTTTTTTTTTAAAAGACGGTGGGATGATTTGGACATTCAGGTGGCGCGGGGGTGGGAGCAGCTGCATAAGATAAATTTGGCTTGGTTGGGAGAGCAGATGAAGCAGGACTTTAGGAGGTGGGATGCGCTCCCATTATCATAGGCGGGGAGGGTTCAACCGGTAAAGATGACGGTCCTCCCAAGGTTATTGTCTGTGTTTCGGAGCCTCCCTAAGGCAATAAAGGAAGGTGAACGCGATGATTTCAGGATTTGTGTGGGTGGTTAAAACCCCGCGGGTGAACAAGGTTCTGCTGGAGCGTGATCGGGGAGCAGGCTGTTGGCTCTCCCAAACTTTATGAATTACTACTGGGCGGCGAATATTGCAATGGTCAGGAAATGGGTAGTGGGGACTTCCGGCGGCTGCCATGGAGTGAGTGGTCGCTTATTTGGTAGCTCCCGCTCGTGGTGGACCTTTGGGACCTTTTTCCCCGACTTATGGGGGATTTTATCGCTTAAATAGGAGACTGGTGAGGTAGAGGAGAAGAATCCCCCACCAGTTTATGGATTTGTGGACCAGAAGTGGTCTGAAAAGGAGAGATTGTTGGGCAAAGAAGGGAGTGGTGCCGTCAGCACAGGAAAACATGGCAGAGGCTCAGGGGGACTGGGATTGCCCACCCAGTGGTCAATGGAGCAACTGGTGGAATTCCTTCAGGAGAGCTTTGCTAAGCAAAGACAAGAGTACTTGGTCCCGATTAAGAAGGGGATTGACCGGCTGGAGCAAAGATTGGAAACCCAGGGCCAGGCGATCCAGAAGGTGGAAGAAGTGGTGGCTGAACACGAGGACCAGCTAACCGCGATGATGGCGGAGATGAAGCTGATGAGGGACCACCAGAAAAGGCTGCAAGAGAAAGTGGAGGTCTGGAGAACAGGTCACGCAGGCAGAACTTGAGAATCGCTGATCTCCCGGAGGGCAGCGAGGGATCGGATACAGGGGCATATGTGGTGCTTTTGTTCGAGAAACTGTTGGGGGAAGGTGCATTTACCCGGCCCTTGGAGGTGGACAGGGCACACAGAGCGCTTATCAGGAAGCCGCCAATGCATGAGCCACCGATGGCGATGGTGATACGAATGCATCGGTTCCTGGATAAGGAACTGACCTTGAGGTGGGCCAGGCAGACAAGGAGCTGCAAATGGGAAGATAACGAGCTGCGCATTTACCCAGGACTTGGGTGCGAACTGGCCAAAAGAAGGGCAAGCTTCAATAAAGTTAAATCGGCTCTCTTCAAGAAGGGGGTGAAGTTCGGCATCCAGCTCATGTGTGGGTCACCCGCGAGGGTCAAGAACTTTATTTTGGATCGCGGATGAGGCGATGAACTTTGTTAAGGACAGGGGACTGGCAGGTGATGGAGGACATTGAACTTGGGGACGATTAACTCTGTGCCTATGCTGCTAAGTTTCTTTTCTTTTGGGGTTTTGAATGTATTGTTTTTGTACCAACATTTGGGCCGTTGCTCAGTTTTGTAAGCAGGTTAACTTTGTTCTTAATGGGGGATGGCATGGTGGAATTTTCTTCTTCGTGTTTGTTGGGGATTGTGATATTTTGCAAATGTATCTTCGAGCAGGGGAGGAAGATCAGTGGAGTGTAGGATGCTTGGCTCATGGAAGCGTAGTGGGGTCGAGCAGGTGATCAGCTTGTTATGGAGGGATGGGATTGTTATTTTGTTAGTTTGGGGGGGGGGGGGTGGCGGCGGAGGATTGTTCTACTGACTGGGGAGGGACTGGCGCCTGGAGACAAACTGGAGGTTGATGACGGTGGACACCCAAGGGCAGGCCTGAGGAGGCGTTTTCTTTTTTCTCCCATGTTCACAAAGTATACTCCCGGATTGAATTTTTCGTTTTGAACAAGGCTTTGCAGGCGAGAGTGGTGGATACAGAGTATTCGGAGAGTGTTGTGTCAGCCCGTGCCCCACATTTGGATGGATTTACGGGTGAGCAAGGAGGGGGATCTGCGCCCGCAATGGAGATTGGATGTAGGACTGTTAGCGGATGAGGGGATGTGCAGGCGGGTGAGGAAGGCCATCCAGAATTATTTGGAGATAAATGACATGGGGAAGTTTTGGCAGCAACGGTATGGGAGGCACTGAAGGCAGTGGTTAGAGGGGAGCTAATTTGATATGGGCTCATATGGAGAAGGTGGAGCTGGCAGAGATGGATAGGCTAGTTAGGGAGATACTCCAGGTGAATAGAAGGTACTCCGAAGCCCCAGAGGCGGGGCTGTTGAAACGACCGGCAGAAGCTGTAGATGGAGTTTGGTCTAATATCCACAGGGAAGGCAGTTGAGGAAGGCGAGAGGGGCGATATACGAGTATGGTGAGAAAGCCAGTAGGATGCTAGCGCATCAGCGCAGGAAAAGGGAGGCGGCCAGGGAAGTAGGAAGAGTGAAGGACAGAGGGGGGGAACACGGTCTTGGACCCAGCGGGGGTGAACAGGGTGTTCAAGGAGTTTTACAGTCGGCTGTACAAGTCGGAGCCCCCAGCTGGGGTGGAGGGAATGAAGCAGTTTTTGGAAGGGTTGAAGTTTCTGAAGGTGGAGGAAGGGTTGGTGGAGGGGTTAGGAGCCCCGATCGGGATTGTAGTAGTAGCGGGATTGGAGGCCATGCAGTCGGGTAAGGCCCAGGGACCGGACGGCTACCCAGTGGAATTTTCCAAAAAGTTTTCTGGGATGATGGGCCCGCTGCTGATGAGGGCATTTAATGAGGCAAGTGTTCTTCCCCCAACAATGTCACAGGCTTCGATTTCATTGATCCTAAGCGGGAGAAGGACTCAGAGTAATGTGGGTCATACAGACCAATCTCCCGACTGAATGTCAATGCCAAAGTGCTGGCCAAAATTATGGCCTCAAGGATAGAAGATTGTGTTTCGGGGTTAATAGGGGAAGACCTGACGAGGTTTGTCAAAGATAGGTAGGTTTGTCAAAGTTAGGTAGTCAAGAAGGCATACAGCATGCTTGCCTTCATTGGCCGGGGCATTGAGTATAAGAATTGGCAAGTCATGTTGCAGCTGTATAGAACCTTAGTTAGGCCACACTTGGAGTATAGTGTTCAATTTTGGTCGCCACACTACCAGAAGGATGTGGAGGCTTTAGTGAGGGTGCAGAAGAGATTTACCAGAATGTTGCCTGGTATGGAGGGCATTAGCTATGAAGAGCGGTTGAATAAACTCGGTTTGTTCTCTCTGGAATGACGGAGGTTGAGGGGCGACCTGATAGAGGTCTACAATATTATGAGGGGCATAGACAGAGTGGATAGTCAGAGGCTTTTCCCCAGGGTAGAGGGGTCAATTACTAGGGGGCATAGGTATAAGGTGCGGCGGCAAGGTTTAGAGTAGATGTACGAGGCAAGTTTTTTTTACACAGAGGGTAATGGGTGCCTGGAACTCGCTGCCGGAGGAGGTGGTGGAAGCAGGGACGATAGTGACATTTAAGGGGCATCTTGACAAATACATGAATAGGATGGGAATAGAGGGATACGGACCCAGGAAGTGTCGAAGATTGTAGTTTAGTCGGGCAGCATGGTCAACACAGGCTTGGAGGGCCGAAGGGCCTGTTCTGGTGCTGTACTTTTCTTTGTTCTTTGTTCTTATAGGCAGCTAACGGCCAATGTTAGAATGCTCCTGAATGTGATCAAGGAATGGAATTATTTGTGGGAGGTCCTGGAACAGTTTGGGTTTGGGCAGGCTTTATTGACTGGGTTTGGTTGCTGTGCCAGACACCGGTGCCGAGTGTACGGACGAACCGGGTGTTTTCGGTTTATTTTAGACTACACCGGGGGACAAGGCAAGCATGTCCCCTCTCCCCACTGTTCTTTGCCTTGACTATAGAGCCATTGGCGATAGCGTTGAGAGCGTCAAAGAATTGGAAGGGCTAGTCCAGGTGGGGGTGGAACACAGGGCCTCGTTATATGCAGACGACCTACTCCTATAAATTTCTGACCCGTTAGGGGGGATGGGGGAGATTATGTGGATCTTTGGCCGATTCTTGGGGTAGAAATTGAATATGGGTAGAAGCGAGGATTTTGTGATCCAGGCGAGGGGGCAGGAGAGGGACACAAGAACAGAATAACATAATAACTAGGAGCAGGAGTAGGCCATCTGGCCCTTTGAGCCTGCTCCGCCATTCAATGAGATCATGGCTGATCTTATGTGGACTCATCTCCACTTTCCCGCCCGAACTCCATAACCCTTAATCCCTTTATTCTTCAAAAAACTATCTTTATCTATCTTTAACATTTAATGAAGGAGCCTCAACTGCTTCACTGGGCAGGGAATTCCAAACATTCACAACCCTTTGGGTGAAGAAGTTCCTCCTAAGCTCAGTCCTAAATCTACTTCCCCTTATTTGAGGCTATGCGCCTTAGTTCTCCTTTCACCCGCCAGTGGAAACAACCTGCCCGCATCTATCTTACCTATTTCCTTCATAATTTTATATGTTTCTATAAGATCCCCCCCCCGCATGCATCCTTCTAAATCCCACCTCCCCCAGATCCGGTTCCAACGCACCAGGAATTTGTATCCCTCCCTCTTCACCATCTCTCGAGCCATGCATTCATCCTATCTGTCCTGACAGGAGATGGGACATGCTACTGTTGTCACTGGTAGGAAACGTAAAAATGACGGTCCTCCCGAGATTTTTGTTTGTTTACCAGTGCTTCCTTATTTATATCTCGAAGGCCTTTTTTAAGCAGGTGAATAGGGTGATATCTGGATTTGTGTGGACGGGTAAAACCCCGCAAGTAAAGAAAGTGCTGTTGGAGCGGAGCCCGGGGGGGGGGCTGCCGGCATTTCCAGTCTTGAAGAACTACTACTTGGTGGCAAATATAGCCACGATTAGGAAGTGGGTTGTGGGGGAGGGGTCGGTTTGGGAGCAGGTGGAGGGGGGGGGGCCTCATGTAAGGGCACAGGTTTGGGGGCATTGGTAATGGCTCCTCTGCAGTTCTCGCCAGCCCGGTACTCCACGTGCCCAGTGGTGGGGCGGCTGAGTGTTTGGGAACAGTGGCGGAAGCATATGGGAGTGGAGGGAGCTCCAATTTATGGCAATCACTGGTTTGTCCCAGGGAGGTTGGATGGATGGTTTCGGAGGTGGCAGCCAGCAGGTATTGAGAGACTGGGAGATCTGTTTATTGATGGGAGCTTTCCTTGTTTGGAGGAGGTGTTTGAATTGCCGAGTGGGAATGGGTTTCGCTATCTACAGGTGAGCGACTTTGTGCAAAGGCAGGCTTCATCCTTTCCGCTTCTACCGCCAGAGGGGATACAGGACAAGGTAGTTTCAAAATCCTGAGTTTGGGAAGGGAAAGTCTCGGAAATTTATAAAGAGCTCATGGAGTGGGAGGGAACCCAGATAGGGGAGGGAAGCGTAAGTGGGAAGATGAGCTAGGCAAGGAGCTGGAGGCAGGTCTGTGGGAGGATGCTCTGAATAGAGTCAACACATCTTCATTTTGTGTCAGGCTCAGCCTGATACAATTCAAGGTGGTTCACCAGGCGCACATGACGGTGGCCCGGATGAGCAGGTTTTTTGGTGCAGAGGACAGGTGTGTGAGGTGTGCAGGTGGTCCTGCAAATCATGTCTACAAGTTTTGGGCATGTCCGAAGCTTAGGGGATTCTGGCAGGGATTTGCCGATGTCATGTCCACGGTGCGAAAAACAAGGGTTGTACCAAGTCCAGAGGTGGCGATCTTTGGAGTGTGGGAAGACCCAGGAGTCCAGGGGGCTAAAGAGTCTGACGTTTTGGCCTTTGCCTCGTTGGTAGCCCGGAGACGGATTTTATTAGCGTGGAGGGACTCGGAGCCCTGAAATCGGGGTGTTATTGAAAATATGGAAAGATGTGTCATTTGAAACATGGAAGTCTGGCAATATCTGGTCTGAGAGAAACATGAGAGGTTACAGGGAAAGATCCCACAAAGGGTTAACAGCAGCTGCAAAGAGCAGGATTGTAAAATGCAAGATATCCTTGGTCAAGCAGGCTTAGCAAACAAGACAAACAGGATTTTTGTTTGAAGCCAAAAACAATGGCTCACACCTTCATTGAAAGTAACTATCTTAGTAAGCAGCTGGAAAAGAAAAGATAAGGTTCAGTTGAATTTGGGACAATTCTAGGTGTGAAATTTTGCTAATACCAGGTAAATTAAAGAAAACTATCAGTCTACGAGAAACATAATTCAAAGCCAAAATTAAAGTCAAAATTATGAGCTGAGGACACAATTGGAAAATAAAACTATAGAAATGACAGGAATTAAAAGTAACACCTCTTGAAATCAAAGCATTTTGAACATCACAAAGGAAACAATGTAATCAGAGACCTGAGAGGTGAGGTTATGTCAAAATGAATACTTAGTTGGATTAGAATGTTTAGATCAAAGATACATTTTACAATCAAAGTGATAGGAGTTACTTTACAATAAAGTCATAAAAACGTAATAACTGCTAGAAAGAGAATATAAACCTGGAGACCAGAGCAGGAACTACCAGAACCAGAACTCAGAGAGAGATGGAGAAGCAGAGAAGGAACAAGCAGCTTAGAGTCAGATTACAGTCAGCTCTGCCACGGGAAAGGGACAGGGCAAAGCAGCCGAGCTAAAATAGCTAATACATCTAAGGAAGACTAGAATTTAAACTGTAGGCAGAGTCAGCTCAGAGTCAGCTCAGAGATAGTCAGCTCTCACAGCTCGGTACATGGGAAAGATAGGACATAGCAACCGAGTTAACCAGCGAATACATCTAAAGAAGACCAGACTTCAAAGAAGATTGATTGTCAAGGTGGGCCTGAAGGTCCCTTCAACCAACCAGAAGGATCCAGAAGCAAGATCTTTTTCCTTTCTGGAAAGAATGTAATTGCAGCTTTTAAAAGAAAAAATATAATAATAAAATAACTTAATTCAACCTGAAATAGTGGTTATTCCAAAGTATACTTTACTTACTTAGTAATGCAGGACCCAGGATCGATGCTACTAAGTGGTAAGTAGATTAAATCTTTGGTGAAGGTATGGGTTATACCGGGGGATAACTTGAAAACATAGTTTGACCTGGATAGCACCCAATGAAGCCTGCATCGGAGTGAGAATCCCTGTTCACCATTTAGAATGTCGGCCCTTTTTGGTACAGGGGGACTTCTAAGAATAGTGGTGAGTTTTCAACAACAGGGGGTATGGGTTGGAGACATGGCTGGGTTTCTCATACTTGAGAAAATTAAGTTCGCCCTGAGAGGATCGACGTTAGGGTCTGTCCGGATGTGGCAGCCGTTTATCGACTCCTTTGGGGAAAACTAAACTGTTAGCAGATACAATAATGAGGAAGGGGGGGGGTTAGGGAATAAGGGGGGTAGGGGGAGTTAGTTTAGGTTAGATCAATTTAGGCAGGATCAGCGAGAGAAGCTGGAGGGACTTGGGAATTGTGAGTATGAGCTATGTTGGCGAGGTATGGTTATTGGTTGGGGGGTGTTACGTACTGAATTATGTTTAAATTTGTATTTGTATCTTCTGTTGTTATAAAAGAATAAATGCCTCAATAATATGTTTCTAATAAAAAAGGAAATGGGTAGTGGGGGACGGAGCGGATGGAGCACCCTCACGTAAAGACGTTTGAGGGCACTGTTAACGACACCTCTGCCGTTCTCGCCGGCCGGGTACTCCACAAGCCCGGTATGGTGTCTAACCTGAGGGTGTGAGGACAGTGGCACCAGCACAAGGGGTGGAGGGGACTTCGGCTTAGGCACCAATATGTGGCAATCACCCGTTTGTTCCAGGGGGCTAGATGGGGGGTTTTAGGGGTGGCAGTGGGCAGGGATCGAGCTGTTTGGCGATTTGTTTATCGATGGCGGCTTTCCGTGCTTGGAGGAGTTGAAGGAGGAATTTGAGCTGCCCGGTGGGAATGGTTTCCGTTATCTACAGGTGAGGGACTTTGAGCAGCGGCAGATATCGACCTTTCCGCACATGCCGCCCCAGGGGCTACAGGATAAGGTGGTGTCGAAAACAGGAGTAGGGCAGGGGAAGGTATTGGAAATTCATAAGGAGCTATGGACTGGGAGGGAGCCCCGATAGGGGAGGTGAAGCAGAAGTGGAAGGAAGAGTTGGGGAGGGAGCTGTAGGCTGGGTTGTGGGAGGATACCCACAATTTAAGATGGTCCACAGGGCACATATGACTGTGGCCCGGATGAGCAGGTCTTTTGAAGGGATGGAGCATAGAACACAGAAAATACAGCACAGAATAGGCCCTTCGGCCCACGGTGTTGTGCCGAACTTTTGTCCTAGATTAAGAACAAATTAATCTACACCCCATCATTCTACCGTAATCCATGTACCTATCCAATAGCCGCTTGAAGGTCCCTAATGTTTCCGACTCAACTACTTCCACAGGCAGTGCATTCCATACCCTCACTACTCTCTGGATAAAGAACCTACCTCTGACATCCCCCCTATATCTTCCACCGTTCACCTTAAATTTATGTCCCTTTGTAATGGTTTGTTCGACCCAGGGAAAAAGTCTCTGACTGTCTACTCTATCTATTCCCCTGATCATCTTATAAACCTCTATCAAGTCGCCCCTCATCCTTCTCCGTTCTAATGAGAAAAGGCCTACCACCCTCAACCTATCCTCGTAAGACCTACTCTCTATTACAGGCAACATCCTGGTAAATCTCCTTTGCACCTTTTCCAAAGCTTCCACATCCTTCCTAAAATGAGGCGACCAGAACTGTACACTGTATTCCAAATGTGGCCTTACCAAGGTTTTGTACAGCTGCATCATCACCTCACGGCTCTTAAATTCAATCCCTCTGCTAATGAACGTGAGCACACCATGGGCCTTCTTCACAGCTCTATCCACTAGAGTGGCAACTTTCAAAGATCTATGAACATAGACCCCAAGATCTCTCTGCTCCTCCACATTGCCAAGAACCCTACCGTTAACCCTGTATTCCGCATTCATATTTGTCCTTCCAAAATGGACAACCTCACACTTTTCAGGGTTAAACTCCATCTGCCACTTCTCAGCCCAGCTCTGCATCCTATCTATATCTCTTTGCAGCCGACAACAGCCCTCCTCACTATCCACAACTCCGCCAATCTTCGTATCATCTGCAAATTTACTGACCCACCCTTCAACTCCCTCATCCAAGTCATTAATGAAAATCACAATCAGCAGAGGACCCAGAACTGATCCCTGCGGTACGCCACTGGTAACTGGGCTTCAGGCGGAATATTTGCCATCCACCACCACTCTCTGACTTCTATCGGTTAGCCAGTTAGTTATCCAACTGGCCAAATTTCCCACTATCCCATGCCTCCTGACTTTCTGCATAAGCCTACCATGGGGAACCTTATCAAATGCCTTACTAAAATCCATGTACACTACATCCACTGCTTTACCTTCATCCACATGCTTGGTCACCTCCTCAAAGAATTCAATAAGACTTGTGAGGCAAGACCTACCCCTCACAAATCCTTGCTGACTATCCCTAATCAAGCAGTGTCTTTCCAGGTGCTCAGAAATCCTATCCCTCAGTACCCTTTCCATTACTTTGCCTACCACCGAAGTAAGACTAACTGGCCTGTAATTCCCAGGGTAATCCCTATTCCCTTTTTTGAACAGGGGCACGACATTCGCCACTCTCCAATACCCTGGTACCACCCCTGTTGACAGTGAGGACGAAAAGATCATTGCCAACGGCTCTGCTATTTCATCTCTTGCTTCCCATAGAACCCATGTATATATCCCATCAGGCCCGGGGTACTTGCCTATCCTCAAGTCTTTCAAAATGCCCAACACATCTTACTTCCTAACAAGTATCTCCTCGAGCTTACCAGTCTATTTCACACTGTCCTCTCCAACAATATGGCCCCTCTCATTCGTAAATACTGAAGAAAAGTACTCGTTCAAGACCTCTCCTATCTCTTCAGACTCAATACACAATCTCCCGCTACTGTCCTTGATCGGACCAACCCTCGCTCTAGTCATTCTCATATTTCTACATGTGTAAAAGGCCTTGGGGTTTTCCTTGATCCTACCCGTCAAAGATTTTTCATGCCCTCTCTGAGCTCTCTTAATCCCTTTCTTCAGTTCCCTCCTGGCTGTCTTGTATCCCTCCAGCGCCCTGACTGAACCTTGTTTCCTCAGACTTGCATAAGTCTCCTTCTTCCTCTTAACAAGACATTCAACCTCTCGTCAACCATGGTTCCCTCACTCGACCATCTCTTCCCTGCCTGACAGGGACATACATATCAAGGACACGTAGTATCTGTTCCTTGAACAAGTTCCACATTTCAATTGTGTCCTTCCCTGACAGCCTATGTTCCCAACTTATGCACTTCAGTTCTTGTCTGACAGCATCATAGTTACCCTTCCCCCAATTGTAAACCTTGCCCTGTTGCACGCACCTATCCCTCTCCATTACTAAAGGGAAAGTTACAGAATTGTGGTCACCATCTCCAAAATCTTCCCACTAACAAATCTATCACTTGCCCTGGTTCATTACCAAGTACCAAATCCAATATGGCCTCCCCTCTGGTCGGACAATCTACATACTGTGTTAGAAAAGCTTCCTGGATACCCTGCACAAACACCACCCCATCCAAACTATTTGATCGAAAGAGTTTCATAGGTGTGGGCGGGGTGTGGGTGGACCTTCGAATCATGTCCATATGTTTTGGATTTGTCAGAAGCTTGGGGGATTCTGGCAGTGATTTGCCGTTATTATGTCAGAGGTTCTGAAAGTAAGGGTGGTCCCAAGTCCAGAGGTGGAGATCTTTGGTGTGTCAGAAGACCCAGGAGTCCAGGGCGAGAGAGGCATCCGTGGTAGCCTGGAGACGGATCTTGTTAAAATGGAGAGGCTCGGATCCCCAAAGTCGGGGGTGTGGATGAGTGACCTGGCGGGGTTTTTCAGGCTTAAGAGAATTAAGTTAGCCCTCGATGGAAGGGTTTGCCCAGAGGTGGGAGCTGTTTATCGACTCCTTTGGGAAAAATTAAGCTGTCAGCAGTGGGGTGGAGGGGGGGAAATTATTATATTAATTCGAGTTTAGAAGAGTGAGAGGGGATCTCATAGAAACTGACAAAATTCTAACAAGATTAGACAGGGTAGATTCAGAAAGAATGTTCCCAAAGGTGGGGAAACCCATAACTAGGGGTCAGAGTTTCAGGATAAGGGGCTATAACTTTTAGGACTGAGGTGAGGAGATATTTCTTCACCCAGAGAGTGGTGAATCTGTGGAATTCGCTACCACAGAAAGTAGGTGAGGCCAAGCCATTGTGTAATTTCAAGGAGGAATTAGATATAGCTCTTGGGGCTAAAGGGATCAAGGGATATAGAATTTACAGTGCAGAAGGAGGCCATTCGGCCCATCGAGTCTGCACCAGCTCTTGGAAAGAGCACCCTACCCAAGGTCAACACCTCCACCCTATCCCCATAGCCCAGTAACCCCACCCAACACTAAGGGCAATTTTGGACACTAAGGACAATTTATCATGGCCAATCCACCTAACCTGCATATCTTTGGACTGTGGGAGGAAACCGGAGCACCCGGAGGAAACCCACGCACACACGGGGAGGATGTGCAGACTCCGCACAGACAGTGTCCCAAGCCGGAATCAAACCTGGGACCCTGGAGCTGTGAAGCAATTGTGCTATCCACAATGCTACCATGCTGCCCCACAATGCTACCGTGCTGCCCCTGCACGGATATGGGGGGGAAGACAGGATCAGGGTATATGAACGTGATGATCAATCTATTTATGGTATAAATTCTTGATGGTAAGGACAGATAAAAACAAAACTGAATAAAGAGATGGAAACTCACAATTAAATAACTGTGGAATATTACATACTGTTGCATCACTAAAAGTGTGTGCTTAAATAAATCAATTTAAATTCAGAACTTTTATTCTGAAATTCCTTACAAACTTGATTAATGGCACAATGTGCTTAGAATTTCTGATGTTAATCTGTTTTCTTGATTGACCTGCCTCGTGACTCTCTTAAAGATAATCATAGAAAAGTTGTAGCCAATGCATTTCAAAATATGATTAAATAAGGAAAAGCTATAAGTTGTGAGTTTTAATTGTCACATTTGCAACATGCTGCTTTCACTTATGAGGCCATCACTACTTGCCAACATTCAAGAATAGAGACTGCTGGTGGTAGGTGCGAGCGGAGCAGCCGCACGAAAAGGCTCCGGCCGGCGGATACCTTTTTCGGCGTTTTCAGGGGGGGGGGGGGGGGGGGGGGGGGGGGGGGGGGGTTCCGTTTTTTCCCCCAACCTTTTTTGCCCTTTTGGGTCCAAGGGACAGGCGCCAAACCAAACCAGTTTAAAACTGGTGAAAAACCCCGTGGGAGTGTCGGGCAGCCGGAGCGGAGGTGTCGAGCCCGGAGTGCGCGGCAGTTGGAGCAGCAGGGGGCAGGCCGAATACAGGAGAGGGGCAGCCGAAACGGTGGCAAAGGGCGAGGCAGCGGAAACCGGCTACCGGCAAAATGTGGAGCAGCAGGACTGATGGCAAAGTGTGGAGCAGCAGGACTGAAGACAAAATATGGAGCTGCAGGAGCAGTGAGACGGAAGTCAGTGCTTGAAGCAACCGGAGCGGCGGGGCAGGGCCCAGAACATGAGGCAGACGAAGGCAGCATGTAGAGGGGTCACACGTTGGGTGGCTCCTGCTTAAGGCGTATATGTTTTTATTTATTTTCGGGAATTTTTAATGCCCCGATCTAGGGGCAATTTATGAAGAACTAAGAACCGGCAAAGAGGCGAAAGATGTCCAAAAACTAGAGGAAGAAAGCAGCGAGGAAGGGGGAGAATGAGAGCTCGCCGTCGAGTATGAGGACCAGCTTGGGGGTTGACAAGAGGGCGGAGGTCGGGCCGCTGAGTGGAGCCGCACTGCTAACAGCAGAGAAGATGGCTGAGGTGGTGTCTCTAGAGCTTGAAGAGCAGTTTGCAAAGCATATAAAAAGAGCCAGGAGGGGACATGAGAAGTCTTTGGCAGGTAGGATCAAGGATAACCCTAAAGCTTTCTATAGATATGACAGGAATGAACGAATGACTAGGGTAAGAGTAGGGCCAGTCAAGGACAGTAGTGGGAAGTTGTGCTTGGAGTCCGAGGAGATAGGAGAGGTGCTAAATGAATATTTTTTGTCAGTATTCACACAGGAAAAAGACAATGTTGTCGAGGAGAATACGGAGATTCAGGCTACTAGACTAGAAGGGCTTGAGGTTCACGAGGAGGTGTTAGCAATTCTGGAAAGGGTGAAAATAGATAAGTCCCCTGGGCCGGATGGGATTTATCCTAGGATTCTCTGGGAAGCTAGGGAGGAGATTGCTGAGCCTTTGGCTTTGATCTTTAAGTCGTCTTTGTCTACAGGAATAGTGCCAGAAGACTGGAGGATAGCAAATGTTGTCCCCTTGTTCAAAAAGGGGAGTAGAGACAACCTCGGTAACTATAGACCAGCGAGCCTTACTTCTGTTGTGGGCAAAATCTTGGAAAGGTTTATAAGAGATAGGATGTAGAATCATCTGGAAAGGAATAATTTGATTAGAGATAGTCAACACGGTTTTGTGGAGGGTAGGTCGTGCCTCACAAACCTTATTGAGTTCTTTGAGAAGGTGACCAAACAGGTGGATGAGGGTAAAGCAGTTGATGTGGTGTATATGGATTTCAGTAAAGCGTTTGATAAGGTTCCCCACGGTAGGCTACTGCAGAAAATACGGAGGCATGGGATTCAGGGTGATTTAGCAGTTTGGATCAGAAATTGGCTAGCTGGAAGAAGACAAAGGGTGGTGGTTGATGGGAAATGTTTAGACTGGAGTCCAGTTACTAGTGGTGTACCACAAGGATCTGTTTTGGGGCCACTGCTGTTTGTCATTTTTATAAATGACCTGGAGGAGGGCGTAGAAGGATGGGTGAGTAACTTTGCAGATGACACTAATGTCGGTGGAGTTGTGGACAGTGTGGAAGGATGTTACAAGTTACAGAGGGACATAGATAAGCTGCAGCGCTGGGCTGAGAGGTGGCAAATGGAGTTTAATGCAGAAAAGTGTGAGGTGATTCATTTTGGAAGGAATAACAGGAAGACAGAGTACTGGGCTAATGGTAAGATTCTTGGCAGTGTGGATGAGCAGAGAGATCTCGGTGTCCATGGACATAGATCCCTGAAAGTTGCCACCCAGGTTGAGAGGGTTGTTAAGAAGGCGTACGGTGTGTTAGCTTTTATTGGTAGAGGGATTGAGTTTCGGAGCCATGAAGTCATGTTGCAGCTGTACAAAACTCTGGTGCGGCCGCATTTGGAGTATTGCGTGCAATTCTGGTCACCGCATTATAGGAAGGATGTGGAAGCATTGGAAAGGGTGCAGAGGAGATTTACCAGAATGTTGCCTGGTATGGAGGGAAGATCTTATGAGGAAAGGCTGAGGGACTTGAGGCTGTTTTCGTTAGAGAGAAGAAGGCTAAGAGGTGACTTACTTGAGGCATACTAGATTATCAGAGGATTGGATAGAATGGACAGTGATGGGAAGATCCCCTTTTTCCTCAGATGGAGATGTCTAGCACGAGGGGACATAGCTTTAAATTGAGGGGAGATAGATATAAGACAGATGTCAGAGGTAGGTTCTTTACTCAGAGAGTAGTAAGGGCGTGGAATGCCCTGCCTGCAACAGTAGTGGACTCGCCAACAGTAAGGACATTCAAATGGTCATTGGATAGACATATAGACAATAAGGGAATAGTGTAGACGGGCTTCAGAGTGGTTTCACAGGTCGGCGCAACATCGAGGGCCGAAGGGCCTGTACTGCGCTGTAATGTTCTATGTTCTATATGGAGGTGATGAGAAAGGAGATGGCGGTGGCGCTGAAGGTGTTGGTAGAGGAGGCAATTGTCCCAGTGAAGGTAGCTGTTGCATAGGCGTAGGCTGAGGTGACGGATCAGATTGAGAAGATGAAGTGAGTGGAGGAGGCCATGTCGTGGCACAGCAATCAGCTCACCTCGATGGGAAATGAGCTGCAAAGGGTGGTTGAGACAAATAAGCGGCTGTGAGCGAAGCTAGAAGATATGGAGAACTGCTCAAGACTACAAAATTTAAGGATTGTGGGCCTGCCCGAGGGGGCTGAGGGCCCGAGGCCGACTGAGTACTTTGTCAAGATGTTATCAGAACTGATGGGGTAGGGAGAAGAGCCCTCTCGGTATGAATTGGCCCGGGTTCATCGGTCGCTGAGGCCTAAGCCTAAGTTAAACAAGCCGCCAAGGGCAGTGATTATCGGTTTTCACAGATATCACATGAAGGAGAAGGTATTGAACTAGGTAAAGAAGGAGCGGGAGGTGCATGGGGCTGGTTCGTATCTATCAGGACTTGACGGGGGAGCTGGCAAAGCGGCGAGGGGCTTGCAGTCGAATGAAGGCAGTATTAAACGACAGTGGAGTGCGGTTTGGAGTGGCGTTTCCAGCAAGGCTAAGGGTAACCTACAACTCCAGAGACTTCTATTTTGTGACGGTGGAGGCGACGGAAGCATTTATGAAGGCAGAAGGTTTAGGAGGAAGTAAAGAGTGGGAGAATGTATATATGTAACTTTGAATAATGTTCCTACTTCATACTGCTATAGAGGTTAAAGGTTTTTTGATGCTGTTCTTTATAGCTTTTTGTTGCTGTTCTTTGTAGGGACGTGTTTTGATGAAAAGTACATATTTGATTGGTTTCTTTTATTGGGACTGGGCGAGAGGGGAGGAAAGGCCTGAGCAGGGGCCCCGGCACTAGCTAGCTTAAGTCGGTTAGTGAGTGGAGGTGTTGCGGGGGGGGGATTGGAGCCGGGTGAGCAGGTTTCAATGGGCCTGGGAGGTGAGAAAAGAGAGGGGAGGGTTCGATGTCAACAATGGATAGGGACGGGTCAGGCTCAGTGGGTATGGCCCGAAATTATGATGATGGTGGATAAACAGGGAGGGGGAGTGGCGGGGGGGAGGCTCCCTGTTAAGATAGTGATGTGGAACGGGAGGGGGTTGGGAGGCCCAGTGAAGAGGTCGAGGGTGCTTGAGGATTTGAAAAGTTTGAAAGCAGACATGGCGATGCTGCAGGAGACACACTAGAGGGTGAAGGATCAGGGGAGGCTTAGAAAGGGCTGGGTTAGCTTGATGTTTCACTCGGGTTTTTTTAAAAAATATATTTATTAAAGTTTTGTAACACAATTTTTCTCCCTTACAAACAATAACCCCCCCCTCGTAACAAAAAAAAACGGGAAATCGCGCAGAGCAAGATATACACATGGCAAAATGATATATTTACACAGCTTTGTACACTGGCCCTCACCCGTACGTGTCAGTTTCCCCAACCCTTCATGTTATCTCTTGCTCATCCACCCTCCCAGGCAGTCCCCCCTTTCCCCCCCCCCTCCCAGGACGTCCCCCCACCTCCCCCCCTCCCCCAAGGTTGCTGCTGCTGCTGACCGACCTTCCTCTAACGCTCCGCGAGATAGTCTAGGGACGGTTGCCACCGCCTGTAGAACCCCTGCGCAGACCCTCTCAAGGCGAACTTAATCCTCTCCAACTTTATGAACCCAGCCATATCCTACTAGGGACGCAAATGCCAGAATGCCGGCCTCTTTCGCCTCCTGCACTTCCGGTTCGTCCACTACTCCAAATATTGCTAGCCCCCAGCTTGGCTTGACCCGGACTTTCACCACCTGAGATATTGCTCCCGCCACTCCTCTCCAGAACCCATCCAGTGCCGGGCATGACCAAAACATATGGACATGGTTCATTATCATGTTTAAGAGCCGCCGCACATTGGTGTTTAATTGCCTGCCCTTTACAAATCCCGTCTGGTCCTCGTGGATTACCCCCGGGACACAGTCCTCAATCCTCGTAGCCAGCACTTTTGCCAGCAACTTTGCATCCACATTGAGGAGCGAGATCGGCCTGCACGATCCACATTGCAGTGGGTCCTTGTCCTGCTTTAGGCTCAAATAAATTTTCGCTTCCGACATGTCAGGGGCAGGGTACCCTCCTCTCTTGCCTCATTAAAGGTCCTCACCAGTAGCGGGGCCAACAGGTCTGCATACTTCCTGTAGAACTCCACCGGGAATCCATCCGGTGCCGGGCCTTCCCCGCCTGCATGCTGCCCAAACCCTTGCTCAGATCCTCCAACACAATTGGTGCCCCCAAACCAGCCACCTCTTGCTCCTCCACCCTCGGGAATCTCAGCTGATCTAGGAATCGTCTCATCCCCTCTTCCCCCGCTGGGGGCTGGGATCTGTACAGCTCTTCATAAAAGGCCTTGAATACCTTGTTTATTTTCATCGCACCCCGAATCGTGGCTCCCCTTCCATCTTTGACTCCCCCTATTTCCCTCGCTGCCATCCTCTTACGGAGCTGGTGTGCCAGCATCCGACTAGCCTTTTCCCCATACTCGTAGGTAGCCCCCTGCACTTTCCTCCACTGTGCCTCCGCCTGCCCTGTGTCAACAGGTCAAACTCCGTCTGGAGCCGTCGTCTTTCCCCAAGTAATCTTTCCTCCGGGGCCTCTGCGTATCTCCTGTCCACTCTCAAAATCTCCCCCACTAAACTCTCCCTTTCCATACCCTCTGTCTTCTCCCTATGAGCCCTAATGGAAATTAGCTCTCCCCTGATCACCGCCTTCAACGCCTCCCATACCACCCCCACCTCCCCGTTGTCGTTGGCCTCCAAGTACCTTTCGATACACCCTCTCACCTTCCCACACACCACCTCGTCCGCCAGCAGTCCCACATCCAGCCGCCACAACGGGCGTTGGTCCCTCTCCTCTCCCAGCTCCAGTTCCACCCAGTGCGGGGCATGGTCCAAAACGGCTATAGCCAAATACTCCGTCCCCTCCACCCTCGGGATGATCGCCCTACCCAGAACAAAGAAATCTATCCGGGAGTAGGCTTTGTGTACATGGGAGAAGAAAGAAAATTCCCTGGCCTGTGGCCTTGCAAACCGCCATGGGTCCACTCCCCCCATCTGATCCATAAACCCCCTAAGTACCTTGGCCGCCGCCGGCCTCTTTCCAGTCCTTGATTTGGAGCGGTCCAGTGCTGGATCCAACACTGTATTGAAGTCCCCTCCCATTCTCAGGCCTCCTATCTCCAGGTCCGAAATGCGCCCCAACATGCGCTTCATGAATACTGCATCATCCCAGTTCGGGGCGTATAAGTTTACCAACACCACCCACGTCCCTTGCAGCCTACCGCTCACCATTACTTTCACAGGAGCAGGCCATTGGATTTCGGCGGGAGCGGTGCGCAAGTGATTTCTGGGAGGTAAGTTTCTCCTTTAAAAACACTAAGCATTTTTTTTCGACCCGCGGACTTCTGGGAAGGCCCCCCCAACCAATAAATTCTGGTGGAGAGGAAACCCGAGACACTACACGTGTAGTGTCTCCCACCCACCCTCCTCCTCTAACCTAATAATAAGATCCATTGGTGTGAGGTAAGTGCCATATTATATTATTATTTTTCCTTTTTTTTTTTAAATTACTGATTAGCCAGATCTTGGTTGGAAGTTAGAGGGATGGCAGGGAAGGGAGTGCAATGTTCCTCCTGCAGGATGTTTGAGGTGAGGGATGTCATCAGTGTCCCTGCTGATTTTACCTGCAGGAAGTGCAGCCATCTCCAGCTCCTCCAAGACCGAGTTAGGGAACTGGAGCTGGAGTTGGATGAACTTCGGATCATTCGGGAGGCAGAGGTGGTCATAGATAGATAGATGCTTCAGGGAATCAGTTACACCAAAGATTGGAGATAGATGGGTAACTGGAAGAGGGACTGGGAAGAAGCAGTCAGTGCAGGGATCCCCTGAGTAACAAGTATACTGCTTTGGATACTTGTGGGGGGGGGGGGGGGGGGACTTACCAAGGGTAAGCCATGGGGTACGGGCCTCTGGCACGGAGTCTGTCCCTGTTGCTCAGAAGGGAAGGGGGGAGAGGAGTAATTCTCATTAGTAATTCCCCTGATCACCGCCTTCAACGCCTCCCATACCACCCCCACCTCCCCGTTGTCGTTGGCCTCCAAGTACCTTTCGATACACCCTCTCACCTTCCCACACACCACCTCGTCCCCCCATTAGTAATTGGGGACTCAATAGTCAGGGGCACAGATAGGAGAGTTTGTGGGAGCGAGAGAGACTCACTTTTGGTATGTTGCCTCCCAGGTGCAAGGGTACGTGATGTCTCGGATCGTGTTTTCCGGGTGCTTAAGGGGGAGGGGGGGCAGCCCCAAGTCGGGGTCCACATTGGCACTAACGACATAGGTAGGAAAGGGGACAAGGATGTCAGGCAGGCTTTCAGGGAGCTAGGATGGAAGCTCAGAACTAGAACAAACAGAGTTGTTATCTCTGGGTTGTTGCCCATGCCACGTGATAATGAGATGAGGAATAGGGAGAGAGAGCAATTAAACACGTGGCTACAGGGATGGTGCAGGCGGGAGAGATTCAGATTTCTGGATAACTGGGGCTCTTTCTGGGGAAGG
The DNA here is from genome assembly GCF_047496885.1 of Scyliorhinus torazame. NCBI lineage: Eukaryota > Metazoa > Chordata > Chondrichthyes > Carcharhiniformes > Scyliorhinidae > Scyliorhinus > Scyliorhinus torazame. The sequence goes on from NC_092721.1 coordinate 53,832,179, forward strand.
TGGGACCTCTTCAGACAGGAGGGTCTACATCTGAACCTGAGGGGCACAAATATCCTGGGGGGGAGATTTGTTAGTGCTCTTTGGGGGGGTTTAAACTAATGCAGCATGGGCATGGGAACCTGGATTGTAGTTTCAGGGTACGGGAGAATGAGAGTATAGAGGTCAGGAGCACAGATTTGACTTCGCAGGAGGGGGCCAGTGTTCAGGTAGGTGGCTTGAAGTGTGTCTACTTCAATGCCAGGAGTATACGAAATAAGGTAGGGGAACTGGCAGCATGGGTTGGTACCTAGGACTTCGATGTTGTGGCCATTTCGGAGACATGGATAGAGCAGGGACAGGAATGGTTGTTGCAGGTTCCGGGGTTTAGGTGTTTTAGTAAGCTCAGAGAAGGAGGTAAAAGAGGGGGAGGTGTGGCGCTGCTAGTCAAGTATTACGGTGGCGGAGAGGATGCTAGATGGGGACTCTTCTTCCGAGGTAGTATGGGCTGAGGTTAGAAACAGGAAAGGAGAGGTCACCCTGTTGGGAGTTTTCTATAGGCCTCCAAATAGTTCTCGGGTTGTAGAGGAAAGGATGGCGAAGATGATTCTGGATAAGAGCGAAAGTAACAGAGTAGTTATTATGGGAGACTTTAACTTTCCAAATATTGACTGGAAAATATATAGTTCGAGTACATTAGATGGGTCGTTTTTTGTACAATGTGTGCAGGAGGGTTTCCTGACACAATATGTTGACAGGCCAACAAGAGGCGAGGCCACTTTGGATTTGGTTTTGGGTAATGAACCAGGCCAGGTGTTGGATTTGGAGGTAGGAGAGCACTTTGGGGACAGTGACCACAATTCAGTGACGTTTACGTTAGTGATGGAAAGGGATAAGGATACACCGCAGGGCAAGAGTTATAGCTGGGGGAAGGGCAATTATGATGCCATTAGACATGACTTGGGGGGGGATCGGTTGGAGGAGTAGGCTGCAAGTGTTGGGCACACTGGATAAGTGGAGCTTGTTTAAGGAACAGCTACTGCGTGTTCTTGATAAGTTCGTACCGGTCAGGCAAGGAGGAAGGCGTCGAGCGAGGGAACCGTGGTTTACCAAAGAAGTGGAATCTCTTGTTAAGAGGAAGAAGGAGGCCTATGTGAAGATGAGGTGTGAAGTTTCAGTTGGGGCGATTGATAGTTACAAGGTAGCGAGGAAGGATCTAAAGAGAGAGCTGAGACGAGCAAGGAGGGGACATGAGAAGTATTTGGCAGGTAGGATCAAGGAAAACCCAAAAGCTTTCTATAGGTATGTCAGGAATAAAAGAATGACTAGGGTAAGAGTAGGGCCAGTCAAGGACAGGGATGGGAAGTTGTGTGTGGAGTCTGAAGAGATAGGCGAGATACTAAATGAATATTTTTTGTCAGTATTCACTCAGGAAAAAGATAATGTTGTGGAGGAGAATGCTGAGACCCAGGCTATTAGAATAGATGGCATTGAGGTACATAGGGAAGAGGTGTTGGCAATTCTGGACAGGCTGAAAATAGATAAGTCCCTGGGGCATGATGGGATTTAGAATCATAGAATCATAGAAGTTTACAGCATGGAAACAGGCCCTTCGGCCCAACCAGTCCATGCCACCCAGTTTTTACCATTAAGCTAGTCCCAGTTGCCCGCACTTGGCCCATAACCCTCTATACCCATGTAACTATCTAAATGCTTTTTAAAAGACACAATTGTACCCGCCTCTACTACTACCTCTGGCAGCACATTCCAGACACTCACTACCCTCCGAGTGAAGAAATTGCCCCTCTGGGCCCTTCTGAATCTCTCCCCTCTCACCTTAAACCTATACCCTCTAGTTTTAAACTCCCCTACCTTTGGGAAAAGATGTTGACTATCTACCTTATCTCTGCCCCTCATTATTTTATAGACCTCTATAAGATCACCCCTGAGCCTCCTACGCTCCAGGGAAAAAAGTCCCAGTCTATCCAGCCTCTCCTTATAACTCAAACCATCAAGTCCCGGTAACATCCTAGTAAATCTTTTCTGCACTCTTTCTAGTTTAATAATAGCCTTTCTATAATAGGGTGACCAGAACTGCACACAGTATTCCAAGTGTGGTCACACCAATGTCTTGTACAACTTCAACAAGACGTCCCAACTCCTGTATTCAATGTTCTGACCAATGAAACCAAACATGCCGAATGCCTTCTTCACCACCCTGTCCACCTGCGACTCCACCTTCAAAGAGCTATGAACCTGTACTCCTAGATCACTTTGTTCTATAACTCTCCCCAACGCCATACCATTAACTGAGTATGTCCTGGCCTGATTCGATCTGCCAAAATGCATCACCTCACATTTATCTAAATTAAACTCCATCTGCCATTCGTCGGCCCACTGGCCTAATTGATCAAGATCCCGTTGCAATCCTAGATAACCTTCTTCACTATCCACTGTGCCACCAATCTTGGTGTCAAACTTACTAACCATGCCTCCTAAATTCTCATCCAAATCATTAATATAAATCACAAATAACAGTGGACCCAGCACCGATCCCTGAGGCACACCACTGGTCACAGGCCTCCAGTTTGAAAAACAACCCTCGACAACCACCCTCTGTCTTCGGTCGTCCAGCCAATTTTGAATCCAATTAGCAACCTCACCCTGGATCCAGTGAGCTTTAACCTTCTGCAACAACCGACCATGCGGTACTTTGTCAAAGGCTTTGCTAAAGTCCATGTAGACAACGTCTCCTGCACTGCCCTCATCTACCTTCTTGGTCACCCCCTCAAAAAACTCAATCAAATTTGAGAGACATGATTTTCCACGCACAAAGCCATGCTGACTGCCCCGAATCAGTCCTTGCCTCTCTAAATGCTTGTAGATCCTGTCTCTCAGAATACCTTCTAGCAACTTACCTACTACAGATGTTAGGCTCACCGGTCTGTAGTTACCAAGCTTTTCCCTGCTGCCCTTCTTAAACAAGGGCACAACATTCACTACTCTCCAATCTTCAGGCACCTCACCTGTGGCTGCCGATGATTCAAATATCTCTGTTAGGGGACCTGCAATTTCCTCCCTAGCCTCCCACAACATCCTGGGATACATTTCATCAGGTCCCGGGGATTTATCTACCTTGATGCGCTTTAAGACTTCCAGCACCTCCTCCTCTGTAATATGCACACTTCTCAAGACATCACTATTTATTTCCCTTAGTTTCCTAACATCCATGCCTTTCTCCACCGTGAATACCGATGAGAAATATTCATTCAGGATCTCACCCAACTCTTGTGGCTCTGCACATAGATGTCCTTGTTGATCCTTAATAGGCCCTACTCTGTCCCTAGTTACTCTTTTTCCCTTTATGTATCTGTAGAAGCTCTTTGGATTCTCCTATGCATTATTTGCCAAAGCAATTTCATGTCCCCTTTTTGCCCTCCTGATTTCCCTCTTAACTCTATTTCAACAATCTCTATACTCTTCAAGGGATCCAATTGATCCCAGTTGTTTATGTACGTCATATGCCTCCTTCTACTTTTTGACCAGAGTCTCAATATCTCGAGTCATCCAGGGTTCCCTACTTCTACCAGCCTTGCCCTTCACTCTAAAGGGAATGTGCTTACCCTGAACCCTGGTTAACACATTTTTAAAAGCCTCCCATTTACCAGCCGTCCCTTTGCCTGCCAACAGTCTCCCCCAATCTACCTCGGAAAGTTCCTGTCTGATACCATCAAAATTGGCCTTGCCCCAATTAAGAATTTTAACTCTTGGGCCAGACCCATCATTGCCCATAGCTATCTTAAAACTAATGGAGTTATGGTCACTTGTCCCAAAGTGATCCCTCACTAACACTTCTGTCACTTGCCCTTCCTTATTTCCCAAGACGAGGTCAAGTTTTGCCCCCTCTCTAGTCGGTCCATCCACATACTGAATGAGAAATTCCTCCTGAATACACTCAACAAATTTCCCTCCATCCAAGCCCCTAATGCTATGGCTGTCCCAGTCAATGTTGGGAAAGTTAAAGTCCCCTACTATTACTACCCTATTTTTCTTGCAGCTATCTGTAATCTCCTGACATATTTGCTCCTCAATTTCCCGCTGACTATTTGGGGGCCTGTAGTACAGTCCTACCAAGGTGATCTCTCCCTTCTTATTTTTCAGTTCCACCCATATAGACTCAGTGGGCGAACCCTCGGATATATCCCCTCTAAGTACTGCCGTGATGTTCTCCCTAATCAAAAACGCCACTCCCCCTCCTCTCTTACCTCCTGTTCTATCCTTTCCAAAGCATCTATACCCCGGAACATTGAGCTGCCAGTCCTGCCCCTCCCTTAGCCATGTTTCAGTCATAGCTATAATATCCCAGTCCCATGTGCCCGTCCATGCCCTGAGTTCACCCGCTTTGCCCGTCAGGCCCCTTGCATTGAAATAAATGCAGTTTAATGGAGACTTTCCTTGCTCTCTGCCCTGCTTTCTCTGGTCATGCTTTACACACTCTCCCTTCCTGTCTTTTGTTTCTGTCCCCACTGACTTCCTACATCTGTTCCCATCACCCTGCCACATTAGTTTAAACCCTCCCCAACTGCACTAGCAAACACACCCCCGAGAACATTGGTTCCGATCCCACCCAGATGCAGACCGTCCGATTTGTACAGGTCCCACCTCCCCCAGAACCGGTCCCAATGTCCCAGGAATTTGAAACCCTCCCTCTTGCACCATCTCTCAAGCCACGTATTCATCCTAGCTATCCTGTCATTCCGACTCTGACTATCACGTGGCACTGGTAGCAATCCTGAGATTACTATCTTTGAGGTCCTACTTTTTAGTTTAACTCCTAACTTCCTAAATTCAGCTTGTAGGACCTCATCCCGTTTTTTACATATATCGTTGGTGCCTATGTGCACCACGACAGCTGGCTGTTCACCCTCTCCCTCCAGAATGTCCTGCAGCCGCTCCGAGACATCCTTGACCCTTGCACCAGGGAGGAAACATACCAACCTGGATTCTCGTTTGCGTCCGCAGAAACGCCTGTCTATTCCCCTTATAATTGAATCCCCTATCACTCTAGCTCTGCCACTCTTTTTCCCGCCCTTCTGTGCAGCAGAGCCAGCCACCGTGCCATGAACCTGGCTGCTGCCACCTTCTCCTGGTGAGCCATCTCCCCCAACAGTTTCCAAAACGGTAAATCTGTTTTGGAGGGAGATGACCGCAGGGGATCCCTGCACTGCCTTCCTACTCTTCCTCTGTCTGTTGGTCACCCATTCCCTATCTGCCTCAGTAATTTTAATCTGCGGTGTGACCAACTCACTGAATGTGCTATCCACAACTTCCTCAGCATCGCGGATGCTACAAAGTGAGTCCATCCGCAGCTCCAGAGCCGTCAAGCGGTCTAACAGGAGCTGCAGTTGGACACACTTCTTGCAGATGAAGGAGTCAGGGACACCAGAAGATTAACTTACTTACCTTGCAGGTCAGCTGTTTAGTTCGGGAGTGAGAGCCGGGACCTTAGAAACAGCGCGGGAATTTGAAAAAGCGCGGGAGCTGCGAGGCAGAGGGGACCGTTTAAAAGGTATACCGCTTTGGATACTTGTGGGGGGGACGACTTACCAGGGGTAAGCCATGGGGTACGGGCCTCTGGCACGGAGTCTGTCCCTGTTGCTCAGAAGGGAAGGGGGGAGAGGAGCAGAGCTTTAGTAATTGGGGACTCGATAGTCAGGGGCACAGATAGGAGATTTTGTGGGAGCGTGAGAGACTCACGTTTGGTATGTTGCCTCCCAGGTGCAAGGGTACGTGATGTCTCGGATCGTGTTTTCCGGGTCCTTAAGGGGGAGGGGGAGCAGCCCCAAGTCGTGGTCCACATTGGCACTAACGACATAGGTAGGAAAGGGGATAAGGATGTCAGGCAGGCTTTTAGGGAGCTAGGATGGAAGCTCAGAACTTGAACAAACAGAGTTGTTATCTCTGGGTTGTTGCCCGTGCCACGTGATAGTGAGATGAGGAATAGGGAGAGAGAGCAATTAAACATGTGGCTACAGGGATGGTGCAGGCGGGAGGGATTCAGATTTCTGGATAACTGGGGCTCTTTCTGGGGAAGGTGGGACCTCTACAGACAGGATGGTCTACATCTGAACCTGCGGGGCACAAATATCCTGGGGGGGGAGATTTGTTAGTGCTCTTTCGGGGGGTTTAAACTAATGCAGCAGGGGCATGGGAACCTGGATTGTAGTTTTAGGGTAAGGGAGAATGAGAGTAGAGGTCAGGAGCTCAGATTTGACGTCGCAGGAGGGGGCCAGTGTTCAGGTAGGTGGTTTGAAGTGTGTCTACTTCAATGCCAGGAGTATACGAAATAAGGTTGGGGAACTGGCAGCATGGGTTGGTACCTGGGACTTCGATGTTGTGGCCATTTTGGAGACATGGATAGAGCAGGGACAGGAATGGATGTTGCAGGTTCCGGGGTTTAGGTGTTTTAGTAAGCTCAGAGAAGGAGGCAAAAGAGGGGGAGGTGTGGTGCTGCTAGTCAAGAGCAGTATTACGGTGGCGGAGAGGATGCTAGATGGGGACTCATCTTCCGAGGTAGTATGGGCTGAGATTAGAAACAGGAAAGGAGAGGTCACACTGTTGGGAGTCTCCTATAGGCCTCCAAATAGTTCTAGGGATGTAGAGGAAAGGATGGCGAGGATGATCCTGGATAAGAGCGAAAGTAACAGGGTAGTTATTATGGGAGACTTTAACTTTCCTAATATTGACTGGAATAGATATAGTTCGAGTACAATAGATGGGTCGTTTTTTGTACAGTGTGTGCAGGAGGGTTTCCTGAAACAATATGTTGACAGGCCAACAAGAGGCGAGGCCACATTGGATTTGGTTTTGGGTAATGAACCAGGCCAGGTGTTGGATTTGGAGGTAGGTGAGCACTTTGGGGACAGTGACCACAATTCGGTGACGTTTACGTTAAGGATGGAAAGGGATAAGTATACACCGCAGGGCAAGAGTTATAGCTGGGGGAAGGGAAATTATGATGCCATTAGACGTGACTTGGGGGGGATAAGGTGGAGAAGTAGGCTGCAAGTGTTGGACACACTGGATAAGTGGAGCTTGTTCAAGGATTAGCTACTGCGTGTTCTTGATAAGTATGTACCGGTCAGGCAGGGAGGAAGGTGCCGAGCGAGGGAACCGTGGTTTACCAAAGAAGTGGAATCTCTTGTTAAGAGGAAGAAGGAGGCCAATGTGAAGATGAGGTGTGAAGTTTCAGTTGGGGCGATGGATAGTTACAAGGTAGAGAGGAAGGATCTAAAGAGAGAGCTAAGACGAGCAAGGAGGGGACATGAGAAGTATTTGGCAGGAAGGATCAAGGAAAACCCAAAAGCTTTCTATAGGTATGTCAGGAATAAGCGAATGACTAGGGAAAGAGTAGGACCAGTCAAGGATAGGGATGGGAAGTTGTGTGTAGAGTCTGAAGAGATAGGCGAGATACTAAATGAATATTTTTCGTCAGTATTCACTCAGGAAAAAGATAATGTTGTGGAGGAGAATGCTGAGCTCCAGGTAAATAGATTAGATGGCATTGAGGTACGTAGGGAAGAGGTGTTGGCAATTCTGGACAGGCTGAAAATAGATAAGTCCCCGGGATCTGATGGGATTTATCCTAGGATTCTCTGGGAGGCCAGGGAAGAGATTGCTGGACCATTGGCTTTTATTTGTATGTCGTCATTGGCTACAGGAATAGTGCCAGAGGACTGGAGGATAGCAAATGTGGTCCCTTTGTTCAAAAAGGGGAGCAGAGACAACCCCGGCAACTATAGACCGGTGAGCCTCACGTCTGTAGTGGGTAAAGTCTTGGAGGGGATTATAAGAGACAAGATTTATAATCATCTAGATAGGAATAATATGATCAGGGATAGTCAGCATGGCTTTGTGAAGGGTAGGTCATGCCTCACAAACCTTATCGAGTTCTTTGAGAAGGTGACTGAACAGGTAGACGAGGGTAGAGCAGTTGATGTGGTGTATATGGATTTCAGCAAAGCGTTTGATAAGGTTCCCCACGGTAGGCTATTGCAGAAAATACGGAGGCTGGGGATTGAGGGTGATTTAGAGATGTGGATCAGAAATTGGCTAGCTGAAAGAAGACAGAGGGTGGTGGTTGATGGGAAATGTTCAGAATGGAGTACAGTCACAAGTGGAGTACCACAAGGATCTGTTCTGGGGCCGTTGCCGTTTGTCATTTTTATCAATGACCTAGAGGAAGGCGCAGAAGGGTGGGTGAGTAAATTTGCAGACGATACTAAAGTCGGTGGTGTTGTCGATAGTGTGGAAGGAAGTAGCAGGTTACAGAGGGATATAGATAAGCTGCAGAGCTGGGCTGAGAGGTGGCAAATGGAGTTTAATGTAGAGAAGTGGGAGGTGATTCACTTTGGAAGGAATAACAGGAATGCGGAATATTTGGCTAATGGTAAAGTTCTTGGAAGTGTGGATGAGCAGAGGGATCTAGGTGTCCATGTACATAGATCCCTGAAAGTTGCCACCCAGGTTGATAGGGTGGTGAAGAAGGCCTATGGAGTGTTGGCCTTTATTGGTAGAGGGATTGAGTTCCGGAGTCAGGAGGTCATGTTGCAGCTGTACAGAACTCTGGTACGGCCGCATTTGGAGTATTGCGTACAGTTCTGGTCACCGCATTATAGGAAGGACGTGGAGGCTTTGGAGCGGGTGCAGAGGAGATTTACCAGGATGTTGCCTGGTATGGAGGGAAAATCTTATGAGGAAAGGCTGATGGACTTGAGGTTGTTTTCGTTGGAGAGAGGAAGGTTAAGAGGAGACTTAATAGAGGCATACAAAATGATCAGGGGGTTGGATAGGGTGGACAGTGAGAGCCTTCTCCCGCGGATGGAAATGGCTGGCACGAGGGGACATAACTTTAAACTGAGGGGTAATAGATATAGGACAGAGGTCAGAGGTAGGTTCTTTACGCAAAAAGTAGTGAGGCCGTGGAATGCCCTACCTGCTACAGTAGTGAACTCGCCAACATTGAGGGCATTTAAAAGTTTATTGGATAAACATATGGATGATAATGGTATAGTGTAGGTTAGATAGCTTTTGTTTCGGTGCAACATCGTGGGCCGAAGGGCCTGTACTGCGCTGTATCGTTCTATGTTCTATGTACATATCGCCCTCCATTGTCCGCTACAATAGTCTTGGCCTCAAATGACACCCGCTTTCCCACCAATATTGCCACCCCTCTATTCTTCGCGTCCAGTCCCGAGTGGAATACCTGTCCTACCCATCCCTTTCTTAGCCTGACCTGGTCCGCCACCTTCAGGTGTGTCTCTTGGATTCACTCGGGTTTTGACAGTCGGGCGTGGGGGGTTGCGGTTCTGGTGAATAAAAGAACTGAGGTTCCAAATGGAGAAAGTTGTGGCAGATCAGGGAGGTAAATAGTGACAGGGGCATTGGAAGGGAGGTTGGCAAGCGTGTATGGTCCCAACTGGGAGATATAGGGTTTGTAAAGAAGGTGTGTGCGGCCATCTCCAACTTGGATCCAGATGAATTGATAATGGGTGGAAACTGGAATATGGTGCAGGTGCCAAAATTGGACAGGTCACGACCGCGATCGCTTACCCAGTTGGGGGAGCGAAGGCATTGGCTGGGCTAATGGTGGAAATGGAAGGAGTGGACCCTTGGAGGTTCTTGCACCCAGGGGAGCGGGAGTATTCTTTCTTCTCTTCAGTTCATAAGGCCTATTCGCGGATCGAGATTTTTTTGTGTTGGGGCAATTGCTGTTTGCCGGAGTCAAGGGATCGGAATATTCGTCAATTGCGATATCGGATCATGCGCCACACTGGGTTGATATGGTGTTGGAGAAGGGAATAGTGCAGAGGCGGGGGTGGAGATTGGATGTGGGGCTGTTGGGGGACCGAGGGTTTTGTGAGAAGATTGGAAAAGTGATTGATGAATATGTGCTGTTTAATTGTACAGGTGAGGTCTCGCAGGCGGTGGTATGGGAAGCTTTGAAGGCAGTGGCGAGGGGGAGGTGAAATCGTTTAAGGCAAAGGTTGAGAAGGAGGAAAGGGTGGAATGGCAACGGTTAATAGATGAGATGCTGGAAGTGGATCCAACACTGTTGGAAAAGAGGAAGGAGTTGCAGGTGAATTTTGACAGGCTGTCCACAAGGATGGCGGTGCGCCAATTGAGGCGGCGAGAGAAGTATAGAGAGAAGGCATGACGCATGCTAGCAGGTCAACTTCAGAGGGAGGCAGCGGTGAGGGAAATTGTTCAGGTGTGGGATAGGGCAGGGAAGTTGGTGGTGGCTCCAGATCAGATTAATAGGGTGTTTGAGGAGTTTTACGAGAGATTGTATAGGTCATTGCCATCTGGGGAGGATCAGGAGATGCAGGAATTCCTGAATGGTTTGGAATTGCCGAGATTGGATGGGGCGATAGCGGAGCAGGAGATAAAAGATACGATTAGGAGGATGCAGTCGGGGAAGATAGCAAGGCCAGATGGGTTTCCAGTGGAGTATTACAAGAAATTTTAAGATAAGTTGGCGCCACTGATGGTGGGGATGTTTGAGGAGGCGATAGGGAAGGGGGTGTTGCCACAGACTTTGGGCCAGGCACTGATCTCCCAGGTGCTCAAGAAGAATAAGGATCCGACAGAATGTGGGTCGTATAGGCCCATATCACTTTTGAAACTGGATGCAAACGTGTTGGCGAAGGTCCTGGTGGGTAGGTTGGAGGAGTGCCTCGCGAAGGTGATAGGGGAAGATCAGAGAGGATTCGTGACGGGGAGACAGCTTTTTTCGAAAATTAGGAGGGTATTGAACCGGCGGAGGGGAGGGAGACAGAGGTGGTTGTGGCATTGGACGCCGTGAAGAGGTTTGACCGAGTAGAGTGGCAGTATTTGATGGCAGTTCGGGTGCGTTTTGGGATTGGGCCACAATTTGTAGATTGGGTAAGGCTGCTGTACAGGGAGCCGAGGGAGAGTGTCCACACGAATAGCATGAATTTGGGATATTTTGCTCTGCACCATGGGACCAGGCAAGGATGCCCTATGTCCCCCCTGCTATTCACGCTAGCAATTGAGCCGTTGAGGAGTTCGGAGGTGTGGAAAAGGGTGGTGCGGGCAGGGGTTGCAGAGCATAGGGTATCTTTGTATGTATCAGAACAGAGTGTGTCGATGGGGGGCATATTGGACCTGCTTCGAGTGTTTGGGTCTTTTGCGGGATATAAACTAAATTTAGACAAAAGTGAATATTTTGCAGCGTTTCGGCCAGGGGTGGAGGCAGGGGTGGCGGGGGGGGGGGGCTACCATTCCGTAGGGTGGGGACCCACTTTAGATATCTGGGGGTACAGGTGGCACGGGATTGGGGGGGGGGGCTCCGTAGGTATAACATTACTAGTCTGGTGGGAAGGGTGAAAGCTGATCTGGCAAGGTGTAATAGTCTCCCTCTGTCGGGTACAGGCAATTAAAATGAACGTGTTGTCGCGATTCTGGTTTATTTTTCAGTGCCTTCCTGCCGAAGGCATTTTTTCAAGGAGATCGAAAAGATGATTAGCTCGTTTATATGGGGGAAGGTGGCTAGGATTAGGAAGATGCTGTTGCAGAGAGGATGGCAGTCAGGGAGGTTGGGTCTTCCGATTTTGCTATATTATTACTGGGCAGCGAACGCGGAGAAGGTGAGGCGCTGGGTTAAAGGTTGGGGGGGGGGTGGGGGGACACAACTCCCAGTGGGTGAGAATGGAGGAGAGTCTGTGTTGGGGTTGGGTTGAGGGCATTGGCAACAGCGCCACTCCCGACGGCCCCAGAGAAATACTCAGTGAGTCCGGTAGTGGTAGCGACGTTGAAAATCTGGAGGCAGTTGCGCCAGCACTTTAGGCTGGGCGCAGGGTCAAGGGAAATGCCGATTCGGGGGAATCACAGATTTGAGCCAGAGAAGTGCCATGGGAGATTTTGGAGCTGGAAGGAGAAGGAGTCAGGGCATCAAATAATTTGTTTCGAGGGGTCCGGTTTGCGGGATTGAAGGAACTGGGGGCGAAATATGGGCTGGGGCAGGGGGAAATGTTGAGGTATATGCAGGTCCGAGTTTTGCTAAGAAGGCGATATAGAGCTTTCCGGTGGTGTCGGCCTCCACACTGTTGGAGGAGGTGCTGACGGCAGGGGGAATGGAGAAGGGGGTGGTATTGGCGATTCATGGGGCGATTCTGGGAGAAGAGAAGGCACCGCTGGAGGGGATTAAGGCAAAGTGGGAGAGAGCATGGAGGAGGGGTTGTGGTGTGAGGTGCTCCGGAGGGTAAATGCTTCAACTTTGTGCCTGAGGTTGGGGCTGATATAGCTGAAGGTGGTGTATAGGGCACACCTCACAAAGGCGAAGCTGAACCAACTCTTTGAGGGGGTAGAGGATGTTTGTGAATGTTGGACGGAGGGGGCCCCCCCACAAAACACGTTCATATGTTTTGGTCCTGTCCAAAGCTGGAGGGGATTGGAGGGAGGTGTTCAGGGTAATTTCAAAGCTGGTACATGTGAGGCTTGAGTCGGGTCCTCTGGAGACCATATTCGGGGTATCGGATCGACCGGGGTTGGAAGCTGGTGTGGAGGCAGACGTTTTAGCCTTCGCCTGAAGGCGGATCCTGTTAATAACCTTCACAACCTTTATTTTTATTGTCACCAGTATGAAGTTACTGTGAAAATCTCCTAGTCGCCACATTCCGGCAAAGTTCGGGTAAGCTAGTACGGGAATTAAACCCGCGCTGCTGGCCTTGTTCTGCATCACAAACCAGCTGTCTAACCCACTGAGCTAAACGAGCCCTCTGTGGGGTGGAGGTCAGTTTCTCCATCCTGTGCCCTGGCATGGCAGAAGCAATACGATAGTCCCCATCCCACAAAATATGACACAGTGTATGGAAAGGCTCAGTAAACCAAGGTCCACCACACTAAGAAAACAAAAAGGGACGGTCAATAGAGAATTAAAGGTGCTATATTTAAATGTGACGAATGTGATATAAAATAGTTACTTTAGAGATATTAGTTAATGTAATGTAGAAATAAGCCACTTTGCTTCTGGCAAGTAGAGACAAAGGATTTTAGACCGCATGGAAAAAAGCAGGAAGAGGTGTGTCTATGAGAGTGATGCTGAATTGATAGGGGCCGGAGAAAGGGATTGGAAGTGAGCCAATCAGAATAGATCAAACAAGTCAGGAGGGACATAGGATGACCTATGGGTGTCGAGTATGTGAAACTTGATGCCATTTGAATGTATCAGTACTGATCTCTTTGTCTGGGACATTCACTTAGTCCCGGGGCTGCAGAGAGCAACATGTTATCTGTATCACTGTGGACTAGGTAGCTTGCAAGCTGAATAAAATAACTATTGTTATACTTGCAAATCCATCTCGACTTTTATTGAGGCCAGACTGACGGATAAAGAAATTTGGGATTCAACAAATGCGCGCAGTGTACGGAACAAGGTAGCTGAGCTTGTGGCCCAGATTGTGACTGGCAGGTATGATGTGGTAGGCATCACAGAGACATGGTTGCAGGGGGTTCAGGACTGGCATTTAAACATCCAGGGATTCACAACCTATCGAAAAGACAGAGAGGTGGGCAGAGGGGGCGGGGTTGCCTTGTTAATTAGGAATGAAATTAAATCAATAGCATTAAACGACATAGGGTCAGATGATGTGGAGTCTGTGTGGGTAGAGTTGAGGAACCACAAAGGCAAAAAAAACATAATGGGAGTTATGTACAGGCCTCCTAACAGTGGTCAGGACCGGGGGCACAAAATGCACCACCAAATAGAAAGTGCATGTCAGAAAGGCAAGGTCACAGTGATCATGGGGGACTTTAATATGCAAGTGGACTGGGTAAATAATACTGCCAGTGGACCCAAGGAAAGGGAATTCATTGAATGTTTACAGGAGGGCTTTTTGGAACAGCTTGTGATGGAGCCCACGAGGGAACAGGCCATTCTGGACTTAGTGTTATGTAATGAGCTAGACTTGATTAAAGATCTTAAAGTAAGGGAGCACTTAGGAGGCAGTGATCATAATATGGTAGAATTCAATCTCCAGTTTGAAAGAAGAAGGTAGAATCAGATGTAAAGGTGTTACAGTTAAATAAAGGTAACTACAGGGGCACGAGGGACGAACTGACGAAAATCGACTGGGAGCAGAGCCTAGTGGGAAAGACAGTAGAACAGCAATGGCAGGAGTTTCTGGGAGTAATTGAGGACACAGTACAGAGGTTCATCCCAAAGAAAAGAAAGGTTATCAGAGGGGGGAATTAGGCAGCCATGGCTGACAAAGGAAGTTAGGGAATGCATCAAAGCAAAAGAGAAAGCCTGGCAAAGAGTAGTGGGAATTCAGAAGATTGGGAAGGCTACAAAAACAAACAGAGGATAACAAAGAGAGAAATAAGGAAAGAGAGGATCAAATATGAAGGTAGGCTAGCCAGTAACATTAGGAATGATAGTAAAAGTTTCTTTAAATACATTAAAAACAAACGGGAGGCAAAAGTTGACATTGGGCCGCTCCAAAATGACGCTGGTAATTTTGTGATGGGAGACAAGGAAATAGCTGAGGAACTAAATAAGTACTTTGCGTCAGTCTTCACAGTAGAAGACATGAGTAATATCCCAACAATTCCGGAGAGTCAGGGGGCAGAGTTGAATATGGCAACCATCACAAAGGAGAAAGTGCTAGAGAAATAAGAGGTCTAAAAATTGATAAATCTCCGGACCCAGATGGGCTACATCCTAGAGTTCTAAAGGAGATAGCTGAAGAAATAGTGGAGGCGTTAGTTATGATCTTTCAAAAGTCACTGGAGTCAGGGAAAGTCCCAGAGGATTGGAAAATCGCTGTTGTAACCCCCCTGTTCAAGAAGGGAACAAGGAAAAAGATGGAAAATTATAGGCCAATTAGCCTAACCTCGGTTGTTTGCAAGATTCTAGAATCCATTGTTAAGGATGAGATTTCTAAATTCTTAGAAGTGCAGGGTCGGATTAGGACAAGTCAGCATGGATTTAGTAAGGGGAGGTCGTGCCTGACAAACCTGTTAGAGTTCTTTGAAGAGATAACAAATAGGTTAGACCAAGGAGAGCCAATGGATGTTATCTATCTTGACTTCCAAAAGGCCTTTGATAAGATGCCTCACGGGAGACTGCTGAGTAAAATAAGGGCATTCGAGGTATTCGAGGCAAGGTACTAACATGGATTGACGATTGGCTGTCAGGCAGAAGGCAGAGAGTTGGGATAAAAGGTTCTTTTTCGGAATGGCAACCGGTGACGAGTGGTGTCCCGCAGGGTTCAGTGTTGGGGCCACAGCTGTTCTCTTTATATATTAACGATCTAGATGACGGGACTGGGGGCATTCTGGCTAAGTTTGCCGATGATACAAAGATAGGTGGAGGGGCAGATAGTATGGAGGAAGTGGGGAGGCTGCAGAAAGATTTAGACAGATTAGGAGAGTGGTCCAAGAAATGGCTGATGAAATTCAACGTGGGCAAGTGCGAGGTCTTGCACTTTGGAAAAAAGAATAGAGGCATGTACTATTTTCTAAACGGTGACAAAATTCATAATGCTGAAGTGCAAAGGGACTTGGGAGTCCTAGTCCAGGATTCTCTAAAGGTAAACTTGCAGGTTGAGTCCGTAATTAAGAAAGCAAATGCAATGTTGTCATTCTTCTCAAGAGGCTTGGAATATAAAAGCAGGGCTGTACTTCTGAAGCTTTATAAAGCATTAGTTAGGCCCCATTTAGAATACTGTGAGCAATTTTGGGCCCCACACCTCAGGAAGGACATACTGGCACTGGAGCGGGTCCAGCGGAGATTCACACGGATGATCCCAGGAATGGTAGGCCTAACATACGATGAACGTCTGAGGATCCTGGGATTATATTCATTGGAGTTTAGGAGGTTGAGGGGAGATCTAATAGAAACTTACAAGATAATGAATGGCTTAGATAGGGTGGATGTAGGGAAGTTGTTTCCATTAGCAGGGGAGACTAGGACCCGGGGGCACAGCCTTAGAATAAAAGGGAGTCACTTTAGAACAGAGATGAGGAGAAATTTCTTCAGCCAGAGAGTGGTGGGTCTGTGGAATTCATTGCCACAGAGGGCGGTGAAGGCCGGGACGTTGAGTGTCTTTAAGACAGAAGTTGATAAATTCTTGTTTTCTCGAGGAATTAAGGGCTATGGAGAGAGAGCGGGTAAATGGAGTTGAAATCAGCCATGATTGAATGGTGGAGTGGACTCGATGGGCCGAATGGCCTTACTTCCGCTCCTATGTCTTATGGTCTTATGGTCTTAATACAATGCTAGATGTACCTAGACAACGTTAAGTTCCGTAATCAGTAAGTGGCTCATGAACAGTGAGAGAGACCTCAGGCTGGATTCTCCACTCCCCAATGCCGAAATTGCATTCGGCGATGGGGCAGAGAATCCGTTTTGGCACCAAAATTGGAAGAGGCGCCGGTTTTTGGATACTCCACCTCCTGAAAAGTGGAGTACTCTAGGAATACGCTGCTCTGAGTATCCACCACCTCAGGGCATTGCCTGGGACCCTCCCTGCAATGCTCCGTCCCTGACCGGCCGAGTTCCCGACGTCGTTGGTTACGTGTGCTCACACAGTTCGTGAACTTGGCGTGGCACCTGTGGACTCAGTCTGGGGACACCACAGTCGGGGGAGGGCCGATCAGCAGGCGCACGTCATTCGGGGCTGGGGGCACTGTCAGTGGGCGGCCGATGCGGGGCACTACTTTGGAGGTCCAGGTCCGCCATGGAGCACAGCGCGGCCTCTGCAGGCCGCCACCATGCACATATGCGACCTCTGAACCGGAAGTGCTGGGGGCCGTATCAGCAGCTAGAGCTGCGAGCTCTACTCTGCCTCCCTGCCAGCCCCCATCAAAACGGGGAATCGATGGCCGTTTTACGCCAGTTTTCCTGTGGGAACTTGGTCTCCAAAACAGAGAATCCAGACCCTCACCTTGAATGAGCCATAGTCCCAGAAAGTATATTTGGATCAAAGTGGGAATTGGGTGCATAAGGGAAATAAGTGCACTTTTGCTTTTTACTTTCTAATATTTTCACCCTTCAGAGAGTGGCCTTGCCCTGCCGCAGGAGCAGAGGCCAGTTTTTTGGCGAGTATTTCAGCTGTCCTGAAGCAGCAGCGGGGAAAAACTGTCATGTCACAGGAAACTGGCAAGTTGACTGGTTTGTAAGTGCTCAATGCAAGGGACAGTCTGTAAAAAAAACCCGCATGTGGAATAAGGGAAGGTTAGGGCCTACACAAAAAGGTTGTACAAGAAGTCCAAATTGGAATCGAGATAACACAACTGAAGTACAGTTAAGTCAAGAAAGGACAGCCAAGTGGAGTGGAATGTGTGTGATTATAATGTGTGTGAAGTTATGGATGCTTCCTGGGTTCTAGATCAGTGTTTTTGAAACGTTTTTCCCAGGATTCACTTTTGCCAACCGGCTGATCTTCGCACCCACGCCAGCCGACCTTAACGGCACATGCCATGTTCGCTTACATTGAATGTAAAAGGGGAGCCTGCTTGGTTCTCATCATCTCATTCCAGTCAGGTTCATAAGAGGGGACATCAATGCGCATTTCAGTTTTAGACTTCAACCAGTTCCTTTGTGCCATCTTCATGTTTATTAAAACAGAAAATCAAACCTCACACGTGTAGGTCGTCGTGAAGGGCAATAGCAACAAAATGCATGTTTTACTCAGCACTAGATACTGCGAGGAAATGCTACTCCAGAATGCTGACAGTTTAGAGGGCTTTTGCCGTGTTTTTAATGTGGTATTACAGGTCAGCTACAGCAACATAGTCTTTTAAGTTGGAGTCAGCTCGAAGTTATAATATTAATAATAATAATAATAATAATAGCTTATTGTCACAAGTAGGCTTCAATAAGGTTACTGTGAAAAGCCCCTAGTCGCCATATTCCGGCGCCTAGTCGGGGAGGCCAGTATGAGAATTAAACCCGCGATGATGCCATTGTTCTGCATTACAAGCCAGCTGTTTAGCCCACTGTGCTAAACCAGCCCCTAATAACTTAATAAATTAATAACTGACTCTGAGATCTTAACCTCAAAATACATTTTTCACCCACACTTCTCTTTCAAAATCTAAAACTTCTCATTTGCCGTACTTCTCTTCATATAACACACATGCACTTTGCATCCTTATTTGCACAATTGACAAAACCATACCTCAAGAAATCATCTTTATACTTCTTTGTTCCCTAGTTAAGTTTTGTCTTTGTAGGCTGTAAACCAGATGCCTTGAAGCACTGTATGGAGCTAACACTAGCACTGCTTTGTCTGACCTTGGACTCTCCTTAGCAGTCCTCTCTCGCTCTCACAGACACACTCCCTCTCTCAATCTCACACACAGGCTCCCTATCTCACTCTCTCGCACACACTCTCTCTCACTCTAAGACATACGCTCCCTCGCTCCCTGTCTCACACACAGTCTGTGATGAATGTAGGAATCTCAGATATATTGTTTTATAGGCATTTGGTGCAGTTAAGGGTTTACAAACCTGGGTTAGTTGTATTTTTAAAGAATACTGGGTTGGAACATTTTGGGAGCTGGAGATGAAATTCAGCATCAGCATCGTGAAGAGCTTGGGGTAATGGAATGTTGTTTGGATTAAGAAGATTCCCTGTGGAGTTAATTCATTTTTGGCTCAGAAAGATGATGTAATTACTGGGAAGAGCCAAAGTATCAGGCAATTTTCAGAAAAGCAGTTTTAGTTGAGTGTTAGTTGGAGATGTGAGTAGAAGTCAAGCATCTTTCAAGCAGAATTCAATCAAAATAAGTGTGAGGTGATGTACTTGAGCAGGTCAAACCAGGCAAGGCAATGAATACACGATAAACGGCAGGACCTTGGGGAACACCGAGGATCAGAGGGACCTTGGTGCACATGTACACAGGTCCCTGAAGGTAGCAGGGCAGGTAGATGCAGTGGTTAAGAAGTCATATGGTATACTTGCCTTTATAATAATCTGTATTGTCACAAGTAGGCTTACACCAACATTGCAATGAAGTTCCTGTGAAAAGCCCCTCGTCGCCACATTGCGGGGCCTGTTCGGGTACACTGATGAAGAATTCTAAATGTCCAAATTACCTCACAGCACGTCTTTCAGGACTTGTGTGAGGAAATCGGAGTACCCAGAGGAAACCCACGCAGACACGGGGAGAACGTGCAGACTCCGCACAGTGACCCAAGCTGGGAATCGATCCTGGGACCCTGCCGCTGTGAAGCAACAGTGCTAACCACTGTGCTACCGTGCCTGAGACATAAAAGTTTAAGAGCAGGGATGTTATGATCAAACTGTACATTGGTTAGGTCACAGGTAGAATAGTTCAAGAATCTAAATTAATAGAAGGGATGTGATGGCACTGGAAAGAGTGTAGAGGAGATTCACCAAGATGCTTTCTGGGCTGGAGAGTTTTAGGTATGAAGAGAGATTGAGCAGACTGGGGTTGTTTTCCTTGGAGCAGAGGAGGGTCATCATCGAGATGTGTATAATTATGAAGGCCATAAATAATGTAGACAGGAAGCAACCTTTCCCCATGGTGGAGGGATCAATAACCAGGGGGCATAGATTTAAGGAAGGGGCAGGAGCTTTAAACAGGATGTGAGGAAAACCTTCATCCAGAGGGTGTTGAGAGTCTGGAACTCACTGCCTGAAAGGTTCATAGAATGTACACTGCAGGAGGTCATTCAGCCCATCGAGTCAGCACCAGCCACTGGAAAGTGCATCCTACCCAAGCCCACACCCCCACCCTTTTCCCGTAACCTTTTTGGACACTAAGGGCAATTTAGCATGGCCAATCCACCTAACTTGCACATCTTTGAACTATTCGAGGAAACTGGAGCACCCGGAGGAAACCCACGCAGACACGGGGAGAAAGTGCAAACTCCGCACAGCCAGTGACCCAAGCCGGGAATCGAATCTGGGACCCTGGAGCTGTGAAGCAACTGTGCTAACCACTGTCTTACCGTGCCCCCCATGGAGCCGGAGACCCTCATAACATTTAAAAAGTATTTAGATGTGCACTTGTAATGCCAAGGCATACAAAGCAATGGGCCAAGTCCTGGGAAATGGGATTAGAATAGTCAGGTGACTGTTTTTTGACTGGCGCAGATGTGATGGGTCTGCTGTAGATCTCTCGGACTATCTTTGTTCAGTTAAAAGATATGTCTGTAGATGAATGAGCAGGTTCTTTCTAAATCATTCAGAATAGTGTGATTAGAAGGTGAGCTGAAACAAGCTTCAGCATCTTCTGAGGAAATGCAGCTAGAGGTTCTGCATGGTTCTGAAAAGATTCAGGCTTTTTCTTTAAAACAGTCTCTGTAAAGCAGATTTCCTGAGGGCTAACTGTATTTAACAGTGGAATGAGAGCTGTTGTTGGAGTAGGAATAAAGATAGCTGTTAAGGGGTACTGCATTCACTGTATTAATTAGCATTGTTTAAGGGGTCATTGTAAATTATTTTCTGGTATGATGTTAAAGTTATTTTAATACGGTGTTAGTAAAAAAGTTTGTTTCAATATACCAAATCTATATATTTTGTGGAATCCCTCCTGGAGCGAGGTATCCTTTCCTCACAGTCTTACAAAATTAAATTAAAATATTGTGTTTCTGTCCAGTATCCTAGCCACTGATCCGTGGTCTGATCCGTGATTGTAATGATTCACACACACACAGTCTCTTTTTCACACAGACATTCTGAATTTCATACACACTCACTCTGGTCGTTCACACACACTCTGGTCTCTCATATACACACACACACACTCTGTCACACACAAACATTGTGGGCATGATTTAACCTCCGCCCAGTGTGGATCTGAGTACGCCCATTTAATAGCAGGAAGGGTCAGCATGGATCAGTTGGCCATCGAACCTACCCGCTGCCGATGGCGAGTCCCGGATCTCACCCAAATATGGCGAGCATATCATTGCTCCAATCTGCATCAATTTCCATCTCATTAGCGAAATTAAAATCGAATGTAATTGCCTCTCGGGAATTAACCGGCTCCCCGGCGAGAAATCACCCAGGTGTTGATTATCGCTCATTTCTAAAAGCGTGAAGTTGACACAAAGGCTGCTGAGGGCAACTGAGGGGGTGAGTAGCCATTTCTATTTTCAGACATGCAACTCAAGGGCACTGGAGCTGCCACTCCAGCACATAAATAAAACAGACAGAAATTATTAAATAAAAACCTAACTGCTGATCATTGTTTTTTTCATCTAAATCTGGATTATAAAGGGGAAAGGAAATATCCAGTCACCATCTGGTCGTTTCATTTCATCTGGTCGGCCTACCCTCACACTGATGATGCTAGTAAACAAAAGCTGAGCTATATTAAAAGATGATTATCTTTCAAATTTAAGATTTAACCTGTTGTGTATCACATCTTAGATTTCAGAACCTCCTCAACATAAACATGTTATAACAATGTTTATAACCTGGCTTATAACAATGAGAGCTCTTATGATTTTAAATTGACTGAATTCAGTTTCTTACACATCTCATACCTTATGATAATTATTAGTGCCAGACTGGATCATCAACTGTTGAGTAGAAATTATCTGCTTCCTGCGTTTACATTCCTCTTTCTGAGACTTCATCACATCGGCTAATTGGGAAAGTTCCTTTTTCAATTCCTCATTTCCAAATTCTGATGTCTGCAATTTTTCTTCATACATCTGCAAATTAGATGTAAGATATTCCTGAGAATGAAGAAGATACTCTATGGTGAGTTGTGCTAATTTGAAAAATTTCAGCAGGGTGGGATCCAGCGGGTTTTGACAATAAGGGCATTTTTCAGGATCTAGGTTGCAAAAGGTGATACTCATTATATTTTCCTGCAAAGTAGCAAAATCCAGTTCGTTGGCTACTCTGTCCACATCGATGGCACCAATGCGTCTCCAGTTGATAGTTTCATGTCGTTTTTTGAACTTAAAGAGGGGAAGCTGACCTCCACGCACACCTGCTGTTAATGATGACGGTGAGGTGGTGTCTGAAAGCGAATTGAGGGGAAGAGGCACAGCCGATATCCCAGTCAACCACATCCTAAAACTTGAGATGAGAAAAGGGTCAGAAACATTGAATGGCTAAATTATTTTTTTATTTTAAATATTTTTAAGATATTTGCAAACTTTTTATAATAATAACAAAAACAATACCATGAACATGGTAAAATAAGCATTTCCCCACCCGACCCAATCTTCACACACCTCAACCATCTAACACCTATCCACCCGCACTTCCCCCGCCCCTTCAGAATGCTGCTTCTGCCGACATTTTAATTTTCCCCGAGAATGTCGACAAACGGCTGCCACCTCCGAGAGAACCCCATCATTGACCCTTTTAAGGCAAATTTTCTTTTCTCAAGACTGAGAAACCCAGCCATGTCACTAACCCAGGTCTCTACACTCGGGGGCTTAGAGTCCCTCCACATTAAAAGGACCCGTCTCCAGGCTACCAGGGAGGCAAAGGCCAGGACATCGGCCTCTTTCACTCCCTGAACTCCCGGATCTTCTGACACTCCAAGATCGCTACCTTCGGACTCG
The DNA here is from genome assembly GCF_047496885.1 of Scyliorhinus torazame. Lineage (NCBI taxonomy): Eukaryota > Metazoa > Chordata > Chondrichthyes > Carcharhiniformes > Scyliorhinidae > Scyliorhinus > Scyliorhinus torazame. Next base: position 53,854,740 of record NC_092721.1, read on the forward strand.
GCACCACCCGTGTATCTAGCACCGTGGACATTGCCTTCGCAAACCCCTGCCAAAACCCTCTGAGCTTCAGGCATGCCCAGAACATGTGGACATGATTTGCTGGGGTTCCCGCGTACCTCGCACATCTATCTTCTACCCCGAAAAACTTGCTCATCCTCGCCACCGTCATGTGTGCCCGGTGGACCACCTTAAATTGTATTAGGCTAAACCTGGCACATGAGGAAGAGGACCCTGCTTAGGGCGTCCGCCCATAGCCCCGCCTCTAACTGTCCTTCTAGCTCATCCTCCCACTTGCCCTTGAGATCCTCCACCGGGGTTTCCTCCGTCTCCAACAGCTCCTGGTAGATATCCGACACCTTCCCCTCCCCCACCCAGGTACCAGAAACTACTCTATTCTGTATCCCCCGTGGCGGCAGCAGCGGAAAGGCCAACACCTGTTTTCTCAGGAAGTCTCGCACTTGCAAATATCCAAAACCATTCCCTGGCGGCAGTTTAAATTTATCCTTCAGCGCCTTCAAGCTGTGAAAGCTCCAGTCTATAAACAAATCCCCCATCCTTCTAATTCCTGCCCTCCGCCAGCTCTGGAACCTGCCATCCAGCCTGCCCGGTACAAACCTGTGATTGTTACAAATCGGGGTCCAGACCGACGCACCCTCCACCTTCTTATACCTCCTCCATTGCCCCCAGATCCTCAGTGCTGCCACTACCACCGGACTGGTGGAGTATCGGGCTGGTGAGAACGGCAGAGGTGCTGTTACCAATGCTCCCAGACTGGTGCCTTTACATGACACCGCCTCCAACTGCTCCCATGCCGACCCCTCTCCCATTACCCACTTCCTAATCATTGCTATATTAGCCGCCCAGTAGCAGTTGCAGAAGTTCGGCAGCGCCAACTCATCCTCCCCCCGACTGCGCTCCAACAACATTCTCTTCACCCGCGGGGTTTTATTCGCCCACACAAAGCCAGAAATGATCTTGTTCACCCGCTTGAAAAAGGCCTTAGGGATGAAGATGGTGAGGCACTGAAAGACAAACAGAAATCTGGGTAGGACCGTCATTTTCACAGTCTGTACCCTCCCCGCCAGAGATAGTGGGAGCATGTCCCATCTCTTCAAGTCCCCTTCCATTTGCTCTACCAACCGGGATAGATTAAGCTTACGCAGTGCCTCCCATTTCCGAGCCACCTGGATTCCCAGATAGCGAAAGCTCTTCCCCACCATTCTAAGCGGCAGCTCTCCCCGTCTCTCCTCCTGCTCTCTAGCCTGAATCACGAACATCTCGCTCTTCCCCATGTTCAATTTATACCCCGAAAAACTGCCAAATTCCCCCAAGATCCGCATAACCTCCCCCATCCCCTCCAACGGGTCCGAAATGTACAAAAGCAAATCATCCGGGTCGAGCAAGACCCGGTGCTCCAACCCCTCCGAACCAGCCCCTGCCAGTTCCTCGAAGCTCTTAACGCCATGGCCAGTGGCTCTATAGCTAGAGCAAACAGTAACGGGGATTCCCTTCTCTCTAACCTCGTTAAATGTCCTCACCAGCAGTGGGCTCAATATCTCAGAGAACTTCTTATAAAATTCCACCAGGTAGCCGTCAGGCCCCGGGGCCTTGCCCGACTGCATGCCCTCCAGCCCCTTGATAATTTCCTCTATCTCAATCAGGGCCACCAGCCCCTCCACCAGGTCCTCCTCCACCGTCGGAAACCTCAACTGATCCAGAAATTGCCTCATCCCCTCCACTCCAGCCGGGGGTTCCGACTCATACAATTTACTATAAAATTCTTTAAAAACATCATTCACCCCCCCCTGGGTACAATTGCCATCCCTATTCTTCATTCTATCAATCTCCCTGGTCGCCTCTCTCTTCCTAAGCTGTTGTGCCAACATCTTACTCGCCTTTTCCCCGTACTCATAAACCGCCCCCTTTACCTTCCTCAGCTGTTCCACTGCTTTCCCTGCGGTCAACAACTCAAACTCCGCTTGTAACTTCCGCCGCTCCCTCAGGAGCCCGCGTCCAGGGCCTCCGCGAATCTCCTGTCCACACGGAGTATCTCCTCCACTAATCTCTCCCTCTCCGCCCGTTCCCCCTTTTCCCTGTGGGACCAAATCAAAATGAGTTCCCCTCTAACAACTAACTGTCTTCAGAGCTTCCCAAACCGTCGCTGCAGATACCTCTCCCATGTCATTTGTCTCCAGGTAGTTCTGGATGGACTTATTCATCTGCCCGCAGACTGCTTCATCCGCTAGCAACCCCACATCCTGTCTCCATAACGGGCGTTGCCCTCTCGCCTCACTAACCCGCAAATCCACCTAATGTGGGGCATGATCCGACACTACAATTGCAGAGTATTCCGTCCCCGCCACCTTCGGTACTAGCGCCCTGCTCAGAACAAAAAAGTCAATACGAGAGCAAACTTTATGGACGCGAGAAAAAAAAGAAAACTCCTTCGCACTCAGCCGTGTAAACCTCCATGGGTCTATACCCCCCATCTGTACCATAAAGCCCTTCAATTCCTTTGCCACAGACGGCTTCCTCCCTGACCTGGATATTGACCGGTCCAAATCCAGACCAATGACCGTCTTAAAGTACCCCCCCATGATCAGGTTATGTGACTCTAAGTCCGGGATCTTACCTAGCACATGCCTCATAAATTCCACGTTATCCCAGTTCGGAGCATATATGTTCACGAGCACCACTCATACACCCTCCAACCTATCACTCACCATTATGTACCTATCCCCCTTATCTGACACGATTCTCCCAGCCTCAAATGCCACTCGCTTACTAATCAAAATTGCTACCCTCCTGGTCTGAGTCCAGCCCTGAGTGGAACACCTGGCTAACCCATCCCTTCCTCAATCTTGTCTGCTCTATGACCTTTAGATGTGTCCCTTGTAGCATTGCCACATCTGCCTTCAGCTCCCTTAGATGCGCGAACATGCGAGCCCTCTTGACCGGCCCATTCAGTCCTCTCACGTTCCACGTAATCAGTCTGGACGGGGGGCTTCCACCCGCGCCCCCCTGCCGACTAGCCATCACCCTTTTTAGGCCAGCCCCGAGCCCGGGCCCACCGCTTCCCCGAGTACCCCCATGAGCAGCAGCCATTCCCAACCTCCCATTTATTCCCCGATAATAGTCCCTCCCGTCAGCAAAGCAGCCCCCCCCCCCCCCCCACAGCAGCACCAGAAACCTCATCCCCCAGGTCAAGTACCAGCTTAACACTTGCTCACCCCTCACTGCGCTTCCGAGAGTCAGCTGATCCATGCTGACCCCGATAACCCTGGAGCCAAACAGTCTGTCTCCCCATTGTTTGAACCTCTCCCCCACATGAATAAACTTTTTAACAGCATCACATTCCCTAGTAAGTAAACAGCAACAAAACAAAAGAAGAAATTAACATAAACCAGTGAAGAGACAATCACTTAAAACAAAACCCAGTCTCTCGAAAAAAAGCTCTGACTTCAAGACCCCCTCCCCCCCGCATCAAATCCCTGCAAGACAAAGCACTCTCCAACCATCACCAGAGCCCATTATCTCACCCAGAATGACATAAAATCTTTAAAAAAAAATTTTTTAAACAGTACAGTATTACGAACCACCGCTACAAAACTTCTCCGCAGTTTAAATGTCTTTAAATCGTCTCCAGCTTCTTTTCTTTAATGAATGTCCATACATCGTCCGGCGTCTCCAAATAAAAGTCCCGTTCCTCGTGCGTAACCCACAACTGGGTACAGCATCCCAAAATTCACCCCCTTCTTGAAGAGGGCCGCCTTTGCCCAATTGAACCCAGCCCGTCTCTTGGCCAACTCCACCCCCAGGTCCCAATAAATACGCAACTCACAGTTCTCAGGCCAACAATTCTGAGGTTCTGCCTCCTGGACCTATTCTCCAGGTCCTCCAGCTTCTCCTGCATCCTCTTCTGGCGGTCGTCCACCACCTCCACCTTGTTTTCCAGCACGGTTATATTCCTCCTGTTCGGATAACCTTTGTTCGATCTCCTGTATCGCTTTCCCCTGGGTCTCCTGATTGAAGACTACTTGATCAATCGAAGCCTTGATCGGGTCCAGCGTATCCTTTTTCAGCTTGGCGAAGCAAGCCTCAAAATATTTCACCAGCTGCTCCATCGACCACTGTGCCGTCTCTCCTTGGCCCTTGCCCTCCGCCATGCTGTCCCGCGATAACAGCTCCGTTTGCTTCTCACTACCAAGACTGAGTAGTTTCACACGGCCACTTCTGGTCCAATTCTCCATACACCAGAGAGGGTATCCTCCTTACTGTAGCACAGTTCACCGATTTATCCAATAATATCCAAGAAAAGTCGGGGGGAAAAGGTCCAAAAGTCCGTTACAGGTGGGAGCTATCGAATGTGCGACCTACTCCTCCATGGCCGCCACCGTAAGTTCGAATGGCTAAATTATTGATAGATTTTTTTTTTTTTTTTTAAAAGCATTGGACCATTACACTTTGACCTTGAATTGAATATGAATTAATTCAAGTATTGCTAAAAAAATAAAAACCAACACGAGACATAATATGTAACTGTAAGGTGCAATCACTCACATGTCATATGCAATGTGGTTAATGGCACACTTCCTAGTGTTTTACATATCTGAATTTCCTTGTTGTATTGTCATGAAAATGCTCTTTCGTAGCGATTATTGATGAGACTTCTAAGGCTACAAAGATCTATTGCTGCAGCAGATATCTTCATCTGACATTCCTCTCTCTCCTTCGTGTTGTTCGGCAATCTGACAGGTTGTCAGTCCCATCGTCATAGTAACCAGGAAGGACACTATCAGCTACAAACCACTGCAACAGTAAAGAAGCAGGACCAATTAAACAGAATAAAATTACAGTCCGACACAGAACAGAACAACAGAAAATTAAACAACTAAGAGCTGTAAAGCAGAAAATAAGAACATTGAACCATATAAATACTACAGTGCAGAAGGACATTCGGCCCATCGAGTCTGCTCCGACCCTCTGAAAAAGCACATTTCCTCCGCCCACTCCCCCACTATATCCACATTACCCCACCTAACAATATTAATTCAATATTAATTATCCTTATGAAGAAGGAACACAAAATTCAGTTACATTCGAATTTAAGTGTGCTATAATCCTAATACAGCTGGAATCAAAATGAGCTCAACAAAGGCAGAACCACTGAATAGAAAATAGGAGCAGGGGGGCATTTGGCCCTTCAAGCCCACTCCGCCAATCATTATGATCATGGCTGATCTTTTCCCTTATTACAGTCAAAAACAGGGGAATGTATAATAGGGGGAAAGAAATGGCTGAGCAACTAAACACATACTTTGGTTCTGTCTTCTCAAATGAGGACACAAATCAATTACCAGAAATGTTGGGGAACGTAGGGTTTAGTGAGAGGGAGGAACTGAAGGATATCAATATTAGTAGAGAAATGGTGTTGGGGAAGTTGATGGGATTGAAAGCTGATAAATCCCCAAGGCCTGATAATCGACGTCCCAGAGTACTTAAGGAAGTGGCTCTAGAAATAGTGGATGCATACCTAAAGAAACTTTTACAATCAGCTTCTATGTTCCCTGCAAGCTTACTTTCGTACTCTATTTTCCCGTTCTTAATCAATTCCTTGGTCCTTCTTTGCTGAATTCTCAACTGCTCCCAATCCTCAGACATGTTGTTTTTCTTGGCCAATTTGTATGCTTCTTCCTTGGATCGAATATTATCTCTAATTTGTCTTGTAAGCCATGAATTAGCCACCTTTCCTGTTTTACTTTTGTGCACGACAGGAATGAACAATTGTTGCAGTTCATCCATGTGCTCTTGAATGTTTGCCATTGCCTATCCACTATCATCCTTTTAAGTAGCATTTTCCAATCTATCATAGCCAACTCGCGCCTCATACCATCGTAGTTTCCTTTAATAAGATTCAGGACCGTTGTCGCAGAATCAACTACTTCACCTTCTTTGCTGATTTCTAAACTACTTCACTCTCCTTGATGAAAAATTCTATCATATTATGGTCGGACATTTCCAAGGGGTCTCGCACAATTAGATTACCAATGATTCCGTTCTCATTTGTAATTGATAATATGGAAAGATGCATCATTTGAAACATGGAAGTCTGGCAATACCTGATTTAAGAAACATGAGAGAATGTAGGGAAAGATCACACAAAGATCAAACAAAATCCAGCTGCAAAGAGCAGGATTATAAAATGCAGATTCTTTCTCCCAAACAGGCTTAGCAAACACACAGTATTTTTATATGAAGCTAAAAACAATGGTTCACACCTTCATTGAAAGTAACTATCTTAGTAAGCATCTGGGAAATGCTTGGGTCAGGGTTTCAGTTGAGCGAGGTGATAAACGTAAACCTTTCAAGTTATAACCAAGTGGGTTTTTAGCATTACACTAAAAGCAATGATTCACACCTTCATTGAAGTAAAAGAATGACTCGGGAGGCAAATATATAGGTGTGAAATTCTGCTGACATCAGGTAAAATAAAAGAAAATTGGAGACTATCAGTCTATGAGAAACATAATTTAAAGCTAAAATCAAAGTCAAAATTATGAGCTGGGGACACAATTGGAAAATAAAACTATAGAAATGACAGGGACCAAGATTCACACCCCTCTTGAAATCAAAGCATTTTAAACATCACAAAGGACAATGTAATCAAATCTGAGGGCTGAGGCCATGCCCATAATGAATACTTAGTCGTGTTAGAAAATTTCAGATTAAAGGTACCTTTCACAATCCAAGTGAAATAAAAGTTACTTTACAATAAAGTCATAAAAACTTAATAACTGTTAGAAAAATATATAAACCCGAAGAATGGGGACAGCCAGCAGAGCCAGCTCTCACAGCTTGGTACATGGGAAAGATAGGACATAGCAACCGAGCTCACCAGCGAATACATCTAAAGAAGACCAGATTTTAAAAATAAGACTGATTGTCAAGTTGGGCCTGAAGGTCCCTTCAACCAACCAGAAGGATCCAGAAGCAAGATCTTTTTACTTTTCTGTAAAGACAGTGATTGCATCTTTTAAAAGGAAAAAAAAAGTAATAATAAAATAACTTAACAGTTTTAACCTAAAACAGTGGTTATTAGCCTACTTTACTTACTTAGCAACGCAGGACCCAGGATATCAATGCTACTAAGGGGCAAGTAGGTAAAATTCTTCTGTGAAGGCATGGGTTATACCGGGGGATAACTTGAAAACATAGTTTGACCTGAATAGCACCCACTGAAGCCTGCACAGGAGTCGGGGAGTGAGAATCCCTGTTCACCATTTAGAATATCGACCCTTTTTGGTCTCGGGGGAGTTCTAAGAATGGTGGTGAGTTTTTAACTTCACATTAGACAGCACAAAATGAAATCAGCATACTGCTAAAGTAATGACAGTCCTGCAACAACTATAAAATATCTGCAAGGTAGAGCATAGTCTGCAATATTAAGATGTTTTTGGTAACTTACAAAATACGCATGGGTCCAATATATTTTAGATTTAAATGTGGAGAAGGCTATCAATATTCCAGGAAATCCATTCGGGAATTCAGAAGAAACTTCTTTACCAAACACTGAGAATGTGAAACGCACAAGGAGTGGCACAAACAATTAATTTAGGGGCATATCTGGAGAGCTAGACAAGTTAAAGAGGGGGAAAGAAATAGAGGGTTACAATGATAGATTTAGATGAGAAAAAGTGGAAGGAGGCTCAAATGGAGCATAAGTGCCAGCTGGGATTGCCTGGTTGGGCTAATGGCCTGTATCCGTGCTGTATATTCAATGCAAAGGTGGAAAACAGTCATGGAGATGAATAAATATACATCAGCTTAGCACTGAGTAGACTCTCAACACAAGCCTTAAAACAACTTGGTGGAAGCCTTACATCTGGGTGCCACATGGGAACTGGAACACGAACGTTTACAGGAAGGTGAGCATCTCTGTTCCCTTTTGTAACAATGAGGTGTGCCTGCACCTATTACAAAACTGGTCCAGCTCCAAATACAAGCCCAGGTCCCAGTTCAATTCCCTGGCAATGCCCCCAGAAACTTGGGGGCAACAGGGGAGCAGAGATATGATTCCATTGACAATTATTTTGTGTAAATTCTTTAATATCTTAAATATTTGAATAAAATGAACACTGAAATTTCACTCTGGTGTAAAGGGCTCAGAAGACTAGGATAGGTACCCGATAAATATTTATCAAGGTATATTGCACTGAGCGGAGATAGAAGTCTATAAAATTATGAGAGACATAGAAAAGTTAGATAGTCAGAGGCTTTTTCCAAGGGTGGAAGTATCAATTACAAGGGGGCACAGGTTCAAGGTGAGAGGGTGAAAGTTTAAGGGAGATATGCGGGGTAAGTGTTTCACGCAGAGAGAGTAGTGGGTGCCTGGTCCAGGGTCACCTACATGGTGGCCAGTGCCTCCGCGACCGCCACCTTGAGTGCCGTTTTAATGTCTGTATTGATTTCCTCTTTGAGCTCCCTTCGCTCTCTAACAAGGAACTTACTCCATCTACCCTCCAGTGAGGGGTATCCCCATGTGCGGCTTGCCAATCCTTCTCGTTGTGGTGTGCAGTTTTGGTCTCCGTATTTGAGGAAGGATGTGGTGGCATTGGAGGCAGTTCAGAGGAGGTTCACCGGATTGATACCAAGGATGAAAGGCCTGACATATGAGGAGTTTAGAAGGATGAGAAGGGACCTGATCGAGATATATAAAATACTAAACGGGATTGATTAAGTAAACGCAGACCAATTGTTCTATTCATTTAAACATCAGGAGGGAAGGCTTTATATGTAAATCATTGGGATATCTTCTGGGGAAGTGGGACCTGTACATGAAGGACGAGTTGCACCTAATTGGAGGGGCACCAATATCCTGGACGGGTGGTTTGCTACAGCTCTTTGGGAGGGTTTAAACTAGTTTGCAGGGGGATGGGAAGCAGAGTTACGGATCAGATGATAGGGTAGCTGTTGAACAGGCAGAAATAGTATGCATTGAGTCTGTGAGGAAGGATAGACAGTTGATAGGGTAAAGTTGCACTCAGCGGGATGGATTAAAGTGTGTCTGTTTCAATGCAAGGAGTGTTAGAAATAAGGGAGATGAACTTAAGAGCATGGATCAGTACTTGGAACGACGATGTTGTAGAAATGTTATTTTTTTAATAGAATTTACAGTGCAGAAGGAGGCCATTCAGCCCATCGAGTCTGCACCGGCTCTTGGAAAGAGCACCCTACCCAAGGTCAACACCTCCACCCTATCCCCATAACCCCAACCCCATCCAACACGAAGGGCAATTTTGGACACCAAGGCTAATTGATCATGGCCAATCCACCTAACCTGCACATCTTTGGACTGTGGGAGGAAACCGAGCACCCGGAGGAAACCCACGCACACACGGGGAGGATGTGCAGACTCCGCACAGACAGTGACCCAAGCCGGAATCGAACCTGGGACCCTAGAGCTGTGAAGCAATTGTGCTATCCACAATGCTACCGTGCTGCCCATTACCGGGAGCGGGAGAGAGAGAGAGTTCCGCAGAGTGCAGCTTGGGAACAGGTAGGTGATAAACTTACCTCCAGGTTCCAGCGGCCTTCATTTCTGGGAGCAGGAGAGAGAGAGTGAGTCGGAGTGCAGCTTGGGAAGCAGGTGATATCCGGAGTGTTCCGGCTGGGGAAAAAATTAAGCTGAAAAGTGACGTCACAGGATAGCTGTGACCTGATTAGTGCAGATTCCCTACCAGCCAAATTTAAAAATTAAACATTGTTAAACTAATTAAACATAATTAATTAATTACTTAATCATAATTTAGAGGGGTATCTAAGCCAGAGACCGGAGAGTACAGTATTTAGCATTTACATTTATAGTAGAATTCTAGTGCTAGGAAACATATAGTTAACAGTAACTTTTTTGAAATGTATTTTTTATTTTAATTTATTAATTAGTTAACACAATGTCAATTAGAGGGTGCAGTGCTCTGACTGTGAGATGTGGCAGGTCCGGGAGGCTTCCAGTGTCCCGGGTGGCTACATCTGCAGAAAGTGCACCCAACTGGGGCTCTTCACAGACCACATAGTTTGGTTGAAGCAGCAGTTGGGTGCATTTAGGAACATGCAGGTGGCGGAAAGCGTCATAGATAGCAGTTATATAGATGTGGTCACATCCAAGGTGCAGGCAGAGAGATGAGTACTGCAGGAGGACAACTCAGAGGGCAGAGAGACAATATGGGTAGAGATCAGGAATAAGAAAGGTGCAGTTGGGTGTTTACTACAGGCCTCCCAACAGCCAGCGGGAGATAGAGGAGCAGATAGATAGACAGATTTTGGAAAGGAGTAAAAGCAACAGGGTTATTGTGATGGAAGACTTTAACAGCCCCAATATTGACTGGGACTCACTTAGTGCTCGGGGCTTAGATGGGGCAGCTTCCAGGAGAACAACAACAAAGAACAAAGAAATGTACAGCACAGGAACAGGCCCTTCGGCCCTCCAAGCCCGTGCCGACCATACTGCCCGACTAAACTACAATCTTCTACACTTCCTGGGTCCGTATCCTTCTATTCCCATCCTATTCATATATTTGTCAAGATGCCCCTTAAATGTCCCTATCGTCCCTGCTTCCACTACCTCCTCCGGTAGTGAGTTCCAGGCACCCACTACCCTCTGCGTAAAAAACTTGCCTCGTACATCTACTCTAAACCTTGCCCCTCTCACCTTAAACCTATGCCCCCTAGTAATTGACCCCTCTACCCTGGGGAAAAGCCTCTGACTATCCACTCTGTCTATGCCCCTCATAATTTTGTATACCTCTATCAGGTCGCCCCTCAACCTCCTTCGTTCCAGTGAGAACAAACCGAGTTTATTCAATCGCTCCTCATAGCTTATGCCCTCCATACCAGGCAACATTCTGGTAAATCTCTTCTGCACCCTCTCTAAAGCCTCCACATCCTTCTGGTAGTGTGGCGACCAGAATTGAACACTATACTCCAAGTGTGGCCTAACTAAGGTTCTATACAGCTGCAACATGACTTGCCAATTCTTATACTCATGTAACTCTTAAAACATGTAGATTTTCCAACTAGAGAAACTATGCTGGACCTGATATTGGGGAATGAGCCCGGCCAAGTGGTAGAAGTGTCAGTAGGGGAGCATTTCTGGAACAGTGACCATAGTTCATTAAGTTTTAAAGTGTTGGTGGACAAGGACCTAGGGTAAATGTACTAAATTGGGGAAAGGTGTCATGTGAGAGTACCTTTAAGAAATGGGTGTTTAAGAAATGTACCTTTAAGAAATGGAGCTGCTCATGTTATTGGAATGATGTCAGAGTGTCAGTGGAGCTGAGCTCTACGTCTGCTTTTTAGTTTCAGTTTTGAGAAAAAGTTTGGGTGTGTCTGTGTTTTTCAGTGAGCTGCATCTGAAGTCTGCCATCCAAAGACTATCTTAATCATTTGGTGAATTCAGAATGATAAATGTTTTCAGTATTGAATGTACACCCTGATGTGCTTCTGTTTAGAGGTTTGTTAGGTCTTTTAGATGTAAAAAGAACAACGTACAGGTTGTATTCTTTGGGGGGTGTATTTGAATTAATGGTTGCTAAGATATTCACTGTTGTTTTAAAAAGGTTAACTTGAGTTCATAGAATAAACATTGTTTGTTTTAAAAAATACTCGTCCATTTCTGCTGTACCATACCTGTAGAGTGGGCCGTGTGCTCCCCATACCGTAACAAAGGCTAATTATAACAATATTAGTCGGGAACTGAAAAACCTAGATTGGGAGCAAATGTTTGAGGGTAAATCAACATCTGACATGTGGGAGGCTTTCACAGGTCAGTTGAAAGGAATTCAGGACCGGCATGTTCCTGTGAGGAAGAAGGATAAACATGGCAAATTTCGGGAATCTTGGATAACGAGAGATATTGTAGGTCTCGTCAAAAAGAAAAAGGAGGCATTTGTCAGGGCATGAAGGCTGGGAACAGATGAAGTCTGAAAGGGGTCATGAAAAGTCATTGGCAAATAGGGTTAAGGAAAATCCCAAGGTTTTTTACACGTACATAAAAAGCAAGAGGGTGGCCAGGGTAAGAGTTGGCCCACTGAAAGACAGGGGAGGGAATCTATGTGTGGAGCCAGAGGAAATGGGCGAGGTACTAAATGAATACTTTGCATCAGTATTCAGAAGGGGTTGGTGGATGTTGAGTCTGGAGAAGGGTGCGTAGATAGCCTGGGTCACATTGAGATCCAAAAAGACGAGGTGTTGGGCGTCTTGAAAAATATTAAGGTGGATAAGTCCCCAAGGCCTGATGGGATCTACCCCAGAATACTGAAGGAGGCAAGAGAGGAAATTGCTGAGGCCTTGACAGAAATCTTTGGATCCTCACTGTCTTCAGGTGATATCCCGGAGGATTGGAGAATAGCTAATATTGTTCCTTTGTTTAAGAAGGGTAGCAAAGATAATCCAGGGAACTACAGGCCGGTGAGCCTTACGTCAGTGGTAGGGAAATTACTGGAGAGAATTCTTAGAGACAGGATCTACTCCCATTTGGAAGCAAGTGGATGTATTAGCGAGAGGCAGCATGGTTTTGTGAAGGGGAGGTTGTGTCTCACTAACTTGATAAGAGTTTTTCGAGGAGGTCACAAAGATGATTGATGCAGGTAGGGCAGTGGATATTGTCTATATGGACTTCAGTAAGGCCTTTGACAAGGTCCCTCATGGCAGACTGGTACAAAAGGTGAAGTCACACGGGATCATAGGTGAGCTGGCAAGATGGATACAGAACTGGCTAGGTCATAGAAGGCAGAGAGTAGCAGCGGAAGGGTTCTTTTCTGATTGGAGTGCTGTGACTAGTGGTGTTCCGCAGGGATCAGTGCTGGGACTTTTGCTGTTTGTAGTATATATAAATGATTTAGAGGAAAATGTAACTGGTCTGATTAGTAAGTGTGCGGACGACACAAAGGTTGGTGGAATTGCAGACAGCGATGAGGACTGTCAGAGGAAACAGCAGGATTTAGATCTTTTGGTGACTTGGGCGGAGAGATGGCAGATGGAGTTTAATCCGGACAAATGTGAGGTAATGCATTTTGGAAGGTTCAATACAGGTAGGGAATATGCAGTGAATGGTAGAACCCTCAAGAGTATTGACAGTCAGTGAGATCTGAAGGATGTGGAGGGTTTGAAGAGGGTGTAGAAAAGATTTACCAGGATGTTGCCTGGAATGGAAGGCATTAGCTATGAGGAGAGGTTGAATAAACTTGGTTTGTTCTCACTGGAACGAACGAGGTTGAGGGGTGACCTGATAGAGGTCTACCTAATTATGAGGGGCATAGACAGAGGGACTTTTGCCCCAGGGTAGAGGGGTCAATTACAAGGGGGCATAGGTTTAAGGTGCGAGGGGCAAGGATTAGAGGAGAGGTGAGAGGCAAGTTTGTTTTTGTTTTTTTACACAGAGGGTAGTGGGTGCCTGGAACTCACTGCCGGAGGATGTGGTGGAAGCAGGGACGATAGTGACGTTTAACGGGCAAATTGAAAAATACATCAATAGGATGGGAATAGAGGGATATGGACCCCGGAAGTGTAGAAGATTGTAGTTCAGACGGGCAGCATGGACAGCGCAGGCTTGGAGGGCCGAAGGGCCTGTTCTTATGCTGTACTTTTCTTTGTTCTTTGTCTTTTATTGTGGAGACATGGATTTCACAGGGACAGGAATAATTGTTAGATGATCTGGAGTTTCGATGTTTTCAGAAGAATATGGAGGGAGGTAAAAGAGGAGGGGGAGTGGCACTATTAATTAGAGAGTGCATCGCAGCTGCAGAAAAGGAGGTAGTCGAGGAGGGTTAGTCTACTGAGTCAGTATGGGTGGAAGTCAGAAACAAGAAAGGAGCAGTCACTTTATTGGGAGTTTTCTATGGACCCCCCAATAGCAGCAGAGAGATGGAAGAACAGATTGAGCGGCAGATCTCCCGTACCGGCCTCCCCAAACAGGAATGTGGTGACTAGGGGCTTTTCACAGTAACTTCATTGAAGCCTACTTGTGACAATAAGCGATTATTATTATTATTATTAGATCTTGGAAAGGTGCAGAAGTAACAGAGACGTGGTCATGGGGGACTTCAACTTCCCTAATATTGACTGGAACCTCCTTAGTGCAAATGGTTTGGATGGAGCAGATTTTGTCAGGTGTGTCCAGGAAGGATTCCTGACTCAATATGTAGATAGGCCGACTAGGGGGGGGAAGCCATATTGGATTTAGTGCTTGCCTGTTGGGAAGGATTAGGGAAAACCCCAAGGCATTCTACACTGATATGAGAAATAAGAGGATGATCTGAGTGAGAGTAGGGCCGATCAGGGATAGTGGTGGGAACTTGTGCCTCGAGTGTGAGGAGATGGGGGAGGCCCTAAATGAATATTTTGCTTCAGTATTCACGAGAGAGAGGGACTTTGTTGCACGTGAGAACAGTGTAAACCAGGTTAATAGGCTCGAAAAGATTGATATTAAGAAAGAGGATGTGCTGGAAATTATGAAAAGCATCAGGATAGATAAGTCCCCTGGACCAGACGGGATATACCCAAGGTTACTACAGGAAGAAAGGGAGGAGATTGCTGCGCCGTTGGCGATGATCTTTGCGTCCTCACTCTCCACTGGGGGCGAATGTTGTTCCCCTGTTCAAGAAAGTGAATAAGGAAATCCCTGGGAATCACAGACCAGTCAGTCTTAGGTCTGTGGTGAGCAAAATACTGGAAAGGATTCTGAGAGATAGGATTTATGATTATTTTGAAAAACAAAGTTTGATTAAAGATAGTCAGCATGACTTTGTGAGGGGCAGGTCATGCCTCAAAAGCCTCATTGAATTCTTTGAGGGTGTGACGAGACACATTGATGAAGTTCGGGCAGTGGATGTGCTGTATATGGATTTCAGTGAGGCATTTGATAAGGTTCCCCATGGTAGGCTCATTCAGAAAGTCGGGGGGCATGGGAGACTGGGAAATTTGGCTGTCTGGATACAGAATTGGCTGGCCGAAAGAAGACAGGGAGTGGTAGTGGATGGAAAGTATTCCGCCTGGAGGTCGGTGACCAGTGGTGTCCCGCAGGGATCTGTTTTGGCACCTCCACTCTTTGTGGTTTTTAGAAATGACTTGAATGAGGAAGTGGAAGGGTGGGTTAGCAAGTTTGCCAATGACACGAAGGTTGGTGGAGTTGTACAGTGTCGAGAGCTGTTGCAGATTACAACAGGACATTGACAGGATACAGAGCTGGGTTGAGAAGTGGCAGATGGAGTTCAACCTCGATAAATGTGAAGTGATTCATTTTGGTAGGTCAAATTTGAATGCTGAATACAGGGTTAAAGGCAGGATTCTTGGAAGTATGGCGAAACAGAGAGATCTTGGGGTCCACGTACATAGATCCCTCAAAGTTGCCACCCAGGTTGATAGGGTTGTGAAGAAGGCGTTTGGTGTGTTGGCTTTCATTAACAGGGGGATTGAGTTTAAGAGCCGCGAGGTTGTGCTGCAGCTTTATAAAACCCTGGTTAGACCACACTTGGAATATTGTGTCACCTCATTATAGAAAAGATGTGGATGCTTTGGAGAGGGTGCAGAGGAGACTTACCAGAATACTGCCTGGACTGGAGGGCATGTCTTATGAAGAAAGGTTGAGGGAGCTAGGGCTTTTCTTATTGGAGCGATGAAGGAAGAGAGGTGACTTGATAGAGGTGTACAAGGTGATGAGAGGCATGGATAGAGTGGATAGCCAGAGACTTTTCCCCAGGGTAGAAATGGCTGCCACGAGAGGACATAATTTTCAGGTGATTGGAGGAAGGCATAGGGGAGATGTCAGAGGTAGGTTCTTTACCCAGAGAGTGGTGGGTGCGTGGAATGCACTGCCAGCAGAGGTGGAGTCAGAGTCATTAGGGACATTTAAGCGACTCTTGGACAGGCACATGGACAACAGTAAATTGAAGGGGTGTAGGTTCGGTTGATCTTAGATTAAGATAAATGGTCGGCCCAACATCATGGACCGAAGGGCCTGTATGATTCTACGTTCTAAGATGTCTCTTAAACACCGCAATCATATCTGCTTCAACCACCTCCCCCAGCAGTGTGTTCCAGGCACTCACCACCATCCGTTTAAAATATTTGCCTCGCACATCTCCTCTAAACTTTTCCCCTTTCCCACTCAGAATTTTGTAAACCTCTATCAGGTCACCCCTTAACCTCGTTGTTCCAATGAAAACAATGTGAGTTGATCCAACCTCTCCTCATAGTTAATACCCTCCAAACCAGGCAACATTCTGGTAAACTTCTTCTGCACCCTCTCCAAAGCATCCACATCCTTCTGGTAGTGTGGCGACCAAAATTGTATGCAATATTCCAAATGTGGCCGAACTAAGGTTCAATATAGCTGCAGCATGACGTGCCATGCCAATTTTTATACTCAATACCCCGACCGATGAAGACAAGCATGCTGTATGCCTTTTTGACTGCCTTATCCACTTGCATTGCCACTTTCAGTGATCTGTGGCCCTGTAGGCCCAGATCTCTCTGCCAGCCAATAGTCCTCAGGGTTCTACCATTTACTGTATAATTCCCACTGTATTAGACCTTCCAAAATGTATTGAAAACATAAGAACATAAGAACTCTGAGCAGGAGTGCGCCATCTGGCCCTTCGAGCCTGCTCTGCCATTCAATGAGATCATGGCTGATCTTTTGTGGACTCAGCTATACTTTCCCACCCGAACACCCCCTTTATTCTTCAAAATATTATCTATCTTTATCTTGAAAACATTCAATGAAGGAGCCTCAACTGCTTCACTGCGCAGTGAATTCCATAGATTCACAACCCTTTGGGTGAAGAAGTTCCTCCTGAACTCAGTCCTAAATCTACTTCCCCCTAGTTATGGTTTCACCCGCCAGTGGAAACACAGGGCAGCACAGTAGCATTGTGTTTAGCACTGTGGTTTCACAGCTCCAGGGTCCCAGATTCGATTCCCTGCAGGGTCACTGACAGTGCGGAGTCTGCACGTTCTCCCCATGTCTGCGTGGGTTTCCTCCGGGTGCTCCGGTTTCCTCCGACAGTCCAAAGACATGCAGGTTAGGTGGATTGGTCACGCTAAATTGCCCTTAGTGACCAAAACGATTAGGAGGGGTTATTGGATTAGGGGGATAGTGAGGGCTTAAGTGGGTCGGTGCAGACTCGATGGGCCGAATGGCCTCCTTCTGCACTGTATGTATGTTTATGTTCTATATACTGATAACTCAAACAACCTCCCCACATCTATCCTATCTATTCCCTTCATAATTTTGTTTGTTTCTGGAAGGTCCCCCCTCATCCTTCTAAATTCCAACAAGTACAATCCCAGTCTACTCAACCTCTCCTCGTAATCCAACCCTCTCAAATGTATTACCTCACATTTATCCAGATTAAACTCTATCTGCCAAGTCACCAACTGATTTATATTCTGCTGTACCCTCTGACAACCTTCTTCACAAACCGCAACTTTACCAACCGTTGTCTCGTCCGCAAACTTACTAATCAGACCTGCTACATTTTCCTCCAAATCATTTCTACATACTACGAACGACAAAGGTCCCAGCACTGATCCCTGCAGAACACCACTAGTCACAGCTTTTTATTCAGAAACGCACCCTTCCACAGCCACCCTCTTTCTTCTATGACCGAGTCAGTCATGTATTCATCTTGCCAGCTCACCCCTGATCCCACATGACTTCACCTTTTGCCATGAGGGATCTTGTCAAAGGCTTTACTGAATTCCAGGTTGTCGGGGCACGGGCCGTCATTTCCTCGGCCTGCAAGGCAGCCTCTGGCTGCGCACTCTGCACATTTATAGGAAACGGTGGGAAGTCAGCAGAGTGCCATCAGCCGTATGGGTGCTCCCCCAGACCCCAGCTGCCCACCAACAGGATGGACATGGTTCAGTGAAGACAATGGCACACCAGGTACTGGCACCCCTCAGCGCACCCATTCGAGGTGCTGCCCCACTGCAGGGGGAGAAGGCAAGAGCAGAGCGCACCCTGAACAGCGGATGCATATACCGTGGCCCCACCACCATCCCTGGCACAATGCCTCGAGCGCGGATGCCCCACCAGTGGCAGAAGCAGCTAGCCCATTCCACAGGATCATCGGTTTTCCCCAAGCCCTATCTTCCCACTGCGGCCCTGCTCCCATCCATCCTGCCCCAAACTGGTAGGCACGACCCATGTGTGCCACACAGGACCCACAGCACACTACAGCTACGGTTCTCAACGGTTGCCCACCCCCTCACCGAGCCCTGTCCAAGGGCCCTTCCCGCACACATGCCACCAGGATTGGCGTCAGTAGGTGGCACACATTGCCCAGCCTACAACCAGCGCCCCTCAGGCACTCTCATCGTAAAAGATGGGCGCCTAGCCGTTATACCCCACTATGTCGGAGGCCGAAGTGGAGGATCCGGACCCGGCGCAGAAACGAAGCAGGAGACCCGTGAGCCACGAGCATCATGGGGGCTCCTCAGACTTTGGTGGAGAGGGGTGTAATAATGTAATGAATTGGGCCAGGCCTTTGAGATTGGCCGATTAGAATAAGAGTTCTCTGATTAGTGGCCCAATCAGGGAGCCCCTTTTTTTGTGTATAGCAGGGTGAGTCAGATCCTCTGCACTCCCAGTGGGCTGCATCATGCAGCCCACCCAAGGAGGGCACGGTAGACTGCACAGGAGGGTGCAGGACAGGAGGCGCAGAGCGTACCACTGGCAGGGACAGGTGGCGGGGCTGGACGCACCCCGATGACAGGCACCGGCGGGGCCAGGGGCGCGGTGCAGAAAGTCGAGTCTCGGTGGGAACAGCCAGGGCTGGGGTTAGGATCAGGTGGGGGGAGCGGGTCAGAATAATAATCACTTTTTGTATCACAGTAGGCTTACATTAAAACTGCAATAAGTCCATGGAGGCAGAGGTCCCTTCACCAGAATTCCTTTTATTTACAAAGTCAACAGCCGAATAACCAGGTGCATTCAGCTTGCTGTCTACACAGGGAGTGCAGAGGATCTGACTCACCCTGCTATACACAGAGAAAGGGGCTCCCTGATTGGGCCACTAATCAGAGAACTCGTATTCTAATCGGCCAATCTCAAAGGCCTGGCCCAATTCATTACATTATTACACCCCTCTCCACCAAAGTCTGAGGAGCCCCCATGATGCTCGTGGCTCACGGGTCTCCTGCTTCGTTTCTGCGCCGGGTCCGGTCCTCCACTTCGGCCTCCGACATAGTGGGGTATAACGGCTAGGCGCCCATCTTTTACGATGAGAGTGCCTGAGGGGCGCTCGCCCCCTTCTTCCGGCGGCAGGGGAACAGCCGCGGCGTCATCCATGGTGTCCATATCCGAGTCCAATGTTCTCACGAGTGGTGCCGATGGGGCGTGAATAGTTTGTCGGGAAGGACTTTCCACGGTCCTCGGTATGCTGGTCTGAGTCAGCTCTGGGGGAGGAAATGAATCTGAGGCCCACACCTGGTCCAGGTGCTTTTTATGTGTGGGGGAACTACACGTTCTCCCACACATAACTCGTACGACACAGGTCCTGTCCTGGCCTCGACTGTTCCTGCTACACAAATGGGGCCATTCGCATAATTTGACCCATTCCTTTTCACCCACGTTGAACTGCCTTTCTCGGCGAGTGTTGTCGTGGCCCCTGCATTGGGCCTCTTGGTGTCGTTCTACTCTTCCACCTAAATTTGGGAATAGTAGGCTCAGCCTGGTTCGGAGTTGGCTGCCCATGAGTAGCTCCGCCGCTGCTATTCCAGTTGTGGCGTGTGGGGTTGTCCTATTATCAAATAGCCAGCGCGACCAACCCATTTGATGCCGGGTGGTATGATGCCATCCTTATGTGCCGAATGCCATTTGACTTCATGTATTTTGTGAACTCCTAGCTGGTGAAAACCGATCCATTATCTGAAACTAACACCTCCGGGATACCATGTGTTGCAAACAAGGTGCAAAATTTTTCGATGATTGCTGTTGTATTTGCCGAGTTCATTTTGTAGACATCCAGCCATTTGGAAGGGGCGTCCACCATCATAAAAAACATGGAACCCATCAACGGGCCTGCAAAATCGACATGAAGTTGCGACCATAATCTATCTGGCCATTCCCATGGGTGCAGCGGGCCTGCCGGTGGCACCTTCTGCCCTTGTTGGCATTCTTGGCACTGACCTACCAATGCCGCTATGTCTGTGTCCAGACCCGGCCACCAGACATAGCTCCTTGCCAGCATCTTCATTTTTGAGACTCCAGGGTGCCTATAATGTCGTTCAGCCAGTATGGCTCGACGGTCTTTGCTTGGAACTATTACTCGAGCCCCCCCATATCAGGATCCCGACTTCCATGGTGATCTGCTCTCTTCTGCTCCAGTAGGGGTGGAATTCCGTCTGGACTGGTCTTTCCATCTCCCCTGTTAGCACCATGTATTTTATTTCTGCTAAAACCGGGTCCCTTTTGTGTCCACAAACAAATCTTTTGTGCAGCCACTGGAAGGGTGTCCAGGAAATGTAGTGTCATCACCGATTCTTCTATTCTGGGTATCAATGATGGGGTGTCCGGTAATGGCAGCCTGCTTAATGCATCAACGTTTGCCACCCGGGTTCCCAGCCGATGCTCCAGTTGATATTGGTACGCTGCCAGTAGTAGGGCCCAGCATTGGATATGGGCCAAAGCTATTGGTGGCACCACTTTGTCTTCTTTCAGCAAACCCAGCAATGGCTTGTGGTCTGTGATTATCATGAATTTCCACCCAGACTTCCGGGTGCGGCGATGACCAGCTAAGTCGCACGTTTCGGCAGCTCCCGGTGGAACGGACTTTTGGGCTCTTGATAGGAGCCCCAACGGCAATTTTAACGGCTAAAAACACTGTGCGGTAAACCAGAAGGGAATCCCCCCTGGATACGGATGGCAAAAGGAGAGGAAAGCGGCCGGATTGCAGAGGATCCTCTAGAGCAGCGGCAAGGAAGGCAAGCACAAAGCAAGATGGCGTCGGAAGGTGGCCGCTTAGTATGTGGCCCTGACCAACAAGAGTTCCTGCGGCGCTGTGTGGAAGAACTGAAAAAGAAGATGAAGAAGGAGCTGCTGGCCCCGATATTACAGGCGATTGAAGGGCTAAAGGAGGAGCAAAAGACCCAGGAGCAGGAGCTCCGGGTCGTAAGGCAAAGGCCGCTGAAAATGAAGACGAAATACAGGGCCTGGTGGTGAAGACAGAGATGCACGAGGCACAACACAGAAGGTGTGTAGAAAGGCTGGAGGTGCTGGAGAATAATGCGAGGAGGAAGAATTTAAGGATTCTTGGTCTTCCCGAAGGCGCAGAATGGGCGGACGTCGGGGCATATGTGAGCACGATGCTTCACTCGTTAATGGGATCGGAGGCCCCGACGGGCCCGTTGGAGGTGGAGGGAGCTTATCGAGTTATGGCGCGAAGACCGAGGGCTGGAGAAATACCTCGAGCCACAGTGGTGAGATTTCTCCGCTATAATGACAGAGAGATGGTCCTCAGATGGGCGAAGAAAACTCGGAGCAGTAGGTGGGAGAACGCGATGATCCGCGTATATCAAGATTGGAGTGCGGAGGTGGCGAGAAGGAGGGCAAGTTTTAATCGGGCTAAGGCGGTGCTTCACAAAAGGAAGGTCAAATTCGGAATGTTGCAGCCGGCATGATTGTGGGTCACACCCCAAGGGAAGCACCACTACTTTGAGATGGCAGAAGAGGCGTGGACATTTATTGTGGATGAGAAGCTGGAATAGGCGGGCAAGAAAAAGAACGTTTGGGACAAAGTGGTGGGGTGATTAAGTGGGATGAAGGGGGAAAAAGGGGGAGGGGGATGATTTTTCAAGTTGTTAATCTTGCGACCCTGTAACTTTTCTCTCTTCCCCATGTTGTGGGGGAGGGGGGAGGGAGGATGAGGAACTGTGGGTGCCGGTCATTAGGGGCGGGGCCAAGTGGGAAACACGGGCCACGGGCTTTGTTCCCGCGCTATGGTAATCATGGCGGGAACAGGGAGCAGGAAGGAGGGGGCCTCGCACAGTGGGGGCCGAGGTCACTGGGGGAAGCCGAGGTCAGCCAGAGCTTGCTGACTTCTGGGAGCAACATGGGGGGTGCAACTACGCTAGAAAGGGATCTAGCGGGGGGGGTTAACTGGGTTGCTGCTGCTGGGGAGAAGGGGGAGCTGGTACGGGGTGGGGTGGTCGAGGCGGGAGGGCGCCGTCGGGGGGGATATACGGATACGTGGGAACCGGGTGAGGAGCTGGATTAAAAAAGGGGATGGCTAGTCGACAAGGGGGGGGGGGGGGGGGGGGGTAAAGAGCCCCCAACCCGGCTGATCACGTGGAATGTGAGAGGGCTGAACGGGCCGATTAAAAGGGCACGGGTACTCGCACACCTAAAGAAATTAAAGGCAGATGTGGTTATGTTGCAGGAGACGCATTTGAAACTGATAGACCAGGTCAGACTACGCAAAGGATCGGTGGGGCAGGTGTTTCATTCGGGTTTAGATGCAAAGAACAGGGTGGGGTGGCTATATTAGTAGGGAAACGGGTACTGTTTGAGGCAAAGACCATAGTGGCGGATAGTGGGGGTAGATACGTGATGGTGAGTGGTAGATTGCAAGGGGAGGCGGTGGTTCTAGTGAACGTATATGCTCCGAACTGGGATGATGCAAATTTTATGAGGCGTATGTTGGGACGTATCCCGGACCTAGAGGCGGGAAAGTTGGTAATGGGGGGAGACTTTAATACGGTGCTGGACCCAGGGCTGGACAGATCGAGGTCCAGGAGCGGGAGAAGGCCGGCTGCAGCTAGGGTGCTCAAGGACTTCATGGAGCAGATGGGAGGTGTAGACCCCTGGAGATTTAGCAGGCCTAGGAGTAAGGAGTTCTCGTTTTTCTCCTATGTTCATAAAGTATATTCACGGACAGACTTTTTTGTTTTGGGAAGGGCATTGATCCCGAAGGTGACGGGGACGGAGTACACGGCCATAGCTATCTCGGACCATGCTCCACACTGGGTGGACCTGGTGATAGGAGAGGAAAAAGAACAGCACCCACCCTGGAGAATGGACATGGGATTATTGGCGGATGAGGGGATATGTTTAAGGGTGAGGGGGTGTATTGAAAGGTACTTGGAGCTTAATGACAATGGGGAGGTTCAGGTGGGAGTGGTCTGGGAGGCGTTGAAGGCAGTGGTTAGAGGGGAGCTGATATCTATCAGGGCACATAAAGGAAAGCAGGAGGGTAGGGAAAGGGAGCGGTTGCTGAAAGAACTTTCGAGGGTGGACAGACAATATGCGGAGGCACCGGAGGAGGGACTGTACAGGGAAAGACAAAGGCTACATGTAGAATTTGACCTGTTGACTACGGGTAATGCAGAGGCACAATGGAGGAGGGCACAGGGTGTACAGTACGAATATGGAGAGAAGGCGAGCCGGTTGTTGGCCCACCAACTGAGGAAGAGGGGAGCAGCGAGGGAGATAGGAGGGGTGAGAGATGAGGAGGGAGAGATGGAGCGGGGAGCGGAGAGAGTGAATGGGGTGTTCAAGGCATTCTACGAAAGATTATATAAAGCTCAGCCCCCGGAAGGGAAGGAGAGAATGATGTGCTTTCTGGATCAGCTGGAATTCCCTAAGGTGGAGGAACAGGAGAGGGCGGGACTGGGAGCACAGATTGAGATGGAGGAGGTAGTGAAAGGGATTGGGAGCATGCAGGCGGGGAAGGCCCCGGGACCAGACGGATTCCCGGTGGAATTTTATAGGAAGTATATGGACTTGCTGGCCCCGCTTTTGACGAGAACCTTGAATGAGGCTAGGGAAAGGGGACAGCTGCCCCCGACTATGTCAGAGGCAACGATATCGCTCCTTTTAAAGAAGGAAAAAGACCCGCTGCAATGCGGGTCCGATGGGCCCATTTCCCTTTTAAACGTGGATGCTAAGATTCTGGCCAAGGTGATGGCGACGAGGATAGAGGACTGTGTCCCGGGGGTGGTCCACGAGGACCAAACCGAGTTTGTGAAGGGGAGACAGCTGAACACGAACATACAGAGGTTGCTAGGGGTAATGATGATGCCCCCGCCAGAGGGGGAAGCGGAGATAGCGGTGGCGATGGATGCCGAGAAAGCATTCGACAGAGTGGAGTGGGATTATCTGTGGGAGGTGCTGAGGAGATTTGGCTTTGGAGATGGGTATATCGGATGGGCCCCGATGGCGAGTGTGGTCACGAATGGACGGAGGTCTGATTATTTCCGGCTTCACAGAGGGACGAGGCAGGGGTGTCCCCTGTCTCCGTTACTGTTTGCATTGGCGATTGAGCCCCTGGCCATAGCACTGAGTTCCAGGAAGTGGAGGGGAGTGTTTAGGGGAGGAGAAGAACACCTCTTTGTATGCGGATGATTTGTTGTTGTATGTTGCGGACCCGGTGGAGGGGATGCCAGAGATAATGCGGATACTTGGGGAGTTTGGGGTTTTTCCGGGGTACAAATTGAACATGGGGAAAAGTGAGTTGTTTGTGGTGCATCCGGGGGAGCAGAGCAGGGAAATAGAGGATTTACCGCTGAGGAAGGTAACAAAAGATTTCCGGTACTTGGGGATCCAGATAGCCAAGAATTGGGGTACATTACATAGGCTTAATTTAACGCGGTTGGTGGAACAGATGGAGGAGGACTTTAAGAGATGGGACATGGTGTCCCTGTCACTGGCAGGTAGGGTGCAGGCAGTTAAAATGGTGGTTCTCCCGAGATTCCTTTTGTGTTTCAGTGCCTCCACCCGGTGATGGTCACGAAGGCTTTATTTAAAGAGGATTGAGAAAAGTATTATGAGTTTTGTGTGGGCCGGGAAGACCCCGAGAGTGAAGAGGGGTCTCTTGCAGCGGGGGGGGCTGGCACTACCGAGCCTAAACGATTATTACTGGGCCGCCAATATCTCAATGGTGTGTAAGTGGATGGGAGAATGGGAGGGAGTTGCGTGGAAGAGATTGGAGAGGGCGTCCTGCAAGGGGACCAGCCTACAAGCAATGGTGACGGCACCGTTGCCGTTCTCACCGAAGAAATACACCACAAGCCCAGTGGTGGTGGCAACACTAAAAATTTGGGGGCAGTGGAGACGGCATAGGGGAAGGACGGGAGCCTCGGTGCGGTCCCCGATAAGAAACAACCATAGGTTTGTTCCGGGGAGAATGGATGGGGGATTTGGAGTATGGGGTAGTACAACTGAGAGACCTGTTCTTGGATGGGACGTTTGCAAGTATGGGAGCGCTGACGGAGAAATGTGGGTTGCCCCAAGGGAATGCGTTTTAGGTATATGCAACTGAGGGCGTTTGCGAGGCAACAGGTGAGGGAATTCCCGCAGCTTCCAACGCAGGAGATGCAAGATAGAGTGATCTCAGAGACATGGGTGGGGGATGGTAGAGTGTCGGATATATATAGGGAAATGAGGGACGAGGGGGAGATCATGATAGATGAGCTGAAAGGGAAATGGGAGGAAGAGTTGGGGGAAGAGATCGAAGAGGGGCTATGGGCTGATGCCCTACGTAGGGTAAACTCGTCGTCCTCGTATGCCAGGCTAAGCTTGATACAATTTAAGGTTTTACACAGGGCGCATATGGCTGGAGCACGTGGGGGGGGGGGGAAAGAAAGATGTCACTGTATATGTATCGGCATTTGTTCTAGGCAATGTATATTGGACTGCTGGATTGTATATTTGGAGAGTAATTATTTTTGATAAGGCAGTTGCCATTTAGTTTTTGTTTATACATTATTATTTATTTATATGTTTAAAACTGGCCACTGTTATTTATATTGCTTTATTGTTGTTAAAAAGAAAAACTGTGTACTGTTATGTTTGGCCAAAAAATCTTGAATAAAATATATATATATTTTTTTTTTAATGAATTTCCGCCCATACGGTACTGGTGAAATTTCTTCACCGCGAAGATCACAGCCAGCCGTTCTTTTTCAATTTGGCCGTACTTTCACTCTGCTGCTGCTAATGTCCTGGAAGCAAACGTTATAGCCGTTCCTGTCCGTTTTGCCCTCTCTGTGCCAGAACTGCACCAACGCCATATGGAGACGCGTTGCAAGTGAGCACCAACTCTTTCCATAGTGTGGCAAGATGTTTTCTGAGGAGAGCTGTTGTTTGATCTTCTTGAAAGCCCTGTCTTGGCGGGAGGACCACTCCCAGGCTTGCCCCTTTTTTAGTAATTGGTGTGGGGGGGTCCAAGAAGGAAGCCATGATCTGTATGAACTTTCCGTAGTACGTCACCAGTCCTAAAAAAGATCTTAACCCCTGGATTGTGCTGGGGGGTCGGGGCATTTTTAAATCGCTCTCACCCGATCCTCCAAAGGGTGTAGCCCCGACTTGTTAACCTTGTACCCCAGATAAGTTACTTGAGGTGCTCGAAAAACACATTTCTCCCTCTTTAGGCACACGCCTGCTGCTGAAAACCTCCTAAGGACTTCCTCCAGGTCTAGCAGGTGTTCTGCCCTTGTTTTTCCCGTAATGAGGACGTCGTCCAGGTAAATGGCAACCTGTGGTAATCCTTGTAATATATTCTCCATTGTCCTCTGGAATATCGCACAGGCTGACGTTACCCCAAAGAGCAATTTTGTATACTGAAAAAGGCTCTTCAGGGTGTTTATCGTTGAGAATTGTTGCGACTCTTCATCCAGCTTCAGCTGTAGATATGCGTGGCTCATATCCAGCTTTGAGAATAAGAGTCCTCCAGCCAGCTTTGCATACAAATCCTCAATCCGGAGAATTGAGTATTTGTCCAGTTGTGAGTAGCGATTAATCGTTTGTTTGAAATCCCCACAATGGCAGACCGAGCCGCCCAGCTTAAGGATAGGCACCACGGGTGCCGCCCAATCTGTAAACTGGGCCGGTTTTATTATTCCTTCGTGCTCCAATCTTTTGATTTCCCTATAAACTTTCTGCCTTAATGCGAAGGGTACCAGTCAGGCCTTGTAGAATGTTGGGACTGCCTCTGGATCTACGTGTAATGTCGCCGTTGCTCCCTCTATTGTTCAGAGCCCTTCTCAGAAAACCTCCGGGTTTCACTCAGGACTTCGCTCAGGCGACTATTTTCCAGTTGGAAAATGTTTACCCAATCCAGTTGGATCACCTTTAGCCAGTTTTGTCCCAATAAGCTTGGTCCCGCATCTTTCACTACCTTTAAAGGCAGCCGAGCCAGTTGCTCTCCATAAGCCACAGGTACTAGTGTTGTGCCCAACACTCTCAGTGGTTCCCGTGTATGTCCTCAGTTTTGCCGAGGTCATGGTTAGGGTTAAGGGTTGGAGTCCAGTGCGAAGTTTATTAAATACAGTTTCCCCTATCATGGATACGGCTGCTCCAGTGTCAACTTCCATTAATGGGGGACGTCCATTTAACCTTATGGTTAATTTAATGGGTTTTGATTTAACCATCGTTACACAATTTAGTTGTTCCTCGTTGGAGGTAGGTGGGGCTTCTAGGGTGTGCATTCTTCTGTACCCCGGCCTACATGTCCTTCTCCAAGATATTGGTTTTGGGCTTCTATTTCTCCTCTCTGGCTCCGATCTCTGGCAACAACTACAATATTTTGGCGGGCGAAAGGCTTCAGGGGCTGCCATCTGATTGGTCCTAATTTTCCCTTGCTTAGGAGCAGTTCTGCGAGTGGGCCTGGGTTCCTTCGTATCCACCTCATTCTTGTGGGTGGCTATGCAGTTGCCTACCCCCCAGCAGTAGTCCCTTAACTCAGTTTTACTGGTGTGGGCGTCTATCTCCATCGGAGTACCCTGTAACTCATATGTTCCGCTCGCCGCTTTTTCCAAGGACAAAGCCAGCTGCAATGTTCGTTTGCAATCCAGCTCGGCCTCTGCGAGCAGATGATTTTGTATTAATAAATTATTTATTCTGCACACCAACCAGTCTAGGAAATCTCATTTAGCGTCAGGTCAAATTCGCAAGCCTCTGTTAATCACCTTAATCTTGTTAAAAAGTTAGTGACTGACTCCACCGTGTCTCGGAATAACAAAGAACAAAGAAATGTACAGCACAGGAACAGGCCCTTCGGCCCTCCAAGCCCGTGCCGACCATGCTGCCCGACTAAACTACAATCTTCTACACTTCCTGGGTCCGTATCCTTCTATTCCCATCCTATTCATGTATTCGTCAAGATGCCCCTTAAATGTCCCTATCGTCCCTGCTTCCACCACCTGCTCCGGTAGCGAGTTCCAGGCACCCACTACCCTCTGCGTAAAAAACTTGCCTCGTACATCTACTCTAAACCTTGCCCCTCTCACCTTAAACCTATGCCCCCTAGTAATTGACCCCTCTACCCTGGGGAAAAGCCTCTGACTATCCACTCTGTCTATGCCCCTCATAATTTTGTATACCTCTATCAGGTCTCCCCTCAACCTCCTTCGTTCCAGTGAGAACAAACCGAGTTTATTCAACCACTCCAATGCTGAGTAAAACCAATACCTTAGCAGGATCCATTTTCCTCATCGCCACTGTAATAAGTCTACGGAGGCAGAAGTCCCTTCACAGAATTCCTTTTATTTACAAAGCTAACAGCCGAACAGCCAGGTGTATTTGGCTTGCTGTCTACACTGGGAGTGCAGAGGATCTGACACTCCCTGTTACATACAGAGAAAGGGGTTCCCTGATTGGGCGATTAATCAGGGAATAATCAGGGATCTCATTCTAACTGGCCAATCTCAAAGGCCTGGCCTAAGTCATTACACACTGCAATGAAGTTACTGTGAAAATCCCCTAGTCGTCACATTCCGGCACCTGTTCGGGTACACTGAGGGATAATTCCAAATGTCCAATTCACCTAACAAGCATGACTTTCAGGACTTGCGGGAGGAAACCGAAGCGCTCGGAGGGAACCCACGCAGACACGGGGAGAACGTGTAGACTCCGCACAGACAGTGATCCAAGCCGGGATTCGAACCAGGGTCCCTGGCACTGTGAAGCAACAGTTGTTAACCACTGTGCTGCCGTGCCACCGTGTGGGGCAGGGGCTGCAGTGTAGGCCGAACTACCACATAGTCAATGGACCTGGTGGAATACGGGAGGACTCACTATGCTAACTATGGGCAGCACGGTAGCATTGTGGATAGCACAATTGCTTCACAGCTCCAGGGTCCCAGGTTCGATTCCGGCTTGGGTCACTGTCTGTGCGGAGTCTGCACATCTTCCCCGTGTCTGCGTGGGTTTCCTCCGGGTGCTCCGGTTTCCTACCACAGTCCAAAAGATGTGCAGGTTAGGTGGATTGGCCATGATAAATTGCCCTTAGTGTCCAAAGTTGTCCTTAGTGTTGGGTGGGGTGGAGGTGTTGACCTTAGGTGGGGTGCTCTTTCCAGGAGCCGGTGCGGACTTGATGGGCCGAATGGCCTCCTTCTGCACTGTAAATTCCATGATTCTAAGATTCTAACAAGTCTGCACTTTCCCTGCTGCAGAAAATGAATTTCAGAGTCCTGTCAGGAATGGTTGTGATCTGCCTGGCCACTGCAGCCCTCGCGGGCGCACTGAGGCTGCATGAGCACGAGCTGCTCGATGAGAACCCTGCAGAACAGGAGCCTGCCCCAGAGGAGCAGGGGCCAGCTGATAACAACGGAGAGCCGGCCATTCAATAGGCTGTAGTCGCCAATAACTACAGCTGAGCAAGGAGACCATGCGACATCTCAGCCGGATGATGGTGCACCTGGAACCTCGAGGGTATGGGGGGAGGTCCCATACGCTCTCGGTGGCCATGAAGGTGACGGTCACCCTGAACTTTTCTGCGAAGGCATCCTTTCAGGTGCTGAGCTGGGACCTGTCCGGGATCTCACAGAACTCCGTGCACAGGTGCATCCATGCAGTGACGGGTGCCCTATATGACCGGTTGGCACAGTATACCGCCTTCAATGTGGACTGAGCCAACCAGCTTGCCCAGGCAGCGGGATGTGCCACCATCACAGGCATGTCCAGGTGGTGATTGATGGGTCGCATGACCCCCTATGAACACTGGTACATGGAGGGATGCCCTTCATCAATAGGAAGGGATTTCACTCCCTGCGTGTGCAGCTAGTGGGCGACCACCAGATACAAATCGTGCTCGTCTGCACCCGCTATACAGGCTGCGGGCACAACTCTTTTGTCTTGGCACACTCAACGGTTCCAGACACCTTCAAGGCGCTCCTGCGGGAAAAGGTTAGCTCTTTGATAACAGGGGCCACCCGCTGCGGACGTGGCTGATGACGCCTAACCGGAGGCCCCAGACCAATGCGGAGAACCACTATAATGATGCCATTGCAGCGACCAGGGGCTTCATCGAGCGGGGCATTGGTGAGCTGAAGGTGCAGTTAATATGGGCGGCGCGGTAGCACAGTGGTTAGCACTATTGCTTCACAGCGCCAGGGACCCGGGTTCGATTCCCAGCTTGGATCACTGTCTGTGTAGAAGTCAGCCGTTCTCCCAGTGTCTGCGTGGGTTTCCTCCGGGTGCTTTCCTCCCATAAGTCCCGGAAGACATGCTTGTGAAGTGAATTGGACATTCTGAATTCTCCCACAGTGTACCCGAACAGGCGCCGGAGTGTACGACTCGGGGATTTTCACAGTAACATCATTGCAGTGCTAATATAAGCCTATTTGTGACACTAATAAAGATTATTATTAGGTGCCTGGACCGCTCATGAAGGGCCACCTCATACAGCCCTAGAAGGGTGGCTTGCTGCATCCTCCACAGCATCACGCAGCAAAGGGAGGGGGTATGCTGGAGGTGGAGGAACGGCATGCCTCATCCGACGAGAAGGATGCGGAGGATGGCCAGGACATGCGACCCGGGCAGGCACAGGGGGCCGCACGACATGCGTGCCAGGGCCACAGGGCACACAGGGCAACCTGATCGTCTTCCAGATCGCCGACTTGGGATCCCAGCCACCGACAGTTCAACCACCCATCCCACCCCTGCCCCCTCCCTTCCCACACTCCATTCACCCCACCCCAGCAACCCCAATCCCCACCTTGTCCCCCACCAGGCTGTTGGCCCTAAGTCAGTAGTGCCAGCGGACCTGGTCCATGGGGTGGAGAAAGACAACGACTGCTGTGCAATGAGCTCTGGTGCTCCGTATCGTCTGGTAACAGCTGACTCCCGCCCTGGTGTCACATACCATTGTCCACCTGGATGATCCCTGCTAGATACTGCATCACACAGGCCCACAGACTATCCGGTGGGTGTGGGAGGGCGAGTGTTGGGAACAGTGATGGGTCATTCACCAGATAGGCCCTAGCACCGCCCCCTCCCCAACCGTGCCATTTTGCCGGGTGAGTTGCAAAAGTCCCACATCGACGGAAGGTGACCCTGCAAGACACAAGACTAGATACATGGTGAGATCGCGGGTAGCAGTGAGGTGGGGGTTGGGGGGTGACTCACTTGCCATAAGGATATCGCAACGCATTGGAGGCTCACTTGGTTGTCACATGTCGACTTCCGTCACTGCGACTGCCCGATCTGCCACCCTTACAACTAGGTTCAATGCCCTCAGCTCAGTGGCGGTTGAGGGCCACCTTCTCCTGGGGTCAGATAATGCACAACGTGAGACACCCGGATGTGGGCAACAAAAGGGGCCCACAGCTAGTGGCCTGTGTATGCAGGGCACCCGGCCATGGTGGGCAGTATTGGTGTTGGCATGTGGTGCAGGGAACTGCCGGCAGGTAGGGTCCAGTCACCCTCTGGGGGAGCAGACAGGAGTGGTGCCAGGGCGCAGTAGTAGTGACTCATCCTGGCTGGCTTGGGGGGTTGCCCATCCTCACCCGGCACTGCCTACTGGTCTGCCTGGTGGGGGCCGCATTGGAAGGGGTATGCTGGAATGGGGGTGTGGGGTGGGGGTGTGTGGGACGGGGTTGGTGCCAGGGGCATGGTGGTGGTGACTCACCTGGTCCGCCCCGAGGAAGTCCTGTCCAGTCTTCGCGGTGGGGCCCACAGCACTCACGGCCCCAGCTACCTGTGCCTAATCTACCTAACCTGCATATCTTTGGATTGTTGAAGGAAACCGGAGCACCCAGAGGAAACCCACGCAGAGTCGGGGAGAAAGTGCAAACTCCACAGTCACCCGAGGCCGGAACTGAACTTGAGTCCCTGGCGCTGTGAGGCAGCAGTGCTAACCAATGTGCGCCCACGTGACGGACAGAATTATGGTCATTATCCGCAAAATGTTTGCCCACTGACACTTCTACCACTTGCCAGACTTCATTTCCTCGGATTAGGTCTAGCGCTACCTCATCCTAGGACTGTCTATGTACTGGCACAAAAAGCTCTCCTGGATACACTTTAAAAATGACACCCTGTCTAATCCTTTCATACTGAGGCAATTCCTGTTAATAATGGCGAAGTTTAAATCATAGAATCCTTACAGCAGGGGACCATCCAGTCCATTTGAGTCTGCACCGACCCTTTGAGCGACCACACTACCTCGGCCTAATCCCCATGTCCTATTCCTGCAACCCCATCCAAAGGGGCAATTTAGCATGGCCAATCCACCTAACCTGCACATCTCCGGAATATGGGATGAAACCGGAACACCCGGAGGAAAGCCACAGACAGGGGGAGAAAGTGCAAACTCTACAGTTACCCAAGGTCAGAATCGAACCTGGGTCCCTGGCACTGTGAGGCAGTAGGCTAACCACTGTGCCACCGCCTCAGGGTCCATATCTCCCACTACTACTCCGAATACTAGTAGATTTCCTATTACCATAACCCTATTTCTCTCACACCTCTGTGTTTTGCCTACATGTTTGCTCCTCCATCTCCCTCCGACAGCTTGGAGGCCTGTAGTATAATCCCACCAGAATGATCGTCCCTTTTTTATTTCTGGTAAACTTGCCTTTATTATGCCAACTGAGTCTGGAGAAGGGGGTGTAGATAGCCTGGGTCACATTGTGATCCAAAAAGACGAGGTGTTGGGTGTCTTAAAAAATATTAAGGTAGATAAGTCCCCAGGGCCTGATGGGATCTACCCCAGAATACTGAAGGAGGCTGGAGAGGAAATTGCTGAGGCCTTGACAGAAATCTTTGGATCCTCGCTGTCTTCAGGGGATGTCCCGGAGGACTGGAGAATAGCCAATGTTGTTCCTCTGTTTAAGAAGGGTAGCAAGGATAATCCCGGGAACTACAGGCCGGTGAGCCTTACTTCAGTGGTAGGGAAATTACTGGAGAGAATTCTTCGAGACAGGATCTACTCCCATTTGGAAGCAAATGGACGTATTAGTGAGAGGCAGCACGGTTTTGTGAAGGGGAGGTCGTGTCTCACTAACTTGATAGAGTTTTTCGAGGAGGTCACTAAGATGATTGATGCAGGTAGGGCAGTAGATGTTGTCTATATGGACTTCAGTAAGGCCTTTGACAAGGTCCCTCATGGTAGACTAGTACAAAAGGTGAAGTCACACGGGATCAGGGGTGAACTGGCAAGGTGGATACAGAACTGGCTAGGCCATAGAAGGCAGAGGGTAGCAATGGAGGGATGCTTTTCTAATTGGAGGGCTGTGACCAGTGGTGTTCCACAGGGATCAGTGCTGGGACCTTTGCTCTTTGTAGTATATATAAATGATTTGGAGGAAAATGTAACTGGTCTGATTAGTAAGTTTGCAGACGACACAAAGGTTGGTGGAATTGCGGATAGCGATGAGGACTGTCTGAGGATACAGCAGGATTTAGATTGTCTGGAGACTTGGGCGGAGAGATGGCAGTGGGAGTTTAATCCGGACAAATGTGAGGTAATGCATTTTGGAAGGGCTAATGCAGGTAGGGAATATACAGTGAATGGTAGAACCCTCAAGAGTATTGAAAGTCAAAGAGATCTAGGAGTACAGGTCCACAGGTCATTGAAAGGGGCAACACAGGTGGAGAAGGTAGTCAAGAAGGCATACGGCATGCTTGCCTTCATTGGACGGGGCATTGAGTATAAGAATTGGCAAGTCATGTTGCAGCTGTATAGAACCTTAGTTAGGCCACACTTGGAGTATAGTGTTCAATTCTGGTCGCCACACTACCAGAAGGATGTGGAGGCTTTAGAGAGGGTGCAGAAGAGATTTACCAGAATGTTGCCTGGTATGGAGGGCATAAGCTATGAGGAGCGATTGAATAAACTCGGTTTGTTCTCACTGGAACGAAGGAGGTTGAGGGGCGACCTGATAGAGGTATACAAAATTATGAGGGGCATAGACAGAGTGGATAGTCAGAGGCTTTTCCCCAGGGTAGAGGGGTCAATTACTAGGGGGCATAGGTTTAAGGTGAGAGGGGCAAGGTTTAGAGTAGATGTACGAGGCAAGTTTTTTACGCAGAGGGTAGTGGGTGCCTGGAACTCACTACCGGAGGAGGTAGTGGAAGCAGGGACGATAGGGACATTTAAGGGGCATCTTGACAAATATATGAATAGGATGGGAATAGAAGGATACGGACCCAGGAAGTGTAGAAGATTGTAGTTTAGTCGGGCAGTATGGTCGGCACGGGCTTGGAGGGCCGAAGGGCCTGTTCCTGTGCTGTACATTTCTTTGTTCTTTGTTCTTTATTAGCTGAGGTATAGAGTTTAAGAGCAGGGAGGTTATGCTGGAACTGTATAAATCATTGGTTTGGCCACAGCTAGAGTATTGTGTGTAGTTCTGGAATCCACATTACAGGAGATACATGTGATAGCACTGGAAAGGGTGCACTGGAAACTTACAAGGATATTGCCTGGGCTGGAGAGTGTTAGTTATGAAGAGAGATTGTAAGAAGTCTTACGACACCAGGTTAAAGTCCAACAGGTTTATTTGGAATCACTCACTTTCAGAGTGCAGCTCCTGCATCAGGTGAGTGATGCCCCCTCAGAGTCTATATCTCCCACTACTATTCCTAATACTAGTAGATTTCCTATTACCATAATCCTATTACACAAACACAGCACATAAATACAAAGCCAATGGTGCAGGATGATACTTTGAATGCGACTCTTTGCAGGTAATTAATTACATAATGTTGTAAGACTTCTTACTCTGTGCCCACCCCAGTCCAACACCGGCATCTCCACATCAAAGGCAGATTGGATAGATTTGGATTGTTTTCTTGGAGCAGAGGAGGGGCATGATCGATATGTATAAAATTATGAGGAGCATAGACACGAACACCCATTTTCCTTTGGTGGAAGGGTCAATGACCAGGGAGCATAGATTTTGCTGCCCGAAAGAGTGGTAGAGGCAGAGAACCTCATAACATTTAATAAGAACCTCATAACATTTGATAAGCACTTGCGATCCCAAGGCATACAAGGCTATGGACCAAGTGCTGGAAAATGAGATTAGAATGGTTAGGTGGTTGTTTTTGACCGGCGCAGGAGT
This sequence comes from Scyliorhinus torazame, assembly GCF_047496885.1. Lineage (NCBI taxonomy): Eukaryota > Metazoa > Chordata > Chondrichthyes > Carcharhiniformes > Scyliorhinidae > Scyliorhinus > Scyliorhinus torazame. The sequence continues at coordinate 53,890,080 of NC_092721.1, forward strand.
GATGGCCCGAAGGGCCTTTTCTGTGCGGTATGATTCTATGACTCCGCCAATATGGCCTCATTTCAAGAGTCTTCTAAGACATCCTCCCTCATTACTGCAGTGATTGTTTTTATTTATTTACCGTATCAAATTACAGAAGACAGTACAATGATGACACCAATCTCTTGGCATACAAAACATACACACCACCCACGACCTCCATCAGCAGAAAGGCACACCAGCCCCGTCCACTGAAAAAGGCCACTCCGCAGAGGAGAGAGAGAAAAAAGATTCCACCCCTCAGCCTGGAATAGCTCCGGCATTTTATAAACCAAACCAAGTACAGAGTATTTCAAAACATAAAGGAACAACGCCACCAGTTGCCGCAGAGTCTTACATCAGTGGAAGGGCACGTGTACGGGAAAGTATGTATTGTACATTAGTGCATGCGTATCGGCGTAAGAATGTGCATTCGTAAAGAGTATATGCGTGAATTTGTTTTTTAAAATTTAGTGTGTCCAACTAATTTTTTCCAATTAAGGGGCAATTTAGCATGGCCAATCCACCTACCTTGCACATCTTTGGGTTGTGGGGGCGAAACCCACGCAAACACGGGGAGAATGTGCAAACTCCACACGGACAGTGACCCAGAGCCGGGATCGAACCTGGGACCTCAGCGCCGTGAAGTAGCAATGTTTTTTAAAAAATATATTTTATTCAAGATTTTTTGGCCAAACATAACAGCACATAGCGTTTCCTTTACACAGCAATAAAACAATATAAATATAAGTGTTGTCGATAGTGTGGAAGGATGTAGCAGGTTACAGAGGGATATAGATAAGCTGCAGAGCTGGGCTGAGAGGTGGCAAATGGAGTTTAATGTAGAGAAGTGTGAGGTGATTCACTTTGGAAGGAATAACAGGAATGCAGAATATTTGGCTAATGGTAAAGTCCTTGAAAGTGTGGATGAGCAGAGGGATCTAGGTGTCCATGTACATAGATCCCTGAAAGTTGCCACCCAGGTTGATAGGGTTGTGAAGAAGGCCTATGGAGTGTTGGCCTTTATTGGTAGAGGGATTGAGTTCCGGAGTCGGGAGGTCATGTTGCAGCTGTACAGAACTCTGGTACGGCCGCATTTGGAGTATTGCGTACAGTTCTGGTCACCGCATTATAGGAAGGACGTGGAGGCTTTGGAGCGGGTGCAGAGGAGATTTACCAGGATGTTGCCTGGTATGGAGGGAAAATCTTATGAGGAAAGGCTGATGGACTTGAGGTTGTTTTCATTGGAGAGAAGAAGGTTAAGAGGAGACTTAATAGAGGCATACAAAATGATCAGGGGGTTGGATAGGGTGGACAGTGAGAGCCTTCTCCCGCGGATGGATATGGCTGGCACGAGGAGACATAACTTTAAACTGAGGGGTAATAGATATAGGACAGAGGTCAGAGGTAGGTTCTTTACGCAAAGAGTAGTGAGGCCGTGGAATGCCCTACCTGCTACAGTAGTGAACTCGCCAACATTGAGGGCATTTAAAAGTTTATTGGATAAACATATGGATGATAATGGCATAGTGTAGGTTAGATGGCTTTTGTTTCGGTGCAACATCGTGGGCCGAAGGGCCTGTACTGCGCTGTATTGTTCTATGTTCTATGTTCTATAACAATGGCCAGTTTTAAACAAGTAAATAAATAATATATGAACAAAATCAAAAATAAAACTCAATGGCAACTGCCTTGTCCAAGATATATACTCTCCAAAAATACAATCCAACAATCCAATATACAATTACATATACCAAATACCTATACATATACAATAACATCCCCGAGAGTCCTTCTGGTTCCTCCCCTCCCCCTCCCCCCCCCCCACCCCTCCCCCTGGGTTGCTGCTGCTGTCTTCTTCTTTTCCATTCCCTCTATCTTTCTGTGAGGTATTCGACGAACGGTTGCCACCGCCTGGTGAACCCTTGAGCCGATCCCCTTAGAACGAACTTAATCCGTTCCAACTTTATAAACCCTGCCATGTCATTTATCCAGGTCTCCACACCCAGGGTCTTGGCTTCCTTCCACATTAACAATATCCTGCGCCGGGCTACTAGGGACGCAAAGGCCAAAACATCAGCCTCTCTCGCCTCCTGCACTCCCGGCTCTTCTGCAACCCCAAATATAGCCAACCCCCAGCTTGGTTCACCTGGACCCTCACCACCTTCGAAAGCACCTTTGCCACCCCCACCCAAAACCCCTGTAGTGCCAGCCATGACCAGAACATGTGGGTATGATTCGCTGGGCTTCTCGAGCATCTCGCACACCTGTCCTCTACTCCAAAAAATTTACTGAGCCGTGCTCCAGTCATATGCGCCCTGTGTAACACCTTAAATTGTATCAGGCTTAGCCTGGCACACGAGGACGATGAGTTTACCCTACTTAGGGCATCAGCCCACAGCCCCTCCTCAATCTCCTCCCCCAGCTCTTCTTCCCATTTCCCTTTCAGCTCATCTACCATGATCTCCCCCTCGTCCCTCATTTCCCTATATCTGTCTGACACCTTACCGTCCCCCACCCATGTCTCTGAGATCACTCTGTCCTGCACCTCCTGCGTCGGGAGATGTGGGAATTCCCTCACCTGTTGCCTCGCGAAAGCACTCAGTTGCATATGCCGAAATGCATTCCCTTGGGGCAACCCATATTTTTCCGTCGGCGCTCCCAGACTCGCAAACGACCCATCTACGAACAGATCTCTCACTTGTGTTATCCCTGCTCTTTGCCATGCTCCAAATCCCCCATCCATTCTCCCCGGAACAAAGCTATGGTTATTTCTTATCGGGGCCCGCACCGAGGCTCCAGTTTTTCCCCTGTGCCGTCTCCACTGCCCCCAGATTTTCAGTGTAGCCACCACCACCGGGCTTGTGGTGTATTTCTTCGGTGAGAACGGCAACGGCGCCGTCACCATAGCTTGTAGGCTAGACCCCTGTAGGACGCCCTCTCCAATCTCTTCGACGCCGCTCCCTCCTCTTCTCCCATCCACTTACACACCATTGAGATATCGGCGGCCCAGTAGTACTCACTTAGGCTCGGTAGTGCCAGCCCCCCCCTGTCCCTACTACGCTGCAAAAATCCCCTCCTCACTCTCGGGGTCTTCCCAGCCCACACAAAACTCATAATACTCTTCTCAATTCTTTTGAAAAAAGCCTTCGTGACCACTGAAACACAAAAAGGAATCTCGGGAGGACCACCATTTTAACCGCCTGCACCCTCCCTGCCAGTGACAGGGACACCATGTCCCATCTCTTAAAGTCCTCCTCCTTCTGTTCCACCAACCACGTTAAATTTAGCCTATGCAATGTACCCCAATTCTTGGCTATATGGATCCCCAAGTACCGAAAGTCCCTTGTTACCTTCCTCAACGGTAAGTCCTCTATTTCTCTGCTCTGCTCCCCTGGATGCACCACAAACAACTCACTTTTCCCCATGTTCAATTTATACCCTGAGAAATCTCCAAATTCCCCAAGTATCCGCATTATCTCTGGCATCCCCTCCGCCGGGTCCGCCACATATAACAACAAATCATCTGCATACAGAGATACCCGGTGTTCTTCTCCTCCCCTGAGTACTCCCCTCCACTTCCTGGAACCCCTCAATGCTATTGCCAGGGGCTCGATCGCCAGTGCAAACAATAATGGGGACAGAGGAAATCCCTGCCTCGTCCCCCTATGGAGCCGAAAATATTCAGACCCCCGTCCATTCGTGACCACGCTCGCCATCGGGGCCCTATACAGCAGCTGTACCCATCTAATATACCCATCTCCAAAGCCAAATCTCCTCAGCACCTCCCACAAATAATCCCACTCCACTCTATCAAATGCTTTCTCGGCATCCATCGCCACCACTATCTCCGCTTCCCCCTCTGGTGGGGGCATCATCATTACCCCTAGCAGCCTCCGTATATTCGTATTCAGCTGTCTCCCCTTCACAAACCCAGTTTGGTCCTCATGGACCACCCCCGGGACACAATCCTCTATCCTCATTGCCATTACTTTGGCCAGAATCTTAGCGTCCACGTTCAGGAGGGAAATAGGCCTATAGGACCCGCATTGCAGCGGGTCTTTTTCCTTCTTTAGGAGGAGCGATATCGTTGCCTCTGACATAGTCGGGGGCAGCTGCCCCCTTTCCCTCGCCTCATTAAAGGTTCTCATCAGTAGCGGGGCCAGCAAGTCCACATATTTCCTATAAAATTCAACTGGGAATCCGTCTGGTCCCGGGGCCTTCCCCGCCTGCATGCTCCGAATTCCTTTCACTACTTCCTCCGTTTCAATCTGTGCTCCCAGTCCCACCCTCTCCTGCTCCTCCACCTTAGGAAATTCCAGCTGGTCCAGAAAACACATCATTCTCTCCTTTCCATCCGGGGGCTGAGCTTCATATAATCTTTCATAGAATGCCTTGAACACTCCATTCACCCTCTCCGCTCCCCGCTCCATCTCTCCCTCCTCATCTCTCACTCCACCTATCTCCCTCGCTGCTCCCCTTTTCCTCAGTAGGTGGGCCAGCAACCTGCTCGCCTTCTCCCCATATAAGTACACCCTGTGCCTTCCTCCACTGCGCCTCCGCATTACCCGTAGTCAGCAAATCAAATTCTACATGTAGCCTTTGCCTTTCCCTGTACAGTCCCTCCTCCGGTGCCTCCGCATATTGTCTGTCCACCCTCAAAAGTTCTTTCAGCAACCGCTCCCGTTCCCTACCCTCCTGCTTTCCTTTATGTGCCCTGATTGATATCAATTCCCCTCTAACCACTGCCTTCAGCGCCTCCCAGACCACTCCCACCTGGACCTCCCCATTATCATTGAGTTCCAAGTACCTTTCAATACACCCCCTCACCCTTAAGCACACCCCCTCGTCCGCCAATAGTCCCATGTCCATTCTCCAGGGTGGACGCTGTTCTTTTTCCTCCCCTATCTCCAAGTCCACCCAATGTGGAGCGTGATCCGAAATAGCTATAGCCGTATATTCCGTCCCCATCACCTTCGGGTTCAGCGCCCTTCCCAAAACAAAAAAGTCTATCCGTGAATAAACTTTGTGGACATAGGAGAAAAACAAAAACTCCTTGCTCCTAGGTCTACTAAATCTCCAGGGGTCTACTCCTCCCATCTGCTCCATAAAGTCCTTAAGCACCCTAGCTGCTGCCGGCCTCCTTCCGGTCCTGGACCTCGATCTGTCCAGCCCTGGTTCCAGGACCGTGTTAAAATCTCCACCCATTACCAGCTTCCCCGCCTCTAGGTCCGGGATACGTCCTAGCATGCGCCTCATAAAGTTGGCATCATCCCAGTTCGGGGCATATACGTTCACTAAGACCACCGCCTCCCCTTGTAATTTGCCACTCACCATCACGTATCTGCCCCCACTATCCGCCACTATGGTCTTTGCCTCAAACATTACCCGCTTCCCCACTAGTATGGCCACCCCCCTGTTTTTTGCATCTAGCCCCGAATGAAACACCTGCCCCACCCTTCCTTTGCGTAGTCTGACCTGGTCTATCAGTTTCAGATGCATCTCCTGCAGCATAACCACATCTGCCTTAAGTTTCTTTAGGTGTGCGAGTACCCGTGCCCTCTTTATCGGCCCGTTCAGCCCTCTCACATTCCAAGTGATCAGCCGGGTTGGGGGGCTCTTTTACCCCCCCCCCCCCCCCTCCTTGTCGACTAGCCATCCCCTTTTTTTTTTTAAAATCCAGCTCCTCACCCGGTTCCCACGTAGCTGTGTCCCCCCCAGGCGGTGCCCCCCCGCCCCGCCAACCCCACCCCATACCGGCTCCCCCTTCTCCCCAGCAGCAACAACCCAGTTAACCCCCCCCTCCCCCGCTAGATCCCTCACTAGCGTAATTGCACCCCCCATGTTGCTCCCAGAAGTCAGCAAACTCTGGCCGACCTCGGCTTCCCCCCGTGACCTCGGCTCGCACTGTGCGACGCCCCCTCCTTCCTGCTTCCCTGTTCCCGCCATAATTATCATAGCGCGGGAACAAAGCCCGCGCTTCCCTTTTGGCCCCGCCCCCAAAGGCCGACGCCCCCAGCTCCTCCACCTCCCTCCCCCATAACATGGGGAAGAGAGAAAAGTTACAGGGTCGCAGGATTAACAACTTAAAAATCATCTCTCCCCCCCTTTTCCCCCCTCTTCGCCCCCCATATTCGCCCCACCACTTTGTCTCAAACGTTCTTTTTTATACCCCACTTATTCCAATTTCTCCTCGACAATAAATGTCCATGCCTCATCTGTCGTTTCAAAGTAGTGGTGTTTCCCTTGATGTGTGACCCACAGTCTTGCCGGCTGCAGCATTCCAAATTTGACCTTCCTTTTATGAAGCACCGCCTTGGCCCGATTAAAGCTCGCCCTCCTTCTCGCCACCTCCGCACTCCAATCTTGATATACACGGATCACTGCGTTCTCCCACCTACTGCTCCGAGTTTTCTTTGCCGATCTGAGGACCATCTCTCTGTCCTTGTATCGGAGAAATCTCACCACTATGGCTCGGGAAATTCTCCAGCCCTCGGTCTTCGCGCCATAACTCGATAGGCTCCCTCCACCTCCAACGGACCCGTCGGGGCCTCCGATCCCATTAACGAGTGCAGCATCGTGCTCACATATGCCCCGACGTCCGCCCCTTCTGCACCTTCGGGAAGACCAAGAATCCTTAGGTTCTTCCTCCTCGCATTATTCTCCAGCACCTCCAGCCTTTCCACACACCTTTTATGGTGTGCCTCGTGCACCTCCATCTTCACCACCAGGCCTTGTATATCGTCCTCGTTCTCGGCAGCCTTTGCCTTCACGACCCGAAGCTCCTGCTCCTGGGTCTTTTGCTCATCCTTTAGCCCTTCAATCGCCTGTAATATCGGGGCCAACAGCTCCTTCTTCATCTCCTTTTTAAGTTCTTCCACGCAGCGCTTCAAGAACTCGTGTTGTTCAGGGACCCATATTAAACTGCCACCTTCCGACGCCATCTTGGTTTGTGCTTGCCTTCCTTGCCGCTGCTCTAAAGGATCCACCGCAACCCGGCCACTTTCCTCTCCTTTTTCCATCCGTGTCCAGGGGGGATTCCCTTCTGGTTAACCGCACAGTGTTTTTAGCCGTTAAAATTGCCGTTGGGGCTCCTATTAAGAGCCCAAAAGTCCGTTCCACCGGGAGCTGCCGAAACGTGCGACTTAGCTGGTCATCGCCGCACACGGAAGTCTGAGGTAGCAATGCTAACCACTGCGCCACCGTGCTGCCCCGAGCATATGCGTGAAGGACTGCACGTGCATGCCGGTCAGATTTCGTATGCGTGCGAATGAGCAGCACAGACCACCGGAAAAGGTCTTGCTGACATGGGGTATAGCAGAAGGAGAGCGAATACCCCAGCCCCCACCAGCGGCAGTAACATGCACCGAGGGAAAACATAAAAAAGACAGGAACATAACGAGGACACCAGGTGCCCACCAAAGACAAAATAGAGACAAAACAAAAGTACAATCTTGCCAGTTACCGAATGAACCGCCCCCTCCCCCGCAGCCGCACATCAGTGGAAAGGCGCTCAATGAGTGTACAGGAAAATATGGGTGCGAGTATATCAGTGAGAATATGCATGTAGATGTACATATAGAGTATATGTGTGAATGAATGCACATGAATGTCTGTTAAGAGTACATATGCGTGGGAATAAGCAGCACAGAGCTCTGGAAAAGGTCACGCCGACACTGGGCACAGCGGAGGAAGGAGAGAGAGACCCCACCCCTTCTCCAGCACTGGCAATTCGCCAGGGGACCAGGCCACAGAAGTGAGACGGGTCTCAGCAGACATGCCCCGGGCATTAAACAAAAAAATAACAGCAATAACACAAACAAGCATAGAAGTTCTGAACATTAAACAGCAATATGAAACAGTGCAAAAGGCACCTGCCATTCACATGGCCTCCTAACTTGAAACAGAAAATCATTATCACATTAAAGCCGCCAACATTCTTCAGAGGTGTTCACGGACTCAAGGTTGTACAGTTGAAGTGAGCCATCACTCTCCTCCTCCTGCAGTCCCAGTATCTAGTCACCTGCTCCACCCAGCCCCCGATCCAGACCACAGATGCAGAACAGGCAGGAACAACACATGGCCTCCGAACACAGAACATAGAACAGTCAGTAGTCCAAACAAAAGCACCACCAAATAGCAAATCGGTTCTCTAAACCTCCAGCAAGTTGCATAGCTAACTTGGGCCGCCGCCCTTCCTCCCAAAGTACTGGCAGCAGGGCACCTGACCTCCTCCCTCTCCTTCAGCAAGTCAGGCAAAGGTGTAAATTGCATTCCTCTGTCTGAAGCCAACCAGTGCGAATCATCTCAGTTTAGCTGGGCTCTTTGCCCAGTCGGTAACAATAGCTGCCCAAAAGCAGGAGCAGCAGCAACACCTCTGCTCCCACTGCAAATGATTTCTTAGGAATGGGTTAACAGACTTTCCAATTAAATACTAATTTGATGTTAAGTATCCAATAGAAGTCACTGATATATAATAAAGAGGTTACAGACGGCACTATTTGTTTGGTGGAGATTGGTGTGTGAAGTTGGATCAAAGAAATAAAGGTGTTTTGTGGAGAAGCAGAACTCTTGTCCCCTTTTACAGCAGCCAGAAGCTTGAACAGTGATGGTGTATTTTATCAATAATACAATGCCCTCTCTTCTTTTACATCTTTCATATGAATTCTTTCCTGGAAAATAAGAATTTAAATGAGGTTGGGGAACAAAGGGTGTATGAACACACCATTTGCCCTTTATTTATCTGACAGCAGGCACACTGAATTTGGTTATGCTTTGGTTACCTCCAAACTCATTAATTCCAACATTCTCCTGGCCAGCCTCCTTTGCTCAACCTATGTTAACTCAAGTTTATCCAAACGTCGGCTGTCTCTATTCTAATTCAGTACCCCTACATGCTGTGTTCGCTGACTTACATTTGTTCCAAGTACAACAATACCTCAATGTTAAAAGTTACATCTCGTATACAAAGCCTTTAATTTCCCCAGCCCTCGACATCTCCTCCATCCCTAAATCTTCCAACTCTGAAATCATTTGCATCCCCACTCCCTTGGCCTCAGACCTTCCACCATCTAGAATTTCACTCTAAACTTCTCCATCTTTCGACCTCTCTTCTCCCAAGACTTGCTTAAAACTTACCTTGAAGCTTTTTGTCACCGCTCCTAATGACTAATTTATTTGGTTCAGCGTCAATGTAAATCCAATGAAGTGCCTTGGGATGTTTCCCTGCATTGAAATAAATATCAATAAATGTATTGTATTATGGGCCAGGGTTTAGAGAACCCCAAAGTGTATCATAGAGTTCACCTGACCCACAACTTTTAATATGGTATGGGGAGCACACGGCTCACTCTACAGGTGTGGTACAGCAGAAATGGAAAAGTATTTTTTAAAGCACAACAATGTTTATTCTATGAACTCAAGTTAACCTTTTTAAAACATAGTGAACGTCTTAGCAACCATTAATTCAAATACAACCCCCAAAGAATACAACACTAAGTAACCCTTTAAGCTTTCCTTTTAACATCCATAAGACTTAAAAAAAGAACTTTTAACACAAGCACATCAGGTTAAAGTCACTACTGAGAGCAGTTATTAGTTTCAAACCACCAATTTACAGTTTTTAGATTACAGAGAGAGACTCATACACCTTCTGGCTGTGACTGCAGCTATCCAGTTCTGAAAACGAAACTAAAACACACCCTGCATCAAAGTCTAAAATGAAAGTAAAAAGCTGACAGACAGTCGAGCTCCACCCACACACTGACATCACTGCAGTAATAAACATCATTTCTTAAAGGTACTCACACTACAGATATTTATATACAGACCCATTTATAAACACCCATTTCTTAAAGGTACTCTCACATGACACCTCCCCCCAAGAAAAAAAAATAAACCATCAACTTCAAGATGGTTTCATTTTTCACCTTTTCACTATCCTTTAAGAAATGCATACAGGAAATATACTTTTTCGTTTCAAAAAAAAAAAAAAAAACAACACACGCAAACAGGTATAATAATATAGTCCATTTTTTGTTTTCCCTCCAACTGGAATCCTTCTCGATTGACAGTCTCTTTGAACAAGAAGGTCTTTGCACGATCCGTCCATTTCTCTACGCCTCGGCATTTCTCTTTAAAGTCAGATACTTTAGTCCAATCTGAACACAGAGTCCCTTATAATTCTCCAACACAGGTGCATTTGTTATTTATTACAGCTTTCAGGCAGTCAAATGCCTGTTGAAAGTCCACTGAAATTTTAGAGGTTTCTTCAGAAGTCTATCAGGTGAGGAACCACGGTATAAAAAATTTTCACCAATGTTCGATCAAATCCACTGCCAAGAAGTCACATTATTTCCCTTTGTCTCGAGGGTATCGAAAACTCCTTAAGTAAAGTGACTTGGGCTTTTCCAAAATCACTTTTGACGAGGTATCACCAAACCCGCCTCCTGAAGTTGATCAAATAACTCATCAGATGTTTTAAATGTTCTTTCCATGTCTGGCAGAAAATTATCAGATTGTCGATGTGTACCGCACAACTGGGTAATCCTGAAACGACTTTGTTCGTTAACCGTTGAAATATGGCTGGGGCGTTTTTCATGCCAAATAGCATAACTTTGAATTGGTATATACTATCTGGAGTCACAAAAGCTGAAATCTCCTTTGCCCTTTCGAATAAAGGTACCTGCCAGTAACCTTTAAGTAAATCCAGTTTGGAAATAAAATCTGATTGTCCCACTTTCTCAATGCAATCCTCCAAACGTGGAATAGGATCAGAGTCCGTTCTTGTAACTGCATTAACCTTTCTAAAGTCCACACACAACCGTTGGTTGCCGTCCGGTTTTGGTACCATCACGATGGGTGAGCTCCATTGGCTGCAACCCACTTCAATTATGCCATTTTTAAGCATACTCTCAATCTCTGTTAACCTGTGCCAATTTTAAAGGATTAAGTCTAAATGGAGGTTGTTTGATTGGAACAGCATTTCCCACATTGACATCATGTGTAGCCATTTTAGTACTTTACAATTTATCTCCACAAATTTGCCCACGTGATACCAAATACCTCTTTCAGGTCAGTCCGTTTTTCCTCTGGAAGGTAACTCAACAATTGATCCGAATTTTTAAGAACATCCTCATTTCCCAATTTAATTTGAGGTATGTCAAATTCACAGTCATCTAGATTTGGTTTGTCACTGAGTCAGAATCATTAAAACCTCCTTTTTCTCTTCTTCCCTTTCAAAGTATCTATTAAGCATATTCACATGACAGGATCTGTCTTGTGTTTTTACCGCGTAATTCACCTCACTTAATTTCCTTTCAATCTGATAAGATCCACAAAACCTAGCTTTTAAAGGTTCACCTACCACTGGTAACAACACTAAAACTTTATCTCCACTGGCAAAACTACGAACTTTGGATTTCTTGTCCGCTATCCGTTTCATCACATTTTGTGCAACTTTTAAATGCTGTCCAGCCAATTCACCTGCTCTATTTAATCGTTCCCTAAAATTTGACACGTAATCCAATAATGTAAATTCCGATTTCTCACTCACCAATTTTTCCTTAATCAATTTTAGTGGTCCTCTTACCTCATGACCAAAAATTAGTTCAAAAGGACTTCATTTGGTTGACTCATTAGGTGCATCCCTAATTGCAAACAGTACGAATGGAATTCCTTCATCCCAATCCTCTAGATAATCATGACAATAAGCCCTCAACATGTCTTTAATGTCTGATGCCACTTTCTAACGCTCCCTGTGATTCTGGACGGTACGCAGTTGATTTAAATTGTTTTATTCCTAAGCTATCCATAACTTCTTTGAAAAACCAGGAGGTAACATTTGATCCGTTATCCGATTGTATTTCTGTGGGTAGTCCATATCTAGTAAAGAATTTAAGTAACATTTCCACAATCTTTTTAGCTGGAATATTGCACACTGGAATGGCCTCTGGAAACCTAGTAGACACATCCATTATAGTCAGAAGATATTGATTCCCACTTTTTGTTTTAGGAAGCGGTCCTACACAATCAATTAGGATCCTTGTAAAAGGTTCCTCAAATGCTGGAATGGGTATTAAGGGCGCTGGTTTTATCACTACTTGAGGTTTCCCTGTCACTTGACATGTGTGACATGATTGACAAAATTTTACAACATCTTTATGTAATCCAGGCCAATAAAAATGTTTCTGGATTTTAGCTTCAGTTTTCCTTATTCCCAAATGGCCTCCCACTGGTACCTCATGTGCAACTCGCAACACCTCCTTTCTATACCCTACCGGCAATACTATTTGATGAACATCTGCCCACTTTTCATCCGCCTGCATATGTACAGGTCTCCATTTTCTCATCAAGACATTACATTTACGGTAATAATACTCTGGTATGCACTCAGATTCCTCTTCCAAGGATACATTTCTGATACATCCGTTTTATTTCCATATCTTTTTGCTGTAACTCTGCCAATCTTCGTGAACTAAAAATATCCGCCTCATCCTCCACCTGTTCTTGTTCTTTTTCAACCATCTGATCAAAAATGGTTTCTGATAATTGCACTTCAACTTCATCTTCACTCCTTGAGTTCTCGTCTTAACCTGTGACTTTGCGACCTTGTTACTACACAATCCGTAAAAATCCCAGGATATTTGTCCTTCAACACTTCAGTTGTCTGATTTTTCACTGGCTTATCAACCACAGTAGGCATCTCTCCCACCTGCGATCCAGCTATATCATTACCCTTGATAAACTGTATTTTCTATATTACTCCTGCTACCACTTCACCACTCTTCACTGGACTTTCCAACCTTATCTTATATAATGGAACACTACTCCTCTCACCCTGAATCCCACTAGCTCCCGTATCTCTTAAAATTGTGACTTCTTTACCTGCTCCTCCTGATACACGAGTAAACTTTACCCACACAAGTAAATTCTTTAAAGACATCTGCCATCTTCTTATCAATCAGCTCTTGATCAGGCTGTACAATCTTTTGCACCTCCTTCGCTTCACTTGGGCTTTCCTTTGCCACTTTAACAAACTCCACTGTCTTATCCTGTTTTACCACATCAGCATTCCCAGTGCTTTTCTTCAACCACCAACACTGTGACTTTACATGGCCTAGTTTATTACAGTGAAAACATTTGAAACTTTTCATGTCTCTTCCACGCTCCTGGATTTCATTTTTAATCTGAGGTACACTCTCCTTATTACATCCCATCAGATCACCTTTACCACTTGAGTAATTCTCATGTCCCCAGTTTCTACCCCTCACAGGTTGAAACTGATGTCGGAAACCAAGCTTTGATTATGATCTAATTCGTAATCATATGCCATTTCTGCTGCTAATCTCGCAGTTTGAATCCTCTGTTCTTCCACATGAGTTCTAACTACATCAGGAATTGAATTTTTAAACTCCTCCAAAAGCATAATTTATCTGAGAGTTTCATACGTTTGATCTATTTTCAAAGCCCTTATCCACTCATCAAAATTACTCTGTTTGATCCTTTCAAACTCCATTTATGTTTGACCAAATTCTTTCCTTAAATTTCTAAACTTTTGATGGTAGGTTTCAGGCACTAGTTCACATGCACCTAAAATGGATTTTTTTACCTCCTCATACATCCCAGATACCTCCTCCGGTAGTGATGCAAACACTTCACTAGCCCTACCTACCAGCTTTGTTTGAATCAGTAATATCCACATGTCCTGTGGCCATTTCATTTGTTTAGCCGCCTTCTCAAATGAAATGACAAAGACTTCCACCCCCTTCTCGTCAAACCTTGGCAATATTTGGACATATTTAAATAGATCCCCACCAAACCTTCAACGCTCTTTCTCTTTATCCTCATCACTATCCTCAAACGGTAGCTTTCCCTTTAAATCTGCCAATCTTAACCAACTGTCATGTTTCATGGCCATTTTCCAAAGTTCAAACACGCTCTCTCTTTCTTTTTCCTCTCTATCTCTTTCGTATTCTAGCTGCTTTAATTCTTTCTCATGTTCCATTTGTTTAATTTGTAACTGAATTTTTGCCATTTCCAATGAGTCAGACTGTATCTCAGACAACTGTTAATGCTTAGCCACCGCCATAATTACCTCATCTTTTCGCATTTTGTCAGGTAATGTTAACTGCGATGTTTTTGCCAATTCGAACAGTCTGCATTTAGTCTCTGTCCGTAAGATACGGCGTGTGACTGTCTCCACCCGCAAAAACTTCAGAGCCTCTGAAAGAGCCATTGTCCACAACACACTCCCTACTGAACTGAAATACCACACCTGAAAAGCAACCACAAAATGCTCACCCCTCACTGTCTTTTAAGTTCACAAAGCCAATCCAACAGATAAGACTTTTATCGTGGACGAGTCCCCAATTTGTTAGAGAACCTCAAAGCTTATCATGGAGTTCACCTGACCCACAACTTTTAATAGATTGTGGTATGGGGAGCACATGGCCCACTCTACAGGTGTGGTACAGCAGAAATTGAGAAGTATTTTTTAAAACAAAACAATGTTTATTCTATGAACTCAATCTTTTTAATACAGTAAAACGTCTTAGCAACCATCAATTCAAATACAACCCCGAAAGAATACAACACTAAGTAATCCTTACTTTCCTTTTAACATCCATCAGACTTTTTAAAACAATGTTTAACAGAAGCACATCAGGTTTAAATTCACTACCGAGAACAGTTATCCCTCTGAATTCACCAAATGATCAAATGATAGTCTTTACATGGCAGAGGGAACAACATTACACGGCCTGTGGCTGACTGCAGCTCCAACACTGAAACGAAACCAAAAAAACAGACACACCCAAGCTTTTCTCAAAGTGAAACTCAAAAGCAGAGCCAGAGCTCAGCTCCACCCACACTCTGACATCACTGCAGTAACTTTAGCAGACTACCATTTCTTAAAGTGACATTCTCATGACACAGGATACTGCGAGGCCTGGATAGAGTGGATGTGGACAGAATGTTTCAACTTGTAGGAAAAACTAGAAGCATAGGACACAATCTCAGACTAAAGAGACGATCCTTTAAAACAGTGATGAGGAGGAATTTCTTCAGCCAGAGGATGGTGAATCTGTGGAACTCTTTGTCACAGAAAGCTGTGGAGACCAAATTACTGAGTGTCTTTAAGACAGAGATAGATGGATTCTTGATCAATAAGGGGATCAGGGGTTATGGGGAGAAGGCAGGAGAATGGGTATGAGAAAAATATCAGCCATGATTGAATGGTGGAGCAGACTCGATGGGCCGAGTGGCCTAATTCTGCTATGTCTTATAGTCTTACATAGAACATACAGTGGAGGCCATTCGGCCGATCGAGTCTGCACCGACCCACTTGAGCCCTCACTTCCACCCTATCCCTGTAACCCAATAACCCCTCCTAAACTTTTTGGACACCAAGGACAATGGCCAATCCGCCTAACCTGCACGCCTCTGGGCTGTGGGAGGAAACCAGAGCACCCAGAGGAAACCCATGCAGACACGGGGAGAACGCGCAGACTCCGCACAGACAGAGACCCAGCGGGGAATCGAACCGGGTACCCTGGCACTGTGAAGCCACACTGCTAGCCACTTGTGCTACCGTGCGTTAATTATGGGAAACCCCCCGGCTGTGGCAAAACGGAGTATCCCGCCGGTGAAGAATTCAGCCCCAAGCTACTCAGAATCCATGAAAACAGAGGAAAAGCAAGCCATCCTCGATCCAGAGGGACTGCCTAAGGAGATGACAGAGGCTGTACATGGTTTCATTGGAATTCCTCCTATCGATTTTAATGCTCCTCGCATCATTCCGGCAATTTGCTTTGAAAGTACAACGGATTATTTACATTTTTGCACATTATTGGCTAGCATATACATACATAACTTTCAATTACAAGTGAACAGCCAGGCCTTATAGAACATAGAACATAGAACAATACAGCGCAGTACAGGCCCTTCGGCCCACGATGTTGCACCGAAACAAAAGCCATCTAACCTACACTATGCCATTATCATCCATATGTTTATCCAATAAACTTTTAAATGCCCTCAATGTTGGCGAGTTCACTACTGTTGCAGGTAGGGCATTCCACGGCCTCACTACTCTTTGCGTAAAGAACCTACCTCTGACCTCTGTCCTATATCTATTACCCCTCAGTTTAAAGTTATGTCCCCTCGTGCCAGCCATATCCATCCGCGGGAGAAGGCTCTCACTGTCCACCCTATCCAACCCCCTGATCATTTTGTATGCCTCTATTAAGTCTCCTCTTAACCTTCTTCTCTCCAACGAAAACAACCTCAAGTCCATCAGCCTTTCCTCATAAGATTTTCCCTCCATACCAGGCAACATCCTGGTAAATCTCCTCTGCACCCGCTCCAAAGCCTCCACGTCCTTCCTATAATGCGGTGACCAGAACTGTACGCAATACTCCAAATGCGGCCATACCAGAGTTCTGTACAGCTGCAACATGACCTCCCGACTCCGGAACTCAATCCCTCTACCAATAAAGGCCAACACTCCATAGGCCTTCTTCACAACCCTATCAACCTGGGTGGCAACTTTCAGGGATCTATGCACATGGACACCTAGATCCCTCTGCTCATCCACACTTTCAAGAACTTTACCATTAGCCAAATATTCCGCATTCCTGTTATTCCTTCCAAAGTGAATCACCTCACACTTCTCTACATTAAACTCCATTTGCCACCTCTCAGCACAGCTCTGCAGCTTATCTATATCCCTCTGTAACCTGCTACATCCTTCCACACTATCGACAACACCACCGACTTTAGTATCGTCTGCAAATTTACTCACCCACCCTTCTGCGCCTTCCTCTAGGTCATTGATAAAAATGACAAACAGCAACGGCCCCAGAACAGATCCTTGTGGTACTCCACTTGTGACTGTACTTCATTCTGAACATTTCCCATCAACCACCACCCTCTGTCTTCTTTCAGCTAGCCAATTTCTGATCCACATCTCTAAATCACCCTCAATCCCCAGCCTCCGTATTTTTTGCAATAGTCTACCGTGGGGAACCTTATCAAACGCTTTGCTGAAATCCATATACACCACATCAACTGCTCTACCCTCGTCTACCTGTTCAGTCACCTTCTCAAAGAACTCAATAAGGTTTGTGAGGCATGACCTACCCTTCACAAAGCCATGCTGACTATCCCTGATCATATTATTCCTATCTAGATGATTATAAATCTTGTCTCTTATAATCCCCTCCAAGACTTTACCCACTATAGACGTGAGGCTCACCGGTCTATAGTTGCCGGGGTTGTCTCTGCTCCCCTTTTTGAACAAAGGGACCACATTTGCTGTCCTCTGGCACTATTCCTGTAGCCAATGATGACATAAAAAACAAGAGATTCCACTTCCTTGGTAAACCACGGTTCCCTCGCTCGATGCCTTCCTCCCTGCCTGACCGGTACATACTTATCAAGAACACGCAGTAGCTGATCCTTGAACAAGCCCCACTTATCCAGTGTGCCCAACACTTGCAGCCTACTTCTCCACCTTATCCCCCCCAAGTCACGTCTAATGGCATCATAATTGCCCTTCCCCCAGCTATAACTCTTGCCCTGCGGTGTATACTTATCCCTTTCCATCATTAACGTAAACGTCACCGAATTGTGGTCACTGTCCCCAAAGTGCTCATCTACCTCCAAATCCAACACCTGGCCTGGTTCATTACCCAAAACCAAATCCAACGTGGCCTCGCCTCTTGTTGGCCTGTCAACATATTGTTTCAGGAAACCCTCCTGCACACACTGTACAAAAAACGACCCATCTATTGTACTCGAACTATATCTTTTCCAGTCAATATTTGGAAAGTTAAAGTCTCCCATAATAACTACCCTGTTACTTTCGCTCATATCCAGAATCATCTTCGCCATCCTTTCCTCTACATCCCTAGAACTATTAGGAGGCCTATAAAAAACTCCCAACAGGGTGACCTCTCCTTTCCTGTTTCTAACTTCAGCCCATACTACCTCGGAAGAAGAGTCCCCATCTAGCATCCTCTCCGCAACCGTAATACTGCTCTTGACTAGCAGCGCCACACCTCCCCCTCTTTTGCCTCCTTCTCTGAGCTTACTAAAACACCTAAACCCCGGAACCTGCAACATCCATTCCTGTCCCTGTTCTATCCATGTCTCCGAAATGGCCACAACATCGAAGTCCCAGGTACCAACCCATGCTGCCAGTTCCCCTACCTTGTTTCGTATACTCCTGGCATTGAAGTAGACACACTTCAAACCACCTACCTGAACACTGGCCCCCTCCTGCGACGTCAAATCTGTGCTCCTGACCTCTCTACTCTCATTCTCCCTTACCCTAAAACTACAATCCAGGTTCCCATGCCCCTGCTGCATTAGTTTAAACCCCCCCAAAGAGCACTAACAAATCTCCCCCCCAGGATATTTGTGCCCCTCAGGTTCAGATGTAGACCATCCTGTCTGTAGAGGTCCCACCTTCCCCAGAAAGAGCCCCAGTTATCCAGAAATCTGAATCCCTCCCGCCTGCACCATCCCTGTACCCACGTGTTTAAATGCTCTCTCTCCCTATTCCTCATCTCACTATCACGTGGCACGGGCAACAACCCAGAGATAACAACTCTGTTTGTTCTAGTTCTGAGCTTCCATCCTAGCTCCCCGAAAGCCTGCCTGACATCCTTGTCCCCTTTCCTACCTATGTCGTTAGTGCCAATGTGGACCACGACTTGGGGCTGCTCCCCCTCCCCCCTAAGGACCCGGAAAACACGATCCGAGACATCACGTACCCTTGCACCTGGGAGGCAACATACCAAACGTATGTTGGGAATATTCATCACAAAATATTTATCACAAATTAAGTTCAGTCAAAATTTAAATTATGGACACAATTTGGCAGAAATGAAAGAGAATCCAGTGTTGAGTGCATTTAGCCAGATGTTTCCCGGCATTGGCAGCACCACACTGGCACCTTGACCCTGCCAACCCGACACCCTGGCAATGTCAGTGTGACAGCCATGTGCCATGGTGCCAGGCTGGAAGTGTCATGGTGCCCAGGTGGCATCGGAGGTGCCAGGGTACCACCCTGTCCAGAGCCCGACCACCCAGGGGCTCCCGATCGCCTGTGAGACCCCTCCATTCTAGACTAGATAGGGTAACTCCGGCGAGAGCATCTTCAAGTGAGGCTGACTGACCACTTGAATAAGCGAATATAGGCCTGCCCATTGCGGGATCCCATTACATCTCGCAGGTGTGACAAGGCAAGTAAATCTCACGAGAAGCCATTCGCAAGATTTACCGGCCTTATCGCGTCCAGAGTCTTAAAAGCAATTCCATACATCGTGGCAAATAATGTGGCATTGAAAAATTCCCCAAATTTGGCTGATATTCTGATTTTATACTTTTAAATGGAGATTACAAAACATATGCTGGAAGATTTGTTTTTGATTAAATTTACTTTTACATCGGGCAGCACGGTGGCACAGTGATTATACACGGTGGCACTGCTGCCTCACGGCACCGAGGTTCCCCGTTCGATCCCGGCTCTGGATCACTGTCCGTCTGGAGTTTGCACATTCTTCCCATGTTTGTGTGGGTTTCGCCCCTGTAGCCACCTGGGTTGGCCACTTCCCGACTTAAAATGGAGATCCGCTAAGAATGCAGGGAAATTCAGTCAAATGCAGGAAAACAAGCAGGTGCAAAGTTTCCTGTGTATCAGAACTTGCAGGAACCCAGACAGCACTGAAACTAACAACCATCTACATATTAATGAGCGATCCCCGGGAACAATTGGAAACATTTAAGGTAAACAAGGCCAAGCCAGACCCCTCGGCGCCAGCAGGAGCCAAGACAAAGGAAGGCCAACGGACACTTAGGAACCGCCCAGCGATCAGGGAACAGCTCCAGTATTGGAGAAATCGATCCAAGTGATCAGAACTTAGTCCAATCACTTGGAACCAGGTACGGGGTCCGCCCAAAAGGGCGCGAAGCCCCTGGGGACTATAAAATAGAGTCCCCAAGTTCAATTTGTCCTTCTTGGCAGGGTCTCTCAGCAGCTCGAAACAACCCTTGACCGTGACCTGCCTAGTCGCTGCATCAACCAAGTAAGTCTCCAGTCAACGTACGCGACGAGATAGGCGCTCCTAGCTACCAGTCTATACCAGCTTTGAAGCCTGCAGACTCAGAATCGAACAAAAGGCCATTTGCTCCCCTGACCTGGTGGGCCAGTTCCAAAGCTAAGCATAGGCCTTTTAGTGTTAGAGATAGTCTAGCAAGTAGAGTTTATACACGAGTAGTGATTGACTGTGTATAATAAATGTGTTTTGATTTGAAGCTTACTAACTGGTGTATTGGGTTATTGATCAGCACTTGAACTTGAACCTCGTGGTGGTATCATAAAGATACCTGGCGACTCAGAGCAAAGGTTATAAAACAGAGCAAATTAAGTAAAGACACAACGAGCAACATTTAGGTGGGACATATTCATAAATAAGATTAAGAAAGGCAACCTTATTAACCGCCATATTTATAGCCACCAAAAATTAGCAACATTTACTGGCGACATCTGACGGGAACCGACTTAGAAGTGGCCTAACCACTCCGGGAGAACCCAAAATTTGAATTGAGAATCCAATTGGGAACAGAAACATTCACAAGTGTTCAAGCAGTTCTGATCAAATCTCATAATTTGGAAGGATGTTAATGCATGCGTAACTAACAGGGCTAGAAGGTAAAACTGATAGATTTTGTTGCGAAAAACTGTCGGGAGTTTGTATTCCGGAAAATAGCGAACGACGTACCCGTGTTTACAGCACCGCCTTAGTACCCCTCGTTCCAAATTTTAAAGAGAGCATTCAGATAGGAAAAATGGCAATGAAGGCAATGGAACGCCTCATGGACCCTCAAGAATTCGTGGTAGCAGCGACCAGCAGCAGAGTAGGTCAGTGTCCCGTTTGGGAAGTTGAGATTAGAAGGTACCTCAAAAGGGAAGGGATGGAGTGACTTTTGTTCAAATGAGGAAACAGGTCCCGGGAGTATAGGACATACTTGGTGGGAGAACCTGAGCGAAATCCATAAGAAGAGCTTAGGGAAAGCTCGCAAGCCGATGGCAATCGTGTCCTGTCTGGCACAATTGCGAGTCACAGAGGAGGTCGTTCGGACGCTCCGCAAAGAGATAGAAGAGAGACATCGAATGAGCAAGTGAGATCGAGAGAGAGAATGTAGAATTAAGAAGGAAGTTGGCAGCAAAGGATGGAGAGGTGGATGATGCCAAGTGGGCACACCAGTCTTGTCTAGCGCATCTGAACAGCTTCCAAACCCAATACGATATGCCTATCAGGACACGCAACGTGCAGTCCTGGTAAAAGAGACAGAGAAACAGGTAGAGGCATTGCAAAGGCAGTGCAGCGATCTAAAAGCAGCGTTAAGAGAACTCCATGCTGCCACCACGGAGCACAGACAAAGCTCAGTGGATCATGCAAAATGCCGGAAGCAGATTGCGGAACTGCAGTCTTTGCTTTCAGTGCAAAATGGGTTTCAAAGCATCTTTGGATCCCAATTAGGTGAAGAAGACGGCCCTGATTGGCAAGAACTAAACGAAACCGCGCATAGATATGTACAGGGAACATGTACGCTAGGAAAGCCCCAAATGAGAAAAGCACCCCAACCCCCGACAGAGCAGATAGATCAGGCAGCCATGAATCCAGTAACTACCCACCGCACAGTTACATCGGACGGAGGCGCGGAATTCCATTACACCACCCCCTTAACCGTGACCCAATTACGGGACGCGTGCGAAAAGATCACACCGTTCCTCCCCACCTCAGACCCCCATCACTTCTTTGCTAGAGTGAAGCAGCAGGGACCATGTACGGCCTGGATGAGCGTGAGCAAGTGATGCTCACAGTTTTAAGCTTAGACCTTTCTGTTGTAGCAGCCCTTCCCGACCCACAGAATGTAGGAGGAGGCACCCTTGCAGAGATGCACACGGCGATCCTAGACGCGATCGGTTATAACAGAGGTGACTAAGAAACAGAACACCCAACAGAGTTTGCTGGACGCCTGTGGATCCATTTTACAGCCGTTTACGGAAACTTAGACCGCGCCCATTTGTCACCAGACAACATGGCCAAATGGACTCACACCCTTATCTCCCATGCCACAGAGGCAGGACGAAAAGCTTGTACTAATTATGACCTCTCGGAAGAAACGCAAAACGAAAAGTGGGTTTTAAAAAGGTTGTCCCGCTTCTGGGAGCAATCTGTCCACAACAAACCCGCGATTAGGAAACCTGAAGAACAGCAGGCAGAGGCAGATATTCAAGCAGTTAAAGCGCACCAGAACCCCGCATGGGTGAACGAAGGCATGAACAGCCTCCCACAGAAACCACAGAAGTGTTACAACTGTGGACATTTAGATCACTTTGCACGAGAGTGCAATGCCCCACGAAAGCCACAGAGAGCCCAGCAGGCAGGCAATCTGAATGGAATCAGGGCAAAGCCCGTACATAGGGTAGGCACCCGTTCAGACCAGACAGACATGAACAGAACTGACTGACGGTGTTCGGGCTCCCCCACCTGGGTCTGCGACACTCTTTGGGATAGGTCCGGCCGACCAGTCGTTGCAGCGAACGTACGGGGACAGCCCCTTGAATTTCTCTGGGACACAGGAGGGTCCCGCACCACAATTAATTCTTCCACCATGTTCCAAAAAGACACGTGGCCCACTACAGCCACAATCATCCTCAGCAGCTCACAACAGGGACACATCACAGCCCCTGTACCCATTCAAATTGGCAACATTACAACAAAACACCCCATAGTTTTGGTCGATCTGCCCCACACAGCAGAACACATTTTGGGCATTGATTTCATGAACACCCACAACCTGTCATTTGACCCAGTAAATCAATGTGTCTGGAAAATGACAAAGTCAGCAATAGCCCCCGTAACACTCACAGTAGGAGAGTACGCTAATAAGATTAGCGCAGTCGGCGATTTTTGGTTTGACCCGACCACGATTAGCGCAGACAAACAGGTTAGGACCGTTCTCCAGAAGAACAGGACCGCATTTGCAAATCATATACATGACTGCAGCAGGATGGCTGGTTCGGTTCAAAGAACAGGACCTGACCCTAGACCCCAGAAGCAATATGGATTTCCCCAAGAGGCAGAGGGAGAAATCTCAAAAGTTATTGATAGTTTATTAGAACAAGGCGTACTTAGATCAGTAGCCTCTACTAATAATGCCCCGATTTGGCCAGTGAGAAAACCCGATGGATCATGGCGACTGACCATCGATTACCGGGAACTCAACAAAGTCACCCCCGCCGCAGCCCCCACGGTAGCCACAAGTCCCGAGACCATGCTCAAACAGGGACTCAACTCACGATATTTTACGGTTTTGGACATCAGTAACGGATTCTGGTCCATTCCATTGGCAAAAGCGTGCCAGTACAAATTTGCCTTCACTTTTAACGGTCAGCAGTACACTTGGACATGCCTTCCACAAGGATTCCACAACTCCCCCTCCATTTTCCACCGACAGTTGGCCAATGGTTTATCAAAATTTTCTTGCCCCAAATGTCTGGTCCAGTATGTAGACGACCTATTACTGCAGACAGACACCAAGGCAGAGCACATCACGCTTCTGTCCGACCTCCTGGAACTCCTACAGCGAATTGGATATAAAGCGAACCCCAACAAGGCCCAAATTTTGGAAAACAAAGTGGTATATCTGGGAACGATTATCACGCATGGTAAACGCGAGATTGTGCATGAAAGAATTGACTCGATTGTCAAATTGCCCCTTCCCCAGAATGTTTCCGCCCTCCGGTCGTTTTTAGGACTGGTTGGCTACTGCCGAAACCATACTGACGGTTTCGCCACCAAAGCAGCACCCCTCTCAGAACTCCAAAAGAAAGGAGCCCCTTGGGAATGGCTTCCGCGGCACACGGATGCTGTTTTAAAGCGCGCACTCATTGCAGCCCCCACACTACAGGTTCCAGACCCGCTTTCCCCCTATACTATAGAGATAGCGAGCACAGACCGTGCCTTTTCGGCCATGCTCCTCCAGGAACGGCACGAACAGTGAAGACCCGTGGCTTACGCATCCAGAGTTTTAGATCCTGAGGAGCAGGGATTTTCGGCCTGTGAAAGGCACCTGCTCGCAGTTTTCTGGGCAGTTCAATATTTTTCATATATCACCGGACTAAACCCCATCACAATCCTCACGGAACACACCCCCATCCAACTTTACTAGACGGACGACTTAAAGACGGTACAGTAAGCCAGATCAGAGCAGTTGGCAGAGGGCAGCACGGTAGCCTTGTGGATAACACAATTGCTTCACAGCTCCAGAGTCCCAGGTTCGATTCCGGCTTGGGTCACTGTCTGTGTGGAGTCTGCACATTCTCCCAGTGTCTGCGTGGGTTTCCTCCGGGTGTTCCGGTTTCCTCCCACAGTCCAAAGATGTGCAGGTTAGGTGGATTGGCCATGATAAATTGCCCTTAGTGTCCAAAATTGCCCTTAGTGTTGGGTGGGGTTACTGGGTTATGGGGATAGGGTGGCGGTGTTGACCTTGGGTAGGGTGCTCTTTCCAAGAGCTGGTGCAGACTCGATGGGCCTCCTTCTGCACTGTAAATTTTATGATAATCATGGTGTGATAGGTTTATAACGTGGCACTTCCTTTCATAGGTCATTGAATCCCTTTTAGCATTGGCGATATTCTGCAGCATCGTGGAGACTATCCGCAAGAGAAAATGGCAAAGGAGAGCCTACCGCTCTCGCACCCCGGTATACAGGATGAGATCCCCTATTTTCGGTTTTCACCAGGCCCCCGAACCCCTTGATCTACAATAAAGGACATTCGTTTTGCATAATTTGTAAATAAAGAAATATGTCTCATTTGCAACTGAAAGGTTGTACAACTCTGTGCTTGACTGCCAAGCCAGAGGAAAATGTGAATGCTGCCATTATTTTTGTATTGTTAGGAAGTTAGTATGATTGGATGTTTAAGGGAGTGTAGTTTATGGAAGATAGTTAGAGGTACCTTTTTTTTAATGTTGTACTGCATGTCCCTGTTGTGACATAGCGCCATTTAGAATTGTCAGTTAAAATTTTCGTGCATAGTTATGGTCAGTGTAGAGGCCATGGAAGAGTGCTCGCTGGGTCAGGGAGTGAAGACGACGCAGTTATGTGATCCTTCACGCTTCGCGTTCGGGATCACAAGGAGGGGTTGTAGCCACCTGGCTTGGCCACTTCCCGAGATAAAATGGATATCCGCTAAGAATGCAGGGAAATTCGGTCAAACGCAGGAAAACAAGCAGGTGCAAAGTTTCCTGTGTATAAGAACTTGCAGGAACCCAGACAGCACTGAAAATAACAACCATCTACATATTAATGAGCGATCCCCGGGAACAATTGGAAACATTTAAGGTAAACAAGGCCAAGCCAGACCCCTCGGCGCCAGCAGGAGCCAAGACAAAGGAAGGCCAACGGACACTTAGGAACCGCCCAGCAATCAGGGAACAGCTCCAGTATTGGAGAAATCGATCCAAGTGATCAGAACTTAGTCCAATCACTTGGAACCAGGTACGGGATCCGCCCAAAAGGGCGCGAAGCCCCTGGGGACTATAAAATAGAGTCCCCAAGTTCAATTTGTCCTTCTTGGCAGGGTCTCTCAGCAGCTCGAAACAACCCTTGACCGTGACCTGCCTAGTCGCTGCATCAACCAAGTCTCCAGTCAACGCACGCTACGAAATGGGCGCTCCGAGCTACCAGTCTATACCAGTCTGCAGACTCAGAATCGAACGAAAGGTAATTTGTTCCCCTGACCTGGTAGGCCAGTTCCAAAGCTAAGTATAGTGTTAGAGATAGTCTAGTAAGTAGAGTTTATACACTAGTAGTGATTGACTGTGTATAATAAATGTGTTTTGATTTGAAGCTTACTAACTGGTGTATTGGGTTATTGATCAGCACTTGAACTTGAACCTCGTGGTGGTATCATAGAACATAGAACAATACAGCGCAGTACAGGCCCTTCGGCCCACGATGTTGCACCGAAACAAAAGCCATCTAACCTACACTATACCATTATCATCCATATGTTTATCCAATAAACTTTTAAATGCCCTCAATGTTGGCGAGTTCACTACTGTAGCAGGTAGGGCATTCCACGGCCTCACTACTCTTTGCGTAAAGAACCTACCTCTGACCTCTGTCCTATATCTATTACCCCTCAGTTTAAAGCTATGTCCTCTCGTGCCAGCCATTTCCATCCGCGGGAGAAGGCTCTCACTGTCCACCCTATCCAACCCCCTGATCATTTTGTATGCCTCTATTAAGTCTCCTCTTAACCTTCTTCTCTCCAACGAAAACAACCTCAAGTCCATCAGCCTTTCCTCATAAGATTTTCCCTCCATACCAGGCAACATCCTGGTAAATCTCCTCTGAACCCGCTCCAAAGCCTCCACGTCCTTCCTATAATGCGGTGACCAGAACTGTACGCAATACTCCAAATGCGGCCGTACCAGAGTTCTGTACAGCTGCAACATGACCCCCTGACTCCGGAATTCAATCCCTCTACCAATAAAGGCCAACACTCCATAGGCCTTCTTCACCACCCTATCAACCTGGGTGGCAACTTTCAGGGATCTACGTACATGGACACCTAGATCCCTCTGCTCATCCACACTTTCAAGTACTTTACCATTAGCCAAATATTCCACATTCCTGTTATTCCTTCCAAAGTGAATCACCTCACACTTCTCTACATTAAACTCCATTTGCCACCTCTCAGCCCAGCTCTGCAGCTTATCTATATCCCTCTGTAACCTGCTACATCCTTCCACACTATTGACAACACCACCGACTTTAGTATCGTCTGCAAATTTACTCACCCACCCTTCTGCGCCTTCCTCTAGGTCATTGATAAAAATGACAAACAGCAACGGCCCCAGAACAGATCCTTGTGGTACTCCACTTGTGACTGAACTCCATTCTGAACATTTCCCATCAACCACCACCCTCTGTCTTCTTTCAGCTAGCCAATTTCTGATCCACATCTCTAAATCACCCTCAATCCCCAGCCTCCGTATTTTCTGCAATAGCCTACCGTGGGGAACCTTATCAAACGCTTTGCTGAAATCCATATACACCACATCAACTGCTCTACCCTCGTCTACCTGTTCAGTCACCTTCTCAAAGAACTTGATAAGGTTTGTGAGGCATGACCTACCCTTCACAAAGCCATGCTGACTATCCCTGATCATATTATTCCTATCTAGATGATTATAAATCTTGTCTCTTATAATCCCCTCCAAGACTTTACCCACTACAGACGTGAGGCTCACCGGTCTATAGTTGCCGGGGTTGTCTCTGCTCCCCTTTTTGAACAAAGGGACCACATTTGCTGTCCTCCAGTCCTCTGGCACTATTCCTGTAGCCAATGATGACATAAAAATCAAAGCCAATGGTCCAGCAATCTCTTCCCTGGCCTCCCAGAGAATCCTAGGATAAATCCCATCAGGTCCCGGGGACTTATCTATTTTCAGCCTGTCCAGAATTGCCAACACCTCTTCCCTACGTACCTCAATGCCATCTAATCTATTTACCTGGAGCTCAGCATTCTCCTCCACAACATTATCATAAAGATACCTGGCGACTCAGAGCAAAGGTTATAAAACAGAGCAAATTAAGTAAAGGCACAACGAGCAACATTTAGGTGGGAAATATTCATAAATAAGATTCAGAAAGGCAACCTTATTAACCGCCATATTTATAGCCACCAAAAGTTAGCAACACCCCCACACCCAAAGATGTGCAGGCTAGGTGGATTGGCCACTCTAAATTGCCCTTCATTGGAAAAAATGAATTGGGTACTCTAAATTTTTTCTTTAAATTTACTTTTACATGGAATCTAGCAACAGACAGGTGTTAACAACTCAGACTGTATAGCAACTGATAATCTGCACATGAAAGAAACAAAGCTTTTTTTGCACCATGTTTACAACTTCCCTATTTCATATTCTCTTGTAACAACCAATCCTCCACATTCAGCAGATTCTAATCACTAAAATCATTATTTTTAAATGAATCCTGGAAGCAACTACCACAATGCAATAAAAGCAGAAAAATGTTGGAAATACTCAGCAGCTCTGACAGCATCTGACAAAAGAGAAACAGAATTAATATTTCTAGTTGTGACCTTACAACTGGTCGGGGAAAGCAGAACTAGGGCGCATAGCCTCAAAATAAGGGGAGGTAGATTTAGGACGGAGTGTAGGAGGAACTTCTTCACCCAAAGGGTTGTGAATCTCTGGAATTCCTTGCCCAGTGAAGCAGTGGAGGCTCCTTCTTTAAACGTTTTTAAGAAAAAGATAGATGCCTTTCTAAAGAATAAAGGGATTCGGGGATATGGTGTACGGGCCGGAGAGTGGCGCTGAGTCCACAAAGATCAGTCATGATCTCATTGAATGGCGGAGCAGGCTCGAGGGGCCAGATGGCCTACTCCTGTTCCTAGTTCTTATGTTCTTACATCAATCATGCTGGACATTCCCAGCATTTTCAGTTTTAATTTCAGATATCAAGCATTCACTCCTTCAATATTTAATGCAACAGTATGTAAACACAGCTACAGCGGAACTGTATGGGAAAATTGTTACACAATTTCACATTGTGGCTGATTACATCTGTTAATATCCAGATTCTTCTCCCACTGTAACCAGTTGAAAATGAAATGAATGAATGAAATGAAAATCGCTTATTGTCACAAGTAAGCTTCAAAAGAAGTTACTGTGAAAAGCCCCTCGTCGCCACATTCCGGCGCCTGTTCGGGGAGGCTGGTACGGGAATTGAACCCGCGCTGCAGACCTTGTTCTGCTTTACAAGCCAGCTGTTTAGCCCACTGTGCTAAACCAGCCCCTCAACAAAGAACAAAGAAATGTACAGCACAGGAACAGGCCCTTCGGCCCTCCAAGCCCGTGCCGACCATGCTGCCCGACTAAACTACAATCTTCTACACTTCCTGGGTCCGTATCCCTCTATTCCCATCCTATTCATGTATTTGTCAAGATACCCCTTAAATGTCACTATCGTCCCTGCTTCCACCACCTCCTCCGGTAGCGAGTTCCAGGCAACCACTACCCTCTGCGTAAAAAACTTGCCTCGTACATCTACTCTAAACCTTGCCCCTCTCACCTTAAACCTATGCCCCCTAGTAATTGACCCCTCTACCCAGGGGAAAAGCCGCTGACTATCCACTCGGTCTATGCCCCTCATAATTTTGTAGACCTCTATCAGGTCGCCCCTCAACCTCCTTCGTTCCAGTGAGAACAAACCGAGTTTATTCAACCGCTCCTCATAGCTAATGCCCTCCATACCAGGCAACGTTCTGGTAAATCTCTTCTGCACCCTCTCTAAAGCCTCCACATCCTTCTGGTAGTGTGGCGACCAGAATTGAACACTATACTCCAAGTGTGGCCTAACTAAGGTTCTATACAGCTGCAACATGACTTGCCAATTCTTATACTCAATGCCCCGGCCAATGAAGGCAAGCATGCTGTTAATCTTTCTCACCCTCCCCCACTCTGGGTAACTCCATCAAAATTGTTACTCTCCTTCTCCCTCCTCTAACCAGGTAAATTGGTCAAATTGGTTAATCTCTCACTCCCTCCTCTGCTTTAACTGGTTAACCAGCTCAAATATGTTAAGCTGTCTCCCCCTTCCCCACTCTAATTAGTTAACTTGGTTAACCTGGTTAACCCCTCTCTGACCCCCACTTTGACAAGGTAACTCGGTAAAATTGGTCAATCCCTCCTTATTCTTCACCCACTCTAACGAGTTAACTCAGTTAACCTGCTTAATCACACTCTCCTTCCTTCCCATTCTAACGGCTTAACCCTGTACAACTAGTTAATCTCATGTTTTCACTCCCCACTCTGACCAGTTAACTTTATCAAACTGGTTAACTCTCTAGCTCGCCCACTCTGTTTAACTGGGTCAAACTGGTTAATCTAGCCCTCCTTTGCCTCTTATCAGTTGAATCGGTAAAACTGGTTCTCTCCCCACCCTACTCGAACATGTAAACCCATTCAAACTAGTTAATCTCTATCCCCCTCCATGCTCTAACCTGTTAACACGGTCAAACTGGTGAATCTCTCTCTCCCCTCCACACTCGAACCTGTTAACTCAGTCAAACTGGTTAATCTCTCCCCCTCCACATTCAACCTGCTAACCTAGTCAAACTGGTTAACCTCTCTCACCCCCCCCCCCACAATAACTTGTTAACCCGATCAAAGTGGTTAATCTCTCACCCCACCCCACTCTAACCTGGTCAAACTAATCTCCCCACCCCGCTAACCTGTTAACCCGATCAAACCCGTTAATCTCTCTCCGCCATGCCACTCTAATCCACTAACCCGACCAAACTGGTTAATCTCTCTCCCCCGCCTCACTCTAACCTGTTAACCCGGTCAAACTGGTTAATCCCGCTCCCCCCACCTCACCTTAATCTGTAAACCCGGTGAAACTGGTTAATCTCTCTCCCCCCACCACACTCTAACCTGTTAACCCGGTCAAACTGGTTAATCTCTCGCTCCCCCTCCCACCTCACTCTAATCTGTTAACCCGGTCAAACTGGTTAATCTCTCTTCCCCCACCTCACTCGAATCTGTTAACCTGGACAAACTGGTTAATCTCTCTCTTTCCCCCCCCCTCCCACCTCACTCTAATCCGTTAATCCGGTCAAACTGGTTAATCTTTCTCTCTCCCCCTCCCACCTCCCTCTAATCTGTTAACCCGGTCATCTGGTTAATCTCTCTCTCCCCCCCCTCCCTCTAATCTGTTAACCCGGTCAAACTGGTTAATATCTCCCCCCCCCCAATCTGTTAACCTGGTCAAACTGGTTAATCTCCCTCTCTCTCCACCCCCCCCCCTAATCTGTTAACCCGGTCAAACTGGTTAATCTCTCGCTCCCCCTTCCACCTCACTCTAATCTGTTAACCCGGTCAAACTGGTTAATCTCTCTCCCCCCACCTCACTCTAATCTGTTAACCCGGTCAAACTGGTTAATCTCTCTCTCCCCCCCCCTCCCTCTAATCTGTTAACCCGGTCAAACTGGTTAATCTCTCTCCCCCCACCTCACTCTAATCTGTTAACCCGGTCAAACTGGTTAATCTCTCTCTCCCCCACCCCTCCCTCTAATCTGTTAACCCGGTCAAACTGGTTAATCTCTTCCCCCCCCCCCCAATCTGTTAACCCGGTCAAACTGGTTAATCTCTCTCTCTTCCCCCCCCCCCTAATCTGTTAACCCGGTCAAACTGGTTAATCTCTCGCTCCGCCTCCCACCTCACTCTAATCTGTTAACCCGGTCAAACTGGTTAATCTCTCTTCCCCCCACCTCACTCTAATCTGTTAACCCGGTCAAACTGGTTAAAATCTCTCTCCCCCCCTCCCTCTAATCTGTTAACCCGGTCAAACTGGTTAGTCTCTCCCCCCCCAAAAAAATCTGTTAACCCGGTCAAACTGGTTAATCTCTCTCTTCCTCCCCCCTCTCCTCCCCTAATCTGGTAACCCGGTCAAACTGGTTAATCTCTCTCTCTCCCCCCCTAATCTGTTAACCCGGTCAAACTGGTTAATCTCTCTCTCTTCCCCCCCCCCTAATCTGTTAACCCGGTCAAACTGGTTAATCTCTCTCTTCCTCCCCCCCCCTCCCCTAATCTGTTAACCCGGTCAAACTGGTTAACCTCTCTCCCCCCACCTCACTCTAATCTGTTAACCCGGTCAAACTGGTTAATCTCTCTCTCCCCCCCACCCCTCCCCTAATCTGTTAACCCGGTCAAACTGGTTAATCTCTCTCTTCCTCCCCTCCCCCTAATCTGTTAACCCGGTCAAACTGGTTAATCTCTCTCTTCCTCCCCTCCCCAATCTGTTAACCCGGTCAAACTGGTTAATCTCTCTCTTCCTCCCCCCCCCCCAATCTGTTAACCCGGTCAAACTGGTTAATCTCTCTCTTCCTCCCCCCCTCCCCTAATCTGTTAACCCGGTCAAACTGGTTAACCTCTCTCCCCCCACCTCACTCTAATCTGTTAACCCAGTCAAACTGGTTAATTCCCCCCCCCCCACTCTAATCTGTTAACCCGGTCAAACTGGCTAATCTCTCTCTCTCTCTCCCCCACCCCTCCCCTAATCTGTTAACCCGGTCAAACTGGTTAATCGCTCTCTTCCTCCCCCCCCCCAATCTGTTAACCCGGTCAAACTGGTTAATCTCTCTCTTCCTCCCCCCCCCCCAATCTGTTAACACGGTCAAACTGGTTAATCTCTCTCTTCCTCCCCCCCCTCCCCTAATCTGTTAACCCGGTCAAACTGGTTAACCTCTCTCCCCCCACCTCACTCTAATCTGTTAACCCAGTCGAACTGGTTAATTCCCCCCCCCCACTCTAATCTGTTAACCCGGTCAAACTGGTTAATCTCTCTCTCTCTCCCCCACCCCTCCCCTAATCTGTTAACCCGGTCAAACTGGTTATCTCTCTCTTCCTCCCCCCCCTCCCCTCCCCTCCCCTAATCTGTTAACCCGGTCAAACTGGTTAATCTCGCTCTTCCTCCCCCCCCCCCAATCTGTTAACCCGGTTAAACTGGTTAATCTCTCTCTTCCTTCCTCCCCCCCTCCCCTCCCCTCCCCTAATCTGTTAACCCGGTCAAACTGGTTAATCTCTCTCTTCCTCCCCCCCCCCCCAATCTGTTAACCCGGTCAAACTGGTTAATCTCTCTCTCCCCCCCCCCTTAAATCTGTTAACCCGGTCAAACTGGTTAATCTCTCTCTCTCCCCCCCCCTAATCTGTTAACCCGGTCAAACTGGTTAATCTCTCTCTTCCTCCCCCCCATCGCCTAATCTGTTAACCCGGTCAAACTGGTTAACCTCTCTCGCCCCACCTCACTCTAATCTGTTAACCCGGTCAAACTGGTTAATCTCTCTCTCCCCCCTAATCTGTTAACCCGGTCAAACTGGTTAATCTCTCTCTTCCTCCCCCCCATCCCCTAATCTGTTAACCCGGTAAAACTGGTTAACCTCTCTCCCCCAACCTCACTCTAATCTGTTAACCCGGTCAAACTGGTTAATCTCTCTCTCTCTCTCCCCCCCCCCCCTAATCTGTTAACCCGGTCAAACTGGTTAATCTCTCTCTCCCCCCCCCCTAATCTGTTAACCCGGTCAAACTGGTTAATCTCTCTCTTCCTCCCCCCCTCCCCTAATCTGTTAACCCGGTCAAACTGGTTAATTCCCCCCCCCCCCCCACTCTAATCTGTTAACCCGGTCAAACTGGTTAATCTCTCTCTCTCCCCCACCCCTCCCCTAATCTGTTAACCCGGTCAAACTGGTTAATCTCTCTCTTCCTCCCCCCCCCCTCCCCTCCCCTAATCTGTTAACCCGGTTAAACTGGTTAATCTCTCTCTTCCTCCCCCCCCCCCAATCTGTTAACCCGGTCAAACTGGTTAATCTCTCTCTTCCTCCCCCCCCTCCCCTCACCTCCCCTCCCCTAATCTGTTAACCCGGTCAAACTGGTTAATCTCTCTCTTCCCCCCCCCCAATCTGTTAACCCGGTCAAACTGGTTAATCTCTCTCTCTCCCCCCCTTATCTGTTAACCCGGTCAAACTGGTTAATCTCACTCTTCCCCCCCCCCTCCCCTAATCTGTTAACCCGGTCAAACTGGTTAACCTCTCTCCCCCCACCTCACTCTAATCTGTTAACCCGGTCAAACTGGTTAATCTCTCTCTCTCCCCAACCCCTCCCCTAATCTGTTAACCCGGTCAAACTGGTTAATCTCTCTCTTCCTCCCCCCCCCTCCCCTCATCTGTTAACCCGGTTAAACTGGTTAATCTCTCTCTTCCTCCCCCCCCCCAATCTGTTAACCCGGTCAAACTGGTTAATCTCTCTCTTCCTCCCCCCCCCCAATCTGTTAACCCGGTCAAACTGGTTAATCTCTCTCTTCCCCCCCCCTAATCTGTTAACCCGGTCAAACTGGTTAACCTCTCTCCCCCCACCTCACTCTAATCTGTTAACCCGGTCAAACTGGTTAATCTCTCTCTCTCCCCCACCCCTCCCCTAATCTGTTAACCCGGTCAAACTGGTTAATCTCTCTCTTCCTCCCCCCCCTCTCCCTCCCCCCCCCTCCCCTAATCTGTTAACCCGGTAAAACTGGTTAATCTCTCTCTTCCTCCCCCCCCCAATCTGTTAACCCGGTCAAACTGGTTAATCTCTCTCTTCCTCCCCCCCCCTCTCCCCTCCCCTCCCCTCCCCTAATCTGTTAACCCGGTCAAACTGGTTAATCTCTCTCTTCCTCCCCCCCCCCCAATCTGTTAACCCGGTCAAACTGGTTAATCTCTCTCTCTCCCCCCCTAATCTGTTAACCCGGTCAAACTGGTTAATCTCTCTCTCTCCCCCCCCCTAATCTGTTAACCCGGTCAAGCTGGTTAATCTCTCTCTTCCTCCCCCCCCTCCCCTAATCTGTTAACCCGGTCAAACTGGTTAACCTCCCTCCCCCCACCTCACTCTAATCTGTTAACCCGGTCAAACTGGTTAATTCCCCCCCCCCCCACTCTAATCTGTTAACCCGGTAAAACTGGTTAATCTCTCTCTCTCCCCCACCCCTCCCCTAATCTGTTAACCCGGTCAAACTGGTTAATCTCTCTCTTCCTCCCTCCCCCCCCCCCTCCCCTCCCCTAATCTGTTAACCCGGTTAAACTGGTTAATCTCTCTCTTCCTCCCCCCCCCCCAATCTGTTAACCCGGTCAAACTGGTTAATCTCTCTCTTCCTCCCCCCCCCTCCCCTCCCCCTCCCCTCCCCTCCCCTAATCTGTTAACCCGGTCAAACTGGTTAATCTCTCTCTTCCCCCCCCCCCAATCTGTTAACCCGGTCAAACTGGTTAATCTCTCTCTCCCCCCCCCTAATCTGTTAACCCGGTCAAACTGGTTAATCTCTCTCTCTCCCCCCCCCCCCTTATCTGTTAACCCGGTCAAACTGGTTAATCTCTCTCTTCCTCCCCCCCCCCTCCTCCCCTAATCTGTTAACCCGGTCAAACTGGTTAATCTCTCTCTTCCTCCCCCCCCCCCCAATCTGTTAACCCGGTCAAACTGGTTAATCTCTCTCATCCTCACCCCCTCCCCTCCCCTCCCCTCCCTAATCTGTTAACCCGGTCAAACTGGTTAATCTCTCTCTTCCTCCCCCCCCCCCCCCAATCTGTTAACCCGGTCAAAGTGGTTAATCTCTCTCTTCCTCCCCCCCCCAATCTGTTAACCCGGTCAAACTGGTTAATCTCTCTCTTCCTCCCCCCCCTCTCCCTCCCCCCCCCTCCCCTAATCTGTTAACCCGGTAAAACTGGTTAATCTCTCTCTTCCTCCCCCCCCCAATCTGTTAACCCGGTCAAACTGGTTAATCTCTCTCTTCCTCCCCCCCCCTCTCCCCTCCCCTCCCCTAATCTGTTAACCCGGTCAAACTGGTTAATCTCTCTCTTCCTCCCCCCCCCCCCAATCTGTTAACCCGGTCAAACTGGTTAATCTCTCTCTCTCCCCCCCTAATCTGTTAACCCGGTCAAACTGGTTAATCTCTCTCTCTCCCCCCCCCTAATCTGTTAACCCGGTCAAGCTGGTTAATCTCTCTCTTCCTCCCCCCCCTCCCCTAATCTGTTAACCCGGTCAAACTGGTTAACCTCCCTCCCCCCACCTCACTCTAATCTGTTAACCCGGTCAAACTGGTTAATTCCCCCCCCCCCCCCACTCTAATCTGTTAACCCGGTAAAACTGGTTAATCTCTCTCTCTCCCCCACCCCTCCCCTAATCTGTTAACCCGGTCAAACTGGTTAATCTCTCTCTTCCTCCCTCCCCCCCCCTCCCCTCCCCTAATCTGTTAACCCGGTTAAACTGGTTAATCTCTCTCTTCCTCCCCCCCCCCCAATCTGTTAACCCGGTCAAACTGGTTAATCTCTCTCTTCCTCCCCCCCCCTCCCCTCCCCTCCCCTAATCTGTTAACCCGGTCAAACTGGTTAATCTCTCTCTTCCCCCCCCCCCAATCTGTTAACCCGGTCAAACTGGTTAATCTCTCTCTCCCCCCCCCTAATCTGTTAACCCGGTCAAACTGGTTAATCTCTCTCTCTCCCCCCCCCCCTTATCTGTTAACCCGGTCAAACTGGTTAATCTCTCTCTTCCTCCCCCCCCCTCCTCCCCTAATCTGTTAACCCGGTCAAACTGGTTAATCTCTCTCTTCCTCCCCCCCCCCCCAATCTGTTAACCCGGTCAAACTGGTTAATCTCTCTCATCCTCACCCCCTCCCCTCCCCTCCCCTCCCTAATCTGTTAACCCGGTCAAACTGGTTAATCTCTCTCTTCCTCCCCCCCCCCCAATCTGTTAACCCGGTCAAAGTGGTTAATCTCTCTCTTCCTCCCCCCCCCTCCCCTCCCCTACCCTAATCTGTTAACCCGGTCAAACTGGTTAATCTCTCTCTTCCTCCCCCCCCCCAATCTGTTAACCCGGTCAAACTGGTTAATCTATCTCTCCCCCCCCCCTTAATCTGTTAACCCGGTCAAACTGGTTAATCTCTCTCTCTCCCCCCCCCCTAATCTGTTAACCCGGTCAAACTGGTTAATCTCTCTCTTCCTCCCCCCCATCCCCTAATCTGTTAACCCGGTCAAACTGGTTAACCTCTCTCCCCCCACCTCACTCTAATCTGTTAACCCGGTCAAACTGGTTAATCTCTCTCTCTCCCCCCCCCCTAATCTGTTAACCCGGTCAAACTGGTTAATCTCTCTCTTCCTCCCCCCCATCCCCTAATCTGTTAACCCGGTAAAACTGGTTAACCTCTCTCCCCCCACCTCACTCTAATCTGTTAACCCGGTCAAACTGGTTAATCTCTCTCTCTCTCTCTCCCCCCCCCCTAATCTGTTAACCCGGTCAAACTGGTTAATCTCTCTCTCCCCCCCCCCCCTAATCTGTTAACCCGGTCAAACTGGTTAATCTCTCTCTTCCTCCCCCCCCTCCCCTAATCTGTTAACCCGGTCAAACTGGTTAACCTCTCTCCCCCCACCTCACTCTAATCTGTTAACCCGGTCAAACTGGTTAATTCCCCCCCCCACTCTAATCTGTTAACCCGGTCAAACTGGTTAATCTCTCTCTCTCCCCCACCCCTCCCCTAATCTGTTAACCCGGTCAAACTGGTTAATCTCTCTCTTCCTCCCCCCCCCCTCCCCTAATCTGTTAACCCGGTTAAACTGGTTAATCTCTCTCTTCCTCCCCCCCCCCCCCCAATCTGTTAACCCGGTCAAACTGGTTAATCTCTCTCTTCCCCCCCCCAATCTGTTAACCCGGTCAAACTGGTTAATCTCTCTCTCCCCCCCCCTAATCTGTTAACCCGGTCAAACTGGTTAATCTCTCTCTCTCGCCCCCCCCCCTTATCTGTTAACCCGGTCAAACTGGTTAATCTCTCTCTTCCTCCCCCCCTCCCCTAATCTGTTAACCCGGTCAAACTGGTTAACCTCTCTCCCCCCACCTCACTCTAATCTGTTAACCCGGTCAAACTGGTTAATCTCTCTCTCTCCCCCACCCCTCCCCTAATCTGTTAACCCGGTCAAACTGGTTAATCTCTCTCTTCCTCCCCCCCCTCCCCTCCCCTCCCCTAATCTGTTAACCCGGTTAAACTGGTTAATCTCTCGCTTCCTCCGCCCCCCCAATCTGTTAACCCGGTCAAACTGGTTAATCTCTCTCTTCCTCCCCCCCCTCCCCTAATCTGTTAACCCGGTCAAACTGGTTAATCTCTCTCTTCCCCCCCCCCAATCTGTTAACCCGGTCAAACTGGTTAATCTCTCTCTTCCCCCCCCCCCTAATCTGTTAACCCGGTCAAACTGGTTAATCTCTCTCTCTCCCCCCCCCTTATCTGTTAACCCGGTCAAACTGGTTAATCTCTCTCTTCCTCCCCCCCCTCCCCTAATCTGTTAACCCGGTCAAACTGGTTAACCTCTCTCCCCCCACCTCACTCTAATCTGTTAACCCGGTCAAACTGGTTAATCTCTCTCTCCCCCACCCCTCCCCTAATCTGTTAACCCGGTCAAACTGGTTAATCTCTCTCTTCCTCCCCCCCTCCCCTCCCCTCCCCTCCCCTAATCTGTTAACCCGGTCAAACTGGTTAATCTCTCTCTTCCTCCCCCCCCCCCAAATCTGTTAACCCGGTCAAACTGGTTAATCTCTCTCTTCCTCCCCCCCCCCTAATCTGTTAACCCGGTCAAACTGGTTAATCTCTCTCTCCCCCCCTAATCTGTTAACCCGGTCAAACTGGTTAATCTCTCTCCCCCCACCTCACTCTAATCTGTTAACCCGGTCAAACTGGTTAACCTCTCTCCCCCCACCTCACTCTCATCTGTTAACCCGGTCAAACTGGTTAATCTTTCTCTTCCTCCCTCCCCTCCCCTAATCTGTTAACCCGGTCAAACTGGTTAATCTCTCGCTCCCCCTCCCACCTCACTCAAATCTGTTAACCCGGTCAAACTGGTTGATCTCTCTCTCTCTCCCTTCCCCTCTAACCTGTTAACTCATTTTGTTCACCAACCGCCCTTTGACGCACCTGGGGCTTCCTTCGCAATTATTCCATTGCTTAGCAACCGATCTGATTATCCTGTTATGGCGGCCCCGCTTTCACCCGTTCCGATCTAATTTGCTTTGGTCTGCCTTTTTGAACAACAAAGTCCAGTTAATTAAAAACAAAACGAGAACAAAGGACCCGACTCAATCAGAGTCACAATGTCAGTCAGTCCGAATGCCGGGTTCGGGAGGAAGGGGCTGAAGAAGAAGCGGAACGCGGGTGGCCATTAGCCTGGCCGCTGGGCTGAGGACCTTAACCACAGGCCCTCCTATCTCGGTCTCTCCATTCCCAGCGCCAACCTCTTTGGTTTTCCACAATATTTCGCAAATTGTGACAGGAAATTAGAATTAGATATTCCGCCCATGTTTGCACTGATATTTTTACTTGTCCAACTTCACGACCATAATCACACTTGTCATTGAAATTACTGGATTTTTACCTTGGCAATTGGACAAAATAAACGACGTGGCGTTCCGTCTTTCCTGGAAGCGTCCTGCTTGCTATCCTGAGTTAGAAATCTGCACCAGGAAAGAGATCAGGACTTAGTCTGGTTGGGAGGTGTGGCAAATTGGAAACAGGGTTGTCAGAGGACACAGATAAGAACTTGGCTGATATTTGGGAAATTAAAAGAAATTAGAAAATAATGTTTTAGTAGCGAAGGGTGCACATCAGAAGTAGTTGAATTTATTGTGCTGATACATAGAGCAATAAAGATAGCAGATAATGCCATAAAAAAGGAAAGCAGAATCCTTGATCTTTTGGGCTGAATTTTAGAACACAAAGGAGAGGAGGTAATATTGAATGTGCACAAAACTTTAGTTAGGCTTCTGACTATTGTCAGAATTATTATCTGACCATAATAGTTGTTAACCCGGTCAAACTGGTTAATCTCTCTTCCCCCCCCCCCCCTAATCTGTTAACCCGGTCAAACTGGTTAATCTCTCTTCCCCCCCCCCCCCCCCTTCCACAAACCCAACCTAACCTGTTAACTCATTTTGTTCACCAGCCAAATGAACAATTGTTGAACTATTATCTTCAATTTTGGGTACCCTGATATCGGAACAATGCAATACAATTAAATAGAATTTCATGTTAATCCACTGGACTGTTATTAGGTTTACAGTTATGAGGAAAGACTTGAGACTTAGTTGAAGTCCTTCATGTTGAGCGACTATGACAAGATTAGTAGCGATTGGTAGTTTCCTCTACTCAGGGAGGTGATAATAAGATATAATATAAGAATGAAGGCATCTCTTCCTATTTATATGATTCTATTTATATGGTCTTACCTCTGATGTCCCTCAAGGATTTAGATCCATGCCTTTGTGATTTCTAAACTTGCTTACACCAGTACTCTCCTGGCTGGTCTCCCATCTTCCATCTTCTACCCGGGATAAACGTAAGGTCATCCATATCCTAACGCACAGCAAGTATCCTTCCCCCATCACCCCTTTGTTCGCTGATGAACCTTATGTTCATAGAATCCCGACAGTGCAGAAGGAGGCCATTTGGCCCATTGAGTCTGCACCAACCCTCCAAAAAAGCATGCTACCTACGCCCACTCCCCTGCCCTATCCCCGTAACCCAGGGCACTGATTATGGAACACCTTTGGACTGGAGGAAATCCACGCAGACACACAGAGAATGCGCAAACACGACACCGACCGTTACCCAAAGCTAGAATCGAATCTGGGTTCCCAGCGCTGTAAGGCAGCAGTGCTAACAACTGCCACCGTACGTGTCTGCGTTAATGCCTTAATTTTAAAATTATCATCTTGGTTTCCAGGTTGCCCATGGCCTCAGCCTTCCCTATTTCCAGAATCGCCTCCAGCCCTAAAATCCTCTGAGTGATCCACTATGACTCCATGGGCTGGATTCTCCGATTTGCAGACTAAGTGCTGATGCCGGAGTGGGAACAGTGGCGCTTTATGACAGAAAAGATGGCGCAAAAGCTGCACCGATCCTCCGTCCGGTGGGGGGCTAGCAGCCACGCAGCATAAAGCCCCCAGCTTTACCTGCGGATAGAGCCGGAGAATTGGCGAGTCCGTGGCCGTGCATGCGCACAGCGACGGCCTGCAGTGGCCGTGCCTTACAACATGGTGCCAGTCTTGCACGGACCCGGCCTGCCAGATACTGTCCCCCAGTAACCCCCCTTGCCATTCCCGGACCACCCTCCACCAGTCCCCCAGCCCCCGCCAAAGACCCCCTACCCGTGGCGCGGCTCCCCCCCAACTGTGTTAGCGCTGGACTCAGTCCGCAGCCGCCATGCCGGGTTCACAAAAACAAATAGCATGAGTGACCCATGCAGAAGGGAACTCGGTCCATCGGGGACAGAGCATTGGGGAGGGCCTCAGATGACGTCCTGAGGCTGTCCATACGGCATGCGCCGTACTCCTCGAGTACGCCGTTTTTGAGGGGACAAAGCGTCGCAAACGCGGTGCCACCACAAATTTTGCCACAAACGAGGATTCTCCGGCCGATCGCCGAACGCGAACACCGCCCCACATCTAATCTCCTTGAACATCCTTGATTTTAACCATTGCAGCATTTTCGTTTTCTATCGAAAAATCTCTATGCATCTCAGAGTAAAATTTTGTTTTATAACACTTTTGTGAAACACCTTACAAAGTTTTTTTATTTTTTAATAATATTTTATTCAGACATTTTCATAAAAAACAAACCAAAGCAGAAGCACAATTATACAACATGATAAATAACCAACACCCATTTCCCCCGTGCTCCCCACTCTCACCCTCTCCTTCCATCCTGCCTTCCTCATTTTAACTCCCTTACCCCCCCCCCCCTCCCTCTGCTGACTCCAAAATCTTCCTTACACAAGTCAACGAACGGCCTTCACCTCCGAGCGAACCCATCAAACGACACCTCGGACCATACGTCCGCAAACACCTGTCAGAGCCCCTTCAGGTTCGGACATGTCCAAAACATGTGGATGTGATTCACGGGTCCACAGCGCACCTCCCACACCTATCCTCTACCCCCTCAAAAACCTACTCATCCGCACTACCGTCATGTGTGCCCTGTGATGTACTTTAAACTGGATGAGGATTAGCCTCACACATGACGAGGACGCATTCACCCTCCGCAGGGCCTCAGCTCACATCTCAGCCTCCTTCTCCCCACCCACCTCCTCCTCCAACGTCCTCTTTATATCCACCACCTGCACCCCCCCACCGCCCCCCGCCCCCCCGCCCACGCCCCCCATCAGCTCCTTGAAGACCTCAGACACCTTCCCCTCCCCTATCTCCTCCTTTACCAGCACCTTGTCCTGCAACCCCAAGGGTGGTAGCCCAGGGAAGGACAGTATTTCTCCATAAAATCTCAAATCTGCAGATACCTGAAGCCGTTCCCCCAGGGCAGCTCATACTCTTCCTCCAGGTCCTCCAATTTTGCAAAACAACCGCAGAGGCGCTGTTAGCAATGTCCTTAAGCTTGTTCCCCTACAAGAAGCTGCCTCCATCCGCCCCCATGCCAACCCCTCCCCCGCTACCCATTTTCCAACCATGGCGATGTTCTCCGCCCAGTAGTAGTTCATTATATTCGGCAAGGCCAGCTCCCCACCTTTTAGCCCCCACTCCATAAAAGCCCTTTGACCCACAGGGTCTTCCCCGCCCATACAAATCCAGGGATCAACGCGTTAACCTTTTTAAAGAACGACTTCGGGACAAAGATCAGGAGGTTCTGAAAAACGAACTGTAACCTTGGCAGCACCGTCATCTTTACA
The DNA here is from genome assembly GCF_047496885.1 of Scyliorhinus torazame. Lineage (NCBI taxonomy): Eukaryota > Metazoa > Chordata > Chondrichthyes > Carcharhiniformes > Scyliorhinidae > Scyliorhinus > Scyliorhinus torazame. The sequence continues at coordinate 53,932,446 of NC_092721.1, forward strand.
GTCTGCACCCGACCCACCAATGACAGTGGCAACATATCTCACCTCTTGAAGTCCCTCTACATCTGCTCCACTAGCCGAGTCAAATTTAACTTGTCCAACTGCACCCAACACCCCACTACCTTGAACGGCAACTCCCCTAACCTCTTCTCCTGCCCTCTAGCCTCAATCGGGAAACACCTCGCTCTTTCCCATGTTCAAATTACACCCGGAAAACTGGCCAAAGTCCTCCAAAATCCTCATAATGTCCCCAATGCCACCCAATGGGTCTGAAATATATAACAGCAGGTCATCCGCGTACAGCGAAACCCTGTGCTCAACGCCCCCCACCACCCCCCCCCCCCCCCCCGCCCCACCTCCCTGCACAATCCCTTTGCAATCTCTCGATGCTCTAAGCGCCTTTGCCAGTGGTTCAATAGCCAAGGCAAAAAGCAACGGGGAGAGTGGCACCCCTGCCTTGTCCCGCGATGCAGCCCGAAATATCCCGAACTCACCCAGTTCGTCTGCACACTTGCAGCCGGTGCCTTGTACAGCAGCCAGACTCAGTCCACAAACCCCTGCCTGAACCCAAACTGCCCCAGCACATTCCATAAATATTCCCACTCCACACAGTCGAAAGCTGTCTCCGCGTCCATCGCCACTACCACCTACACCACCGGAGGCATCATAATCACGTTGAGCAGCCTCCTCACATTTGCCGACAACTGTCTCCCTTTCACAAACCCCATTTGTTCCTTGCCTATCACCCCCAGGAAACAGTCCTCAATTCGCGAAGTCAATGCCTTTGCCAGTAACTTGCTGTCTACATTCATAGCGATATCGGACAGTACGATCCACATCACTCCGGAACCTTGTCATTTTTCAATAGCAAAGAGATGGATGCCTGCAATAGTGTAGGGGGAGTTCCCCTTTCTCCGCAGCCTCATTGTATGCCCTCACCAGCAGTGCCCCAGATGCCCCCCTGAAACTTTCTATAAAACTCCACTGGGAACCCACCCAGACCCAATCCTTGCACCAATTCCTCGTCCACCTTGGAAAACTCCAAACCATCCAGGAACTGCCCCCCCCAGCCCCTCCCGGGAGAGGGGGGTGGGGGGGTGCCGACTCATACAATCCCCTGTAAAAAGACTCGAACACCCCATTCACCCACACCGTGTCCAACATCACCCTTCACATCCTGTACTTCACTCTGCCAATCTCCCTTGCTTCCTCAGCTGGTGGGCCAGCGTCCTACTCACCTTCTCACCATACTGGTATACTGCCCCACTGGCCCTCCGTAGCTGTCCCACTGCCTTCCCCATGGACACTAATCTGAACTCCATCTGGAGCCTCAGCCTCTCCTTCAGCAGCCCTGCCTCCGGGCTCCGAATACCTCCTTGGTATACCACCCTGAGAATTTCTTCCACCAGCCTTGTCATCCCTGCCTCTTCCGCCTTCTCGCTGTGCGTCCGAATTGAAATAAACTCCCCCCAAACCACCGCCTTGAGTGCCTCACACAGCGTGGCAGCCATGACCTCCCCTGTGTCATTGAGCTCCACATACCCCCGGATGGCGGCCCTACCCGCTCACACACTTCCTCATCCACCAACTTCCCAGATCCAGCCTCCACAAGCCCGGTAATAGTGGCAGCCCTGAGGGTGTGGGGACAGTGGCGAAATCATATTAGGGTGGAGAGGGCGTCGGTTTGGGCACCAATTTGTGGCAACTACTGGTTTGCTCCCAGGGGCCTGGGTGGGGGGTTTCGGGGGTGGCAGCGAGCTGGGATCGAGCGGTTTGGGGACTTGTTTATTGATGGCGGCTTTCCGTGCTTGGAGGAATTCGAGGTGGGGTTCGAGCTGCCTGGTGGGAATGGGTTCCGCCACTTGGACGCGAGGGACTTTGTACAGAGGCAGGTTTTGACCTTTCCGCACCTGCCATACCAGGGGATACAGGATAAGGTAGTGTCGAAAACAGGAGTGGGGGAGAGGAAGGTCTCAGAAATTTATAAAGAGCTCATGGAATGGGAGGGAGCCCCGATAGGGGAGGTGAATCGAAAAGGGGAGGAAGAACTGGGCAGGGAATTGGAGGTGGGGTTGTGGGAGGATGCCCTGAGTAGAATCAACGTGTCCTTGTCCACAGGGTGCATATGACTGTGGCCCAAATGAGCAGGTTCTTTGAAGGGGTTGAGGATAGGTGTAGGCAGTGTGCGGGAGATCCCACGAATCATGTCCATATGTTTTGGGCATGTAATAATAATAATAATCTTTATCGTCACAAGTAGGCTTACATAAACACTGCAATGAAGTTACTGTGAAAAGCCCCTAGTCGCCACATTCAGGCGCCTGTTCGGGTAACAGAGGGAGAATTCAGAATGTCCAATTCACCTAACAGCACATCTTTCGTGACTTGTGGGAGGAAACTGGAGCAGCCGGAGTAAACCCACGCAGACACAGGGAGAACGTGCAGACTCCACACAGACAGTGATCCAAGCCGGGAATCGAACCAGGGACCCTGGAGCTGTGAAGCAACAGTGCCATGTCCGAGGCTTCGGGGATTTTGGCAGGGATTTGCCAATGTCATGTTAAAGGTATTGAACGTACGGGTGGTTCCGAGTCCAGAGGTTGCCATTTTTGGTGTGTCGGTAGACCCGGGAGTCCAAGGAGTGAGAGAGGCTGATGTTTTGGCCTTTGCCTCCCTTGTAGCCCGGAGACAGATCTTATTGGCATGGAGCGATACAGAACCCCGGAAATCGGGAGTATGGGTTAGTGTCATGGCCGGGTTTCTCAGGCTCGAGAAGATTAAGTTCACCCTGAACTTAATCGGTGGGGGTGGGGAAAGGAAAGAGTGAGGCACGGGGGGCTGGATGAGGCGGGAAATAGTTAGTGGGAAAGGGGGATTGGGGAATTGCGTATGTAAGCATTGTTGGCTGGGTTTGGTTGTTGGTTGGGTGGGTGTTATTCACTTTGTTTTTTGTTCCCTCTTGAAAATTGTTAAAATTATAAATGCCTTAATAAAAATATCTTTTTTTTAAAAAAAGACCAAGAGGGATGGCACATCATGGTCAGCGGTGTCGTGGCCAGGTCACCGGTTGTCCTGATAAATGTGTATGCACCTGTTATGCGAGAGGCGTTTTCAGAACCCCAAAATGTATCATGGAGTTCAACCAACCTCCCCCTTTAATGTTTTGTTGCTTTTGAAGCACACGGCTTGTTCCCTCGGAGTAGTATTACAATTAAACAGTATTAGTATTAAAACAAAACAATGTTTATTCCATGAACTCAACTTAACCTTTTAAATAACCATTGGTTCTCTTAACACCCCTTACTTCAAAGATAACCCCAAAATAATACAATACTACCCAATCCTGCAAACTGTTCTATTAAACCTCCAAAAGACTTCAACCCTTCAAAAATAGGAGCACAACAGATTACATTCAATATATTTATAGTCCTTGGATTTGCAGAAATCACCAGACCAGCTCTTTTCCTTCCTGCAGCTCTCAGCAAACCAGTCACGCACTTTTCAGCAGCTCTCTCAAACTGAAACTTCAAAATGGCTGAGCTAAAAGCCCCCAGCTCCACCCACACTCTGACATCACTGCATTTCTTAAAGGTACATTGCTTAAACATCCATTTCTTAAAGGCACTCTCACATGACAGCACCCAACTGGGACAACACGGATTTCATTAAGAAGACCATCGCAGAAATCCCCGACATCGACACACACCGACTGATCATGGGGGGACTTGGACTTCCGGGTGCGGCTATGCAGAGCTAGGTCGCATATTCGGCAGCTCCCGCTTGGAACGGACTTTTGGGCTCTTTTACAGGGCCCCCACGGCATTTGTTTGATATTTCCCGGTGTGGGAAGAAGGCTGCAGCATTCCCCTAACAGTGTCCCCCAGGAGTGTTGTGCCTTTTGGCTACCAGACCCAGCAGAAACAGTGAAAGATTTGGCTTGAGCTGCAGCAGTAGACAAGGGCCTCTTCCAGCATGCAGGCGGGGGAAGGGCAAGCTTAAAGCTGCAATCTGGCTTGACTCTATCAAAGGTGAATTCTAGCAGCAGAGGGAACAACTGTGAAAAGATCTACCAAGGCCATTGAAGAAGCAGGGACGAGGCTTCTGGTGGTGGCCATGGAGGAGTATGTCGCGCATTCGGCAGCTCCCGTCTGGAGCCGACTCTCAGACCTTTTTCAGGAGTTTCCATAGACTTTTTGGGGCAGACTGGTGAAGCAAACACTGCCAACTTCTATGAAACGGACCAGAAGTGTAACGGCCAAAGGAGCGGCACTTGAGCAACGGGAGAAGCGAGAGAAAGAAAACAAAATGGCGGCAGCCAGGGACAAAGGGGAGCTGCAGGAGTTCATCAAGCGCTGCTTCGAGGAGCAGCGTGAGGAGATGCGCAAAGAGATGTTGGCGCCTATGCTTTCGGCAATTGAAGGACTCGGGATCACACAGAAGGCCCACGAAGCTAAGATCCAGGAGGTACAGAAAAGAGTCAGTCAGAACGAGGACGAGCTCGTGGGCCTGGCGGTGAGAGTGGAGCGGAACGAGGCACGACACAAGAGGTGGGCGGGAAGACTCGAAGACCTGGAGAACAGGTGAACAGGTCGAGGAGAAAGAATCTGCGAATCCTGGGTCTCCCTGAGGGAGTGGAGGGGGCTGATGCCGGGGCATACGCGAGCAAGATGCTCGAGGCGATGATGGGCACGAAGGCCCCTTCAAGGCCGCTGGAGTTGGACGGGGCACATCGGGTGCTGGCAAAGAAGCCCCAGGCAAATGAGCCGCCAAGGGCGATGGTGGTGAGGTTCCATCGGTTCACGGACAGAGAGTGGGTCCTGAGATGGGCCAAGAAGGAGCGGAGCAGTAAGTGGGACAATGCAGAGATCCGAATATACCCGGACTGGAGCACGGAGGTTGCAAAGCGGAGAGCGGGTTTCAACCGGGCCAAAGCGGCGTTGTACCGGAAAGAAGTGAAATTCGGAATGCTGCAGCCAGCGCGACTGTGGGTCACATACAAGGGCCAACACTATTACTTCGAAACGCCTGAAGAGGCGTGGACCTTTGTACAAGCCGAAAAGTTGGACTCTAACTGAGGGTTTGTGAGGGTGGGGGGGATGTTTTGGGATTTGATGTGTGATGGTTGTTGTATATAGGGGGTCAATCACGCACAGGAAATGTTACATGGGCTGGGGGAGAGAGACAAGGCCTAGACAGGAGCTGCGCCAGAGGGGGCGGAGCGGGCTTTGGAAAGGGCGGGTTTTTTTCCCGCGCGCGGGAAGAAAGGTGGGAAGGGGAACGAAGGAATGCATATGGATTGGGAGACTCCCACGTGGGGAGGTCAATGGGACAGCGGGGGAAGCCGGGGTCAGCAGGCGTCAGCTGACTCACGGGAGTGACATGGGGGGAGCAAAAAAGCTAGACAGGGGTCTAGCGGGGGGGAGGGGAGGGGGGGAAGGGGGGGGGGGGGAAGGGTTGCTGCTGCACTGGCCGAAAGGGAATGGGACACAGAAGAGGTGGTCGGGACGGGGGTCCCCCCTCTGGGGGACTGGAGGGTGAGGGAGGCGTGGACACGGGACTGGCCCAGAAAAGGAGATGGCTAGTCGGCGGGGCGCGGGGGGGGTGAGAGCCCCTCCAATCCGGCTGATAATGTGGAATGTGAGGGGCCTGAATGGGCCGGTGAAGAGGGCTCGAGTGTTCGCGCACGAAAGGGACTGAAGGCGGACGTGGCCATGCTCCAAGAGACACATCTGAAGGTGGCGGACCAGGTCAGGTTAAGAAAGGGATGGGTAGGACAGGTATTCCACTCGGGACTGGACGCGAAGAATAGAGGGGTGGCAATATTGGTGGGAAAGCAGGTGTCATTTGAGGCCAAGACTATTGTAGCGGACAATGGAGGGCGATATGTAATGGTGAGCGGTAGGCTGCAAGGGACGTGGGTGGTGTTGGTAAACGTATACGCCCCGAACTGGGATGATGCAGGATTCATGAAGCGCATGTTGGGGCGCATTTCGGACCTGGAGATAGGAGGCCTGATAATGGGAGGGGACTTCAATACAGTGTTGGATCCAGCACTGGACCGCTCCAGATCAAGGACTGGAAAGAGGCCGGCAAGGTATTTAGGGGGTTTATGGATCAGATGGGGGGAGTGGACCCCTGGCGGTTTGCAAGGCCGCAGACCAAGGAATTTTCTTTCTTCTCCCATGTACACAAAGCCTACTCCCGGATAGATTTCTTTGTTCTGGGTAGGGCGCTCATCCCGAGCGTGGAGGGGACGGAGTATTCGGCTATAGCCGTTTCGGACCATGCCCCGCACTGGGTGGAACTGGAGCTGGGAGAGGAGAGGGGCTGGATGTGGGACTGCTGGCGGACGAGGTGGTGTGTGGGAAGGTGAGGGGGTGTAGCGAAAGGTACTTGGAGGCCAACGACAACGGGGAGGTGCGGGTGGGGGTGGTATGGGAGGCGTTGAAGGCGGTGATCAGGCAAGAGCTAATTTCCATTAGGGCTCATAGGGAGAAGACAGAGGGTATGGAAAGGGAGAGTTTAGTGGGGGAGATTTTGAGAGTGGACAGGAGATACGCAGAGGCCCCGGAGGAAAGATTACTTGGGGAAAGACGACGGCTCCAGACGGAGTTTGACCTGTTGACCACAGGGCAGGCGGAGGCACAGTGGAGGAAAGCGCAGGGGGCGACCTACGAGTATGGGGAAAAGGCTAGTCGGATGCTGGCACACCAGCTCCGTAAGTGGATGGCAGCGAGGGAAATAGGGGGAGTCAAAGATGGAAGGGGAACCATGGTTCGGAGTGCGACGAAAATAAACGAGGTATTCAAGGCCTTTTATGAAGAGCTGGACAGATCCCAGCCCCCAGTAGGGGAAGAGGGGATGAGATGATTCCTAGATCAGCTGAGATTCCCAAGGGTGGAGGAGCAAGAGGTGGCTGGTTTGGGGGCACCAATTGCGTTGGAGGAGCTGAGCAAGGGTTTGGGGAGCATGCAGACGGGGAAGGCCCCGGGACCGGACGGATTCCCGGTGGAGTTCTACAGGAAGTACGCAGACCTGTTGGCCCCGCTACTGGTGAGGACCATTAATGAGGCAAGAGAGGAGGGGACCCTGCCCCCGACAATGTCGGAAGCGGCAATTTCTTTGATCCTAAAGCGGGACAAGGACCCGCTGCAATGTGGATCGTACAGGCCGATCTCGCTCCTCAATGTGGATGCAAAGTTGCTGGCAAAAGTGCTGGCCACGAGGATCGAGGACTGTGTCCCGGGGGTAATCCACGAGGACCAGACGGGATTTGTAAAGGGCAGGCAACTAAACACCAATGTGCGGCGGCTCTTAAACGTGATAATGATGCCATCGGAGGAGGGAGAGGCGGAGATAGTGGCAGCTATGGACGCGGAGACGGCCTTTGACCGAGTAGAGTGGGAGTACCTCTGGGAGGTGCTGCGTAGGTTTGGGTTCGGGGTGGGGTTTATCAATTGGGTTAAGCTCCTTTACAGAGCCCCGATGGCGAGTGTAGTGACGAACCGGCGGAGGTCGGAGTACTTTCGACTGTACCGAGGGACGAGGCAGGGGTGCCACCTGTTGTTTGCATTGGTGATCGAACCATTGGCCATGTCGTTGAGGGAGCTATAAGCTCAATGTAGGGAAGAGTGAGCTCTTTGGATTACAGGCGGGGGACCAAGAAAGAGGGATAGGGGACCTACCGCTGAGGAGGGCGGAGGGGAGCTTTCGGTATCTGGGGATCCAGAGAGCCAGGAGTTGGGGGACCCTACATAAACTGAATCTGACGAGGTTGGTGGAGCAAATGGAGGAGGATTTCAAAAGATGGGACATGTTACCGCTCTCGCTGGCGGGTAGAGTGCAGTCGGTCAAAATGGTGGTCCTTCTGAGGTTTCTGTTTGTGTTTCAGTGCCTTCCCATTGTGATCACTAAGGCCTTTTTTAAGAGAGTAGGCAGGAGTATTATGGGGTTTGTGTGGGCGAATAAGACCCTGAGAGTAAGGAGAGGGTTCCTGGAACGCAGTGGGGACCGAGGAGGGTTGGCGCTGCCAAACCTGGGGAGCTACTACTGGGCAGCAAATGTGGCGATAATCCGCAAGTGGGTTATGGAGGGAGAGGGGGCGGCATGGAAGAGGATGGAGATGGCGTCCTGTAAAGGAACGAGCCTGGGGGCGTTGGTGACGGCACCGCTGCCGTTCTCGCCGACAAAGTATACCACGAGCCCGGTGGTGGTGGCAACGCTAAGGATCTGGGGCCAGTGGAGACGGCACTGGGGTGCAATGGGAGCATCGGTGTGGTCCCCGATCAGGGGTGACCACCGGTTTGTCCCGGGGAAGATGGACGGGGGGTTCCAGAGCTGGCATCGGGCGGGGATTGGAAGAATGGGGGACCTGTTCATCGACGGGACGTTTGCGAACCTAGGGGCACTGGAGGGAAAGTTCGAGTTACCCCCGGGAAATGCCTTTAGATATATGCAGGTGAGGGCTTTTGTGAGGCGACAGCTGAGGGAATTCCCGTTGCTCCCGGCACAAGAAGTTCAAGATAGGGTGATCTCGGGTGTATGGGTCGGGGAGGGCAAGGTGTCGGAAATACACCAGGAGTTGAAAGAAGAGGGGGAAGCACTGGTAGAAGAGTTGAAGGGCAAATGGGAGGAGGAGCTGGGGGAGGAGATCGAGGAAGGTCTGTGGGCTGATGCCCTAGGTAGGGTTAATTCCTCCTCCTCGTGTGCCAGACTCAGCCTGATACAATTTAAGGTGGTCCACAGAGCGCACTTGACGGGGGCGAGGTTGAGTAGGTTCTTTGGGGTAGAGGACAGATGTGGAAGGTGCTCAGGGAGCCCGGCGAACCATGTCCAAATGTTTTGGTCATGCCCGGCACTGGAGGGGTTCTCGAGAGGAGTGGCGGGAGCAATATCTCAGGTGGTGAAAGTCCGGGTCAAGCCAAGGTGGGGGCTAGCAATATTTGGAGTAGTGGACGAACCGGGAGTGCAGGAGGCGAAAGAGGCCGGCATTCTGGCCTTTGCGTCCCTAGTAGCCCGGCGAAGGATCTTGCTAATGTGGAAGGAGGCGAAGCCCCCCAGCCTGGAGGCCTGGATAAATGATATGGCTGGGTTGATAAAGTTGGAGAGGATTAAGTTTGCCTTGAGAGAGTCTGCGCAGGGGTTCTACAGGCGGTGGCAACCGTTCCTAGACTATCTCGCGGAGCGTTAGAGGAAGGTCTATCTAGCAGCAGCAGTAACTTTGGGGGGAGGGGGGGTGGAGGGGACATCCTGGGAGGGGGGGGGGAGGGGGGGGGTAAGGGGGGACTGCCTGGGAGGGAGGATGAGCAAGAGATAACATGAAGGGTTGGGGAAACTGGCACGTACGGGTGAGGGCCAGTGTACAAAGCTGTGTAAATATATCATTTTGCCATGTATATATCTTGCTCTGCACGATTTCTCGTTTTTTTTTTGTTACGAGGTGGGGGGTTATTGTTTGTAAGGGAGAAAAATTGTGTTAAAAAACTTTAATAAATATATTTTTTAAAAAGATCATGGGGGGACTTTAACTGCGTAAAAGACCCATTGACCTACCGATCAAACCCCAGAATGGAATAAAAGACAGGCATGGTTAGGGAACTGGGAACGTTCATGGAGCACATGGGGCAGTGTACCCATGGTGGTTCCTGCACCCAGATGAGAAGGAAATCTCATTCTTCTCACCCATATACCATAATCGGTGCCTCCAGAAATAGTAAGATTGGAATACTCTGCGAGTGACATCTCCAACCACTTTACACATTATATAAAAGCAAATTACTGCGGATGCTAGAATCTGAAACCAAAGAGAAGATCTTTGACAAAGGGTCATCTGGACTCGAAATGTTAGCTCTTTTCTCTCCCTACAGATGCTGCCAAACCTGCTGAGAGTTTCCAGCATCTTCTCTTTGGTTTCACTTTCCACATTACATGGATGTGAGGTTGGTAACAGGCCATGCCCAATGCCCCTCATGGAGGTTGGTCACGGACCTCTTGGCCGACAAGGTTTTCTGCCAGAAAACATCACAGACGACTTCCGGTGGTGACCATAGTGTGAGTGGGCAGACACAGGGCAGCTCCTGCTTGAAGCACAAAAAAGAGCTCTTTTTAACCGATACTGGGTGGGATTTTAATGACAAGGTGTCAGTGAATGTTGGAGGAGTAGTTTCCCCCAGCAGTGGTGTAGCGCACAATGACTTACACAAGTCGAGAAGTGATGAAGTCTATCGAGGCTTTATTAAGCAAAACTTGTTCCTCAGCAGCTCAGTTACAGAGTGCGGCTGCTGGGAGAACTCGAGCTCTTATACTCCGCCTTCAGGGCAGAGCCAGAAGGCGGCAGATCCAACCAGGACCCGGGACCTGTCAGCCAATAGCCTCTCGGCTTCACAGGTACCATATTACCCCTAATACATACCACCACATTCACCCCTTGTTAAAAAAGAACCCGGCGGGGTGGTGGTTCGCATGGTGGTAGGGGTTTACAAGGCTGGTCCTGGAACAAATTTCGAACAGTGGCTATGCATTTAGCCCAACAGTTAACTATGTACAAGTTTGTGTCAGAATTATTTACAACAAGGTTTTTGTTTTTGGTGTCACGCGGATTCCACGAGTCGAGCGGGTGCCCTGGTCGTCCTTGTCGATCGCCTCAGCCTACCGCGGTGGTGGTGCAGGTGCTTGCTCGGGCACTGTCGTCTCTGGGAGTGTTGCGCTGTTCGTTCCTGTTTCTTTGCTCCTGGGCGGGCACGGGAGGAGGACCGATCCACCCGGGAAGGGGGCGGTCATGGGGTGTGCCGGTGGCAGGGAGGGGGTGATCGGTGTTGGGAGTGTGTGTGTGTTTCCGGCGGACGCCAGGTCCCGCAGGGAGACTGTGTCCTGTCGGCCGTCGGGTTTGCGTGGAGAAGGTGAACCCTCTCGACCAACGGGTCCGATTTGTGCGCCCGCACATGCTTTCGGAGCAAGGTGGGTCCTGGGGCTGCCAGCCAGGTCGGCAGCGACGTTCCGGAGGAGGACTTCCTAGGGAAGACAAGGAGGCGCTCGTGCGGCGTTTGGTTAGTGGTGGTACACAGCAGCGACCGGATGGAGTGGAGGGCATCCGGGAGGACTTCCTGCCACCGGGAAACTGGGAGATCTCTGGACCATAGTGCCAGTAGGACGGTCTTCCAGACCGTACCGTTCTCCCTTTCTACCTGACCGTTCCCCCGGGGGTTGTAGCTGGTCGTCCTGCTCGAGGCAATGCCCTTGCTGAGCAGGAACTGACGCAGCCCGTTGCTCATGAAGGAGGACCCCCTGTCGCTATGGATGTACGCGGGGAAACTGAACAGTGTAAAGATGGTGCCGAGAGCTTTAATGACTGTGGCCGCTGTCATGTCGGGGCAGGGAATGGCGAAGGGGAAACGGGAGTGCTCGTCCACCACGTTCAGGAAGTATGCCTTGCGGTCGGTGGAGGAGAGGGGGCCTTTGAAATCCAAACTGAGGCGTTCAAAGGGATGAGAAGCCTTTATCAGTTGCGCTCTATCTGGCCTGAAAAAGTGTGGTTTGCACTCTGCGCAGATCTGGCAGTTCCTGGTGACTGTACGGACCTCCTCCACAGAGAAGGGGAGGTTGCGGGACTTTATGAAATGGTAGAATCGAGTGACCCCCTGGGTGGCAGAGGTCCTCGTGGAGGGCTTGGAGGCGGTCTACTTGTGCATTGGCACATGTACCGCGGGATAGGGCATCGGACGGCTCGTTCAGCTTTCCGGGACGATACAAGACCTCATAGTTATAGGTGGAGAGCTCAATCCTCCACCTCAACATCTTGTCATTCTTGATTTTGCCCCGCTGTGCATTATCGAACAGAAAGGCTACCGACCGTTGGTCAGTGAGGAGAGTGAATCTCCTGCCGGCCAGGTAATGCCTCCAATGTCGCACAGCTTCCACTATGACTTGGGCTTCCTTTTCCACTGAGGAGTGGCGGATTTCTGAGGCGTGGAGGGTCCGGAGAAAAAGGCCACGGGTCTGCCCGCTTGGTTGAGAGTGGCCGCCAGAGCTACATCGGATGCGTCGCTCTCGACTTGGAAGGGGAGGGACTCGTCAATTGCGTGCATCGTGGCCTTTGCGATATCCGCATTAGAACATAGAACGATACAGCGCAGTACAGGCTCTTCGGCCCACGATGTTGCACCGAAACAAAAGCCATCTAACCTACACTATGCCATTATCATCCATATGTTTATCCAATAAACTTTTAAATGCCCTCAATGTTGGCGAGTTCACTACTGTAGCAGGTAGGGCATTCCACGGCCTCACCACTCTTTGCGTAAAGAACCTACCTCTGACCTCTGTCCTATATCTATTACCCCTCAGTTTAAAGTTATGTCCCCTCGTGCCAGCCATTTCCATCCGCGGGAGAAGTCTACCCTATCTAACCCCCTGATCATTTTGTATGCCTCTATTAAGTCTCCTCTTAACCTTCTTCTCTCCAACGAAAACAACCTCAAGTCCATCAGCCTTTCCTCATAAGATTTTCCCTCCATACCAGGCAACATCCTGGTAAATCTCCTCTGCACCCGCTCCAAAGCCTCCACGTCCTTCATATAATGCGGTGACCAGAACTGTACGCAATACTCCAAATGCGGCCGTACCAGAGTTTTGTACAGCTGCAACATGACCTCCTGACTCCGGAACTCAATTCCTCTACCAATAAAGGCCAACACTCCATAGGCCTTCTTCACAACCCTATCCACCTGGGTGGCAACTTTCAGGGATCTATGTACATGGACACCTAGGTCCCTCTGCTCATCCACACTTCCAAGAACTTTACCATTAGCCAGGTATTCCGCATTCCTGTTATTCCTTCCAAAGTGAATCACCTCACACTTCTCTACATTAAACTCCATTTGCCACCTCTCAGCCCAGCTCTGCAGCTTATCTATGTCCCTCTGTAACCTGCTACATCCTTCCACACTGTTGACAACACCACCGACTTTAGTGTCGTCTGCAAATTTACTCACCCACCCTTCTGCGCCTTCCTCTAGGTCATTGATAAAAATGACAAACAGCAACGGCCCCAGAACAGATCCTTGTGGTACTCCACTTGTAACTGAACTCCATTCTGAACATTTCCCATCAACCACCACCCTCTGTCTTCTTTCAGCTAGCCAATTTCTGATCCACATCTCTAAATCACCCTCAATCCCCAGCCTCCGTATTTTCTGCAATAGCCTACCGTGGGGAACCTTATCAAACGCTTTACTGAAATCCATATACACCACATCAACTGCTCTACCCTCGTCTACCTGTTCAGTCACCTTCTCAAAGAACTCGATAAGGTTTGTGAGGCATGACCTACCCTTCACAAAGCCATGCTGACTATCCCTGATCATATTATTCCTATCTAGATGATTATAAATCTTGTCTCTTATAATCCCCTCAGACTTTACCCACTACAGACGTGAGGCTCACCGGTCTATAGTTGCCGGGGTTTGTCTCTGCTCCTCTTTTTGAACAAAGGGACCATATTTGCTGTCCTCCAGTCCTCTGGCACTATTCCTGTAGCCAATGGTGACATAAAAATCAAAGCCAAAGGTCCAGCAATCTCTTCCCTGGCCTCCCAGAGAATCCTAGGATAAATCCCACCAGGCCCCGGGGACTTATCTATTTTCAGCCTGTCCAGAATTGCCAACACCTCTTCCCTACGTACCTCAATGCCATCTATTCTAATAGCCTGGGTCTCAGCATTCTCCTCCACAACATTATCTTTTTCCTGAGTGAATACTGACGAAAAATATTCATTTAGTATCTCGCCTATCTCTTCAGACTCCACACACAACTTCCCATCCCTGTCCTTGACTGGTCCTACTCTTTCCCTAGTCATTCGCTTATTCCTGACATACCTATAGAAAGCTTTTGGGTTTTCCTTGATCCTACCTGCCAAATACTTCTCATGTCCCCTCCTTGCTCGTCTTAGCTCTCTCTTTAGATCCATCCTCGCTACCTTGTAACTATCCATCGCCCCAACTGAAACTTCACACCTCATCTTCACATAGGCCTCCTTCTTCCTCTTAACAAGAGATTCCACTTCTTTGGTAAACCACGGTTCCCTCGCTCTACGCCTTCCTCCCTGCCTGACCGGTACATACTTATCAAGAACACGCAGTAGCTGATCCTTGAACAAGCTCCAATTATCCAGTGTGCCCAACACTTGCAGCCTACATCTCCACCTTATCCCCCCCAAGTCACATCTAATGGCATCATAATTGACCTTCCCCCAGCTATAACTCTTGCCCTGCGGTGTATACTTATCCCTTTCCATCATTAACGTAAACGTCACCGAATTGTGGTCACTGTCCCCAAAGTGCTCTCCTACCTCCAAATCCAACACCTGGCCTGGTTCATTACCCAAAACCAAATCCAACGTGGCCTCGCCTCTTGTTGGCCTGTCAACATATTGTGTCAGGAAACCCTCCTGCACACACTGTACAAAAAGCGACCCATCTAATGTACTCGAACTATATATTTTCCAGTCAATATTTGGAAAGTTAAAGTCTCCCATAATAACTACCCTGTTACTTTCGCTCTTATCCAGGATCATCCTCGCCATCCTTTCCTCTACATCCCTAGAACTATTTGGAGGCCTATAGAAAACTCCCAACAGGGTGACCTCTCCTTTCCTGTTTCTAACCTCAGCCCATACTACCTCGGAAGATGAGTCCCCATCTAGCATCCTCTCCGCCACCGTAATACTGCTCTTGACTAGCAGCGCCACACCTCCCCCTCTTTTGCCTCCTTCTCTGAGCTTACTAAAACACCTAAACCCCGGAACCTGCAACATCCATTCCTGTCCCTGCTCTTGCTCTATCCATGTCTCCGAAATGGCCACAACATCGAAGTCCCAGGTACCAACCCATGCTGCCAGTTCCCCTACCTTATTTCGTATACTCCTGGCATTGAAGTAGACACACTTCAAGCCACCTACCTGAACACTGGCCCCCTCCTGCGACGTCAAATCTGTGCTCCTGACCTCTATACTCTCATTCTCCCTTACCCGAAAACTACAATCCAGGTTCCCATGCCCCTGCTGCATTAGTTTAAACCCCCCAAAGAGCACTAACAAATCTCCCCCCCAGGATATTTGTGCCCCTCAGGTTCAGATGTAGACCATCCTGTCTGTAGAGATCCCACCTTCCCCAGAAAGAGCCCCAGTTATCCAGAAATCTGAATCCCTCCCGCCTGCACCATCCCTGTAGCCACGTGTTTAATTGCTCTCTCTCCCTATTCCTCATCTCACTATCACGTGGCACGGGCAACAACCCAGAGATAACAACTCTGTTTGTTCTCGTTCTGAGCTTCCATCCTAGCTCCCTGAAAGCCTGCCTGACAACCTTGTCCCCTATCCTACCTATGTCGTTAGTGCCAATGTGGACCACGACTTGGGGCTGCTCCCTCTCCCCCTTAAGGACTTGGAAAACACGATCCGAGACATCACGTACCCTTGCACCTGGGAGGCAACATACCAAACGTGAGTCTCTCACGCTCCCACAAAATCTCCTATCTGTGCCCCTGACTATCGAGTCCCCAATTACTAATGCTCTGCTCCTCTCCCCCCTTCCCTTCTGAGCAACAGGGACAGACTCCGTGCCAGAGGCCCGTACCCCATGGCTTACCCCTGGTAAGTCCCCCCCCCACAAGTATCCAAAGCGGTATACTTGTTTCTCAGGGGAACCGATCCCTGCACTGACTGCTTCTTCCCAGTCCCTCTTACAGTTAACCATCTATCTCCAATCTTAGGTGTAACTAATTCCCTAAAGCTGCTATCTATGACCCCCTCTGCCTCACGAATGATCCGAAGTTCTTCCAACTCCAGCTCCAGTTCCCTAACTCGGTCTTGGAGGAGCTGGAGATGGCAGCACTTCCTGCATGTAAAATCAGCAGGGACACTAACGGCATCCCTCACCTCAAACATCCTGCAGGAGGAACATTGCACTCCCTTCCCTGCCATCCCTCTAACTTTCTACCAAGATCTGGCTAACAACTAAATTAAAATAAAAAAATAAAAAATAATAATAATAATAATACAATATGGTACTTACCTCACACCAATGGGTTTTATTATTAGGTTAGAGGAGGAGGGCGGGTGGGAGACACTACACGTGTAGTGTCTCTGGTTTCCTCTCCACCAGAATTTATTGGTGAGGGACTTCCCAGAAGTCCGCGGGTCGAACTTCCTGTTCCCGCCTTAAACACTAAAATTAAAAATTAAAAAACAGCAAAGAGGGACCGAAAACGAGACGAGGTAAGTGTTTACTTAAATACTCACCCACCAGCTGCCTCTGCGCTCCGCTCCCGCTGAAACTCCAAGATCTGCTCCTGTAAGGTAAGTTACTTTAAATTTCAGTACTCACCCACCAGCAGCCTCTGCACTCCGCTCCCGCTGAAACTCCAACTGATTTCCCCTGCAAGGTAAGTTCTTTTAAACCTAAATACTCACCTTCCGGCAACCCCTGCACTCCACTTCCCAGAAGTCCGCGGGTCGAACTTCCTGTTCCCGCCTTAAACACTAAAATTAAAAATTAAAAAACAGCAAAGAGGGACCGAAAACGAGACCAGGTAAGTGTTTACTTAAATACTCACCCACCAGCTGCCTCTGCGCTCCGCTCCCGCTGAAACTCCAAGATCTGCTCCTGTAAGGTAAGTTACTTTAAATTTCAGTACTCACCCACCAGCAGCCTCTGCACTCCGCTCCCGCTGAAACTCCAACTGATTTCCCCTGCAAGGTAAGTTCTTTTAAACCTAAATACCTACCTTCCGGCAACCCCTGCACTCCACTTCCCAGAAGTCCGCGGGTCGAACTTCCTGTTCCCGCCTTAAACACTAAAATTAAAAATTAAAAAACAGCAAAGAGGGACCGAAAACGAGACCAGGTAAGTGTTTACTTAAATACTCACCCACCAGCTGCCTCTGCGCTCCGCTCCCGCTGAAACTCCAAGATCTGCTCCTGTAAGGTAAGTTACTTTAATGCGGCTGAAGGCCTGGCGGGCCTCTGTCGACAGGGGGAAGTTAGTGGACTGGATTAACGGGCGGGCATTGTCTGCGTACTGGGGAACCCACTGAGCGTAATACGAAAAGAAGCCCAGGCAGCGTTTCAGGGCTTTGGAGCAGTGGGGAAGGGGAAATTCCATAAGGGGGCGCATGCGTTCGGGGTCTGGGCCTATCACTCCATTGCGCACTACGTATCCCAGGATGGCCAGACGGTTGGTGCTAAAAACGCATTTTTCCTCGTTATATGTGAGGTTCAAGGCGTTTGCGGTCTGGAGGAATTTTTGGAGGTTGGCGTCGTGGTCCTGCTGGTCATGGCCGCAGATGGTTACGTTGTCGTGGTATGGGAACGTGGCCTGCAACCCGTGCTGGTCAACCATTCGGTCCATCTCCCGTTGGAAGACCGAGACTCCGTTCGTGACGCCAAATGGGACCCTGAAAAAATGGTAGAGCCGCTCGTCTGCCTCGAAGGCTGTGTACTTGCGGTCACTTAGGTGGATGGGGAGCTGGTGGTATGCGGACGTGAAGTCCACGGTGGAAAAGACCTTGTACTGTGCAATCCGATTGACCGTGTCGGATATGCGGGGGAGAGGGTACGCATCTAGCTGCGTGTACCTATTGATAGTCTGACTATAGTCTACGACCATCCTCTGCTTCTCCCCGGTCTTCACAACTACCACCTGGGCTCTCCAGGGACTATTGCTGGCCTGGATTATGCCTTCCTTCAGCAGCCATTGGACTTCGGAACGGATAAACGTCCGATCTTGGGCGCTGTACCGTCTGCTCCTAGTGGTGACGGGTTTGCAATCCGGGGTGAGGTTCACAAACAAGGAAGAGTGGTGAGGCCGTGGAATGCCCTACCTGCAACAGTAGTGAACTCGCCAACATTGAGGGCATTTAAAAGTTTATTGGATAAGCATATGGATGATAATGGCATAGTGTAGGTTCGATGGCTTTTGTTTCGGTGCAACATCGTGGGCCGAAGGGCCTGTACTGCGCTGTGTCGTTCTATGTTCTATGTTCTGAGGCGGTTCAACCTTGAGGGTTGCAAGGCCGCAGATAGTGAGTGGGGTATGGGGCCGCCGAATTGGAATGTTAGGCTCTGGAGGTTACACTGGAAATCTAACCCCAGTAATGTGGGCGCGCAGAGTTGGGGAAGGACGTAAAGCCTATAGTTCTTAAACTCCCTCCCTTGCACCGTTAGGTTCACGATGAAGAACCCTTTGATCTCTACTGAATGGGATCCCGCAGCCAGGAAATTCTTTTGAGTGCTTGGACGAATGGAGAGAAAACAGCGTCTTACCGTATCCGGGTGAATAAAACTTTCCGTGCTCCCTGAGTCGATCAAGCATGGCGTCTCGTACCCGTTGACCAACACCGTTGTTGTTGTCGTTTGGAGCGTCCGGGGCCGCGATTGGTCCAGGGTCACCGAAGCCAGTCGTGGTAGTAGCATCACGGCGTTTTCTTCAGACCCCGTGGAGCCATCTATGCTGGGGTCGTTGGCTGTCAGCCAAGATGGCAGCGTCCATGGATCGCACGCGGTCGGGGGTGGACAAAATGGCCGCCCCATGAATCGCGCGTGGATGCGTGGTCACAAGATGGCAGCGCCCATCCTCCCCGCGTGGTGTCCGGGACCCGAAATGGTGGCGCCCGCGGGGCGCGTATGGATCGTTGGGGGGGTTGGGGGGTTGAATCTGCTGTCCTTGTTCTTCCCCGGGGATTGCGGCGAGCCCCCGGGACCGGCACACCACCGCGTAATGGCCCTTTTTGCCGCAGCTTTTACAAATAGCTGCGCGGGCCGGGCAGCGCTGCCGGGGGTGTTTCGCCTGCCCGCTAAAATAGCAGTGGGCCCCACCGGGGTGGTCTTATGTTCTAGCCGCACAGGCTAGAACATAAGGGGGGTGCCGGGGAGTCGGTCGCAACGGGCGTCCACGGAGCCCAAGGGGCTGCCGTGCGGTCGGGGCCGTAGGCGCGGGCGTTTTGTGAGGCCACATCGAGGGAGGCCGCAAGGGCCCGTGCCTCTGAGAGTCCTAGCGAGTCTCTTTCTAAAAGTCTTTGACGAATTTGGAAAGAAGTCATACCTGCCACAAATGCGGCTTTGATTAGCAGGTCCATGTGCTCGATCTCGCTCACCGACGGGCAGTTGCAGTTTCGTCCCAAAATTAGCTGTAGAACTCGTTGAGCGATTCTCCGGGAATTTGCCATCTCGTCGCGAGTTGGTGGCGTGCGTAGTCCTGGTTTATGGGCCGAATGTAGACGCCTTTCAGCATGGCGAGCGCCGTCGGGAAATCCTCCGCTTCTTCGATGAGCGTGTAGATCTCTGGGCTCACCCTGGAATGCAGGACCTGCATTTTCTGATCTTCCGTGGTCCGGCCGGGGGCCGTTCGAAGGTAGCCTTCGAAGCATGCTAGCAGGTGTTTAAACACGGCCGTCGAGTTTGCTGCATGGGGGCTGATCCGCAGACACTCCGGGGCGATCTGGAGCTCCATAGTCTTTTAAGCTTGCTGAATAAATTGTAGCGCACAATGACTTACACAAGTCGAGAAGTGATGAAGCCTATCGAGGCTTTATTAAGCAAGACTTGTTCCCCAGCAGCTCAGTTACAGAATGTGGCTGCTGGGAGAACTCAAGCTCTTATACTCTGCCTTCAGAGCGGTGCCAGAAGGCGGCAGATCCAACCAGGACCCGGGACCTGTCAGCCAATAGCCTCTCGGCTTCACAGGTACCATATTACCCCTAATACATACCACCACAAGTGGTACCTCTGCTGGTTATCAAACCCGGCAGAAAACAGTGAGAGATTTGGCTGAAAAGTTGGAGCAGGCCTGTGCTTCTCAGCAGCCACTGTAAACATGCAGGCGGTGGAAGGGCTGATACAAGCTGGAAGGCTCTAGCTGGAATTGATGGCTTTTATTAAGGTGGAATTCCAGCAGCGGAGGAAAGAAATGCGGGAGGATCGCTCAAAGGAGGAGGAGAATACCTCAAGAAGGCAGAACCTGCGAATAGTGGGCCTGCCTGAAGGAGTGGAAGGTGTGAGTGCCACGAGGTACGTATCAAAGATGCTGGCGGGGCTGGTGGCAGAAGAAGTGATAAATAAGGCGCCTGAACTGGACCCAGTGCATCGGTCCCTGAGGCAGAAGCCTAGAGCTGAGGAGCCACCATGGGCGGTGATCGGGAGACTCCACAAATTTGTGGGAAAGAGAAGATTTTGCGATGGGTCAGTGAGAAGTGTACCTGCAACTGGGAGGGAAATAAGGTCCGAATTTATCAAGACATCGGAGCCGAGTTGGTGAAGCGACGGGCAAGCTTCAACAAGACCAAGGGGGCAGATCAGGTTTGGGGTGCTCTACCCGGCGAAGTTATGAGTGATGTTCAGGGGCCGGGAGTATTATTGTGATACCCCAGAAGTGGCCGAAGACTTAATTAAGGAGCATAAACTGGGGGAGAACTGAGCGGACAATGCTTGGGAACCAGGGTGCTAGCACTTTGTAATGGTTGGGAGCATGTTTGAAGTGGGGGTAGGGATTAGGGGATTATTTTGTCTTTTTTTGGAGGGGGCTTTGCTGTTCACTATTAGGATTGTGAGGGGTTCTGGTGTGAAAGGTTTATGTGGGGATGGATGTTCCCGTTCCACCCCCCCCTTTTTTTTCTGGGACTGCCTGTGTTTAACATTTGTCCATTTTGGAGAAGGCTGCCTGGAGTTTAGAAGAAGTCTTTGTTTGGGTAAGGTCAGCAGGGTGCTTTCCTCCTTGAGTTGAGGAGTTGGGGGGGGGGGGGGGGCGGGGGGAGGTCATTTGATTGTGCCTTTGGGCAGGGGCTGCGTGCTAGCAGGTGATGCTGGTAAACGGAAGTGAGGTGGTGGGAGAGAAGGCCGAGAGGAATGGCCGGAGGAGTGAGGCCGAATGGGGGGTGTGGTTGGAGGTTTTTGTGATAAGGTGTGGGCGGTGATTAAGGAGTGTGAAGTTGAATCAGAAAAGGGGGATGTCGGCAGCCATTTTTTGGGAAGCACCGAAGGCAGTGGTCCGGGGGGAAATTATTTTGTATCTGGCTCGTGCAGATGAGGAAAGGAGGGAGGAACATGACTGTCTAGTGAGCGAGATAGTGAAGGTGGACAGGGAATATTCGAGGAGGCCCACCATGGAGGGATTGGCGAGGAGGAAAAAGTTGCAGGGGCAGTTTGTCAGGCTGACAATGGGGAGGGGTAGGACAACAGCGTAGGGCAAGAGCGGTGCAATATGAGTATGGGGAGAAGGCGAGCCGCATGCTGGCGCACCAGCTGCGGAGGCAGGCCACTTCGAGGGATATATTGGAGGTACGGACTGGGGCTAGGAATATGGTGTCGGAGCCAGGGAAGATAAATGAGGTGTTTAGGGAGTACTACCAGGGACTTTACGAGGTGGACTCGGGGGGTGGGGGGGAGGAGGGGGTCATGGGGCGGTTTCTGGATGAGCTGGAATTCCCCCAGGTGGAGGAAGCAAAGAGGCAGGCATTGGAGGAGCCCCTGCGACTGAGGGAGGTGCTGGCTAGTATAGGGGTATGAAGTCAGGGAAGGCCCCTGGGCCAGATGGGTACCGGAGGAATTTTATAAGGAATTTGCGATGGACCTGGCGCCACATCTGTTGGGGGCGTTTAATGAAGCACTGGAGAAGGGGGAGTTGCCGGAGAGAATGACGCAGGCAGTAATTGTTATATTACCTTACGTTATATATATATTACTCTTTGAACCAGCCGTGTTGATGAAATGAACAATAGTCTTCTTGTAAAGATGAACTGATTCATTGAGTAATATAAATAATATTTGTGAGTCCTTTGTATTTAATACTCAACTAATAAAATACAGGAAAGATAACTAACTAATTATACAATGTAATAATGAAATAACTTATAACTTCTCTCTCTCTAGCTATTCTATGTCTTGTCTGTTCACTCTTCTGAAGCACACTCTCTCAGAAAGAGCGGGAAAGTCTTTCTTACACCATCTGATAGTGAGACATCTACCGTTGAATTGACTGTACTAGTTTTACAAACATTGATATACAGAGGTCACTACATCCCCTTTTTTTAACATTTTCTTGCAAATATTAAAAGAAAATTTTACATATGAAATGCAGTGTATACAATGTATAGCAATCACTAGAATCATGAAAAAGTTCACAAATTGGGTCTTCTTCTCCTTGTTGATCTTCTTAACATCAAAAGTGATGAAGCGGTTTTAATGTCTTTGTTAATCATCAAATTTGAATGCATTTGCTGTTCAATTTATTTTGAAATTGTTTGATTCAAGTCAAGATTAGGAAAAATCTTCGCAGTATCTGTGACTTGAAGTAGATCTCTACGATTTCTTCTCAGAATGTTGACATCTGAAATTTTTATCAGATAAGATCGTGGAGAGAATTGCCTCATTATGCAAGCAATGTCAGACCAACCTCCTTCAGGAAGTCTTAATCTAACAGTTAGTGAGTTGGTCACACCGCAGGTGAAAGGTACTGAGGGAGATAGAAAATGGGTGACCAAAAGACAGAGCAAGAGTAGGAAGGCAGTGCAGGTGTCCTCTGCAGTCATCTCCTTGCAAAACAGATATACCGCTTTGGATACTGTTGAGGGAGATGGCTCACCAGGGGAAGGCAGCAGCAGCCAGGTTCATGGCACCGTGGCTGGCTCTGCTGCGCAGATGGGCAGGAAGAAGAATGGCAGGGCTATAGTGATAGGGGACTCAATTGTAAGGGGAATAGATAGGCGGTTCTGCGGACGCAATCGAGACTCCAGGATGGTATGTTGCCTCCCTGGTGCAAGAGTCAAGGATGTCTCGGAGCGGCTGCAGGACATTCTGGGGGGGAAGGGTGAACAGCCAGCTGTCGTGGTGCACATAGGGCACCAACGATATAGGTTTAAAAAAACGGGACGAGGTCCTACAAGCTGAATTTAGGGAGTTGGGAGTTAAACTAAAAAGTAGGACCTCAAAGGTAGTAATCTCATGATTGCTACCAGTGCCACGAGCTAGTCAGAGTAGGAATGTCAGGATAGAGAGGATGAATGCGTGGCTCGAAAGATGGTGCAAGAGGGAGGGATTCAAATTCCTGGGACATTGGAACCGGTTCTGGGGGAGGTGGAACCAGTACAAACCGGACGGTCTGCACCTGGGCAGGACTGGAACCGATGTCCTCAGGGGGGTGTTTGCTAGAGCTGTTGGGGAGAGTTTAAACTAATGTGGCAGGGGGATGGGAGCCGATGCAGGAAGTTGGAAGGTAGTAAAACAGGGACAGAAACAAAAGGCAGTAAGGGGGAAAGTGTAAGGCAGAGAAGCCAGAGTCAAAAATCAAAAAGGGCGACAGTACAAGGTACAGTGACTGAGGGGAGCTCAGTGAATAGGACCAGGAATACGAAAAGGAATAAAATGGGAAGTGAAAACATTAATGGTAAGCGACACGGCAGGTTGTTACATGAAGATTATCATAGAATTTACAGTGCAGAAGGAGGCCATTCGGCCCATCGAGTCTGCACCGGCTCTTGGAAAGAGCACCCTACCCAAGGTCAGCACCTCCACCCTATCCCCATAACCCAGTAACCCCACCCAAAACTAAGGGCAATTTTGGACACCAAGGACAATTTATCATGGCCAATGCACCTAACGTGCACATCTTTGGACTGTGGGAGGAAACCGGAGCACCCAGAGGAAACCCACACACACACGGGGAGGATGTGCAGACTCCGCACAGACAGTGACCCAAGCCGGAATCGAACCTGGGACCCTGGAGCTGTGAAGCAATTGTGCTATCCACAATGCTACCGTGCTGCCCTACAATGCTGCCGAAATAAGATATGGGTTCAACGACAAGGAAAATTAGGAGAAAGGTTCAGAGGAAATATAACTTAGGAGAGGTTACTGATCGAGGTGTTAAGATTCAGAACAGAGGTAAAAAAGCCAACATAAGTGTACTTTACCTGAATGCTCGTAGTATTCGGAATAAGGTAAATGAGTTGATGGCGCAAATCATCGTGAATGACTATGATTTAGTGGCCATTACTGAAACATGGTTAAAGGATGGTCACGACTGGGAGTTAAACATCCGAGGGTATCAAACTATTCGGAAGGACAGAGTGGATGGTAAGGGATGTGGTGTAGCTCTGTTATTTAAGGATGACATCCGGGCAACAGTAAGGGATGACATCGGTGCTATGGAGGATAAGGTTGAATCCATTTGGGTGGAAATCAGGAATAGTAAGGCGAAAAAGTCACTGATAGGAGTAATCTATAGGCCACCAAATAATAACATTGTGGTGGGGCATGCAATAAACAAAGAAATAACTGCTGCATGTAGAAATGGTACAGCAGTTATCATGGGGGATTTTAATCTACATGTCGATTGGTTTAACCAGGTCAGTCAAGGCAGCCTTGAGGAGGAGTTTATAGAATGTATCCGAAATAGTTTCCTAGAACAGTATGTAATGGAACCTACGAGGGATCTGGTCCTGTGTAATGAGACAGGATTGATTCAGGATCTCATAGTTAGGGATCCTCTCAGAAGGAGCGACCACAATATGGTGGAATTTAAAATACAGCACTAGTGTTTTGTGCTTAAACAAAGGAGATTACAATGGGATGAGAGAAGAACTAGCTAAGGTAGACTGGGAGCAAAAACTTTATGGTGAAACAGTTGAGGAACAGTGGAGAACCTTCCAGGCTCCTCATCTCTGTAATACTAAGAACATAAGAACTAGGAGCAGGAGTAGGCCATCTGGCCCCTCGAGCCTGCTCCACCATTCAATGAGATCATGGCTGATCTTTTGTGGACTCAGCTCCACTTTCCGGCCCGAACACAATAACCTTTAATCCCTTTATTCTTCAAAAAACTATCTATCTTTATCTTAAAAACATTTAATGAAGGAGCCTCTACTGCTTCACTGGGCAAGGAATTACATAGATTCACAACCCTTTGGGTGAAGAAGTTCCTCCTAAACTCAGTCCTAAATCTACTTCCCCTTATTTTGAGGCTATGCCCCCTAGTTCTGCTTTCACCCGCCAGTGGAAACAACCTGCCCGCATCTATCCTATCTATTCCCTTCATAACCTTATATGTTTCTATAAGATCCCCCCTCATCCTTCTAACTTCCAACGAGTACAGACCCAGTCTACTCAACCTCTCCTCGTAATCCAACCCCTTCAGCTCTGGGATTAACCTAGTGAATCTCCTCTGCACACCCTCCAGTGCCAGTACGTCCTTTCTCAAGTAAGGAGACCAAAACTGAACATAATACTCCAGGTGTGGCCTCACTAACACCTTATACAATTGCAGCATAACCTCCCTAGTCTTAAACTCCATCCCTCTAGCAATGAAGGACAAAATTCCATTTGCCTTCTTAATCACCTGTTGCACCTGTTAACCAACCTTTTGCGACTCATGCACTAGCACACCCAGGTCTCTCTGCACAGCAGCATGTTTTAATATTTTATCATTGAAATAATAATCCCTTTTGCTGTTATTCCAACCAAAATGGATAACCTCACATTTGTCAACATTGTATCCCATCTGCCAGACCCGAGCCCATTCACTTAGCCTATCCAAATCCCCCTGCAGACTTCCAGTATCCTCTGCACTTTTTGCTTTACCACTTATCTTAGTGTCGTCTGCAAACTTGGACACATTGCCCTTGGTCCCCAACTCCAAATCATCTATGTAAATTGTGAACAGTTGTGGGCCCAACACTGATCCCTGAGGGACACCACCAGCTACTGATTGCCAACCAGAGAAACACCCATTAATCCCCACTCTTTGCTTTCTATTAATTAACCAATCCTCTATCCATGCTACTACTTTCCTCTTAATGCCATGCATCTTTATCTTATGCAGCAACCTTTTGTGTGGCACCTTGTCAAAGGCTTTCTGGAAATCCAGATATACCACATCCATTGGCTCCCCGTTATCTACCGCACTGTTAATGTCCTCAACAAATTCCACTAAATTAGTTAGGCACGACCTGCCCTTTATGAACCCATGCTGCGTCTGCCCAATGGGACAATTTCCATCCAGATGCCTCGTTATTTCTTCCTTGATGATAGATTCCAGCATCTTCCCTACTACCGAAGTTAAGCTCACTGGCCTATAATTACCCGCTTTCTGCCTCCCTCCGTTTTTAAACAGTGGTGTCACGTTTGCTAATTTCCAATTCGCCGGGACCACCCCAGAGTCTATTGAATTTTGGTAAATTATCACTAGTGCATTTGCAATTTCCCTAGCCATCTCTTTTAGCACTCCGGGATGCATTCCATCAGATCCAGGAGACTTGTTTACCTTTAACCCCATTAGCTTGCCCATCACTACGTCCTTGGTGATAACAATCCTTTCAAGGTCCTCACCTGTCATAGCCTCATTTCCACCAGTCACTGGCATGTTATTTGTGTCTTCCACTGTGAAGACCGACCCAAAAAACCTGTTCAGTTCCTCAGCCATTTCCTCATCTCCCATCATTAAATCTCCCTTCTCATCCTCTGAAGGACCAATATTTACCTTAGCCACTCTTTTTTGTTTTATGTATTTGTAGGAACTTTTACTATCTGTTTTTATATTCTGAGCAAGTTTACTCTCATAATTTATCTTACTCGTCTTTATAGCTTTTTTAGTAGCTTTCTGTTGCCCCCTAAAGATTTCCCAGTCCTCTCGTCTCCCACTGATCTTTGCTACTTTGTATGTTTTTTCATTCAATTTGATACTCTCTCTTATTTCCTTAGATATCCACGGTCGATTTTCCCTCTTTTTACCGTTCTTCCTTTTTGTTGGTATAAACCTTTGCTGAGCACTGTGAAAAATCACAGTTACCCGAGGCCAGAATTTAATCCAGGTCCCTGGCGCTGTGAGGTCGCAGTGCTAACTTCTGTATCATCGTGCTGCCCTGCCAGATATTTGAGCAAATAACAAGATGGACCTCAGAACAGATTTTGTTCAAGTCTTCCATCTGTGGGGCGGCATGGTGGCACAGTGGTTAGCACTGCTGCCTCACAGCTCCAAGGTCCTGGATTCAATTCCGGCCTCAGGTGACTGTGTGGAGTTTGCTCTTCTCCCCATGACTGCGTGGGTTTCCTCTGGGTGCTCCAGTTTCCTCCCACAGTCCAAAGATGTGCAGGTTAGGTGGATTGGCCATGCTAAATTGTCCTTAGTGTCCAAAAGGTTTAGGAGGAGTTATTGGGTTACGGGGATAGGGTGGGAGTGAGGGCTTAAGTGGGTCGGTGCAGACTAAATGGCCTGAATGGCCTCCTTCTGCACTGTATGTTCTATGTTCTAATTAGAGAGACCCCCACCAGAGGTACCCCAATTAGAGAGACGCCTGCCTAGAAGCCCCCCATAAGTGAGACTCCTGCCTGGAAGGTAGAGAGCAGAGCAGACTAAGGCAGTGAAAAAAAAATTGCTGCTTTAGAATTCACCTGTGTCGTACACCTACTGGCTCAGGCAGAGAAAGCAGCACCTGTCAATTCCTGGAAAGAGAAAATCAGTTAGCTGGATTTAAACCCTGTTATAACCTGCCTGCTTACCATTGGCTGGGGACTAATGACAATCCCACAATTCAGTGGGAGTATGAGCTTCCCCAATGAGGGGGGCGGAGAAATCATTAGCAGACTCCCTATATAAATAAAGCTGGCCAGTTTGGAACCAGCCAGGAAGGAGTGAGTGATAACGATAGTCCAACGTTACCGGTTTAATACTGCTGAGAGGACCCCAGGAGAATCCCTTGCCGACTTTCTATCCAGGCTACGCAGGATTGCGGAGTACTGTGACTATGATGAGACCTTGTCAGAAATGTTACGCGACCGTTTGGTTTGCGGTATTAACAATGCGGCCACCCAGAGAAATTTGTTAGCTGAGCCAACATTGACTTTTCAACAGGCCATTCAAATAGTACTGTCCCAAGAGAGCGCAGAACGAGGAGTGCAGGAGCTACAGGGAATGGAGGTGCATACTTTGAGGTGCAACTCCTTCCGTCCGAAAACGTTCCCCCCGCACTCCTGCGGTACCTTGCACGAGGCGACGTCCGGATCAACGCCAGTGGCCGTCGGACATTCCTCCCCGAAGGAAGCCTTCTCCAGAGCCAATGGATGAGGAGCCATGTCTGTGTCAGACTTGCAGGCGCCGACCCAGTCGCGGACACCGGTCCTGGGGGCGTCAGAGGCACCGTCGTTCCGACCGAAACTGGGACCAGCCCAGGGGCTGTACCTTCCATGTGGATGAACCTGCGGCGACTACTCCTGAGGACGTGGAGACGGAGGATGACTGCCTGCAGCTGCAATGTGTGGCAGCTCCCCGTGTGGCCCCCATTAAGGTGACCGTATGGGTCAATGGTCACCCGCTTGAGATGGAGTTGGACACTGGTGCAGCAGTCTCCGTGATCGCCCAGAGGACATTCGACCACATCAAGCAGGGAAGACAGACCCTTACATTAACCGACACACAGACCAGGTTGGCCACCTACACAGGGGAGCCATTGGACATTGCAGGAACTACGATGACCCCTGTTGGTTATGGATGCCAGGAGGGAGACGTCCGGGGGCGGCTATGCAGAGCTAGGTCGCATATTCGGTAGCTCCCGCTTGGAACGGACTTTTGGGCTCTTTTACAGGGCCCCCACGGCATTTGTTTGACATTTCCCGGTGTGCGAAGAAGACTGCAACATTCCCCTGACTGTGTCCCCCAGGAATGGGATGTCTTTTGGTTACCAGACCCAGCAGAAACAGTAAAAGATTTGGCTGCAACTGCAGGATAAACAGGGCCTCTTCCAGCATGCAGGCGGGGGAACAAAGAACAAAGAAATGTACAGCACCGGAACAGGCCCTTCGGCCCTCCAAGCCCGTGCCGACCATGCTGCCCGACTAAACTACAATCTTCTACACTTCCTGGGTCCGTATCCCTCTATTCCCATCCTATTCATGTATTTGTCAAGATGCCCCTTAAATGTCACTATCGTCCCTGCTTCCACCACCTCCTCTGGTAGCGAGTTCCAGGCACCCACTATCCTCTGTGTAAAAAAAACTTGCCTCGTACATCTACTCTAAACCTTGCCCCTCTCACCTTAAACCTATGCCCCCTACTAATTGACCCCTCTACCCTGGGGAAAAGCCTCTGACTATCCACTCTGTCTATGCCCCTCATAATTTTGTAGACCTCTTTCAGGTCGCCCCTCAACCTCCGTCGTTCCAGTGAGAACAAACCGAGTTTATTCAACCGCTCCTCATAGCTAATGCCCTCCATACCAGGCAACATTCTGGTAAATCTCTTCTGCACCCTCTCTAAAGCCTCCACATCCTTCTGGTAGTGTGGCAACCAGAATTGAACACTATACTCCAAGTGTGGCCTAACTAAGGTTCTATACAGCTGCAACATGAAGGGCAAGCTTAAAGCTGCAAGCTGACCTGAGGGCCTTTATCAAAGGTGAACTCTAGCAGCAGAGGGAACAACTGTGAAAAGATCTACCAAGGCCACTGAAGAAGCGGGGACGAGGCTTCCGGTGGCGGCCATGGAGGAGTAGGTCGCGCATTCGGCAGCTCCCGTCTGGAACGGACTCTTAGACCTTTTTCAGGAGTTTCCACAGACATTTTGGGGCGGATTGGTGAAGCGAACACTGCCAAAAGGATTCCCTCTCGAGACTTCCGGTTGCGGCCATGCGGAGCTAAGTCACACATTCGGCGGCTCCCACAAAAACTGACTTTTGGGCTCTTTTCAGGGCCCCCAAGGGCACTTTTTCGACGTTGCCCGGTGTGGGAAGGAGTTAATAATAGCTCTCTGTCAGTATATGGCTTTAACTAGGAGCGGGGCGACAGAAAAGGTGGTGGTGGACCAGAAGAAGGGAGGGAAGAAGGACAAAATGGCGGCAGGCGGAGACCAGGCAGCGTGGAAGCAGTGGGCAGAGGAGCAACACGAGGGTATCCAGCGCTGCCTCAGAGAGATTAAAACGGACCTGCTAAAGCCGATGAAGGCTTCTATTGATAAGCTGCTGGAGGCACAGACGGCCCAGGGGGTGGCGATCCGAGAGGCTCGACAAAAGATCTCCGACAATGAGGACAAGATCTTAGGCCTGGTGGTAAAGGTGGAGGCGCACGAGACGCTCCACAAGAAATGGCAGGAGCGGTTCAAGGAGATGGAGAATCGGTCGAGGAGGAAGAATCTGCGGATTCTGGGCCTCCCAGAGGGGCTGGAGGGGCCGGACGTGGGGGCCTATGTGGTCACCATGTTGAACTCGCTGATGGGAGCGGGGTCCTTTCAGGGGCCCCTGGAGCTGGAAGGGGCCCATAGAGTGTTGGCGAGGAGGCCCAAGGCTAACGAGCCTCCGCGGGCGGTGCTGGTGCGGTTCCATCGGTTCGTCGATCGGGAGTGTGTGCTCAGGTGTGCCAAGAAGGAGAGCAGCAGCAGGTGGGAGAACGCGGAGGTTCGTATATATCAGGACTGGAGTGCGGAGGTGGCGAAGAAGAGGGCCGGGAACAATCGAGCAAAGGCGGTGCTGCACAGGAAGGGGGTGAAGTTTGGCATGTTGCAGCCGGCGCGACTGTGGGTTACCTACAAGGACTGGCACCATTATTTTGAGTCTCCGGAGGAGGCGTGGGCCTTTGTTCAGGCCGAGAAGCTGGACACAGACTGAGGTTCGGGATGGGCGATTGGGGACTGCAGTGGATACGTTATGCCTATTTTTGGTTCGGGGGGGGTCTTTCTCTTTCGGGTTGGGGAGGGTGGATGGGGCGGGTTGGGCACTGTTTAGGTTGGTGGCAGGGCCTGGTAGGTGGAGAGCGCGGGCTTTTTTCCCGCGCCGAAGGCTGGCGAGGATTGTTTCCCGCGCTTAGAACGGAGGGGGGAGGGGGGGAGCCTGTGAATGGGGAGTGGGAGAGGAGGGTGTGCCACACAATGGGAGGCGTCGAAGGGGAGACGGGAGTGGCCGGGGTCAGCAGGAGTCAGCTGACTTGCGGAAGTGCAATGGGGGGAGTAAACCAGCTAGGATGGGTCCTAGCCGGGGGAGGGTGGGTGGGGGGGTATCGAGTTGCTGCTGCTAAGGTCAAGGAGGAGCTGGAGCGAGTGGGGGGGGGGGTTTGAGACGAGGGTATGCCGCTGTGGGGAACAGGCCGGGTGTGGGGTGTGGGCACGTGGCTGGCCGAGGAGGGGTCATGGCTAGTCGGCGGGGGAGGGGGGTGGGTAGCCCCCTGATCCGGCTGATAACCTGGAATGTAAGGGGACTGAATGGGCCGGTTAAGCGGGCCCGCGTGTTCGCGCACCTGAAGGGGCTCAAGGCGGATGTGGTTATGCTCCAGGAGACACACCTGAAGGTGGTAGACCAGGTAAGACTGAGGAAAGGGTGGGTAGGTCAGGTGTTTCACTCGGGGCTAGATGCCAAAAATCGAGGGGTGGCGATCTTGGTGGGAAAGAAGGTGTCATTCGAGGCGTCGATCATTGTGTGGCAGACAATGGCGATAGGTACATAATGGTAAGTGGTAAGTTGCAGGGAGACAGGGTGGTACTGGTCAATGTGCATGCTCCGAACTGGGACGATGCGGGTTTTATGCGGCGTATGTTGGGTCGGATCCCAGACTTGGAAGTGGGGGGCCTGATAATGGGGGGAGACTTTAACACGGTGTTGGATCCGGCACTGGATCGCTCCAGGTCGAGGGCGGGTAGGAAGCCGGCGGCGGCTAGAGTGTTGAGGGGATTTATGGACCAAATGGGAGGGGTGGACCCTTGGAGATTTGCAAGGCCAGGGGCTAGGGAATTTTTTTCCCCGCCCCCCCCCCCCAAGGTTGCTGCTGCTGCTGACCGACCTTCCTCTAACACTCCGCGAGATAGTCGAGGAACGGTTGCCACCGCCTGTAGAACCCCTGCGCAGACCCTCTCACGGCGAACTTAATCCTGTCAAACTTTATTCAGGTCTCCAGGCTGGGGGGCTTCGCCTCCTTCCACATTAGCAAGATCCTTCGCCGGGCTACTAGGGACGCAAAGGCCAGAATGCCGGCCTCTTTCGCCTCCTGCACTCCCGGTTCGTCCACTACTCCAAATATTGCTAGCCCCCAGCTTGGCTTGACCCGGACTTTCACCACCTGAGGTATTGCTCCCGCCACTCCTCTCCAGAACCCCTCCAGTGCCCGGCATGACCAAAACATATGGACATGGTTCGCCGGGCTCCCTGAGCACCTTCCACATCTGTCCTCTACCCCAAAGAACCTACTCAACCTCGCCCCCGTCAAGTGCTCTCTGTGAACCACCTTAAATTGTATCAGGCTGAGCCTGGCACACGAGGAGGAGGAATTAACCCTACCTAGGGCATCAGCCCACAGACCTTCCTCGATCTCCTCCCCCAGCTCCTCCTCCCATTTACCCTTCAACTCTTCTACCAGCGCTTCCCCCTCTTCTTTCAACTCCTGATGTATTTCCGACACCTTGCCCTCTCCGACCCATACACCCGAGATCACCCTATCTTGAACTTCTTGTGATGGGAGCAACGGGAATTCCCTCACCTGTCGCCTCACAAAAGCCCTCACCTGCATATATCTAAAGGCATTTCCCGGGGGTAACTCGAACTTCTCCAGTGCCCCTAGGCTCGCAAACGTCCCGTCGATGAACAGGTCCCCCATTCTTCCAATCCCCGCCCGATGCCAGCTCTGGAACCCCCCGTCCATCTTCCCCGGGACAAACCGGTGGTTACCCCTGATCGGGGACCACACCGATGCTCCCATTGCACCCCAGTGCCGTCTCCACTGGCCCCAGATCCTTAGCGATGCCGCCACCACCAGGCTCGTGGTATACTTTGTCGGCGAGAGCGGCAGCGGTGCCGTCAGCAACGCCCCCAGGCTCGTTCCTTTACAGGACGCCATCTCCATCCTCTTCCATGCCGCCCCCTCTCCCTCCAAAACCCACTTGCGGATCATCGCCACATTTGCTGCCCAGTAGTAGCTCCCCAGGTTTGGCAGTGCCAACCCTCCTCGGTCCCTACTGCGTTCCAGGAACCCTCTCCTTACTCTCGGGGTCTTATTCGCCCACACAAACCCCATAATACTCCTGCCTACTCTCTTAAAAAAGGCCTTAGTGATCACGATGGGAAGGCACTGAAACACAAACAGAAACCTCGGAAGGACCACCATTTTGACCGACTGCACTCTACCCGCCAGCGAGAGTGGTAACATGTCCCATCTTTTGAAATCCTCCTCCATTTGCTCCACCAACCTCGTCAGATTCAGTTTATGTAGGGTCCCCCAACTCCTGGCTATCTGGATCCCCAGATACCGAAAGCTCCCCTCCGCCCTCCTCAGCAGTAGGTCCCCTAACCCTCTTTCTTGGTCCCCCGCCTGTAATCCAAAGAGCTCACTTTTCCCTACATTGAGCTTATAGCCCGAAAACTCCCTAAGAGTCTGCATGACCTCCACCATCCCCTCCATTGGATCCGCCACGTACAGCAACAGGTCATCCGCATATAGCGACACTCTGTGCTCTTCTCCCCCTCGGACCACCCCCCTCCATTTATTAGACTCCCTCAATGACATGGCCAATGGTTCGATCGCCAATGCGAACAACAGGGGGGACAGGGGGCACCCCTGCCTCGTCCCTCGATACAGTCGAAAGTACTCCGACCTCCGCCAGTTCGTCACTACACTCGCCATCGGGGCTCTGTAAAGGAGCTTAACCCAATTGATAAACCCCACCCCGAACCCAAACCTACGCAGCACCTCCCAGAGGTACTCCCACTCTACTCGGTCAAAGGCCTTCTCCGCGTTCATAGCTGCCACTATCTCCGCCTCTCCCTCCTCCGATGGCATCATTATCACGTTTAAGAGCTGCCGCACATTGGTGTTTAGTTGCCCGCCCTTTACAAATCCCGCCTGGTCCTCGTGGATTACCCCCGTGACACAGGCCTCGATCCTTGTGGCCAGCACTTTTGCCAGCAACTTTGCATCCACATTGAGGAGCAAGATCGGCCTGTGCAATCCACATTGCAGTGGGCCCTTGTCCCACTTTAGGATCAAAGAAATTGTCGCTTCCGACATTGTCGGGAGCAGGGTCCCCTCCTCTCTTGCCTCATTAATGGTCCTCACCAGTAGCGGGGCCAACAGGTCTGCGTACTTCCTGTAGAACTCCACCGGGAATCCGTCCGGTCCCGGGGCCTTCCCCGCCTGCATGCTCCCCAAACCCTTGCTCAGCATCTCCAACGCAATTGGTGCCCCCAAACCAGCCACCTCTTGCTCCTCCACCCTCGGGAATCTCAGCTGATCTAGGAATCGTCTCATCCCCTCTTCCCCCGCTGGGGGCTGGGATCTGTATAGCTCTTCATAAAAGACCTTGAATACCTCGTTTATTTTCGTCGCACTCCGAACCGTCTTTGACTCCCCCTATTTCCCTCGCTGCCATCCTCTTACGGAGCTGGTGTGCCAGCATCCGACTAGCCTTTTCCCCATACTCGTAGGTCGCCCCCTGCGCTTTCCTCCACCGTGCCTCCGCCTTCCCTGTGTCAACAGGTCAAACTCCGTCTGGAGCCGTCGTCTTTCCCCAAGTAGTCTTTCCTCCGGGGCCTCTGCGTATCTCCTGTCCACACTCAAAATCTCCCCCACTAACCTCTCCCTTTCCATACCCTCTGTCTTCTCCCTATGAGCCCTAATGGAAATTAGCTCTTGCCTGATCACCGCCTTCAATGCCTCCCATACCACCCCCACCCGCACCTCCCCGTTGTCGTTGGCCTCCAAGTACCTTTCAATACACCCCCTCACCTTCCCACACACCACCTCGTCCGCCAGCAGTCCCACATCCAGCCGCCACAACGGGCGTTGGTCCCTCTCCTCTCCCAGCTCCAGTTCCACCCAGTGCGGGGCATGGTCCGAAACGGCTATAGCCGAATACTCCGTCCCCTCCACCCTCGGGGTGAGCGCCCTACCCAGAACAAAGAAATCTGTCCGGGAGTAGGCTTTGTGTACATGGGAGAAGAAAGAAAATTCCCTGGCCTGCGGCCTTGCAAACCGCCATGGGTCCACTCCCCCCCCCCCCATCTGATCCATAAACCCCCTAAGTACTTTGGCCGCCGCCGGCCTCTTTCCAGTCATTGATTTGGAGCGGTCTAGTGCTGGATCCAACACTGTATTGAAGTCCCCTCCCATAATCAGGCCTCCTATCTCCAGGTCCGAAATGCGCCCCAACATTCGCTTCATGTATCCTGCATCATCCCAGTTCAGGGCGTATACGTTTACCAACACCACCCACGTCTCTTGCAGCCTACCGCTCACCATTACATATCGCCCTCCATCGTCCGCGACAATAGTCTTGGCATCAAATGACACCCGCTTTCCCACCAATATTGCCACCCCTCTATTCTTCGCGTCCTGTCCCGAGAGGGGGGCCCTCGTCCCGACCACCTCTTCTGTGTCCCATTCCCTTTCAGCCAGTGCAGCAGCAACCCTTTTTCCCCCCCTTCCCCTCCCCCCGCTAGACCCCTGTCTAGCTTTTTTGCTCCCCCATGTCACTCCCGTAAGTCAGCTGACGCCTGCTGACCCCGGCTTCCCCCGCCGTCCCATTGACCTCCCCGCGTGGGAGTCTCCCAATCCATATGCATTCCTTCATTCCCCTTCCCGCCTTTCTTCCTGCGCGCGGGAAAACACCCCGCGCTTTCCAAAGCCCGCTCCGCCCCCTCTGGTGCAGCTCCTGTCGCGGCCTTGTCTCTCTCCCCCAGCCTATGTATCATTTCCTGCGCGTGATTGACCCCCTATATCCAACAACCATCACACATCAAACCCCAAAACATCCCCCCCCACCCTCACAAACCCTGTTAGAGTCCAACTTTTCGGCTTGTACAAAGGTCCACGCCTCTTCAGGCATTTCAAAGTAATAGTGTTGGCCCTTGTATGTGACCCACAGTCGCGCTGGCTGCAGCATTTTGAATTTCACTTCTTTCCGGTACGACGCCGCTTTGGCCCGGTTGAAACCCGCTCTCCGCTTTGCAACCTCCGTGCTCCAGTCCGGTATATTCGGATCTCTGCATTGTCCCACTTACTGCTCCGCTCCTTCTTGGCCCATCTCAGGACCCACTCTCTGTCCGTGAACCGGTGGAACCTCACCACCATCGCCCTTGGCGGCTCATTTGCCTGGGGCTTCTTCGCCAGCACCCGATGTGCCCCGTCCAACTCCAGCGGCCTCGAAGGGGCCTTCGTGCCCAACATCGCCTCGAGCATCGTGCTCGCGTATGCCCCGGCATCAGCCCCCTCCGCTCCCTCAGAGAGACCCAGGATTCGCAGATTCTTTCTCCTCGACCTGTTCTCCAGGTCTTCGAGTCTTCCCGCCCACCTCTTGTGTAGCGCCTCGTTCTGCTCCACTCTCACCGCCTGGCCCACGAGCTCGTCCTCGTTCTGACTGACTTTGTTCTGTATCTCCTGGATCTTAGCTTCGTGGGCCTTCTGGGTGATCCCGAGTCCTTCAATTGCCGAAAGCATAGGCGCCAACATCTCCTTGCGCATCTCCTCGCGCTGCTCCTTGAAGCAGCGCTTGATGAACTCCTGCAGCTCCCCTTTGTCCCTGGCCGCCGCAATTTTGTTTTCTTTCCCTCGCTTCTCCCGTTGCTCCAGTGCCGCTCCTTTGGCCGTTACACTTCTGGTCCATTTCATAGATTTTGGAGGGGGACCTCTCTCTTCCCTTCCCCACGGGTTGTATCAAAAAAAAAAAGTTTTCTTGGGGCTCCTCTAACGAGCCCGAAAGTCCGTGGTAGCGTGAGCTGCCGAATCGTGCGGCTTAGCTCCGCACATCCGCAACCGGAAGTCGAGAGGGAATCCTTTTGGCAGTTTTCACTTCACCAGTCTGCCCCAAAAAGTCTATGGAAACTCCTGAAAAAGGTCTGAGAGTCGGTTCCAGACGGGAGCTGCCGAATGCGCAACCTACTCCATCATGGCCGCCACCGGAAGCCTCGTCCCTGCTTCTTCAATGGCCTTGGTAGATCTTTTCACAGTTGTTTCCTCTGCTGCTAGAATTCACCTTTGATAGAGTCAAGTCAGATTGCAGCTTTAAGATTGCCCTTCCCCCGCCTGCATGCTGGAAGAGGCTTTTGTCTATTCCTATAGCTCAAGCCAAATCTTTTACTGTTTCTGCCGGGTCTGGTAGCCAAAAGACAGAACATTCCTGGGGGACACTGTCAGGGGAATGCTGCAGTCTTCTTCCCACACCGGGAAATGTCAAACAAATGCCGTGGGGGCCCTGTAAAAGAGCCCAAAAGTCCGTTCCAAGCGTGAGCTACCGAATATGCGACCTAGCTCTGCATAGCCGCACCCGGAAGTCCGGGCTCGGGAATTTTCATTCTTCTCACATGTCCATAAGCCTTATTCTCGAATTGACTTTTTCATTTTGAGTAGGGTGCTGATAGCGAGAGTAGAGGATACCGAGTATTCGGCAATAGCCATTTCGGACCACGCCCCGCATTGGGTGGACTTGGAGATGGGGGAGGAGAGGGACCGCTGTGGCGCTTGGCTGTTGGTGGACGAGGAGGTGAGCAAGCGGGTCTGAGGAAGTATAGAGAGGTACTTGGAGACCAACGACAATGGGGAGGTCCGAGTGGGGATGGTATGGGAGGCACTGAAGGCGGTGGTGAGGGGAGAGCTGATCTCCATTAGGGCCCACAAGGAGCGGAGGGAACGGGGGGGAGAGGGAGAAGCTGGTGGGGGAGATGGTGTGGGGAGGCAGAAGGTATGCGGAAGAGCCTGAGGAAGGATTGGTGATGAAGAGGCGCAGCCTTCAGGCCAAATTCGACCTGGTGACCACCAGGAAGGCAGAGGTGCAGTGGAGGAATGCCCAGGGGGTGGTCTACGAGTATGGGGAAAAGGCAAGCCGGATGCTGGCGCATCAGCTTCGGAAGCGGAACACAGCTAGGGAGATTGGGGGAGTTGAGGACAGGGGAGGGAGCGCGGTGCGGAGTGGGGTTGGCATCAATGGGATCTTCAGGGACTTCGACGAGGAATTGTACCGATCTGAGCCCCCACGGGAGGAGGGAGGGATGGGCCGTTTCCTGGACCAATTGAGGTTTCCAAAGGTGGAAGAGGGACTGGTGGCGGGATTGGGGGCCCCGATTGGGCTGGAGGAGCTGATCAAAGGGATAGGAAGAATGCAGGCGGGGAAGGCACCGGGGCCGGACGGTTTCCCGGTCGAGTTCTATCAAAAATATATGGACCTGTTGGGCCCGCTGTTAGTTAGGACCTTCAATGAGGCAAGGGAGGAGGGGGCTTTACCCCCGACGATGTCCCGGGCACTGATCTCCTTGATCCTGAAGCGGGACAAGGATCCCCTGCAATGTGGATCTTACAGACCGATTTCCTTGCTAAATGTAGATGCCAAGGTGCTGGCGAAGGTCTTAGCCACGAGGATTGAGGATTGTGTGCCGCAGATCATCCATGAAGACCAGACGGGGTTTGTGAAAGGGAGACAGTTGAATGCGAATGTGCGGAGGCTTTTGAACGTTATCATGATGCCAGCGAGGGAGGGGGAGGCGGAGATAGTGGTGGCTGAGAAAGCCTTCGATAGGGTAGAGTGGGGGTACCTGTGGGAGGTGCTGAAGAGGTTCGGGTTTGGGGAGGGGTTTGTCAGGTGGGTTAGGCTGTTGTATGAGGGCCCGATGGCGAGTGTGGCCACAGATAGGAGGAGGTCCGAGTATTTTCGGTTGCACCGAGGGACGAGACAGGGGTGTCCCCTGTCTACCCTGCTCTTCGCACTGGCGATTGAACCCCTGGCTATGGCACTGAGAGAGTCGAGGAACTGGAGGGGGTTGGTGCGGGGTGGGGAGGAGCACAGGGTGTCGCTTTATGCGGACGACCTGCTGCTGTATGTGGCGGACCTGGTGGGAGGAATGCCAGAGGTAATGAGGATCCTTGGAGAATTCGGGGACTTTTCGGGGTACAAACGCAAACCCAGGAAGAGCGAGCTGTTCGTAGTTCAGCTAGGGGACCAGGAGAGGGGGATTGGCGAGCTCCCACTAAAAAGGGCGGAGAGGAGCTTCAGATATTTGGGGGTCCACTTAACTTTACAAGGCTGGTGGAGCAAATGGAGGAGGAGTTCAAGAGGTGGGACGCGTTGCTGCTGTCCCTGGCGGGTAGGGTGCAGTCAATCAAAATGACGGTGCTCCCAAGGTTTTTATTCCTGTTCTAGTGCCTCCCCGTGTTTAGGGCAGCACGGTAGCATTGTGGATAGCACAATTGCTTCACAGCTCCAGGGTCCCAGGTTCGATTCCGGCTTGGGTCTCTGTCTGTGCGGAGTCTGCACATCCTCCCCGCGTGTGCGTGGGTTTCCTCCGGGTGCTCCGGTTTCCTCCCACAGTCCAAAAGATGTGCAGGTTAGGTGGATTGGCATTGATAAATTGCCCTTAGTGTCCAAAATTGCCCTTAGTGTTGGGTGGGGTTACTGGGTTATGGGGATAGGGTGGAGGTGTTGACCTTGGGTAGGGTGCTCTTTCCAAGAGCCGGTGCAGACTCGATGGGCCGAATGGCCTCCTTCTGCACTGTAAATTCTATGTAAATCCCGAAGGCTTTTATCAGGCGGGTTAACAGGAGTATAATGGGGTTTGTGTGGGCGCGAGGGACTCCGAGGGTGAGAAGGGTGTTCCTGGAGCGGAGTAGTGATAGGGGGGGCTGGCTCTGCCCAACCTCTGTGGGTACTACTGGGCCGCCAATGCGACAATGGTGCGCACGTGGGTGATGGAGGGGGAGGGGGCTGCATGGAAGAGGCTGGAGACGGCGTCCTGTGCGGGTACGAGTCTGGGGGGGCTGGCAACGGCGCCACTGCCGCTCCCTCCAAGGAGGTATTCCACGAGCCCGGTGGTGGTGGCGGCCTCAAGGTTTTGGGGCAGTGGAGGCGGCATAGGGGGGAAGTTAGGGCTCTGCGTGGACCCCATTACGGGGGAACCACCGGTTCGCCCCAGGAAGAACAGGTGGAGAGTTTTCAGGGTGGCACAGGGCAGGGATACGAAAGTTGGGGGACCTGTTTGTGGACGGGAAGTTCGCGAGCTTGGGTGAGCTGGAGAAGTACGGGCTCTCACCCAGGGAACACCTTCAGGTACTTACAGGTAAGGGCGTTTGCCAGACGGCAGGTGGTGGAATTCCTGCGGCTACTGCCACACACAGTACAGGACAGGGTGCTCTCGGGGTGGGTGGGTGGGAGTGGGGAAGATCTCGGAAACTTACCAGGTGATGCAGGAGGAGGAGGAGGCCTCGGTGGTGGAGTTGAAAGGTAAGTGGGAGGAGGAGTTGGGAGAGGAGATCGAAGAGGGGACGTGGGCAGATGCCCTAGGGAGGGTGAACTCTTCCTCTTCATGCGCGAGGCTCAGCCTCATACAGTTTAAGCTGCTGCACAGGGCACACATAACCGGGACAAGGATGAGCAGGTTCTTTGGGGGTGAGGACAGGTGTGCTAGGTGCTCAGGGAGCCCAGCAAATCACACCCATATGTTCTGGGCATGCCCAGCGCTGGAGGAATTTTGGAAGGGCGTAGCGAGGACGGTGTCGAGGGTGATAGGATCCAGGGTCAGACCGGGCTGGGGGCTCACAATATTTAGGGTGGCAGAGGAGCCGGGAGTGCAGGAGGCGAAAGAAGCCGGAATTCTGGCCTTTGTGTCCCTGGTAGCCCGGCGAAGGATTCTCCTTCAGTGGAAAGATGCGAGGCCCCCAAGTGTGGAATCCTGGATCAATGATATGGCGGGGTTTATTAAATTGGAGAGGGTGAAATTCGCCTTGAGAGAGTCGGTACAAGGGTTCTTTAGGAGGTGGCAACCGTTCTTAGACTTTCTGGCAGAACGATAGACATTGGTCAATGGCAGCAGCAGCTCGGGGGGGGGGGGGGGGGGTTTACTTTATTTTGGTTTATGGTATTTACACTGGAAGGGTCTGAGGGGGTGTATACACCTGTTGTGTTAAGTCGGGGTGTTAATGTTAATTTATTATTTAGGTACAGGGAGGGGTTTGGGGGGGTTGCTTTTTTAGATTGTGTTTTGTACTTAACCCTGTTGGGTTCTTTTTTCTTTCTCATTTTGTTATTGATATTTTATGAAAACCTTTAATAAAAATTATTTTAAAAAAATAATGGATGCCAGGAGGGGCGTTTCCCACTTATCCCATGGGCCCAGCCTGTTTGGTCGGGACTGGTTGCGCCATTTGCATTTGCAGTGGTAGCCCATCCTCCAAACAGTTTCTGGAAGGTTGACTGAGGTGCTAGGACGCTACCCAGATGTATTCCAGCCCGGTTTGGGGAAAATAAAAGGGGCCGTATCCCGTATCCAAGTCGAACCAGGAGCCATGCCGTGCTATTTCCGGGCGCGCTGGTGCCTTATGCCTTGCTCGAGAAGGTAGAAGGGGTGCTCACTCGTTTGGAGACTTTGGGTATTATCAGGCCCGTCCGTTTCGCTGACTGGGCAGCACCAATTGTACCTGTAATGAAGCCAGATGCCACAGTTCGCTTGTGCGGCGATTATAAACTTACAGTGAATACGGCTTCCCGACTCGACCGATATTCAATGCCTCGCATAGAGGATCTCTACGCGAAGCTTGCAGGTGGACTCT
The DNA here is from genome assembly GCF_047496885.1 of Scyliorhinus torazame. Classification (NCBI taxonomy): domain Eukaryota; kingdom Metazoa; phylum Chordata; class Chondrichthyes; order Carcharhiniformes; family Scyliorhinidae; genus Scyliorhinus; species Scyliorhinus torazame. The sequence continues at coordinate 53,973,979 of NC_092721.1, forward strand.
CGTTCACAAAATTAGATATGAGTCACGCCTACCTACAGTTGGAGCTGGACCCTGCCTCCCGACCATATGTAATGATTAATACACACCGGGGCCTGTATGAATATACACGTTTGCCCTTTGTAGTATCCTCTGCCTGTGCTATTTTTCAACGCGTTATGGAGGGCATTTTGAGAGGTTTACCGCGTGTCGCTGTCTACTTGGATGACGTTTTGATCACAGGGACATCGGAGCAGGAACATTTGGAAAATCTGGAGGCTGTCCTTAGACGCTTTTCGGGGGCTGGAGTCCATTTACGTCGCACAAAGTGCGAAGGAAGTAGTCTACCTGGGTTATCGAGTGGACCGCGAAGGTTTGCACCCCGTCGCAGAGAAGGTGCGCACGATTCAACAGGCCCCCATCCCGACCGACACTTCGCATCTTCGTTCTTTTCTCGGCCTCGTAAACTATTACGGGAAGTTCCTCCCCAATCTGGCAACTATGCTGGCCCCGTTACACCTTCTGCTAAAGAAAAATCACACCTGGGTTTGGGGTCAGCCGCAAGAAACCGCTTTCCGGCGGGTAAAACAACAATTGTCGTCGTCTGGGTTACTAACCCACTATGATCCTGGAAAGCCTCATCACATGTGATGCGTCCCCGTATGGTATTGGGGCTGTCCTGTCCCACAAGATGGAGAGCGGGGCCGAGCGGCCGATAGCTTTCGCCTCCCGCACACTGACTGCAGTGGAAAAAAAAGTCCGCGCAGATCGAGAAGGAGGGCCTGGCAGTGGTCTTTGCGGTGAAACGTTTCCACCAGTACGTGTATGGCCGCCACTTCACTATCGTGACTGAACATAAGCCTCTGCTGGGACTTTTCAGAGAGAATAAGCCAATACCGCCCATTGCTTCCGCAAGGACCCAGCGCTGGGCTTTGTTGCTCGCTGCATACGAGTATTCTCTGGAGCACAAACCAGGTACGCAGATAGCGAATGCCGATGCACTGAGCCGATTGCCTTTATCGACCGGCCCCATGTTCTTTACGCAAAGAGTAGTGAGGCCGTGGAATGCCCTACCTGCTACAGTAGTGAACTCGCCAACATTGAGGGCATTTAAAAGTTTATTGGATAAACATATGGATGATAATGGTATAGTGTAGGTTAGATGGCTTTTGTTTCGGTGCAACATCGTGGGCCGAAGGGCCTGTACTGCGCTGTATTGTTCTATGTTCTATGTTCTATGTCGACCCCCACGGCCTGTGAGGTGGTTGCAACCCTAAATTTTATGGACACCTTGCCTGTCACGGCATCACAGATCCGTGAGTAGGCCCAGACGGAGCCAGTCCTGTCAAAGGTTCGGCACATAGTCCTCATAGAATCATAGAATCATAGAAGTTTACAGCATGGAAACAGGCCCTTCGGCCCAACCAGTCCATGCCGCCCAGTTTTTACCATTAAGCTAGTCCCAGTTGCCCGCACTTGGCCCATAACCCTCTATACCCATCTTACCCATGTAACTATCTAAATGTTTTTTAAAAGACACAATTGTACCCGCCTCTATTACTACCTCTGGCAGCCCATTCCAGACACTCACTACCCTCCGAGTGAAGAAATTGCCCCTCTGGGCCCTTCTGAATCTCTCCCCTCTCACCTTAAACCTATGCCCTCTAGTTTTAGACTCCCCTACCTTTGGGAAAAGATGTTGACGATCTACCTTATCTATGCCCCTCATTATTTTATAGGCCTCTATAAGATCACCCCTAAGCTTCCTACGCTCCAAGGAAAAAAGTCCCAGTCTATCCAGCCTCTCCTTATAACTCAAACCATAAAGTCCCGGCAACATCCTAGTAAATCTTTTCTGCACTCTTTCCAGTTTAATAATATCAAAGAACAAAGAAATGTACAGCACAGGAACAGGCCCTTCGGCCCTCCAAGCCCGTGCCGACCATACTGCCCGACTAAACTACAATCTTCTACACTTCCTGGGTCCGTATCCTTCTATTCCCATCCTATTCATATATTTGTCAAGATGCCCCTTAAATGTCTCTATCGCCCCTGCTTCCACTACCTCCTCCGGTAGTGAGTTCCAGGCACCCACTACCCTCTGCGTAAAAAACTTGCCTCGTACATCTACTCTAAACCTTGCCCCTCTCACCTTAAACCTATGCCCCCTCGTAATTGACCCCTCTAATATCCTTCCTATAATAGGGTGACCAGAACTGCACACAGTATTCCAAGTGTGGCCGTACCAGTGTCTTGTACAACTTCAACAAGACGTCCCAACTCCTGTATTCAATGTCCTGTATGGTGGGCAGCATAGACAGCCCCCAGGTGAGTTGCGGGCATTTTCCTCCAAGCTGTCAGAATTCAGTGTGAAAGACGGCATCCTCTTGTGGGGGACGCGTGTGATTGTCCCGGAAAAAGGACAGGAGCTGATACTAAGAGACTTGCACAATGGGCATCCAGGTGTGACCAAAATGAAAATGTTGGCCCAGAGTTATTTCTGGTGGCCAGGCCTCGACATCGACATTGGGAAGGTGGCCCAAAACTGCTCCATTTGCCAGGAGCATCAGAAGCTTCCACCGGCCGCGCCTCTACATCACTGGGAATGGCCAGGGCGGCCTTCGGCGCGCTTGCATGCAGATTTTGCCGGCCCTTTTCAAGAATCCATGTTCCTTCTATTAATCGACGCCCAGTCTAAATGGCTCGAGGTGCATAAGATGCAGGGGACAACGTCCTGCGCGACAATTGAGAAGATGCATTTGTCTTTCAGTACGCATGACCCCCCGAGGTGCTAGTCACGGATAACGGCACTCCATTTACAAGTGATGAGTTTGCGAGGTTCATGAAGATGAACGGCATACTCCATATCCGCACTGCCCTGTACCACCCGGCTTCAAATGGGTTGGCGGAGCGCGCAGTGCAGACATTCAAACGAGGCCTAAAGAAGCAGTCGTCCGGGTCAATGGACACGAGACTGGCTCGCTTTTTGTTTTCGTATAGGACCCCCCCCCCATTGCGGTGACTGGGGTAGCTCCCGCAGAACTCCTAATGGGCCAGAGGCTTCGCACTCGCCTTAGCATGGTTTCCCCGGACATTGGCGCAAAAGTACGCCGCACACCAGAACGGCAGGGACATGGTTTTTCTTGGCATCGGCCGATTTGGCAGTTTGCGCCCGGTGACCCAGTGTTCGTTCGGAATTTTTCTGGTGGTGCCCAGTGGGTCCCTGGCGTAATCTTTCGCCAAATGGGCCCTATATCTTACCAGGTGCAAGCCCAGGGTCGTCTCCAGCGCAAACATGTAGACCACGTTCGGTCCAGAAGACTATCCCTTCCAAAGATTCCTCGCCCCCTGAGCTCATTTCTACAGCCGCAGAGACCAGAGACAATGGAAAGTAGTCCTCACAATCTTTCTCTGGTGCCTCACTCGAAGCCTGCGCAGGTCATTACAAAACCATGTGGAGATAGAGACGCCAAGATGACGGAGGCAGCAGACTCTGACTCCGAGATGGAGACACAGGACGCATCAGAGGGGGAATCCTCGGGCCCACGGGCCGTGGATGTACAACCGTTACGCCGTTCATCACGGAAGCGTCAGTCTCCGCCTCATTACACGCTGCCTGATCCAGCGCCTCGTGCAAATGGTGTCTGGCCAGCGGCAAAACGAGTCCGACGCCCTCCTTCGCCAGGGTCTTCGGTGGATTCCTTGGACTTTGGGGGAGCGGGATGTTCGAACCTGCCTGCTTACCATTGGCTGGGGACTAATGACAATCCCACAATCCTGTGGGAGTATGAGCTTCCCCAATGAGGGGGCAGAGAAATCATTAGCAGACTCCCTGTATAAATAAAGCTGGCCAGTTTGGAACCAGCCAGGGAGGAGTGAGCAGCGAGCGAAGTTGCTTAACTTAACTTAACGTACAATAAGGATAAATGCGTATTTAGCACCAACCATCTAGCCATTCTAGGCTACGTAGTGCGAAATGGGGTTATAAGCCCTGGCCCTGAGCGCATGCGCCCCCTTATGGAGTTCCCCCTCCCTCACTGCCCCAAGGCCCTGAAGCGCTGCCTCGGATTTTTCAGTTATTACGCACAGTGAGTCCCCAACTACGCAGACAAAGCCCGACCCCTAATACAGTCCACAACCTTCCCCCTGTCCCCCTTCCCCCTTCAGCCGCATCAATGCAATTTTTTAATTTTAGTGTTTAAGGCGGGAACAGGAAGTTTGACCCGCGGACTTCTGGGAAGTCCCTCACCAATACATTCTGGTGGAGAGGAAACCCGAGACACTACACGTGTAGTGTCTCCCACCCGCCCTCCTCCTCTAACCTAATAATAAAGCCCATTGGTGTGAGGTAAGTACCATATTTTATTCTTTTTTTTTTTTTAATTTAATTTAGTTGTTAGCCAGATCTTGGTAGAACGTTAGAGGGATGGCAGGGAAGGGAGTGCAATGTTCCTCCTGCAGGATGTTTGAGGTGAGGGATGCCGTTAGTGTCCCTGCTGATTTTACCTGCAGGAAGTGCTGCCATCTCCAGCTCCTCCAAGACCGAGTTAGGGAACTGGAGCTGGAGTTGGAAGAACTTCGGATCATTCGGGAGGCAGAGGGGGTCATAGGTAGCAGCTTTGGGGAATTAGTTACACCAAAGATTGGAGATAGATGGGTAACTGTAAGAGGGGCTGGGAAGAAGCAGTCAGTGCAGGGATCCCCTGCGGTCGTTCCCCTGAGAAACAAGTATAACGCTTTGGATACTTGTGGGGGGGGGGGGGGACTTACCAGGGGTAAGCCATGGGTACGGGCCTCTGGCACGGGGTCTGTCTCTGTTGCTCAGAAGGGAAGGGGGGAGAGGAGCAGAGCATTAGTAATTGGGGACTCGATAGTCAGGGGCACAGATAGGAGATTTTGTGGGAGCGTGAGAGACTCACGTTTGGTATGTTGCCTCCCAGGTGCAAGGGTACGTGATGTCTCGGATCGTGTTTTCCGGGTCCTTAAGGGGGAGGGGGAGCAGCCCCAAGTCGTGGTCCACATTGGCACTAACGACATAGGTAGGAAAGGGGACAAGGGGGGTTTAAACTAATGCAGCAGGGGCATGGGAACCTGGATTGTAGTTTTAGGGTAAGGGAGAATGAGAGTATAGAGGTCAGGAGCACAGATTTGACGTCGCAGGAGGGGGCCAGTGTACAGGTAGGTGGTTTGAAGTGTGTCTACTTCAATGCCAGGAGTATACGAAATAAGGTAGGGGAACTGACAGCATGGGTTGGTACCTGGGACTTCGATGTTGTGGCCATTTCGGAAACATGGATAGAGCAGGGACAGGAATGGATGTTGCAGGTTCCGGGGTTTAGGTGTTTTAGTAAGCTCAGAGAAGGAGGCAAAAGAGGGGGAGGTGTGGCGCTGCTAGTCAAGATAGTATTACGGTGGCGGAGAGGATGCTAGATGGGGACTCATCTTCCGAGGTAGTATGGGCTGAGGTTAGAAACAGGAAAGGAGAGGTCACCCTGTTGGGAGTTTTCTATAGGCCTCCAAATAGTTCTAGGGATGTAGAGGAAAGGATGGCGAGGATGATCCTGGATAAGAGCGAAAGTAACAGGGTAGTTATTATGGGAGACTTTAACTTTCCAAATATTGACTGGAAAGGATATAGTTTGAGTACATTAGATGGGTCGTTTTTTGTACAGTGTGTGCAGGCGGGTTTCCTCACACAATATGTTGACAGGCCAACAAGAGGCGAAGCCACGTTGGATTTGGTTTTGGGTAATGAACCAGGCCAGGTGTTGGATTTGGAGGTAGGAGAGCACTTTGGGGACAGTGACCACAATTCGGTGACGTTTACGTTAATGATGGAAAGGGATAAGTATACACCGCAGGGCAAGAGTTATAGCTGGGGGAAGGTCAATTATGATGCCATTAGATGTGACTTGGGGGGGATAAGGTGGAGATGTAGGCTGCAAGTGTTGGGCACACTGGATAATTGGAGCTTGTTCAAGGATCAGCTACTGCGTGTTCTTGATAAGTATGTGCCGGTCAGGCAGGGAGGAAGGCGTAGAGCGAGGGAACCGTGGTTTACCAAAGAAGTGGAATCTCTTGTTAAGAGGAAGAAGGAGGCCTATGTGAAGATGAGGTGTGAAGTTTCAGTTGGGGCGATGGATAGTTACAAGGTAGCGAGGAAGGATCTAAAGAGAGAGCTAAGACGAGCAAGGAGGGGACATGAGAAGTATTTGGCAGGTAGGATCAAGGAAAACCCAAAAGCTTTCTATAGGTATGTCAGGAATAAGCGAATGACTAGGGAAAGAGTAGGACCAGTCAAGGACAGGGATGGGAAGTTGTGTGTGGAGTCTGAAGAGATAGGCGAGATACTAAATGAATATTTTTTGTCAGTATTCACTCAGGAAAAAGATAATGTTGTGGAGGAGAATGCTGAGACTCAGGCTATTAGAATAGATGGCATGGAGGTACGTAGGGAAGAGGCGTTGGCAATTCTGGACAGGCTGGACAGACTTCCGGTGAGACAGACTTCCGGTGACGGTGGGCGGGAGGCGGCCGCACAATGGAGAGCCCCCGCTCGGGAACGGCAATTTCGGGGCTTTAAGTCCGGTCCCAGGGTCCGCGGAGGCGGCAGAAGAAGGGAGAAGGCACGGATGAGGCACTGAGAAGACACAGGAGAGAAAAAAAACCCAAAGAAAAATGTCGAGGGTGAGCAGAAAAACGGCCGAAAAAAAACCAGCTGGAGGTCCGTCGGGGAGTGGAAAGGTCATCGCGGGGTCACCAGGAAAAATGGAAGCTGGAGCACCAGGGAAGGCCGCACTGCTTACGGCTGAAGAAATAACTAAGGTGATGGCTGCGGAATTTGAAAAGCAGTTGGCGCAGATTGCGAAATGCATGGAGGCGGTGAGGAAGGAGATGAGGGAGGTTTTGAGTGTGCTGGTGGAGGAGGCGGTTTCCCCGGTGAGGACGGAGGTGGCGAGCGCAGTGGCGGAGGTGCGAGAGCAAGGGGAGGCGCTGAAGGAAGTGGAGGAGACGTTATTGAAGCACGGTAATCAACTTGCCTCGATGGGGAAAGAGATGCGGAAGGTGATGGATACTAACAAGGATCTGCGAGGAAAAATGGAAGACCTGGAAAACAGATCCCGGCGACAGAATTTGAGGATTGTGGGGCTGCCCGAAGGAGTTGAAGGACCGAAGCCGACTGAGTATTTTGCCGCGATGCTGGCAAAACTACTGGGGGAGGGGGAGGACCCCTCCCGATATGAACTGGATCGGGCTCATCGGTCGTGGAGGCCTGTACCAAAGGCGAGTGAGCCGCCAAGGGCAGTGACTCTGTGCTTCCGTAGGTACAGGGTGAAGGAGAAGGTCCTGAGCTGGGCCAAGCAGAAGCGGGTGGTGCAGTGGGCTGGAGCTGGTATACGTGTATACCAGGACTTTACAGTGGAGCTGGCAAGGAGGCGGGCTGCCTTCAACAGGGTGAAGAGGGCACTGTACATTAGCAAGGTGCGGTGCGGCATTGTATATCCAGCAAAGCTGAGGGTGACTTACAAGCTCAGGGACTTTTATTTTGGAACGGCGGAAGCAGCGGAGGAGTTTGCGAAAGCAGAAGGACTGTGGCAGAACTGACAAACTGAGGAATGGCCATGTGCCGATGTAACCTCATGACTGTATTTTCTTCTTTTTTGTATCACTGCGCGTGGGTGTAGAGATTAAAGGAGCCAAGGTGGTATATATTTGGACGAGGGAAGGGACGGGACTTTCACTCGAAATGAGAGTTCTTTGGGGTGTAGGTGGATAGGTGGGGTTTGTGTGCTAAAAGGGGATCTTTGGGCTTTCCTGGGGCCAGGCAAGTGGGAAAGGGACCCGGGCGGGGGCCTCCACGCTGGCCGGTGTGTGCCGGCCAGTGAACGGGAGTGAGGTGGGGGGAGGGGCTGCGGCCATCGGAGCCTGGCAGAACAGGGTCCGAGTGGTCTAGCCGGGGTGGAAAGTTGGCGGGGAAGGAACCAAGGGTAGGGGGAGGGGTTTTACAAGAGGCAGTGGACGGGAGGAGCTGGAGACCTGGGATGGGGGGGGTGGGGGGGGGGGGTGGGGGGTGGAGGGGGGGAGCTGTGTAGATTAAGGGTGACTACGGGTAATCCCAGATTTATTTTTGTCATTTGTTTATGTAAACATGCGGGTTGAGTTTTGGGGGTTGGCGGGTAGATGGGATCGTTGTTGTTATTATGGGGACTGACATATCTTGCTGATTATTGTTTATCGTTGATGGATGTAAATGTGGGAGAAAATGTGAAAGTGGAGGAGAATAAAAAAAATAAAAATAAAAAAAAATTCTGGACAGGCTGAAAATAGATAAGTCCCCGGGGCCTGATGGGATTTATCCAAGGATTCTCTGGGAGTCCAGGGAAGAGATTGCTGGACCTTTGGCTTTGATTTTTATGTCATCATTGGCTACAGGAATAGTGCCAGAGGACTGGAGGATAGCAAATGTGGTCCCTTTGTTCAAAAAGGGGAGCAGAGACAACCCCGGCAACTACAGACCGGTGAGCCTCACGTCTGTAGTGGGTAAAGTCTTGGAGGGGATTATAAGAGACAAGATTTATAATCATCTAGATAGGAATAATATGATCAGGGATAGTCAGCATGGCTTTCTGAAGGGTAGGTCATGCCTCACAAACCTTATCGAGTTCTTTGAGAAGGTGACTGAACAGGTAGACGAGGGTAGAGCAGTTGATGTGGTGTATATGGATTTTAGCAAAGTGTTTGATAAGGTTCCCCACGGTAGGCTATTGCAGAAAATACGGAGGCTGGGGATTGAGGGTGATTTAGAGATTTGGATCAGAAATTGGCTAGCTGAAAGAAGACAGAGGGTGGTGGTTGATGGGAAATGTTCAGAATGGAGTTCAGTTACAAGTGGAGTACCACCAGGATCTGTTCTGGGGCCGTTGCTGTTTGTCATTTTTATCAATGACCTCGAGGAAGGCGCAGAAGGGTGGGTGAGTAAATTTGCAGACGATACTAAAGTCGGTGGTGTTGTCGACTGGAAGGATGTAGCAGGTTACAGAGGGATATAGATAAGCTGCAGAGCTGGGCTGAGAGGTGGCAAATGGAGTTTAATGTAGAGAAGTGTGAGGTGATTCACTTTGGAAGGAATAACAGGAATGCGGAATATTTGGCTAATGGTAAAGTTCTTGGAAGTGTGGATGAGCAGAGGGATCTAGGTGTCCATGTACATAGATCCCTGAAAGTTGCCACCCAGGTTGATAGGGTTGTGAAGAAGGCCTATGGAGTGTTGGCCTTTATTGGTAGAGGGATTGAGTTCCGGAGTCAGGAGGTCATGTTGCAGCTGTACAAAACTCTGGTACGGCCGCATTTGGAGTATTGCGTACAGTTCTGGTCACCGCATTATAGGAAGGACGTGGAGGCTTTGGAGCGGGTGCAGAGAAGATTTACCAGGATGTTGCCTGGTATGGAGGGAAAATCTTATGAGGAAAGGCTGATGGACTTAAGGTTGTTTTCGTTGGAGAGAAGAAGGTTAAGAGGAGACTTAATAGAGGCATACAAAATGATCAGGGGGTTAGATAGGGTGGACAGTGAGAGCCTTCTCCCGCGGATGGAAATGGTTGGCACGAGGGGACATAGCTTTAAACTGAGGGGTAATAGATATAGGACAGAGGTCAGAGGTAGGTTCTTTACGCAAAGAGTAGTGAGGCCGTGGAATGCCCTACCTGCAACAGTAGTGAACTCGCCAACATTGAGGGCATTTAAAAGTTTATTGGATAAACATATGGATGATAATGGCATAGTGTAGGTTAGATGGCTTTTGTTTCGGTGCAACATCGTGGGCCGAAGGGCCTGTACTGCGCTGTATCGTTCTATGTTCTATGTTCTATGTTCTAATGCAGACATTGCAAAGGCCACGATTCGTGCCATCGACGAGTCCCTCCCCTTCCAGGTCGAGAGCGATGCGTCCGACGTAGCTCTGGCGCCAACCCTCAACCAAGCGGGCAGGCCCGTGGCCTTCTTCTCCCGTACCCTCCATGCTTCCGAAATTTGCCATTCCTCGGTCGAAAAAGAGGCACAAGCCATAGTTGAAGCTGCGAGACATTGGAGGCATTACCTGGCTGGCACGAGATTCACTCTCCTCACGGACCAAGTTGCTTTCATGTTCGATAATGCACAGCGGGGCAAGATTAAAAACGACAAGATCTTGCGGTGGAGGATAGAACTCTCCACCTTCAACTATGAGATCTTGTACCGTCCGGGGAAGCTAAACGAGCCTCCTGATGCCCTGTCCCGCGGCACTTGTGCCACTGCACAAGTGGACCGCCTCCGAGCCCTCTACGAGGACCTCTGCCACCCGAGGTCACTCGTTTCTTCCACTTCATCAAGACCCGCAACCTGCCCTACTCCATCGAGGAGGTCAGGACAGTCACCAGGGACTGCCAAATCTGAGCGGAGTGCAAACCGCACTTCTACAGGCCTGATAAAGGCTTCCCTTCCCTTTGAACGCCTCAGCATGGATTTCAAAGGCCCCCTCCCCTCCACCGACCGCAACACGTATTTCCTGAACGAGATTGACAAGTACACCCGGTTCCCATTCGCCATCCCCTGCCCCGACATGACCGCAACCACTGTCATCAAGGCCCTCCAGGGTATCTTTACACTGTTCGGTTTCTCCGGGTACATACACAGTGATAGGGGGTACTCCTTTACGAGTGACGAACTGCGTCAATTCCTGCTCAGCAGGGGCGCAATCTCAAGCAGGACGACCAGTTACAACCCCCGGGGAAACGGACAGGTGGAGAGGGAGAACGGAACGGTCTGGAAGACTGTTCTACAGGCCCGACGGTCCAGGAATCTCCCAGTCTCCCACTGGCAAGAAGTCTTCCCGGTGGCCCTCCACGCAATCCGGTCACTGCTCTGTACAACTACCAGTCAGACACCTCATGAACGTCTCCTTGTTTTCCCCAGGAAGTCCTCCTCCGGGACCTCGCTCCCTACCTGGCTAGCGACACTCGGACCCATCCTGCTTCTGAAGCACGTGCGGGTGCACAAGTCGGACCCGTTGGTCGAGATGGCCCACCTGCTGCACGCTAACCCCCAGAACGCCTAGGGGTGACAAAGCTGCCAGGGAGGCCAAAACCACGCTCCCGGAGTCGCAACCACCTGGACCCCCACCAGAATCACCACCGAAGGCCAGACGATCCAGAAGGACGACCAGGCCACCCGATCGACTGATTTCTTCGCTGTGACTTTAACCGTGAACGAAAACTTTGTAAATATTCTCGACAGACCTGTAAGGAGGTATCACGGTACCTGCATATCTGATCATACCATGTTAAAGGCGACTGTTACCACTGGCCACCCCCCCTGCCGGACTCTTTTTTAACATGGGGTGAATGTGGTATTATCAGGTATTGCGGTACCTAAGAGGCTGATGACCATTGGTTAAACCTAGGAGTTTACCATTGGCTGTTGATACGTAGCTCCACCCTGACAGGCGGAGTATAAGAACCGGTGCCATCCCAGCAGCCTGCATTTTCTGTACCGAAGCTGCTGGGGAACAAGTTCTAGTCGATTAAAGCCTTCAGTTATGAAATCACTTTGTCTTGAGTGTAATTGATCGTGCATCACACAGTTCCAGCCATCCATGTTCCAGACCTTGACCACCTCACGGCCTTACAGAAAATGCAGCAGTCATGGGCCCAACAGAAGGCCACATACGATGCTCATGCCACGGATCTACCGGAGCTGGCCCTAACTGATCATGTTCGTGTCCAGTTGCCTGTGGGCGGCTGGTCAGCCACAGCTGTTGTGATCAAACAAGTGGCCCCAAGATCGTTCCTTGTCCGCATGGCTGATGGCTCCCTGCTATGACGCAACAGACGGGCACTGCGAAGAGTTCCATGCCCGTTTCCTGACCGAAGTGCCCCGCCACCCACGATGCTTCCTCCGGACGTACCCTGCCATGAGGCCACCGATCTACCAGCAATCCTGCCGGCCCATGCGACCACCGCAATGGCAGCGATCCCACCTATCCACGTGCAGGCGGCTCCTGATCCACCTCTGCGGCGATCGACAAGAATTTGTCGGCCACCACAAAGACTGAATCTGTAGACTGAACTTTTGTACATTTCGTGACTTCATAGATTTAACCTCTAAATATTGTTTCATTTGCCATGTATCTGCACTATCGACACCTTCCTATGTATATACGTTCCTTTAGACACCTTTTGTATATAGTCAGGCATATATAGATATTATATATATATACGCACGCACACCTTAGTATTTATCTATCTACAAAAAAAGGGCAGATGTCATAATATCCACTCATGTAAATAATGAGATGCAGACAGGCAGTGATTTTTTAAAAAAATATGTTTTATTAAAGTTTTTCGATCAAACAAAAAACAAAAATTTCCCATTTTACAACTTTGTAATAATATATACATTGATCGTTTTTGAAATAAATAATATGCTAACTAACGGCAACTGCCAACAACAAAATAAGAAATAGTAACTAAAATAGTAACTTCGTAAAATCTAATATAAATATAAATGGGCAGCACGGTAGCATTGTGGATAGCACAATTGCTTCACAGCTCCAGGGTCCCAGGTTCGATTCTGGCTTGGGTCACTGTCTGTGCGGAGTCTGCACATCCTCCCCGTGTGTGCGTGGGTTTCCTCTGGGTGCTACGGTTTCCTCACACAGTCCAAAGATGTGCACGTTCGGTGGATTGGCCATGATAAATTGCCCTTAGTGTCCAAAATCGCCCCTAGTGTTGGGTGGGGTTACTGGGTTATGGGGATAGGGTGGAGGTGTTGACCTTGGGTAGGGTGCTCTTTCCAAGAGCCGGTGCAGACTCGATGGGCCGAATGGTCTCCTTCGGCACTGTAAATTCTATGATAACTAATACATAAACACACACATAAAAACCCCTGAGGACCCAAATGAGTCCCCCCCGCCCCCCCCCCCCCCCCCCCCCTCCCTGGGTTGCTGCTGCTACCTTTCCTATTTCCCTTATCGCTCTGCGAGATAGTCGAGGAACGGTTGCCACCGCCTGGTGAACCTTTGAGCCGAACCTCTTAGTGCGTACTTTATCTGCTCCAATTTTATGAACCCTGCCATGTTGTTTATCCAGGCCTCCACGTCCGGGGGTTTAGCTTCTTTCCACATAAGTAGAATCCTTTGCCGGGCTACTAGGGACGCAAAGGCCAAAACATTGGCCTCTCTCGCCTCCTGCACTCCCGGCTCATCTGCAACCCCAAATATAGCCAACCCCCAGCCTGGTTCGACCCGGACCCCCACCATCTTTGAAATCACTTTTGCCACACTCACCCAGAACCCATGCAATACCGGACATGACCAAAACATGTGGGTGTGGTTCGCCGGGCTTCCCACGCATCTCCCGCACCTATCCTCCACTCCAAAAAAATCTACTCAGCCTTGCTCCAGTCATATGCGCCCTGTGTAGAACCTTGAATTGTATCAGGCTGAGCCTGGTGCATGAGGACGAAGAGTTTACCCTACTTAGGGCATCTGCCCACAGCCCCTCCTCAATCTCTTCCCCAGCTCCTCCTCCCATTTTCCCTTCAGCTCCTCTACCATCGTCTCCCCCTCGTCTCTCATTTCCCTATATATATCTGACACCCTGCCATCACCCACCCATGCCCCCGAAATCACTCTGTCCTGGATCTCTTGCGCCGGGAGCTGCGGAAATTCCCTCACCTGTTGCCTCACAAATGCCCTCACTTGCATGTAGCGAAATGCATTCCCAGGTGGCAACCCATATTTTTCTGTCAGCGCTCCCAGACTCACGAACGTCCCGTCTAAGAACAAGTCCTTCAATTTCACAATTCCTGCTCGCTGCCAAGATTTAAATCCCCCATCTATCTTTCCCGGGACGAACCTATGGTTGTTCCTTATCGGGGACCTCACTGAGGCACCCATCACTCCCTTATGTCGTCTCCACTGCCCCCAAATTTTCAAAGTTGCCACCACCACTGGGTTTGTGGTGTATCTTTTCGGGGAGAACGGTAACGGCGCCGTCGCCAGTGCTTTTAGGCTAGTTCCCCTACAGGACGCCATCTCCAGTCTTTTCCACACCGCTCCTTCCCCTTCCCTCATCCACTTACATATCATTGACACGTTGGCGGCCCAATAATAATCACTTAGACTCGGCAGTGCCAGTCCCCCTCTGTCCCGACTGTGCTGCAGGAACCCCCTCTTTACTCTTGGGGTCTTTCCAGCCCACACAAAGCTCATAATACTCTTGTCCACCTTCTTAAAAAGGCCTTTGTAATCAGTACAGGGAGGCACTGGAACACAAAAAGAAACCTCGGAAGGACCACCATTTTAACCGCCTGCACCCTGCCCGCCAATGACAGGGGCGCCATGTCCCACCTCCTAAAGTCCTCTTCCATCTGCTCTACCAGTCGTGCCAAGTTAAGCTTATGCAAGGTTCCCCAGTTCCTGGCCACCTGGATCCCTAAATACCGGAAATCCCTTGTTACCCTCATCAACGGTAATTCATCTATTCCCCTGCCCTGTTCCCCGGGGTGCATCACAAACCGTTCACTCTTCCCCATATTCAATTTATATCCTGAAAATTCTCCAAACTCCCTGAGTGTCTGCATTATCTCAGGCATCCCCTCCACTGGGTCCGTGACATACAACAACAAATCATCCGCGTATAATGACACCCGATGCTCTTCTCCTCCTCTAAGTACCCCCCTCCACTTCCTAGAGCCCCTCAGCGCTATGGCCAGTGGCTCAATTGCCAACGCAAACAGTAATGGGGACAGGGGACATCCCTGTCTTGTACCCCTATATAGTCGGAAGTGGTCAGATCGTTGCCTATTTGTAATCACACTTGCCACCGGGGCCCTGTACAGGAGCTGAACCCATCTAATGAACCCCTCTCCAAATCCAAATCTCCTCAGTATTTCCCACAGGTAGTCCCACTCCACTCTATCAAATGCTTTCTCTGCATCCATCGCCACCACCATCTCCGCCTCCCCCTCTGGTGAGGGCATCATCATCACCCCCAGCAGCCTCCGTATATTAGCATTCAATTGCCTCCCTTTAACAAACCCCGTTTGATCATCATGCACCACCCCAGGGACACAGTCCTCTATCCTCGTCGCCATCACCTTGGCCAAAAGCTTGGCATCTACGTTCAAGAGGGAAATAGGCCTGTATGACCCGCACTGCAGCGGGTCTTTGTCTCTTTTCAGGATCAGCGATATCGTCGCCTCCGACATCGTCGGGGGTAATGTCCCCCTTTCCCTAGCCTCATTAAAGGTTCTCGTCAGAAGTGGGGCCAGCAGGTCCTCTTATTTCCTATAGAACTCCACCGGGATCCCATCCGGTCCCGGGGCCTTCCCTGCCTGCATGTTCCCAATTCCTTTTACCACCTCCTCCACCTCAATCTGCGCTCCCAGTCCTGTCATCTCCTGTTCCTCAACCTTCGGGAACTCCAGCTGGTCTAGGAAACGCATCATTCCCTCTTTCCCTTCCGGGGGTTGAGCCTTATATAGCCTCTCGTAAAATACCTTAAACACCCCGTTCACCCTCTCCGCTCCCCGTTCCATCTTACCCTCCTTGTCTCTAACCCCTCCGATCTCTCTCGCCGCCCCCCTCTTCCTAAGTTGTTGGTCCAGCAGCCGGCTCACCTTCTCTCCATATTCATACTGCACTCCCTGTGCCTTCCTCCATTGTGCCTCCGCCTTACCCGTGGTCAACAAGTCCAAGTCCGTGTGCAATCTCCGTCTTTCCCTGTATAGCCCTTCATCTGGAGCCTCCGCATATTGCCTATCCACCCTCAAAATCTCCCCCAACAATCTCTCCCTTTCTTTACCTTCTTGGTTCCCCTTATGGGACCTGATGGAGATCAGCTCCCCTCTAACCACCGCCTTCAGCGCCTCCCAGACCACTCCCACCTGGACCTCTCCGTCTTCATTAATCTCTAGGTACCTTTCAATACATCCCCTCACCCTTACACATACCCCTCATCCGCCAACAGTCCCATATCTAATCTCCAGAGTGGGCGCTGTTCCTTTTCCTCTCCTACTTCCAGATCTACCCAATGTGGGGCATGATCTGAAATGGCTATAGCCGAATACTCCATTCCTGCCACCTTCGGGATCAGCGCCCTTCCTAGGACAAAGAAGTCTATCCGGGAGTACACTTTGTGGACATGGGAGAAGAAGGAAAACTCTTTACACCTTGGTCTAGTAAATCTCCAGGGATCCACTCCTCCCATCTGTTCCATAAAGCCCTTAAGCACCTTGGCCGCTGCCGGCCTCCTCCCGGTCCTAGATCTGGACCGTGCCCAGCCCTGGGTCCAGCACCGTGTTGATGTCCCCCCCCCATTACCAACTTTCCCATCTCCAGGTCCGGGATGCGCCCCAACATACGCTTCATAAAGTTCGCGTCATCCCAGTTCGGGGCATATACATTCACCAGCACCACCTTGCTGGTGAATGTATGGTGAATGTATGGTGCACCTTGCAATCTGCCACTCACCATCACGTATCTACCCCCACTGTCCGCCACTATGGTCTTCGCCTCAAACAATACCCGTTTCCCCACCAGTATTGCCACCCCTCTATTTTTCGCATCCAAGCCCGAGTGGAATACCTGTCCCACCCATCCTTTTCTTAATCTGACCCGATCCGCCAGTTTCAGGTGCGTCTCCTGAAGCATGACCACGTCTGCCTTTAGCTTCTTTAGGTGCGCAATTACCCTTGCCCTCTTAATCGGCCCATTCAACCCTCTCACGTTCCACGTGATCAACTGGGTTGGGGGGCTCTTTACCCCCCCGCCACCCTCGTCGACTAGCCATCCCCTTTTTTAGACCAATTCCTCACCCAGTTACCACGCACCCGCTTATCCCCCCGACGGCGGACTCCCGTCCCGACCATCCCATCCCGTAGCAGCTCCCCCTTCCCCTTAGCAGCAGCAACCCAGTTAGCCCCCCCCCCTGCTAGATACCCCTCTAGCTTAGTTGATCCCCCCTTCTTGCTTCCAGAAGTCAGCAAACTCTGGCTGACCTCGGCTTCCCCCGTTTATCCTTAGCCTCCCATCATGTGAGGCCCCCTCCTTCCTGCGCCCCCTTTTCCCGCCACAATTTCCATAGCACGGGAACAAAGCCCGCGCTTCCCTCTCGGCTCCGTCCCTGATGGCGCAGCTCCCTCTCTCCTTCCCCCTCCCCTTCCCCACCGGCGCCCACATTTCTTCGTGTGTCCCCCCTTCGAGGGGAAAGAAAATTTTCCCCCCATCTGATTCACAGTCCCTTACCACCACCTCACTACTTCATTTCAAACACTCTTTCTCCAATCTAGTCCAACTTCTCCTCTTCAATAAATGTCCACGCCTCTTCTGCCGTCTCGAAGTAGTGGTGTTTACCCTGGTGTGTAACCCACAGTCTTGCCGGCTGCAACATTCCGAACTTTACTTTCCTCTTGTGGAGCACCGCCTTGGCCCGATTGAAACTCGCCCTCCTTCTCGCCACCTCAGCACTCCAATCCTGATACACGCGGATCACCGCGTTCTCCCACCTGCTGCTCCGTGTCTTTTTCGCCCATCTCAGGACCATCTCCCTGTCCTTGTAGCGGTGGAACCTCACCACTATTGCTAGAGGTATTTCTCCTGCCTTTGGTCTTCTCACGAGGACTCGATACGCTCCCTCCACTTCCAGGGGGCCTGTCGGGGCCTCAGCTCCCATTAAGGTATGGAGCATCGTGCTCACATACGCCCCAACATCCGCTCCCTCTGCCCCTTCGGGAAGACCCAAGATTCTTAAGTTCTTTGTCCTCGAGCTATTTTCCAGGGCTTCCAGTCTCTCCATACACCTTTTATGCAGTACCTCGTGCGTCTCCGTCTTCACCACCAAGCCCTGTATCTCGTCCTCATTTTCGGCAGCTTTTGCCTTCACTCCACGGAGCTCCATCTCTTGGATCTTCTGCACCTCCTTTAACCCCTCAATCGCCTGCAGCATCGGCGCCAGCACCTCCTTCTTGAGCTCCTCCACACATCGCCAGAGGAACTCCTGCTGTTCCAGGCCCCATACCAACTGGCCTCCCTCCACCGCCATCTTGCTTCTCACTTCCCTTCTTTGCCGCTGCTCCAGAGGATCCTCCGCAATCTGGCCACTATTATCTCTTCTGTCCATTCACATCCGGGGGGACTCCCTTCTATGTCGCCTCACAGTGGGTTTAGCCTTCGAAAATTGCCGTTGGGGCTCCCGATAATAGCCCAAAAGTCCGTTAAAATGGGAGGTGCCGAAACGTGCGACTTAGCTGGTCATCGCCGCACCCGGAAGTCAGACAGGCAGTGATTGACACACAGGATGACCAGTGAGCACACAACACAGTTCAGCCAATCACCAGACAGGACACGACCACTATAAAGCCAGAGGGCACTAGGTTTCCCGCTCTCTCGGGACCCAGCCACTGAGACAATCAGAGTCCATGAGCTAGCAAGTGCAAACACCATGCAGTAGCTAGTAAATCTGGTCAGGCTACTAAAAGGCCTCCAGTCAGTTCAGTATAGTGTCGACCCACAGCTGAATATGTATATCAGTTCGATCGTTGAATAAAACAGTGTTGACTTCCGGTTGCGGCGATGCCTTGCTAGCCGCACGTTTCGGCGGCTCCAGCTCCGACGGACCTTCGGGCTCTTTTAAGAGCCCCAACGGGAAATTTTTGGGCGACGCAACCCGGTGTGGGGTGAGTGAGTAGGGAGACCCCCCCCCAATGAAGGAGGAAAATATCGGCGGTGGCGGCTACTGCGCGAGGAATCGTCGACGAAAGGGACAGAAAGGGAGAAGACACAAGATGGCGGTGGAGAAAGCTCAGGCGACATGGGGACCCGAGCAAGACGAATTTTTGAGACGGTGTGTGGAGCTACTAAAGAGGGAGGTGCTGACCCCGATGCTACAGGCAATTGAGGGGCTCAAGGAGGCACAAAGGACCCAGGAGACAGAGCTCTGCGTGGTGGAGCAGAAGGTGACGGATAATGAGGACGAGATCCTGGGCCTGGCGGTCAAAACACAGACGCACGAGGCACTCCATAAAAAGTGTATTGAAAGGATCGAGGCCCTAGAAAACAGAGCGCGAAGGAAGAACCTTCGGATACTGGGTCTCCCTGAGGGAGTGGAAGGAGCGGACTGTGGAGCTTATGTAAGTACGATGCTAAGCTCATTGATGGGTGCTGAGGCCCCTGCGGGCCCCTTGGAGGTGGAGTGGGCACATCGGATCCCGGCGAGAAGACCAAAAGCGGGAGAACCACCCAGGGCGACAATCGTGCGATTTCACCGCCTTAAAGATAGAGAAGATGTCCTGAGATGGGCTAAAAAGGTGCGGAGTAGCAGATGGGAGAATGCAGTGGTACGGGTGTACCAGGATTGGAGTGCGGAGGTGGCGAGAAGGAGGGCGAGTTTTAACCGAGCCAAGGAGGTGTTACACAAAAAGAAGGTGAAGTTCGGGATGCTGCAGCCGGCACGACTATGGGTCACGTGCCAGGAGAGACACCATTATTTCGATACGGTGGAAGAAGCATGGACCTTTATTAAAGAGGAGAAATTGGATCGGAACTGAGGGACAGATACTGTGGGGAATGTTATTGTTATTGTTATGGTTGATGTAAATAGAGAAGTAAATTGGGATGGGGGGAGACACTAGGAAATGTGGGCGCCGGTGAGGGGTGAAAGAAGGGACATAGGCGGAGAATGAGGAATGGGAGGGGGAGAGGAAAGGGAGCTGTGCCACAAGAGGCGGGTCAGATAAAGGGATGTTCCCGCGCCAGAAAGATTATGGCGGAAAGACAGGCGCAAGGCGGATGGGAGTTCCCCACACGGGGGGGTCAAGGAGTGAGCAGGAGTAGCCGGGGTCAGTTGAAATCAGCTGACTTGCGAAGTAATATGGGGGGAGCAATCACGCTAGAAAGGGATCTAGCGGGGGGGGTGGGACGACACACAACTGGGTTGCTGCTGCGGAAATCCAAAAGGAAATGGCTAAACAGTGGGTGGACGGGGATGGAATGCGACGCCTGGGGAGCGAGTGGGAGCGCAGAGGCGGGATATGGGACTGGCCTAGAGAAGGTGATGGCTAGTCGACACGGGAGGGGGGCAGGTAGCCCCCTAGTGAGGCTGATCACGTGGAACGTGAGAGGCCTGAACGGACCGATTAAAAGGGCCCGAGTGCTCGCGCATTTGAAAGGACTAAGGGCAGACGTGGCTCTGCTCCAAGAGACGCACCTGAAGGTGGCGGACCAAGTGAGGTTAAGGAAAGGATGGGTGGGACAGGTGTTCCACTCAGGACTAGATGCAAAGAATAGAGGGGTGGCCATATTGGTGGGGAAACGGGTAGCATTTGAAGCAAAGAACATCGTAGCAGATAGCGGAGGTAGATATGTAATGGTGAGTGGCAGGCTGGAGGGAATGGAGGTCGTGTTGGTTAATGTATATGCCCCGAATTGGGACGATGCGGAATTTATGAGACGGATGCTGGGTCGTATACCGGACCTGGAGGTAGGAAACTTGATATTGGGAGGGGACTTCAATACCGTGCTGGACCCAGGGCTAGATAGATCCAGCTCAAAGACCGGAAGAAGGCCGGCAGCGGCCAAGGTGCTCAAGGGGTTTATGGACCAAATGGGGGGAGTGGATCCATGGCGATTTCTTAGACCGAGGGCCAGGGAGTTCTCCTTCTTCTCCCATGTCCATAAAGTGTACTCCCGGATAGATTTTTTTGTTTTGGGAAGGTCGTTGATCTCAAGGGTGGAAGAAGCTGAGTATTCAGCCATAGCGGTTTCGGACCATGCCCCACACTGGGTGGACCTGGAACTAGGAGGGGAAAGGGAGCAGAGAGCACTCTGGCGATTAGATGTGGGATTGATCGCGGACGAGGGAGTGTGTGGAAGAGTGCGGGGGTGTATTGAGAGATACCTGGAGGTCAATGACGACGGGGAGGTCCGTGTGGGAGTGGTATGGGAAGCACTAAAAGCGGTGGTCAGAGGAGAGCTGATCTCCATTGGGGCCCACAAAGGGAAAACAGAGGCCAAGGAAAGGGAAAGATTACTAGGGGAGATTTTAAGGGTGGATAGGGAATTTGCAGAGACCCCGGAGGAGGGACTGTACAGGGAGAGGAGACGACTCCAGACGGAGTTTGACCTCCTGACCACCAGAAAGGCGGAGGTGCTGTGGAGGAAGGCACAGGGGAGGAGGTATGAATATGGGGAAAAGGCTAGTCGCCTGCTGGCTCATCAGTTGCGAAAGAGGACAGCGGCGAGGGAGATAGGGGGAATTAGAGACGAAAAGGGAGCCACGGTGCGAAGAGCAGGGAAGATAAATGAGGTGTTCAAGACCTTTTATGGGGGACTGTATAGGTCCCAACCCCCAGAGGGAGAGGAGGGGATGCGGCAGTTCCTGGATCAATTGAGGTTCCCGAGGGTGGAGGAGCAGGAGGTGGAAGGCCTGGGGGCACCGATTGGGGTGGACGAGGTTATTAAGGGGCTGGGGAACATGCAAGCAGGGAAGGCTCCGGGACCAGACGGGTTCCCAGTGGAATTTTATAGAAAATATGTGGACTTGTTGGCCCCGTTGTTGGTGAGGACGTTCAATGAGGCCAGGGAAGGAGGGACTTTACCCCCGACAATGTCGGAGGCGACGATATCGCTAATTTTGAAGAGGGATAAAGATCCGTTGCAGTGCGGGTCCTATAGACCTATTTCATTATTGAATGTGGACGCCAAATTTCTGGCAAAGGTACTGGCATCGAGGATAGAGGACTGTGTCCCGGGGGTGGTGCACGAAGACCAGACAGGGTTCGTAAAAGGGAGACAACTGAATGTTTCGTTTTTTTTAAAATATTTTATTGAAAATTTTTAGTCAACCAACACAGTACATTGTGCATCCTTTGCACAATATTATAACAACACAAGTAACAATGACCTATTTTATAAACAGAAAATGAATAAATAATAAATAACAAAAATGAAAACTAACCCTAATTGGCAACTGCCTTATCACAAGTAACACTCTCCAAATAATTTAACAGTCCAATATATAATTATCTGTAGCAACGACCTATACATATTATACAGTATATATTAACAACCCTGAGAGTCCTTCTGGTTCCTCCTCCCCCCCCCCCCCCCCCCCCGATCCTGGGCTGCTGCTGCTGCCTTCTTTTTTCCATTCCATCTCTCTTTCTGCGAGGTATTCAACGAACGGTTGCCACCGCCTGGTGAACCCTTGAGCCGACCCCCTTAGAACGAACTTAATCCGCTCTAGCTTTATAAACCCTGCCATGTCATTTATCCAGGTCTCCACCCCCGGGGGCTTGGCTTCTTTCCACATTAACAATATCCTGCGCCGGGCTACTAGGGACGCAAAGGCCAAAACATCGGCCTCTCTCGCCTCCTGCACTCCCGGCTCTTGTGCAACCCCAAATATAGCCAACCCCCAGCTTGGTTCGACTCGGACCCCCACTACTTTTGAAAGCACCTTTGTCACCCCCATCCAAAACCCCTGTAGTGCCGGGCATGACCAAAACATATGGGTATGATTCGCTGGGCTTCTCGAGCACCTCACACACCTATCCTCCACCCCAAAAAATTTACTGAGCCGTGCTCCAGTCATATGCGCCCTGTGTACTACCTTAAACTGAATCAGGCTTAGCCTGGCACACGAGGACGACGAGTTTACCCTGCTTAGGGCATCTGCCCACAGCCCCTCCTCGATCTCCT
Organism: Scyliorhinus torazame; assembly: GCF_047496885.1. Classification (NCBI taxonomy): domain Eukaryota; kingdom Metazoa; phylum Chordata; class Chondrichthyes; order Carcharhiniformes; family Scyliorhinidae; genus Scyliorhinus; species Scyliorhinus torazame. The sequence continues at coordinate 53,996,690 of NC_092721.1, forward strand.
CCCCCAGCTCTTCTTCCCATTTCCCTTTTAGTTCATCTACCATAGTCTCCCCTTCGTCCCTCATTTCCCTATATATATCTGACACCTTACCATCCCCCACCCATGTCTTTGAGATCACTCTGTCCTGCACCTCTTGTGTCGGGAGCTGCGGGAATTCCCTCACCTGTTGCCTCGCAAAAGCCCTCAGTTGCATATACCTGAATGCATTCCCTTGGGGCAACCCATATTTCTCGGTCAGCGCTCCCAGACTCGCGAACTTCCCATCCACAAACAGATCTTTCAGTTGCGTTATTCCTGCTCTTTGCCACATTCCATATCCCCCATCCATTCCCCCCGGGGCAAACCTATGGTTGTTTCTTATCGGGGACCCCCCCAAGGCTCCAGTCTTTCCCCTATGCCGTCTCCACTGTCCCCAAATCTTCAGTGTAGCCACCACCACCGGGCTTGTGGTGTAGTTGAGACAACTGAATGTTAACGTGCGACGACTATTAGGAGTGATAATGATGCCCCCAGTGGAGGGGGAGGCAGAGATAGTGGCGGCAATGGATGCAGAGAAGGCATTTGATAGGGTGGAGTGGGAGTATTTATGGGAGGTGTTAAGGAGGTTTGGGTTCGGGAACGGGTTTATTAGCTGGGTCAAACTTCTTTATGGGGCCCCAACGGCAAGTGTAGTCACGGGTCGGCAAAGATCGGAGTATTTCCGATTATATAGGGGAACAAGACAGGGATGCCCGCTGTCTCCACTGTTGTTCGCGTTGGCAATTGAACCTCTGGCCATGGCGTTGAGAGACTCCAGGAAATGGAGTGGGGTGATTAGAGGGGGATAAGAACACCGAGTCTCGCTATACGCGAATGACCTACTGTTGTATGTGTTGGACCCAGCGGGGGGGATGATAGAGGTTATGCGGATGTTGAGGGAGTTCGGAGATTTCTCGGGATATAGGCTCAACATGGGGAAGAGTGAACTATTTGTGATACACCCAGGGGACCAGAGTAGAGAGATAGAAGGCCTGCCTCTAAGGAAAGTGGTAAGTAACTTCCGATACCTGGGGATTCAGATCGCTAGGAGCTGGGGAACCTTGCACAGACTTAATCTGACACGATTGATAGAACAAATGGAGGAGGACTTCAAGAGGTGGGACATGCAGCCTCTGTCGTTGGCGGGCAGAGTGCAGGCAATTAAGATGATGGTCCTCCCGAGGTTCTTATTTGTATTTCAATGTCTCCCTATACTAATCACTAAGACCTTTTTCAAAAAAATAGACAGGAGCATCACGAGCTTCGTGTGGGCAGGGAAAGTCCCGAGGGTAAGGAGGGGGTTCCTACAACGTAGCAGGGACAGAGGAGGATTGGCGCTACCGAATTTGGGCGACGACTATTGGGCCGCCAATGTGGCGATGATTCGTAAATGGATGATGGAGGGAGAGGGAGCGGCGTGGAAAAGACTGGAGAGAAAGTCCTGTAAAGGGATGAGATTAGAGGCGCTGGTGACGGCGCCGCTACCGTTCTCACCAAAAAAGTTTACACGAACCCGGTGGTGGCGGCAAAATTGAATATCTGGGGACAATGGAGGCGACAGAGAGGTGTGCAGGGAGCCCTGGTGGGGTCCCCAATCAGGAACAACCATAGGTTTGCCCCAGGAAGAATGGATGGAGGATTTCAGAGCTGGCACCAGTTGGGAATTAGGAGGGTGGGAGATTTATTTATAGATGGGACGTTTGCGAGCTTGGGAGCATTGGAGGAAAAGTACAAGTTGCCCCGGGGAAACTTCCTTAGATATATGCAGGTGAGGGAATTTCCGCTGCTCCCGGTACAGGGGATTCAGGACAGAGTGCTTTCGGGGGGGTGGGTCGGAGAGGGCAAGGTGTCAGAGATATACCGAGAGATGAGGGAAGAGGGGGAGGAGTTGGTGGGCGAACTAAAAGGAAAGTGAGAAGAAGAGCTAGGGGAGGAGATAGAGGAGGGTATGTGGGCTGATGCCCTAAGCAGGGTAAATTCCTCTTCCTCATGCGCCAGGCTTAGCCTGATTCAATTCAAGGTGCTACATAGAGCACACATAACGGGAGCAAGACTGAGCAGGTTCTTTGGAGTGGAGGACAAGTGTGGGAGATGCGGCGGAAGCCCGGCAAACCACGCACATATGTTTTGGTCGTGCCCGGCACTGGAGGGGTATTGGAAGGGAGTGACGGGAGTTATTTCTAAGGTGGTGAAGGCCCGGGTCAAACCAGGCTGGGGGCTAGCTCTATTTGGAGTTGCGGATGAGCCGGGAGTGCAGGAGGCGAAGGAGGCCGACGTTGTGGCCTTTGCGTCCCTAGTAGCCCGGCGTAGGATTCTACTCATGTGGAAGGAGACGAAACCCCCCGGACTGGAGGCCTGGGTAAACTATATGGCGGGGTTCATAAAACTGGAGCGGATAAAGTTTGCCCTGAGAGGATCGGCTCAAAGGTTCACCAGGCGGTGGCAGCCATTCCTCGACTACCTAGAGGAACGTTAGAGGGAAGACAGATGACCAGCAGCAGCCCAGGGGGGAGGGGGGGGGGGGGGTGGAAGTTTTAGTTTATGTTAAATGATTAGATTACCATGTTGATTAGCCATTTGTTTATTGTTAAACTTTCTTTACTGTTATGTTTGTTCTGTAAGGGGAAAAACATTTTGATCGAAAAAATTTCAATAAAACATATTTTAAAAAAAAAGAATAAAACAGTGTTGGATCTTCTCCAGTATTAGACATCTGTTTCTAGCTTCCCTGCATCGAGTGCAGTCCACATCGAACCTACCTGCCTAACACACCACACTCACCTCACTGTTAACCACACGGCCAATCTTTATGGCATCTGCAAACTTACTGATCTTACAGCATAGTCCTACATTTATATAAATGCATTTATATAATTTTATATAAATGCATTTATATAAATTTATATAAATGCATTTATATAAATTTATATAAATGCATTTATATAAATTTATATAAATGCATTTATATAAATTTATATAAATGCATTTATATAAATTTATATAAATGCATTTATATAAATGACAAATAATAGGGGGACTGACACCAATGTCTCCAAAGACAAAGATGTAAAGATGCGCAGGTTAGGCAGATTGGCCACGCCAAATTGCCCCTTGGGATCTCCGGATGTGCAGGTTAAATGGGTTGGCCATGATCGATGCGCGAAGGGTGGCACGGTGGTTAGCACTGCTGCCTCACAGCGCCGAGGACGCTGTTTCGATCCTGGCCCCGGGTCACTCTCCGTGAGGAGTTTGCACATTCCTCCCGTGTCTGCGTAGGCGTCACCTCCCACAACCCAAAGATGTGCAGAGTGGGTGGATTGGCTACGCTAAATTGCCCCTTATATGGAAAAAAAATGAATTGGGTACTTTAAATTATTAAAAATATAATCGATGTGCGGGGTTGTGGGTAAAGGGCAAGGGAGTGGACATGGGTGGGATGCTCTTTCGGAGGGTCCGTGCAGACTAAATGGGCTGATGGCCTCCTTCTGCACTGTAGTGATTCCATGATTCTATGAAAAGAAATCCCGATTCCAATTAAACCTCAAGATTCCAGTTATCCTGTGTCCAACATTGAGGAGGTATGTCACATGGCCTCCCCCAAGATGCACTGTGATTTCATCTGTTGGAACTGAATTCTGGCAGTTACCGTCTGACCTCCAATGTGAACAGAACTCCAGGCAACAGTCTGTGCTGTCTACCATCAAGCGATGGTAGCAGAACTCGGACCCTCATCAGACCTGCCAAGTGCTGGAACTTTGCATATCGTGCATCCTAACTGACTCATTCTATGTGCCTTCTCCTGTCGTGTAAGCCTCAATCTGGAAAGAAGGGGGCATTCAACAATCAACCAGCCTCCCCTCGGAAGGAATATTCCAGTTCCCTTCTGATTCTGGACATTGGTCACATGTAAAGTCTTGAGCCCTCTTACTTTTTCCTTATTCCTCATTTAATGTGTGAGTTAAGGTCAAGGAATCTCACACTGCCACATCCCATTCTGTCTTCTTTCTTATTCCTGGAACAAGGAATATTTAGTTGTCGTTCCTGCTTAAGTTTAATCATTGTAGTCACTACACCATAACCCGATGAGGCAACTTGTGCCTGTAGCTCATCAACTCCATTTGTGAAAGTCCTCCCAGTAACACACACACATTCCATAACTCCATGCTAACCTGCTTTGAGTTTTTTCCCTTGTCAAATTTCTGCACTTTGTAAACTGTATTGTGTTGCTGTTAGTCCCTCCTAATTTTCTAGCACATTGTCTCACTTCTGGTTCCCCACCTCTCTCAGACCTGCCAAATTAGTTTAAGCTCTTCACAACAGTATGACTTAATCTCCCTGCTAGAACATTGGACCTAGCCCTGTTCAGGCTAAACATGTTCAGTTTGTACAAGTCCCTCCTGCAGCATAACTAATCAGTTTTATCTTGAAACGGTTCGTAAATCATATTTAAGGTTGGGATTCATTATTTGTTCGGTTTAGTAGATATCACACCCTATTGCCCAAACTACGATGCGCAATATTATAAAATAGTTGCTAGTTTGTAAAAACAAAATCTATGTCACTCCAATAAATAGTTAGGAATTTTAGGTAAATGAGTGCGTTCCGGGCCATTAGTTTGCAGATTGTGGCTGAGTACAATTCTGCTGCTGCTGATGGCCCACTGCGCCTCATGGGTACCCAGTCTTGAGTTGCTAGATCTGTTTGAAGTCTATCTCATTTTGCATGATGGTAGTGCCACACAACACGATGGAGGGTATCCTCAATGTGAAGACGGGACTTTGTCTCCACAAGGACTGTGCGGTGGTCTCTTCTACCGATACTGTCGTGGACAGATGCATCTGCAGCAGGCAGATTGGTGAGGATGAGGTCAGGTATGTTTTCCCCTCTTGTTGGGTCCCTCACCACCTGCTGCAGTCCCAGTCTAGCAACTGTGTCCTTTAGGACCCGGCCAGCTCGGTCTGTGGTGGTACTACAAAGCCATTCTTGGTGATGGACATTGAAATCCCCCACACAGAGCATGTTCTGTGCCCTTGCCATGCTCAGTGCTTCCTTCAAGCGATGTTCAACACGGAGGAGTACTGTACTGATTCATCAGGTGATGGTGGCCGGTACACTGTAATCAGCAGGAGGGTTCCTTGCCCATGTTTAATCTGAAGCCATGAGATTTCATGGGATCCAGAGTCAATGTTGAGGACTCCCAGGGCAACTCCCTCCTGACTGTATACCACTGTGCCACTGTGGTGAACGTAATGCAGTAACCATTCACCATGTATATAACTGTATCACGCTGTTGCCCATGTGGGCTCCACCTATGGACCATTGTAAGGTATTACTTGTAATGTATCATGTTGGTGCCTTGTGGGCTCCGCTCCTGGCTCCACCCCTTGAGGGGAGGTCTAAAGAGCAGTTGCCCTGTAGGCAGCTCTCACTAGCAGACCAGTCGCAGGCAGTCACTGTTCTAGTTGATTAAAACCACAGTTTACTTCTACTCTCTGTCTCGCGTGAATTGATGGTCGCATCAGCCGCCACATCTGCTTGGTCTTTCCTGCCGGTGAGACAGGGCATACCTAGGAATGGTGATAGTGTTGACTGGGATATTGTCTTTAACATTCTGTGATGTTATGGGCCAGGGTTTAGAGAACCCCAAATTGTATTATGGAGTTCACCTGACCGACAACTTTTAATAGATTGTGGTATGGGGAGCACACGGCCCACTCTACAGGTGTAGTACAGCATAAATGGAAAAGTATTTTTTAAAACAAAACAATGTTTATTCTATGAACTCAAGTTAACCTTTTTAAAACAAACAGTGAACATCTTCGCAACCATTAATTCAAATACAACCCACAAAGAGTACAACACTAAGTAATGCTTATCCTGTCCTTTTAACATCCATAGGACTTAAAACACCTTTTACCAGAAGCACATCAGGTTAAAGTCACCACTGTTATTAGTTTTAAATCACCAGGATCGATTTACAGTCTTTAGATTACAGAGACAGATTCTAATACACCTTCTGGCTGTGACTGCAGCTCTCCAGCTCTGAAAACGAAACTGAAACACACCCTGTAGCAAACAGCCTAAAATGAAAGTAAAAATCCGTCAGACAGCCCAGCTCCACCCACTCTCTGACATCACTGCAGTAGTAACCACCCATTTCTTAAACGTACTCTCACTACAGATATTTATATACACACCTATTTATAAACACCCATTTCTTAAAGGTACTCTCACATGACAGAGAGTATGATTATGTCAGGCTGTTGCTTAACTAGTCTGTGAGGCAGCTCTTCCCAACTTTGGCACAAGCCCCCAGATGTTCGTAAGGAGGACTTTGCAGAGTCGACAGGGCTGGGTTTGCCATTGTCCTTTCCGGTGCCTGGTCCAATGCTGGGTAGTCCATCTGGTTTCATTTCTTTTTTGTGATTTTGTAGTGGTTGAATACAACTGAGGGCATATAAGAGTCAACCACATTGCTGTGGGTCTGGAGTTACATATAGGCCAAACCAGGCCGATTTCCTTCCCTAAAAGACATTAGTGAACCAGATGGATTTTTACAACAATCGACAATGGTTTCAAAGTCATCATTAGACTTCTAATTCCAGATATTTCATTGAGTTTAAATTCCACCACCTGCCGTATCATTATCCTGGGTTTCTGGATTGGTCCAGTGACAAAACCACTATGCCACCGCCTCTTCTCTGGACATATATTGTATGTCAAGCTTTCTAATTATGAATAACTACATTTGACAGTGTATAATTTAATTTGTATTGTAAAAAAGACTGTGCCAAATCTAAGCTAGATCATGTGGGACGATTGATCATTCCAGATCCATTTTCCTAACACTTGGGGAGATGATGGCATTGTGGTAATATCACTGGACAAGTTAAAAAGAAACCCAAGCTAAAGCTCTGGGGGTATGGGTTCAAATCCCAGCACCATATTAATAAATCTAGAACTGAAATCTGGTATCAGTAGATTTGATTGTTGTATCCTGGAACGAAGGAGGTTGAGGGGCGACCTGATAGAGGTATACAAAATTATGAGGGGCATAGACAGAGTGGATAGTCAGAGGCTTTTCCCCAGGGTAGAGGGGTCAATTACTAGGGGGCATAGGTTTAAGGTGAGAGGGGCAAAGTTTAGAGTAGATGTACGAGGCAAGTTTTTTACGCAGAGGGTAGTGGGTGCCTGGAACTCACTACCGGAGGAGGTAGTGGAGGCAGGGACGATAGGGACATTTAAGGGGCATCTTGACAAATATATGAATAGGATGGGAATAGAAGGATACGGACCCAGGAAGTGTAGAAGATTGTAGTTTAGTCGGGCAGTATGGTCGGCACGGGCTTGGAGGGCCGAAGGGCCTGTTCCTGTGCTGTACATTTCTTTGTTCTTTGTTCTTTGTTCTTTTGTATCAACCCATCTGATTCAGTAATTTCCATTAGGGGAGGAAGGCCACCAACGTGACTCTGCATGAGACTCCAGACCAGAACAATGTGGGTTGACTGTTCACTGCCCTCTGAAATGGCCTAGCAAACCCTCAGTTCAAAAATAATGATGGGCAGCAAATGTTGGCTTTGCCAGTGACACCCATATTTCCTAAAGTATTAAAGTGATATTTTTAAAAAATGATTCATTATGTAACCTGAGAGATATTTGAGTCCTTCAGGAAAATACATTCCTGTTGATTGTATAATTTGCAAAGAGAGTTGTGAGGCAGCTTAATTTCCATTTCTATATAGCTGTGCCTTTAAGAGTGAGCAGTCGCCAGCAGCCTGCTTGGGTGAACTTGTGCCGCAGCTCCACGTAGTGAGGCTGGAGACTGTGGGCGGGACTCTGAACGGCCGCCACCCAATCAGAGCGGTGGTAGGTGGGTGTGACTTCGTCTCTAGCTGCCCAATCAGAGCAGACCACGATTGATCCGTGCTGGTTAAGTGCGGCCTGGAACGGCCGCTGTGTGTTTGTGGGCGAGCAGCAGCGGGAGCGCGTGAACTGCAGCCCGTTCTCACAGCCGGCAGCTTGGAGCACGGCCATTGGGCGCGCGTGCACAGCCTCAGGAGGCCCAGGGGCAGGGGGAGTCTCGCGCTCTGTCGCCACCGTCGGCAATTTGAACGGGCTCCGGTCCGTTACCGTGTCCGGGATGGTGGCGCCACGAGCCTGTTTGACTAAAGTGTTGTCATATTTCCCCTTCCTGCTTGTCCTCATTGATCTTCAGTATGAAGGTAGGAGGGAGCGTCGGGTGAAAGGTGGTCTCCTATTAATGATCGGGTTAATTCGTCTCAATTGCTCAAACTTTTAATTCCATTCACAACTTCCGCTTCCCCCTCCATACGGGCGGTGAATCCGCCATGTGTGTATTCATCATTAATGGTCCCGAGCCGGGGGAATGTCATCAGTAATGGGCCGGGGGAATGTCATCAGTGGCATTGTGACGGGCACTGGCACTGTGATTGAGGGGGGGGGGGCTCCCTGGGCAGTGGCACTGATTGGGGGGGGCCCTCCCTAGGCAGTGGCACTGTGATTGGGGGGGGGGGCCTCCCTGGGCAGTGGCACTGTGATTGAGGGGGGGGGGGGCCTCCCTGGGCAGTGGCACTGTGATTGGGGGGGGGGGCCCTCCCTGGGCAGTGGCACTGTGATTGGGGGGGGGGGCTCCCTGGGCAGTGGCACTGTGATTGGGGGGGGGGGGGCCTCCCTGGGCAGTGGCACTGTGATTGGGGGGGGGGCCTCCCTGGGCAGTGGCACTGTGATTGGGGGGGGGGCCCTCCCTGGGCAGTGGCACTGTGATTGGGGGGGGCCCTCCCTGGGCAGTGGCACTGTGATTGGGGGGGGCCCTCCCTGGGCAGTGGCACTGTGATTGGGGGGGGCCTCCCTGGGCAGTGGCACTATGATTGGGGGGGGCCCTCCCTGGGCAGTGGCACCGTGATTGGGGGGGGCCCCTCCCTGGGCAGTGGCACTGTGATTGGGGGGGGCCTCCCTGGGCAGTGGCACTGTGATTGGGGGGGGGGCCTCCCTGGGCAGTGGCACTGTGATTGGGGGGGGGGGCCCTCCCTGGGCAGTGGCACTGTGATTGGGGGGGGCCCTCCCTGGGCAGTGGCACTGTGATTGGGGGGGCCTCCCTGGGCAGTGGCACTGATTGAGGGGGGGGGGCTCCCTGGGCAGTGGCACTGTGATTGGGGGGGGGCCTCCCTGGGCAGTGGCACTATGATTGGGGGGGCCCTCCCTGGGCAGTGGGTGGGGGGGTGGGGCCCTCCCTGGGCAGTGGCACTGATTGGGGGGGGGGCCCTCCCTAGGCAGTGGCACTGTGATTGGGGGGGGGGCCTCCCTGGGCAGTGGCACTGTGATTGGGGGGGGGGCCTTCCCTGGGCAGTGGCACTGTGATTGGGGGGGGGCCCTCCCTGGGCAGTGGCACTGTGATTGGGCGGGGGGGGGGGCCCTCCCTGGGCAGTGGCACTGTGATTGGGGGGGGGCCCTCCCTGGGCAGTGGCACTGTGATTGGGGGGGGGCCCTCCCTGGGCAGTGGCACTGTGATTGGGGGGGGCCTCCCTGGGCAGTGGCACTATGATTGGGGGGGCCCTCCCTGGGCAGTGGGTGGGGGGGTGGGGCCCTCCCTGGGCAGTGGCACTGTGATTGGGGGGGGCCTTCCCTGGGCAGTGGCACTGTGATTGGGGGGGGCCCTCCCTGGGCAGTGGCACTGATTGGGCGGGGGGGGGCCCTCCCTGGGCAGTGGCACTGTGATTGGGGGGGGGGGCCCTCCCTGGGCAGTGGCACTGTGATTGGGGGGGGGCCCTCCCTGGGCAGTGGCACTGTGATTGGGGGGGGGCCCTCCCTGGGCAGTGGCACTGTGATTGGCGGTGGGCCTCCCTGGGTGGGGGTTGGGGCCCTCCCTGGGCAGTGGCACTGTGATTGAGGGGGGGGGGGCTCCCTGGGCAGTGGCACTGTGATTGAGGGGGGGCCCTCCCTGGGCAGTGGCACTGTGATTGGGGGGGGGGCCCTCCCTGGGCAGTGGCACTGTGATTGGGGGGTGGGCCCTCCCTGGGCAGTGGCACTGTGATTTGGGGGGGGGCCTTCCCTGGGCAGTGGCACTGTGATTGGGGGGGGGCCCTCCCTGGGCAGTGGCACTGTGATTGGGCGGGGGGGGGGCCCTCCCTGGGCAGTGGCACTGTGATTGGGGGGGGGCCCTCCCTGGGCAGTGGCACTATGATTGGGGGGGCCTCCCTGGGCAGTGGCACTGTGATTGGGGGGGGGCCCTCCCTGGGCAGTGGCACTGTGATTGGGGGGGGGGGCCTTCCCTGGGCAGTGGCACTGTGATTGGGCGGGGGGGGGCCCTCCCTGGGCAGTGGCACTGTGATTGGGGGGGGCCCTCCCTGGGCAGTGGCACTGTGATTGGGGGGGCCTCCCTGGGCAGTGGCACTGTGATTGGGGGGGGCCTCCCTGGGCAGTGGCACTATGATTGGGGGGGCCCTCCCTGGGCAGTGGGTGGGGGGGGGGTGGGGCCCTCCCTGGGCAGTGGCACTGATTGGGGGGGGGGCCCTCCCTAGGCAGTGGCACTGTGATTGGGGGGGGGGGCCTCCCTGGGCAGTGGCACTGTGATTGAGGTGGGGGGGCCTCCCTGGGCAGTGGCACTGTGATTGGGGGGCCCTCCCTGGGCAGTGGCACTGTGATTGGGGGGGGGCCTCCCTGGGCAGTGGCACTGTGATTGAGGGGGGAGGCCTCCCTGGGCAGTGGCACTGTGATTGGGGGGGGGGCCTCCCTGGGCAGTGGCACTGTGATTGGGGCGGGGCCCTCCCTGGGCAGTGGCACTGTGATTGGGGTGGGGGCCTCCCTGGGCAGTGGCACTGTGATTGGGGGGGGGCTCCCTGGGCAGTGGCACTGTGATTGGGCGGGGGGGGGGCCCTCCCTGGGCAGTGGCACTGTGATTGGGGGGGCCTTCCCTGGGCAGTGGCACTGTGATTGGGGGGGGGCCCTCCCTGGGCAGTGGCACTGTGATTGGGCGGGGGGGGGGGCCCTCCCTGGGCAGTGGCACTGTGATTGGGGGGGGGGGCCCTCCCTGGGCAGTGGCACTGTGATTGGGGGGGGCCCTCCCTGGGCAGTGGCACTGTGATTGGGGGGGGCCCTCCCTGGGCAGTGGCACTGTGATTGGGGGGGGGCCCTCCCTGGGCAGTGGCACTGTGATTGGCGGTGGGCCTCCCTGGGTGGGGGTTGGGGCCCTCCCTGGGCAGTGGCACTGTGATTGAGGGGGGGGGGGCTCCCTGGGCAGTGGCACTGTGATTGAGGGGGGGCCCTCCCTGGGCAGTGGCACTGTGATTGGGGGGGGGGGGCCCTCCCTGGGCAGTGGCACTGTGATTGGGGGGGGGGGGCCCTCCCTGGGCAGTGGCACTGTGATTGGGGGGGGGCCTCCCTGGGCAGTGGCACTGTGATTGGGGGGGGGGGGGCTCCCTGGGCAGTGGCACTGTGATTGGGCGGGGGGGGGGCCCTCCCTGGGCAGTGGCACTGTGATTGGGGGGGCCTTCCCTGGGCAGTGGCACTGTGATTGGGGGGGGGCCTCCCTGGGCAGTGGCACTGTGATTGGGGGGGGGGCCCTCCCTGGGCAGTGGCACTGTGATTGGGGGGGGCCCTCCCTGGGCAGTGGCACTGTGATTGGGGGGGCCTCCCTGGGCAGTGGCACTGATTGAGGGGGGGGGGCTCCCTGGGCAGTGGCACTGTGATTGGGGGGGGGCCTCCCTGGGCAGTGGCACTATGATTGGGGGGGCCCTCCCTGGGCAGTGGGTGGGGGGGTGGGGCCCTCCCTGGGCAGTGGCACTGATTGGGGGGGGGGCCCTCCCTAGGCAGTGGCACTGTGATTGGGGGGGGGGCCTCCCTGGGCAGTGGCACTGTGATTGGGGGGGGGGGGCCTTCCCTGGGCAGTGGCACTGTGATTGGGGGGGGGCCCTCCCTGGGCAGTGGCACAGTGATTGGGCGGGGGGGGGGCCCTCCCTGGGCAGTGGCACTGTGATTGGGGGGGGGCCCTCCCTGGGCAGTGGCACTGTGATTGGGGGGGGGCCCTCCCTGGGCAGTGGCACTGTGATTGGGGGGGGCCTCCCTGGGCAGTGGCACTATGATTGGGGGGGCCCTCCCTGGGCAGTGGGTGGGGGGGTGGGGCCCTCCCTGGGCAGTGGCACTGTGATTGGGGGGGGCCTTCCCTGGGCAGTGGCACTGTGATTGGGGGGGGCCCTCCCTGGGCAGTGGCACTGATTGGGCGGGGGGGGGGCCCTCCCTGGGCAGTGGCACTGTGATTGGGGGGGGGGGCCCTCCCTGGGCAGTGGCACTGTGATTGGGGGGGGGCCCTCCCTGGGCAGTGGCACTGTGATTGGCGGTGGGCCTCCCTGGGTGGGGGTTGGGGCCCTCCCTGGGCAGTGGCACTGTGATTGAGGGGGGGGGGCTCCCTGGGCAGTGGCACTGTGATTGAGGGGGGGCCCTCCCTGGGCAGTGGCACTGTGATTGGGGGGGGGCCCTCCCTGGGCAGTGGCACTGTGATTGGGGGGGGGGCCCTCCCTGGGCAGTGGCACTGTGATTTGGGGGGGGGCCTTCCCTGGGCAGTGGCACTGTGATTGGGGGGGGGCCCTCCCTGGGCAGTGGCACTGTGATTGGGCGGGGGGGGGCCCTCCCTGGGCAGTGGCACTGTGATTGGGGGGGGGCCCTCCCTGGGCAGTGGCACTATGATTGGGGGGGCCTCCCTGGGCAGTGGCACTGTGATTGGGGGGGGGCCCTCCCTGGGCAGTGGCACTGTGATTGGGGGGGGGGGCCTTCCCTGGGCAGTGGCACTGTGATTGGGCGGGGGGGGGCCCTCCCTGGGCAGTGGCACTGTGATTGGGGGGGGCCCTCCCTGGGCAGTGGCACTGTGATTGGGGGGGGCCCTCCCTGGGCAGTGGCACTGTGATTGGGGGGGCCTCCCTGGGCAGTGGCACTGTGATTGGGGGGGGCCTCCCTGGGCAGTGGCACTATGATTGGGGGGGCCCTCCCTGGGCAGTGGGTGGGGGGGGGTGGGGCCCTCCCTGGGCAGTGGCACTGATTGGGGGGGGGGCCCTCCCTAGGCAGTGGCACTGTGATTGGGGGGGGGGGCCTCCCTGGGCAGTGGCACTGTGATTGAGGTGGGGGGGCCTCCCTGGGCAGTGGCACTGTGATTGGGGGGGGGCCCTCCCTGGGCAGTGGCACTGTGATTGGGGGGGGGCCTCCCTGGGCAGTGGCACTGTGATTGAGGGGGGGGGCCTCCCTGGGCAGTGGCACTGTGATTGGGGGGGGGGCCTCCCTGGGCAGTGGCACTGTGATTGGGGCGGGGCCCTCCCTGGGCAGTGGCACTGTGATTGGGGTGGGGGCCTCCCTGGGCAGTGGCACTGTGATTGGGGGGGGGGCTCCCTGGGCAGTGGCACTGTGATTGGGCGGGGGGGGGCCCTCCCTGGGCAGTGGCACTGTGATTGGGGGGGCCTTCCCTGGGCAGTGGCACTGTGATTGGGGGGGGGCCCTCCCTGGGCAGTGGCACTGTGATTGGGCGGGGGGGGGGCCCTCCCTGGGCAGTGGCACTGTGATTGGGGGGGGGCCCTCCCTGGGCAGTGGCACTGTGATTGGGGGGGGCCCTCCCTGGGCAGTGGCACTGTGATTGGGGGGGGCCCTCCCTGGGCAGTGGCACTGTGATTGGGGGGGGGCCCTCCCTGGGCAGTGGCACTGTGATTGGCGGTGGGCCTCCCTGGGTGGGGGTTGGGGCCCTCCCTGGGCAGTGGCACTGTGATTGAGGGGGGGGGGCTCCCTGGGCAGTGGCACTGTGATTGAGGGGGGGCCCTCCCTGGGCAGTGGCACTGTGATTGGGGGGGGGGGGGCCCTCCCTGGGCAGTGGCACTGTGATTGGGGGGGGGGGGGCCCTCCCTGGGCAGTGGCACTGTGATTGGGGGGGGGCCTCCCTGGGCAGTGGCACTGTGATTGGGGGGGGGGGGGCTCCCTGGGCAGTGGCACTGTGATTGGGCGGGGGGGGGGCCCTCCCTGGGCAGTGGCACTGTGATTGGGGGGGGCCTTCCCTGGGCAGTGGCACTGTGATTGGGGGGGGGCCTTCCCTGGGCAGTGGCACTGTGATTGGGGGGGGCCCTCCCTGGGCAGTGGCACTGTGATTGGGGGGGGGGGCCCTCCCTGGGCAGTGGCACTGTGATTGGGGGGGGGGGCCCTCCCTGGGCAGTGGCACTGTGATTCGGGGGGGGGCCCTCCCTGGGCAGTGGCACTGTGATTCGGGGGGGGGGCCCTCCCTGGGCAGTGGCACTGTGATTCGGGGGGGGGGGGCCCTCCCTGGGCAGTGGCACTGTGATTGGGGGGGGGGGCCTCCCTGGGCAGTGGCACTGTGATTGGGGGGGGGGCCCTCCCTGGGCAGTGGCACTGTGATTGGGCGGGGGGGTGACCCTCCCTGGGCTGTGGCACTGATTGAGGGGGGGCCCTCCCTAGGCAGTAGCACTGTGTGATTGGGGGGGGGGGGGCGCTCCCTGGGCAGTGGCACTGTGATTCGGGGGGGGGCCCTCCCTGGGCAGTGGGACTGTGATTCGGGGGGGGGGCCCTCCCTGGGCAGTGGCACTGTGATTTGGGGGGGGGGGCCCTCCCTGGGCAGTGGCACTGTGATTTGGGGGGGGGGGCCCTCCCTGGGCAGTGGCACTGTGATTGGGGGGGGGGGGCCCTCCCTGGGCAGTGGCACTGTGATTGGGGGGGTCCTCCCTGAGCAGTGGCACTGTGATTGGGGGGGGGCCTCCCTGGGCAGTGGCACTGTGATTGAGGGGGGGGCCCTCCCTGGGCAGTGGCACTGTGATTGGGGGGGGGGGCCTCCCTGGGCAGTGGCACTGTGATTGGGGGGGCCCTCCCTGGGCCGTGGGTGGGGGCTGGGGCCCTCCCTGGGCAGTGGCACTGTGATTGGGGGGGCCCTCCCTGGGCAGTGGGTGGGGCCCTCTCTGGGCAGTGGCACTGTGATTGGGGGGGGGGTGCGCTCCCTGGGCAGTGGCATTGTGATTGGGGGGGTGGGGCCCTCCCTGGGCAGTGGGTGGGGGCTGGGGCCCTCCCTGGGCAGTGGTGCTGTGATTGGGGGGGGGGGGGCCCTCCCTGGGCAGTGGCACTGTGATTGGGGGGGGGCCTCCCTGGGCAGTGGGTGGGGGGTGGGGCCCTCCCTGGGCAGTGGCACTGTGATTGGGGGGGGCCTCCCTGGGCAGTGGCACTGTGATTGGGGGGGGGTCCTCCCTGGGCAGTGGCACTGTGATTGGGGGGGGGTGCCCTTTTTGGGCAGTGGCATTGTGATTGGGGGGGTGGGGCCCTCCCTGGGCAGTGGGTGACCCTGGGCAGTGGCACTGTGATTTGGGGGGGGGCCTCCGTGGGCAGTGGCACTGTGATTGGGGGGTTGGGGGCCCTCCCTGGGCAGTGGCACTGTGATTGGGGGGCGGGGGGGCCTCCCTGGGCAGTGGCACTGTGATTGGGGGGTGGAGGGGCCTCCCTGGGCAGTGGCACTGTGATTGGGGGGTGGGGGGGCTCCCTGGGCAGTGGCACTGTGATTGGGGGGTGGGGGGGCCTTCCTGGGCAGTGGCACTGTGATTAGGGGGCGGGGGGCTCCCTGGGCAGTGGCACTGTGATTGGGGGGTGGGGGGGCCTTCCTGGGCAGTGGCACTGTGATTAGGGGCGGGGGGGGGGGGGCTCCCTGGGCAGTGGCACTGTGATTGGGGGGTGGGGGGGCCTTCCTGGGCAGTGGCACTGTGATTGGGGGGGTCCTCCCTGAGCAGTGGCACTGTGATTGGGGGGGGGGGCCTCCCTGGGCAGTGGCACTGTGATTGGGGGGGGCCCTCCCTGGGCAGTGGCACTGTGATTGGGGGGGGGGGGGGCCTCCCTGGGCAGTGGCACTGTGATTGGGGGGGGCCCTCCCTGGGCAGTGGCACTGTGATTGGGCGGGGGGGTGACCCTCCCTGGGCTGTGGCACTGATTGAGGGGGGGCCCTCCCTAGGCAGTAGCACTGTGTTTGGGGGGGGGGCGCTCCCTGGGCAGTAGCACTGTGATTTGGGGGGGGGGGCCCTCCCTGGGCAGTGGCACTGTGATTGGGGGGGTCCTCCCTGAGCAGTGGCACTGTGATTGGGGGGGGCCTCCCTGGGCAGTGGCACTGTGATTGAGGGGGGGGGGCCCTCCCTGGGCAGTGGCACTGTGATTGGGGGGGGGCCTCCCTGGGCAGTGGCACTGTGATTGGGGGGGCCCTCCCTGGGCAGTGGCACTGTGATTGGGGGGGGCCCTCCCTGGGCAGTGGGTGGGGCCCTCTCTGGGCAGTGGCACTGTGATTGGGGGGGGGGGGAGGCCCTCCCTGGGCAGTGGCACTGTGATTGGGGGGCGGGGGGGGCTTCCCTGGGCAGTGGCACTGTGAATGGGGGGTGGGGGGGGCCATCCTGGGCAGTGGCACTGTGATTAGGGGGTGGGGGGGGGCTCCCTGGGCAGTGGCACTGTGATTGGGGGGTGGGGGGGCCTTCGTGGGCAGTGGCACTGTGATTTGGGGGGGTGCCCTCCCTGGGCAGTGGCACTGTGATTGGGCGGGGGGGTGACCCTCCCTGGGCTGTGGCACTGATTGAGGGGGGGCCCTCCCTAGGCAGTAGCACTGTGTGATTGGGGGGAGGGGGGGGCGCTCCCTGGGAAGTGGCACTGTGATTCGGGGGGGGCCCTCCCTGGGCAGTGGCACTGTGATTCGGGGGGGGGGCCCTCCCTGGGCAGTGGCACTGTGATTTGGGGGGGGGGGCCCCTCCCTGGGCAGTGGCACTGTGATTGGGGGGGGGGGGCCCTCCCTGGGCAGTGGCACTGTGATTGGGGGGGTCCTCCCTGAGCAGTGGCACTGTGATTGGGGGGGGGCCTCCCTGGGCAGTGGCACTGTGATTGAGGGGGGGGCCCTCCCTGGCAGTGGCACTGTGATTGGGGGGGGGGGGGGGCCTCCCTGGGCAGTGGCACTGTGATTGGGGGGGCCCTCCCTGGGCAGTGGCACTGTGATTGGGCGGGGGGGTGACCCTCCTGGGCTGTGGCACTGTGATTGAGGGGGGGGGCCCTCCCTGGGCAGTGGCACTGTGATTGAGGGGGGGGGCCCTCCCTGGGCAGTGGGAACTGTGATTGAGGGGGGGGGGCCCTCCCTGGGCAGTGGGTGACCCTGGGCAGTGGCACTGTGATTTGGGGGGGGGCCTCCGTGGGCAGTGGCACTGTGATTGGGGGGCCCGCCCCTTGGCCGTGGGTGGGGGCTGGGGCCCTCCCTGGGCAGTGGCACTGTGATTGGGGGGGCCCTCACTGGGCAGTGGGTGGGGCCCTCTCTGGGCAGTGGCACTGTGATTGGGGGGGGGTGCGCTCCCTGGGCAAGTGGCATTGTGATTGGGGGGGTGGGGCCCTCCCTGGGCAGTGGGTGGGGGCTGGGGCCCTCCCTGGGCAGTGGTGCTGTGATTGGGGGGGGGGGGGGCCCTCCCTGGGCAGTGGCACTGTGATTGGGGGGGGGGCCTCCCCTGGGCAGTGGGTGGGGGGTGGGGCCCTCCCTGGCAGTGGCACTGTGATTGGGGGGGGGGTCCTCCCTGGGCAGTGCACTGTGATTGATGGGGGGGGCCCTCCCTGGGCAGTGGCACTGTGATTGGGGGGGGGTGCCCTTTTTGGGCAGTGGCATTGTGATTGGGGGGGTGGGGCCTCCCTGGGCAGTGGGTGACCCTGGGCAGTGGCACTGTGATTTGGGGGGGGGCCTCCGTGGGCAGTGGCACTGTGATTGGGGGGTTGGGGGCCCTCCCTGGGCAGTGGCACTGTGATTGGGGGGGCTGGGGGGGGCCTCCTGGGCAGTGGCATTGTGATTGGGGGGTGGAGGGGCCTCCCTGGGCAGTGGCACTGTGATTGGGGGGTGGGGGGGCTCCCTGGGCAGTGGCACTGTGATTGGGGGGTGGGGGGGCCTTCCTGGGCAGTGGCACTGTGATTAGGGGGCGGGGGGGCTCCTGGGCAGTGGCACTGTGATTGGGGGGTGGGGGGGCCCTTCCTGGGCAGTGGCACTGTGATTAGGGGGCGGGGGGGGGGGCTCCCTGGGCAGTGGCACTGTGATTGGGGGGGTGGGGGGGCCTTCCTGGGCAGTGGCACTGTGATTGGGGGGGTCCTCCCTGAGCAGTGGCACTGTGATTGTGGGGGGGGGCCTCCCTGGGCAGTGGCACTGTGATTGGGGGGGGCCCTCCTGGGCAGTGGCACTGTGATTGGGGGGGGGGGGCCTCCCTGGGCAGTGGCACTGTGATTGGGGGGGGGCCCTCCCTGGGCCAGTGGCACTGTGATTGGGCGGGGGGGTGACCCTCCCTGGTGGCTGTGGCACTGATTGAGGGGGGGCCCTCCTAGGCAGTAGCACTGTGTGATTGGGAGGGGGGGGCGCTCCCTGGGCAGTAGCACTGTGATTTGGGGGGGGGCCCCTCCCTGGGCAGTGGCACTGTGATTGGGGGGGTCCTCCCTGAGCAGTGGCACTGTGATTGGGGGGGGGCCTCCCTGGGCAGTGGCACTGTGATTGAGGGGGGGGGGGCCCTCCCTGGGGCAGTGGCACTGTGAATTGGGGGGGGGGCCTCCCTGGGCAGTGGCACTGTGATTGGGGGGGTTCCTCCCTGGGCAGTGGCACTGTGATTGGGGGGGGCCCTCCCTGGGCAGTGGGTGGGGCCCTCTCTGGGCAGTGGCACTGTGATTGGGGGGGGGGGGAGGCCCTCCTGGGCAAGTGGCACTGTGATTGGGGGGCGGGGGGGCTTCCCTGGGCAGTGGCACTGTGAATGGGGGGTGGGGGGGGCCTTCCTGGGGCAGTGGCACTGTGATTAGGGGGTGGGGGGGGGCTCCCTGGGCAGTGGCACTGTGATTGGGGGGTGGGGGGGCCTTCGTGGCAGTGGCACTGTGATTTGGGGGGGTGCCCTCCCTGGGCAGTGGCACTGTGATTTTTTTTTTTTGGGGGGGGGCCCTTCCTGTGGAGTAGCACTGTGATTGATTGGGGGCGGGGAGGTGGGGTCCTCCCTGCCCCCCCCCCCCCCCCCCCCCCCCCCCCCCCCCCCCCACCACCACCAGTGGTGCTGTTGTGAAGTGCTGAGACGTCCCCCCAACTATGAAGGACACTTTAGATCAATCCAACAATTAGTTGTATTTGTTTGTTGACATCTGACGTTTTGTCATCTGTGTAACTAAGGTTAATTAGTTGTGGGTGGAGCTGAAATAGGACACGAGGTAAAATGCTGGTATTCTATGACTTATTGTGTGTTGCACTCAGTGAATGACTCCTGTTAACAAAATAGTTATCTCCCTATGTGGGGTACTGTAAGAATACTAAGAGGGGCAGCATGGTTAGCACTGCTGCCCCACAAGTGACAGGGACCTGGGTTGAATTCTGGCCTTGGGTGACTGAGTATCCTCCAGGTGCTCTGGTTTCCTCCCATGGTCCAAACGTGTGCAGGTTAGGTGGATTGGTCTTGCTAAATTGCCTCCGTGTCTAACAATTGGGTGAGGTTACGGCTCTAGGGTGGTGGTGAGGGCATAGATGGACTAGGTAGAGTGCTCTTTTGGCAGATTTGTGCAGACCTTAATGTTGTGGAGGAGAATGCTGAGCCCCAGGCAAATAGAATAGATGGCATTGAGGTACGTAGGGAAGAGGTGTTTGCAATTCTGGACAGGCTGAAAATAGATAAGTCCCCGGGACCTGATGGGATTTATCCTAGGATTCTCTGGGAGGCCAGGGAAGAGATTGCTGGACCTTTGGCTTTGATTTTTATGTCATCATTGGCTACAGGAATAGTGCCAGAGGACTGGAGGATAGCAAATGTGGTCCCTTTGTTCAAAAAGGGAGCAGAGACAACCCCGGCAACTATAGACCGGTGAGCCTCACGTCTGTAGTGGGTAAAGTCTTGGAGGGGATTATAAGAGACAAGATTTATAATCATCTAGATAGGAATAATATGATCAGGGATAGTCAGCATGGCTTTGTGAAGGGTAGACCATGCCTCACAAACCTTATTGAGTTCTTTGAGAAGGTGACTGAACAGGTAGACGAGGGTAGAGCAGTTGATGTGGTGTATATGGATTTCAGCAATGCGTTTGATAAGGTTCCCCACGGTAGGCTATTGCAAAAAATACGGAGGCTGGGGATTGAGGGTGATTTAGAGATGTGGATCAGAAATTGGCTAGCTGAAAGAAGACAGAGGGTGGTGGTTGATGGGAAATGTTCAGAATGGAGTACAGTCACAAGTGGAGTACCACAAGGATCTGTTCTGGGGCCGTTGCTGTTTCTCATTTTTATCAATGACCTAGAGGAAGGCGCAGAAGGGTGGGTGAGTAAATTTGCAGACGATACTAAAGTCGGTGGTGTTGTCGATAGTGTGGAAGGATGTAGCAGGTTACAGAGGGATATAGACTAAGCTGCAGAGCTGTGCTGAGAGGTGGCAAATGGAGTTTAATGTAGAGAAGTGTGAGGTGATTCACTTTGGAAGGAATAACCGGAATGCGGAATATTTGGCTAATGTAAAGTTCTTGCAAGTGTGGATGAGCAGAGGGATCTAGGTGTCCATGTACATAGATCTCTGAAAGTTGCCACCCAGGTTGATAGGGTTGTGAAGAAAGGCCTATGGAGTGTTGGCCTTTATTGGTAGAGGGATTGAGTTCCGGAGTCGGGAGGTCATGTTGCAGCTGTACAGAACTCTGGTACGGCTGCATTTGGAGTATTGCTACAGTTCTGGTCACCGCATTATAGGAAGGACGTGGAGGCTTTGGAGCGGGTGCAGAGGAGATTTACCAGGATGTTGCCTGGTATGGAGGGAAAATCTTATGAGGAAAGGCTGATGGACTTGAGGTTGTTTTCGTTGGAGAGAAGAAGGTTAAGAGGAGACTTAATAGAGGCATACAAAATGATCAGGGGTTGGATAGGGTGGACAGTGAGAGCCTTCTCCCGCGGATGGATATGGCTGGCACGAGGGGACATAACTTTAAACTGAGGGGTAATAGATATAGGACAGAGGTCAGAGGTAGGTTCTTTACGCCAAGAGTAGTGAGGCCGTGGAATGCCCTACCTGCTACAGTAGTGAACTCGCCAACATTGAGGGCATTTAAAAGTTTATTGGATAAACATATGGATGATAAAGGTATAGTGTAGGTTAGATGGCTTTTGTTTCGGTGCAACATCGTGGGCCGAAGGGCCTGTACTGCGCTGTATTGTTCTATGTTCTATGATGGGCTGAATGGCCTCTTACACTGGAGGGATTCTCCAGATTAGATATAAAGACATTGATCAAAGAGGTCAGTCTTATTGACTATTGCTGGAGGAGCAAAGAGGAGTTTAAGGTGGAAATTCCAGTGCTTGGGCCTTGATGAAGGCATAAGCACTAGTGATGGGTTTCAGCAGATGAGCTGAGACGGATGGATTTGGATGATGTTATGAAGTGATGTGTGGTTGGAAGCTCATCCTTGGGTCAAACAATACCATGATTACAGGGGGTTGGTTCAGACTCTGGACAGTTGCTAGGGAGAGGGTGGAATCATTGGCTAGGGAGCTGAGTGTGGGGAAGACTAGATAATTGGTTTAGTTGCCTTTAATGTTTGCTTGGAGAAATTTTTGCCCATCGGTACTGGATGTTGGACAAGTCGTAGGATAATTTAAATTTGGTGGAGCAATTGAGAAGTGGTGATTGAGGTGAGCTGGGGGGGCATAGCGATTAGCTACCTCACAGCGCCAGGGAGTTGGTTGGGTTCAATTTTGGTCTTGGTTTGGTGTTTGCTCGTTCTCCGTGTCTGCGTGGATTTCCTTTGGGTGCTCCGGTTTCCTCCCACAGTCCAAAGATGTGCAGCTTGGCCATGATCAATGGATAGGGTGGGGAGTGTGCCTAGGTAGAGTGCTCTTTCAGAGAGTTTGTGCAGATTCATTGGACTGAATGGCCACCTCCTGCACTATAGGTATTCTATGAATAGAGCAGGGTCTCATCACTGCACATGTGGTAACTGATATTTTTCCCTTTGTGTTATCCAGTGGCAGCCTGTTGATGAAGGATTAGGGGCCCAGAGATGTGGTATGAAAAGCACATTGATTCTATGGTTATGATTGGATAGATGAGGCTATAAGAGGGATATACCATCCAGCAGGATGATTATGAAGTAATGTGGGCGGCATGGTAGTACAGTGGTTATCACTGTTGCTTCACAGCGCCAGGTTCGATTCCCGGCTTGGGTCACTGCGGAATCTGTACATTCGTCCCGTGTCTGCGTGGGTTTCCTCTGGGTGCTTCGGTTTCCTCCCACAGTCCAAAGTTGTGCAGGTTAGGTGGATTGGCCATGCTAAATTGCCTTTAGGTTAGGTGGGGTTACTGGTTTACGGGGATAGGGTGGAGGTGTGGGCCTAAGTGGGGTGCACTTTCCAAGAGCTGGTGCAGACTTGATGGGCCGAATGGCCTCCTTCTGCACTGTAAATTCTATGATAATCTGAGCTCCTCATGTTTGTTGAAGTGAAGATCAGACAGCATTTAAGATAGTTTTCCTACTGCTAACAATCTTTGCATTCAAGGGAAATAGGAACACTTTTGGCAACAGCAGGACCCGTTGGTGCTTTGTACTCTAAAACTTGATCTGGCAGTGAATGGAGAAGCCACTTGTCTGCCACAGATGATTGAGTTGGGAACCGAGTGTGATGAAGTGTGCAGAGGGCACTGAATGTCTGCAGAGAGAAATAGAAAGTTTTAAGTGAGTGGGCAAGGGTCTGGCAGATGGGAATACAATGTTGCTAAATGTGAGTTCATCCATTTTGACAGGAACAACAGCAAAATGGACTATAAATGGTAAAAATGCAGCATGCCGCTGGTCCCCTTGTGCCTGCATAGCAAAACGTTGGTTTGCTGGTGCAGCAGGTAATTAAGAAGGCAAATGGCATTTTGTCCTTAATTACTAAAGGGATGGAGATTAACGGAGGTTATGTTAATTGGCAGCATGGTAGCACACGTGGCTAGCACTGTGGCTTCAAAGCTCCAGGGTCCCAGGTTTGATTCTCCACTGGGTCACTGTGTGGAGTCTGCACGTTCTCCCCGTGTCTGCGTGGGTTTCTTCTGGGTGCTCTGGTTTCCTCCCACAGTCCAAAGATGTGCAGGTTAGGTGGACTGGCCATGCTAAATTGCCCTTGGTGTCCAAAAAGGCTAGGAGGGGTTATTGGGTTATGGAGATAGGGTAGAAGTGGGTTGGTGCAGACTCGATGGGCTGAATGGCCTCCTGCACTATGTTCTAGGTTGCAGCTGTATAACGTGCTGGTGAGGCCACACCTGGACTACTGTGTACAGTTTTGGTCTCCTGACTTGAGAAAGGGTGTACTACCACTGGAGGGAGTTCAGAGGAGATTCACTAGGTTGATTGTGGAACTGAGGATTAGCTTATGAGGAGAGAATTGAGGAGAGACTGAGTAGACTGGGACTATATGCATGGAATTTAGAAGAATGAGGGGCGGTCTTTATAAAAACACACAATGTATGAAGCAAATAGATATATGCCTTGACAAGGTCCCTCATGGGTAGACTGGTACAAAAGGTGAAGTCACACAGGATCAGGGGTGAGCTGGCAAGGTGGATACAGAACTGGCTGGTCATAGAAGGCAGAGAGTAGCAATGGAAGGGTGCTTTCCTAATTGGAGGGCTGTGACGAGTAGTGTTCCGCAGGGATCAGTGCTGGGACCTTTGCTGTTCGTAGTATATATAAATGATTTGGAGGCAAATGTAACTGGTCTGATTAGTAAGTTTGCAGACGACACAGGTTGGTGGAATTGCGGATAGCGATGAGGACTGTCAGAGGATACAACAGGATTTAGATTGTTTGGAGACTTGGGCGGAGATATGGCAGATGGAGTTTAATCCGGACAAATGTGAGGTAATGCATTTTGGAAGGTCTAATGCAGGTAGGGAATATACAGTGAATGGTAGAACCCTCAAGAGTCTTGAAAGTCCGAGATCTAGGAGTACAGGTCACTGAAAGGGGCACCACAGGTGGAGAAGGTAGTCAAGAAGGCATACGGCATGCTTGCCTTCATTGGCCGGGGCATTGAGTATAAGAATTGGCAAGTCATGTTGCAGCTGTATAGAACCTTAGTTAGGCCACACTTGGAGTATAGTGTTCAATTCTGGTCGCCACATTACCAGAAGGTTGTGGAGGCTTTAGAGAGGGTGCAGAAGAGATTTACCAGGATGTTGCCTGGTATGGAGGTGTTGCTAATTGTGTTTCTCTTAATTTGGCTCTGAAGATTGCGGCCGATATGGTTGCCTTCCTTAATTCTAATTACGTTTGCTCTAGAATTGCCAGGTATCTCTCGATACCGCCACAAGGTTCAAAACCGAATACTGATCAAAGACTCGATATACCAGTTAGAAAGTTCAACTCTATGCTCATTTATTTACACAGTCAAATATACTCATGCATAAAACTCTACAAACTATAAACTATCACTACTGCTATAAGCCTATATTTAGCTTTGGGCGCCCACTCAGTCAGAGGAATAATGGCTGTTGTTTGGTTCTGAGGCTGCTGGGGTCGAATTGGTATGGAATAACAGCTAGGAGCGTCTGTCTCGTAGCGTGCGTTGACCTTGGACTTGCTTGTTCTGATGTTGCTGTTGGGTAGGTCTCTCCTTGGTGAGAGCCGGGGCTGCAAGAGAGTGATTCTCTCTTGGTGAGTCTTATACCCAAAAGGGGCTTTGTGCGCTTTTGGGTGGGTCTTGAACTTGTCCAATTAATTGGGCCGTTTCCCAATCGTTCCCATCGATTTCCTCAGATAGAGGGATGGGTGCCTTGATTGCTGGGCGTGTCCTAGATGGCCGTTGGCCTGGTTTGTTCTGGTCTCCTCAGGCGCCGGGGTGTCTGTCTTGGTATTGTTGACTTTTTTGTTCCCAGGGATTGCTCATTAGTATGGAAATGGTTTGCAGTATCGGTCTTGTCTGGGAGCTATGGCTCCAATCAACAGACAAACATTGCACCTGCTTGCTTTCTTAGTATTGTCCATTTTCCCTGCAATCTTTGCAAAGTGTCCATTTTATAATTGGGAAGTGGCCATCCCAGATGGCTACACTCCCTCCTTGTGATTCTCTGACCAAGTGGGACACTTGTAAGCAGTAAATGGGCTCTACTCTGCCCCATCCTATGCAACACAATTCTTTGCCTAAAATCATTTTACTTGCATACATCAGTATAAAACTCTATGGGGCACTATGACATTCAGACATGCATTACAAAATAAAAAAACTGGAACCTCTAACTATCCTCAATAAACTATCCTCACTCAAACAATCAAAAATAATCTACAACACTTTACATGTACAAATAGCAGCAACACAAGTTTCTCTGGCTTAGCAGTAAGACAGAGGTTTACATTTCTTTATTGAACAAAACACATAAAGAGAAGCGGATGCACTTTAATTCATGTCTTGGGGTTTGGTGAAGCCTGAAAATAGGGGACCTAAATGTGTGTAAAATGAAGGTTCACCTTCACCATTTTCTGATTCCATGTGTCTGCACGATACTGCAAAGTATCAGCAGTACTAAGAGGGCTTCTACTATGTAGGATAGTGAATACCAGGTGATAAGCCTATCACACCAGGTCAGGGTATCATTAACTGTCTTTGTTGTGGGCGAGGCGTTTTCAGAACCCCCAAAATGAAACATGGAGTTCAACCAACCTCCCTTTAATGGATTTGTTGCTTTTCCTAGCACACGGCTTTTTCCCTTGGTGTGGGATTACAATTATGGACACGTGGGTTTTTAAACACAACACTGTTTATTCCATGAACTCAACTTAACATCTTAAATAAACATTGGATCTCTTAACACCCCTTACTTCAAAGATAACTCAGAAAATATTGCAACAGTAAATAATTCCTTAAAATGTTCCTTTAAACTTCCAAGAGACTTAACACCTTTAAACAAAATCACATTAAAGGCTTCACCTATTATAACCTTAAATCACCCAAATGATCCAGAGATGGTCTTTCATGGCAGATATCCAGTTCACTGCAACACACAGACACACACCTAGCTCTTTTCAAAACTGAAAAAAAAAACCCGCAAAACTAAACCGCAAAATGGCTGACCTGACCTCAGCCCCACCCACTCTCTGACTTCACTGTTTTTCTTAAAGGTACATTGCTTAAACATGGGCAGCATGGTAGCATTGTGGATAGCACAATTGCTTCACAGCTCCAGGGTCCCAGGTTCAATTCCGGCTTGGGTCACTGTCTGTGCGGAGTCTGCACATTCTCCCCGTGTGTGCGTGGATTTCCTCCGGGTGCTCCGGTTTCCTCCCACAATCCAAAGATGTGCAGGTTAGGTGGATTGGCCATGCTAAATTGCCCTTCGTGTTCAAAATTGCCCTTAGCGTTGGATGGGGTTACTGGGTTATGGGGTAGGGTGGCGGTGTGGGCTTGGGTAGGGTGCTCTTTCCAAGAGCCTTTGCAGACTTGATGGGCCGAATGGCCTCCTTCTGCACTGTAAATTCTGTGATATCCATGTCTTAAAAGTACTCTCACATGACACTTAGGACTGACTATCTCTGGGTTCTGTGTATGGCAGGGGTGGGAATCATTCACGGCTTGTGTGGTAGGGGTCGGGGGGGTAGTGTCCATGCACAACTGAAGGGATCCTGCTAAGATCCAGGTAAACATGAAGGTTGTCTTCATCTTTCTGTCTTCTCTTTCTTCCTCTGGGGTCCCAGGGACACGAGCATAATATCTTTTATTATCTTGCTTAAGATCTCGTCTGTCTGTCCTTTTGTTGCCAATTTCCCATTATGATTGGTGACCATGTGTGACTCCCTCATTTTTTTAAAAACCAAATATTTGGGACAGGACATCCAAGAAAAATACTGACATAGTGCGAGCTGTCTCACAGACTGTGCAATCTAGTATCCTAGTGTTTGGGGATGTAAATAGCATGCGGAAGCAACCGAAGGGTCGCCAAAAAGAAACAAAAGAATTTTGAACTGAAAGTGCCAAAATGGGGTGTATATGGGCTGCGGCGGGTAAGAAAGGGTGTAATCCCTCTGTTCCATGAAAAACTTCCAAATTTACAAACTTGTACATTAAACGAAGAAACCTACAACAAACATGGTGCAGGTGCCATCAGAAAGGACCTTTTCTCCATCATCTGGACACCTCATTGCTCAGTAGTGAACAGGGTCACAAAGGGATTTGTTTGGTGGGAGTCAGACTCTGTCGTCATTGTCTCCTGGGTGCCATACTCTTGACTGGAGTAGTTTGGTTAAAGCTGCTTGGGACGAATTGGGGTCCACCTCATCGTTCCGGGTGAGCCTGAACGAATTGTCTCGGTGCCAGAATAGTGTGTCGAGGTTGGAGATACTAGGTTTTAATCCGTAGTTGTCGGGCGGTTGGTCTGGGTCAGGGGCTTTGATGTACGTGATTTCGAAGGGGTAACTGGAATCTTGCTCGGATTCGCTGGGAGTGGGGATTGGTGCAGGGGTGTAATCGTAACGTGGTGTGCTGTGGCTGTGGTCATTGCTATCGCTGTCGCTGCTGGTTGAAGGAAGGGAGGCGGAGTCGTGTCTCTGGGGGTGGAGTTGAAGATGTCTGGGGACGGGCTGGACTGGCTGGGGAAGGGTAGGAATGCGTCATCTGTGGGCGAGGTGTGCTCATCTGCTGCTGCGAGCGAGATGTGGTGTGCATGGTGGTTCTGCGAGCCTTAAGCTGCTTTCTGTGAAACCACACAGACTTGTCGTTGGGATATCATCTTGTATACCGAGGGGCTGACATTGACCGAAATGGAGTACGGTCTGGAAAATTGGGGGGGGGGGGGGGGGTAAGGAATGAACTGGGGTTGTATAGGGAAAGTATCACTTGCTGCCCTACTACAAACTCAGTGGTGTCTCATTTTATAGAAACAAGCCTTGCTTTGTTTCCTCCTGGTCCCAAGTCTCACAGCTGCTGCGAGCTGGGCTGCCTTTATATTCTCTACTAACTGTTGTACAGCATTTTCATGCATGAGGGCTGTAACTGCATGGCTGGCCAAATCCAGTCCTAATAAATACGCTGTCCCTTTCATGGGGCGTCCAGTCATGGGAGTGTGGGGGGTGTATCCTGTGGACGTGGATACTGTGTTTCTTAAGAACATTAAAGCAAATGGGAGAACTGAATCCCAGGTTCTGTTGTACCATTTTCCTGAGGGTGGCTTTTGGAGTCCTATTTATCCTCTACGATGCCGCTTGACTGGGGGTGGTATGCTATGTGAAATTTCTGCCTGATTCCGAAAATTGATTACTCGTCCTGTAAAATGGGAGCCTTGGTCGGACTCTATACTGCGTAGGAGGCCCCATCTTGTAAAGATGTGCTGTGTTAGTATTTTAGCTGTTGTCTTGGCCGTATTCGTTCTGGGTGGAAAAGCTTCCACCCATTTTGTGAAGGTGTCGATGACCACCAACGCATCCTTGTAACCATTTCTGCAGGGGGGCTAGGGGTCCTATGTAGTCTACCTGCAAATTCATCCAGGGGCCATTAACGGGGCGGGTGTGACTAAGCTGAGCCTTTCGTGCATATCTGTCCGGATTGTTCTGGGCACAGATCAAGCAATTTTCAATGTAGTGAGTAACATCGGCTTTTCAATCAGGCCACCAGCAGAGTGGTCTGAGGTGGGCTAGGGTGGGTTCAATGCCTTGGTGTCCATGATTGTCATGGAACTGACAAATAATCTGGTTCCTGCCCTGGCTGTGAACTACAATAATAAAATCACACCGTCGTGTGTGGCGATTGCGTTCTTAAACTTATCGTACAGTGCTGGGAAGGTTCCTTTTAAAACTTCCCTGAGTTTTTCATCATCCTTCTGTGCCTTTGCTAGATCCTGATTGTTGGTCTGTGAGACCTGAACCGCGTGTACTGGGGAGGGGGTTTCCAAATGTAACCATGCCTGGAACCTGCCTTCGCTAGGGTGTCTGCTTTAACGTTGCTGGGGCGGGGGGGGGGGGGGGTGTAGAACGGTGATGACTGTGAACCTTAATTATGCCATTTTCTATTTTTGGCTGTTTCTAGGATATGTCTGAGTAATGGGGCTGAGGGTAGGGGCTTTCTGTCTACGGAAACTAATCCTCTAGTTTCCCACTGGTAGGAATTCCGTCAAACTATTTGAGACGTACAAGCTGCTGGGGTCGGAAACGAGTCGGGGTGGTCTACAATGTAAGCGATTGCTGCCTGGAGCCCAAGTGTCCTGGCAACTTTAATGAGATCTAATCTGGGGTGTGTCCCTGCGCGTCCTCTACATAAATACCGCAACCGGTAATTCTCTTTCCGCTCAACTGTGGAGGAGCCATCCACATAAATTTTCTGGGGTGCGCACGCTCGAGGTATCTTGGGTATAAATGGGCCTGTGTTGTGTTTTGTGGTGATGATCTCTCATGAGGGGTTCCTGCATATTGCAAATTATCGGCTAGGAAAGTGTGGGTATTGATTCTTTTAACTGTAATGTCCCCTCCCTGTAAAAGAAGGGCCCAACGGGCTGCGCGGATTTGGCTGACTGTGCCATCTTTAAGTCGACCGTCTAGTAATAGCTGTGTTGGGGTGTGTTCAGTGAGAATGGTGATGGGGTTGAGTCCTGTAATGTAGGCGAAGTACTGTACTGCCCAAAAAACTGCGAGCAGGTGCCTTTCGCAGGCTGAAAATCCTTGCTCGACAGGATCTAACACTCATGAGCCGTATGCCACTGGGCGTAATTGGTCATGGTGTTCCTGGAGGAGTACGGCCGAGAAGGATTCGGTCGGTGCTTGCAACTTTGATTGCGTACAGGGAAAATGTTTGCGTACAGGCCAAGTGTATCTGGGATCTGTAGTGCGGGGGCTGTGCTGAGAGCTCTTTTTAAAGCATCCATGTGCTGTGGAAGCCATTCCCAAGGTGCCTTTTTCTTGCAGGTCGGATAGGGGCACTGCTTTTGTGGCGAAACCGTCGATATGGTTGTGGCAGTAGCCAACCAGTCCTAAAAATGACCGGAGGGCTACGTTATGGGGAAGGGGCAATTTGACGATCGAGTCAATTCTCTTTTGCTCGATCTTGTGATTACTGTACCCAGGTAAATCACTTTTTCCTGCAAAATCTGGGCCTTCTTGGGGTTGACTTTACATCCTTTCTGTTTTAGGAGTCCTAGGAGTTCGTCGAGAAGCGAAATGTGCTCTCCCTTTGTGTCTGTCTGTAGTAGCAAGTCATCTACATACTGGACCAGACAATCTGGGCGGGAAAATTTTGCTAGTCCATTTGCCAGCTGTCGGTGGAAAATGGAGGGGAGTTGTGGAAGCCTTGTAGAAGGCACGTCCACGTATATTGCTGTCCCTGGAATGTAAAGGCGAATTTGTACTTGCACGCTTTATCCAATGGAATGGACCAAAAGCCTTTGATAATGTCCAAAACCGAATTTTTGTTTTGACTGTAGTCCCTGTTTGAGCATTGTCTCGGGACTTGTGGCTACGGTGGGGGCTGCTACTAGGGTTACTTTGTTCAGTTCCCGGTAATCAATGGTCAGTCGCCATGATCCATCGGGTTTCCTGACTGGCCAAATTGGTGCGTTGTTTGTGGAGGCTACTGATCTGAATACGCCTTGATCCAGCAAACTCTGTATTACTTTCGAGATTTCTCCCTCTGTATCTTGGAGAAAGCCATACTGCTTTTGGGGTCTGGGGTCAGGACCTGTAATATTTACCAAGCCAGCTATTTTGCCACCGTCGTGCTTGTGCTGCGCAAATGCTGTTTTGTGTTGCTGCATGACTTCCCTAACCTGTCTGTCCTGACTAAGGCTTGAGGGTTGAACCAGAAGTCTCCTACTGAGCTAACTCTATTTTCATAGTCTCCAACTGTGAGCGTGGCGGGGGCTCTTGCTGCCTCCAAACACATTTATTAACTGGATCTAAAGAGGCTGTGGGAGCTCATAAAATAGATTCCTAGAATGTGTTCAGCTGTCTGGGGTAGATCGACCAAAACTACGTGGTGTTTAGTTGTGATGTTCCCTATTTGTATCGCTACAGGGGCTGTGATGTGTCCTTGTTGTAAATGACCTGTAAAGCCGCTGAGTGTGATGGTGTCTGTTGTGGGCCACGTGTCTCGCTGAAACATCGTGGAGGAATTGTGTGGTGTGGGACCCTCCTGTGTCCCAAAGAAATTCTACAGGGTGTCCCCGGATATTGCCTGCTACGACCGGTCTACCGGACTTGTCCCAAAGGGTGTCGCAGACCCAAGTTGGGGAGCCCGAACACAGTCAGTCAGTGCCGTTCATGTCTGTTCTCTGAATGCGTGCTAATGCCATGGATTGGCTTTGCTCTTATTTAGGGTGCCTGTCTGTTGGTTTCTCTGCTGCTTTTGGGGTGTGTTGCACTCTCGTGCAAAGTGTCCTAATTGTCCACAGTTGTAACATTCCTGGGGTTTTGGCTGTGGTGGGCTGTTCCTACCCTCATTTACCCATGCGGGGTTCTGTTTCGCTTTAACTGGATTGATGTCTGCCTGCTCTTGCTCGGATTTTGCAAATGCGGCTTTGCCTTGGACGGATTGTTCCCAAGTGCGGGACAATCTCTTCAAAACCCATTTCTCGTTGTGGGCCTCGTCTAAGGGGTCGTAATTTGCGCAAGCTCTCTGTCCTGCGTCTGTCGTGTGAGACACCAGGATTCGAGTCCATTTGGCCATGTTATCTGGGGACAAAAGGGTGTGGGCTAACTCTCTGAGAACTGCTGTGACATGTATCCGCAAGCGTCCAGCAAACGGTGGGGTGCTCTGTCTTTTGCCTACACTTGTTTAGGCCTTCTACTGGATCTCCTCTGTTACAGCCGATCGCATCTAGGATCGCTGTGTGCATTTCTTGGAGTGTGCCTCCTCCTACATTCTGTGGGTCGGGAAGGGCTGCCACGACTGAAAGGCCGAGGCTTAAAACTGTGAGCTTCACTTACTCCTTTTTGTCCAGGCCGTAAATGGTAGCCTGCTGTTTAACTCTAGTGAAAAACCGGTGGGGGTCTGGTGTGGGAAGGAATGGTGTAATGTTTCTACATGCGTCCTGTAATTGGGTCACGGTTAACGGGGTTGTATACAGAAAATCTGCGTTTCCTTCTGCTGCGGCCCTGTGGTGTGTAGTTACAGGGTTCATCAGGGTGTGTTCTGCCTGTTCAGTCGGGGGTTGGGGTGATTTTCTCTTGGGGTTTTTCTTGCATACATGTCCCATGTACGTATCTGTGGGCAGTCTCGTTCAATTCCTGCCAATCAGGGCCGTTTTCCTGGTCTAATTGGGGTCCAAACATAGAACGGAAAGCAGAGATTGCAATTTGCTTACGGCACTTTGCGTGATCGCCTGAGCTCTGCCTTTGTTCCGTCGTGGAAGTGTGGAGCGTTCGTAGGGCTGCTTTCAAATCATTGCACTGTTTCTGCAATTTCTCTACCTGTTGCTCGGTTTCTTGTCTTACCAAGACCGCACGTTGCGTGTCCTGATAGGCCTTATCTCAAATGGGCGAGACAAGACTGGTGTGCCCACTTGGCATCATCCACCTCTCTGTCCCTCGCTGCTAACTGTTTTCTCATCTTTATTCTCTTTCTCAAACTCGCTCACATCTCCCTCACTATTTCTGTCTCTCTCCTCTATCTCTCGACGGAGTGTCCTAACGACGACCTCTGTGCCTCGCAATTGTGCCAAGCAGGACACGATTGCCATCGGCGTGCGAGCTTTCCCTAAGCTCTTCTTATGAATCTTTGACCGGTTCTCCCACCAAGTACGTCCCATACTTCTGGGACCTGTTTTGTCATTCGCTCCAAATTTGCTACCTTTCCCCTTTTGAGGTACTTTCTGATTTCCTACTCTACTGTTCGCTGCAACCTCGCATTCCTGGGGGTTCATGAGGTGTTCCATTGCCATTTTCTCTATCTGGGTTCTCTACTGAATTTTGAGCAGAGGGTGATAAAGTGGTCCGGCTTATGCGATTTTCCGGCCTACAAAACTCCCGACAGTTCTACGCAACAATTTATATTTAAAAAAATAAAAAATACACAGGGTAATCAGTTCCTGGAACTCGCTGCCGGAGGTGGTGGAAGCAGGGACAATAGTGACATTGAAGGGGCATCTTGACAAATATATGAAGAGGATGGGAATAGAGGGATACGGACCCAGGAAGTGTAGAAGATTGTATAGTCAGGCAGCTTGGTCGGCATGGCATTGGAGGGCCAGGGCCTGTTCCTGTGCTGTACTTTTCTTTGTTCTTGAAATGGGTGTTTAGATTTTTACTTTCGTTTTGGGCTGTCTGCTGCAGGTTGTGTTTTAGTTTCATTTTCAGAGCGGTACAGCTGCAGTCACAGCCAGATGTATTAGAGTCTCTCTCTGTAATCTAAAATCTGTAAATCGATCCTTTGGTGATGTAAAACTAATAACTGCTCTCAGTAATGACTGTTGTGCTTCTGTTTAAAGTTTTTTAAAAGTCTTATGGATGTTAAAGGGACAGCTTAAGGGTTACTTAGTGTTGTATTCTTTGGGGGTTGTATTTGCTAAGCTGTTCACTAGGTTTTAAAAAGGTCAACTTGGGGACTTCCAGGTGCAGCGATGACATGCTAAGTCGCACGTTTCGGTACCTCCCGTTTTAACGGACTTTTGGGCTATTATCGGGAGCCCCAACGGCAATTTTCGAAGGCTAAACCCACTGTGAGGCGACATAGAAGGGAGTCCCCCCGGATGTGAATGGACAGAAGAGATAATAGTGGCCAGATTGCGGAGGATCCTCTGGAGCAGCGGCAAAGAAGGGAAGTGAGAAGCAAGATGGCGGCGGAGGGAGGCCAGTTGGTATGGGGCCTGGAACAGCAGGAGTTCCTCTGGCGATGTGTGGAGGAGCTCAAGAAGGAGGTGCTGGTGCCGATGCTGCAGGCGATTGAGGGGTTAAAGGAGGTGCAGAAGATCCAAGAGATGGAGCTCCGTGGAGTGAAGGCAAAAGCTGCCGAAAATGAGGACGAGATACAGGGCTTGGTGGTGAAGATGGAGACGCACGAGGTACTGCATAAGAGGTGTATGGAGAGACTGGAAGCCCTGGAAAATAGCTCGAGGAGGAAGAACTTAAGAATCTTGGGTCTTCCCGAAGGGGCAGAGGGAGCGGATGTTGGGGTGTATGTGAGCACTATGCTCCATACCTTAATGGGAGCTGAGGCCCCGACAGGCCCCCTGGAAGTGGAGGGAGTGTATCGAGTCCTCGTGAGAAGACCAAAGGCAGGAGAAATACCTCTAGCGATAGTGGTGAGGTTCCACCGCTACAAGGACAGGGAGATGGTCCTGAAATGGGCGAAAAAGACACGGAGCAGCAGGTGGGAGAACGCGGTGATCCGCATGTATCAGGATTGGAGTGCGGAGGTGGCGAGAAGGAGGGCGAGTTTCAATCGGGCCAAGGCGGTGCTCCACAAGAGGAAAGTGAAGTTCGGAATGTTGCAGCCGGCAAGACTGTGGGTTACACACCAGGGTAAACACCACTACTTCGAGATGGCAGAAGAGGCGTGGACATTTTATTGAAGAGGAGAAGTTGGACTAGATTGGAGAAAGTGTTTGAAATGAAGTAGTGAGGTGGTGGTAAGGGACTGTGAATCAGATGGGGGGAAAATTTTCTTTCCCCTTTAAGGGGGGACACTAAGAAATGTGGGCGCCGGTGGGGAGGGGGCAGGAGAGGGAGCTGTGCCATCAGGGGTGGGGCCGAGAGGGAAGCGCGGGCTTTGTTCCCGTGCTATGGAAATTGTGGCGGGAAAAGGGGGCGCAGGAAGGAGGGGGCCTCACATGATGGGAGGCTAAGGATAAACGGGGGGGAGCCGAGGTCAGCCAGAGTTTGCTGACTTCTGGAAGCAATATGGGGGAGCAACTAAGCTAGGGAGGGATCTAGCGGGGGGGACGGGTTGCTGCTGCTAAGGGGGAGCTGTGATGGGATGGGAGGGCGCCGTCGGGGGGATAAGTGGGTGCGTGGGAACTGGGTGAGGAGCTGGTCTAAAAAAGGGGATGGCTACCCCCCCGATTGGGGGGGGGGGGTGGTGTAAGTCAAGAGCCCCCCCCCCCCAACCCGGTTGATCACGTGGAACGTGAGAGGGTTGAATGGGCTGATTAGGTGCGCAAGTACCCTTGCCCTCTTAAAAAAAGCTAAAGGCAGACGTGGTCATGCTTCAGGAGACGCGCCTGAAACTGGCGGATCAGATCAGATTAAGAAAAGGATGGGTGGGACAGGTATTCCACTCCGGCTTGGATGTGAAAAATAGAGGGGTGGGGAAACTGGTATTGTTTGAGGCGAAGACCATAGTGGCGGACAGTGGGGGTAGATACGTGATGGTGAGTGGCAGATTGCAAGGTGAGGCGGTGGTGCTGGTGAATGTATATGCCCCGAACTGGGATGACGCAAACTTTATGAAGCGTATGTTGGGGCCTGGAGATGGGGAAGTTGGTGATTTGGGGGGGGTGGGGGACTTCAACACAGTGCTGGACCCAGGGCTGGACCAGTCCAGATCTAGGACCGGGAGGAGGCCGGCAGTGGCCAAGGTGCTTAAGGGCTTTATGGAGCAGATGGGAGGAGTGGATCCCTGGAGATTTACTAGGCAAAGGAGTAAAGAGTTTTCCTTCTCCCATGTCCACAAAGTGTACTCCCGGACAGACTTCTTTGTCCTGGGAAGGGCGCTGATCCCGAAGGTGGCAGGAACGGAGTATTCGGCTATAGCCATTTCAGATCATGCCCCACATTGGGTAGATCTGGAAGTAGGAGAGGAAAAGGAACAGTGCCCACTCTGGAGATTAGATATAGGACTGTTGGCGGATGAGGGGTATGTGTAAGGGTGAGGGGATGTATTGAAAGGTACCTAGAGATTAATGATGACGGAGAGGTCCAGGTGGGAGTGGTCTGGGAGGCACTGAAGGCGGTGGTTAGAGGGGAGCTGATGCCCATAAGGGGAAACAAGAGGGTAAAGAAAGGGAGAGATTGTTGGGGGAGATTGAGGGTGGATAGGCAATATGCGGAGCCTCCAGATGAAGGGCTATACAGGGAAAGACTGAGATTGCACACGGACTTTGACTTGTTGACCACGGGTAAGGCGGAGGCACAATGGAGGAAGGCACGGAGTGCAGTATGAATATGGAGAGAAGGTGAGCCGGCTGCTGGACCAACAACTTAGGAAGAGGGGGGCGGCGAGAGAGATCGGAGGGGTTAGAGACAAGGAGGGTAAGATGGAACGGGGAGCGGAGAGGGTGAACGGGGTGTTTAAGGTATTTTACGAGAGGCTATATAAGGCTCAACCCCTGGAAGGGAAAGAGGGAATGATGCGTTTCCTAGACCAGCTGGAGTTCCCGAAGGTTGAGGACCAGGAGATGACAGGACTGGGAGCGCAGATTGAGGTGGTAAAAGGAATTGGGAACATGCAGGCAGGGAAGGCCCCGGGACTGGATGGGATCCCGGTGGAGTTCTACAGGAAATACGTGGACCTGCTGGCCCCACTTCTGACGAGAACCTTTAATGAGGCTAGGGAAAGGGGGACATTACCCCCGACGATGTCGACTATATTGCTGATCCTGAAAAGAGACAAAGACCCACTGCAGTGCGGGTCATACAGGCCTATTTCCCTATATATATTTACTACAAAGAGCAACGGTCCCAGCACTGGTCACAGCCCTCCAATTAGAAAAGCATCCTTCCATTTCTAGCCTAAAAGCACTGGCGATGGCGACCAAGAACAAAGAAATGTACAGCACAGGAACAGGCCCTTCGGCCCTCCAAGCCCGTGCCGACCATACTGCCCGACTAAACTACAATCTTCTACACTTCCTGGGTCCGTATCCTTCTATTCCCATCCTATTCATATATTTGTCAAGATGCCCCTTAAATGTCCCTATCGTCCCTGCTTCCACTACCTCCTCCGGTAGTGAGTTCCAGGCACCCACTACCCTCTGCGTAAAAAAACTTGCCTCGTACATCTACTCTAAACCTTGCCCCTCTCACCTTAAACCTATGCCCCCTAGTAATTGACCCCTCTACCCTGGGGAAAAGCCTCTGACTATCCACTCTGTCTATGCCCCTCATAATTTTGTATACCTCTATCAGGTCGCCCCTCAACCTCCTTCGTTCCAGTGAGAACAAACCGAGTTTATTCAATCGCTCCTCATAGCTTATGCCCTCCATACCAGGCAACATTCTGGTAAATCTCTTCTGCACCCTCTCTAAAGCCTCCACATCCTTCTGGTAGTGTGGCGACCAGAATTGAACACTATACTCCAAGTGTGGCCTAACTAAGGTTCTATACAGCTGCAACATGACTTGCCAATTCTTATACTCAATGCCCCGGCCAATGAAGGCAAGCATGCCGTATGCCTTCTTGACTACCTTCTCCACCTGTGTTGCCCCTTTCAATGACCTGTGGACCTGTACTCCTAGATCTCTTTGACTTTCAATACTCTTGAGGGTTCTACCATTCACTGTATATTCCCTACCTGCATTAGCCCTTCCAAAATGCATTACCTCACATTTGTCCGGATTAAACTCCATCTGCCATCTCTCCGCCCAAGTCTCCAGACAATCTAAATCCTGCTGTATCCTCAGACAGTCCTCATCGCTATCCGCAATTCCACCAACCTTTGTGTCGTCTGCAAACTTACTAATCAGACCAGTTACATTTTCCTCCAAATCATTTATATATACTACAAAGAGCAAAGGTCCCAGCACTGATCCCTGTGGAACACCACTGGTCACAGCCCTCCAATTAGAAAAGCATCCCTCCATTGCTACCCTCTGCCTTCTATGGCCTAGCCAGTTCTGTATCCACCTTGCCAGTTCACCCCTGATCCCATGTGACTTCACCTTTTGTACTAGTCTACCATGAGGGACCTTGTCAAAGGCCTTACTGAAGTCCATATAGATAACATCTACTGCCCTACCTGCATCAATCATCTTAGTGACCTCCTCGAAAAACTCTATCAAGTTAGTGAGACACGACCTCCCCTTCACAAAACCGTGCTGCCTCTCACTAATACGTCCATTTGCTTCCAAATGGGAGTAGATCCTGTCTCGAAGAATTCTCTCCAGTAATTTCCCTACCACTGAAGTAAGGCTCACCGGCCTGTAGTTCCCTGGATTATCCTTGCTACCCTTCTTAAACAGAGGAACAACATTGGCTATTCTCCAGTCCTCCGGGACATCCCCTGAAGACAGCGAGGATCCAAAGATTTCTGTCAAGGCCTCAGCAATTTCCTCTCCAGCCTCCTTCAGTATTCTGGGGTAGATCCCATCAGGCCCTGGGGACTTATCTACCTTAATATTTTTTAAGACACCCAACACCTCGTCTTTTTGGATCACAATGTGACCCAGGCTATCTACACCCCCTTCTCCAGACTCAACATCTACCAATTCCTTCTCTTTGGTGAATACTGATGCAAAGTAATCATTTAGTACCTCGCCCATTTCCTCTGGCTCCACACATAGATTCCCTTGCCTATCCTTCAGTGGGCCAACCCTTTCCCTGGCTACCCTCTTGCTTTTTATGTACGTGTAAAAAGCCTTGGGATTTTCCTGAACCCTATTTGCCAATGACTTTTCATGACCCCTTCTAGCCCTCCTGACTCCTTGCTTAAGTTCCTTCCTACTTTCCTTATATGCCACACAGGCTTCGTCTGTTCCCAGCCTTTTAGCCCTGACAAATGCCTCCTTTTTCTTTTTGCCGAGGCCTACAATATCACTCGTCATCCAAGGTTCCCGAAAATTGCCGTATTTATCTTTCTTCCTCACAGGAACATGCCTGTCCTGTATTCCTTTCAACTGACACTTGAAAGCCTCCCACATGTCAGATGTTAATTTGCCCTCAAACATCCGCCCCCAATCTATGTTCTTCAGTTCCCGCCTAATATTGTTATAATTAGCCTTCCCCCAATTTAGCACATTCATCCTCGGACCACTCTTATCCTTGTCCACCAGTACTTTAAAACTTACTGAATTGTGGTCACTGTTACCGAAATGCTCCCCTACTGAAACATCTACCACCTGGCCGGGCTCATTCCCCAATACCAGGTCCAGTACTGCCCCTTCCCTAGTTGGACTGTTTACATATTGTTTTAAGAAGCCCTCCTGGATGCTCCTTACAAACTCCGCCCCGTCTAAGCCCCTGGCACTAAGTGAGTCCCAGTCAATATTGGGGAAGTTGAAGTCTCCCATCACCACAACCCTGTTGTTTTTACTCTTTTCCAAAATCTGTCTACCTATCTGCTCCTCTATCTCCCGCTGGCTGTTGGGAGGCCTGTAGTATACCCCCAACATTGTGACTGCACCCTTCTTATTCCTGATCTCTACCCATATAGCCTCACTGCCCTCTGAGGTGTCCTCTCGCAGTATAGCTGTGATATTCTCCCGAACAAGTAGCGCAACTCCGCCTCCCCTTTTACATCCCCCTCTATCCCGCCTGAAACATCTAAATCCTGGAACGTTTAGCTGCCAATCCTGCCCTTCCCTCAACCAGGTCTCTGTAATGGCAATAACATCATAGTTCCAAGTAGTAATCCAAGCTCTAAGTTCATCTGCCTTACCCGTAATGCTCCTTGCATTAAAACATATGCACTTCAGGCCACCAGACCCGCTGTGTTCAGCAACTTTTCCCCGTCTGCTCTGCCTCAGAGCCACACTGTCCCTATTCCCTAGTTCTCCCTCAATGCTCTCACCTTCTGACCTATTGCTCCCGTACCCACCCCCCTGCCATACTAGTTTAAACCCTCCCGTGTGACACTAGCAAACCTCGCGGCCAGGATATTTATGCCTCTCCGGTTTAGATGCAACCCGTCCATCTTATACAGGTCACACCTGCCCCGGAAGAGCTCCCAGTGGTCCAGATAACGGAAACCCTCCCTCCTACACCAGCTGTTTAGCCACTTGTTTGTCTGCTCTATCTTCCTATTTCTAGCCTCACTGGCACGTGGCACAGGGAGTAATCCCGAGATTACAACCCTCGAGGTCCTGTCTTTTAACTTTCTGCCTAGCTCCCTGAACTCCTGCTGCAGGACCTCATGCCCCTCCCTGCCTATGTCGTTAGTACCAATATGTACAACGACCTCTGCCTGTTTGCCCTCCCCCTTCAGGATTCCCTCTACCCGTTCGGAGACATCCTGGACCCTGGCACCAGGGAGGCAACATACCATCCTGGAGTCTCTTTCACGTCCACAGAAGCGCCTATCTGTGCCCCTGACTATAGAGTCCCCTATTACTATTACTCTTCTGCGCTTTGACCCTCCCTTCTGAACATCAGAGCCAGCCGTGGTGCCACGGCTCTGGCTGCTGCTGTTTTCCCCTGATAGGCTATCCCCCCCGACAGTATCCAAAGGGGTATATCTGTTCGAGAGGGGGACAACCACAGGGGATTCCTGCACTGACTGCCTGCCCTTTCTGGTGGTCACCCATTTCTCTGCCTGCACCTTGGGTGTGACCACATTTACATAACTGCGATCTATGACGCTTTCCGCCACCTGCATGCTCCTAAGTGCATCCAATTGCTGCTCCAACCGAACCATGCGGTCTGTGAGGAGCTGCAGTTGGGTGCACTTTCTGCAGATGAAGCCATCCGGGACGCTGGAAGCCTCCCGGACCTGCCACATCTCACAGTCAGAGCACAGCACCCCTCTAACTGACATTGCGTCAATTAATTAAAATTAAAATTTGTCTTTTTTTTTAAAAATACTTTTTTTTTTTAAATTGCAAAGTTACTGTCAACTATCTGTTTCCTAGCACTAGATTTCTAATAGAAATGCGATAGCTAACTATAATACTCTCCGATCTCTGGCTTAGATATCCTCTAAATTATAATTAAGTTATTATGTTTAATTAGTTCCCAAATACTCCAATTTTTAAAAAAATTTAGGTTAGAATCCCAACCAGCCACTCGGGTCACAGCTTTTCTGTGATGTCGCTTCAGTTTCCCCCCGACACACACAATTTGAAAAAAGGTATAAAAGTAAAAATCACTTACTTTCCTTCTGAGTGTCTGAGATGTTCTCAGGTTCTCTCGCTGACAGAGACTGCTCCTCCACCACCGATCCTTGACCTGCACAATGCTTATAATAATATAATATGGCACTTACCTTACACCAATGGGTCTTATTATTAGGTTAGAAGAGGAGGGCGGGTGGGAGACACTACACGTGTAGTGTCTCGGGTTTCCTCTCCACCAGAATTTATTGGTTGGGGGGGGGGGGGGGGGGGGGGGGCTTGCCAGAGGTAGAACTTCCGGTTCCCGCCTTATATAAAAACAAATAAAACTGAAAAGAAGAACAGACACGGGACCAGGCAAGGCTTTTTAAATTCACTACTCACCTCCAAGAAGGCCCCTGCGCACCGCTGCCGCCGAAGTCCAAAGGGCTGCTGCTGGAAAGGTAAGTGGTTTTAAATACACTACTCACCTCCCAGAAGGCCCCTGCGCACCGCTGCCGCCGAAATCCAAAGGGCTGCTCCTGTAAAGGTAAGGTTTTTAAATTCACTACTCACCTCCAAGAAGGCCCCTGCGCACCGCTGCCGCCGAAATCCAAAGGGGACGTTACCGTTCTCCCCGAAAAAATACACCACAAACCCAGTGGTGGTGGCAACTCTGAAAATTTGGGGGCAGTGGAGATGACATAAGGGAGTGACGGGTGCCTCAGTGTGGTCCCCGATAAGGAACAACCATAGGTTCGTCCCGGGAAGGATAGATGGGGGATTTAAATCTTGGCAGCAAGCAGGAATTGTGAAAT
The DNA here is from genome assembly GCF_047496885.1 of Scyliorhinus torazame. Taxonomy (NCBI): domain Eukaryota; kingdom Metazoa; phylum Chordata; class Chondrichthyes; order Carcharhiniformes; family Scyliorhinidae; genus Scyliorhinus; species Scyliorhinus torazame. The sequence continues at coordinate 54,038,416 of NC_092721.1, forward strand.
TGAAGGACTTCGAGGGGGGAGAGGGGCTGTGGGCAGATGCCCTAAGTAGGGTAAAGTCTTTGTCCTCGTGTGCCACGCTCAGCCTGATACAATTCAAGGTTCTACACAGGGTGCTTATGACTGGAGCAAGGCTGAGTAGATTTTCTGGAGTGGAGGATAGGTGCGGGAGATGCGCGGGAAGCCCGGCGAACCACACCCACATGTTTTGGTCATGTCTGGTATTGCATGGGTTCTGGGTGGGTGTGGCAAAAGTCATTTCAAAGGTGTTGGGGGTCCGGGTCGAACCAGGCTTATTTGGCTATATTTGGGGTTGCAGATGAGCCGGGAGTGCAGGAGGCGAGAGAGGCCGATGTTTGTTTTGGCCTTTGCGTCCCTAGTAGCCCGGGGAAGGATTCTACTTATGTGGAAAGAAGCTAAAGCCCCGGGCGTGGAGGCCTGGATAAACGACATGGCAGGGTTCAAAAAATTGGAGTGGATAAAGTACGCACTAAGAGGTTCGGCTCAAGGGTTCACCAGGCGGTGGCAACCGTTCCTCGACTATCTCGCAGAGCGATAAGGGAAAATAGGCACGGTAGCAGCAGCAACCCGGGGGGGGGTGGGGGGAGGACTCATATTTGGGTCCTCGGGGGTTTTATGTGTGTGTTTATACATTAGTTATTTATATTAGATTTTACGAAGTTACTATTTTAGTTACTATTTCTGTTGTTTCTTCTTTTGTTGTTGGCAGTTGCTGTTAGTTAGCATATTTATTTAAAAAAACAATCAATATTATTACAAAGTTGTAAAATGGGAAATTTTTGTTTGATCGAAAAACTTTGAAAAATATATTTTTAAAGAAAGGTCAACTTGAGTTCATAAAGTTTTGCTTTAAAAAATACTTTTCCATTTCTGCTGTACCACACTTGTAGAATGGGCCGTGTGCTCCCCATACCACAATCTATTAAAACTTGTGGGTCAGGTGAACTCCATGATACACTTTGGGGTTCTCTAAACCCTGGCCCATAACAGTATATGTATGACAGAAGCAGTATAATGTGGATAAATATGAAGGTAGCAATTTAATGATTGCAAATTGAGACAGGTCTCAGTGAGACCTTAAGTGTTCTCATGCATCAGTTGCTGAAAGCAAGCAGAGGTACAGCAAGCAGTAAATAAGACCAATGGTAGCAAGAAGATTAGAGGAAAGCAATAGGGATGTTTTACTGCAATTGTAACATATCGGGTGTTGGGTGAGGACACACCTGGAGTAGTGTGCAGTTCTGGTGTCGTTATCGGAGGAAAGGTGTTCTTCCGATGGAAGGAGAAGAGCAGTGAAGGTGTAACGGGCTGATTCCTGGGATGGCAGGAAGTTGGTGAAGATTATATTCATTGGAGCTTTATATTCATCGGAGTTTAGAAGAGCGAGAAGGGATCTCGGAGATCGGGTAGATTCCGAAAGAAGTTCCCGATGGTGGGAGAGTCCAGAACTAGGGGTCATCGTTTGAGGATAAGGGTAAACCTTTTTAAGGCCGAGGTGAGGAGAAATTTATCAAGAGTGGCGAAGCTGTGGAATTTGCCACAGAGTAGGAGAGGCCAAAACATAGTGTAATTTGATGAAGGAATTAGATATAGCTCTTGGTGCCAAAGGGATATGCGGCAGGGGAGGGGGAAAACTTGAAAGACCGAATGTCGTCCTCTGACTTCTATTTTCTATGCAGCCTCCACCGGTCACCGTCTCAAATTTCCAACCCATGTTCTTCACCTTGCATCACATTGCTATGGTACCCCCTGAAAGGTCACCTCGGTTGGTTCACTTAAATTTCCAATTGTCTGGCCTTTTATTCCACACACCATGACAGCCTTGAACTACCAATCTACTGAACCTACTTTCACCAATGATGCACGAATCTCTACTTAAAACCATTGTCTTCTTCTCACGGTGATCATTTCCTCATGGCCCCTTGTATTCAAGGGACACAGACCTGAATAAACAGAAGAATGTAAGAACTAGGAGCAAGAGTAGACTATTTGGCTCCACGAGTCTGCTCCGGCATTCAAAAAGATCATAGCTGATCTGGTGGACTCAGCTCCACTTACCCACCGGCTTACCATAACCCTTGATATTTTACGGTTCAAAAAAATCTATCTTTGCCTTAAAAACATCCAAATGCTTCACTGGGCAGGGAATTCCAGAGATTCACAACCCTTTGGGTGAAGTTCCTCCTCAACTCAGTCCTAAATCTGCTCTCCTTATTTGAGGCTATGCTTCCTGGTTCTATTTTCACCCTGATTGTATATACAAAGAACAGTGCAGCACAGGAACAGGCCCTTCGGCCCTCCAAGCCCGTGCCGACCATGCTGCCCGACTAAACTACAATCTTCTACACTTCCTGAGTCCACATTCCTCTATTCCCATCCTATTCATGTATTTGTCAAGATGCCCCTTAAATGTCACTATCGTCCCTGCTTCCACCACCTCCTCCAGCAGCCGGTTCCAGGCACCCACTACCCTGTGTTTAATTTAAAAAAAAAAAAAAAAAAAAAAAAAATTGCCTCATACATCTACTCTAAACCTTGCCCCTCGCACCTTAAAACCCGTGCCCCCTAGTAATTGACCCCTCTACCCTGGGGAAAAGCCTCTGATTAATCACTCTGACTATGCAGCTCCTAATTCTGTAGACCTCTATCAGGTCTCCCCTCAACCTCCTTCGTTCCAGTGAGAACAAACCGCGTTTATTCAACCGCTCCTCATAGCTAATGCCCTCCATACCAGGCAACATTCTGGTAAATCTCTTCTGCACCCTCTCTAAAGCCTCCACATCTTTCTGGTAGTGTGGCGACCAGAATTGAACACTATACTCCAAGTGTGGCCTAACTAAGGTTCTATACAGCTGCAACATGACTTGCCAATTCTTATACTCAATGCCCCGGCTGTGAAATCCCAAGTTTCTTTACCCGTCAGTCTGGCCTCAATAAAAGTCGAGATGGATTTGCAGGTACAGCATTAGTTATTTTATTTAGCTTGCAAGCTTTCCTCAATTCTCAGGAGCACTAAGCACATCCTGCTTCGTAGACTTCTGGAATCAAGTGAGGCTGTAGAACAAAGGAGTCTGTACTGATACATTCAAATGGCATCAAGTTTCACATACATGATGCCCATAGGTCATCCTATATCCCTCCTGACCTGTTGATATATTCTGATTGGCTCACTTCCAATTCCTTCCTCTGGCCCCTATTACCCAGCATCCTTTTCTCCTCCTTTGGTGGACACCTCTTCCTGCTTTGCCATGTGGTCTGAAATCCTTTGTCTGTGAACTCACCAGAATGAGACTGGCCTATCTCTACATTACAGTAACTAATATCTCTAAAGTAACTATTTTATATCACATTCGTCACGGCCAGTGAAGACAAGCATGCCGTATGCCTTCTTGACTACCTTCTCCACCTGTGTTGCCCCTTTCAGTGACGTGTGGACCTGTACACCTAGATCTCTGACTTTCAATACCCTTGAGGGTTCTACCATTCACTGTATATTCCCTACCTGCATTAGACCTTCCAAAATGCATTACCTCATTTGTTCGGATTAAACTCCATCTGCCATCTCTCCGCCCAAGTCTCCAGACAATCTAAATCCTGCTGTATCCTCTGACAATCCTCATCGCTATCTGCAATTCCACCAACCTTTTGTCGTCTGCAAAGGTACTCTCTCATGACACCTCCCAAGAAAAAAAATACACAATCAACTTCAAGATGGCTTCATTTTTCACCTTTTCACTATCCTTTAAGAAATGCACACAGTAAATATACTTTTTTGGTTTTAAAAAAAAAAAAAAGAAAAACTACACACGCAAACGGGTATGATAAGGTGGTCCATTTTTCTCTAAGGTAACTCACCAATTTATCCAAGTTTTAAGAACATCCTCATTTTCCAATTTAATGAGGTATGTCAAATTCAGTCATCTGGATTTGGTTTGTCACTTTGTGTTAGAATCATTAAAACCTCCTCCTTTTTCTCTCCTTCCCTTTCAAAATACCTTTTAAGCATATTCACATGACACGCTCGGTGTTTCTTCCTTCTATCTGTTGTGTTTACCACCTAATTCACCTAACTTAATTTCCTTTCAATCTGATAAGGTCCACAAAACCTTGCTTTTAAAGGTTCACCTACCACTGGTAATGACACTAAAACTTTATCTCCACAGGCAAAACTACGAACTTTGGATTTCTTGTCTGCTATCCGTTTCATCACATTTTGTGCAACTTTTAAATGCTGTCCAGCCAATTCACCTGCTCTATTTAATCGTTCCCTAAAATTTGACACAATCCAATAATGTAATTTCTGATTTCTCACTAACCAATATTCCTTAATCAATTTAAGTGGTCATCTTACCTCATGACAAAATTAGTTTTAAAAAGGACTGAATTTGGTTGACTCATTAGGTGCATCCCTAATTGCAAACAGTACGAATGGAATTCCTTTATCCCAATCCTCTGGATAATCGTGACAAATAAGCCCTCAACATTGTCTTTAATGTCTGATGCCAGCTTTCTAACGCTCACTGCAATTCTGGATGGTACGCAGTTGATTTAAATTGTTTTATTCCTAAGCTATCCAGAGGGAAAATTTGATCCTTCATCCGATTGTATTTCTGTGGCCTCTGGAAACCGAGTAGACACCTCCATTATAGTCAAAAGATATTGATTCCCACTTTTCATTTTGGGAAGCGGTCCTATGCAATCAATTAGGACGCTTGTAAAAGGTTCCTCAAATGCTGGAATGGGTATTAAGGGTGCTGATTTTCACTGCCTGAGGTTTCCCTATCACTTGACACATGTGACATGATTGATAAAAATTAACTACATCTTGATGTAGTCCAGGCCAATAAAAATGTTTTTTGATTTTAGCTTGAGTTTTCCTTATTCCCAAATGACCTCCAACTGGTACCTCATGTGCAACTCTCAACACCTCCTTTCTATACCCTACCAACAATACTACTTGATGAACTTGTGCCACTTTTCATCTGCCTGCATATGTAAAGGTCTCCATTTTCTCATCAAGACATCACTTTTACGTAACAACACTCTGGTATACACTCAGACACCTCTTCCCTGTATGTTTTCTGATACATCCGTTTTATTTCTATATCTTTTTGTTGTAATTCCGCCAATTTTCCTGAACTAAAAATATCTGCCTCATCCTCCACTTGTCCTTTTTCAACCATCTGATCAAAAATTGTTTCTGATAATTGCACTTCAACTTCATCTTCACCGTTGATTTCTCCTCTTGTCTTAACCTGTGACTTTGTGACCTTGTTACTACACAATCCGGAAAAATCCCAGGATATTCGTCCTTCAACACTTCAGTTGTCTGATTTTCCACTGGCTTATCAACCACAGTTGGCATCACTCCCACCTGTGACCCAGCTACATCATTACCCAAGATAAACTGTATTCCTGGACAAGATTGTTTCTCTATTACTCCTGCTAACACTTCACCACTCTTCACTGGACTTTCCAACCTTACCTTGTATAATGGAACACCACTCCTCTCACCCAGAATTCCACACATTACCACTTTTCTGGCAACATTCTTCCCAAACTACATATTCCTCATCTCTTACCATTAAAGATTGACTAGTTCCCGTGTGTCTTAAAATTGTGACTTCTCTACCTGCTCCTCTTGATACACTTTACCCACACAAGTAAATTCTTTGAAGAGATCTGGCACCTTCTTATCAATCACATCTTGATCAGGCTGTACAATCTTTTGCACCTCCTTCGAACTTGGGCTTTCCTTTACCACTTTAACAAACTCCACTGTCTTATCCTGTTTTACCACATCAGCCTTCCCAGTGCTTTTCTTCAACCAGCAACACTGACTTTACATGGCCTAGTTTATTACAGTGAAAACATTTGATATTTTTCATTGCTTTTCCACCCTCCTGGATTTCTTTTCTGGTCTGAGGTACACTCTCCCATCAGATCACCTTTACCATTACCACATGGGTATTTCTCATTTTCCCCAGTTTCTATTCCTCACAGGCTGAAACTGATGTCGGAAACCAATCTTTGATTCATGAACTAATTCATAATCACCTGCCATTTCTGCTGCTAACCTTGCAGTTTTAACCCTCTGCTCTTCCACATGAGTTCTCACTACATCAGGAATTGAATTTTTAAACTCCTCAAATTATTTGTCTGAGAGTTTCATACATAGAACATAGAAAATACAGCACAGAACCAGGCCCTTCGGCCCACGATGTTGTGCCAAACCTTTGTCCTAGATTAATCATAGATTATCATTGAATTTACAGTGCAGAAGGAGGCCATTCGGCCCCCTGAGTCTGCACCAGCTCTTGGAAAGAGCACCTCCACCCAAACTCAACACCTCCACCCAAACGCAACACCTCCACCCAACACCAAGGGCAGTTTTGGACACTAAGGGCAATTTATCATGGCCAATCCACCTACCCTGCACATTTGGACTGTGGGAGGAAACCGGAGCACCCGGAGGAAACCCACACAGACACTGGGAGGACGTGCAGACTCCGCACAGACAGTGACCCAAGCCGGAATCGAACGTGGGACCCTGGAGCTGTGAAGCAATTGTGCTATCCACAATGCTACCGTGCTGCCCTTAAGAACAAATAAATCTACACTATCATTTTACTGTAATCCATGTACCTATCCAATAGCTGCTTGAAGGTCCCTAATGTTTCCGACTCAACTACTTCCACAGGCAGTGCATTCCATGCCCCCACTATTCTCTGGGTAAAGAACCTACCTCTGATATCCCTCCTATATCTTCCACCTTTCACCTTAAATTTATGTCCCCTTGTAATGGTTTGTTCCACCCGGGGAAAAAGTCTCTGACTGTCTACTCTATCTATTCCCCTGATCATTTTATAAACCTCTATCAAGTCGCCCCTCATCCTTCTCCGTTGTAATGAGAAAAGGCCTAGCACCCTCAACCTTTCCTCGTAAGACCTACACTCCATTCCAGGCAACATCCTGGTAAATCTTCTTTGCACCTTTTCCAAAGCTTCCACATCCTTCCTAAAATGAGGCGACCAAAACTGTACACACTACTCCAAATGTGGCCTTACCAAAGTTTTGTACAGCTGCATCATCACCTCACGGCTCTTAAATTCAATCCCTCTGTTAATTAACGCGAGCACACCATAGGCCTTCTTCACAGCTCTATCCGCTTGAGTGGCAACTTTCAAAGATGTATGAACGTAGACCCCAAGATCTCTCTGCTCCTCCACATTGCCAAGAACTCTACCGTTAACCCTGTATTCCGCATTCATATTTGTCCTTCCAAAATGGACAACCTCACACTTTTCAGGGTTGAACTCCATCTGCCACTTCTCAGCCCAGCTCTGCATCCTATCTATGTCTCTTTGCAGCCGACAACAGCCCTCCTTACTATCCACAACTCCACCAATCTTTGTATCGTCTGCAAATTTACTGACCCACCCTTCAACTCCCTCATCCAAGTCATTAATGAAAATCACAAACGGCAGAGGACCCAGAACTGATCCCTGTGGTACGCCACTGGTAACTGGGATCCAGGCTGAATATTTGCCATCCACCACCACTCTCTGACTTCTATCGGTTAGCCAGTTCGTTATCCAACTGGCCAAATTTCCCACTATCCCATGCCTCCTTACTTTCTGCAGAAGCCTACCATGGGGAACCTTAACAAATACGTTTGGTCTATTTTGAAAGCCCATATCCACCTCTCAGAATTACACTGTTTGAGCCTTTCAAACTCCCATGTATGTTTGACCAAATTCTTTCCTTAAATTTCTAAACCTTTGTCTGTAGGTTTCAGGCGCTAGTTCATAGGCACCGAAGATGGATTTTTTCACCTCCTCCGGTAGTGCTGCAAACACTTCACTTGCCCAACCTATCAGCTTTGTTTGAATCCGTAATACCCACATGTCCTGTGGTCATTTCATTTGTTTAGCCACCTTCTCAAATGAAAAAGTCTTCTACCTTCTCATCAAACCGTGGCAATGCTTGAAGATATTTAAATAGATCCCCACCAAGCCTTCGACTTTAACGCTCGTTCTCACTATCATCCAACTGTACATTCCCTTTACGTCTGCCAATTTTAACTGACTGTCATGTTTCATGGCCATTTTCTGATGTTCAAACTCTCTTAATCTTTATCCCTGATCTGTATCTCTTTCTCTTTGTTCTGCTAGGTCTTTTCTTTTCTCCTCCTTTCTTCTCTCTCCTTTTCCTTTTTCTTCTTTTTTCACTCTTTCGTATTCAAGCTGCTTTCATTCTTTCTCCTGTTCCATTTGTTTAATTTGTAACTGAGTCAAACTGTGTCTCAGGCAACTTTAAATGCTTAGCCACTGCCATAATGACCTCTTTTCGCATTTTGTCAGGTAATGTTAACTGCACTGTTTTTGCCAAATCCGACTCTGCTTTTAGTCTCTGTCCTTGCGGTACTGCGTATGACCGTCTCCACCCCAACAAACTTCAGAGCCTCTGAAAGAGCCATTTGTCCACAACACACTTCCTACTTAAATTAAAATACCACACCTGAAAAGCACCCTCAATATGCTCATCCCTCACTGTCTTTACTGTGGAGATGCCGGCGTTGGACTGGGGTGAGCACATTACAAAGTCTTACAACACCAGGTTAAAGTCCAACAGGTTTGTTTCGATGTCACTAGCTTTCGGAGCGCTGTTCCTTTCACCTGAGGAAGGAGCATCGCTCCGAAAGCTAGTGACATCGAAACAAACCTGTTAGACTTTAACCTGGTGTTGTAAGACTTCGCACTGTCTGTAAGTTCACAAAGCCAATCCAATAGACAGACTTTTATCCCCCTCGAGCCCCCAATTTGTTATGGGTCAGGGTATAGAGAACCCCAAAGTGTTTCATGGAGTTCACCTGACTCATTTTAATAGATTGTGGTATGGGGAGCACATGGCCCACTCTACAGGTGTGGTACAGCAGAAATGGAAAAGTGTATATTTTTTTTAATGAACATTTTATTGAGGTATTTTTTTGTATTCTAACAACAACACAATAAACAATGTACATGAAACTATAAACAGTGCAAAAGCCATCTCCCTCCCTTACAGGTCCCACCTTTATTAACCTCTTCCTCTAAGCTAAACTCCTCCCCCCCCCCCCCCCCCCCCCACACACACACACACCCCACACCTTCTGCTGACTATTAATTTTCCGCGAACTAGTTGACGAACGGTTGCCACCTCTGGGCGAACCCTAACAGTGACCCCCTCAAGGCGAACTTTATTTTCTCCAAACAGAGAAAGCTAGCCAGGTCTCTGACTTTGGGGGCTTTGAGTCCCTCCAAGCTAATAGTATCCGTCTCCGGGCTACCAGGGAAGCAAAGGCCAGAACATCTGCCTCTTTTTCTCCTGGATTCCCAGGTCTTCCGACATCCCGAAAATCACCACGTCTGCACTCAACGCCACCCTTGTTTTTAACAATGTGGACATGACATCTGCAAACCCCTGCCAATATCCCCTAAGCTTTGGACATGCCCAGAACATGCAGACATGGTTGGCTGGTGTTCCTGCACATTTTGCACACCTGTCTTCCACCCCAAAGAATCTGCTCATCCGGGCCACTCTCATGTGAGCCCGGTGAGCAACCTTAAATTGTATCCGGCTGAGCCTGGCACATGTTGCGGACGCATTGACTGTACTCAATGCGTCCGCCCATAGACCATCCTCTTGCTCCTCCTCCCACTTGCACTTTAGCTCCTCGGTCTGCGTCTCCTCTGACCCCCATAAGTTCCTTGGAAATGTCCGAGACACTCCCTTCTCCTACCCACCCTCTGGAAACTACCCTGTCCTGAATCCCCCCCTTAGGTGTCAACCTTCCCGCTCCTACCGCTATTTACGTAGGAAGTCCGCACCTGCAGATACCTGAATTTGTTCCCCTCGCCAACCCAAACTTCCCCAGCACCCTTGTAATCGGAAAGCTCCCCTCTATAAACATATCCCCGATCCTTTCAATCCCTGCTTTCTGCCATAGGAAAAGTATTTTTAGCAAAACAATGTTTATTCTATGAACTCAAATCAACCTTTTTAAAACATAGTGAACATCTTAGCAACCATTAATTCAAATACAACCCCCAAAGAATACAACACTAAGCTGTCCTTTTAACGTCCATAAGACTTTATTTAAAAAAAAAACTTTCTTTAAACAAAGGTCAAAGTCACCACTGAGAGCAGTTATAAAGTCACCATTTTACAGTTTTTGGATTACAGAAAGAGACTGGGATACACCTTTTTGGCTGTGACTGCAGCTATCCAGCTCTGAAAACGAAACTAAAACACACCTTGCAGCAAACAGCCTAAAACGAAAGTAAAAAGCTGACCGCCCAGCTCCACCCACACTCTGACATCACTGCAGCTCTCTAATAAACACATTTCTTGAAGGTACACTCTATCATGATAATACCCACTCACTCAGCCTGTCCAAATCCTGCTGAAGCACCCGCCTCACCGCTCAACCCCCCCCCCCCCCCCAAATCCAACTTTACATCTGGCAAATTTGGAGATGATATATTTGGTTCCCTCATCCAAATCATTAATGTATATAATATGAACAGTTGGGGTCCTAACACAGATCCTCAATAGTCACTGCCTGTCCATTGGAAAAATACCCATTTTAATCCAACAATTTGCTTCCTGTCTGCTAACCAGCTTTCTATCCATCTCAAGACACTATCCCTTGTGCTTTTACTTTATTTTAGTAATCTGCTATGTGTGACCATTTCAAAAGTTCACATAACTGCACCCACTGGTTCACCGTGATCAACTCTACTAGTTACATCTTCAAAGAATTCCAGTAGATTAGTCTAGCATGATTTCTCTTTCGTAAATCCATGGTGACGTTTGTCTGATTATACTACTGCTTTCCAAGAGTTGTGCTACGAAAATTCCCTACTACTTGCCTCTCTTTTTGAACAGTGGGGTAACTTTAGCTACCCTCCAATCTGGGGGAACCATGGAGGTGGATTGCCTCATTTCCTTGAAATTGTGCCTGGGTGACCACTTTGCGCTTAACATTAAGGCTACGGGCCAAGTGCTGGCAAATGGGATTAGGTAGGCAGGTTTTTCATGCTTCGGTGCAGACTCGCTGGGCTGAAGACCCTCTGTACTGTATCATTCTGTGATTCCAAAGAATTTAGGAAAATGACCACTTCTACTATTTCGAAAGCCACTTCCATAAGTACTTGAGGATGAAGATTATCAGGCCCTGGAGATTTGTCTGCTTTCAATCTGATTAATTTCCTCCAAACCATTTCTTGACTACATTTTTTTTCAGCTCTTCAGTAAATCTTATGCTTCTCCGAACTTCTGGTACATTATTCATTATTCATGTCTTCCTTTGTGACGACAGAAGCTAGGTATAAATTTAGTTCCTCCGCCATTTTTGTTTCCCTTACGTTTTTCCCCCCGTTTCTGACTTTAGTTTTTATTAGTTTTATTTTTTATTCTTTTTCTATAAGAATGTAAAGAGAAACTTTGTTCCCTGCTAGCTTGCTTTCATAGTATTTTCCCCTTTTTGGGAAGAGAGAATCTGTTGAATTGAGATGGGGAGATTGAAATCCTCATGGATGAGCTTGTTTTAATGCGAAGATTGTAGAGTAAAGTAGTTTTTGTGAGCGAATATTCATGCTGCTTGGGTGTGTGTTTATGCTTGCGTGAGTGTAATCAGCTGAGACGAGCAGTGTGGGACCTTAAATTGGGGGTTTTGGTGGTCAAAGCCACTAACGAGCTGGGGGGTGTGTGGAGGAACAGATCAGCCGTGATCAAATGATGGAGTTGGGCCGATGGCCTAATTCTGCTCTTGTATCTTGTGGTCTAATAAATGTTGCTGCAACCAGTGACACTCATCCCAATTACTTTGTGGGGGGAGAGGGGGCCTTGTGACATTGAGAGAAATATGGAGAGAGTGATTGGGGGGAAGGTGAATTGGGTGAGAAAGATATTGGAATGATTGTGCAGTCAGCATTGTCAAATTATTTAGAAATTTGGTGACCGGCTGGTGAGGTTCAGGAGCTATTTAAAAGCTAGATGTGCTGATGACAATTTCTCACCTGTTGAATAAAAAAAATGAGTATCCCACTATCCTGAGAAATGTACTAAGCCCAGGAGCATGTAGGCGAATGTAATTTCATCTACTTTGGACCTAACTGGATACTAGCCGAGTTCCAGAGAGACTTCTGGGTCCAGGTAATATAAGCATTGAAATAATCAATATCTAATGGAATTCTGGCGGATTTAGATCTCTGAAGTATTGAGCAGTTCTGGACACCGTACCTCAGGAGTGGATGTTGGCCTTTGAGAAAGTGAGGTGTAATTAAGTTTTTATATGAGCATTGTTGATTAGGTCCACATTAGTTGCCCCATTTGAAAGTGGTGGGGCGTCTCCTTGAATAGTTGGGAGTCCATGAGTGGGTTCGCGCAGTGCTGTATGGAAAGGACCTGATTTTGTCCCCCATGATGGTGAAGGATTGGTGAATATAGTTCCAAAAAACTATAAGACAGGAGCAGAATTAGGCCACTCGGCCCATCGAGACGGCTTTGCCATTTATTCATGGCTGATATTTTTCTCATTCCCATTTTCCTGTCTTCTCCCCTTAACCCCTGATCCCCTTATTAACCAAGAACCTAATGTCGTAAAGGCACTCAGTGATTTGGCCTCCACAGCCTTCTGCGGCAAAGAGTTCCATAGATTCACCATCCTCTGGCTGAAGAAATTCCTCCTCCTCTGTTTTAAAGGATCGTCCCTTTAGTCTGAGATTGGGTCCTCTGGTTATAGTTTTTTCTACAAGTGGAAACATCCTCTCCACATCTGCTCTATCCAGGCCTCGTTGTAAATTTCAATAAGATCCCCCCCCCCCCCCTCCATCCTTCTAAACTCTTAACGAGTAGAGACCAGAGTCCTCAACTGTTCCTCAATGACAAGCTCTTCATTTCAGGGATCATTGTTGTGAACTTCTTATGGACCCTTTCCAAGGCCAGCACATCCTTCCTTGGATATGGGGCCCAATACTACTACTCAATACTCCAAATGGGGTCTGACCAGAGACTTATACAGCCTCCGAAGTACATCCCTGCTCTCTTCTCGACATGAATGCTAACATTGCATTTGCCTTCTTAACTGCTGACTGAACCTGCATGTTAACCTTGAGAGAATCATGAACAAGGACTCGCGTCCCTTTCTGCTTCTGATTTCCTAAGCATTTCCCCATTTAGAAAAGAGCCTATGCCTAAATTCCTCCTTTGAAAAGTGCATAACCTCACTTTTACTCATTGTATTTCGTTTGCCACTTCATTGCCCACACTCCTACCTGTCCAAATCTTCCTGCAGCCCCCTTCCTTCCTCAATACTAGAACAAAGAAAATTACAGCACAGCAACAGGCCCTTCGGCCCTCCCAGCCTGAGCCGATCCTTTATCTAAACCTGTCTTCTATTTTCCAAGGATCTACTTCCCTCTGTTCCCCGCCTGTTCATATATCTGTCTAAATGCATCTTAAATGATGCTATTGTGCTTGCCTCTACCACCTCCACTGGCAAGAGGTTCCAGGCACTCACCCCCCCCCCTGCGTAAAAAGCTTTCCACGCACATCTCCCTTAAACTTTCCCCCTCTCGCCTTGAAATCGTGACCCCTTGTAATTGACACCCCCACTCTTGGAAAAAGCTTGTTGCTATCCACCCTGTCCATACCTCATAATTTTGTAGACCTCAGTCAGGTCCCCCCTCAACCTCCGTCTTTCTTTCCAACGAAAACAATCCTTATCTACTCCACCTTTCTTCATAGCTTGCACCCTCTATACCAGGCAACATCCTGGTGAACCTCCTCTGCAACCTCTAAAGCATCCCGATCCTTCTGGTAATGTGGCGACGAGAACTGCACGCAGTATTCCAAATGTGGCCTAACCAAAGTCCTATACAACTGTAACATGACCTGCCGACTCTTGTACTCAATACCCCGTTCGATGAAGGCAAGCATGCTGTACTCATTAAGTACTCATTTAGAATCTCACCCATTTCCTCTGACTCCACGCATCAGTTCCCTCTTTTGTCTTTGAGTGGGCCAATCTTTTCTCTCGTTACACTCTTGCTCCTTGTATATGAATAAAAGGCTTTGGGATTTTCCTTAATCCTGTTAGCCGAAGATATTTCATGACCCCTTTTAGCCCTCTTTATTGCACGTTTGAGATTTGTCCTACTTTCTCAATATTCCTCCAAAGCTTCATCTAGATCTTATGTATGCTTCCTTTTTCATCTTGGCTAGTCTCTCAATTCCACCTGTCATCCATGGTTCCCTAATCTTGCCATTTCTATCCCTCATTTTCACATGGACATGTCTGTCCAGAACTCTAATCAATCTTTCTTCAAAAGACACTCATTTCAAATGTTGATTTACCCTTCTACAGTTAAACAGCTGCTCCCAATCCATATTCCCTTGCTCCTGCCGAATTTTGTTATACTTGGCCTTTCCCCAATTTAGCACTCTTCCTTTAGGACCACTCTCGTCTTTGTCCATGAGTATTCTAAAACTCACAGAATTGTGATCGCTATTCCCAAAGTAATCACCGACTGAAACTTCAACCACCTGGCCGGGATCATTCCCCAATACCAGATCCAGCATGGCCCCTTACCGAGTTGGACTATTTACATACTGCTCTAAAAAACTCTCCTGGATGCTCCTTACAAATTCTGCTCCATCTACGCCTCCAACACTACATGAGTCCCATTCAATGTTGGGGAAGTTAAAATCTCCCATCACGACCACCCTATTGCTCCTACATTTTTCTATAATCTGTCTACATATTTGTACCTCTACTTCACGCTCGCTTTTGGGAGGCCTGTAGTAAAGTCGGAACGATGTTACTGCACCCTTCCTATTTCTTAGCTCTACCCATATTGCCTCAGTGCTCGAATCCTCCATCGTGCCCTCCTTAATCACAGCTGTGATATCATCTCTGACCAGTAATGCAACTCCTCCACCCCTTTTACCTCCCTCTCTATCCCTCTTGAAGCATCTATACCCTGGGATATTTAGTTGCCAGTCTTGCCTTTCCCTTAACCAAGTCTCAGTAATACCAATATTCCCAGGTACTAATCCAAGCCCCAAGTTCATCTGCCTTACCTGCTACACTTCTCGCATTGAAACAAATGCACCTCAGACCACCTGTCCCTTTGCGTTCATCATCTCTTCCCTGTCTACTCTTCCCCTCGGTCACATTTAAGTTTATTATCTCGTACCTTACTGGCTTTAGTTGCTGCCTCTTTACTGACCTCTACCTTCCTAATCTGGTTCCTATCCCCCTGCAGTAGGGGTTTAAAACCCAACCGTGTTAGCAAAAGCATCCCCTAGGACATTGGTTCCAGTCCTGCCCAGGTGTAGACCATCCGATTTTGTAATGGTCCCACCGCCCCCCAGAACCGTTTCCAATGTCACAAAAATCTGAACCCCTCCCTCCTGCACCATCTCTCAAGCCACTTATTCATTCTGACTATTCTTGAATTTCTACTCTGACTGTCTCATGGCACTGGTAGCAATCCTGAGATTACTACCTTTTTGAGGTCCTACTTTTTAACTTCTCTCCTAACTCTCTAAATTCTGATTGTAGGACCTCATTCTGTTTTTTACCTATATCGTTGGTGCCTATATGCACCACGACAACTGGCTGTTCACCCTCCCCCTTCAGTATGTCCTGCAGCCGATCTGAGACATCCCTGACCTGTGCACCCAGGAGGCAACATACCATTCGGGAGCCTCGTTTTCGACCACAGAAACACCTGTCTACTCCCCTTGCGATTGAATCCCCTATGACTATAGCCCTGCCAGTCTTTTTCCCGCCCTTCTGTGCAGCAGAGCCAGCCATAGTGCCATGAGCTTGGCTACTACTGCCTTCCCCTGGTGAGTCATCTTCCCCAACAGTATCCAAAACGGTATACCTGTTTTTGAGGGCGATGACCGCAGGGGACACTTGCACTGCCTTCCTGCTCTTTCTCTGCCTTCTGGTCACCCATTCCCTGTCTCCCTCACCAATCCTAATCTGCGGAATGACCAACTCACTGAATGTGCCATCCACGACCTCCTCAGCATCGCGGATGCTCCAAAGTGAGTTCATCTGCATCTCCAGAGCTGTCATTCGGTCTAACAGGAGCTGCAGCTGGGGACTCTTCCCGCACATGAAGGAGTCCGGGTCATTGGCTGCATCCCTGAGCTCCACATTGAGCAAGAGGAGCATAACACTGGTCTGGGATCTCCTGCCATTTTTACACTCCCAACAGTAAGTTGTTTTTGTTTTTTCATAAAATTTACACTCCTTCTCAGCAAGCACTCACTCAGCAACCACTCCACCCTGCACGATAACACCTCAGGGAAAAGAAAAACTACTTGCCAATCACTTGCCTGCAGGCTGTGACTTCATGGTTTAACTTCTTTCTACTTCTACCTGCCCTCGAGTCTCCCTCTTGATCTTTACTCTGCTGGGATCCTTACAGTGATTTCTTTTTTTTTTTGGTTAGAAGAGTAGGTAGGGAGGGAAACACTGAAGTGTTTCGGGTTTAACTGTCACTTGACAACAGCTCCTCCACAAACCACCTTTCGGATGCAGTGACCGCAATGCACTGATGCAAATTGTCCAAATACTACCTGTCCTTCTGCAGATCTTTGTATCAACTGCAAACTTGGCAACAGTGCCTTCAGTTCCTCCTTCCGGATCGTTAATGTATATTGTGAAAAGTTGCGGTCCCAGCACAGACCCCTGAGGCACACCACTAGTCACTGGCTGCTATCCTGAAAAACGCTCCTTTATCTCTCTGCCTTCTGCCAGTCAGCCAATCCTCTATCCATGCCAGGATCTTACCCTGAACACCATGGGCCCTTAACGTATTTACCAATCTCCCGCTGCCTCCCGGAACCCCTGCTCACCTGATCGTACGCTGGCCTCTGATACCCTCGATCTGCCCACCCACCTTCCGAAGCTCGCCTCCCATCACCCTCGATCAATCTTGACCTCATCACCTCGCTAAATCCATGTTGGCCGCCCGGATCAACGGCCACGAGATGACCTGCCTCTTCGACTCCGGGAGAATTTCATTCACCCAGATATGGTACAGTGCTGCTCTCTCCCAATTTTACCCGCGACCCAGAAAATCTCCCTGGCTTCCGAATCACATTGTGGGTACTGTGTCGCAACCCTTGCAGTACGGGGCCTACAAAAATTTCAAGCTCTACATCCTCTCCCAACTCTGCGCTGCCCAACTACAAGGTCTAGATTTCCAATGCCACCTCAAGTCTTACCTTGGAGTTCAATGGACCGTCTGTAGACTCTCGACCCTTGAGGTCGCCCCAGCCCCCGCTCTTTGCTAACCTCACCCTAGACTAAGCCCGTCGCCACTAGGAGCAGATGATACAAAAACAAACCGAGGATAACAAAGAGAGAAATAAGGAAAGAGAGGATCAATTATGAAGGTAGGCTAGCCAGTAACATTAGGAATGATAGTAAAAGTTTCTTTAAATACATTTAAAAACAAACTGGAGGCAAAAGTAGACATTGGGCCGCTCTAAAATGACGCTGGTAATCTAGTGATGGGAGACCAGGAAATAGCTGAAGAACTAAATAAGTACTTTGCGTCAGTCTTCACAGTAGAAGACATGAGTAATATCCCAACAATTCCGGAGAGTCAGGGGGCAGAGTTGAATATGGCAGCCATCACAAAGGAGAAAGTGCTAGAGAAATAAGAGGTCTAAAAATTGATAAATCTCTGGGCCCAGATGGGCTACATCCTAGAGTTCTAAAGGAGATAGCTGAAGAAATAGTGGAGGCGTTAGTTATGATCTTTCAAAAGTCACTGGTCAGGGAAAGTCCCAGAGGATTGGAAAATCGCTGTTGTAACCCCCACCCCCCGTTCAAGAAGGGAACAAGGAAAAAGATGGAAAATTATAGGCCAATTAGCCTGACCTCGGTTGTTGGCAAGATTCTATAATCCATTGTTAAGGATGAGATTTCTAAATTCTTGGAAGTGCAGGGTCGGATTAGGACAAGTCAGCATGGATTTAGTAAGGGGAGGTCGTGCCTGACAAACCTGTTAGAGTTCTTTGAAGAGATAACAAATAGGTTAGACCAAGGAGAGCCAATGGATGTTACCTATCTTGACTTCCAAAAGGCCTTTGATAAGATGCTGGAGACTGCTGAGTAAAATAGGGGCATTCGAGGCAAGGTACTAACATGGATTGACAATTGCACCTTAATTGGAAAAAAAATGAATTAGGTATTCTAAATTTATTTTGAAAAGCTATGATAATGAATGCAGGAGCGGGGTCAAATTGCCTCCTGTTCCTATTTTCTGTGTTTGACCATTGAGAATGCAGTGGGCTGAGTGTGAATGCTCACTTCTGGCATTGGGATGCTCTTGTCACCTGCCCTCACAGACTGGATGAGAGTATGTACTGATATGAGAATCCAGAAATTTTCTCCTCTCTTTGATTTCAGGTGAGCAATGCAATGCTGAGCAGCTACTTCCAGGAGTAGATATCCCCATGACCCTGTATGACAGCAGTAAATAACATCAGTATATGGCTGATGCCACAACCAAACATTGTAAGATTGCCTTTTGGGTCTTGGCATCGCCCAAACCTATAATTGAGGATTCTTCTCAATTTTGAATGATCAAATGCAATTTTGTCATGTTTAAAACAAATGGGAAAAAGTGGGTCACAAACTTATCTAAGAACTAGTTTGCCATCTAAAAACCAACACTATCTGATAATCCTGTCCAAGAGTTGTCAATTTTTGTGGAGATGCATTCATATTTTGGGTATGATGGATGGATGGCTGCAAAGATTGAGGAGTTTGGGTATACTGTATCCAAAATTCTATAGTTCCAAGGTTGTGATCAGATTAAGCGTATATTCATGCAGGAATCATAGGATTTACAGTGCCGACCATTCGGCCCATCGAGTCTGCAACGGCCCTTGGAAAGAGCACCCTATTTAAACCCACGCCTTTACCCCATAACCCCATCTAACCTTTTGCTCATTGAGGGGCAATTTAGCATGGCCAATCCACCTAACCTGCACATCTTTGGACTGTGGGTGGTACCTGGAGGAAATCCATGCAGACACTGGGAGAATGTGCAAACTCCACACAGACAGTCACACAAGGCCGGAATTGAACCCTGGAGCTGTGAGGCAGCAGTGCTAACCACTGCCGCCCAAATGCAATGGATACTCCAGCCCGTTTAAAATACAATATTCTGAGTCCGTTGTCGGCTTTGCTTCAGGTGCTGATCTAGATAAGTGTAGAGATTCAGTCTTACTAGGATAAAATTTGCTTGTTGGTTGAATTTTAAAGTTTAAAAAAAAAAAAATTCAATAGTTTTATTGACTTTTGAAAGAAGCATTTTGATAACGCTAACTATAGTGAGACCGTTATTAAGAAAGTGTAGCATTTCATCACATCCATGTCGAGCATCCCTCTAAGGTACTTGAACCTTTTGGCTGCCTTTGCCAAGGCTGAAGGAGTGAAATGCGTTTGCAGTCCGTGACAGTAGTTCACCTATTTCGTTGCAGTAGGGATATTGAATGATTTGGTTACGATTGGACCACTTACTGATGCCATTCCCAATAGTTCAACATTATACACTGCTGATGTTCCAGCTCTATGCTGTGTGGTATTCGCAAATACCTTTGAAGCAGATATGGTTCTTCTAGCTCTCTGGTTACTTGGACCATGTGAAGATATTTTTTTCTATAGTTTAACAAAAGACTTTCTTTTCTTTGTGCCTTTCATAACCATTTGATGTTAAAAGCAAAATGTTTTACAGCCAAATCAAAACTTGCGAAGTGTCCTGTTGAAGAGAAAAAATCTCATCTGTCTAGACCTGTTGGTATATTGGATGAAGTGTTAACATTCCTTCCGTGTAGTGCTGATTAAAGTGTTTACCAATGTCCGGGGAAACAACCACTGTACTGTGAGTGCTGATTTGTTGGTATGAAAAGAAAATCGCTTATTGTCACAAGTAGGCTTCAAATGAAGTTACTGTGAAAAGCCCCTAGTCGCCACATTCCGGCACCTGTTTGGGGAGGCTGGTATGGGAATTGAACAGTGCTGCTGGCCTGCCCTGGTCTGCTTTCAAAGCCAGTGATTTAGTCCTGTACTAAACCAGCCACTTAAATGGGCACTGTTAGAGGTTGCCATTGTGACTGGCAGTTAGCTGTCAAGCATCAACTCTGGTTAAAGCATTGCACTGAGGAATGAACCTGGGAATGATTTATCACCTCTTGTTTAGTTGAAACAAGTGCAATGTGTTCTCTGTTTACAAAGAACAGGGCAGTATATTTCAAATATGTAGCTTCCAGTAGATCCACACTGAACCCATGACAACACCTCCACCAGTCAGGCCACTTGCCAGCCCAAAGTGGCCATTCAGCATTCTCTTCTACAGTATAAAGTTGTTCCCCCTGACATTGATGTTCTTATGATTGTCCTCATGAGTGCGATGTTCTTATGATTGTCCTCATGAGTGCAAGATGGAAAGCTCCACCAAAATGGCTTTTTTTTTTTTTTTGCCAGCAAAACTCTCGAGTTCTATACGACCAAATGACTATTGGGGTGTAATCGTAGGAAAGAGCTAATTGTCCTTTCAGAGCATGATTGCAAATGGCCGACTTGTGTCACTGAATGTCAGGAAACGGTATCCATACACCTCAATATGCAAATTGATTTTCGATGAGCGCTAGCCAGAATCCTCGTCAACAAGCTTAACTGATGTCTACATTTTAATTTGGAAATCCCATTTTACATTAGTAGGGGTATTTAACCTAGTGTTGCATTAAAATTTTTATGACTAACTGAATTTTCATATTTTGGGATCCAATTTCATTTTCAACTCATGCTGTTGTTGGCTATCAGTTTGTCCTTTGTCCCCAAGTTCCTTTCTTCTCAAAGAAAACCATTTTTAGACTAAGCAAAACTGATGGGAAGAAGTGATAGAGATCCAAATCAATGTACCTTTTTATTGATCTCATTTTATCCTCCAATTTTTAAATATTTGTTCTTTTTTTTTTACAGGAATAGAAGGTGGTATAAATGCTGAAGTTGATAAGCATCTTGAAATGGGGAAGAAACTGCTGGCTGCAGGACAGTTAGCAGATGCATTGTCTCATTTTCATGCTGCTGTAGGTACGTACAGGATTAGAAATGTGCCATTTTTGTGACTTCTGTACAACAGACTTTGGTATGGGTACTACTTAGTACAGGGTTTTTCAAACTGCGGGTAGTCAAAAGGGTCACACATTTCTGAACGGCAGCATTCAGAAGTTATTTTTTTATTCGTTCGGGACATGGGTGTCGCAGGCTGTGCCAGCATTTATTGCCCGTCCCTAATTGCCCTTGAGGGTCAGTTAGAGTCAACCATATTGCTGTGGGCCTGGAGTCACATATAGGCCAGACCAGACAAGGATGGCAATTTCCTTCCTGAAAGGACATTAGTGAACCAGGTGGGTTTTTAAAACAGTTGACAATGGTCATCACTAGACTTTTAATTCCAGAATTTTATTGAATTCAAATTTCACCATCTGCAGAGGTGGGATTTGAACCTGGGACCCCAGAATACTCGGTCTCTGGATTACTACTCCAGTGACAATACCACAACACCATCGTCTCCTGCCTCCGGGTAAATCCTGCATTAAATGTTGATGTTCTTTTGCAGTGGTTCCCAATCATGGGAAGCTTGAAAGTGTCCCCAATCTGCTGCTGGAATGTTTCGGTGAGTGCAAGACTGGCAGCGGAGGGCGGGAAAGCGGGAACTTGAAGGAGAACATCTGCCAGACACACTCACTTGTGTATTTCAGGGATTAAAAAAAAAATGAGCAGCATTTATGTGGTCACACATCAATGGTAACTCTTGCTATCACCACTGAAACTAATAAAGAAATTACTGAAGAAAATTTAAGTTCTGTCTCGGCGGGGGTAAGTCGATCCAGAAAACAATCTGCAAAACCTGGGTTTTTGCCTATATTTAGCAGTTCGCTTCCAGAGAGGCGAGAGACTATTTGATTGTGTCAGAGGTCCAGTTCGCTAAGTGGGACCAAGACTTCAGACACCGATAAAAGCTCTTCACCTTGTTCTTTCTAATGCCTCTGGGGAAGTAAGTGAGAGGCAGCCTCGCTTCTTGCTGTCTTGTGTTTCATAATGATTTGTTTTCTCTGATTTTGGATGCATCCTTACAGAAGCTGAAATCATCGCTTTATAATTCCCAGTGGTAAACACTCACTGTAACTCAGATGAGAAGCTTCCATCGTCTTATAGAATTTACAGTGCAGAAGGAGGCCATTCGGCCCTCCAAGTCTGCACTGTCCCTTGGAAAGAGCACCCGAGTTTTAAGCCCACACCTCCACCCTATCCCCATAACCCAGTAACCCCACCTAACCTTTTTGGACACTTGGCAATTTAGCATGGCTAGTCCACCTAACCTGCACATCTTTGGACTGGGAGGAAACTGGATCACCCGGTAGAAACCACGCAGACGTGGAGAGAACATGCAGACACTGTCTTGTGCTGCCTTAAGGTGGGAGAAATGGTGAATATTTGGTGGGGGTCCTGTTTCAACCCAGGTGCTAGTTTGAGGTTAACCTACCTTGTGCAATTCCAATATCGCTTTTGGTTTTCATCCTTAGAGTTTTGAAATGGCCTATTTTTTTTCCAAAAAGGATTGCAACAAGGAATGGAAACATCTATTTATGGGAAATTGGTTTGAAATAGGAGAAAGGATGGGAAAGGAGTGTAGATCCTCCTTGGAGATCCTGTTGACCTGAGAACTCCAACTAGTAAATGACCAGGTCCCTTTTGCAAAGGCCTCTGAAGCTGAGCATTGGTCATTAGACCAGTAGACTTGGAAAGTGAGAGTAACTGAACCAGCCTGAGACACAGGCTGACATTTCTTTGGCAGTGGAGTACCAGAATAATTACTTATTAATCACATGCAGATCTTTTGACAGCAATTGACTGGTTGAAAGTTGTTCTCTGTTTTTATTTGCAACTTGCTCAACCAGTTTGGTTGTTCTGTGGATCACAACAGATTTGATGTTTATGCTAACATTGTATTTGCAGCTTTGAAGGGTGAACCCAAGCTATTTGAACACTGCATTATTAATAGAATAGCTGAAGAGATTTTCTCATGCTAATGTATTGTGTACATTGGCAGCACTAGACCATGAGTCACACTGTAGTGGAGATGGTGCCATTTGCAGTTTGAATGAAATGCAAATTGTCCTTTGTTTGGAGCAGTAGATGAATAGGGCAGCTTGGGGGGGATCACTTAAACAGCTGAGATTTTCATCAATGTTTAGTACAGAATTGTTTGAGAAATAGGACAAACCTGAACAAGTGGGAGGATATACCCAAACAGGCGCCGGAGTGTGGCGACTAGGGGATTTTCACAGTAACTTCTTTGCATTTTTAATAAGCCTACCTGTGACACTAAAAAGGATTATATAAAAATAGATATAGGAGCTATGGGAACTTTAATGATGACCAGAACAAGTCGGTGTGGTCTTTGTTTAATGCCATCAAAAGGATAGCCCCAGTGGACAGTTTCATTGTCTTGGTGTCAAACTTGATTTGTGTTCAGATTCATCAGTCTTGGGTGAATACTCCATAGTAATGCAATGCGCATTGCCAGAGGAGTTGTCCCTTTGAAATGCGAAACCAAGACCCTGTCGGCTTTTCTTTTGTTTGTTGTATGAACATTAAAGATCTCCATAAGACATGGGAGCAGAATTAGGCCACTCAGCCCATCGTGCCTGCTCCACCATTCAATCATGGCTGATCTTGTTCTCATCCCCATTCTATCATCCCCATAACCCCTGATGCTCTTATTAATCAAGATCCTATCCTGTCTTAAAGACATTCAGTGATTTTTGGCCTCCACAGCCTTTTACATCAAGGGTTCCACAGATTCACTACCTTCTGGCTGAAGAAATTCCTCCTCCTCTCTGTTTTAAAGGATCGTCCCTTTAGTCTGAGGCTGTGCCTTCGGTTCTAGTTTTTCCTATGAGTGGAAAAATCCTTTCCACATCCACTCTAACCACGTTGTATCCTGTAAATTTCAATAGGATTCCCCCTCCTTCCAAACTCCCAACAGGTACAGACCCAGAGTTCTCAACCGTTCCTCATATGACAAGCCCTTCATTCGAGGGATCATTCTTGTGAACCTCCTCTGGACCCTTTCCATGGGCGACATATCCTTGGATACAGGGCCCAAAACTGCTCACAATACTATACCATGCTTGGGCAGCATGGTAGCACAAGTGGCTAGCACTGTGGCTTCACAGCACCAGGGTCCCAGGTTCAATTCTCCACTGGGTCACTGTCTGTGTGGAGTCTGCACGTTCGCCCTGTGTCTGCGTGGGTCCGGGTGCTCCAGTTTTCTCCCACAGTCCAAAGACGTGCAGGTTAGGTGGATTGGCCATGCTAAATTGCCCTTGGTGTCCAAAAAGGTTAGGAGGGGTTACGGGGATAGGGTGGAAGTGAGGGCTTATGTAGGTCGGTGCAGACTCGAATGGCCTCCTTCTGTACTATGTTCTATGTTTCTTCCCATTTAACTTTGATTTTCTAATTCTTCATAGAACAGAACCCTTATTTCTTCCCTCTTTTCCCCCCCCCCCCCCCCCCGAACATGGTAGCACAGTGGTTAGCACTGTTGTTTCTCAGCGCCAGGGTCCCAGGTTCGATTCCCGTCCGTCACTGTCTGTGTGGAGTCTGCACGTTCGCCCTGTGTCTGTGTGGGTTTCCTCCGGGTGTCCCAATTTCTTCCCACAAGTCCTGCAAGGCGTGCTGTTAGGTAATTTGGTCATTCTGAATTCTCCCTCCGTGTACCCGAACAGGTACCGGAATGTGGCAACTAGGAGCTTTTCACTAACTTCATTGCAGTTATTAGATACATAGGAGATGGGAGCAGAAGGAGGCCATTGGCCCTTCGAGCCTGCTCTGCCATTTATCACCTATCATGGCTGATCATCCAATTCAATACCGTTCCTCATATGACAAGCCCTTCATTCGAGGGATCGTGAAGGGGTACAGATGCTATAGAAAGGATAGAACAGGAGGTAAGAGGAGGGGGAGTGGCGTTTTTGATTAGGGAGAACATTACGGCAGTACTTAGAGGGGATATATCCGAGGGTTCGCCCACTGAGTCTATATGGGTGGAACTGAAAAATAAGAAGCGAGAGATCACCTTGATAGGACTGTACTACAGGTCCCCAAATAGTCAGCGGGAAATTGAGGAGCAAATATGTCAGGAGATTACAGATAGCTGCAAGAAAAATAGGGTGGTAATAGTAGGGGACTTTAACTTTCCCAACATTGACTGGGACAGCCATAGCATTAGGGGCTTGGATGGAGGGAAATTTGTTGAGTGTATTCAGGAGGAATTTCTCATTCAGTATGTGGATGGACCGACTAGAGAGGGGGCAAAACTTGACCTCGTCTTGGGAAATAAGGAAGGGCAAGTGACAGAAGTGCTAGTGAGGGATCACTTTGGGACAAGTGACCATAACTCCATTAGTTTTAAGATAGCTATGGACAATGATGGGTCTGGCCCAAGAGTTAAAATTCTTAATTGGGCAAGGCCAATTTTGATGGTATCAGACAGGAACTTTCCGAGGTAGATTGGGGGAGACTGTTGGCAGGCAAAGGGACGGCTGGTAAATGGGAGGCTTTTAAAAATGTGTTAACCAGGGTTCAGGGTAAGCACATTCCCTTTAGAGTGAAGGGCAAGGCTGGTAGAAGTAGGGAACCCTGGATGACTCGAGATATTGAGACTCTGGTCAAAAAGAAGAAGGAGGCATATGACTTACATAAACAACTGGGATCAATTGGATCCCTTGAAGAGTATAGAGATTGTTGAAATAGAGTTAAGAGGGAAATCAGGAGGGCAAAAAGGGGACATGAAATTGCTTTGGCAAATAATGCAAAGGAGAATCCAAAGAACTTCTACAGATACATAAAGGGAAAAAGAGTAACTAGGGACAGAGTAGGGCCTATTAAGGATCAACAAGGACATCTATGTGCAGAGCCACAAGAGTTGGGTGAGATCCTGAATGAATATTTCTCATCGGTATTCACGGCGGAGAAAGGCATGGATGTTAGGAAACTAAGGGAAATAAATAGTGATGTCTTGAGAAGTGTGCATATTACAGAGGAGGAGGTACTGGAAGTCTTTAAAGCGCATCAAGGTAGATAAATCCCCCGGACTTGATGAAATGTATCCCAGGATGTTGTGGGAGGCTAGGGAGGAAATTGCAGGTACCCTAACAGAGATATTTGAATCATCGGCAGCCACAGGTGAGGTGCCTGAAGATTGGAGAGTAGTGAATGTTGTGCCCTTGTTTAAGAAGGGCAGCAGGGAAAAGCTTGGTAACTACAGACCGGTGAGCCTAACATCTGTAGTAGGTAAGTTGCTAGAAGGTATTCTGAGAGACAGGATCTACAAGCATTTAGAGAGGCAAGGACTGATTCGGGGCAGTCAGCATGGCTTTGTGTGTGGAAAATCATGTCTCTCAAATTTGATTGAGTTTTTTGAGGGAGTGACCAAGAAGGTAGATGAGGGCAGTGCAGTAGACGTTGTCTACATGGACTTTAGCAAAGCCTTTGACAAAGTACTGCATGGTAGGTTGTTGCAGAAGGTTAAAGCTCACTGGATCCAGGGTGAGGTTGCCAATTGGATTCAAAATTGGCTGGACGACAGAAGGCAGAGGGTAGTTGTAGAGGGTTGTTTTTCAAACTGGAGGCCTGTGACCAGTGGTGTGCCTCCGGGATCGGTGCTGGGTCCACTGTTATTTGTGATTTATATTAATGATTTGGATGAGAATTTAGGAGGCATGGTTAGTAAGTTTGCAGATGACACCAAGATTGGTGGCACAGTGAACAAAGAACAAAGAAATGTACAGCACAGGAACAGGCCCTTCGGCCCTCCAAGCCCGCGCCGACCATACTGCCCGACTAAACTACAATCTTCTACACTTCCTGGGTCCGTATCCTTCTATTCCCATCCTATTCATATATTTGTCAAGATGCCCCTTAAATGTCCCTATCGTCCCTGCTTCCACTACCTCCTCCGGTAGCGAGTTCCAGGCACCCACTACCCTCTGCGTAAAAAAACTTGCCTCGTACATCTACTCTAAACCTTGCCCCTCTCACCTTAAACCTATGCCCCCTAGTAATTGAGTGGATAGTGAAGAAGGTTATCTAGGATTGCAACGGGATCTTGATCAATTAGGCCAGTGGACCGACGAATGGCAGATGGAGTTTAATTTAGATAAATGTGAGGTGATGCATTTTGGCAGATCTAATCAGGCCAGGACCTACTCAGTTAATGGTATGGCGTTGGGGAGAGTTATAGAACAAAGAGATCTAGGAGTACAGGTTCATAGCTCCTTGAAGGTGGAGTCGCAGGAGGACAGGGTGGTGAAGAAGGCATTCGGCATGCTTGGTTTCATTGGTCAGAACATTGAATACAGGAGTTGGGACGTCTTGTTGAAGTTGTACAAGACATTGGTACGGCCACACTTGGAATACTGTGTGCAGTTCTGGTCACCTTATTATAGAAAGGCTATTATTAAACTAGAAAGAGTGCAGAAAAGATTTACTAGGATGTTACTGGGACTTGATGGTTTGAGTTATAAGGAGAGGCTGGATAGACTGGGACTTTTTTCCCTGGAGCGTAGGAGGCTTAGGGGTGATCTTATAGAGGTCTCTAAAATAATGAGGGGCATAGATAAGGTAGATAGTCAACATCTTTTCCCAAAGGTAGGGGAGTCTAAAACTAGAGGGCATAGGTTTAAGGTGAGAGGGGAGAGATTCAGAAGGGCCCAGAGGGGCAATTTCTTCACTCAGTGTAGTGAGTGTCTGGAATGGGCTGCCAGAGGTAGTAGTAGAGGCGGGTACAATTGTGTCTTTTAAAAAGCATTTAGATAGTTACATGGGTAAGATGGGTATAGAGGGTTATAGGCCAAGTGTGGGCAACTGGGACTAGCTTAATGGTTGAAAACTGGGCGGCATGGACTAGTTGGGCCGAAGGGCCTGTTTCCATGCTGTAAACTTCTATGATTCTATGAATAGCCTAATCCTGCTTTCTCCCATAACCTTCGATCCCATTCGTCCAAGTCCTACATCTAACTGCCTCTTCCATTCAATTTTTTAGCATCAACTATCTTCTGTGGTAATGAATTCCACAGGCTCACCTGTTTGGGTGAAGTAATGCCTCCTCACCTCTGTCCGAAATGGTTTATTCTAAATCCTCAAGACGGTGACCCCAGGTTCTGGACACTCCCACCATCGGGAAAATCTATCCTGTCTAGTCCTGTTAGAATTGTATAAGTCTCTGAGATTTCCCCCTTTCCCCCCCCCTCATTCTTCTGAACTCCAGTGAGAACAATCCTAACCTAGTCAATCTCTCCCCATGTGACAGTCTCGCCATCCCTGGAATCAGTCTGGTAAACCTTTGCTGCATTCCCTCGAGAGCAAGAACATCCCTCCTCCGAAAAAGAGACCAAAACTGCACAATATTCAAGGTGTGGCCTCACCAAAGCCCCGTATAATTGCAAAAGCACATCCCTGCTCCTGTACTCAATGTCTCGCAATGATGGCCAACCTACCATTAGGGGCTGTTTAGCACAGGGCTAAATCGCTGGCTTTGAAAGCAGACCCAGGCAGGCCAGCAGCACGGTTCAATTCCCGTAACAGCCTCCCCGAACAGGCGCTTGAATGTGGCGACTAGGGGCTTTTCACAGTAACTTCATTTGAAGCCTACTTGTGACAAGTGATTTTCATTTCATTTTCATTAACCTTCTTTACTGCCTGCTGCACCTGCATGCTACTGGTGCACAAGGACACTCTCCCAATTTACAATCATTCAGGTAGTAATCTGCTTCCTGTTTTTGCTACCAAAGTGAATAACCTCGCTGATCCAAATTATGCTGCATCTGCCATTGATTTGCCCACTCGCCCAACCTATTCAGATCATGCTGTAGGATCTCTACATCCTCGTCACAGTTTTTTGAGTGCCCAATTAATTTTTTCCAATTAAGGGGCAATTTGGCGTGGACAATCCACCTACCCTGCATTGCACATCTTTGGGTTGTGGGGAGAATGTGCAAACTGCACATGGTTAGTGACCTAGGACCCCTAAACTGGGACCTTGGTGCTGTGAGGCAGCAGTGCTAACCACTGCATCACCATGCTGTCCAATCCTCGTCACCGTTAACCATCCCATCCAACTTGGTCTCATCTGCAAACTTTGAGATGTCCGTCTACTTGTGACAAAGGTTATTACATTATTAGACTTTAAAGCCCCATCGACAGATCTAGTTAATAGATTTGCCAGGACTCTGGTCCCAGCATGATTCTGATGAAGACCGTCCCATCGGAACAGGTCCCTTCTTCCCTGTACTGGTGCCATATGAATTCAAACTGATTCCTCCCACATCAATCTTTGAGCCACGCATTTACCTCAATCTTATTGACCCTATGCCAATTAGCTTGCACCTCGGGTAGTAATCCAAAGATTATTACCTTTTTGGTTCTGCTTTTTAATTTTACTCCTAGCTGTTCATACTCCCTTATCAGAACGGTTGTCCCTATGTCGTTGGTACCTACGTGGACCACGGCAACTGGATCTTTACCCTCCCACTCCCAAGTTCCCCTGCAGCCCAGATGAGAGATCCTGAACCCAAACATCAGGCAGGCAACACAACCTTTGGGATTCTGGATCCTGGTCGCAGAACAGTGTCAATGTCCCTAACTATACTATCTCCAATTATGACTACATTTCTTTTCTCTTCCTCCCCCTCCTCTGACTTGAACGACTCCCTGTACCATGGTGCTGTGGTCAGCTTGTTCATCCTCCCAGCAGTTCCAGTCCACACGGAGCAATAATAATCTTTATTGTCACAAGTAGGCTTACATTAAGACTGCAATGAAGTTGCTGTGAAAAGCCCCTAGTTACCACATTCCGGCACCTGTTCGGTTACACGGAGGGAGAATTCAGAATGTCCAAATTACCTAACAGCACATCTTTTGGGACTTGTGGGAGGAAACCCAGGCAGACACAGAATGTGCACAGACAGTGACCGAAGCTGGGAATCAAATCTGGGATTCTGGTGCTGTGAAGCTACAGTGCTAATCACTGTGCTATCATGTCACCCATAATGACGAGCTCCAGGGCTGAGGCTTTTACAACCCTATTGACTGAATACCTCGACCTACCTCACTCGCAGCCACACCCTCCTTTCCCGGATCACTGGCCGAATTCAAGGTATTTAATCTCAGGGGTGTGACTGCCTCCTTAAACACAAGTGTCGAGGTGCCTCTTCTCCTTCCCTGATGTGTCGCAGTGTCTGAAGCTCAGAATCTAGCTCTGAGCCGGAGTTCCTCCAGTAACCAACACTTTCTGCAGATGTGGCCACTGGGAACCACAATGAGGTCCACCAGCTCCCACATATGCAGGAACAATACATCACTTCAGTCTGAAAGCAGTTTATCACAAGTAATTTAATAGGTTTTCAAATTTAGCACAGCTTCCCTGTTAGCCAATCAAGTCACAGCTTTAAGGCAATGTCATTTTTCAGTTTCAAGTGTTTTTTTTGATTGTGAAGACACTTTTGCAGTTATATGCTGGGGGCCTGAGATAGTCCTGTTGCACCTTCAAAGGCTTTTCTGTGTAAGTAATTGCTGGATGTACAGCTTAGTCATAGTCAGCACTGCTCTTGGAGCAGGGAATAGCACTGTGCAAGATATATTGGGTTATAGCACCAAGGCAGGTAAAAGGAGCAGATCCGTCACAATGTAATGTTGAGTTGATCTAATATTCTCTTTATTTTAGATTCTAGTATCCGCAGTATTTTTTTGCACAGCTTATCTGGTTTCCACAGCTATTTTAATGGTATATTTTACTAGGTGTTAGATTTGGTTGTGGGAGAGCACTTTGGAGATAGTGACCACAATTCGGTGACTTTCACTATATCAATGGAGAGGGATAGGAACATACGGCAGGGCAAGGTTTATAACTGGGGGAAGGGTAATTACGATGCGATTAGGCAAGAATTGGGGAGCATAAGATGGAAACAGGAACTGTCAGGGATGGGCACAATTGAGATGGAGCAAATCAAGGAGCAAATATTGCGTGTCCTTGATATGTGTCCCGGTCAGGCAGGGAGGAAATGGTCGAGTGAGGGAACCATGGTTTGCAAAAGAGGTTGAATGTCTTGTTAAGAGGAAGAAGGGGGCTTCTGTAAGGATGAGAACCAGGTTCAGTTAGGGCACTTGAGGGATACAAGATAGCTATGAAGGAGCTCAAGAAAGGGATTAGGAGAGCTAGGAAGGAGCATGAGAAGTCCTTGGCGGGTAGGATGAAGGACAACCCCAAGACTTTTTACACTTATGTGAGGAATAAAAGAATGACCAAGGTGAAGTTAGGGCCGGTCAAGGACCGTAGTGGGAAAGTGTGCATGGAGTCTGAAGATATAGGAGAGGGCCTAAATGAATACTTTTCTTCAGTGTTCACAAAGGAGAGGGGCCATGTTGTTGAGGAGGATAGTGCGTTACAGGCTGATCGGCTGGAGGAGGTAGATATTCGGAAGGACTATGTTAGAAATTTTGAGAAGCCTGAGGATAGATAGGTCCCCTGGGCCAGATGGGATATATCCTAGGATTCTTTGGGAGGGGTGGGATGAGATTGCAGAGCCTTTGGCTTTGATCTTTATGTCCTCACTGTCTACAGGAATAGTGCCAGAAGACTGGAGAGGCAAATATTGTCCCCTTGTTCAAGAAAAGGAATCGGTATAACCCTGGGAATTATAGGCCGGTTAGTCTCACTTCGGTCATAGGTAAATTATTGGAAAGGGTCCTGAGGGATAGGATTTAAGATCATTTGGAAAGATACAGCTTAATCCAGGATAGTCAGCACAAATTTGTGAGGGGTAAGTCTTTCCTCACAAGTTTGATTGTATTCTTTGAGGAGGTAACTAAGTACATAGATGAAGGTGGAGCAGTTGATGTTTTTATACATGGATTTTAGTAAGGCATTTGATAAGGTGCCCCATGTTGGCTCATGCAGAAAGTAAGGAGGTATGGCATAGAGGGAACTTTGGCCGACAGGAGCGGTTGAATAAACTGTTTGTTCTCACTGGAACGAAGGAGGTTGAGGGGCGACCTGATAGAGGTCTGAGGGGCATAGACAGAGTGGATAGTCAGCGGCTTTTCCCCGGAGTAGAGGGGTCAATTACTAGGGGTCATAGGTTTAAGGTGAGAGGGGCAAGGTTTAGAGTAGATGTACGAGGCAAGTTTTTTACGCAGAGGATAGTGGGTGCCTGGAACTCGCTACCGGAGGAGGTGGTGGAAGCAGGGACGATAGTGACATTTAAGGGGCATCTTGACAAATACATGAATAGGATGGGAATAGAGGGATACGGACCCAGGAAGTGTAGAAGATTGTAGTTTAGTCGGGCAGCATGGTCGGCACGGGCTTGGAGGGCCAAAGGGCCTGTTCCTGTGCTGTACATTTCTTTGTTCTTTGGATCAGTAACTGGCTATCGCATAGAAGACAGGGTGGTGGTAGATGGTAAATATTCAGCCTGGTGCCCAGTCATCAGCGGTGTACCACAGTGATCAGTGCTGGGTCCTCTGCTATTTGTGATTTTTATCAATGATTTGGATGATGGAGTTGAAGGTTGGGTTAATAAATATGCTGATGACACCAAGATTGGTGGAGTAATGGAGAATGTGGAGGGCTGTTGTCGGCTGCAAAGAGACATTGATAAGATGCAGAGCTGGGCTGAAAAGTGGCAGATGGAGTTTAACACTGATAAATGTCAGGTGATTCATTTTGGTTGGATAAATTTGAATGCGGATTACAGAGTTAACGGCAGGGTTCTGAAGAATGTGGAGGAGCAGAGATCTGAGTTCATGTCCTTCGATCTCTAAAAGTTGCCACCCAAGTGGTAGAGCTGTGAAGAAGGCCTATAGTGTTAGCATTTATTAACCGGGGAATTGAGTTTAAGAGCCTTGAGGTTATGCTGCAACTGTACATGACCCTGGTGAGACCACATTTGGAGTATTGTCTGCAGTTCTGGTCACCTCACTATAGGAAGGATGTGGAAGCATTGGAAAGGGTGCAAAGGAGATTTACCAGGATGCTGCCTGGATTGGAGGGTAGGTCTTATGAGGAAAGGTTGAGGGAGCTAGGGCTTTTCTCATTGGAGTGAAAAAGGATGAGAGGTGACTTAATTGAGGTGTATAAAATGATGAGAGGGATAGATTGAGTGGACGTTCAGTGACTTTCCTCGGTTTGATGTAGCTGTTACAAGGGGGCATAACTATATGGGTCATGGTGGAAAATCTCTGAGAGATGTCAGAGGTAGGTTCTTTACTCAGTGGTTGGCTGCTGACGACATTTTAATGCTCTCCTAGAAAGTCGAGGAACGGCTGCCACCTCCGAGAGAACCCCGTCATGGACCCTCTCTTGGCAAACTTTATTTTCTCAAGACTGAGAAACCCAGCCATGTCACCAACCCAGGTCTCCACACTCTGGGGTTTTGAGTTCTCCACATTAAAAGGATCCGTCTCCGGGCTACCAGGGAGGCAAAGGCCAAAACCCGTGCCTCTTTCGCTTCCTGAACTCCTGGATCGACACACCAAAGATCGCTATCTCTGGACTCTGCACCATCCGTGTGTTTAGGACATTGCCTTAGCGAATCCCTGCCGGAATCCTTTGAGAGCCGGACATGCCCAGAACACATGGACATTGTTCGCTGGGCTTCCCGCACATCTATCCTCGACCCCAAAGACCTTGGTCATTCTCACTGCCGTCATGTGTGCCCAATGGACCACCTTAAACTGAATTAAGCCAAGCCTGGCACATGATGAGGAGGAATTAACCTGCTTAGGGCATCAGCACAGAGGCCCGCATCTAGCTCCTCCTCCCACTTGTCCTCAAGTTCCACCACTGGGGCTTCCTCTGCCTCCTGTAGTTCTTGGTAAATGTCTGACACCTTTCCCTCCCCTACCCAGGTGACAGACACCACCCTATCCTGTATCCTACATGGGGGTATCAACGGAAATGTTGTCACCTGTTTTTTTTTTTAAGAAAGGCGCGTACCCGAATATCTGAAGGCATTTCTAGGGGGCAGACTAAATTTCTCCTCCAGCGCCTTCAAGCTAGGAAAAGTTCCGTCTATGAACAGGTCTCCAATCCTTTTAATACCTGCCCTATGCCAGCTTTGAAACCCTCCGTCTATCTTGCCAGGAACAAATCTGTGATTGTTGCGTATCGGGGTCCAAACTGAGGCTCCTTCCACCTCCCTGTGCCTTCTCCACAACAAAACTAAATGGCAACTGCCTTGTCCAAAATAAATACTCAAAATACAATCCCAACAATCCAATATACAATTACATATACCAAATACCTATACATATACAATACCATCCCTGAGAGTCCGTCTGATCCCTCCCCCCTGGGTTGCTGCTGTTGTCTACTTCTTTTCCATTCCCTCTATCTTTCTGTGAGGTAGTCGACGAACGGTTGCCACTGCCTGGTGAACCCCTGAGCCGAACCCCTTCACACTAACTTAATCCGTTCTAACTTTATAAACCCTGCCATATCGTTTATCCAGGTCTCCACACCCGGGGGTTTGGCTTCCTTCCACATTAACAATATCCTGCGCCGGGCTACAAGGGACGCAAAGGCCAACACGTCAGCCTCTCTCGCCTCCTGCACTCCCGGCTCTTCTGCTACCCCAAATATAGCCAACCCCCAGCTTGGTTCGACCCGGACCCCCACCACCTTCGAAAGCACCTTTGCCACCCCCACCCAGAACCCCTGTAGTGCCGGGCATGACCAGAACATGTGGGTGTGATTCGCTGGGCCTCTCGAGCATCTCGCACACCTATCCTCTACCCCCAAAAATTTACTAAGCCGTGCTCCAGTCATATGCGCCCTGTGTAGCACCTTAAATTGGATCAGGCTTAGCCTGGCACACGAGGACTATGAGTTTACCCTACGTAGGGCATCAGCCCACAGCCCCTCCTCAATCTCCTCCCCCAGTTCTTCTTCCCATTTCCCTTTCAGCTCATCTACCATGATCTCCCCCTCGTCCCTCATCTCCCTGTATATGTCCGCCACCTTACTGTCCCCCACCCATGTCTCTGAGATCACTCTATCCTGCACTTCCTGCGTCGGGAGCCGCGGGAATTCCCTCAGCTGTTGCCTCTCAAAAGCCCTCCATTGCATATACCGAAATGCATTCCCTTGGGGCAACCCATATTTCTCCGTCAGTGCTCCCAGACTCGCAAACGTCCCATCTACAAATAGATCTCTTAGTTGTACTACCCCAGCTTTTTGCCATGCTCCAAATCCCCCATCCATTCTCCCCGGAACGCACCTATGATTGTTGCTTATTGAGGACCGCACTGAAGCTCCCGTCCCTCCCCTATGCCGTCTCCACTGCCCCCAAATTTTCAATGTAGCCACCACCACCGGGCTTGTGGTGTATTTCTTTGGTGAGAACGGCAACGGTGCCGTCACCATTGCTTGCAGGCTAGTCCCCCTGCAGGACGCCCTCTCCAATCTCTTCCACGCTGCTCCCTCCTGTTCTCCCATCCACTTGCACACCATTGAAACATTGGCGGCCCAGTAGTACTCACTTAGGTTCGGTAGTGCCAGCCCCCCCCCCCCCTGTCCCTACTACGCTGCAAGAATCCCCGCCTCACTCTCTGGGTCTTCCCAGCCCCCACAAAACTCATAATGCTCTTCTCAATTCTTTTGAAAAAAGCCTTCGTGATCACCACCGGGAGGCACTGGAACACAAAAAGGAATCTCGGGAGGACCACCATTTTAACCGCCTGCACCCTACCTGCCAATGACAGGGACACCATGTCCCATCTCTTGAAATCCTCCTCTATCTGTTCCACCAACCGTGTTAAATTAAGCCTATGTAATGTACCCCAATTCTTGGCTATCTGGATCCCCAGGTACCGGAAATCTTTTGTTACCTTCCTCAGCGGTAAATCCTCTATCTCTCTGCTCTGCTCTTTCGGATGCACCACAAATAACTCCCTTTTCCCCATGTTCAGTTTATACCCTGAGAAATCCCCAAAACTCCCCAAGTATCCACATTATCTCTGGCATCCCCTCCACCGGGTCCGCCACATATAGCAACAAATCATCCGCATACAGAGATACCCGGTGTTCTTCCCCCCCCCCCCCCCCCCCTTAAGTACTCCCCTCCTCAGTACTATGGCCAGGAGTTCAATCGCCAATGCAAACAATAACGGGGACGGAGGACACCCCTGCCTCGTCCCTCTATGGAGCCGAAAATAGTCAGAGCCCCGTCCATTCGTGACCACGCTCGCCATCGGGGCCCTATACAGCAACTGTACCCACCTGATATACCCGTCACCAAAGCCAAATCTCCTCAACACCTCCCACAAATAATCCCACTCCACTCTATCAAATGCTTTCTCGGCATCCATCGCCACCACTATCTCCGCTTCCCCCTCTGGTGGGGGCATCATCATTACCCCTAGCAGCCTCTGTATATTTATATTTAGCTGTCTCCCCTTCACAAACCCAGTTTGGTCCTCATGGACCACCCCCGGGACACAATCCTCTATCCTCATTGCCATTACCTTGGCCAGAATCTTAGCATCCACATTCAGGAGGGAAATGGGCCTGTATGACCCGCATTGCAGCGGGTCTTTTTCCTTCTTTAGGAGGAGCGATATCGTTGCCTCTGACATAGTCGGGGGCAGCTGCCCCCTTTCCCTCGCCTCATTAAAGGTTCTCCTCAGTAGCGGGGCCAGCAAGTCCAAATATTTCTTATAGAATTCAACTGGGAATCCGTCTGGTCCCAGGGCCTTCCCTGCCTGCATGCTCCCAATCCCTTTCACTACTTCCTCCGTCTCAATCTGTGCTCCCAGCCCCACTCTCTCCTGCTCCTCCACCGTAGGAAATTCCGGCTGATCCAGAAAGCACATCATTCTCTCCTTCCCGTCCGGGGGTTGCGCTTCATATAATCTTTCATAAAATGCCTTGAACACTCCATTCACTCTCTCCGTTCCCTGCTCCATCTCTACCTCCTCATCTCTCACTCCCCCCTATCTCCCTCGCTGCTCCCCTTTTCCTCAGTTGGTGGGCCAGCAACTCCCCATATTCGTACTGTACACCCTGTGCCTTCCTCCATTGTGCCTCTGCATTACCCGTAGTCAACAAGTCAAATTCTACATGTAGCCTTTGCCTTTCCCTGTACAGTCCCTCCTCCGGTGCCTCTGCGTATTGTCTGTCCACCCTCAGAAGTTCTTTCAACAACCGCTCCCTTTCTCTATCCTCCTGCTTTCCTTTATGTGCCCTAATAGATATCAGCTCCCCTCTAACCACTGCCTTCAGTGCCTCCCAGACCACTCCCACCTGTACCTCCCCATTATCATTAAGTTCCAAGTACCTTTCAATACACCCCCTCACCCTTAAACACACCCCCTCATCTGCCAATAATCCCATGTCCATTCTCCAGGGTGGACGCCCTTCTGTTTCTTCCCCTATCTCCAGGTCCACCCAATGTGGAGCATGATCCGAAATGGCTATAGCCGTGTACTCCGTCCCCGTCACCTTTGGGATCAGTGCCCTTCCCAACACACAAATCTATTTGTGAATAAACTTTATGAACATAGGAGAAAAACGAAAACTCCTTATTCCTAGGTCTGCTAAAGATCCAGGTATCTGCTCCATAAAATCCTTAAGCACCCTAGCTGCAGCCGGCCTCCTTCCGGTCCTGGACCTCAATCTGTCCAGCCCCGGGTCCAGCACCGTATTAAAGTCTCCACCCATTACCAACTTCCCCACTTCTAGGTCCGGGATTCGTCCTAACATACTCCTCATAAAATTGGCCGAGTTCGGGGCATACACGTTCACTAATACCACCGCCTCCCTTTGCAGTTTGCCACTCACCATCACGTATCTGCCCCCACTATCCGCCACTATAGTCTTTGCCTCAAACATTACCCGCTTCCCCACTAGTATGGCCACCCCCCTGTTTTTTTGCATCTAGCCCTGAATGAAACACCTGCCCCACCCATCCTTTTGCGAAGTCTAACCTGGTCTATCAGCTTCAGATGTGTCTCCTGAAGCATAACCACACCTGCCTTAAGTTTCTTTAGGTGTGCGAGTACCCGTGCCCTCTTAATCGGCCTGTTCAGCCCTCTCACATTCCACGTGATCAACCGGGTTGGGGGACTCTTTACTACCCCCCCCCCCCTTGACGACTAGCCATTTCCTTTTTCAATCCAGCTCCTCACCCGGTTCCCACGTAGCTGTATCCACCCCCCCCAGGTGGCGCGCCCCCCCCCCCCCCTGCCCCGACCCCCCCCCCCCCCCTCCCATACCAGCTCCCCCTTCTCCCCAGCAGCAGCAACCCAGTTAACCCCCCCCCCCCCGCCCCCCGCTAGATCCCAGGCTAGCGTAATTGCACCCCCCTTGTTGCTCCCAGAAGTCAGCAAACTCTGGCCGACCTCGGCTTCCCCCCCGTGACCTCGGCTCACACTGCGAGGCCCCCTCCTTCCTGCTTCCCTGTTCCCGCCATGATTACCATAGCGCAGGAACAAAGCCCGCGCTTCCCTTTTGGCCCCGCCCCCAATGGCCGGCGCCCTCAGCTCCTCATCCTCCCTCACCCCCTCCCCCACGACATGGGGAAGAGAGAAGTTACAGGGTCGCAGTTTTAACAACTTGGGAAGTCCTCTCTTTTCTCCCCCCCCCCCCCCTTTTCCCCCCCTTTTCCCCCCCTTCATCTCACAAATTCACCCCCCCCCCCCCCCCCACTTTTGTCCCAAACGTTCTTTTTCTGGCCCGCTCACTCCAGCTTCTCCTCGACAATAAATGTCACGCCTCATCTGCCGGTTCGAAGTAGTGGTGTTTCCCTAGATGTGTGACCCACAGTCTTGCCGGTTGCAGCATTCCGAATTTGACCTTCCTTTTTATGCAACACCGCCTTGGCCCGATTAAAGCTTGCCCCCCTTCTCGCCACCTCCGCACTCCAATCTTGATATATGCGGATCACTGCATTCTCCCACCTACTGCTCCGAGTTTTCTTTGCCCATCTGAGGACCATCTCTCTGTCCTTATATCGGAGAAATCTCACCACTATTGCTCGAGGAATTTCTCCAGCCCTCGGTCTTCGCGCCATAACCCGATAGGCTCCCTCCACCTCCAGCGGACCCATCGGGGCCTCCGATCCCATTAACGAGTGCAGCATCGTGCTCACATATGCCCCGACGTCTGCCCCTTCTGCACCTTCGGGAAGACCAAGAATCCTTAGGTTCTTCCTCCTCGCATTATTCTCCAGCACCTCCAGCCTTTCCTCACATCTTTTGTGTTGTGCCTCGTGGATCTCCGTTTTCACCACCAGGCCCTGTATGTCGTCCTCATTCTCAGCAGCCTTTGCCTTCACGACCCGAAGCTCCTGCTCCTGGGTCTTTTGCTCCTCCTTTAGCCCCTCAATCGCTTGTAATATCGGGGCCAACAGCTCCTTCTTCATCTCCTTTTTCAGTTCATCTATGCAACGCCACAGGGACTCTTGTTGGTCAGGGCCCCATATTAAACTGCCTCCTTCCGACGCCATCTTGCTTTGTGCCTGCCTTCCTGGCCGCTGCTCTAGAGGATCCACCGCAATCCGGCTACTTTCCCCTCTTTTTTTTTCCATCCGTGTCCAGGGGGGATTCCCTTCTGGATTACCGCACAGTGTTATTTGCCGTTAAAATTGCCGATGGGGCTCCTATCAAGAGCCCAAAAGTCCGTTCCACCGGGAGCTGCCGAAACGTGTGACTCAGCTGGTCATCGCCGCACCCGGAAGTCCAGCTCATTGAATTTATTAATAAGCCAGTTGACCTCACTGCACACACCATAAAATGGCTGCACCTTCCTTAAAATTTGAGCCATTTATTTCATCATAGGTGCGATCTTCCGGCCATGCTGCACCGAAAAGCGTCTGTGACGGTGAAAGCTGGGAGACTCCGCTCCTGGGATTCACCCTGCTCTCAACACCTCGTGAGATTCAGCACCATCTCGCGAAATGTTGCAAGAAGAATCCTGCCCACAATGCCCACTTTTGTCATCTGCATATTAGAGTGAGGCCGTAAGCCTTGCTCTGCAGATTCCCGAGATACTTGAGGCTTTGGGATTCAATCCCTTCGCCTCGGAGACCTCTGGCAGGTGCTGATTGGTACTGGGCCCCACAAAGGGGGAACCAGACAAAACTGCACTCGTGGGGGTCTCCAAGGGGATCGAAGGCCCCCAGCTGCATACCCTTTATGCAGGGTGGTGCCCTGGGTGGGGGTAATTTTTTTTTTTTTTTTTTTTTTTTTTGTGTGAGCCTCTGAGATCAGGATGCCATTTAAAAATGGCGCCCGATCTCTCTACAACGGGGAGTTCCGGCAAGCCGAGCTCCCTGTTGTAAAAAAACTGACCCTGCCGCGTGTTCCCCGTTTAGGCCCCTTATTCAACACGGGTAGCATTGAATAGCCATGCGTTTCTCGGCACTGCGAGTGCCGGGAAACATGCGGCTAAACTCTCTCGCTACGGGACTTTGTTCCCTTTTGGGAAGATTGCACCCACTTCTCTTTCCATCCTTCCCAAATGTATCACTTCGCATTAAATTGAATCTGTCCACATCTTCCTGATGTGTTATTGAGTTTATCATCTGCCACTTTATTTGGGTGCATTGAGCATTATGTTGCAAATTATTAATGTATATCAAACGTTCAGGGCAAGATCTAGCGGAAAGGTTTCCAAGTAGGGGGCATGGGTTTTAAGGGGAGAGATACAAAAGGGACCAGAGGGGCAATTTTTTCATCTGGCTCAGGTTGGTGAGTATCTAGAGGCAGGTACAATTTTGTCTTTTAAAAAGCATTTAGACAGTTCATAGATAGATTTCATAGAATTTACAGAGCAGAAGGAGGCCATTCGGCCCATCGAGTCTGCACCGGCTCTTGGAAAGAGCACCCTACCCAAGGTCAACACCGCCACCCTATCCCCATAACCCAGTAACCCCACCCAACACTAAGGGCAATTTTGGACAGTAAGGGCAATTTATCATGGCCAATCCACCTAACCCGCACATCTTTGGACTGTGGGAGGAAACCGGAGCACCCGGAGGAAACCCACGCACACACGGGGAGAACGTGCAGACTCCGCACAGACAGTGACCCAAGCCGGAATCGAACCTGGGACCCTGGAGCTGTGAAGCAATTGTGCTATCCACAAGGCTACCGTGCTGCCCCAAATGTTGTATTGGTAAGATAGGTATAGAGGGATATGGGCCAAATGCAGGCAATTGGGACGAGCTCAGTGGTTTAAAAACTGGGCGGTGTGGCAAAGTTGGGCCGAATGGCCTGTTTCCATGCTGTAAACCTCTACTTCTACAAGTACGATAGCGAGTGGGAGTTGCCAGGTGCTTCCGATGGCTGACCAGGTGAGACCTGCACCGGTATCTAATGCCAATTAAGACCAGTAATGATCCCATGGACTTCACATTGGAAAGTGTCCCGCTAGCTGATTCACCTGGACTATGGCCAGCAGCTCCCTGCTAACTAGGGGAAGCAGCAGCAAATCCCAGACAGCATCCAGCCATGCCACCGTGCAGGCCTGCTCCATGATTCTGAGATGCCGACCTAGCAAGACTATTGAACGCACTGGAGCTAGATGGGATATCTGAGGTGGTCAGAGCATCCGCCATAGGGCAGCATCCATTGTGCTCGCTCACGTTTTTAAAAGTGTGCTGAAGGGCACCCGCATGGCTTGCTGGGGACCCAGTTAGATCACGGGAGGTCATTCGTTAGGGGCTCCTTCCCATTAATGAGATCCAGATCTCGCCGGTTGGATCTGAAACCAATTAGCGCCCAGTGCAGTTTCCGATTTCGACCGGCTGATCTAGACGGCTGGCGCAGATTCACACCCGGTGTGACGCGGCCATTAGATTGTGCCAACTGTCTGAAGAACTGTTGCCAGTACTCTCTGCTTTCTGTCCTTTAGACACTTTTGTATCCCATGCTGTTTCGGAACATTTGAATGCGGAATATTTGGCTAATGGTAAAGTTCTTGAAAGTGTGGATGAGCAGAGGGATCTAGGTGTCCATGTACATAGATCCCTGAAAGTTGCCACCCAGGTTGATAGGGTTGTGAAGAAGGCCTATGGAGTGTTGGCCTTTATTGGTAGAGG
The DNA here is from genome assembly GCF_047496885.1 of Scyliorhinus torazame. NCBI lineage: Eukaryota > Metazoa > Chordata > Chondrichthyes > Carcharhiniformes > Scyliorhinidae > Scyliorhinus > Scyliorhinus torazame. The sequence goes on from NC_092721.1 coordinate 54,080,686, forward strand.
GATTGAGTTCCGGAGTCGGGAGGTCATGTTGCAGCTGTACAGAACTCTGGTATGGCCGCATTTGGAGTATTGCGTACAGTTCTGGTCACCGCATTATAGGAAGGACGTGGAGGCTTTGGAGCGGGTGCAGAGGAGATTTACCAGGATGTTGCCTGGTATGGAGGGAAAATCTTATGAGGAAAGGCTGATGGACTTGAGGTTGTTTTCATTGGAGAGAAGAAGGTTAAGAGGAGACTTAATAGAGGCATACAAAATGATCAGGGGGTTGGATAGGGTGGACAGTGAGAGCCTTCTCCCGCGGATGGATATGGCTGGCACGAGGGGACATAGCTTTAAACTGAGGGGTAATAGATATAGGACAGAGGTCAGAAGTAGGTTCTTTACGCAAAGAGTAGTGAGGCCGTGGAATGCCCTACCTGCTACAGTAGTGAACTCGCCAACATTGAGGGCATTTAAAAGTTTATTGGATAAGCATATGGATGATAATGGCATAGTGTAGGTTAGATGGCTTTTGTTTCGGTGCAACATCGTGGGCCGAAGGGCCTGTACTGCGCTGTATTGTTCTATGTTCTATGTTCTGTTCTCTTATCCCATGAGCTTTCCCAGTCTATTCTGTGAAGCATCACAATATTTTTGAAAGCTTCTATACACCAGGGTTAACTGCACTATGCTCATTATTTCAGTTTCTTTAATTTCACACCATGTAGTGCAACTGTTTAAACTGCACATGTAAAGTTTTTATACTGACCCAAATTATTTGCTTTCTGTTCAAAGTTTATTTGTATGCAGTGGCAATGCTCAAACCATTTCAACAGACACGGCTTTTCTTTTTATTAAGAGCTTCAGAGTCTTGCTCTTCAAAACAAGACTTAATTCCATTATGCTAACTTGTGTTTTCAGATGGGGACCCAGATAACTATATTGCATATTATAGACGAGCCACAGTCTATCTGGCTATGGGTAAATCGAAGTCTGCTCTCCCAGACCTAAGTAAGGTCATTGAGCTGAAACCAGACTTCACATCTGTAAGTAATGCCCTCTACTGTTTTTAGTTGAAAAAGAAGGAATGCTGCTGATTGTTATATTGCATGAAAAAAATGCAGGGCCATATTTGTTTTTGGTATAACTAATGGACCTTTTATTATTTAGGCTAGGTTACAGAGAGGAAACTTGCTGCTAAAACAAGGGAAGTTAGATGAAGCAGAGGAAGACTTTAAGAAAGTGGTAAGTTTATACATGTGCAGAGCAGTGGAATTTTGATGTTTCACCAACTATATGTCTGTTGACAAATCATAGTATTGGTATCGGGGCTACTCTGAATTACTGACCGCGAGGGTCACTTGTGATTGATTTTAAAATATCAGGAAACGGACACAGTGAGAGGGAGCAGGCCGAGGTAGGTCATATTCCCCGAGCTGCGACTGTGGGTTGCCATTCCTGCTGCTGGCCTGGCTGAATTGGGAAAGTTCAATGGAGCAGAAATTCTCTACCCATGTTTTTTTTCAGGTTATCCAAGTATCTTATGGTGTTACCTAAGCATTGGACCATTAATAGATCTGCATGTTTTTAACTTGCCAGGGTGTCGTTATTTCATTTATGGTATAAACTCTAGGGGGTAACTTGCCAGGGTGTCATTTTATTTATGGTACGTGTTGGCATGGATAGAAGATTGATTGACTGGCCAACAGGACGCAGAAGGCATAAATGGATCTTTTTAGGTTGGCAAGTGTGCCATGGAGATCGGTGCTGAGACCTCAACTGTCTACAATTCATATACATTACTTAAATGATGGGATGGTTGGAAAGTAAGTTGTGAAGTGGACATAAGGATATAGATATAGTATGCTGCCAAACCATACATACTGCCTCAAGCACACCTCTCTGTGCTACTTGAGCAAAAGCCACTTGGATTGCATGGACACTTGCCACCTACAAATATTTACATGTCTGCTTACTGTATATGATTATCTCAGCCTTAAATTCATTGATCACAACTTGAATTCCAAAAAGTCATCGCATTCTGAATTGAAGAACTCCTCTAGCCTAAAGGGCTGGTTTAGCTCAGTGGGCTAGACATCTGATTTGTAATGCAGAACAAGGCAAGTAGCGCGGGTTCAATTCCCGTACCAGCTGAGTACCTGAGCAGGTGTTGGAATGTGCAGGTGCTGGAATGTTATGACTACATAGACCATAGAACATTACAGCGCAGTACAGGCCCTTCGTCCCTCGATGTTGCGCCGACCTGTGAAACCACTCTAAAGCCCATCTACACTATCCCCTTATCGTCCATATGTCTATCCAATGACCATTTGAATGCCCTTGCTGTTGGCGAGTCCACTACTGTTGCAGGCAGGGCATTCCACGCCCTTACTACTCTGAGTAAAGAACCTACCTCTGACATCTGACCACAATTCGGTGACGTTTACGTTAATGATGGAAAGGGATAAGTATACACCGCAGGGCAAGTGTTATAGCTGGGGGAAGGGCAATTATGATGTCATTAGACGTGACTTGGGGGGGGGATAAGGTGGAGAAGTAGGCTGCAAGTGTTGGGCACACTGGATAAGTGGGGCTTGTTCAAGGATCAGCTACTGCGTGTTCTTGAAAAGTATGTACCGGTCAGACAGGGAGGAAGGCGTCGAGCGAGGGAACCGTGGTTTACCAAGGAAGTGGAATCTCTTGTTAAGAGGAAGAAGGAGGCCTATGTGAAGATGAGGTGTGAAGTTTCAGTTGGGGCGATGGATAGTTACAAGGTAGCGAGGAAGGATCTAAAGAGAGAGCTAAGACGAGCAAGGAGGGGACATGAGAAGTATTTGGCAGGAAGGATCAAGGAAAACCCAAAAGCTTTCTATAGGTATGTCAGGAATAAGCGAATGACTAGGGAAAGAGTAGGACCAGTCAAGGACAGGGATGGGAAGTTGTGTGTAGAGTCTGAAGAGATAGGCGAGATACTAAATGAATATTTTTCGTCAGTATTCACTCAGGAAAAAGATAATGTTGTGGAGGAGAATGCTGAGCCCCAGGCTAATAGAATAGATGGCATTGAGGTATGTAGGGAAGAGGTGTTGGCAATTCTGGATAGGCTGAAAATAGATAAGTCCCCGGGACCTGATGGGATTTATCCTAGGATTCTCTGGGAGGCCAGGGAAGAGATTGCTGGACCTTTGGCTTTGATTTTTATGTCATCATTGGCTACAGGAACAGTGCCAGAGGACTGGAGGACAGCAAATGTGGTCCCTTTGTTCAAAAAGGGGAGCAGAGACAACCCCGGCAACTATAGACTGGTGAGCCTCACGTCTGTAGTGGGTAAAGTCTTGGAGGGGATTATAAGAGACAAGATTTATAATCATCTAGATAGGAATAATATGATCAGGGATAGTCAGCATGGCTTTGTGAAGGGTAGGTCATGCCTCACAAACCTTATTGAGTTCTTTGAGAAGGTGACTGAACAGGTAGACGAGGGTAGAGCAGTTGATGTGGTGTATATGGATTTCAGCAAAGTGTTTGATAAGGTTCCCCACGGTAGGCTATTGCAAAAAATACGGAGGTTGGGGATTGAGGGTGATTTAGAGATGTGGATCAGAAATTGGCTAGCTGAAAGAAGACAGAGGGTGGTGGTTGATGGGAAATGTTCAGAATGGAGTACAGTCACAAGTGGAGTACCACAAGGATCTGTTCTGGGGCCGTTGCTGTTTGTCATTTTAATCAATGACCTAGAGGAAGGCGCAGAAGGGTGGGTGAGTAAATTTGCAGACGATACCAAAGTCGGTGGTGTTGTCGATAGTGTGGAAGGATGTAGCAGGTTACAGAGGGATATAGATAAGCTGCAGAGCTGGGCTGAGAGGTGGCAAATGGAGTTTAATGTAGAGAAGTGTGAGGTGATTCACTTTGGAAGGAATAACAGGAATGCGGAATATTTGGCTAATGGTAAAGTTCTTGAAAGTGTGGATGAGCAGAGGGATCTAGGTGTCCATGTACATAGATCCCTGAAAGTTGCCACCCAGGTGGATAGGGTTGTGAAGAAGGCCTATGGAGTGTTGGCCTTTATTGGTAGAGGGATTGAGTTCCGGAGTCGGGAGGTCATGTTGCAGCTGTACAGAACTCTGGTACGGCTGCATTTGGAGTATTGCGTACAGTTCTGGTCACCGCATTATAGGAAGAACGTGGAGGCTTTGGAGCGGGTGCAGAGGAGATTTACCAGGATGTTGCCTGGTATGGAGGGAAAATCTTATGAGGAAAGGCTGATGGACTTGAGGTTGTTTTCGTTGGAGAGAAGAAGGTTAAGAGGAGACTTAATAGAGGCATACAAAATGATCAGGGGGTTGGATAGGGTGGACAGTGAGAGCCTTCTCCCGCGGATGGAAATGGCTGGCACGAGGGGACATAGCTTTAAACTGAGGGGTAATAGATATAGGTCAGAGGTAGGTTCTTTACGCAAAGAGTGGTGAGGCCGTGGAATGCCCTACCTGCTACAGTAGTGAACTCACCAACATTGAGGGCATTTAAAAGTTTATTGGATAAACATATGGATGATAATGGCATAGTGTAGGTTAGATGGCTTTTGTTTCGGTGCAACATCGTGGGCCGAAGGGCCTGTACTGCGCTGTATTGTTCTATGTTCTATCTGTCCTATATCTATCTCCCCTCAATTTAAAGCTATGTCCCCTCGTGCTAGACATCACCATCCGAGGAAACAGGCTCTCACTGTCCACCCTATCCAATCCTCTGATCATATGATGGGGCTTTTCACAGTAACTTTTTTTTTTTTAAATAATATTTTATTGAAAATTTTTGGTCAACCAACACAGTACATTGTGCATCCTTTACACAACATTGTAACAATACAGATAATAATGACCTTTTTAAATTTAAACAAAAACAACAACAAATAAATAAATATTAAATAACAAAAAATAAAAACTAGCCCTAATTGGCAACTGCCTAGTCTCAGGCCACACCCCCCCCCCCCCAATTCCTGGGCCGCTGCTGCTGCCTTCTTTGTTCTCCCCCATCTATCTTTCCGCAAGATATTCGAACGGTTGCCACCGCCTAGTAAACCCTTGAGCCGACCCCCTTAGGACGAACTTAATCCACTCTAACTTTATGAACCCCGCCATATCATTTATCCAGGTCTCCACCCCCGGGGGCTTGGCTTCTTTCCACATTAGCAGTATTCTGCGCCGGGCTACTAGGGACGCAAAGGCCAAAACATCGGCCTCTTTCCCCTCCTGCACTCCCGGCTCTTGTGCAACCCTAAATATAGCCAACCCCCAGCTTGGTTCGACCCGGACTCCTACTACTTTCGAAAGCACCTTTGTCACCCCCATCCAAAACCCCTGTAGTGCCGGGCATGACCAAAACATATGGGTATGATTTCCTGGGCTTCTCGAGCACCTCGCACACCTATCCTCCACCCCAAAAAATTTACTGAGCCGTGTTCCAGTCATATGTGCCCTGTGTAATACCTTAAACTGAATCAGGCTTAGCCTGGCGCACGAGGACGACGAGTTTACCCTGTTTAGGGCATCTGCCCACATCCCCTCCTCAATCTCCTCCCCTAGCTCTTCCCATTTCCCTTTTAGTTCGTCCATCATAGTCTCCCCTTCGTCTCTCATTTCCCTATATATATCCGACACCTTACCGTCCCCCACCCATTTCTTTGAGATGACTCTGTCCTGCACCTCTTGTGTCGGGAGCTGCGGGAATTCCCTCACCTGTTGCCTCGCAAAAGCCCTCAATTGCATGTACCTGAATGCATTCCCTTGGGGCAACCCATATTTCTCGGTCAGCGCTCCCAGACTCGCAAACTTCCCATCCACAAATAGATCTTTCAATTGCGTTATACCTGCTCTTTGCCACATTCCATATCCCCCATCCATTCCCCCCGGGGCAAACCTATGGTTGTTTCTTATCGGGGACCCCCCCCAGTGCTCCGGTCTTTCCCCTATGTCGTCTCCACTGTCCCCAAATCTTCAGTGTAGCTACCACCACCGGACTCGTGGTATAGTTCCTTGGTGAGAACGGCAATGGGGCTGTCACCATAGCCTGCAGGCTGGTCCCCCTACAGGACGCCCTCTCTAATCTCTTCCACGCCGCTCCTTCCTCCTCTCCCATCCACTTACTCACCATTGAAATATTAGCGGCCCAATAATACTCACTTAGGCTCGGTAGTGCCAGCCCCCCCCTATCCCTACTACGCTGTAAGAATCCCTTCCTCACTCTGAGTCTTCCCAGCCCAAACAAAACCCATGATACTCTTTTCTATCCTTTTGAAAAAAGCCTTCGTGATCACCACCGGGAGACACTGAAACACAAAAAGGAATCTCGGGAGGACCACCATCTTAACCGCCTGCACCCTCCCTGCCATTGACAATGCTACCATATCCCATCTCTTGAAATCTTCCTCCATCTGTCCCACCAACCGCGTCAAATTTAGCCTGTGCAATGTGCCCCAATTCTTAGCTATCTGGATCCCCAGGTAACGAAAGTCTCTTGTTACCTTCCTCAACGGTAGGTCTTCTATTTCTCTACTCTGCTCCCCTGGATGCACCACAAACAGCTCACTCTTCCCCATGTTCAATTTATACCCTGAAAAATCCCCAAACTCCCCAAGTATCCGCATTATTTCTGGCATCCCCTCCGCTGGATCCGCCACATATAGTAGCAGATCATCCGCATATAAAGATACCCGGTGTTCTTCTCCTCCCCTAAGTATTCCCCTCCATCCCTTGGAACCTCTCAGCGCTATCGCCAGGGGCTCAATCGCCAGTGCAAACAGTAATGGGGACAGAGGACATCCCTGCCTTGTCCCTCTATGGAGCCGAAAATATGCCGATCCCCGTCCATTCGTGACCACACTCGCCACTGGGGCCCTATACAACAGCTGCACCCATCTAACATACCCCTCTCCGAACCCAAATCTCCTCAACACCTCCCACAGATAATCCCACTCCACTCTATCAAATGCTTTCTCGGCATCCATCGCCACTACTATCTCCGTTTCACCCTCTGGTGGGGCCATCATCATTACCCCTAACAACCTCCGTATGTTCGTGTTCAGCTGTCTCCCCTTCACAAACCCAGTTTGGTCCTCATGAACCACCCCCGGGACACATTCCTCTATTCTCATTGCCATTACCTTGGCCAAGACCTTGGCATCTACATTGAGGAGGGAGATTGGTCTGTAGGACCCGCATTGTAGCGGATCCTTTTCCTTCTTTAAAAGAAGCGATATCGTTGCTTCTGACATAGTCGGGGGCAGTTGTCCCCTTTCCTTTGCCTCGTTGAAGGTCCTCGTCAGTAGCGGGGCGAGCAAGTCCAAATATTTTCTGTAAAATTCAACTGGGAATCCGTCCGGTCCCGGGGCCTTTCCCGTCTGCATGTTCCTAATTCCTTTCACCACTTCCTCTACCGTGATCTGTGCTCCCAATCCCATCCTATCCTGCTCTTCCACCTTGGGAATTTCCAGCCGATCCAAAAACTCCATCATTCTCTCCCTCCCATCCGGGGGTTGAGCTTCATACAATTTTTTATAAAATGTCTTAAACACTTCATTCACTCTCTCCGCTCCCCGCTCCGTCTCTCCATCTTCGTCTCTCACCCCCACCTATTTCCCTCGCTGCTCCCCTTTTCCTCAATTGGTGTGCCAGCAATCTGCTCGCCTTCTCTCCATATTCATACTGTACACCCTGCGCCTTCCTCCATTGTGCCTCTGCAGTGCCTGTGGTCAGCAAGTCAAATTCCACATGCAGCCTTTGCCTTTCCCTATACAGTCCCTCCTCCGGTGCTTCCGCATACTGTCTGTCCACCCTCAAAAGTTCTTGCAACAACCGCTCCCGTTCCTTACTCTCCTGCTTCCCTTTATGTGTCCTTATTGATATCAGCTCCCCCCTAACCACCGCCTTCAACGCCTCCCAGACCACTCCCACCTGAACCTCCCCATTGTCATTGAGTTCCAAGTACTTTTCAATGCATCCCCTCACCCTTAAGCACACCCCCTCATCCGCCATTAGTCCCATGTCCATTCTCCAGGGTGGACGCCCTCTTGTTTCCTCCCCTATCTCCAAGTCTACCCAGTGTGGGGCATGATCCGAAATGGCTATAGCCGTATATTCCGTTCCCCTCACCCTCGGGATCAATGCCCTACCCAACACAAAAAAGTCTATGCGTGAATAGACTTTATGGACATAGGAGAAAAACGAGAACTCCTTACTCCTAGGTCTACTGAATCTCCACGGGTCCACCCCTCCCATCTGCTCCATAAAATCCTTGAGCACCTTGGCTGCTGCCGGCCTCCTACCAGTCCTGGACTTCGACCTATCCAGCCTTGGTTCCAACACCGTGTTAAAGTCTCCCCCCATTATCAGCTTTCCGGTCTCTAGGTCTGGGATGCGTCCTAGCATTCGCCTCATAAAATTGGCATCGTCCCAATTCGGGGCATACACGTTTACCAACACCACCATCTCTCCCTGTAATTTGCCACTCACCATCACGTATCTGCCCCCGTTATCCGCCACTATAGTCTTTGCCTCGAACATTACCCGCTTCCCCACTAATATAGCCACCCCCCTGTTTTTCGCATCCAGCCCCGAATGGAACACCTGCCCTACCCATCCTTTTGCGCAACCTAACCTGATCTATCAGTTTCAGGTGCGTTTCCTGTAACATGACCACATCTGCTTTAAGTTTCTTAAGGTGTGCGAGTACTCGTGCCCTCTTTATCGGCCCGTTAAGCCCCCTCACGTTCCACGTGATCAGCCGAGTTGGGGGGCTTCCCCCCCCCCCCCCCCCCCCCTTGCCGGTTAGCCATCATCTTTTCCCAGCTTCTCGCCCAGTTCCCACGCGGCTGTATTTCTCCCAGACGGTGCCCCCCCCGCCCATCCTCACCCGTACCCACTCCCCCCTTTCCCCAGCAGCAGCAACCCAGTAATTCCCCCCCCCCCGGCTAGACACCCCGCTAGCGTAATTACTCCCCCCATGTTGCTCCCAGAAGTCAGCAAACTCTGGCTGACCTCGGCTTCCCCCCCGTGATCACGGCTCGCCCCGTGCGGCGCCCCCTCCTTCCTGCTTCTCTATTCCCGCCATAATTATCATAGCGCGGGAACCAAGCCCGCGCCTCTCCCTCGGCCCCGCCTCCCATGGCCAACGCCCCATCTCCTCTCCCTCCCCACCTCCCCCCATCACCACCTGTGGGAGAAAGAAAAGTTACCATACCGCAGGATTAATCATACAATCCCTCTTCGCCCCCCCCCCCCACTCGTCCCACCACTTTGTCCAAACGTTCATTTTCGTAGTCCAATCATTCCAATTTTTCTTCTACAATAAAAGTCCACGCTTCATCCGCCGTCTCAAAGTAGTGGTGCCTCCCTTGATATGTGACCCACAGTCTTGCCGGTTGCAGCATTCCAAACTTTATCTTTTTTTTGTGAAGTACCGCTTTGGCCCGATTTAAAGCTCGCCCTCCTTCTCGCCACCTCCGCACTCCAATCTTGATAGACGCGGATCACCGCGTTCTCCCATTTACTACACCGAGTTTTCTTCGCCCATCTAAGGACCATTTCTCTATCCTTAAAACGGAGAAATCTCACCACTATGGCTCCGGGAGCTTCTCCTGTTCTCGATCCTCGCACCATAACTCGGTATGCTCCCTCCACCTCCAACGGACCCGTCGGGGCCTCCACTCCCATTAACGAGTGCAGCATCGTGCTCACATATGCCCCGACGTCCGCCCCCTCCACACCTTCAGGAAGGCCAAGAATCCTCAAGTTGTTCCTCCTTGCGTTATTTTCCAGTGCCTCCAACCTCTCCACAGATCGTTTCTGGTGTGCCTCCTGTATCTCCGACTTCACCACCAGGCCCTGTATGTCGTTTTCATTCTCTGCTGCTTTCGCCTTCACGACCCGAAGCTCCTGCTCCTGGGTCTTTTGTTCCTCTTTCAGCCCTTCAATCGCCTGTAATATCGGGGCCAACAACTCTTTCTTCATTTCCTTTTTTATCTCCTCCACGCAGCGTTTCAAAAACTCTTGTTGTTCAGGGCCCCATATGAAACTGCCACCTTCCGACGCCATCTTGGTTTCTGCTTGCCTTCCTTGCCGTTGTTCCAAAGGATCCGCTGCAATCCGGCCACTTTCCTCTCCTTTTTCCATCCGTGTCCAGGGGGAACACCCTTCTGGTTTACCGCACGGTGTTTTCAGCCGTTAAAATTGCCGTTGGGGCTCCTATCAAGAGCCCAAAAGTCCGTTTCACAGGGAGCTGCCGAAACGTGCGACTCAGCTGGTCATCGCCGCACCCGGAAGTCGCTTTTCACAGTAACTTAATTGCAGTGTTAATGTAAGCCTACTTGTGACAATAAAAGATTATATTTATTTAAATTGTCAACCTTTTTAGCCCAAGGCTGTGCCACCATATTGTAAATCCCATAGCTGGGGGAAATGACTTGTTAATCTCAGCTTTGACGAAGTCATCCAGACTTAAAACATTAGCACCCATCTCTCTTTAGAGCTGTCAGACCTGCTGAGATTGTGCAGTATTTTCTGTTTTTGTCTCTGTTACCCTGTTAAATTCCTTCAGAATCTTGTAAATTTTCATGAGGTCCCCTCTCATTGTTCTTAATTCCAGAGAACAAGGGCGGGATTCTCCCACTGGAATCTGGAGACTCAATCGGGTGCCAGAATAGAGTGTCAGTCGAACAGCAGCGTAATGCATTCTATGCCACACGTAGAGTAAACGCCTTTTGCATATCATTAACGGGCCCGTCCCAGTATTATCCAGGGCTACCTGGAATTACCGACGGCGAGGGTCACTTGTGATTGGTTTTCAATAAATCAGGAAACGGACACAGTGGGAGGGAGTGGGTCATATTCTCCGAGCTGCGACTGTAGGTTGCCATTCCTGCCGCTGGCCTGGCTGAATTGGGGAGGCAGCGTCTGCCAGGACCAGGGGGAACGGAGTGGTGTCGGAGTGACCTCCAGGACTGGAATGTCCAAGTTGTCATTACTGCGGCCTGCAAGGCATCCACCTTGCTGCTGACCCCACTGCGCATAGTGGCCTGTGGTTGCGTAGAGCGACACCAGCCAAACAGATGTACCCACCCCAACCCACAACTGGTTGCCACCTGCAGGCAGGACAACCGGTGGCCCACCCAAGGGCAACACCTATGGTAGCCCTGACAGGAGGGTGCTGGATGGGGGCTGCTGAGTGTACCGCTGGCATGAGTAGCACCAGCCACCAGTACCCCTGCTAGTAGGAACGTGTGCTGAGGCCAGAGGCCCCCTGAGGGGCCGGGTGTGTAGTGTGGGTGGCAGAGTGCCAGAGGAAACAGCTGGGTGTGGGACCGGGGCTACCGTGTAGATGTTTGACCTGGTTGGGCACTGGGGTACACGCCATGCAAACATGTCTGCCTTTCACTCCTGTAGATAACGGATTTTGGAATCCAACCAGGGATGATTCTGCTTCTGTGTGGGTTTCCTCCCACAGTCCAAAGATGTGCAGCTTAGGAGGATTGATCATACTAAATCGCCCTAGGTGGAGAATGTGGATTGGGCCGAGATGGGGGTGCTCTTTCAGAGGGTCGGTGCAGACTTGAATGGCTGAATGGCCTCCTTCTGCACTATAGGGGATCTATGATTCTATGAATGGTTGCCATCATCCTAGCCGCAACAGCGCTCGGAGGTGCACTGGAGGCTGTACATGGGAGGACCCTGCAGCAGTGGAGCCTGCCCCAGAGGAACACGAGCTAGCTGGTGAGGATGGAGAGCTGGCCGCTCAACAGGCCGAGGAGGCGCTGCATTAGGCCTTGTGTACCGGCAGCACCTTTCACTCGCTTATCTGCCGGACCGAGCATGCTGTTGAAGACTACGCTGAGCAGGGGGACCGTATGGCATATCTGCCGGATTATGGTGCACCTGGAACTGTAGGAATATGGGGGAGGACAGCTGCTCTTGGTGGCCGTCAAGGTGATGGTCAGCCTGAACCTTTTTGCCATGGTGTCCTGCCAGGTGCCAAGTGGGGCCTGTCTGGGATCTCACTGGCCTTTGTGCACGGGTGCATCCATGCCATTACAGAGACCCTGGTATACCCACTCAGGTTCGATGTAGAACCCACTGATGCCCAAGCAGTGGAGTTCACCGCCATCATTGGGATGCCCCTGATTCCAGGGTGTTCGGGGCACATGTCTCCCTATGGGCACAGGTGTGGGAGGGGGTCGTCTTCACAAACTGAAAGGGGATCCACAGCTGGTATGCAACCACGAGATGCACATATCATAGATATCATAGAATTTACAGTGCAGAAGGAGGCCATTCGGCCCATCGAGTCTGCACTGGCCCTTGGCAAGAGCACCCTACCCAAGCCCACAACTCCACCCTATCCCCATAACCCCGTAACCCCAATTTTGGACACTAGGGGCAATTTATCATGGCCAATCCACCTAACCTGCACATCTTTGGACTGTGGGAGGAAACTGGAGCACCCGGAGGAAACCCACACACACACTGGGAGGATGTGCAGACTCCGCACAGACAGTGACCCGGAATTGAACCTGCGACCCTGGAGCTGTGAAGCAATTGTGCTATCCACAATGCTACCGTGCTGCCCGCGCCTGATACCCAGGCAGTTTGCATAACACCTTCATCTGGTGCACTTGATGGGTCCTGACACTGTCGAGATGCTCCCCAGGTCAGGGGCTGGCTCTTGGGCGACAGATGTTATCCACTGTGGTCATGGCTGATGACGCCTACCCGAAGGCCCCAGACCAACGGCGAGACCTGCTAAAACGACGCCCAACCAGGGCTGTGACCGAGCGATGCAACACTTTCCTGAAGATGCGGTTCAGGTGCCAGGACTGCTCTGGGGGGGCCCTCTAGTATAGCGCTAGGAGAGCCTCTCACATAATGGTGACCTACTGCATCCTCCAACATTGCGCAGCAGAAGGGCAACATGCTGGAGGAAGGGGATGAACGCCAGACCTCGCCCAACTAGGAGGATACGTGGGGGGGGGGGGGGGGGGGGGGGGGGGTCTGGTCAAAGGGGTTGGAGGGTGATGACTACCCGCTCTGCAATGATCTTTGTGCTCAGCAAACGTCTGACTCCTGCCCGCAGAAGCACTTTCCACCATCCATCTGGGTGATGTCTACATGTGAGCTGGCCATTAAGCGCACCCTTCTGACAGAGCGCAGAGGCAGGTTGGAACGCTTGTGAACGGGTCTTTATTGTGAACAGGTGACACATGTACCTACATGTGTGCCCTAGCCCTTAACGTGTCCTGTGCCAACTTAACCAGTGTTTTAATGTTCTGGTGTTAAGGGCCCCAGCACTAGGTTTAGGTGGGTCTGCAGGTGGAACATCAGGGGTAGAGGTGGCATGCTGCAATTCCTGGCCTGTGACCTGTGTCTCCTTTGCGGATGCCCTCTGGAGTGGATGGGCCTGGCAGTCTCTTGAGCATCCCAGGTGGCATATTGCCACCCTGTTCTGCCCATCAGATGCGCTGGGGCGGGGGGCGCACCTCCCCTGCAATCACCGACACTGGGCCCCACCACCACCACCTCCCTTGGTGCCAAATGGGCCCTGGGCTACTCATTGGGTGGGGTGCAGCCAGAATAAGCTCTGGAGGCTCGCCTGCCACCTGGCGCTGCCAGCCCTGGAGGCCATCTCGCATCCTGACCTATGGCTAATACCTTTGCCCCCAAGGCTTCCCCATGGACACCACCCGTGCAGTGTTGGCCTGGATGGCATGCATGGCCGGCACCACCACCATGTCCCTGTAGGTGCTGGATAGTTTCTGACAACCCCTCCCTGGCTCTGTGTCTGCATCGATGGGGCTGCCGTTTCCAGAAGTCCAAGACCCATCTAGATGGCAGCTAGTCCCTGGGTCGGTCGGCCCTCCGTTGTCCGCCCCCTTGGGGATTTCTACCTCCACCTTATGTACCTCTGCATGTGTGTGGTGCGCACCAGATGGTGCCCCAGGAGCCTCCACTAAAGTGCCTAATGTGCAAATTAGGTGGAATGGCTATGCTAAATTGCCCCTTGGTAGGATGGTGGGGGCCTGTGTACAATGGGGCACTTTCAGAGTGACAGTGCCGACTCGATGGGCTGCATGGCCACCTCCTGCATGATTCTGAGATGGTGATCATGCAAGACGCAAGGCATGATGCATGGTTGAATTGCGAGTGGGGTTGTTCTGGGATTTGTGGGCGGTGGGGTGGCAGGGCGGTGTGCGGCTTGTGCCACAGGGACACCACACCACAAGTCAGTGGGGGATCACTTAGTTACCCGATTCCGACCTCGCTTCAGCGACTGCACTATTCCCTTTAGGCAATCGGACGGGATGTGCAGCTGTTGGCTTAGCACGTGGTGCAGGGTGGTGTGCATGTTGGCTGGAGGGCCAGGCGGTGGCGTCGTTGGCTGGAGGGCCAGGCGGTGGCGTCGTTGGCTGGAGGGCCAGGCGGTGGCGTCGTTGGCTGGAGGGCCAGGCGGTGGCGTCGTTGGCTGGAGGGCCAGGCGGTGGCGTCGTTGGCTGGAGGGCCAGGCGGTGGCCACAGTAGCACAGTGGTTAGCATTATTGATTCACCGTGCCAGGGTCCCAGGTTCAATTCCCGCTTGGGTCACTGTGTGCAGTCTGCACGTTCTCCCTTTGTCTGCTAGTCGCCTCCCTACTGGAAGTAGACTGCCAATACTCCGAGCCCTCGACCGTTGACGCTGCAAATGGACTTTGATAGCTCTCCACAAGGAAAGCAGTGCACCTGCTCTGCCAGACATGGGGAACCCTGCATGAACATGGCGACAAAGCCAGCTTGGTTCACCAGCTGAGGAAGCAGGCAGCCAAGAGATCTACCATGCGGATTGAGTGGCACTTGCGAACAATAAAACTCAGTAGAAATTTGAGTTATCTTCTCGGGTGCAAATAAGAATTGTTTATTGTCTCTATTTTAATCACAATTGAGAATCACTTAAATCTTCTTCTAAGTCCGGCTAGCAAAAAAGATTTAAAGAGAAGCAACTTGTACACAATTTGACTTTTAAAATAATACAGAAATGGTTTCGTGCTCATGGCAAAACAACTTGTATTTACTTCAAGAGTTAGAGTGGAAAAGTGAAAGTATAGAGACAGCGAACAGTTTAGATCAAAGTATAGATGCTTCATGGATAAAGATGGCCCTACGGACCCTCACGGTTATACAAAATCATATCCGTCTTTAGCCATCTATCTACACCTATACCTTCACGGCATCCTAATTGGTTTGGGTTAGAATCAAATGAGTTTGATTTGACGGTTAGCTGTCAATCTTGAATTGTTTCGTGTCTACATATTTGTGTATGTTAAGGAATGCGATATTGGGTTATCGTGACCAGCTTGAACTGACGTAACTATTATAACAATAGAGCCTTCATGTTACTGTGTTGTTGCTATGCTGTTGCTATGGAGCCTGCCCTGTCCTTGGACACTGTTTTGAAAAATCTATTCATTAGTTCAGTTAAAGTGTTTGTTTTAATCTCTAGTGCTTTTGCATGTATCAGGTTCTTTTGTGTTTCTGTTTTTATATTGTACTGTCTTGCTAGAATAATGGAACTTGGTAAAGTGAATTATGCTGTTTTTGTAAGCTGTATGTTTTGAGATGACCTGGGGTTATGAGCGTGTTGAAATCCTTAATTTAAAATGGGTAAAACTGGGGCTTATCAGATGTATGAGGAAGTAGCAGTCCCCGCTTTGATAAATCGAAAGATTAAGTGAGATATGTCAGAATAAGATCAAATACACCTTTTTTGTTTGAAATTTTTTTTTTTTAAATTTAGACACAATCCGAAAGAGAGGGGTGGGAGATAGGGGGGGGAAAGGAGGGAGGGAACAAAAGGCACAGAACCCAACCATACCTAACCCAAAACAGCATATGTACCACCATGCTAACTCAATAGGTCCAGGTTGGAAGGTCCAACAAACTAAGGTGCACCAGATAGGAAGGGAAGAGGGATCAGGAGGAAAGGGGGAGTGGGATTAGGAGGCCAAGCCCAAGCTAGTAGAGAAATATGAATTGTAACCGACTTATCGAGTGAATGGTAGCTGATGTGTATAGATTTTGTATATGTTCACTTTCATCTTTTGTTTTGTACAAAAAAAAAACCACTAATAAAAACCTTTATTTAAAAAAAGTCTGTCTGCTTTGGTGCGTGTAAAGAATCCCATGGCACTATGATGCTGTGTCCTGGTCCTCAAACAACAAAACCAATTACCTAGTCATTGTTGTATTACTGTTTGTGGGAGTTAGCTGTGTGCAAAATTGGCTGCTGTATTTCCTACATTATAATACTGATTACGCTTCAGGTACTCCATTGACTGCAGAGATCTTTGAGATATCCAGTGGTTGTGAAAAGCATTATATAATGGCGACTTTTTCTTCCTGTTTTGTTTTTAAGTGCGAAGGAATGAATGTTTGCATTTCTGCAACAATTTTTCTGCAGCATTCGTCACAAAATAATTGATATCTAGAAGGAAAAATTGGAAATGCAGTTTAAGAATGAATGAAAAACAAAAACATGCTGTAAATACTTTGGTTTGGCAGCATCTGGTGAGCCCTGACCCTGTCACCTGACCTGTCAAGGTGACTAGTCTCACCTGACAATCCTCGACACTGACTTGCAATAAATAACATTCCACCCATGTGAAGGAAGATGGTGCTGTCAACAGGATTCCTGTGCAACATTGGATTGGATTGGTTTATTGTCACGTGGATTGGATTGGTTTATTGTCACGTGTACTGAAGTACGGTGGAAAGTATTTTTCTGCGAGCAGATGATTAAGGACATGAAAATAAAAAGAAATACATAATAGGGCAACACAATGTAACTACATAAACACCGACATCAGGTGAAGCATACAGGGATGTAGTGTTAATAAAGTCCGTCCATAAGAGTCTGCTAAGCCGGGAAGAAGCTGTTTTTGAGTGTTCGTGCGTGTTCTCAGACTTTTGTGCCTCCTGCCCAATGGAAGAAGTTGGAAGAGTGAGTAAGCAGGTGGGAGGGGTCTTTGATTATGCTGCCTGCTTTCCTCAGGCAGCAGGAAGTGTAGATGGAGTCAATGGATGGGAGGCAGGTTTGTGTGATGGACTGGGCTGTGTTCACGACTCTCTGAAGTTTCTTGCGGTCTTGGGCCAAGCAGTTGCCATACCAGGCTGTGATGCAGCCATCTACCCCAGTCCAACGCCGGCATCTCCACATCATGGCTACCATCGACACCGCAAACTGCCGGCTCAAAATGGAGAGGATCTCCAAGAAGATCGCACATATAGACACTGACATTAAGTTTCTACAAAGGTGCAAGAAAGCAGACGAGATCCCGAAAGGGCTACAGATCACACCCACTCAAATCGACCTACAACACCGACTATGCTGAGAGACTCTGCCATCGCACCTCTCTCACACTCCTCAACCACCTCGTACACCAGCTCTACAGCAGACACTGCAACCTGGAAACCAAGGTAGAGGCCATATTCTCAACTTGTGCTCGGGACGCAGCGGACCAGCTGCGGAACACCGCCAAACAGATGAGACAACGATACCATGCCACCTATATGCACACCAAGAACAGGAAGCTTGAGGAACTCTGCATCACCACCAGCAGCAACCAAGCCTCCCTGGTACCACAATAGAAAACAATACTATCTATTGTCAACTTGTCGGACTACACCCTTCAACCAGACAAAATCGAAGTCCTCGGCAGAGGGCTCAATTTCTGTACCACCACCACAAATGGACCCCCATCAGTCTCGCGGCAGACACTGAGGAATTCATCAGGTAAATGAGGCTCCTGGAGTTCTTCCACAGACCACAAGAGGCCGACAACTAACCCAAAGAACCAGAACAGCAGACCGAGATCTGCGGTGCGGCAACCGAAGAGGAAAGTGTTGAATTGGACCCCCCCCCCCCCCCCCGGAAGGCCGCTGCCCTGGACTCTACGTGTATGCTCAAGCCGTCAGGAGTCGCGTCAATGCCAGATTCATCGGTCGCATTCACAAGACAGCCTTGAACGTCACCCAAGCACAACGCAACACCATCCTTGCTCAAGACCAACCGCAACATCATCAAGCCAGCAGACAAAGGAGGGACCACCGTGAAGCTGAACAGAACTGACTACTGCAAAGAAGAGTATCGACAACTCAACAAGCAGGAACACGACAGACAGTTATCCGCAGATCCGACCAAGGAACACACCTGTCAACTCAACAGACTGATCAAGACCTTGGATCCAGACCTTCAGAGCACCCTACGTGCTCTCATTCCACGTACTCCCTGCGTTGGAGACCTCTACTGCCTCCTGAAAATACACAAGGCCAACACACCAGGCCGTCCTATCGTATCAGGCAATGGGACCCTGTGTGAGAACCTCTCTGGCTACATAGAGGGCATCTTGAAACCAACCGTACAAGGAACGCCCAGCTTCTGTCGCGACACAACGGACTTCCGACAGAAACTCAGCACCCATGGACCAGTTGAACCAGGAACATTCCTCGTCACAATGGACATCTCGGCACTCTACACCAGCATCCTCCATGACAACAGCATTGCTGCAACAGACTCCGTACTCAAGACCGACAATTGCCAATCTCCAGGCGCAATTCTGCAACTCATCCGCTTCATTCTGGATCACAACGTCTTCACCTTCGACAACAAGTTCTTCATACAGACGCACTGAACAGCTGTGGAGACCGAATTCGCATCTCAATATGCTAACATCTTCATGCACAAGTTTGAACAAGACCTCCTCACTGCACAGGACCTTCAACCAACGTGATACATGAATGACATTTTTTTCCGTTGGACCCACGGCGAAGGATCATTGTCAGACTCACCATGGGCTACTCTCCAAAATTGGTTGCATTCTTGGACACTCTCATCTCCATCAAGGACGGTCACCTCACCACTTCGCTTTACCGCAAGCCCACGGATAATCTCACGATGCTCCACTTCTCCAGCTTCCACCCCAAACACATTAAAGAAGCCATCCCCTGTGGACAAGCCATCATATACACAGGATCTGCTCAGACGAGGAGGAGTGTGACCGACATCTACAGATGCTGAAAGATGCCCTCGTATGAACTGGATATGGCACTCGACTGTTCCAATGCGCCACAGCAACAAACCGCATCATCAGCCTCCGAATACAAACGCTCGACACAACCGACAGAATACCCTTCGTCGTCCAGTACTTCCCCGGAGCGGAGAAACTACGTCATCTTCTTCACAGCCTTCAACACGTCATTGATGACGATGAACATCTTGCCAAGATCATCCCCACACCCCCACTACTTGCCTTCAAACAACCGCGCAACCTCAAACGAACCATTGTTTGCAGCAAACTACCCAGTCTTCAGAACAGTGACCACGACACCACACAACCCTGCCATGGCAATCTCTGCAAGACGTGCCAGATCATTGACATGGATACCACTATTATACGTGAGAACACCATCCACCATAGAACATAGAACAATACAGCGCAGTACAGGCCCTTCGGCCCACGATGTTGCACCGAAACAAAAGCCATCTAACCTACACTATACCATTATCATCCATATGTTTATCCAATAAACTTTTAAATGCCCTCAATGTTGGCGAGTTCACTACTGTAGCAGGTAGGGCATTCCACGGCCTCACTACTCTTTGCGTAAAGAACCTACCTCTGACCTCTGTCCGATATCTATTACCCCTCAGTTTAAGGCTATGTCCCCTCGTGCCAGCCATATCCATCCGCGGGAGAAGGCTCTCACTGTCCACCCTATCCAACCCCCTGATCATTTTGTATGCCTCTATTAAGTCTCCTCTTAACCTTCTTCTCTCCAACGAAAACAACCTCAAGTCCATCAGCCTTTCCTCATAAGATTTTCCCTCCATACCAGGCAACATCCTGGTAAATCTCCTCTGCACCCGTTCCAAAGCCTCCACGTCCTTCCTATAATGCGGTGACCAGAACTGTACGCAATACTCCAAATGCGGCCGTACCAGAGTTCTGTACAGCTGCAACATGACCTCCTGACTCCGGAACTCAATCCCTCTACCAATAAAGGCCAACACTCCATAGGCCTTCTTCACCACCCTATCAACCTGGGTGGCAACTTTCAGGGATCTATGTACATGGACACCTAGATCCCCCTGCTCATCCACACTTCCAAGAACTTTTCCATTAGCCAAATATTCCACATTCCTGTTTTTCCTTCCAAAGTGAATCACCTCACACTTCTCTACATTAAACTCCATTTGCCACCTCTCAGCCCAGCACTGCAGTTTATCTATATCCCTCTGTAACATGCTACTTCCTTCCACACTATCGACAACACCACCGACTTTAGTATCGTCTGCAAATTTACTCACCCACCCTTCTGCGCCTTCCTCTAGGTCATTGATAAAAATGACAAACAGCAACGGCCCCAGAACAGATCCTTGTGGTACTCCACTTGTGACTGTACTCCATTCTGAACATTTCCCATCGACCACCACCCTCTGTCTTCTTTCAGCTAGCCAATTTCTGATCCACATCTCAATCACCCTCAATCCCCAGCCTCCGTATTTTCTGCAATAGCCTACCGTGGGGAACCTTATCAAACGCTTTGCTGAAATCCATATACACCACATCAACTGCTACCCTCGTCTACCTGTTCAGTCACCTTCTCAAAGAACTCGATAAGGTTTGTGAGGCATGACCTACCCTTCACAAAGCCATGCTGACTATCCCTGACTATCCCTGATCACCAGGTACGCAGTACATACTCGTGCGACTCGGCAAACCTTGTCTATCTCGTACGCTGCAGGAAAAGGATGTCCCGAAGCTTGGTACATTGGCGGGACCATGCAGACGCTGCGACAATGGATGAACGGCCATCACGCGACAATTGCCAGGCAGGAATGTTCCCTTCCAGTCAGGGAACACTTTCAACAGTCCAGGGCATTCAGCCTCTGATCTCCGGGTAAGCATTCTCCAAGGCAGCCTTCAGGACGCACAACAATGCAAAATCGCGAGCAGAAACTTATAGCCAAGTTCCGCACACATGGGCACGGCCTCAACTGGGACCATGGATTTATGTTGCATTACATTCATCCCCCACCATCTAGCCTGGGCTTGCGAAATCCTACCAACTGTCCTGGCTTGAGACAATTCATACCTCCTTTTTAACCTGGGGTTTACCCCTATCTGTGGATCTGTAAAGACTTAATTACTTGCAAATGCTCCTTGAAATGGAACGAAGGAAGAGGACTGAAAGGAGCAGGTTGCTGACTTCTTAGTTTATTGTTGAAGGAAGAATGACCTGCAGGCAGCAGAATTTGAGCCGATGTTCTTTTCCTCTGGACGCATGTTCTTTTTTTTTTTTTTCTGGACGCAATTCCTGGTGTCTTGAAGTGACGCTTGAACTGTATGGTGATTTATAGTGCAGAAAAATTTGGAATTGGATCTGCCCT
The DNA here is from genome assembly GCF_047496885.1 of Scyliorhinus torazame. Taxonomy (NCBI): domain Eukaryota; kingdom Metazoa; phylum Chordata; class Chondrichthyes; order Carcharhiniformes; family Scyliorhinidae; genus Scyliorhinus; species Scyliorhinus torazame. The sequence goes on from NC_092721.1 coordinate 54,102,127, forward strand.
CTAGTCTTGATAAATTTATACCATCGGTGCAGGAAATTGCAGTGGGTAACCCTTGAATGGAATGTAGGTTGATGTATATTATCTGTCATTTAAATTGTATGAAGGCACAATGGGTGAGCACATTTTTAATTGTCTGTAAAGGTCTTGTCTACAGCTCTCGTCACATGTTGATCTTGGGGGAATAGGTGGTAGGAGTCGGAAGGTGGGAATTTAATGTAAAGATTTAAAAACATGTAGCAAATAAAATAGGGAAAATGGTGATCTGGAATTGGTCAGTCTGGTGATTTTATTAAGATCTGTGATCTTGACTGTTTGAGAGAAGAATCTATTGATGGGGAAATTTATATAGGCGAAGAGATTGAGGAACTTGGAAATTTGGGTGAAACCGTTCGATAATTATAATAATTGCTTATTGTCACAAGTAGGCTTCAAATGAAGTTCACTGTGAAAAGCCCCTAGTCGCCACATTCTGGCGCCTGTTCGAGGAGGCCGGTACGTGAATTGAGCCCACGCTGCTGCCTTGTTCTGCATTACAAGCCAGCTGGTAGTCCACTGTGCTAAACCAGCCCCTGTATAAACCCAAATGTATGGTTTGGCTGTATATATGGAGGTTGGCAGTTGCAGTGTCCTTTTTTTAAAACTTGGTTTAAGTGTAGCGACAGATGAAGTCAACAGAAGTATGTGCATTTAACTTTGAATCTGTCCTTTTTTTTTTCCAGCTAAAATCTAACCCCAATGAAAAAGAAGAAAATGAAGCAAAGTCTCAATTAAGTAAAGCCGATGAATTACAACGGATCATTATACAAGCACGAACTGCGTTCGAACATCAGGATTATACAGCAGCAATTGAATTACTAGACACACTTATTGAGGCAAGCTTTACCTTGTTACAAGAATGATATACCATAAGCCTTTTTAAAAATTGGAATGTGAGACTTGTGTTCTTGGATTTTATTTTTACCCTTGTCACCCTGTATAACTGCAGTTTACCTATTTGCACAGAGCTTTCTCTTAACCTTTCCGGCACAGACTTTTAAAAATCTTGTTCTATAATCCATTTACAACGCCAGCTATTCACACAGCTTAACAGATCCTTAAGTACATGAGAAGAAAAGGGAATAAAAGAAAATACATAATAGGACAACAATGGCTTATGTAGTTACATTGTATATGTTGTGTTGCCCTATTGCCCAAATGAAGGTTCACCAGACTTGTTCTCAGGATGACACTGCTACCCTTGAAGATAGATTGGAGAAACTGGGCCTGTAATTACATGTTTCAAAGAATAAGAGGTGATCACGTTGAAATCTACAAAGTACATAAAAGAGATAGACCGGGTAGGTGCAAAATACTTCCCTTGGTTGGGGAGTTTAGAAACTTGGCACAATTTCAAATGAGGGGGAAGCCACTTCGGACTCAGATGACTGAGTCATTATCTAACCCAGAGGGCTGTGGAAGTTCAGTCTTTCATAAGTTCATAAGATATAGGAGCAGAATTAGGCCATTTGGCCCATCGAGTCTGCCCTGCCATTCGATCATGGCTGATCTCATCCTGGCTTTAACTCTACAACCCTTCAAGCCATTACCAATTAAAAAATCTGTCTAACTCCTCCTCAAATTTACTCACTATCCCAGTATTCTCCGTACTCTGGGGTCACAAATTCCCAGATTCTCCCAAGTTGGGAGAAGTAGTTGCTCCTCAACTCTTTTTTAAATTTGCTACCTCTTACCCCAAGATTATGACCTCTCATTCTGAAATGTCCCACAAGAAGCAGCATCCTCTCCCTGAGAATTTCGGCGGGAGCCGAGTGCAGGGGCCTGTCAGGAGGTAGGTTTTTGATTTCAAAACACTTACCTGGTCCCGATTCTGTTCTTTTCTGTTTTATTTATTTTATTTTTTTTGATATTAGGCGGGAACCGGAAGTTCAACCAGCGGACTTCTGGCAAGGTCCCCCCCCCCCCCCCCAACCAATAAATTCTGGTGGAGAGGAAACCCGAGACACTACACGTGTAGTGTCTCCCACCCGCCGCCGCCCTCTAACCTAATAATAAGACCCATTGGTGTGAGGTAAGTGCCGTATTATGTTATTTTTAATTTTTATTTATTTAGTAACCAGGGGTAAGCCATAGGGTACGGGCCTCTGGCACGGAGTCTGTCCCTGTTGCTCAGAAGGGAAGGGGGGAGAGGAGCAGAGCATTAGTAATTGGCGACTCTATAGTCAGGGGCACAGATAGGAGATTTTGTGGGAGCGTGAGAGACTCACGTTTGGTATGTTGCCTCCCAGGTGCAAGGGTACGTGATGTCTCGGATCGTGTTTTCCAGGTCCTTGAGGGGGAGCAGCCCCAAGTCGTGGTCTACATTGGCACTAATGACATAGGTAGGAAAGGGGACAAGGATGTCAGGCAGGCTTTCAGGGAGCTAGGATGGAAGCTCAGAACGAGAACAAATAGAGTTGTTATCTCTGGGTTGTTGCCCGTGCCACGTGATAGTGAGATGAGGAATAGGGAGAGAGAGCAATTAAACACGTGGCTACAGGGATGGTGCAGGCGGGAGGGATTCAGATTTCTGGATAACTGGGGCTCTTTCTGGGGAAGGTGGGACCTCTACAGACAGGATGGTCGACATCTGAACCTGAGGGGCACAAATATCCTGGAGGGGAGATTTGTTAGTGCTCTTTGGGGGGGGTTTAAACTAATGCAGCAGGGGCATGGGAACCTGGATTGTAGTTTTAGGGTACTGGAGAATGAGAGTATAGAGGTCAGGAGCACAGATTTGACTTCGCAGGAGGGGGCCAGTGTTCAGGTAGGTGGTTTGAAGTGTGTCTACTTCAATGCCAGGAGTATACAAAATAAGGTAGGGGAACTGGCAGCATGGGTTGGTACCTGGGACTTCGATGTTGTGGCCATTTTGGAGACATGGATAGAGCAGGGACAGGAATGGTTGTTGCAGGTTCCGGGGTTTAGGTGTTTTAGTAAGCTCAGAGAAGGAGGTAAAAGAGGGGGAGGTGTGACGCTGCTAGTCAAGAGCAGTATTACGGTGGCGGAGAGGATGCTAGATGGGGACTCTTCCGAGGTAGTATGGGCTGAGGTTAGAAACAGGAAAGAAGAGGTCACCCTGTTGGGAGTTTTCTATAGGCCTCCAAATAGTTCTAGGGATGTAGAGGAAAGGATGGCGAAGATGATTCTGGATAAGAGCGAAAGTAACAGGGTAGTTATTATGGGAGACTTTAACTTTCCAAATATTGACTGGAAAAGATAGTTTGAGTACATTAGATGGGTTGTTTTTTTGTACAATGTGTGCAGGAGGGTTTCCTGACACTGTTGACAGGCCAACAAGAGGCGAGGCCACATTGGATTTGGTTTTGGGGTAGGTTGGAGAAGTAGGCTGCAAGTGTTGGGCACACTGGATATGTGGAGCTTGTTCAAGGAACAGCTACTGCGTGTTCTTGATAAGTACGTACCGGTCAGGCAGGGAGGAAGGCGTAGAGCGAGGGAACCGTGGTTTACCAAAGAAGTGGAATCCTATGTGAAGATGAGGTGTGAAGTTTCAGTTGGGGCGCTTGATAGTTACAAGGTAGCGAGGAAGGAGCTAAAGAGAGAGCTAAGACGAGCAAGGAGGGGACATGAGAAGTATTTGGCAGGTAGGATCAAGGAAAATCCAAAAGCTTTCTATAGGTATGTCAGGAATAAAAGAATGACCTAGGGTAAGAGTAGGGCCAGTCAAGGACAGGGATGGGAAGTTGTGTGTGGAGTGTGAAGAGATAGGCGAGATACTAAATGAATATGTTTCGTCAGTATTCACTCAGGAAAAAGAGAATGTTGTGGAGGAGAATGCTGAGACCCAGGCTATTAGAATAGATGGCATTGAGGTACGTAGGGAAGAGGTGTTGGCAATTCTGGACAGGCTGAAAATAGATAAGTCCCCGGGGCCTGATGGGATTTATCCTAGGATTCTCTGTGAGGCCAGGGAAGAGATTGCTGAGCCTTTGGCTTTGATTTTTATGTCATCATTGGCTACAGGAATAGTGCCAGAGGACTGGAGGATAGCAAATGTGGTCCCTTTGTTCAAGAAGGGGAGTAGAGACAACCCCGGCAACTATAGACCGGTGAGCCTCACGTCTGTTGTGGGTAAAGTCTTGGAGGGGATTATAAGAGACAAGATTTATAATCATCTAGATGGGAATAATATGATCAGGGATAGTCAGCATGGCTTTGTGAAGGGTAGGTCATGCCTCACAAACCTTATCGAGTTCTTTGAGAAGGTGACTGAACAGGTAGACGAGGGTAGAGCAGTTGATGTGGTGTATATGGATTTCAGTAAAGCGTTTGATAAGGTTTCCCACGGTAGGCTATTGCATAAAATACGGAGGCTGGGGATTGAGGGTGATTTAGAGATGTGGATCAGAAATTGGCTAGCTGAAAGAAGGTTGATGGGAAATGTTCAGAATGGAGTTCAGTTACAAGTGGCGTACCACAAGGATCTGTTCTGGGGCCGTTGCTGTTTGTCATTTTTATCAATGACCTAGAGGAAGGCGCAGAAGGGTGGGTGAGTACATTTGCAGACGATACTAAAGTCGGTGGTGTTGTCGACAGTGCGGAAGGATGTTGCAGGTTACAGAGGGACATAGATAAGCTGCAGAGCTGGGCTGAGGTGGCAAATGGAGTTTAATGTAGAGACGTGTGAGGTGATTCACTTTGGAAGGAATAACAGGAATGCGGAATATTTGGCTCATGGTAAAATTCTTGGAAGTGTGGATGAGCAGAGGGATCTCTGTGTCCATGTACATAGATCCCTGAAAGTTGCCACCCTGGATGTGAAGAAGGCCTATGGTGTGTTGGCCTTTATTGGTAGAGGGATTGAGTTCCGGAGTCGTGAGGTCATGTTGCAGCTGTACAAAACTGGTATGGCTGCATTTGGAGTATTGCGTACAGTTCTGGTCACCACATTATAGGAAGGACGTGGAAGCTTTGGAACAGGTGCAGAGGAGATTTGCCAGGATGTTGCCTGGTATGGAGGGAAAATCTTATGAGGAAAGGCTGATGGACTTGAGGTTGTTTTCGTTTGAGAGAAGAAGGTTAAGAGGAAACTTAATAGAGGCATACAAAATGATCAGAGGGTTAGATAGGGTGGACAGTGAGAGCCTTCTCCCGCAGATGGAAATGGCTAGCATGAGGGGACATAGCCTTAAACTGAGGGATAATAGATATAGGTCAGAGGTAGGTTCTTTACGCAAAGAGTAGTGAGGCCGTGGAATGTCCTACCTGCAATAGTGGTGAACTCGCCAACATTGAGGGCATTTAAATGTTTATTGGATAAGCAGATGGATGATAATGGCATAGTGTAGGTTAGATGGCTTTTGTTTTTTGACTTCCCATGCCGGTGCAACATCATGGGCCGAAGGGCCTGTACTGCACTGTATCGTTCTATGTTCTATGTCTACTTTATCCATACCTTTTATCATCGTGTATCCCTCAATTTGTTCTCCCCTCACTCTTCTAGAGTATAGGTCTAAACTGTAAATCTCTCTTCATACAACAAACTCTGGCATCAAGCTAGTGAACTGCCTCCAATGCAACTACATCTCCCCCCAAATAAGGGGACCAAAATTGTGCACTATGCTCAAGGTGTGATCTTACTAATGTCTTGTGTAATTACAGCAATGCTTTCTTTATTAGCTGCTGTACCTGCATGTTAGTTTGCTATGACTAATGAACGCGCATGGTAGCACAGTAGTTAGCACTGTTGCTTCACAGCGCCAGGGACCCTAGTTCGATTCCCAGCATGGTTCACAGTCTGTGTGGAGTTTGCACATTCTCCTCGCGTCTGTGGATTTCCTCTGGGTACTCCCGTCTCCTCCCACAGTCCAAAGGTGTGCTTGTTTGGTCATCCTAAATTGCCCCTTCACGTCCAAAAGGTTAGGTGGGGTTACTGGGTTAGGGAGATAGGGTTGAGGCATGAGCTTGAGTAGGGTATAACTTCCAAGGACTGGTGTGGACTCGATGGGCTGAATGGCCTCCTTCTGCACTATAAATTCTACGAGCACCCCCAGATCACTCTGCAAAGGACCACCCAAAAGTGTCTTCCCATTTAGATAATTTGCCTTCCCATTTTCTGACCAAATGCATGACCTCACACTTACCCATGTTAAACTCATCTGCCACATTTAGTCCTGCTCTCTTAACCTATCTATATCCATTTGTAAGGTATTTATTTCCTCATTGCAACTTACTGCTCCACCTATTTTTGTCACCTGCAAATTTGGCTATAGAACCCTGTATCCAAGTTGTTTATATAGATCGTAAATAGCTGGGGCCCAAGGACCGAACCCTGTGGCACCCCACGAGATGTATCTTGCCATCCAGGAAAATACCCATTTATATCGACCCTTTTGTCCGTCAGCCAGTCTTCTATTTAAGCTAATAAATTGCCCCATATCCCATGTAATCCATCCTTGTGCATTAGCCTTCTGTGCGACACCTTATAAAATGCCTTCTGGAAGTCCAGATATACTACATCTGCAGGATCCCCATCATCTACTTTGTTACATCTTTGAGGAGCTCTAGCAAATTAGTCAGACACGATTTGCCGTTCATTAAATCATGCTGACTTTGATACTATTTTGACTTTCCAAATGTTCTGATATTACTTCCTTAATAATTGATTCTAACAATTTCCCAACAGATATTAAACTAACTGGTGTGTAATTTCCCACGTTTTGCCTTCCTCCCTTTTTGAATAAGGGCTTGCGTATTTTTTCCAATCCACTGGAACCTTTCCTGTGTCCACTAGATCCACTATCTCCACTGCCATCTCCTTCAACACCCTAGGATGTAGACCATTGAGGATGTTTAAAGCAGCAATTGACATAAAGGGATATGGGGTAGTGTGGGGGAAAAAGGCATTAAAAGCGGATGATAAACCAACATCCTAATGAATGTCAGAGCTCGCTTGATGAGCTGAATGGCCAACTCCTCCTGTGTTCTTATTTCCTTTCGGTTGGCCTATTTCATGGTTGTAATTCTATTTAATGTTGGAAGTCACATTCTTTTACTTTCCAAGGATCCTCATTTTACACTATGTTAAAGCACCTTCGGAATATTGCATTATATTTCTTTCATCAGTGCACCTGTCCTTTATTTTCATTTCTGGGCATCAAATGTTTGAGTTGTGTTCTTTTTGCAAGTTCAAGTATGTTTTTAATGTAGGTGTGGGTGCCACAAATCTGAAAACTACACTTGCTAATTTTATTGAGACTAAAGGAATCCTCAAGACTATATGGCCCATATTAGATGGCGAGATGGAGACATCGGTAGAAATTGCTTCTTGTTGACTATCGGCTCCATTTACAGATTTATCCACCAAGACAAATGTATACTTGTCCAGACAACCTAACCACTGCTAAGTGCAAAATTGAGCTCTGTGTTGGCATGGTCAGTGGAAATGTTCTAAATTTTATGGACCCAGTATACCTTTTATTGCTGTGACTTGCCTCAAAATGGGTCTTATCCTCTTGCTAATTTTGTTGCAGCTGGTGCCAGTGGGTATTTTGCCGGTTATGGATGGTTAACTCTTCATTTTGCATATCCCAGGACCCTGATTGCCATTTTAAGTTAAACATGATTGGCCATGGATGATGGAGGAGAAAAATCCCAGGCAACTAAAATTGATATTAATTTATGAAGCCAGGAGGAACCGAATTCTCAGACTCTGCAAAAATAATTTGGCCTCCTGCCTTGACTGCTCCCTGTCTGTTCTCTGATCCTTGTCTGTCTACACTTCTGTGAACTAGGAAGGCTCAATGTTGTTTGGCCTCGTAGCAAGCCTGCATAGTGGCATCTGGTGGAGGTATTTCATAGCTTGCCGGTCTGATAAATCAACAAAAATAATTAGCATCTATGTAGTGCCTTTAATGGAGTAAACTGACCCGTAGGGTTTTTTAACCTGAGTATTGTCAAACAAAATTTGACACCATGTCACATGTATTGGACAAGAAAGCGGTAAGTATCGAGGAAAGTCTTTAAAGCTAGAGACTAGGCTGGAGGGATGAACATAATACCACAAGGAGTAGTAGCAAGTGTAGACCATATGACCCATTGAGCCTGCTCCATTCTTCCTGTCCACTCCTCATATCTATAAATTCCCTGGGACCCCTAAGCGGAGAGGCTTTGGGAATAAATTGTCTAACTAAGCACCTGGGCTTGGATATGACTGTCATTGGTGGAGCAATTATAGCCTGGGTGGTGCATGAGGCAAGAATCGGAGGAGCATAGATATTAAGGGTTGTGAGGCTAGAGAGGTTTAAGAGCAATGGTGGGCAGCCTGCAGCCCAGGGGCCACATATGGCTATCGGGGTTCTGAGTGTAGTCCATGAGACTTTTTGTTGGCCATTGTCCATGCGCAGGGTTGCCAGATTCTACTGGTTTCCGCCCATGTCACTTTCTTTCTGCCCAATACAACCTGAAGTGATGTATGCAAAGCTGAGTGACGTGTGTGATGATTGTGAATACTGACAGAGCCATGTGCTCCTTCCGCATCCAATCAAAACATTGTGGTTATTTTTTTACTGTTCCTGTGCTGTATTGTTTTTTGTTCTTTACCATTCTGAGGTTGATAGTTCTATAAATATCATAGAGTGGGTAGCATTGTGGATAGCACAATTGCTTCACAGCTCCAGGGTCCCAGGTTCGATTCCTGCTTTGGTCACTCTGTGCGGAGTCTGCACATCCTCCCCTTCTGTGCGTGGGTTTCCTCCGGGTGCTCTGGTTTCCTCCCACAGTCCAAAGATGTGCAGGTTAGGTGGATTGGCCATGATAAATTGCCCTTAGTGTCCAAAATTGTCCTTCGTGTTGGGTGGGGTTACTGGGTTATGGGGATAGGGTGGAGGTGTTGACCTTGAGTAGGGTGCTCTTTCCAAGAGCCGGTGCAGACACGATGGGCTGAATGGCCTCCTTCTGCACTGTAAATTCTATGATAACCCCACAAATATTGAACACGTTATGATTCTCCCCTGCCACCATAACCCCCCCGACCACCTTCCACCCACAACATACTATACGCATAATAGTCCACCTCAATCCTTTGCTCAATTTTTCACTTCACAAATAGATGTTTTACTTGCACCCAATAAAGGATCAAGCGGATGATACATCTTGTAAAGATATGTGGATGTTCAAGATACATCCGCACTGAACAGACTTCATATGGTGACCACCCAAACCATCACTTTTTATACTTTGCATATAGGTAGGTCTACTTCTGTATTTGGAAGAATTTTTGAGGCTCAAGGTAGACTTAAATGGCAACATAGAACAGCACAGAACAGGCCCTCGGCCCTCTGTTGTGCCGAGCATTGTCCGGAACCAAGATCAAGCTATCCCACTCCCTGTCATTCTGGTGTGCTCCATGTGCCTATCCAATAACCGCTTGAAAGTTCCTAAGTGTCCGACTCCACCATCACAGCAGGCAGTCCATTCAACACCCTAACCACTCTGAGTAAAGAACCTACCTCGGACCTCTCTCCTATATCTCCCACCCTGAACCTTATAGTTATTCCCCCCTTGTAACAGCTACACCCACCCGAGGAAATAGTCTCTGAACGTCCACTCTATCTATCCCCCTCATTATCTTATAAACCTCTAAGTCGCCTCTCATCCTCCTCCGCTCCAAAGAGAAAAGCCCTAGCTCCCTCAACCTTTCCTCATAAGACCTATCCTGCAAACCAGGCAGCATCCTGGTAAATCTCCTTTGCACCCTTTCCAATGCTTCCACATCCTTCCTATAATGAGGTGACCAGAACTGCACACAATACTCCAAATGTGGTCTCACCAGGGTCATGTATAGTTGCAGCATAACCCCGCGGCTCTTAAACTCAAGCCCCCTGTTAATAAACGCTAACACACTATAAGCCTTCTTCACAGCTCTATCCATTTGAGTGGCAACCTTCAGAGATCTGTGGACATGAATCCCAAGATCTTTCTGTTCCTCACATTCCTCCGAACCCTGTCGTTGACCCTGTAATCCGCATTCAAATTTTTTCTGCCAATGAATCACCTCGCACTTATCAGGGTTAAACTCCATCTGCCATTTTTCGGCCCAGCTCTGCATCCCATCAATGTCCCTTTGCAGCCTACAACAGCCCTCCACCTCATCCACTACTCTACCAATCTTGGTGTCATCAGCAAATTTACTGACCCACCCTTCAGCCCCCTCCTCCAAGTCATTGATAAAAATCACAAATAGTAGAGGACCCAGCACTGATCCCTGTGGTACACCGCTGGTAACTGGTCTCCAGTCTGAAAATTTTCCATCCACCGCCACCCTCTGTCTTCTGTGATAGCCAGTTACTTATCCAATTGGCCAAATTTCCCTCGATCCCATCACCTCCTTCTTTGATAAGGGGAAACCTTATCAAACGCCTTACTAAAATCCATGTGTACGACATCAACTGCTCCACCTTCATCTATGTACTTCGTTACCTCCTCAAAGAATACAATCAAACTTGAGGCAAGACTTGCCCTTCATGAATCCGTGTTGACTATCCCGGATTAAGCTGCATCTTTCCAAATGGTCATAAATCCTATTCTTCAGGACCTTTTCCATTAACCTACCGACCACCGAAGTAAGACTAACTGGCCTATAATTACCAAGGTCATTCCTATTCCCTTTCTTGAACAGAGGAACAACATTCGCCACTCTCCAGTCCTCTGGCACTATCCCCGTGGACAGTGAGGACCCAAAGATCAAAGCTAAAAGCTCTGCAATCTCATCCCTTGCCTCCCAAATAATCCTTGGATATATCCCATTTGGCCTAGGGGACTTGCCGACCCTCCGGTTTTTCAAAATTGCTAATACATCCTTCCTCAGAACCTACCTCATCCAGCCTACCCGCCTGTATCACTCATCCTCAAAAACATGGCCCCTCTCCTTGGTGCACACTGAAGAAAAGTATTCATTCAACGCCTCCTATTTCTTCTGACTCCATGCACAAGTTCCCACTACTGTCCTTGACTGGACCTACCCTCACCCTGGTCATTCTTTTATTTCTCACTAAAAAGCCTTGGTTTTCCTTGATCCGACCCGCCAAGGACTTCTCATGCCCCCTCCTAGCTGTCCTAAACCCTTTTTTTTAGCACATTTCTTGCTACCTTGTAACCCTCAAGCGACCCTACTGAACCTTGTTTTCTCATCCTTACATACTCTTCCTTTTTGCTCTTGACAAGACATTCAACCTCTTTTGTGAACCATGGTTCCCTCACATGGCCATTTACTCCCTGCCTGACAGGAACATACCTATCAAGGACACGCAGTATTTGTTCCCTGAACAAGCTCCACTTTCCATTTGTGCCTTTCCCTGACAGTTTTTGTTCCCATCTTGTGCTCCCTAATTCTTGCCCAATCGCATCAGAATTACCCCTTCCCCAATTATAAACCTTGCCCTGCCGTATGGTCCTATCGCTCTCCATTGCATTAGTGAAAGACACCAAATTGTGGTCACTATCTCCAAAGTGCTCTCCCACAAACCAATCTAACACTTGGCCCGGTTCATTACCCAGTACCAAATCCAATGTGGTGTCGTCCCCCCCCCCCCCCCCCCCCCTCTTGTTGGCCGATCCACATTGTGTCAGGAAGCCCTCCTGCACACACTGTACAAACACTGCCCCATCCGAACTGTTCGACCTATAGAGGTTCCAATCAATATTTGGAAAGTTAAAGTCACCCATGACAACTACCCTGTAACCTCCACACCTATCCATAATCTGTTTTGCAATTTCTTCCTCCACATCTCTTACTATTTGGGGGGGCCTATAGAAAACTCCTAACAATGTGACTGCTCCTTTCCTATTTCTAACTTCGGCCCATATTACTTCAGTAGACGGCTCCCCTTCGAACTGCCTTTCTGCAGCCGTTAAACTATCCTTGATTAACAATGCAACTCCTCCTTTTTTTACCACCTTCCCTACTCTTACTGAAACATCTATGCCCTGGAACTTCCAACAACCATTCCTGTCCCTGTTCTAACCATGTCTCTGTAATGGCCACAACATCATAGTCCCAAGTATCAATCCACGCTCCAAGTTCACCTACCTTATTCCGGATGCTCCTTGCATTGAAGTAGACACACTCCAATCCACCTTTTCTGTCTGCCGGTACTTGCGACCTTGATACCCTCCTCAGTACCTCACTACTCTCAACACTGGCTTCTGGACTACAGCTTGTTTTCCCATCCCCCTGACAAATTAGTTTAAACCCCCCCTGAAGAGCTGGAGCAAATTTCCCTCCCAGGATATTGGTGCCCCTCTGGTTCAGGTGCAAACTGTCCTGTCTGTACAGGTCCCACCTTCCCCAGAATGTGCTCCAATTATCCACGTACCTGAAACCCTCCCTCCTACACCATCCCTGCAGCCACGTGTTTATCAGCAATCTCTCCCTGTTCCTCACCTCGCTAGCAAGTGGCACCGGCAACAAACCAGAGATGACAATGTGGTTTGACCTGGCTCTCGGCTTTCACCCTAGCTCCCTAAATTCCTGTTTTAAATCCCCATCCCTTCTCTTACCTATGTCGTTGGTAACTTGTGACTGTTCCCTGCCCCTTGAGGATTCTGAAAACACGGACGTCACGGACCCTGGCACCTGGGAGGCAACATACCATCAGGGAGTCTCTTTTGCTGCCACAGAACCGTCTATCTGTCCCTCTAACTATAGAGTCCCCAATAACTATTGCTCTCCCCCTTCCCTTCTGAGACACAGGGACGGACTCCGTGCTGGAGATCTGTTCACCGTGGCTTAACCCTGGTATGTCGTCCCCCTCAACAGTATCCAAAACGGTATACTTGTTACTGAGGGGAATGACCACAGAGGATTCCTGCACTGACTGCTTCCTCCCTGCCCCTCCCACCGTCACCCATCTATCTTGATTCTTCGGAGTAACTACATCCCTGAAGCTACTATCTATGACCACCTCTGCCTCCCGAATGATCCAAAGTTCCTCCAGGTCCAGTTCCCTAATGCGGTTTCTGAGGAGTTGGAGATGGGTGCACTTCCCACGGATGAAGTCAGCAGGGACACTGACGGCGTCCCTCACCTCAAACATTCTGCAGGTGGAACATTGCACTGCCTTCCCTGCCATCCCTCTAGATTTAAAAAAAAAAGAAAGAAAGAGCTTACCTGTTATTCACTCTACCCCTTAGGGTGACAAGTTGCCAAGTAAACTGTCACTTTACACCAGCTCCTCCACAAACCACCTTCAAGATACGTTGACCGCAATGCACTGATGCAAATTTTCCCCACCACAGCCAATCAGCAGCTCCGCTCTACTGCCCTCTGCTGGATCTATGCTAAATTTAAGTTATTGCATTAAGTTTTGAGATTTGTCTGTCCTTTGCTTTACATCAGACATGTGTTTGGGATTCTGAGTTGAGAGAACTCCGGGCAGAATGCTACATACAGATTGATGAAAGTGGAAAAGCAATAAGTGACTTGAAAGCGGCATCAAAACTTAAACATGACAACACTGAAGCATTCTACAAAGTCAGTATAATCTATTACCAGCTTGGAGACCATGAAATGTCTCTTGGGTAAGTATCTTCATTTCTTTCAGTAATCTTCTGTGATTGTTGAACTACAAACTAATATCCTTTGCAGGTTGTTCACTTCAGTCTTTCTGGTCAACAGTTTTTTGTTAGCCATTTCATCAACATTGGTTGGATGTGTTTGTAAAATATTTTTAATGTAGAAATCTGGAATTTAAAGTTGCTATTGTTTTGAAGTGGCGAGCAAATAATTGTAGCAGTTTTTGGCACGTTTGCTCAAATTTGTATACATGGGCTCATAATTCAGAGATGGTGCTTTCGGTGTGGCTTCAGTTCTCTGCACCTGCTTTGCACTGAGAACTTGTGAACATAGAATATAGAATGAACAATACAGAAAGAGGCCATTCGGTCCATCGAGTCTGCACTCACCCTTGGAAAGACTACCCCACCTAAGCCCACACCATCCCAGTATCCACTCCTAATCTTTTTTGGTCACCAAGGGCAATTTAACATGGCCAATCCATCTAACCTGCACATCTTTGGACTGGGAGGAAACAGGAGCACCCGGAGGAAACCCACGCAGACACTGGGAGAATGTGCAGACTCCGCACAGACAGTGACCCAAGCTGGGTATCGAACCTGGGACCCTGGAGCTGTGAAGCCACAGTGTGAACAACTGTTACAGTGCCGTCCATGAGCTTTCTCTGCCATTCTGCACCATTAAATATGACCATGGTTAATTGTGGACTTTCCAACTTCACTCCCTGCCTGATCCCCATCTCCCTGGAGAGATCAAAAATCTGTCTTAAATATATTCAATGATCCATAACCTCTGGAGTAGAGAATTCCAAAGATTCCCAACCCTTTAAATGAAGAAATTGAACCAAGAACAAAGAGTACAGCACAGGAACAAGCCTTTCGGCCCTCCCAGCTTGTACAGATCATGGTGCCCTAACTTTAAAAAAAAATAAAAAAATTCTGCCCTTATTCGGTCACTATACCTCTATTTCCTTATTTATGTATCCATCCAGATGCCTCTTAAATATTGCTAATGTGCTTGTTTCCACCACATCCTCTGGCAGTGCGTCCCAGGCACCTACCATTCTCATCGTGAAAAACGTGCCCCGCACATCTCCCTCAAACTTTCCCTTAAACTTTCCCCTCTCGTATTGAACTTGTGCCCCCTTGTAATCAACACTTCCACCCTTGGAAAAAGCCTCTGACTATCCACCCTGTCTATGCCTCTCATAATTTTGTAGACCTCTATCCGGTCGCCCCTCAGCCTCTGTCTTTCCAATGAAAACAATCCTAGTTTTTCAACCTCTCCACATAGCCAACATCCTGGTGAACCTTCTTTGCCCTCTCTCCAAAGCTTCCACTTCCTTCTGATAATGTGGTGACCAGAACTGCACGCAATACTCCAAATGCTGCTTAACCAAGGTTTTGTACAGCTGCAACATAATTTTAATTCCCGGCTTGGAACACTGTCTGTGCAGAGTTTGCATGTTCTCCCCGTGTCTGCGTGGGTTTCTTCCGGGTACTACGGTTTCCTCCCACAGTCCAAAGATGTGCAGGTTGGGTGAATTGCTATGCTACATTGCCAAGTGTCTGAAAGGTTAGGTTGGATACTGGGTGATGGGGATAGGGTGGGGGCCCAGGTAGGTGTTCTTTCAAAGAGTTGGTGCAGACTCTATGGGCTGAATGCACTGTAGGGATTCTATGATTCTAGATTTGATTTTCCCAAATGCATCATCTCGCATTTGTCCGGATTAAACTCCATCTGCCATTTCTGTGCCCGAGTCTCCAATCTGTCTATATCCTGTTGTATCTGATGATCCTTGCCAGATGATCCTTGCCACTATCAGCAACTCCGCCAATCTTTGTGTCGTCTGCAAACTCACTAATCATAACACCCATGTTTTCATATATACAAGCAACAGATGTCCCAGCACTGATCCCTGCAGAACATCACTAGCTACAGATCTCCTTTCTGAAAAACACCCTCTACCTTTTTGTGTTCTGTAACCTAGCCAGCCCACCCCGAGTCCCATGTGATTTTAGTTTTTGTACCACTCTGCCATGTGGGACCTTGTCAAACGTCTTACCAAAATAACGGCGTTCAAAAGGCATCTTGACAAACACATGGATAGGATGAGTATAGAAGGATATCATTATGAGGGGCATAGACAGAGTGGATAGTCAGAGGCTTTTCCCCAGGGTAGAGGGGTCAATTACTAGGGGGCATAGGTTTAAGGTGAGAGGGGCAAAGTTTAGAGTAGATGTACGAGGCAAGTTTTTTACGCAGAGGGTAGTGGGTGCCTGGAACTCACTACCGGAGGAGGTAGTGGAGGCAGGGACGATAGGGACATTTAAGGGGCATCTTGACAAATATATGAATAGGATGGGAATAGAAGGATACGGACCCAGGAAGTGTAGAAGATTGTAGTTTAGTCGGGCAGTATGGTCGGCACGGGCTTGGAGGGCCGAAGGGCCCGTTCCTGTGCTGTACATTTCTTTGTTCTTTGTTCTTTGATAGGGCACAAGGAAGTGCTGAGTGTTTTGGCCAAAGGTTGGTATTATGACTGGTACAGGAGGGAGGGCCGAAGGGCCTGTTCCTGTGCTGTTTTGTTCTTCGTTCTACATCCACAGCCCTTCCCTCATCAATTTTCTTTGTCACCTCTTTTTTAAAAAAAAAAGTCAATCAAGTTGGTGAGGGATGACCTTCCCTGTACAAAACCATGCTACCTGTCACTAACCAGTCCATTTTGTTCCAAATATATATATATATCCTGTCCCTCAGTAATTTTTCCAAAAGCTTCCCCACGACTGATGTCAGGCTCACTGGCCTATAATTTGCTGAATTATTCCTCTTTGTTCCTTAAACAAGGGAACAACATTTACTATTCTCCAGTCCTTGAGTCTGGAGACGGGTGTGTAGATAGCCTGGGTCACATTGAGATCCAAAAAGACTAGGTGTTGGGCATCTTGAAAAATATTAAGGTAGATAAGTCCCCAGGGCCTGATGGGATCTACCCCAGAATACTGAAGGAGGCTAGAGAGGAAATTGCTGAGGCCTTGACCGAAATCTTTGGATTCTCACTGTCTTCAGGTGATGTCCCGGAGGACTAGAGAATAGCCAAATGTTGTTCCTTTGTTTAAGAAGGGTAGCAAGGATAATCCAGAGAACTACAGGCCGGTGAACCTTACGTCAGTGGTAGGGAAATTACTGGAGAGAATTCTTCGAGACAGGATCTACTCCCATTTGGAAGCAAATGGACGTATTAGTGAGAGGCAGCACGGTTTTGTGAAGGGGAGGTCATGTCTCACTAACTTGATAGAGTTTTTCGAGGAGGTCACTAAGATGATTGATGCAGGTAGGACAGTGGATGTTGTCTATATGGACTTCAGTAAGGCCTTTGACAAGGTCTCTCATGGCAGACTGATACAAAAGGTGAAGTCACACGGGATCAGGGGTGAGCTGGCAAGATGGATACAGAACTGGCTAGGTCATAGGCAGAGAGTAGCAATGAAAGGGTGCTTTTCTGATTGGAGGGCTGTGACTAGTGGTGTTCCACAGGGATCAGTGCTGGGACCGTTGATGTTCGTAGTATATATAAATGATTTTGGAGGCAAATGTAACTGGTCTGATTAGTAAGTTTGCAGATGACACAAAGGTTGGTGGAATTACGGATAGCGATGAGGACTGTCCGAGGATACAGCAGGATTTAGATCGTTTGGAGACTTGGGCAGAGAGATGGCAGATGGAGTTTAATCTGGACAAATGTGAGGTAATGCATTTTGGAAGGTTTAATGCAGGTTAGGGAATATACAGTGAATGGTAGAACCCTCAAGAGTATTGAAAGTCAAAGAGATCTAGGTGTACAGGTCCACCGGTCACTGAAAGGGGCAAAACAGGTGGAGAAGGTAGTCAAGAAGGCATACGGCATGCTTGCCTTCATTGGCCGGGGCATTGAGTATAAGAATTGGCAAGTCATGTTGCAGCTGTATAGAACCTTAGTTAGGCCACACTTGGAGTATAGTGTTCAATTCTGGTCGCCACACTACCAGAAGGATGTGGAGGCTTTAGAGAGGGTGCAGAAGAGACTTCCCAGGATGTTACCTGGTATGGAGGGCATTAGCTATGAGGAGCGGTTGAATAAACTCGGTTTGTTCTCACTGGAACGAAGGAGGTTGAGGGGAGACCTGATAGAGGTCTACAAAATTATGAGGGGCATAGGCCGAGTGGATAGTCAGAGGCTTTTTCCCAGGGTAGAGGAGTTAATTACTAAGGAGCATAGGTTAAAGGTGCGAGGGGCAAGGTTTAGAGGAGATGTATGAGGCAATTAAAAAATATATATATACACAGTGGGTAATGGGTGCCTGGAACTTGCTGCCGGAGGAGGTGGTGGAAGCAGGGACGATAGTGACGGTTACGGGGTAAATTGACAAATACATGAATAGGATGGGAATAGAGGGATACGGATACCAGCCGCATACTTGGGGACCCACTGGGTGTAATAGGAGAAAAGCCCCAAGCACCGTTTGAGGGCCTTGAGGCTGCGGGGGAGAGGGAATTCCTTAAGGGGGCGCACGCGGTCGGGGTCGGGACCTAGGACCCCGTCTTCCACGACATAGCCGAGGATGGCCAGCCGGGTGGTGTGGAAAACGCATTTGCCCTCGTTATAGGTCAGGTAAGTGCAGAAGATTTTAGTTTAGACGGGCAGCATAGTCGGCACAGGCTTGGAGGGCCGAAGGGCCTGTTCCTGTGCTGTATTGTTCTTTGTTCTTTGTTCTCTGGAACCTCGCCTGTGGTCAAATAGGATGTGAATATATCTGTTAAGGCCCCAGCTATTTCTTAATGCAGTTTAAGATACTCTGCACTTCCTCCTTTGACATATTGATGTTCTCGAGCGTTCACGCACACATCCCTGACTTCTACATCCGTCATGTCCTGGTGAATACCGATGCAAAGTACTCATGAAGGATTTCACCCACTTCCTGTTCCACCCATAACTCCATTGTCCTTGAGTGGCCTACACTTTCTCTTGCTCCTAATATATGCATAAAAAGCCTTGGGATTCTCCTTGACCATCTTTGCAAAAGACATTTTGTGGCCCCTTTTAGCCCTTCTAATTCCACGCTAAAGGTCCTTCCTACTTCACTGTACTCTTCAAGGGCTTCATCAGTTTTTAGATGCTTAGAGCTATTATATGCTTTTTTTTTTTCTTTTGATTCCCGAATCCTGCCATTTCTATCCTTCATTTTTGCAGGGACGTGCGTGCCCTGCACTTCGATCAACTGGCCTTTGAAAAGCCTCCCACATGTCAGATGTGGATTTGCCCTCAAACAGCTGCTCCGAATCCACATTACCCAGTTCCTGTCTAATTTGGATTGCTCCTTATCCTAAACTGTGCTCCCTCCTTCTAGATTCCCTGTTCCCTCCTAGATTCCCCAGCCAGGAGAAACAACATCTCAGTATCTGTCCTGTCTAACCCTTCAAACCCATCACGATCTGGAAAATGAGATCGCCTCTCATTCTTTACTCTGAGAATTTGGACCAAATGCACTCGGCCTCTCCAATCTTCATCCAAGGGACCAATCGAGTGAGCCCTCATTATCTCTACAGAGGGGATAGACAATCCTTTGCTGGAAAGGTGATGGAAACAGTAATAACTTCAAAAATGGGATTAAAACACTGCTGTCCTGGTCAGGTGATCTTTCACACAAACTAGTGTTTCTGTGGCATTTCTCCGTGAGTTGTAAGATCTGCTGCGCTACAGCAATAGAATTGTTAACAACAACTTGCATTTACAATAGTGGGTCCTCAAGTTGTAACAAAAACTGGGCAATCTCAAAGTTTGACAGCACCCTGGAAAGTGAAACAATTGAGCAAATCAGATTTTCTCACTAAAACCAATGTAAAAGCTGTAGTTCAACTCTAGTTCCTTTGTTATCCAAAAAAAATCCAAATATTAAAATACTTGCATGCTAAATTGTTAAATTAAACAATTTATTAAAAAATTAAATATTAAAGAAACGGCTAACTTTTCCCTGCTGCCCCTCCTGCTCACACTATCCTGCTCCCTGACTCTCTGGGTTGTTATGGGCCCTTCCTCCTATTGACCCTGTGACCTGGCCCACTGAGTTGCTCCTGACTCACTGATTCACAGACTCTTGCTGATTCCTTGACCTGATTGCTCTTCCTCTCTCCAAACCTCACACTCGCTGCTTCCCACTTCTAAACGTTCGCTGTGAGTGATTCGCACCTGAGGGGCAGAAAGAGCAGCTTAAACTTGCAGGAGGAAAGCTGCGAGATAGAGAGGCGCAGTGAGGGGAAAGGGGTCAGGGAGTTGCAGCAGTTTCAAACTGGAGGGTTGGCAGTGAGGAGGGGCAGGAAATACAGACAGAAATTAGCGTAAAACAACTTTGAAATTAAACCTGCAATGCTAAATGCACATGTGGCTCAAATGGACCGACTGGCACTTGCATCCAGCACTTTTTTGTTTGACATTTTTACACCAACAGTACACCCACTCCCCTTCCCTGGACCGCAACCAATGGGCGAAATTCTCCCCAAATGGCGTGATGTCCACCGACTGGTTCCCAAAACGGCGCCAATCAGACGGGCATCGTGCCGCCCCAAAGGTGCGGAATGCTCCACATCTTTGGGGGCCGAGCCCCAACATTGAGGGGCTAGGCTGGCGCCGGAGGGATTTCCGCCCCGCCAGCTGGCAGAAACTGCCTTTGTTGCCCCACCAGCTGGCGCGGAAATGACATGTCGGGGCGGCGCATGCGCGGGAGCGTCAACGGCCGCTGACAATTTCCCGCGCATGCGCAGTGGGGAGAGTCTCTTCCGCCTCCGCCATGGTGGAGACCGTAGCGGAGGCGGAAGGAAAAGTGTCCCCACGGCGCAGGCCCGCCCGTGGATCGGTGGGCCCTGATCGCAGGCCAGGCCACTGTGGGGGCACCCCCCGGGGTCAGATCCCCCCCCCCCCCCCCCCCCAAGGACCCCGGAGCCCGCCCACGCCGCCTTGTCCCGCCAGTAAATAGGTACTCTAATTTACGCCGGCGGGACAGGCAATTTATCGGCGGGACTTCGGCCCATGCGGGCTGGAGAATCCAGCGGGGGGGGGGCCCGCCAACCGGCGCGGCCCGATTCCCGCCCCCCCGAATATCCGGTACCGGAGACTTCGGCAACCGGCGGGGGCGGAATTCACGGCGGCCAACGGCCATTCTCCAACCCGCTGGGGGGTCAGAGAATGACGCCCCAGGTCTCCAAAATGTAAAATGAACAGCACCAATCTCTGGTGAACCCCTTCTCAGAGCAAATTTCACCTTTTACAAATACAGAAACTCAGTGGCCACACCGAGGCACTGGGGTGAGAAGCTGAATTATACCCCAACAAGACTCGCCTGCGAGCAATCAATGAGAGAGAGGCTAACCTGTCTGCCCCCGCTCCCGTCTATATCTGGTAGGTCTGACACCCCTAATATGGCCTCTAGGGAACCCGGTTCCAATTCCATATGCAGAACCTCAGACATGTTGCTGAAAAACGACCCCCAATATTTCTCCAACTTTGGGTAGGACCAGAACATATGAACATGGTTGGCTGGGCCCCTCCCACACTGCTCGCAGCTCTCCTCTACCCCCTCAAATAGCCAGCTCATTCTTGCCTTCGTTAAATGCGCCCTAGACACCCCAGCCTCGCAGATTGAGGCATTGACATTTTGCACCATAATCCTTCTTCCATCCCGAGCTCTTCCTCCCATTTGACCATAAATCCTTCCATAGACTCCTCCTATTCCTCCATAATCCCACTCTAGATTGCTGAAATGGCCCCACTCCACATCTCTTCATTTCCCCCCACCCCCCATCGACAGCACCAACAATGAGGATAGTGCCACCGGAAAGCACGGGAAAGTATTTCTTGTGAATTCTGTACCTGCATATACCTGAAGCCCTCTTCGTGCTGCAGTCCATACTTCACTCCCAGCTCCTCCCCAACTTGCGAATATCCCCTCCTTAAACAGATCCTTTATCTCTTTTACCCCTTTCTCCTCCCATCCCTGGAACCTCTCCTCCATCCTCTCTGGCTCAAACCCATGATTCCCTCCTATCGGAATCACCCTCGGCACTGCCCTCAACTTGGGAAGTACGGTTGGAATTGCCCCAAAATCTTCAGTGGGGCTACCACTACCGGATTTCTGGAATACTTCCCTGGGCGAGAGGCAGCAGCACCATTGTTAGCACCCACAGCCCGACCCCTTACAAGATCCCACCTCCGTCAGCACCCACAAAGCCTTTGTCTCCTTACTTGTAACTGCAATCAACTTTCTATAGTCCACACACAACCGTTGGGTACCATCTGGTTTAGGTACCATCACTGTGGGTGAGCTCCATTGGCTGCAACTCACTTCAATGATGCCATTTTTAAGCATACACTCAATCTCTGTTAACCTGTGCCAATTTTAAAGGATTAAGTCTGTATGGATGTTGTTTGATAGGAACAGCATTTCCAACATCTACATGTATAGCCATTTTAGTACTTCCCAATTTATCTCTACAAACTTGCCCATGTGATATCAATAACTCTTTCAGGTCAGTTTGTTTTTCCTCTGGAAGGTAACCTAACAATTCATTCCAATTTAATTTGAGGTATGTCAAATTCACAGTCATCTGGATTTGGTTCGTCACCAGAGTTAGAATCGTTAAAACCTCCTTTTTTCTCTCCTTCCCTTTCAAAGTACCTTTTAAGCATATTCACATGACACACTTGGTGAGTCTTCTATCTGGTGTTTTTACCACCTAATTCACCTCACTTAATTTCCTTTCAATCTGATACGGTACACAGAACCTAGCTTTTAAAGGCTCCTCTACCACTGATAACAACACAAACGTTATCCCCACTGGCAAAACTACGAACTTTGGATTTCTTGTCCGCTACCTGTTTCATCACATTTTGTGCAACTTTCAAATGTTGTCCAGCCAATTCACCTGATTCTGGATGGTACGCAGTTGATTTAAATTGTTTTATTCCTAAGCTATCCATAACTCCTTTGAATAACTTTGAAGTAAAATTCATTCCTTGATCCAATTGAATTTCTGTGGGTAGTCCATATCTAGTAAAGGATTTAAGTAACTCCTCCACAATCCTTTTAGCTGTAATATTACGTACTGGAATGGCCTCTGGAAACCTAGTAGACACATCCATTACAGTCAAAAGATATTGATTCCCACTTTTCGTTTTAGGAAGCGGTCCAACACCATCGACCCTTGGAAAAAGGTTCCTCAAATGCTGGAATGGGTATTAAGGGCGCTGGTTTTATCACTGCTTGAGGTTTCCCTATCACTTGATGTGTGACACGATTGACAAAATTTAACTACAGCTTTATGTAGTCCTGGCCAATAAAAATGTTTCTGGATTTTAGCTTGAGTTTTCCTTATTCCCAAATGACCTCCCACTGGTACCTCATGTGCAACTCGCAACACCTCATTTCTATACCCTACCGGCAACACGACTTGATGAACTTCTGCCCACTTTTCATTCGCCTGCACATGTACAGGTCTCCATTTTCTCATCAAGACATCACTTTTACAGTAATAACATTCTGGCATACTCTCCGTATATGCTTTCTGATATATCCGTTTTATTTCTACATCTTTCTGCTGTAACTCCGCCAATTTTCCTGAGCTAAAAATATCCGCCTCATCCTCCACCTGTTCTTGTTCTTTTTCAACCAACTAACTGATCAAAAATCGTTTCTGATAATTGCACTTCAACTTCATCTTCACTCTTTGATTTCTCCTCTTGTCTTAACCTGTGACTTTGCGACCTTGTTACTACACAATCCGGAAAAATCCCAGAATATTCGTCCTTCAACACTTCAGTTGTCTGATTTTCACTGGCTTATCAACCACAGTAGGCATTACCCCCGCCCCCCCCCGCGATCCAGCTACATCATTACCCAAGATAAACTGTATTCCTGGACAAGATAGTTTCTCTATTACTCCTACTACCACTTCAGCACTTTCCAACCTTACCTTGTATAATGGAACGCTACTCCTCTCACCCTGAATTCCACATATCACCACCTTTTCTGGCATCCTTCCCAAACTACATGATTCCTCATCTCTTACCATTAAAGATTGACTAGCCCCTGTATCTCTTAAAATTGTGACTACTTTACCTGCTCCTCCTGATACACATTAGTAAACTTTACCCACAAGTAAATTCTTTAAAGACATCTGGCACCTTCTGAACAATTACTTCTTGAACAGGCTGTACAATCATTTTCACCTCCTTTGCTTCCCTTGGGCTTTCCTTTACCACTCTAACAAACCCCACTGTCATATCACATCAGCCTTCCCAGTGCTTTTCTTCAACCACCAACACTGACTTTACATGGCCTAGTTTATTACAGTGGAAACTTTTCATTTCTTTTCCACCCTCCTGGATTTCTTTTTTAATCTGAGGTCTCCCATCAGATCACCTTTACCTTTACCACTTTAGTATTTCTCATGTCCCCAGTTTCTATCCCTCACTGGCTGAAACTGATGTTTGAAACCAATCTTTGATTTATGAATTAATTCATAATCATCTGCCATTTCCGCTGCTAATCTTGCAGTTTTAACTCCGTTCTTCCACACGAGTTCTCACTACATCAGGAATTGAATTTTTAAACTCCTCAAAGTATAATTTCTCTGAGAGCTTCATACGTTTGGTCTATTTTCAAAGCCCTTATCCACCTATCAAAATTGCTCCGTTTGAGCCTTTCAAACTCCATGTATGTTTCACCAAATTCTTTCCTTAAATTTCTAAGCCTTTGTCTGTAAGCTTCAGGCTCGTATGCACTTAAGATGGATTTCTTCACCTCCTCATACGTTCCAGATACCTCCTCCGGTAGTGATGCAAACACTTCTAGCTCTACCTACCAGCTTTGTTTGAAGCAGTAATACCTACATGTCCTGTGGCCATTTCATTTGTTTAGCTACCTTCTCAAATGAAATTCATTTGACATCGTCAAACCTTGGCAATGTTTGGACATATTTAAATAGATCCCCACCAAACCTTCGATGAGCCTCTTTCACTATCCTCATCACTATCATCCAACTGTACGTTTCCCTTTACGTCTGCCAATTTTAACTGATTGTCATATTTCATGGCCATTTTCTAAGTTCAAACTCCCTCTTTAGCTTTGTGTTCTGCTAGGGCTATTCTTTTCTTTTCTCCTTTCTTCTCTCTCCTTTTCTTTTTCCTCTCTTTCTCTCTCTTTTTCCTCTCTCTCACTCTCGTATTCCAGCTGCTTTAATTTTTTCTCATGTTCCATTTGTTTAGTTTGCAACTGAATTTTTGCCATTTCCAATGAGTCAAACTGTATCTCAGGCAACCTTAAATGCTTAACCACTGCCATAATTACCTCAGCTTTTTGCATTTTGTCAGGTAATGTTAACTGCGATGTTCTTGTCAAATCTAACAGTCTGCTTTTCGTTTCTGTCCGTAAAGTACTGCGTGTGACATTCTCCACCCCCAAAAACTTCTGAGCCTCTGAAAGAGCCATTGTTCACAACACTCTCCCCACTTAAACTAAAATACCACACCAGAAAAGCAACAATCCTTCACTGTCTTTAAGTTCACAAAAGCCAATCCAATAGATAGACTTTTATCCCCCTCAAGCCCCCAATTGTTATGAGCGAGGTGTTTTCAGAACCCCAAAATGTATCATGGAGTTCAACCAACCTCTCCCTTTAATGGATCTGTTGCTTTTCCGAGCACACGGCTTTTTCCCCAGGTGTGGTATTACGATTATGGACACGTGGGTTTTTAAACACAAAACACTGTTTATTCCATGAACTCAACTTAACATCTTAAATAAACATTGGATCTCTTGACACCCCTTACTTCAAAGATAACTCAGAAAATATTTACAACCGTAAATACTTCCTTAACATGTTCCTTCAACCTTCCATGAAACTTGACACCTTTAAACAGTATCACATCAGGTTAAAGGATATATATAGTTTCTGTAGAATGGCAGAGAGATATTAGCTTGGTTGCCTTCAGCTCCAGGAAAACAGCCAGGCACTTTTCAAACTGAAACTAAAAACCTGCAAAATGGCTGGACTGAGCTGAGCTCCACCCACTCTATGACATCACTGTTTTCTTAAAGGTACGTTGCGTAAACATCCAGTTCTTAAAGGCACTCTCGCATGACACCTTTCATAGATCTCCACTGGGAATCCATCTGGCCCTGATGCCTTACCTGAGTACATCTTTCCTAACATTGCCTTCACTTCCTCCAACCCTACTGGCTCCTCTAACCTGGCCACTCCATTCACTCTAGAAACTCCCCTTATCTCCAATTCATCCTCCGGCGGCTCGGACTTGTATAAACCCTTAACGTCCTCAAATTCCCTATTCACCTGCTCCGGAGCCACCACCACCCCTCCTGTTCCATTCTGATTTTGCACAATCTCCCTGCCTGCTGACTGATCTAGCCCATCAGCAATTGATGAGCTAGCCCACCAACAATCGACTGGCCATACCCATACACAACCACCCTGCACTCACCTCAACTGCTGAACTGCCCTGCCAGGAGGTCAAACCAAAGCATATCTTCCACCTCCCAAATCTCCTCTTGAGATGCTGCCACTCCTCCCGCACCTCCCTCTCTACCTTTACCTTGAACACCCCTCACTACCCCTTCAATGCCTCCTAAAACACCGACTGCATTTCGGTTGATCTCCACGTATGCCTCCACCCGCCCATCTTAATGCAAAAACTTGGATATGCCAACAAGCCTCCACGTCAGCCTCTCCGTCTGTAAGACCACATCCATCCAGTGCGGTCTGCCGGAAGGGACCAGCAAGCATGGCCAACCAACTGAGTATCCCGGTCCAGTATGGCTGCTAAAACCTTCCTCCCACACCCAACATCATCCCAGTTGGGTGTACATGCAGACCAACACCACTAACCTCCCTTCCAACACACCGTCACTCACACATACCTGCCCCGCTACCATCTTCTGGAACCTCACCCATTTACCCACCCCTATGCCTTACTATCGAAGCCAGAATGGAGCACTTGGCTCACCCAGCCCTTCCTCAACCTGATCTGGGCCTCCACCATGCCCACTTTCCGGCTGTTTAAATGCAAGAACACCCGCATGCTTTTCACCGCCCCACCCCAAACCCTCATGCGTTACACGTCACCACTCTGACATGGGGTCTTTTTTTCCCCCGTCCCCCGCATTGCCCTTCCTAACTGCCATAACCATCACCCCAGGCCACGCCTTGCAGGCAGGACCCACCCCTAGTTACTGATGCCCCCCACACCTTCCTAGCAATCCCTCCAGCACTTCCTTCCTTCCTTCCCAGTTTCGTCGGCATTGTCTCTTCTCTCACCCCCCCGCACCTTTCTCACCTCCCAGGCCCATCAAAGCCTGCCCATACAGGTTCCAATGGCCCCTCCCCCCACCTCGCTCCCGTTCTCTAGCCAATGATCTGTTTGCTAGCATGGCGGCCCCTGCCAGAGCCCCATCCCTACATCGAAAACGGAACCACACGATCCCCAACGCTACCCGTACCTACATCCCAACCCAGCCTCCATTACGAGTTATCATTAACACTCCTACAAGAAACCAACAACAGAAATAAAGAAAAACTCAGTCAAAAGTCCAAATTCAGTCCAATCCCAGGCCTTCTATCTTCACAAATCCCTCTGCTGCCATGTAGAAGTAATAGTCTCTGCTGTTGTGCGTAATCAGCAGCTTAACTGGGTAGACCACACCAAATAGTCTGCTGTTGTGCTGATACAGTGCTGCCTTGGCCCATCCAACGGCTGCCCGCCTTCTTGACAGCTCTGTCGCCAAGTCCTGGTATATGCATATAGCCTTGCCTTCTTACTCTGCACCTAGAAATTATGGAAACGGATGATTACCGCCCTCAGTGGCTATCCTTTGTTTCGGTCAAAGCGACTGGTGGGTGCTGGGCAACTTGTATTTGGGGTGGGGGGGTCCCACAACTCCCCCCCCCCCCCCCCCCCCCCCCCCCCCAAATCAACTTCGCAAGCATACCGGCGAAGTATTCTGTAGGCCTCTGGCCCTCCACTCCTTCAGGCACACATGATCTCGCGACCTGTTCTCCAGGCCTTCTACCTTGACTCTCAGAGCACTGTTAATCTCGGCCACCCTCCGCAGCTCCTCATCCATTGAGGTGAACTGGCCACTGTTGTGACAATGCCTCCTTCATCCATTTCATTTTCTCTCCCTGCTACCACACCATCGTTGAAGTTCTCACCAACTCCTTTCTCGCCAGGCCAAGGGTCTCACCCGCCCTGCCTTAAGCGAGGCCATCATCACCATCTGTTGCTTTTTGAAATGCTTTGAAAACGCCCGTTCAAACTCTCCAGCCATCATCTCTTTCATCATCTCCACAGTGATGGGCAAGGCCCCACCCAACGGGGGGTGTCTGCTGCCACCTTTCCTTCTGCCGCACCTCTCTCCACGCTTGGCAGTGTACTTTCGCTCACTGCCTTCTTTCCTGGCTTCTTCCTTCCAGTTTTTGACATTCTATAAATGCCCAATAACTTCCCATGACTCCTCACTGACCAACTTCTTCATCAAAAACTGTGCTAGAGGGACCAAAAATGACTATTCTGGCAGGAGCCACTAAACATGTGAACTCCCCATTTAACTAAGAACAATACAGCACAGGAATAGGCCCTCCAAGCCTGCGGCGATCACGTATCCTATCTGGACCAACCGCCTGTAACCTTCTATAACCCGTATGTTCATTTGCCTATTCAAATAAGTCTTGAAGGTCGCTATCGTATCTGCCTCAACCACCCTCACTTGGCAGTGCATTCCAGGGCACCACCACCCTCTGTGTGAAAAAAGCTTCCCCTGCGCATCTCCACTGCCATTTCCACTCTGGGAAAAAGCCTCCAACTGTTCATCCTATCTATACCCCTCATAATTTAATAAACTTCTATCAGGTCGGCCCTCTGCCTCTGTCTCGCTAGGGAGAACAATCCCAGTTTATTTAATTCTCCTTGTAACTAATACCCTCCATACCAGGCAACATCCTGGTAAACCTTTTCTGTACTCTCTCCAAAGCCGCCACGTCCTTCTGGTAGTGCTGTGACCAGAATTGGACACCGTATTCCAAATGTGGCCTAACCAAAGTTCTAACGTTTCCGAGCTTTTATACTCGATAGCCTGTCCAATGAAGGCAAGCATGCCAAATGCTTCCTTCACCACCATTTCCACCTGTGCTGCCACTTTAGGATTTGTGGATCTGCATGCCCAGATCTGTCTCTATGCTCCTGATGGTTCTGCCATTTATTTTATAGCTCCCACCTGAATTGGATCTACCAAAATGCATCACCTCACGTTTGTCCGGGTTAAATTCCATCTGCCACTTCTCTGCCCAAGCCTATCTGTATCCTGTTGTATTCTGACAATCATCAACACTATCTGCAACTCCTGCAATCTTATCATAATAATCGCTTATTGTCATAAGTAGGCTTCAATGAAGTTACTGTGAAAAGCCCCTAGTCGCCACATTCTGGCGCCTGGTCGGGGAGGCTGGTACGGGAATTGAACACTTGCTGCTGGCCTTGTTCTGTCATCTATGACCAAGCCAGTTCTGGATCCATCCAGCTAGTTCAATCATGGCTCCATGTGATCTAATTTTTTGCACCAGCCTGCCGTTATCAAATGTTTTACTAAAGTCCATATAGACAACACCCACAGCCCTTCTCTCGTCAATCATTTTTGTCACCTCAAGAAATTCAATCAAATTTAGTGAGATACGACCTCCCTCGTATCTTTTCCAACAATTTCACTGTTACTGACGTCAAGCTCACTGGCCTATAATTACTTGGATTATCCTTGCAACCCTTCTTAAATAATGGTACAACATTGGCTATCCTCCAATCCTCTGGGATCTCACCTGTGGCCAATGAGGACACACAGATTTCTGTCTGAGGCCCAGCGATTTAATCTCTTGCCTCCCTCAGTAATCTGGGATAGATGCCACCTGGCCCTGGGGATTTGTCTACCGTAATGCTTTTTAACATGCCTAATACTCCCTCCCACGTAATAACTACCTGTTCCAAAGTGTTTACACACCCCTCTGACATACCACCACTCAACATGTCCCTCTCCTTTGTGAATACCGATACAAAATACTCATTAAGGACCTCACCTACTGCCTCTGGTTCTATACATAATTTCCCACCTTTGTCCTTGGAGTGGGCCAACTCTTTCTCTAGATACACTCTTGTTTCTAATATACGTATAAAATATCTTGGGATTCTCTGTAATCCTATCTGCCAAAGACGTTTTGTGACCCCTTTTTGCCCTCCTAACTCCCTGCTTGAGCTCTTTTCTACTTTCCTTGTATTTGTTATGGGCGAGGTGTTGTCAGAACCCCAAAATGTATCATGGAGTTCAACCAACCTCCCCCTTTAATGGATTGGTGCTTTTGAAGCACACTGCTTGCTCCCCAGGTGTGGTGTTACAAGTGGTTTTTAACACACAACAATGTTTATTCCATGAACTCAACTTAATCTTTTAAATAAACATTGGATCACTTAACACCGCTTACTTCAAAGATAACTCTGAAAATAATACAACTCTAAATAATCCCTCAATGTTCCTTCAAACATCCAAAAGACTTAATCTGTAACAACAGACATGAGGTTACATTCAAAATATTTATAGTCTTTGGATTTGCAGACATCCACAGACCAGTTCTGTGTTTTCTTCTTGCAGCTCTCAGCAAAACACACAGGCACTGCCAGCTTTCTCCTCGAACTGAAACCAAAAACTTCAAAATGGCCGAGCTAAAGCCCAGCTCCACCAACACTGACCTCACTGCATTTCTTAAAGGTACATTGCTTAAACATCCATTTTCTTAAAGGCAGTCTTGCATGACACCTCCCCCCAAGAATAAAAACCCCATCAACTTCAAGATGGTTTCATTTTTCACGTTTGCACCATCCACTAAGAAATGTACACAGTAAATATACCTTTTCGTTTTTTAAAAAAAAACAACACGCAAACTGGTATAATAATATAGTCCATTTTTCTTTGTTCTTCTGCCTCCAACCAAAATCGTTCTCGATGACAGTCTCTTTGAACAAAGTCTCTGCACGATCCATCCATTCCTCGACGCCTCTGCATTTCTCTTTAGAATCAGATACTTTAATTTAATCTGACCACAGAGCCCCTTGCTATTCTCCAATACAGGAGCATTGGTGATCACAGCTTTCGGGCAGTCAAATGCCTGTTGAAAGTCCCCTGTCCATTGAAATTTTTTACGTTTCTTAAGCAATTCCACCAGTGGAGCAACCACGCTACAAATCATTTGCACAAAGGTTCGATTAAATCCATTCATGCTAAGAGATCGCATTATTTCCCTTCATCTTGAGGGTATCGGAAACTCCTCAAGGAAAGTGATTCGGGCTTCTCCAAATTCACTTTCGGCTAGGTTCATCACCGAACCCGCCTCCTGAAGTCGATCGAAGAACTCGTACGATGTTTAAAATGTTCTTTCCATGTCTGGAAGTTGGAAATAAAAGCAGATTGTCCCACTTTCTCAATGCAATCCTTCAAACGTGGGATAGAGTAAGAGTCCGTTCTTGTACCTGCATTCACCTTTCTATAGTCCCCACACACAACCGTTGGGTACTGTCTGGTTTAGGTACCATCACTATGGGTGAGCTCCATTGGCTGCAACCCACTTCAATTGTGCCATTTTTAAGCATACACTCAATCTCTAAGCCATTTTAGTAGTTCCCAATTTATCTCTACAAACTTGCCCATGTGATATCAATAACTTTCAGGTCAGTTTGTTTTTCCTCTGGAAGGTAACTAAACAATTCATCCCAATTTTTAAGAACATCCTCATTTTCCAATTTAATTTGAGGTACATCAAATTCACAGTCATCTGGATTTGGTTCGTCACCAGAGTTAGAATCGTTAAAACCTCCTTTTTTCTCTCCTTCCCTTTCAAAGTACCTTTTAAGCATATTCACATGACACACTTGGTGAGTCTTCTATCTGGTGTTTTTACCACCTAATTCACCTCACTTAATTTCCTTTCAATCTGATACGGTACACAGAACCTAGCTTTTAAAGGCTCCTCTACCACTGATAACAACACAAACGTTATCCCCACTGGCAAAACTACGAACTGTAACTTTACATGGCCTAGTTTATTACAGTGAAAACATTTGAAACTTTTCATTTCTTTTCCACCCTCCTGGATTTCTTTTTTAATGTTAGGTCTCCCATCAGATCACCTTTACCTCTACCACAGAGTATCTCTCATGTCCCCAGTTTCTATCCCTCACCGGCTAAAACTGATGTTTGAAACCAATCTTTGATTTATGAACTAATTCATAATCATCTGCCATTTCCGCTGCTAATCTTGCAGTTTTAACTCCGTTCTTCCACATGAGTTCTCACTACATCAGGAATTGAATTTTTAAACTCCTCCAAAAGTATAATTTTTCTGAGGGCTTCATACGTTTGGTCTATTTTCAAAACCCTTATCCACCAATCAAAATTACTCTGTTTGAGCCTTTCAAACTCCATGTATGTTTGACCAGGTTCTTTCCTTAAATTTCTAAACCTTTGTCTGTAAGCTTCAGGCACTAGCTCATATGCACTTGAGATGGATTTCTTCACCTCCTCAGACGTTCCAGATACCTCCTCCGGAAGTGATGCAAACACTTCACTAGCTCTACCTACCAGCTTTCTTTAAATCCGTAATATCCACATGTCCTGTGGCCATTGCATTTGTTTAGCTACCTTCTCAAATGAAATAAAAAAGGCTTCTACCTCCTTCTCGTCAAACCTTGGCAATGCTTGGACAGATTTAAATCGATCCCCACATAGCCTTCGACTATGACGCTCTTTCTCTATCCTCATTACTATCATCCAACTGTATGTTTCCCTTTGTGTCTGCCAATTTTAACTAATTTTCATGTTTCAGAGCCATTTTCCAAAGTTTAAACACTCTCCTTTCCCCTTTCCTCTCTATCTCATTCTTTGTTTATTTCTTCTCTCTCCTTTTCTTTTTCCTCTCTATCTCTCTTTTTCTATCATTGCATATTCAAGCCGCTTTAATTCTTTTTCATGTTCAAATTGTTTAATCTGCATCTGTAGATTTGCCATATCTAATGAGTCAGAATGTATCACAGGTAAACGTAAATGCCCAGATACCGCGTTAAGTACCTCATCTTTTCGTATTTTGCTAGGCAGTGTTAATTGCAATGCTTTTGCCAAACCTAACAGTCTGTTTTTAGTCTCTGTCAGTAAGGTATCACATGTTACCGTGTCCACCCCCAAAAACGTCTGAGCCTCCGAAAGAGCCATTGTTCATAGCACTCTCCCCACTTAAACTAAAATACCACACCGGAAAAGCAACAATCCTTCACTGTCTTTAAGTTCACAAAAGCCAATCCAATAGATAGACTTTTATCCCCCTCGAGCCCCCAATTGTTATGGGAGAGGTGTTTTCAGAACCCCAAAATGTATCATGGAGTTTAACCAACCTCTCCCTTTAATGGATTGTTGATTGAAGCACACTGCTTGTTCCCCAGGTGTGGTATTACAAGTATGAATTCAACTTAACCTTTTAAATAAACATTGGCTCACTTAACACCCCTTACTTCAAAGAAAACCCTGAAAATAATCCAACACTAAATAATCCCTCAATGTTCCTTCAAATATCCAAAAGACTTCACCTGTAACAACAGACATGAGGTTGCATTCAATATATTTATAGTCTTTGGATTTGCAGACATCCACAGACCAGTTCTGTGTTTTCTTCTTGCAGCTCTCAGCAAAACACACAGCCACTCCCAGCTTTCTACTCAAACTGAAACCCCAAAACTTCAAAATGGCCGAGCTAAAGCCCAGCTCCACCCACACTCTGACCTCACTGCATTTCTTAAAGGTACATTGCTTAAACATCCATTTCTTAAAGGCACTCTCATGACCGTATTCCTCCAGTGCTTTATCTGTTTTTAGTTGCCTGTACCTCACATATGCATCTTTTTTCTTTTTGACAATATTCTTCTTGATTTCACTGGTCAGCCATGGTTCCCGAATCCTGCCTTTCCTGTCCATCTTTTTTACCGGCGCCTGCCTGTCCTGCACTCCCATCAACTGCTCCTTAAAAGACTCCCACATGTCAAATGTGGATTTACTGTCAAACAGCCTCTCCCAAACACCAGCCTCCAAATGCTGCCTAATCTGGTTGTAGTTAGCCTTCCCCCAATTTAACACACTAATCCTAGGACAACACTCGTCCTTTTCCAATTGTATCCGAAAGCTTACGAAATTGTGGTCACTGTTCGCCACATGTTCTCCCACTACAACGTTGATGACCTGGCCGGGCTCGTTCCCTAGTCCTAGATCCAATATAGTCCCCTCTCTAGTCGGACTATCCACATATTGTTCCAAAAGTCCTTCTTGGACACACTTAACAAATTCCTCACCATCCAGATCCCTAGCCCTAAGGGATTTCCAGTCAATATGAGGAAAATTAAAGTCTCCCACTACAACAACCCTATTATTTCTATCCAGAATCTGCCCCGTGGACTGTTGGGAGGTCTGTAGAACACCCCCATCATAGTGACTGCCCCCCTTCCTGTTTCTGATCTCGACCCACAGTGCCTCATTACTTGATTTTTCCATGGTGTCATCCTTCTGTACAGCTGTAATACATTCCCAACCAGTATTGCAATTCCCCCACCTCTTACCTTCCTCCCTGTCTTGCCTAAAACACCTATATCCTGAAATATTTAGCTGCCAGTCCTGTCCCTTTTTTAACCAAGTCTGTGTTACA
Organism: Scyliorhinus torazame; assembly: GCF_047496885.1. Lineage (NCBI taxonomy): Eukaryota > Metazoa > Chordata > Chondrichthyes > Carcharhiniformes > Scyliorhinidae > Scyliorhinus > Scyliorhinus torazame. Next base: position 54,136,520 of record NC_092721.1, read on the forward strand.
GCAACCACATCCAAGTTGTGCGCGTGAATCATGGCTTTTAAGTTCATCTGTTTTACCTGTTATACTCAGTGCATTGAAACAGATACACACACTCCAGACCTCCAGTCCCACTGAGCTCGACCTCCCCCAGCCTACCCTTCCTCTTACCAGCCTAACCCTGGTACCATGCTCATCCCCAGTGTCTACTGTCCTTATTGCCCAGCCAAATTAGTTTAAACCCACCCGGACCATACTAGCAAACCTCCCAGCCAGGATATTGGTGCAGTTCCAGTTCAGGTGTAACCTATTCTTCTTGTACAGGCTCCACCTTCCCTGGAAGACATCCCAGTGATCCAAAAAACTGAAGCCCTCCCTCCTGCACCAGTTCTTTAGCCATGGGTTCAACTGCACTGTATCCCTGTTGCTAGCTTCATTAGTACGCGGCACGGAAAGTAATCCTGAGAATACTATCCTAGAGGTCCTGCTTTTTTATCTTCTATCTAGCTCCCTGTTGCAGGACTGGTCGTGATGCCTTCGCTCTGGCTGCTGCTGTTGCTGTCCGCTGATGGACCTTCCCCCACATCTGTATCCAAAACGGCATACTTGTTAGATAGGGGGACAGCCAGTGGGGACCCCTGTGTTAAGTAGAGGCGTTGCAATTAGTTGTCTCATTTATGTTAAGTATCCATTAATTGACACATATGTAAAGGGGCTTCAGGTGGCCTCTTGTCAGGTGATGTATAGTGAGAGTTTTGTTCAAAGGCTGTTGGAAGGAAATAAATGTGTTGGTGAAAAAGGAACAGAACTTTAGACTCTTCATATCACAGCAACTAAAACATCTAACAATTGGTAGCAGAGAATGGTTGCTGTGTAAATGTGAAGGGTTGAAAGATATAACTTTTCCAGATGAAACCAAGGAGTGAGTGAGAAAAGAAAAAAGGGATATATGGCTGAACCGAGGATCAAGATGGCTGGGTATGACTATCGTCCCTTATTTTCTGCAAGGGAATCGTACGACCAATGGAGAAGTGCAGTAGCTATGTGGACTAAGGTAACTGCTTTGGAAAAGAAAAAACAAGGTATGGCATTGGCCTTTCTCTACCATATGGCAGTAAAATCCGAAACACAGTGCTTTCTGAGCTTGATTGGAAGAGTTAGACTCCGAAGAAGGTCTGGAGACTTTATTGCATTATATTGATAAAATTTATAAGAAAGATGACTTGTTAAGTGCGTATGAAGCATGGTCGGATTTTGATAAGTTCCGGAAAATGGAGGATATCTCCATTGAAGACTATATAATGGAATTTGGCAGACTATATAAAAGGCTGAAGAAACACAATCTGGAATTTCTACAGTCTGTGTTGGCCTTTAAATTACTTGACTGTGCTAGAGTGAGCAACATGGATAGGCTCCTGGTTTTGACAGATGTTCAGTTTACCTTATTTGAACAGATGACAAAAGCTTTACAAAAGTTTCTGGGGAACATTCGATTCCGATGGCTCTGTTGACCCAAATAGGTCAGCCTGCAATAAGGCAGAATATGGAAGATACACTACAAACGGGATGGCAAAATCTTATGGCTACGAACCGGGCTCAAGACTATAGAAGGAGACCGAGACCAGGAAATTATGAAGACAGAAACCCAGTTAGAACCTACAATAGGAGATGAACCCCAGAAATGCACGGGGCATGATAAATCAATGTTTTCGATGTGACTCTCTATACCATTATGCTTTCAACTGTCCAACTCGTTATGATAAAGTGTTTGAAGCGACACATGACACGGAAGAGTCAGAAGAGGAAAAAGATAGTGACCAGAAAGAAGGCATTGTCCTATTGACAAGCAGTTTTACGCCGGTAATGAGGGTGTTGGTTGCAGAATCCTTCAAATGTGCTGCACATCTACTGTGTGTGGAATTGACTAGTTAAAATGTTACCTGGACTCCTTGAATGCTGAAAATCGTAACAAGGTAAAGGAATTTGAAAGTTCCACAAGTTTCAGGTTTGGGGATGATCATACTCTGAAGTCGCTGAAAAGAGTGGTGATCCCTTGCAAAATTGCCGGAGTGAGTCATTTCATTAGCACGGATGTTGTATCAAGTGAGATACCTTTGCTTCTGCGCAAACCGTCGATGAAGAGAGCACACATGAAACTGGATATGGAACAGGATAAGGCAACAGTCGGGACGTTATTTAATTCCATTACTGACAAATAATATTTCAAGTAGAGTGGTTCAGGATGTGTTAATGGCAGTTGAAAATGGGACTTTAGCTGATAAAAAGCTTGTGGTATTAAAACTACATAAGCAATTTGCACATCCGTCTCCTCGGAGGCTGAAAAATGTATTAAAGGATGCAGTGGTAAGGGATGACCACTATACTAAACTGATAGTGAAGTTTGTAGGAAGTACAGAAGGATACCAGCACGACCAATAGTAACCCTACCTTTTTGGCTAGGGATTTTAACGACATTGTGGCCATGGACCTTAAGATCTGGGATGAAGCAAATCATATATTTATTTTGCATTTTGTAGATTTAGCAACCAGATTTAGTCAATCAACGATTGTACGAAGTAAAGAAAAGAGAATAATTCTGGATCAAATCGTGGAAAAATGGATAGGGACAGGAATGGGTCCACCGGCAAAATTCCTTGCGGACAATGTGGGAGAATTTGCTGATAATGAATTTAGGGATATGTGTGAACGTGAATATCAGTTATGAATACGGCTGCAGAAAGCCCATTTAGTAATGGTGTCTGTGAAAGAAATCCTGCTGTCATCGATGACCTGCTTTGGAAAATTTTGGCAAATCCACCAAATTGCAGGCTAAATTCAGCTTCAGCATTGACGGTACATGCAAAGATTCCATTGCAGATGGTTGGGGGTTATAGTCCTTATCAATTAGTGTTTGGTAGAAATCCTAAAATTCTGTCCATTTTGGATGTCCAGCTTGGGAGGGGACTACAATTGGCTCTGGTTTTGCTGAACATTTAAATGCTTTACATAGCAGTAGAAAAGCTTTTTTGGAAGCAGAAGTCTCTGAAAGAATTCGCAGAGCTTAAAGACATAACGTACGGCCACCAGATGCTGTTTTTCAGCAAGGAGGCATGGTATGCTATAAGAGAGACAATTCTAACGAATGGAAAGGCCCAGGGAAGATCATTGGCATAGATGGCAAAACAATTATTTTGCAAAATGGTTATCAAACGATTAGGGTACATTCATCAAGGATAATGGGTGCAGATTACAAATTTTCAAATTTAGACAGAGCAGACAGACATGACGAGGAACCAGAGTCATCTGGTACGCATTAGGAACTATGAGGACCAGTTAACTGATCGAGACAGGGTTTCTGTAGGGGAACACAACACTTCTGATGAATTAGAACAGGCCATTTTTCCGAAAGGGCAACTGCCAAAAGTTGGTACAAAAGTGAGATACTTGTCTGAAGGGTCTAGTCAATGGAAGGATGCAACTATTATTTGTAGAGCAGGGCAGGGAAGGCCACTGGAAAGTATAAACATTGGTTGAATGTACAGCATTCAGGGGAAGGAGTCAAGACAATGGATTGGGAAAACTAAGTTCAAAAATGGAGGGCACAGAATCGCCGTGCCAGTTCAGATAGTACATCGGATAGTGAACAGATCTGCAGGAAAAGGTTGAACTATTGAAAGGACATCCCACAGCAGAAGGGAAAGATCAAGCAGTAGCAGTACAAAACGAGATACCAGGTGGGAGAGGGGACGTAGGTTATCAAGATCTCTGAACAGGAGTAAGACTACTAATACTAATAGGAGTAGAAGCCCACATGCACGTGAGACTTTGGTGGCTTCAAATAAATTAGATGAAAAAGGTATCAAAGATGCTAAACAGCAAGTATTGCATAGTTGGAGTGAATTTGGAGTATATACGGAAGTACCGGAAAGGGAACAAAGAGCTCTATCCCACAGGTGGATTTGCACCAAAAAGGTTCTTCCAGATGGAACTTAAGGCAAAGGCCAGGCTTGTGGCAAGGGGATTTGATGAAAACATAGAAGATCAGGATTTAAGGGTAGATTCACCTACAGCAGGAAAGGTTATTTTAAAGATCTTCTTGGCTCTATTAGCCACAAAGGCATGGGAATGCAAATCTATAGATCTAAAAGCTGCCTTTTTGCAGGGGCATCCGCTCCAGAGAGACCTTTTTCTCTGTCCTCCTAAAGAAGCAGCTAACACAGAAGGGGTACTCTGGAAGTTGAACAAATGTGTATGTGGATTAAATGATGCATCTAGAGTCTGGTATTTTTCGGTCAGGTCAGTTTTGTTAAAGGTAGGCTGTTGCCAGTTGAAAGCAGATCCTGCAATGTTTTACTGGCACTATAAAGGAAATCTTTCTGGCATTTTTATGATGCATGTCGATGATTTTTTGTGTGGCGGGACTAGTGATTTTGAAGCTATTGTAATCTCTGGTTTAAGGAAAGAATTCAGGGTTGGAAGTCAGGCTTCCGGTGCATTTAAATATATTGGACTGGAAATTGGACAGACTAAGTTAGGGTCAACTTTACGTCAGCAATCTGATTTGGAAAGCATCAGCCCAATAGCAATTAGTCGTGGCCAAGTTTCACAAAAAGACGCAATGGTTTCAAAGATAGAAAAAGAGCAACTGCGAAGTTTAATTGAGCCAATAAAGCGTTGGCCAAACTAAAAATGCAGGAGTATGTTTTGAAGTTCCCTTAATCACTTGAAACTCAGTTTATAGTGATGCGTCCTATGCAAATTTATGTGATGGGGTTTCAAGCGCAGGAGGTTTTATAATTTTCCTTTTGGGGAACAATGGTAAATGTTGCTCGCGTGAGTGGAAAATAAAGAAAATAAGGAGTGGTAAAAAGCACTTTGGCTGCTGAGACGTTAAGCCTTGTAGAGGCGGTGGATATGGCCTTTTATATAAGTCAGATATTGACAGAAATTTTGATATTAGGGTATTTGGGTAATATACCTATTGACTGTCCCATTGACAAAATCCCTGTGGGGAAAATGTGCACAAAAAATGTCAATGAAAAGAGGTTACGGATAGACATCACAAGTTTGAAGCAGATGTTGGACAGAGGGGAAATAACAAAGTAAATGGGTCGACAGTAGCTATCAACTGTCAGACTGTTTTACGAAAAGAGGGGTGAGTTCACAGAAACTTTTGGATATTGTTAATGAAGGGCGCTTGTTTGTGACTTTTTAAAAAAATTCTCGTCCAAACAAAAAAAAAAAAACTGAAAAAAGGGTGGGGTGGGGGGAATCGTGTGTGTTTTTTGAGTTTCTTAATTTTGTTTTCACCTAATTTTTTTTTCTCCAAGGAAGGGGAGACTGTTAAGTAATGGGTTAAGAGACAATGCAATTAGTTGTCTCATTGATGTTAAGTATCCATTAATTGACACACATAATGGGGCTTCAGGTGGCCTCTGTCAGGTGACGTGTAGGTAGAGTTTCTGCAAAGTCTGTTGGAATGAAATAAATGTGTTGGTGAAAAAGGAACAGAACTTTAGACTCTTTGTATCACAGCAACTAAAACGTCAATTTTTTTTGTTTTTGACTATCTCATTACTTTCTGGAATTGGTGTTTGGTTGAATGAGCTTTTGCTAACACTGCATTAACTGATTATGTTTATGATTTATTTCTAGTGAAATTCGGGAATGCCTGAAATTGGACCCAGATCACAAACTCTGTTTTGCCCACTATAAACAAGTAAAAAAACTCAATAAGCAATTAGCAACTGGAGAAGATTTCATAAAGCAAGAAAAGTAAGAATGTTAAAATTATTACAGTTTTGATCATAAACTAGAATTTATGGACATTAATTGGCACAGATTTATAGTGACAGATTCACAGTGACAGTGTATAGTCACAATAAACAACAATATTACAACAAACAAAATGCACAATATTGCTTCTAGTTCTTAGAAACATAGAAAATAAGAGCAGGAAGAGGCCATTCATCTTTTTGAACCATTATGATCATGGCTGATCATCCAACTGAATAACCTAATTTTGTCTCTCCTCCCCCCCCCCCCCCCCCCCCCCCCATAACACTTTCGCCCTAAGTGCTATATTTATCTGCTTCTTGACAACATGCAATGTTCAGGCCTCGCCAATTTCCTGCGGCAATTAATTTCACAGGTCGACCATGCTACGTGAAGAAATTTCTCCTCTTTCCTAAATGGTCTACCCTGTAGCCTCAGACTGTGACCCTGGTTCTGGACGCACCCACCATCGAGAACATCCTTCCTGCGGCCTGTCCAGTCCTAAGAACAAAAACATTTCAGCACAGGAACAGGCCCTTCGGCCCTCCAAGCCTGCGCCGATCCAGATCCTCTATCTAAAACTGTTGCCTATTTTCTAAGAATCTGTACCCCTCTGCTCCCTGCCCATTCATGTATCTGTCTAGATGCATCTTAAATGACGCTATCGTGCCCGCCTCTACCACCGCCACCGGCAATGCATTCCAGGCACCCACCACCCTCTGTGTAAGGAACTTTCCACGCATATCTCCCCTCTCACCTTGAAATCATGACCCCTAGTAATTGAGTCCCACACTCTGGGGGGGGGGCGGGGGGAAGCTTCTTGCTATCCATCCTGTCTATACCTCATGATTTTGTAGACCTCAATGATGTCCCCCCTCAACCTGTCTTTCTAATGAAAATAATCCTAATCTACTCAACCTCTAGAGCATAGAACGTTACAGCGCAGTACAGGCCCTTCGGCCCTCTGTTACGCCGACCTGTGAAACCACTAAAGCCCATTTACACTATTCCCTTATCGTCCATATGTCTATCCAATGACCATTTGAATGTCCTCAGTGTTGGCGAGTCCACGACTGTTGCAGGCAGGACATTCCACGCCCTTACTACTCTGAGTAAAGAACCTACCTCTGACATCTGTCTTATATCTATCTCCCCTCAATTTAAAGGTATGTCCCCTCGTGCTAGACATCACCATCCAAGGAAAAAGGCTCTCTGTCTACCCTATCCAATCCTCTGATCATCTTGTATGCCTCAATTAAGACACCTCTTAACCTTCTCTCGAACGATAACAGCTTCAAGTCCCTCAGCCTTTCCTCATAAGATCATCCCTCCATACCAGGCAACATTCTGGTAAATCTCCTCTGCACCCTTTCCAATGCTTCCACACCCTTCCTATAATGCGGCGACCGGAATTGCACACAATACTCCAAATGCGGCCGCACCAGAATTTTGTCTCGCTGCAACATGACCTCATGGCTCCTAAACTCAATCCCTCTACCAATAAAAGCTAACACACCGTACGCCTTCTTAACAACCCTCCTCAACCTGGGTGGCATCTTTCAGGGATCTATGTACATGGACACCGAGATCTCTCTGCTCATCCACACTGCCAAGAATCTTACCATTAGCACAGTACTCTGTCTTCCTGTTGTTCCTTCCAAAATGAATCACCTCACACTTTTCTGCATTAAACTCCATTTGCCACCTCTCAGCCCAGCGCTGCAGCTTATCTATGTCCCTCTGTAACTTGTAACATCCTTCTGCACTGTCCACAATTCCACTGACTTTAGTGTCATCTGCAAATTTACTCACCCATCCTTCTACGCCCTCCTCCAGGTCATTTATAAAAATGACAAAAACAGTGGCCCCAAAACAGATCCTTGTGGTACACCACTAGTAACTGGACTCCAGTCTGAACATTTCCCATCAACCACCACCCTTTGTCTTCTTCCAGCTAGCCAATTTCTGATCTAAACTGCTAAATCACCCTGAATCCCATGCCTCCGTATTTTCTGCAGTAGCCTACCATGGGGAACCTTATCTAACATTTTACTGAAATCCATATACACCACATCAACTGCTTTACCCTCATCCACCTGTTTGGTCACCTTCTCAAAGAACTCAATAAGGTTTGTGAGGCACGATCTACCCTTCACGAAACCGTGTTGACTTATCTCTAATCAAATTATTCCTTTCCAGATGATTATACATCCTATCCCTTATAAACCTTTCCAAGATTTTTCCCACAACAGAAGTAAGGCTCACTGGTCTATAGTTACCAGGGTTATCTCTACTCCTTCTTGAACAAGGGGACAACATTTGCTATCCTCCAGTCTTCTGGCACTATTCCTGTAGACAAAGATGACTTAAAGATCAAAGCCAAAGGCTCAGCAATCTCCTCCCTAGCTTCCCAGAGAATCCTAGGATAAATCCCATCTGGCCCAGGTGACTTATCTATTTTCACACTTTCCAGAATTGCTAACACCTCCTCCTTATGAACGTCAAGCCCTTCTAGTCTAGTAGCCTGAATCTCCGTATTCTCCTCGACAACATTGTCTTTTTCTTGTGTGAATACTGACGAAAAAATTATCTCTTCATAGCTAGCGCGCTCCATCCAGGCAACATCCTGGTGAACCTCCTCTGCACCTTCTCCAAAGCATCCACACCCTTTTGGTAATGTGGCAACCAGAATTGTATGCAGTATTCCAAATGTGGCCGAACCAAAGTCTTGTACAACTGTAACATGACCTGCCAACTCTTGTGCTCAATACCCGTTCCGATGAAGGAAAGCATGCCGTATGCCTTCTTGACCACTATCGACCTGCGCAGCCACCTTCAGGGTACAATGGACCTGAACATCCAGATCTCTCTGAACATCAATTTTCCCCAGGGTTTTTCCATTTACCGTATAGTGCACGCTTGAATTGGATCTTCCAAAATGCATCACCTCGCATTTGCCCGGATTGAGCTCCATCTGCCATTTCTCTGCCCAACTCTCCAATCTATCTGTATTCTCTGACAGTCCCCTTCACTGTCTGCTACTCCACCAATCTTAGTGTCATCTGCAAACTTGCTAATCAGTCCACCTATACCTTCCTCCAGATCATTTATGTATATCACAAACAACAGTCGTCCCAGCACGGGTCCCTGTGGAACACCACTGGTCACAGTTCTCCATTTTGAGAAACTCCCTTCCACTACTACTCTGTCTCCTGTTGCCCAGCCAGTTCTTTATCCATCTAGCCAGCACACCCTGGACCCCATGAGAACAAGAACCTCCTTCCTCTGTGCGCAGTTTTGGTCTCCTTATCAATGTTCCAGGTGTGGCCTCACGAAGGCCCTGTAAAATTACAGCAAGACTTCCCTGCTCCTATACGTGAATCCTCTCTCAATGAAGGCCAGCATGCTATTTACCTTCTTTACTGCCTGCCGTACCTGTATGTTTCCCTTCAGTGACTGGTGCACAAGGACATCCAAATCTTGTTGCACATTTTCCCCCACCCCCTGTCCCCATCCTAATTTATGGCCATTCAGATAATCTGTCGTCTCGGTTTTGCGACCGAATTGGATAACCTCCTATTTCTTGAAATTATACTGCATCTGCCATTCATTTGCCCACTCCGTCAACTTGCCCAAATCGCACTGAAGGATTTATGCATCCTCCTCACAGCTCACCCTCCCATCCAACTTGGTGTCATTGGCAGATTTGGAAATATTACATTTTGTTCCCTCATCTAAATCATTAATATATATTGTGAATACCTGGGGTCCTAGCAGCAATCCCTGTGGTACTCCACTAGTCACTGCCTGCCATTTTGAAAAAGACCTGTTGATTTCTACTGTTGTCTACAAACCAGTTTTCTATCCATCTCCATACACTACCCCTAATCCCAAGTGCTATCATTTTACACACTAATCTCTTATGAAGGGCTTTGTTAAAAGCCTTCTGAAAGTCCAAATATACGACATCCACTGTCTCCCCTATTCAACTCTACTAGTTACATCCTCAAAGATTTTCAGTAGATACGACAGGCATGATAGCCCCTTCATAAATCCATGTTGACCCTGTCCAATCCTGCCACTGTTTTCTTAAAGTGTTCAGCTATAAAATCTTGATAGTGGATTCTAGAATTTTCCCACTACCATTTTCCCACCACCAATGTCAGGCTTGGTCTATAATTCCCTGTTTTCTCTCCACCATCCTTTTTAAATAGTGGAGTTACAAGGAACTGTTCCATCGAGTCCTGATAGATGATCACCAATGCATCCACTATTTCTAGAGCTACTTGATGTTATCTGCAAATTTTGAAATATTGCATTTTGTTCCCTCATCTCAATCATTAATATATATTTTGAATATCTGGGGTCCTAGCACCGATCTCTGTGGTAGCCCAATAGTCACTGCCTGTTGATTTGAAAAAGACCCATTAATTCCTACTCTTTGTTTCCTGTCTGCCAACCAGTGTTCTATCCATTTCCATACACTACCCCTAATCCATGCACTTTAATTTTACATACGAATCTCTTTCCCTTTCATAAATCCATGCTGACTCTCTGTTCCTGCCACTATTTTCTAAGTGTTCTGCTATAAAATGTTTGATAATGGATTCTAGAATTTCCCCCACTAATGACATCAGACTTACTGGTCTATAATTCCCTGTTTTCGGTCTACCTTTTTAAATAGTGGAGCTATATTAGCTACCCTCATCTGCAGGAAGTGTTCAGAATCTAGATTTCTGGAAGATGACCACCAATGCATCCACTATGTCTAGAGCCACTTAAGTACTCTGGGATGTAGATTATTACATGGGATTATTCAATCCCATCAATTTCCTCAACACTATTGATCTCCTTCAGTTCCTTCCTCTCTCCAATCCCCAACATTTTGGGTAATGCATTTTGTTAGGTCTAGAGAGGGAAAATACCATAAATGGCAAAACTCTTTGGAATATATTAAGTCAGAGATCTGGGCATGCAGGTTCACAGATCTTTGAATCTGGCAAGACAAGGTAGTCAAGAAAGCATACGGAATGCTTGCCTTCATTGAACGGGGCATCGAGTATAAACACTGGCAAGTCCTGCTACAGTGTACAGAACTGTGGTAAGGCTGCACTTGGAATATTGCCCACAATTCTGGTCACCACACTACCAGAAGCATGTGGAGGCTTTGGAGAGGGTGCAGAGGAGGTTTACCAGGGTGTTGCCTGGTCTGGAGGGTGTTAGCTATGTGGAGAGGCTGAATAGACTGAACTGTTTTCGTTAGAAAGACTGAGGTTGAGGGGTGAGCTGATAGAGGTATACAAGACTATGAGGGGCTTGGATAGAGTGGATGTGGAGGCACACTTTTCCAGTGTGGCATGGTCAGTCACCAGGGGGCATAGGTTTAAGGTCTGTGGGGCACAGTTTAGAGGAGATGTGCAAGGCAGGTTTTTTACACAGAGGGTGGTGAGTGTCTGGAATGTGTTGTCAGGAAAGGTTGTGGAAACTGATGCATTAACGACGTTCAAAAGGCATCTTGACAAACACATGGATGGGTATGGAGGGATACGGTACAAGGAATTGTGCCTGAGGATTTTGGCCAAGGTTGGTATCATGACTGGTACAGGTTTAGAGGGCCGATGGGCCTGTTCCTGTGCTTTATTGTTCTTTGTTTGTATTTCTGGTATCTGATTTGTCCTAATTTGTGAAGACTTTAGTTGCTCAGCCATTTCTTTGTCCCCCTATTATACATTTCCCTATTTCTGACTGTTAAGGGACTGACATCTGTCTTCACCAAACATTTTTTCCTCCCATACCTATAAAAAACTTTAAAAGTCAGTTTTTATGTTTCCTGCAAACTTATACTCAACTACTCTCAATCCTCAGACATGTTGTTCAATTTGTATGAAGCCTCAAGTGTTTTTCTTGGCCAATTTGTATGCTTCTTCCTTGGATTGACATTCCCTGCAAGCTTACTCTTGTATGCTATTTTCCCTTCTTAATCAATCTCTTGGTCCTTCTTTGCTGAATTCTAAACTGCTCCCAATCCTCAGACCTGTTTTTCTTGGCCCATTTGTATGCTGCATCTTTGGATCGAAAACTATCTTAATGTGCTCCTTGAATGTTTGCCATTACCTATCCACTGTCATCCCTTCAAGTAACATTTCCCAATATATCATAGGAATTTGTGCCTCATGTCATTGTAGTTTCATTTATTAAGATTCAGGACTCTAGTTTCAGAATTGACTATTTCACTTTTCACCTTGATGAAAAATTCTAACATTTGGTTGGTCGATCGTCTCCAAAAGGGGTCTCACAACTAGATTGCCAATGATTCCTTTGTCGTTACACAGTACCCTGTCTAGGATTGAGGATGGCCTGCTCTCTAGTTGGTTCCTCAACATATTGGTCCAAAAACCCATCCCGTATACACTCCAGGAATTTCTCCACTTTAGTATTGTGGCAATTTGATTTGCCCAATCTATTTGCAGATTAAAATTACCCATAATTACAGATGTTCAATTTCCTGTTTAATGCCATTACCAATATCACTGCAGTTTGAGGGTCTATATTTGACGCCCACTAGTGCCCCTTGGTATTTCTCCGCTCTACACATGTCAGAGCTAATATTCTTCCTCACTATTGCGTTAATTTCCTTGTTAACCAGCAGAGCCACTCACCCCCCCCCCCCCCCCCCCCCCCCTTTTTTTTTTCTTCTTCTTTCTGTCTATCCTAAATAGTGAATACCTTTGGACATTCAGTTGCCATCCCTGGTCACCCTGCAGCCATGTCTCCGCAATCCGCATTTACATCTATTTGTGTAGTTAGTTCATCCACTTTATTGCGAATGCTCCATGCGTTAAGGCACAAAGCCTTTTAAGCTTGTCTTTTTAACATTACTTGTCTCACTTCCAATATTTGTTCACTCTGTGGCCCTGTTTCAATCTGGTTTCTCTACCTGTTACCTTTTTCTTCATACCCTTTCTGTCTTTTATTTTTGTCCTTGTTTCCTCCTCCTTCTCTGACTCCATACAAAGTCTCCCATCCCCATGCCATTTTAGTTTAAACGCTCACCAACCACTCTAGCAAACACTCCCCCTCTGACATTAGTTCTTCTCCTGCCCAAGTTTGTACTGGTCCCACCTCCCCCAGAACTAGTCCCAATGTCCCAGGAATCTGAAACCCTCCCCCCTCACACCATATCTTCAGCCATGTATTTATCCGACATATTCTCCTATTTGTACTCTGACTGACTAGCACGTGGCACTGGTAACAATACTGAGGTTAGTTGAACAACTACTTTGGATCTGTCTTCACTAAGAATCACCTTCTGGAAATACTAGGGGATAGAGGGTCTAGTATGAAGGAGGAACTGAAGAAAATCCTTATTAGTCAGGAAATTGTTTGGGGAAATTGGAATTAACACCTGATATTTCCCCAGGGCATCCCAGAGTACTGACGTAAGTGGCCTTAGAAATAATGGACGCATTGGTGCTCATTTTCCAGCATTCTATAGGCTCTGGAAGAGTTCCAATGGATTGGATGGTGGAATTATTGGCCGGAGGGGGAGAAGGGCGGCACGGTATCACAGTGGGTAGCACTGTTGCTTCACAGCGCCAGGTTCCTGGGTTCAATTCCTGCTTGGGTCACTGTCTGTGCGGAGTCTGCACGTTCTCAATGTGTCTGCGTGGGTTTCCTCCGGGTGCTCCGGTTTCCTCCCGCACGTCCCAAAAGAAGTGCTTGTTAGGTGAATTGGACATTCTGAATTCTCCCTGTGTACCCGAACAGGCACAGAGTGTGGCGACTAGGGGATTTTCACAGAAACTTGCAGTGTTATGTAAGCCTATTTGTGACAATAATAAAGATTATTATTATGTAGCTATTATGTTTTCTCTCTTTTTCCCCCCCCCCCGCTTTTAAAGGGGGGAGAGAAAAAACTGGGAATGATAATGGAGGGGTTACCCTGACGTAACTTCTAGAATCTAGGATCGGTGGTGGGGAAAATGCTGGATGAAATAACTGGCCCTCGTGCCTGCTCCGCCATTCAATAAGATCATAGTACGAAGTCTTACAACACCAGGTTAAAGTCCAACAGGTTTGTTTCGATGTCACTAGCTTTCGGAGCGCTGCTCCTTCCTCAGGTGTATGAAGAGGTATGTTCCAGAAACACATAGATGTAGACAAATTCAAAGATGCCAAACAATGCTAGGAATGCGACCATTAGCAGGTGATTAAATCTTTACAGATCCAGAGATGGGGTAACCCCAGGTTAAAGAGGTGTGAATTGTATCAAGCCAGGACAGTTGGTAGGATCCTGGCTTGATACAATTCACACACCTTTAACCTGGGGTTACCCCATCTCTGGATCTGTAAAGATTTAATCACCTGCTAATGGTTGCATTCCTAGCATTGTTTGGCATCTTTGAATCTGTCTATATATATATATGTTTCTGGAACAGATTTCTTCATTCACCTGAGGAAGGAGCAGCGCTCCGAAAGCTAGTGACATCGAAACAAACCTGTTGGACTTTAACCTGGTGTTGTAAGACTTCGTACTGTGCTCACCCCAGTCCAACGCCGGCATCTCCACAATAAGATCGTGGCTGACCTTTTTGTGGACTCGGCACTCCATAACCTTCATTCCTTTACTTCTCAAAAATCCACCTATCTTTGCCTTAAAACATCCAACGAGGTAGCCTCAATTGTTCCACTGAGCAGGGAATTCCAGAAATTTACAACCTTTTGGGTGAAGAAATTCTTCCTCAACTCAGTCCTAAATCTGCTCCCCTTATTTTGAGGCTATGCCCACTAGTTCTAGTTTCACCCACCAATGGAAACAACCTCTCTGCTTCTGTCTTAACAACTCCCTTCATAATTTTATGTTTCTATCAGACCCCCCCTCCTCCCCATTCTTCTAAATTCCATTGAGTATAGGTCCCAGTCTATTTTGTCTCTCCTCATAAACCTTGACCGACATGACCAATCAACGTGTAGATTAAAATCCCATGACAACTGCTGTACCATTTTGACATGCATCAGTTATTTCTTTGTTTATTGCCCGCCCAACCATGCTGTTATTATTTGGTGGCCTATTGACTATGCCCATCAGCAACCTTTTCTACTTACTATTTCTAATTTCCACCCAAATGCATTCAAACCTTTTCCCCATAGAACCTATATTGTCTCCCACGACCGGCCTAATGCCATCCTTATGTTTCAGTGCTACACCTACCTTCCTCTCTGTCGTTCGGAATAGTCTGGATACCCCATGGTATTTAATTCCCTGTCGTGACTCCCTGAACCATGTCTCTGTAATGGCCACTAAATCATATTCATTTGCAATGATTTGTGCTATCAACTCAAATGCTGCGGGCAAAGTAAAGTGCCCTTATGCTAGTTGTTTTACCTTTTTGAATTGTTACAGCTCCATGAATAACATTTCCTGCGTTTTTCTTCCCTTTAACTTTTTTCATAATTTTCCCTGTAGTTGAATCCTCCTCCCACATGGTAACCTCCGGTTTGCTTCTCATAACCAGCTTCCTGTACCAGCCTTCCCGACCAGGCGCCGGAATATGGCGACTAGGGGCTTTTCACAGTAACTTCATTTGAAGCCTACTTGTGGCAAGCGATTTTCTTTTCATTTCATTTCATTTGATTCATAAACCATTATTCTTGCCGTAGTTTCAGCCATCCCTTCTTGCCCCCCCCCCCCCCCGCCCCCCACACACACATGCACACTTGCTAGCTTAAAGTCATTGTGACCACCCTATTTATCCTTTCTGCTAGAAACTACTCCCAGATTGGTTCAGTTGCAGACTGTCCCACAGTACAGAACCCTCCTGTTCCAATACTGATGCCAATGCCCCATGAAAAGGAACCCCTCTTTCCCCCACCACTCCTTTAGCCACGTGTTTACTTCCCTAAGTTTCTCATCCCTATGCCAATTCGCATGTGGTAGTAATCCTGAAATTTATAACCCTTGAGGACCTGTTCTTTAATTTAGTTCCAAGCGCGGCAAGGTAGCACAGATCTGGCTGCACGTTAGCACAGTGGTTAGCACTTGCTTCACAGCACCAGGGACCCGGGTTCGATTTCCGGCTTGGAAAACTGGAGTCTGCACGTTCTCCTCGTGTCTGCATGGGTTTCCTCCAGGCGCTCCGGTTTCCTCCCACAGTCACCAAGATGTGCGGGTTGGGTGGATTGGCCACGCTAAATTGCCCTGTAGTGTCCAATGGTTAGTTGGGGTTATGGGGACAGGGTGGAGGTGTGGGCTTGAATAGGGTGCTCTTTCAAGAGCCGGTATAGACTCGATGGGCAAATGGCCTCTTGCACTGTAGATTCTATGATATCTATGCTGATACTCCCCAGGGGGTCCTCTTTCCTAGTCATGCCTTTGTTGTTTGTCCGAAAGTGGACAACAACAACTGGATCCTCTCCCTCCCACTTCAGTATCCTTTCAAGCCGGTCAGGGATGTTCCTCACCCTGGCACTGGGCAGGCAACATACCATGCGGACTCTCGATCCTGCTTATAAAGAATGCTATTGATCCCTCTGTTAATAAAATTCCCTACAACTCCCACTTGTTTTTGTTCCCCTGCTTGAATTGCCTCCTATACGGTGCAGTGAGCAGCTAGCTCTCCCTCCCTTACAGCCCTTTTCCTCATCCACACAGGTCGCAAGTACCTCTATGCTTTGGACAAGCTGAGGCGCCTCCATTCCTGAATTCAGGATCCCTCTACCTGCCTCACTTCCAGTCACACCCTTGCAGGACATAACTGTGGTCAGGATGATATTTAAAATCAACTCTCCTCACTCCCTGACGATTTTTAAAAATTCTCTCCTCGCTATTCAAAGTGAACTGTCGCTTCTTTCCCCATGCTTTTTGAAATTAACTCTCTCCTCTCTCCCTGCACTAGTCAAAATGAACTCTGACCCCTCTCTCCTTGTGTTTCAAAAGGTTTCTATGTATTACTATTTTTGAGGTCCTACTTAACTTTCATCCTAACTTCATATGTTTTTAAGACCTCATCCCCTTTTTTTTTTTTAAACCTATGTCATTGGTACTGAACACTGGCTGTTTATCTCCCGCCCCCCTCCTCCAGAATGTCCTGCAACCCCTCCGAGACATCCTTGACCCGAGCACCAGAGAGGCAATATACAATCCTGGAGTCTCGTTTGTGGCCACAGAAATGCCTACTATTCTCCTTGCGCCTGTAACTATTGCATTCTCACTTTCTACTCCTCCCCTGTGCATCAGGGCCAATTGTTGTGCAATAAATTTGGCTGTTGCTGCTTTCCCCTGAGGTGGTCTCAAGCGGTATATCTGTTTTGCAGGGGAATGGCCACAGGAGATTCCTGCACTGCCTGCCTAGCTCTCTTGCTCTGCCTGTTGGTCACCCATTCCCTTCCTGCTTGCGCTGTGACACCTCTCTTTACGTGCAATCCACAACATTCTTCTCATCGAGGATGCTCCAGTGTCCCTAGCTGCTGCTCCAGCTCTGAAACCTGAGCTTCCAGGAGATACAGCTGGAGACACTTCTGAACACATGCTGGTCCCTGGCACTGGAAATGTTCCCTGCCTCCCAAGAGGAGCAAAACAAGGCTTTGAGCTCTCCTACCATGTCTTGCCCTTTTTAACCTTTGGAAGATGCTTGATATTAGATTAAATACAATTCTTTATGGCCCTTTTTTCCTTGTCCTTGTTACTACCAACTATAGCCCTTACAGTTTATAAACCACAAAGTATTTTCAACAAATAAGTGATAAAAGCTGTAAAGACTTGCCAACCTTGCCCACTATTTACCAATCAGATCTCTCCCTAGTACTCTCAGCTGCAGCTGAAGATTTAAAAGTTCCAAAGCAAGGGCAAAAAGCAAAGAGCACATCTTCCCACTCTGCACCGAATTACCAAGTTTAAAACTCTCTCTGCTAGTGCCTCACTCTGGATGTGGCCTCCCACTGCTCGTGCGCAAAGCTAATTTTTATAGTGCATTGTAAAAGTTTTCTTGAATCAAAACTGAAAATACTGGATAAACTCAGCAGGTCTGGCAGCATCTGTGGAGAGAGAAACCGAGTTAACGTTTCAAGTTCATATGGCTCTTCAGAGCTGAAGAGAGGTAGAAATGTGATGGAATTCTACCCCTCCTTTGGCTCTGAAGAAGAGCCACACAGACACCACATTAACTCTGTTTCTCTCCACAATGCTGCCAGACCTGCAGTGTTTTCCAGCCCTTGTATGTTTATTTTTGATTTCAGCATCCTCAGTATTTTTGTAAATGTTTTCTTTCCTAACATAGATACTCTGATGCAGTCAGTAAATATGAGTCTGCTATGAAAACCGAACCAAATGTTCTTCAGTATACTTTGTATGCAAAGGAAAGAATTTGTCACTGTTTATCAAAGGTAAGAAGTTTTGTAATTGGGCTATTTTGAGGCTTTGGTTTTGAATATGGTGGCAGCATGTGCGAAGCGATTTGACTATAGTTTCAAGCATTCCTCTTGCAGGGTGATTTTGATGCTCAGTTGTGTGGTGTTACACACTTTATTTTTTAGTCCTAGATTTTTAATACCCATAATTGATGGCGCAGTCTTGAGTTAGAAGATTATGGGTTCAAGCCTTCTGCTAGATTTCTGAAATTGACAGTGTGTCACAGCACTGAAAGAGGGCCACATTTTTGTAATGTCAGCCCAAAGCCTCATCTGTCTGCTGCAGTGAATTTAAGGGTTACTAAAGGTACCATGACATTATTCAAAACACTAGAAGTTTTGGTTAGGTCATCAGTTAAAGTCCAAACTCTGCCAAGCGGCAAATAATCAGTTAATGGTGGTGTTGGCAGAGGGTGTTAGCCGCGTTTCTTTGTTTAAAGATATATCCATAATGCATTCCTAGTAGTTGTTTGTTTAAGTACATTTGGAGCTGGAGCAATCACTGCTTTCTACTGAGTTGCTAATTCTTGTGTACGATATGGCCTGACCTGTAGCTATGGTAGGGGGAAACAGAATTATTTTTTGTGCAATTTCTATACATGTGATTCCGATTGAGACTAGTTGAGGTCCTGAGCTCATTAAATGATGGCAGCAGAAATTATATATTCAAGGCCTGGAGAGCGAGAAAGATACTGGGAGAAAATGGGGTCTGTAATTTTAAGTGAAGTTTTCTTTGGCAAGTGGATAAAAATGTTACGGTCCCCAGCTGGGGATCTGTAAAATGCCCCAAGTGGCCTTCTCCAAGCCTGCCTAACTACCCCCAATTTTATGTGGGATAGGTAAGGTTTAGGGTAAGCTATCCATAGAATTCCTACAATGCAGAAGGAGGCTGTTTGGCCCATCGAGTATGCACTAACCCTCTAAAAGGGGATCCTACCTAGATCCTATTACCTCACCTATCCCCATAACCCCACCTAACCTTTAGGCACTAAGGGGCAATTTAGCATGGGCAATCCACCTAACCTGCACACCTTTGGACTTTGGGAGGAAATTGGAGCACCCAGAGGAAACCCATACAGACACCAGGAAAATATACAAACTCCACATAGTCCCCCAAGGCCAGAATTGAACCCAGGTCCCTGGTGCTGTGAGGCAGCAAACAAAAAGGTACAGCACAGGAACAGGCCCTTCGGCCCTCCAAGCCCGACCATGCTGCACCACTAAACTACAATCTTCTACACTTCCTGGATCTGTATCCTTCTATTCCTTGGGTGGATGTAGCTGTTACAAGGGGGCATAACTATAAGATTCAGGGTGGGAGATATAGGAGGGATATCCGAGGTAGGTTCTTTACTCAGTGGTTAGGGTGTGGAATGAACTGCCTGCTGTGATAGTGGAGTCGGACACTTTAGGAACTTTCGAGCGGTTATTGGATAGGCACATGGAGCACGCCAGAATGACGGAGTGGAATAACTTGATCTTGGTTTCGGACATAATATCGAGGGCCAAAGGGCCTGTTCTGTGCTGTACTGTACTGTTCTATGTTCTATTCCCATCCTATTCATGTATTTGTCAAGATGCCCAGTGCTAACCTGTGCCACCGTGCTATCCTTCACCATCTTTTTCTCAGTTGAAGTCCTTGAATGATTGCACATCTTTAAGTTATGGGGCTGAGACCCACGCAGACACGGAGAATTTGCGAACTTCACACCGACAGTGACCTTGGGCCGCGATTGTACCAGATCCTTGGTGCCTTGAGACAGCAGTGCTAGCCACTGTGCCGCCCCATAGTTAACGTTTTTAGTTGCTATATAATTTTAATTGGTGATCAGCATTGTGACTATAAACTTCATTAGTAGCCTTCTTACCGCCTTGGTCCAATCATGCATATGGGTGACAACAAGGCAGCATTTGTGACATCAAGGAGCTCCAGCAAAACTGGAGTCATTGTGAATCAGTGGAAAAATCCTCCACTGGTTGGAATCATTCCAAGGAAAATATTGTGATTGCTGGAGTTCAATCATCTCTGTCCCAGGGCACTTACAGAAACTTCTCGGGGTGCAGTTCTAGCCCTGCCAATGTCAGCTGCTTCATCTGACCTACCTGCCGTCATAAGGTCAGAAGTGGGAATTTTTGCTGATTTCCCAAACTTCACTATTTGCAATTCCTCAAACTAAAATAGTCTGAATGAATCCATTTGCAGCAAGACAAGCTTGGACTGGTAAGTGGGAGTGACATTTCTGCCACACAAGTGCGTCTCCAAATGACAAAACAGGAAAGGATGGCAGCAGAGTCGAATGATCTCCCCACAGCATCCCCCACTATTAACATTCTGGGGGTTCCTATTGGCCAGAAACTCGACTGAATCATACCATATAAATACTGTGGCAAGAAGAGCAGGTCAAAGGCTGGGAGTTCTGCAGCAAGTACCTCCCCAGCTGATTTGCCAAAGCCTGTTCACATCTACAAAGCTGAAGTCAGGAGTGTGATGAATACACCCTACTTGTCTCTTGTGCAACTTCAACAATTCAAAAAGCAACCTGTTTTATTGGCACCCCATCCACCTCCGTAAACATTCAATCCCTCTACCACTGAAGTACCGTGTAGCACCATCTACAAAATGCACTGCAGCAACTTGACAAGGCTCCTTCTGCAGCACCTTCAAACCATAGAATTTACAGTGCAGAAGGAGGCCATTCAGCCCATCGAGTCTACACCAGCCCTTGAAAGAGCACCATACTTAAGCCCACATTTCCAACCTATCCCTGTAACCACACCTAACCTTTGGACACTATGGGGCAATTTAGCATGGCCAATCCACATAACCTGCACTTGTCCTTCAAGCTGAAAGAGGTGCACGTTAAAAATAGCAGATTAATGGGAACACCATTTTAAAATTTTCATTGATGCCACACCAACTTGACTCGGGGGATATGGGCTTCACTGGCTTGACCAGCATTTCCATCCCAGAATGCCCTTGAGAACGTAGTGGTGAGCTGCGGCCTTGAATTGCTGCAGTCCATGTGGTATACGTACACCCAAGTGCTGTTGGGGAGTAAGTTCTAGGTCGATGTAGGGTGGTCCATTTGGTTTTATTCCTTGTTACAACACTGGCTTACTGGGCCATTTCAGCCAACCACATTGCTGTGAGTCTGTATGGGTCACACATAGGCCAGATGATGAATGGTAGATTTCCTACCCGAAATGAAGCAAATGGATTTTTACGACTATCCACTATTTCATGGCCCAGCGACGACACCACGTGCCACTGTCTCCTCACTGTTCCTTCACTGCCGCTTCTTAACAGAACTAGGTGCACCAGCACTACATAGACAACAGCAGTCCAAGAAGGTGGCTCAATACCACTTTCTCAAGTCCAATTAGAGATGTATTATGGACCAGTGTTTTTTTTTTTAATTAAATATTTTATTGAAAATTTTTGGTCAACCAACACAGTACATTGTGCATCCTTTACACAATATTATAACAACACAAATAACAATGACCTATTTTATAAACAAAAAACAAAAAAAAAAAATGAATAAATAATAGATAACAAAAATGAAAACTAGCCCTAATTGGCAACTGCCTTGTCACAAGTAACACTCTCCAAAAATATAATTTAACAGTCCAATATATAATTATCTGTAGCAACGACCTATACATACTACACAGTATATATTAACAACCCTGAGAGTCCTTCTGGTTCCTCCTCCTCCTCCCCCCCCCCCCCCCCCCCCCCCCCCCCCCCCCCCCCCCCCCCCCCGATCCTGGGCTGCTGCTGCTGCCTTCTTTTTCCCATTCCGTCTATCTTTCTGCGAAGTATTCGACGAACGGTTGCCACCGCCTGGTGAACCCTTGAGCCGACCCCCTTAGAACGAACTTAATCCGCTCTAGCTTTATAAACCCCGCCATGTCATTTATCCAGGTCTCCACCCCCGGGGGCTTGGCTTCTTTCCACATTAGCAATATCCTGCGCCGGGCTACTAGGGACGCAAAGGCCAAAACATCGACCTCTCTCGCCTCCTGCACTCCCGGCTCTTGTGCAACCCCAAATATAGCCAACCCCCAGCTTGGTTCGACCCGGACTCCTACTACTTTCGAAAGCACCTTTGTCACCCCCATCCAAAACCCCTGTAGTGCCGGGCATGACCAAAACACATGGGTATGATTCGCTGGGCTTCTCGAGCACCTCGCACACCTATCCTCCACCCCAAAAAATTTACTGAGCCGTGCTCCAGTCATATGTGCCCTGTGTAATACCTTAAACTGAATCAGGCTTAGCCTGGCACACGAGGATGACGAGTTTACCCTGCCTAGGGCATCTGCCCACAGCCCCTCCTCGATCTCCTCCCCCAGCTCTTCTTCCCATTTCCCTTTTAGTTCATCTACCATAGTCTCCCCTTCGTCCCTCATTTCCCTATATATATCTGATACCTTACCATCCCCCACCCATGTCTTTGAGATCACTCTGTCCTGCACCTCTTGTGTCGGGAGCTGCGGGAATTCCCTCACCTGTTGCCTCGCAAAAGCCCTCAGTTGCATATACCTGAATGCATTCCCTTGGGGCAACCCATATTTCTCGGTCAGCGCTCCCAGACTCGCGAACTTCCCATCCACAAACAGATCTTTCAGTTGCGTTATTCCTGCTCTTTGCCACATTCCATATCCCCCATCCATTCCCCCCCGGGGCAAACCTATGGTTGTTTCTTATCGGGGACCCCCCCCAAGGCTCCAGTCTTTCCCCTATGCCGTCTCCACTGTCCCCAAATCTTCAGTGTAGCCACCACCACCGGGCTTGTGGTGTAGTTCCTCGGTGAGAACGGCAATGGGGCTGTCACCATAGCCTGTAGGCTAGTCCCCCTACAGGACGCCCTCTCTAATCTCTTCCACGCCGCTCCCTCCTCCTCTCCCATCCACTTACTCACCATTGAAATATTAGCGGCCCAATAATACTCACTTAGGCTCGGTAGTGCCAGCCCCCCCCCTCTATCCCTGCTACGCTGTAAGAATCCCTTCCTCACTCTCGGGGTCTTCCCGGCCCACACAAAACCCATGATGCTCTTTTCAATCCTTTATAAAAAAAAAAAAAAGCCTTCGTGATCACCACCGGGAGGCACTGAAACACAAAGAGGAATCTCGGGAGGACCACCATCTTAACCGCCTGCACCCTCCCTGCCATTGACAGGGATACCATATCCCATCTCTTGAAATCCTCCTCCATCTGTTCCACCAACCGCGTTAAATTTAACCTATGCAATGTGCCCCAATTCTTAGCTATCTGGATCCCCAGGTAACGAAAGTCCCTTGTTACCTTCCTCAACGGTAGGTCCTCTATTTCTCTACTCTGCTCCCCTGGATGCACCACAAACAACTCACTTTTCCCCATGTTCAATTTATACCCTGAAAAATCCCCAAACTCCCCAAGTATCCGCATTATTTCTGGCATCCCCTCCGCCGGGTCCGCCACGTATAGTAGCAAATCGTCCGCATACAAAGATACCCGGTGCTCTTCTCCTCCCCTAAGTACTCCCCTCCACTTCTTGGAACCCCTCAACGCTATCGCCAGGGGCTCAATCGCCAGTGCAAACAATAATGGGGACAGAGGGCATCCCTGCCTTGTCCCTCTATGGAGCCGAAAATATGCAGATTCGTGACCATGCTCGCCACTGGGGCCCTATACAACCGCTGTACCCATCTAACATACCCCTCTCCAAAACCAAATCTCCTCAACACCTCCCACAAATAATCCCACTCCACTCTATCAAATGCTTTCTCGGCATCCATCGCCACTACTATCTCCGTTTCTCCCTCTGGTGGGGCCATCATCATTACCCCTAACAACCTCCGTATATTCGTGTTCAGCTGTCTCCCCTTCACAAACCCAGTTTGGTCCTCGTGGACCACCCCCGGGACACATTCCTCTATTCTCATTGCCATTACCTTGGCCAGGACCTTGGCATCTACATTTAGGAGGGAAATAGGTCTATAGGACCCGCATTGCAGCGGGTCCTTTTCCTTCTTTAAGAGAAGCGATATCGTTGCTTCAGACATAGTCGGGGGCAGTTGTCCCCTTTCCTTTGCCTCATTAAAGGTCCTCGTCAGTACCGGGGCGAGCAAGTCCACATATTTTCTATAGAATTCGACTGGGAATCCATCCGGTCCCGGGGCCTTTCCCGCCTGCATGCTCCTAATTCCTTTCACCACTTCTTCTACCTCGATCTGTGCTCCCAGTCCCACCCTTTCCTGCTCTTCCACCTTGGGAAATTCCAGCCGATCCAAGAAGCCCATCATTCTCTCCCTCCCATCCGGGGGTTGAGCTTCATATAATTTTTTATAAAATGTCTTGAACACTCCATTCACACTCTCCGCTCCCCGCTCCATCTCTCCTTCCTCATCCCTCACTCCCCCTATTTCCCTTGCTGCTCCCCTTTTCCTCAATTGGTGTGCCAGCAACCTGCTCGCCTTCTCCCCATATTCGTACTGTACACCCTGTGCCTTCCTCCATTGTGCCTCTGCAGTGCCTGTAGTCAGCAAGTCAAATTCTACATGTAGCCTTTGCCTTTCCCTGTACAGTCCCTCCTCCGGTGCTTCCGCATATTGTCTGTCCACCCTCAAAAGTTCTTGCAGCAACCGCTCCCGTTCCTTACTCTCCTGCTTCCCTTTATGTGCCCTTATTGATATCAGCTCCCCTCTAACCACCGCCTACAACGCCTCTCAGACCACTCCCACCTGGACCTCCCCATTATCATTGAGTTCCAAGTACTTTTCAATGCACCCCCTCACCCTTAGACACACCCCCTCATCTGCCATTAGTCCCATGTCCATTCTCCAGGGTGGGCGCCCTCCTGTTTCCTCCCCTATCTCCAAGTCCACCCAGTGTGGAGCGTGATCCGAAATGGCTATAGCCGTATACTCCGTTCCCCTCACCTTCGGGATCAATGCCCTACCCAGCACAAAAGTCTATTCGCGAGTAGACTTTATGGACATAGGAGAAAAACGAGAACTCCTTACTCCTAGGTCTGCTAAATCTCCACGGGTCTACACCTCCCATCTGCTCCATAAAATCTTTAAGTACCTTGGCTGCTGCCGGCCTCCTTCCAGTCCTGGACTTCGACCTATCCAGCCCTGGTTCCAACACCGTATTAAAATCTCCCCCCATTATCAGCTTTCCCATCTCTAGGTCTGGAATGCGTCCTAGCATCCGCCTCATAAAATTGGCATCATCCCAGTTCGGGGCATATACGTTTACCAAAACCACCGTCTCCCCCTGTAGTTTGCCACTCACCATCACTTATCTGCCCCCGCTATCCGCCACTATAGTCTTTGCCTCGAACATTACCCGCTTCCCCACTAATATAGCCACCCCCCTGTTTTTCGCATCTAGCCCCGAATGGAACACCTGCCCCACCCATCCTTTGCGTAGCCTAACCTGGTCTATCAGTTTCAGGTGCGTTTCCTGTAACATAACCACATCTGCCTTAAGTTTCTTAAGGTGTGCGGGTACCCGTGCCCTCTTTATCGGCCCGTTCAGCCCTCTCACGTTCCACGTGATCAGCCGAGTTGGGGGGCTTCCTACCCTCCCCCTTGTCGATTAGCCATCACCTTTTTCCAGCTCCTCACCCGGTTCCCACGCAGCTGTATCTCCCCCAGGCGGTGCCCCCCCGCCCATCCTCTCCCATACCAGCTCCCCCCTCTCCCCAGCAGCAGCAACCCAGTAATTCCCCCCCCCCCCCCCCCCCGCTAGATCCCCCGCTAGCGTAATTACTCCCCCCATGTTGCTCCCAGAAGTCAGCAAACTCTGGCTGACCTCGGCTTCCCCCCGTGACCTCGGCTCGCACCGTGCGACGCCCCCTCCTTCCTGCTTCTCTATTCCCGCCATGATTATCATAGCGCGGGAACCAAGCCCGCGCTTCTCCCTTGGCCCCGCCCCCAATGGCCAACGCCCCATCTCCTCCACCTCCCCTCCTCCCCCCATCACCACCTGTGGGAGAGAGAAAAGTTACCACATCGCAGGATTAGTACATAAAACCCCTCTTTGCCCCCCACACTCGCCCCACCACTTTGTTCGAACGTTCTTTTTAATAACCCGCTCATTCCAGTTTTTCTTCCACAATAAAAGTCCACGCTTCATCCGCCGTCTCAAAGTAGTGGTGCCTCCCTCGATATGTGACCCACAGTCTTGCCGGTTGCAGCATTCCAAATTTTATCATCTTTTTATGAAGCACCGCCTTGGCCCGATTAAAGCTCGCCCTCCTTCTCGCCACCTCCGCACTCCAGTCTTGATAAACGCGGATCACCGCGTTCTCCCATTTACTGCTCCGAGTTTTCTTCGCCCATCTAAGGACCATTTCTCTATCCTTAAAATGGAGGAATCTCACCACTATGGCTCTGGGAATTTCTCCTGCTCTCGGTCCTCGCGCCATCACTCGGTATGCTCCCTCCACCTCCAACGGACCCGCCGGGGCCTCCGCTCCCATTAACGAGTGCAGCATCGTGCTCACATATGCCCCGACGTCCGCTCCCTCCACACCTTCAGGAAGACCAAGAATCCTCAGGTTGTTCCTCCTTGCGTTGTTTTCCAGTGCCTCCAACCTTTCCACACATCGTTTCTGATGTGCCTCCTGC
The DNA here is from genome assembly GCF_047496885.1 of Scyliorhinus torazame. Lineage (NCBI taxonomy): Eukaryota > Metazoa > Chordata > Chondrichthyes > Carcharhiniformes > Scyliorhinidae > Scyliorhinus > Scyliorhinus torazame. Next base: position 54,163,304 of record NC_092721.1, read on the forward strand.
GTCTCCGTCTTCACCACCAGGCCCTGTATATCATCCTCATTCTCGGCTGCCTTTGCCTTCACGACCCGAAGCTCCCGCTCCTGGGTCTTTTGTTCCTCCTTTAGCCCTTCGATCGCCTGTAGTATCGGGGCCAACAACTCTTTCTTCATTTCCTTTTTGATCTCTTCCACACAGCATTTCAAGAACTCTTGTTGTTCAGGGCCCCATGTTAAACTGCCACCTTCCGACGCCATCTTGGTTTTTGCTTGCCTTCCTTGCCGCTGTTCTAAAGGATCCACTGCAACCTGGCCACTCTCTCCTTTTTCCATCCGTATCCAGGGGGGATTCCCTTCTGGTTTACCGCACAGTGTTTTTAGCTGTCAAAATTGCCGTTGGGGCTCCTATCAAGAGCCCAAAAGTCCGTTTCACAGGGAGCTGCCGAAACGTGCGACTCAGCTGGTCATCGCCGCACCCGGAAGTCCATTATGGACCAGTGTTTAGACAACACCAAAGTATATCATGGAGTTCACCTGACCCACAACTTTGAATAGATTTTGGTTATGGGGAGCACAAGGGACCACTTTACAGGTGTGATGCAACAGAGATCTAAAGTATTTTTAAACAAAAACAAATGTTTATTCTATGAACAGTTAAGATGTTCACTGTGTTTATAAAATGTTATCAATTACCAACACTGATAGCCCCCCCCCCCCAAAGATACAGTACTCTATAGGTAACCCGTAGTAACTTTCCTAACAATATCCATAAATCAAAGACCCTTTTTAACAAAGGCAGTAGGTTTCCATTCCTTGCAGAAATGGGTATTACTTTGAAATCAAGTGATCTGGAAACATTCTTTAGCAGGCACAGAGAGAGGGACCAAAATACACCACCTTGGCTTGAATGCAGCTCTCCAACTGAAAACAAAACTAAAACTCAGAGTTAAAACGAAAGTAAAAAGCAGAGCCAGAGCCCAGCTCCACCACACACTGACCTCACTGCAGCCACTTGAGAAGACAAACATTTCTTAAAGTGACATTCCCATGAGAGATGGGCAAGAAATGCTGGCGTAGCCAGTGACACCTACATCCTGTGAAAGAGTAACTGTAATTCAGTCTTCGCAATTCTTCCTTTTAATGAATTGCAAATCAGTTTGTTGAGTAAATCTTGTCAAAATTATTGTTCACTTTAGCTCCCCATTTGCAGGTAAAATCTGGCTAAAATCAACTTTCTTCCAAGGAAGATCGAGTAATTCATGACGGTAATACTCTATTGTGATTTTTAATTTAGAACCAGCAAGCAAAAGAAGCCATCACAACCTGCACAGAAGTATTGGAGCAGGATGCCAGCAACATAAATGTGTTGAAAGACCGAGCAGAAGCTTATATTTTAGAGGAACGGTATGAAGAAGGTACCAGTTTACTGTTTTCTTTAAAAGCTTAATATCTATACCAACTACACGTTGAAATCCAAAATCTCATTAATTCCTTTTGAACTGTTATAAGCTTCATTTAAAGGAAATGATTACACTCCGTTATGCATATTGTATCTGTACCTGTGATTTGTTAATTTGCTAATGTTTAGATAGATTATTTTAGACTCTGCAGCTAAACATCTGAAGCTTGGGGCTCACTAAAGGTTGACAGCCCAGCATGAAGTAGAAAAGATTGTGAGATGGGTGTATTTATGCAATCGGGAAAATTTTAAATTAGAAATTTTCAATTTTAGCTCTGTATAAACATTTATCAGAACCTATTGTTTCCCTCTCTGCAGGCTAGACCTGAGTTCTCAGCATTTTTAGTTTCTAACAATTCCAGCATTTGCAGTATTTTGCTTTTGTGCCGTACCCTTCAATACTTGATACTTGATCATTCTTCATGTGTGAACCTTGACAGCAAGTGTGAACAAGGTCAGCTGTGCTGGATTGGATAATTGAAGCATTGTCCAAAAGAACATAATAAGAACTAGGCACAGGATTAGGCCATCTGGCTCTTCGAGCCTGCTCTGCCATTCAATGAGACCATGGCTGATCTTTTGTGGACTTTCCTGCCCGAACACCATAACTCTTTATTCCAGTCTTGCCTTTATTCCATGATCGTGCGTGCTTGGGAGCAGCGACTGCCAACTTTTAATACCTCTCATTGTTCTGACGCTGGTTTGTGAGGTCTGTGTTCTTGGTACTTTAGTTTGTGGCTGTGGAAAAAATTCCACTATCAAAGAAAGCTTATCAACTTTCATCTCCAGTACTGGGCATCTCCTGGAACGACAAAATTACAAAGGCAAATCTCCATGATGGCAAGTGTGGACAAGGTCAGCTTTGCATGTTGGCACTCATTATGCAGAGGTGACTTTGCTGGCTTGGGCACATCACAGGATGGACGATGGTTCCATACCAAAGGATTTTCTGCAGTGCAGGAGACAGACAACCAATAAGATGCCCAAAGCTCCACTTCAAGGATGCTTACAAGCATGACATTAATGCTTACATATTTCATAGAATTTACAGTGCAGAAAGAGGCCATTTGGCCCATCGAGTCTGCACCGGCCCTTACAAAGAGCATCCTACTGAAGCCCACCCTATCTCCGTAACCCCCACTTCACATTTCTTGGACACGATTAGCATGGCCAATCCACCTAACCCGTACATCTTTGGACTGTGGGAGGAAACCGCAGCACCCGGAGGAAACCCACGCAGACACTGGGAGAACGTGCAGACTCCGCACAGAGTGACCCAAGAAGCTAACCTGGGACCCTGGAGCTGTGAAACAACTGTTCCAACCACTATGCTACTATGCTGATGACACTGAAAAATGGTGACATCATGTGGACCAGCATGTCATATGTGGCACCAGCACTGAGAACAGCAACCAGTGATGGCCACTTCACATGAACTCTGTTGCAGGACCTGTTTTCCATGGATTGGTCTCTTCAGCCATCAGCAAAGGTGCATCATATCAAATTACCCCAACACCTTTCAATTTGCTGCATGTCCATCAACTTGAGCAGATGGAAGATACCAGTGGTGTAGTGGTATTGTCGCTGGACTAGTAATTCAGATACCCAGAGTCATGCTCTGGGGACCTGGGTTCTAATCCTACCATGGCAGATAGTGAAATTTGAATTCAATAATAAAATCTGGTATTAAAAATCTAAAAGGTGACCATGTACCATTGTCGATTGTTGCAAAAACACATCTGGCTCATTAATGTCCTTTAGGGAAAGAGATCTTTCATTTTTGCCTGGTCTTCAGATCCACAGCAATGTGGTTGACTCTTAAATGCTTTTCAGGGATGGGCAATAAATGCTGGCCCAGCCAGTGACGTCGACATCCCATGGACAAATTTAATAAAAAAATAAAAAATAAAAAAAAAACTATGGACATGTAGGATCTTCGAATGGTTACGGGATCTATGAATGGTTTCATCATTTTGGCCTGTAATGCCCGTGCTGGTGCTCTGAAGGCCCAATTTACTTGGTTCTGCTCTGCTGCTTTTAAGACCATAAGACATAGGAGCAGAATTAGGCCACTCGGCCCATCGGATCTGCTCTGTCATTCAATCATGGCTGATATTTTTCTCATCCCCATTCTCCTGCCTTCTCCCCATAACCCTTGATCCCCTTATTAATCAAGAACCCATCTATCTCGGATAGCATTCCAATTCATGGCGCCGAGATCCCAGGTTCGATCCCAGCTCTGGGTCACTGTCCTTGTGCAGTTTGCACATTCTCCCTGTGTTTTCGTGGGTTTCACCTCCACAACTCAAAAGATGTGCGTGGCAGGTGAATTGGCCACTCTAAATTGCTCCTTAATTGGAAAAAATGAATTGGGTAAGAACCTATCTACCTCTACCAAGAAAGGCTGTGGAGTTCAAATCACTGAGTGTCTTTAAGACAGAGTTCCATAGATTTACCATCCTCTGGCAGAAGAAATTCCTCCATCTCTGATTCAAAGGATCCTCCCTTTAGTCTCAGATTGTGTCCTCTGGTTCTAGTTTTTCCCACAAGGGGAAACATCCTCTCTACATCCTCTCTACATCCACTCTCTTCAGGCCTTGGCAGTATCCTGTTAGTTTCAATAAGATCCCCCCTTATACCTCAGAAGTACATCCATAGCCCTCCTTTCAGAGAATCCAATTCCCTTTTGAAGCCTCAATTGAACCTGCCTCCTCAATCTTAGGCAGTGCATTCCAGATTCTAAATGTGTAAAACAAAAAAATTCTTATGCTGCCAATTTTTGCCAATTGACTTCCATCCTGGCTCTCTGGTTATCCATTTTTCCACCAAAGGGCACAGTTTCTCCATCTACTATGACAGATCCCTCGTGATTTTGACAGACCCCATAGATTTTGAATACCTCTAATCTTGTTAAATACTTGCTCATTAACAATTTCTAATCTTTGAATTCTGGCTTTTTCTATTTCTGAGGTACAGAGGATAATGATGAGATGTTAAGTTAGCTTATTTTTGCCCGATGGGCGCCTACCTACCCATTATAAAACAATGGTTCATTTGAAGTTGCATGTGTATATTTGAATGAGTGAGAAACTTAATGTGCAGAGTTCAAAGAGTAAACTCAAATTTATCTGATGTGTTGTACAGCGATCAAAGACTATGAAGTTGCGAGAGACCACAGTGACAATGATCAAGGAATAAAGGAAGGATTTGAAAGAGCACAGAAGCTTCTAAAACAGTCACAGAAGAAAGATTACTACAAAATATTAGGAGTCAAAAGGTATTTACTGAATCACTGCCAAATGTTGTTAGAATCATCAAATTAAAAGTGCAGAAGGAGGCCATTCGGCCCATCGAGAATGCCCCAGCACTTGGAAAGAACACCCTACTTAAGCCCTCACCACCACCCTATCCCAATAACCCCACCTAACCTTTTTTGTTTTGGACACGAAGGGCAATCCACATCTTTTGACACTGGGAGAACGTGCAGACTCTGCACGGATAGTGACCCAAACCGGGAATTGAACCTGTGACCCTGGAGCTGTGAAGCAACAGTACTAACGACTCTGCTACTGATATTAGTGTCTAAAGATCCTGGATCTGGGCTGAGACAATTGAAAAAAACTTTTATTTACAAGTTTCGAGTAGGTTATTTATACCCCGTAACATGTATAACACTTTCTACATGGCGATACATTTTTAAGTTGGGTAAATGCAGTAAGAGCAATGTCCTTGTGGGGGCATTTGCTAGTTCTGTGGGTATTTAAAGTAGTGTGGCAGGGGGATGGGATCCCAGGAGTAGGGTCAGATAGATCAAATTCAGATCAGGAAAATGGAAGTAGAGCATTAGCCTGTTATGTGGAAGATATAGTGATAGACTTGGATGTGCAGGAGAAGCAAAGTTTATGGGGTTAAACTGTTTAATACTCCTTGCATTGAAGTATACAAACCAGGTAGGTGAGTTAAGGGTGAAGGTAGGCACATGGCAGCAGGATGTCATTGCTATAATGGAACCTGACTAAAGGAGGGACAAAACTGGCAGCTCGATATCCCTGATTATAGTCTTCAGACATTGAATGTAGAATATTACAGCGCAGTACAGCCCCTTCGGCCCTCTGTTGCGCCAACCTGTGAAACCTCTCGAAAGCCCATCTACACTATTCCCTTATCGTCCATATGTCTATCCAATGACCATTTGAATGCCCTTCGTGTTGGCGAGTCCACTACTGTTGCAGGCAGGGCATTCCACGCCCTTACTACTCTCTGAGTAAAGAACCTACCTCTAACATCTGTCTTATATCTATCACGCCTCAATTTAAAGCTATGTCCCCTCGTGCTAGACATCGCCATCCGAGGAAAAAGGCTCTCTCTGTCCACCCTATCCAATCCTCGGATCATCTTGTATGCCTCAATTAAGTCACCTCTTAACCTTCTTCTCTCTAACGAAAACAGCCTCAAGTCCCTCAGCCTTTCCTCATAAGATCTTCCCTCCATACCAGGCAACATTCTGGTAAATCTCCTCTGCACCCTTTCCAATGCTTCCACATCCTTCCTATAATGCGGCGACCAGAATTGCACGCAATATTCCAAATGCGGCCGCACCAGAGTTTTGTACAGCTGCAATATGACCTCATGGCTCCGAACCGCAATCCCTTTACCAATAAAAGCTAACACACCGTACGCCTTCTTAACAACCCTCTCAACCCGAGTGGCAACTTTCAGGGATCTATGTACATGGACACTGAGATCTCTCTGCACATCCACATTGCCAAGAAACTGACCATGAGCCCAGTACTCTGTCTTCCTGTTATTCCTTCCAAAATTAATCACCTCACACTTTTCTGTATTAAACTCCATTTGCCACCTCTCAGCCCAGCGCTGCAGCTTATCTATGTCCCTCTGTAACTTGTTTTTAAAAATTTTCAGCAATTTTCAACCATACAAACCCCCCCCCCCCGGGCGCAACATCGAGGGCTGAAGGGGCTGTACTGCGCTGTAATATTCTACATTCAATGTCTGAAGACTATAATCAGGGATATCGAGCTGCCAGTTTTGTCCCTCCTTTAGTCAGGTTCCATTATAGCAAGACATAAACATATCAAATCAACATAATACAGAGCTTTGTACATTGGATTCCTCCCGCACATTTCGACATTCCCAAACTTTTATGTATTTTCTTGCTCAAGTGCCCCTAGGAAACCCCCCTTCTTTCTCTCTCTCTCTCTTTTCCCCCGCCCCCCGGGTTGCTGCTGCTGACCAAACTTCATCTAACGCTCCGCGAGATAGTCTAGGAACGGTTGCCACCGCCTGGAGAACCCCTGCACAGACACTCTCAAGGCAAACTTTATTCTCTCCAACTTGATAAACCCTGCCATGTCATTTATCCAGGCTTCAACACTGGGGGGCTTCGCATCTTTCCACACTAACAAGATCCTCCGCCGGGCTACCAGGGACGCAAAGGCCAGAATGCCGGCCTCTTTCGCCTCCTGCACTCCCGGCTCGTCCGCCACTCCAAATAGTGCTAGCCCCCAACTTGGCTTGACCTGGACTTTAACCACCTTAGATATAGTTCTCGCAACACCCCTCTAGAACCTATCCAGTGCCGGGCACAACCAGAACATATGGGTGTGGTTCGCCAGGTTTCCTGAGCACCTCTCACATCTGTCCTCCACCCCAAAGAACCTACTCAGCCTCGCCCCTGTCATATGCACTCTGTGAATAACCTTAAACTGTATCAGGCTAAGCCTGGCACACGAGGAAGAGGAATTAACCCTGCTCAGGGCATCAGCCCACAGACTCTCTTCAATCTCCTCCCCCAACTCCTCCTCCCCATTTACCCTTCAGCTCTTCTACCAAAGCCTCCCCCTCTTCTTTCATCTCCTGGTATATCTCCGACACCTTGCCCTGTCCGACCCATACACCCGAAATCACCCTGTCTTGAATCCCCTGTGCCGGGAGCAACGGAAATTCCCTCACCTGTCTCCTCACAAACGCCCTCACTTGCATGTACCTGAACGCGTTTCCCGGGGGTAGCCCAAACTTCTCCTCCAGCGCCCCCAGGCTCGCAAAAGTCCCATCAATGAACAGGTCCCCCATTCTTCTAATCCCTGCCCAATGCCAGCTCTGAACCCCCCCCCCCCCCCATCCATCCTTTTCTGGGACAAACCGATGGTTACCCCTGATCAGGGACCACACCGAGGCTCCCATCGCACCCCTATGCCATCTCCATTGGCCCCAGATCTTTAGCGTTGCCGCCACCACTGGACTCGAGGTGTACCTTGTCGGCGAGTGCGGCAGCGGTGCCGTCACCAGCGCCCCCAGGCTCGTTCCTTTGCAGGACGCCATCTCCAACCTCTTCCATGCCGCCCCCTCTCCCTCCATCACCCACTTACGGATCATCGCCACGTTGGCTGCCCAGTAGTAGCCACCCTATCTCTACTACGCTCCAGAAACCCCCTCCTTACCCTCGGGGGTCTTGTTTGCCCACACAAAACCCATAATGCTCCTGCCTACCCTCTTTTTATTAAAAAAAAAAAAAAAAAAGGCCTTGGTGATCACAATTGGAAGGCACTGGAACACAAAGAAACCTCGGGAGGACCACCATTTTAATCGACTGTACTTTGCCCGCTAACAAGAGTGGCAACATGTCCCATCGTTTGAAGTCCTCCTCCATCTGCTACACCAGCCGCGTTAAATTAAGTTTATGCAGGGCCCCCCAGCTCCTAGCTATTTGGATCCCGAAGTACCGAAAGCTCCTTTCCGCCCTCCTCAACGGTGGATTGTCTATCCCTCTTCCCTGGTCCCCTGGATGCACCACTAAGAGCTCACTTTTCCCTACATTGAACTTGTAGCCCGAAAAGTCCACAAACTCCCTTAGAATCTGCATGACCTCCACCATTCCCTGGACTCCCTTAATGCCATGGCCAAAGGTTCAATTGCTTACGCAAACAACAGGGGGCACCCCTGCCTCGTCCCTCTATACAGCCGAAATTATTCCGACCTCCGCCGATTCGTGACCACACTCGCCACCGGGGCTCTATATGGGAGCTTAACCCAGCTAATCAACCCTCTCCCGAACCCAAACCTACGCAACACTTCCCAGCGATACTCCCACTCTACTCGGTCAAAGACCTTCTCCGCGTCCATAGCTGCCACTATCTCCACCTCTCCCTCCACCGATGGCATCATTATCACGTTTAGGAGCCTCCGCACATTGGTGTTTAGCTGCCTGCCCTTTACAAATCCTGTCTGGTCCTCGTGAATCACCCCAGGGACACAGTCCTCGATCCTCGTAGCCAGCACTTTTGCCAGCAACTTAGCATCCACGTTGAGGAGCGAGATCGGCCTGTACGACCCACATTGCAGTGGGTCCTTATCCCGCTTCAGGATCAAAGAGATCATCGCCTCCGACATTGTCGGGGGCAGGGTCCCCGTCCCCCCCCATCCCTTGCCTCATTGAAAGTCCTCACCAGCAACGGGGCTAACAGGTACCTCTTGTAGAACTCAACCGGGAACCCATCCGGTCCCGGGGCCTTCCCTGCCTGCATGCTCCCAGTCCTCTAATCAGCTCCTCCAACCCAATTGGCGCCCCCAACCCAGCCACCTCCTGCTCCTCCACCCTCGGGAACCTCAGTTGGTCCAAGAATCGTCGCATCCCCTCTTCCCCCGCTGGGGGCTGGGATCTGTTTAGCTCCTCGTAGAAGGCCTTGAATGCCCCATTTACTTTCACTGCGCTCCACACCGTAGTTCCCCTTCCATCCTTGACTCCACCTATCTCCCTCGCTGCCATTCTCTTACGGAGCTGGTGTGCCAGCATCCGGCTCGCCTTCTCCCCATACTCGTACGTCGCCCCCTGTGCTTTCCTCCACTGTGCCTCTGCCTTCCCTGTGGTCAACAGGTCGAACTCCGTCTGGAGACTTCGCCTCTCCCTGAGTAGTCCCTCTTCAGGGGCCTCTGCATACCTCCTGTCCACTCTCAAAATCTCCCCCACTAACCTCTCCCTTTCCCTGCCCTCTCTCTTTTCCCCATGAGCCCTGATGGAGATTCTCTCCCCTAATCACAGCCTTCAGTGCCTCCCATACTACCCCCACCTGCACCTCCCTGTTGTCGTTGGCCTCCAAATATCTTTCAGTGCACTCCCGCACACCACCTCATCTGCCAGCAGTCCCACATCCAGCCGCCACAACGGGCGTTGGTCCCTCTCCTCTCCCAACTCTAGTTCCACCCAGTGCGGGGTTTGGTCTGAAATGGCTATGGCCGAATACTCCATTCCCTCCACTTTCGGGATCAGCGCCCTACCCAGAACAAAAAAATCTGTCCGGGAGTAGGCTTTGTGTACATGGGAGAAAAAAGAAAATTCTCTGGCCAGAGGCCTGGCAAATCTCCACGGATCCACCCCCCCCCCCCCAAAAAATCTGGTCCATAAACCCCCTAAGCACCTTGGCCGCATCCGGCCTCTTTCCGGTCCTAGATCTGGAGCGATCCAGTGCTGGGTCCAACAGTGTTGAAATCCCCACCCATTATCAAGCTTCCTACCTCCAGGTCCGAAATGCGCCCCAACATAGCTTCATGAATACAGCATCGTCCCAGTTGGGGGCGTATACATTTACCAATACCACCCACGTCCCCTGCAAGCTACGTATCACCATCACGTATCACCATCACGTATCACCATCACGTATCACCATCCATTGTCCGCTACTATGTTCTTGGCCTCAAACGACACCCGCTTCCCCACCAGTATTGCCACCCCTCTATTCTTCGCATCCAGCCCCGAATGGAATACCTGTCCTACCCATCCCTTTCTTAACCTGACCTGATCTGCGCTGAAGCATGACCACGTCTGCCTTCAGTCCCATTAAGTGCACGAACACTCGGGCCCTCTTAACCGGCCCATTGAGGCCCCTCACATTCCATGTTATCAGCCGGATTGGGCCCCCCCCCCCCCCTGCTGACTAGCCATCTCCTATTTTATGCCAGTCCTGTGCCAGCGCCTCCCGCACCCTCCAGTCCCCCAGATGGGGAACCTCCGCCCCGACCACCTCTTCAGTTTTCAGTTCCCCCGCTGCCAATGCTGCAGCAACCCTATTTCTTTCTCTCTTTCCCCCCCCCCCCCGCTAGATCCGGATCTAGCTCTTTTGCTCCCCCATAATACTTCCGTAAGTCTGCTGACCCCGGCTTCCCCCGCCTTCTCGTTGACCCCCCCCCTCTGCCCTTCCCTAACGCAGGAAAAAGCCCGCGCTTTCCTGAGCCCCCTGTGGTGCCGCTCCTGTCGCCTTATCCCAATTCCCCCATCCCTGGGTCTCGCCTCCCTCATTCCCCGACGCCCACATTCCCCACAGTCTCCCCATCAAATATCTTCTCCCATCCCCATCCATCGTCCCACTCGTGAAACATTCTTTTCACATATACAACCCTGTATACAATCAACATCTCCCCCACAACCACAGACCCTCAGTTTGAGTCCAATTTTTCCGTTTGGATAAAGGTCCAAGCCTCTTCTGGAGTTTCAAAATGTCGATCCTGAAATGTGACCCACAGTCGCGCTGGCTGCAGCATTCCGAATCTCACCCTCTTTCTATGCAGCACCGCCTTGGCCCGATTGAAACCAGCTCTCCTCTTTGCCACCTCCGTGCTTCAGTCCTGGTAGACTCTGATCACCGCATTCTCCCACCTACTGCTCCGCTCTTTCTTGGCCCATCTCAGGACACTCTCTCTGTCCGCGAAACGATGGAATCTCACCACTATCGCCCTTGGCGGCTTGCCGGCCTTGGGTCTCCTCGCCAGTACCCGGTGAGCCCCTTCTAGCTCCAGGGGGCTTGGAGATGCCTCCGCACCCATCAGCGAATGGAGCATCGTGCTCACGTACGCCCCAGCATCGGCCCCCTCCACCCCTTCAGGGAGACCCAGAATCTGGAGATTCTTCCTCCTCTACCTGTTCTCCAGGTCCTCGAATCTTGAGGGCCACCTCTTGTGCAGCGCCTCCATCTTCACCGCCAGGCCCAAGATCTCATTCTCGTTGGTTTTGTCCCTCCTCCCGGAGCGCTCTCTCCTGGGTCTTTCTGGGTCTCCTTCAGCCCCTCGATCACCATCAGCAGTGGCGCCAGCACCTCCTTTTTGAGCTCCTCCATGCAGTGCCTGAGAAACTCCTGCTGATCCGGCCCCCACGCTGCTCGATCTCCGCCCTCCGCCATCTTGTTTTTTCCCCCTCGTTTCTGCCACTGCTCCAAAGCCACTTTTTCCCCCGCTCCACTTCTGGTCCCCTCCCCACACGACGGAAGGGGGACCTTGCTCTCACCTTCCCTCACGGGAATCGGTCGAAACATTTCGGTTAGGGCTCCTCTTGAGCCCAAAAGTCAGTTCTAGCGGGAGCAGCTGAAATGTGTGGCTTAGTTCCGCATCGCCGCAACCGTAAGTCCTCCCTCTGTGACTTGTAACATCCTTCCGCGCTGTCCACAACTCCACTGACTTTAGTGTCATCTGAAAATTTACTCACCCATCATTCTACGCCCTCCTCCAGGTCATTTATAAAAATGACAAACAGCAGTGGCCCCAAAACAGATCCTTGTGGTACACCACTAGTAACTGGACTCCAGTCTGAACACTTCCCATCAACCACCACCCTTTGTCTTCTTCCAGCTAGCCAATTTCTGATCCAAACTGCTAAATCTCCCTGAATCCCATGCCTCCATATTTTCTGCAGTAGCCTACCGTGGGGAACTTTATCAAAAGCTTTACTGAAATCCATATACACCACATCAACTGCTTTACCCTCATCCACCTGTTTGGTCACCTTCTCAAAGAACTCAATAAGGTTTGTGAGGCACAACCTACCCTTCACGAAACCGTGTTGACTATCCCTAATCAAATTATTCCTTTCCAGATGATTATACACCCTATCTCTTATAAGAACATAAGAACTAGGAGCAGGAGTAGGCCATCTGGCCCCTCAGGCCTGCTCCACCATTCAATGAGATCATGGCTGATCTTTTGTGAACTCAGCTCCACTTTCCGGCCCGAACACCATAACCCTTAATCCCTTTATTCTTCAAAAAACTATCTATCTTTATCTTAAAAACATTTAATGAAGGAGCCTCTACTGCTTCACTGGGCAAGGAATTCCATAGATTCACAACCCTTTGGGTGAAGAAGTTCCTCCTAAACTCAGTCCTAAATCTACTTCCCCTTATTTTGAGGCTGGGGATGCCCCCTAGTTCTGCTTTCACCCGCCAGTGGAAACAACCTGCCTGCATCTATCCTATCTATTCCCTTCATAATTTTATATGTTTCTATAGGATGCCCCCTCATCCTTCTAAATTCCAACGAGTACAGTCCCAGTCTACTCAATCTCTCCTCGTAATCCAACCCTTTCAGCTCTGGGATTAACCTAGTGAATCTCCTCTGCACACCCTCCAGTGCCAGTATGTCCTTTCTCAAGTAAGGAGACCAAAACTGAACACAATACTCCAGGTGTGGCCTCACTAACACCTTATACAATTGCAGCAGAACCTCCCTAGTCTTAAACTCCATCCCTCTAGCAATGAAGGACAAAATTCCATTTGCCATCTTAATCACCTGTTGCACCTGTAAACCAACTTTTTGCGACTCATGCACTAGCACACCCAGGTCTCTCTGCACAGATATTTTATGATTTAAATAATAATCCCTTTTGCTGTTATTCCTACCAAAATGGATAACCTCACATTTGTCAACAGTGTATTCCATCTGCCAGACTCTAGCCCATTCACTTAGCCTATCCAAATCCCTCTGCAGACTTCCAGTATCCTCTGCACCTTTTACTTTACCACTTATCTTAGTGGCGTCTGCAAACTTGGACACATTGCCCTTGGTCCCCAACTCCAAATCATCTATGTAAATTGTGAACAGTTGTGGGCCCAACACTGATCCCTGAGGGACACCACTAGCTATTGATTGCCAACCAGAGAAACACCCATTAATCCCCACTCTTTGCTTTCTATTAATTAACCAATCCTCTATCCATGCTACTACTTTCCCCTTAATGCCATGCATCTTTATCTTGTGCAACAACCTTTTGTGTGGCACCTTTTCAAAGGCTTTCTGAAAATCCAGATATACCACATCCATTGGCTCCCCGTTATCTACCGCACTGGTAATGTCCTCAAAAAATTCCACTAAATTAGTTAGGCATGACCTGCCCTTCATGAACCCATGCTGCATCTGCCCAATGGGACAATTTCCATCCAGATGCCTCGCTATTTCTTCCTTGATAGATTCCAGCATCTTCCCTACTACCGAAGTTAAGCTCACTGGCCTATAATTACCCGCTTTCTGCCTACCTCCTTTTTTAAACAGTGGTGTCACGTTTGCTGATTTCCAATCCGCTGGGACCACCCCAGAGTCCAGTGAATTTTGGTAAATTATCACCAGTGCATTTGCAATTTCCCTAGCCATCTCTTTTAGCACTCTGGGATGCATTCCATCAGGTCCAGGAGACTTGTCTACCTTTAGCCCCATTAGCTTGCCCATCACTACCTCCTTGGTGATAACAATCCTCTCAAGGTCCTCACCTGTCATAGCCTCATTTCCATCGGTCACTGGCATGTTATTTGTGTCTTCCACGGTGAAGACCGACCCAAAAAACCTGTTCAGTTCCTCAGCCATTTCCTCATCTCCCATTATTAAATCTCCCTTCTCATCCTCTAAAGGACCAATATTTACCTTAGCCACTCTTTTTTTTGTTTTATGTATTTGTAGAAACTTTTACTATCTGTTATATTTCAAGTTTCCTCTCATAATCTATCTTACTCTTCTTTATAGCTTTTTTAGTAGCTTTCTGTTGCCCCCTAAAGATTTTCCAGTCCTCTAGTCTCCCACTGATCTTTGCTACTTTGTATGTTTTTTCGTTCAATTTGATACTCTCCCTTATTTCCTTGGATATCCACGGTCGATTTTCCCTCTTTTTACGGTCCTTCCTTTTTGTTGGTATAAACCTTTGCTGAGCACTGTGAAAAATCACTTGGAAGGTTCTCCACTGTTCCTCAACTGTTTTACTATGAAGTCTTTGCTCCCAGTCTACCTTAGCTAGTTCTTCCCTCATCCCATTGTAATCCCCTTTGTTTAAGCACAAAACACTAGTGCTTGATTTTACCTTCTCGCCCTCCATCTGTATTTTAAATTCCACCATATTGTGATCACTCCTTCCGAGAGGATCCCTAACTATGAGATCCTGAATCAATCCTGTCTCATTACACAGGACCAGATCTAGGACCGCTTGTTCCCTCGTAGGTTCCATTACATACTGTTCTAGGAAACTATTTTGGATACATTCTATAAACTCCTCCTCAAGGCTGCCTTGACTGACCTGGTTAAACCAATCGACATGTAGATTAAAATCCCCCATGATAACTGCTGTACCATTTCTACATGCATCACTTATTTCTTTGTTTATTGCCTGCCCCACCATAATGTTACTATTTGGTGGCCTATAGATTACTGATTTCCACCCAAATGGATTCAACCTTATCCTCCATAGCACCGATGTCATCCTTTATTATTGCCCGGATGTCATCCTTAAATAACAGAGCTACACCACCTCCCTTACCATCCACTCTGTCCTTCCGAAAAGTTTGATACCCTCGGATATTTAACTCCCAGTCCTGACCATCCTTTAACCATGTTTCAGTAATGGCCACTAAATCATAGTCATTCACGATGATTTGCGCCATCAACTCCTTTACCTTATTTCGAATACTACGAGGATTCAGGTAAAGTACACTTTTGTTGGCTGTTTTATTTCTGTTCTGAATCTTAACACCTGGATCAGTAACCTCGCCTAAGTTATATTTCCTCTTAACCTTTCTCCTAATTTTCCTTGTCGTTGAACCCATATCTTCATGTAACAACCTGCCGCATCGCTTACCATTAATGTTTTCACTTCCCGTTTTATTTCTTTTGGTATTCCTGGTCCTATTCACTGAGCTCCCCTCAGTCACTGTACCTTGTACTGTCGCCCTTTTTGATTTTTGACTATGGCTTCTCTGCCTTACACTTTCCCCCTTATTGCCTTTTTGTTTCTGAACCTGTTTTACTACCTTCCAACTTCCTGCATCGGTTCCCATCCCCCTGCCACATTAGTTTAAACTCTCCCCAACAGCTCCAGCAAACACCCTCCTTAGGACATCGGTTCCAGTCCTGCCCAGGTTCAGACCGTCTGGTTTGTACTGGTCCCACCTCCCCCAGAACCGGTTCCAATGTCCCAGGAATTTGAATCCCTCACTCTTGCACCATCACTCGAGCCACGCATTCATCCTCTCTCTATCCTGACATTCCTACTCTGACTAGCTCGTGGCACTGGTAGCAATCCTGAGATTACTACCTTCTTGCTCCCTAAATTCAGCTTGTAGGACTTCATCCCGTTTGTTACCTATATCGTTGGTGCCTATATGCACCACGACAGCTGGCTGTTCACTCCTTCCCCCTCCCCCCCTCCCCCCCCACCCCCCTTCCCCTGGTCAGCCATCTCCCTCAACAGTATCCAAAGCGGTATATCTGTTTTGCAGGGAGATGACCACAGAGGACACATGCACTGCCTTCCTACTCTTGCTCTCTCTTTTGGTCACCCATTTTCTATCTCCCTCAGTACCTTTCACCTGCGGTGTGACCAACTCTCTAAATGTGCTATCCAGGACGTCCTCAGCATCGCGGATGCTCCGAAGTGAGTCCATCCACAGCTCCAGAGCCGTCAAGCGGTCTAACAGGAGCTGCAACTGGACACACTTCTTGCACGTGAAGGAGCCAGGGACAGTGGACGTGTCCCTGAGCTCCCACATCGCACACGAGGAGCATGACACTGGTCTGAGATCTCCTACCATGTCTTAAACCTTCGGTTAACTTCAACAACTACTATTTCAACAAAAAAAACAACAAAGAAAAAATAAATACATTTACCAATGAAAAGAAACAAAAACAGAAACACTACTTACCAGGAATAAAAAGCACTTCCTCCCCACCCAGCTTCGAATTCTCACCTAGATTCAAATTCCCAAACTCACTCTTAGCTGTGTCTCGCTCTGGCTGTGTCTTCTCTGGCTCACTGGGAGAACTCGCTGGGAGTGAGTTTACAAATTGCTCTTTTTAAACTGTCCTGAATTGACTCCCTTCCCCCACCTGTTTTTAGATCAAGGTAGATTTAAGTGACTGACACTTAACTGCCAACCAGTTATGTGAGTGGGTGGGGCAGCCCTTGTTAACCCACACTGCACAATACTAGCTCAATTTAAATTAAATTCAACTCCTGAAATTTAAAAGGAGCTGCCTTACTGATTTAATTCAACTCCCACCTAGATTCAAATTCCCAAACTCGCTCTTAACTGTGTCTCGCTCCTGGCTCTGTCTTCTCTGGCTCACTGGGAGAACCTTTCCAAGATTTTGCCCACAACAGAAGTAAGGCTCACTGGTCTGGAGTTACCGGGGTTGTCTCTACTCCCCTTCTTGAACAAGGGGACAACATTTGCTATCCTCCAGTCTTCTGGCACTATTCCAGTAGACAAAGACGACTTGAAGATCAAAGCCAAAGGCTCAGCAATCTCCTCCCTAGCTTCCCAGAGAATCCTAGGATAAATCCCATCTGGCCCAGGGGACTTTCCAGAATTGTTATCAACCTCAAGCCCTTCTAGTCTAGGACCTGAACCTCCGTATTCTCCTCGAGAACATTGTCTTTTTCCTGTGTGAATACTGACGCAAAATATTTATTTAGCACCTCTCCTATCTCCTCAGACTCCAAGCTCAACTTCCCACGACTGGCCCTACTCTTACCCTAGTCATTCTTTTATACCTGACATATCTATAGAAAGCTTTAGGATTATCCTTGATCCTACCTGCCAAAGACTTCTCATGTTTCCCCCCTGGCTTTTCTTAGCTCTCTCTTTTTAGGTCGTTCCTAGCTAACTTGTAACTCTCGAGTGCCCTAACTGAACCTTCATGTCTCATCTTTACATAAGCCTCCTTCTTCCTCTTGACAAGTGTTTCGACTGCCTTCGTAAACCACGGTTCCCTTGCTCGACCACTTCCTCCCTGCCTTCTGTGTCAAAATCCATCTGCCACTTTATCGCCCATTCCACCAACCTATCTATCATTTGAGATTATAGTTATTCTCTACACTGTCCACCACTCGGCCAATCTTTGAGTCGTCTGCAAATTTCCCAATCGTGCCCCCCACATTCATGTCCAAATCATTTATATCTGACACAAACAGTAAGGATCCCAACACCAAGCCCATGATCGAGTGGGAGATAAAAAAGGAGGGGGAGTAGCCCTAACGGTTAAAGAATCAATTCCAGTTGTGAGAAGGTCAACAAATGAGGCTTTGAGTTGAGCTTGTAAATAAAAAAGGGGCAGCCACACTTCTGGGTATATACTTCACACTCCCAAATAACGAAAGGGAGATAGAAGATCAAATATGTCGGCAAATGTCTGCCTGTAATAATAGTAGGAGACTTTAATTATCCCAATATCAACTGGGATTCAAACAATGTAAGGAGAACAGAGGGAGAACAATTCATGCAGTATCTCTAGAAAATATTTTCAACCAATTGGTGACAACCCCAACGTGAAGAGATGCAATTCTAGACCTAGTCTCGGGAACGAAAAACGACAAGTGGGTGAAGTGACAGTTGCTGACCATATCGAGGAAGGTGATCACAATTCAGTTAGATTCAGTATTACCATGGAAAGGGCAGAGATGGAGCAGGTGTAAACATTGGATGGGGAATGCAAATTTTACAGAAATGAAAAGGGACTTGCTTGGTTGAGGTGGACTGGCTAGCACTGCTAGAGGATAAACAGTGGGATGCACTAAAAAGTGAAATCCTAAATGTACAAAGTAGACATGTTCCCTTCATGAGAGTGGTTGTCTAGAGGAACACTGGGGAAGATCAAATGAAGAAATAAAGCATACGATAGACACCAAGAACTAAGCACTACAGCTAGCCTAGACTAATATAGGAAGTCGGGGACGAAGGAAATTAAAAAGGCCATGAAAAAAAGATAGCAAGTAAAGTTAAAGAAAATCCAACTATGTTTTACGAATATATTAATGCCAAAAGGTTAGTTGGAAAAAGTAGGACCTATCCGAGATGAAGAAGGGAACTTGTGTGTAGATGTGGGAAGGTTTTTAAATTATCATTTTGTCTCCGTGTTTACAAAGGAAATGAGTGATGCAGATATAGTAGTCTAGGAGGAACATGAGCTATTTGGATGGCATAATCGTAGAGAGGAAGTACTCGAAGGGTTGGAATCCTTGGAAAGTTGATAAGTCACCAGGGCCAGATTGACTTTTTGAGGCTGCTAAAGGAGGTCTGGGAGGAGACTGCGGATGCTCTGAGGATGAGTTTCCAATCCTCCCTAGATACAGGGGAGGTACCAGAGGACTATAGAAATGCAAATATAGGCCAGATAGTTTTGCGTCAGTGGTGCGCAAATTAGTAGAATCAATCCTGAGATGAGATTAACTGTCACGTCAGCATGGTTTTATTAAAGGAAGGTCTTGCTTCACAAATTTGATTGAATTCTTTGAGGAAGTGGCAAGAGGATTGATGAAGGTAGTGCAGTGGATGCTGTGTACATGGATTATAGCAAGGTGTATGACAAGGTCCCACATGGCAGAATGGTCAAAAAAGGAGAAGCCCATGGGATACAGGGCATTGTGGCAAATTGGATAAAAAGTTGGCTTAGTAACAGGCTGCCCTTGCAAATGGAAAGTTGTTTCAAGTGGTGTTCCACTGGGCTTGGTGTTGGGATCCTTACTGTTTGTGTCAGATATTAACGATTTGGACATGAATGTGGGGGGCACGATTGGGAAATTTGCAGATGACTCAAAGATTGGCCGAGTGGTGGACAGTGTAGAGAATAACTATAATCTCAAATGATAGATAGGTTGGTGGAATGGGCGATAAAGTGGCAGATGGATTTTAACACAGAAGTTTGAGATCATGCATTTAGGGAGGTCAAACATTTAGGGAGTACAGAATAAATGGGAATATACTAAGAAGGGTAGATGAAGTGAGAGATCTTGGCGTACAAGTACACAGGCCCTTAAAAGGCAACAGTTCCAAGTAGACAAGGTTGTAAAGGAAGCATATGTAGTGCTCTCCTTCATTGGCAGAGGTGTAGAATATAAAAGTAAGGGTATAATGTTGGAATTGTAAAAAAGCAGACCGCAACTGGAGTTCTGGTCACCACATTACAGGAAGTACATAATTGCTCTGGAGAGAGTGCAGAGGAGGTTGACAAGAATGTTGCCAAGGCTAGAAAAGTGTAGCTATGTGGAGAGATTGGACAGATTGGGGTTATTTTTCTTGGAACAAAGAATGCTGAGGGGTGACATATTGAGGTGTACAATGAGGGAAGTGATGGAGTGGACAGGATAAAATTATTTCCCTTGGTCGAGAATTCTAGAACTGGGGGACAGGATTCAAGATAAGTGGCAGAAGATGTAGAGGGGACATGGAAGAATGTTTTTACGCAGAGGGTAGTGGGAGTCAGGAATTCACTGCCCGAGTTGGTGGAGGCAGAGACCCTAAGCTAAAGTACCTGAATCTGCACCTTAATTGCTGTACAGGGCTATGGACTAGACGCAGGAAGATGGCATTAGAAAGGGCATCTGGTCTGTCCTCTGGCTGGCATGAGCAAGACAGGCCTCCTGTGTTGTAATTTTTCTGTGGTTCTAAATGTTTATTTTTTGCAATTGGAAGCAAAGCGCATTCTGAAATTTAATTATTCTAGTTTTTACTTTTAAATTAGGCTCTATTGCTCCCCAATTTAGCCTCTGATGCTTTCCAAGATAAGAAACTTATTTAATATGTGTATTGACCTTGTAGCAGTTTAATCTGTTAGAATCTCAAAAGGTTGATGGAGACATGAAGTGGGTTTCTTTTGACATTTTCAGAAGTGCCAAAAAAAGGGAGATTATAAAAGCATACAGAAAACTAGCAATGCAGTGGCATCCTGATAACTTTCAGGAAGAAAATGAAAAGAAGCAAGCAGAAAAAAAATTCATAGACATAGCAGCTGCTAAAGAAGTACTCACTGATCCAGGTATGGAGCGACCTCTTTTTCTCCTCTGCCTAGCTAATTGCTGAATAATTAATTGCCATCCTATTTCAATATGCATTTAAAAAAATAAAAAAAAGTGCTTTTGGCTGACTGGTAAGATCCATGTTAACATTGGGAATATTTACCTGTGGCATCTGAATGACATGGAAGTCATTTTTGGGCCATTTCTGTGGTGGTTGGCTAGATGGCTCTTTTATTTCTTGTCCCCACCCCTGCCAGAACCTTTCTTGTGCTGGTCTGATTATTTTTACTCTGGTTGAACTGAATGTTTAGTTAGTTTCTCCTCTAAGGAAATTAGGGAGCATTGGTCATGCTGCCCAGTTGCAACGGGAGTGGGGCAGATTCTGCAGACCAGCTTTTTTTCCGCCTGTCCTTTTTCATATGCCCATTCTTGACTCTCTTGTATAAAGTCACAGGTAGTCAACAAGTCTGCAATTTAAAGCAGTGAAAAATAATGGGTGTGATTTAGCTAAATAGGAAAGTCCCATGGTGAGCGTGTTTAGTCGCGTGTTTTTCTAACGCTTGCAGTGCCGAGAAGCATAAGGCTATAAAACACGACTTGCGTTTCATAGGGGGCCTCAACGGGGAATACGTGACAAACCCATTTTATATGCTGAGGAACTCCACTCACCAGATCTCCTCAATGTAGCGAGAGATCAATCTCTGCCCTGCCCCAAGTGGGTAGACCGATCACACACGTGCAAAAATGCCAGCTGGCAGGGCACTTTCGCAGTGCTAGACTGGCACCCATGTGGCAATACCAGGGTGCCAAGTTGAAAATGCAAGGGTGTCACCCTGCCCAAAGGTCATGCACCTGGCGCTTCCGGTCCCCTGGGAGATCCCCACGAGTGTTCTACATGGTCTCCGTTTATGGAGACCTGTACTGAATGGCACTTGTCTGAGGTCTCCAAGGCAAGGGAGATTGATCCCATGTCTTGGGTAACTCTGGAATCTGCACATTATAAAACGAGACTCGATGTCTCGCTTTAATTATGAAGATTTGCTAAAAAGTCCTCCCGCCTACAATGGCAATGTGGTGAGCCGGGTAAATCACCGGAGCGAGGTTTTCCATCGGTCACGTTGCGCTGCAGCGAGCTGATTTTTGGATGCAGCGAGGCCATTCGATCGCGCCCAATATCTCTTCCAACTGAGGACTGAAAATTATGAGTTTAATGTCTGCGAGGATGGGGCAATACTGGAGCCCTCTGATTTACAGTGGGATCACGGTGATTTCTGGCACTGAGACTTTTTAGTATATTTTTCACTTTGCTGGTATATTTTTCACTTTGCTGCTGTCGTAAAAGCAGATAAAATAGGAGCAGGAGTAGGCCATCAGACTCTTCGAGCCTCCTCTGCCCTTCAGTATATTGATGGCTGATGTCTGTGGTCAATTCTCTGGCCACTGTGCACCCAGCACAAAACCCACTCTGTCAGGAGAATTGCGGGAGTGCCCTGACATATCCGTTCCCATTCTCACTGCCCACTCCAGTGGTGTGATCAGGATGTTGCTCAGAAAGGGCATGAACCTGATGATCTCCATTACATTTATTTTAATCTCATTAGCAAGATTCAAGTTGCAGCCTTGTAGTCCCACCCCCATCAGGGGGAGGCCACCTATGCACAAATCAGTATTGCTCCCTAAGAGTGGGGGGGGGATGGGCACTTCAAACCTTGAAGTGCTTTTTTTCATATTTAGTTTAATTCCCCTTTAACGTTTTGAAGACTCTTTCTTTTTCAAACCTGAAAGGAGTAATCACATTGCTGGGAGTGTTCTATCAATCCGCTAACAGTCCGAGAGAAATAGAAGAGCAACAGATTTCAGAAGTGTAAAAGTAATCGGGTAGTGAAAATGGGGGATTTCAACTTTCTCAATGTTAACTGGGGTAACCATAGTGTGAAAGGTTTAGATTGAGCAGAATTCTTAAAATGCTCCTAGGAGAACGTTTTAAGCCAGCACATAGAACCCTGGGCTTAATTTTAGGTAATGAAACCAGGCAAGTGGTATCAGTGGCGGAGCATTTTGCAGACCGAGATCATGTAACTTCATTTGAAGCCTACTTGTGACAATAAGCGATTTTCATTTCATTTTCTTTCATTTTTTCATTTCATGAATCCATTAGATACGTGCTTCTTACAGAAAAGCCAGGAATGGGCCTGAAATCCATGTTTAAAACTGGAGAACTGTGGACTGGGAGCAGGCACTTTTGGGTAAATCTGTGACAGAACAGTGGGGTGCATTCATAGAATTTATATACAGAAGGAGGCCATTTGGCCCATCAAGCCTGCACCAGCCCTTGGAAAGGGCACCCTACTTAAGCCCATGTCTCCACCCTATTCCTGTAACTCCACACAACCTTTTGGACATGGCCAATCCACCTAACCTACACCTGTTTGGACCATGGGAGGAAACCGGAGCACCCGGAGGAAATCCATGCAGAGGGGAGAAGGTGCAGACTCTGCACAGACAAGTGACCCAAGCCAGGAATCGAACCAGGGTCCCTGGTGCTGTGTTCCAATAAATAAAAGGGTGGGACCAACAAATGAGAGAACCCTGGATATCAAGGGATTATACAGCATTGCATAAAAGGAAAATGTGAGGCTTGCAGCAGATATCAAGGGCTTAAAACAGTATAGAATGTATAAGAGGGAACTCGATAAGGAACTTTGGAGAGCCAAAAGGGGACATGAAAGATACTGGCACGTAAAATAAAGGAAGTTTCCAAGTAGTTTCACAAATACGGTGAGGGTAAAAGATACGGAAAGTGTAGGCCCCAAAAGATGGGGTAAGAGTAGGGCCCATTAAGGACCCCAGTGGTAATTGGTGTCTGGAGTATTATGGGCCAGGTTTTAGAGAACACCAAAATATATTCTGGAGTTCACCTGACCCACAAACGTTAATATATTTTGGTTATGGGGAGCAGAAGGGCCCACTTTCCAGGTGTTATTCAACAGAGACCATGGGCGGGATTCTCTCCGCCCATATCTCTGGGTCGGAGAATCCCTGGGGTGCCGCACAAATCCCGCCACGGCACTCCGATGCCGGGACTCGATTCTGTGATGCAGAAAAAAATAGGCGCGCGCATGGCGCCCCGCCACGGAGAATGGCGGCAAGCGGTCGTAGCGGCAATTCTCTGGTGGGCCAGCAATCCTCCGTCCCGAAGTCCCGCCGGCGTGACCAGATGTCATGCCGCCGCCGTTCTAATACATTGTAAAAAAGCGTCAACCAATCGTGCTGGCTGACGCTGCGGGAGGAGGTGGTTGACGCGTTGGGGGTGGGGACCACGGGGGTGGGGTGGGGTGGGGTGGGGGTAGGTTGTTTCCACACATACGCTGCTGTTTGGCGAAGGAGCGGTGGGGGAGACTAATACTGCGGGCGGCCAGGACCCGCCATGGCAGTGCGGATCCAATGGCCCAGACGCCATGACGGCAGTGGGCGGATGCCAACCCAACCCGTTCGCTGTCGCGGCTCAACATATCTGCCGTCCTCGTGTGCCAGAACCCCCATGACCCCCAGCTGGCGGCACCCACCAGCGGGTAGATCCAGGGCGGCACATGACAGCCCCCAGTGAGGGCAGTGCCACCAAACGGTGGCCCTGGCAGGGGGGGGGGGGACAGC
Organism: Scyliorhinus torazame; assembly: GCF_047496885.1. Classification (NCBI taxonomy): domain Eukaryota; kingdom Metazoa; phylum Chordata; class Chondrichthyes; order Carcharhiniformes; family Scyliorhinidae; genus Scyliorhinus; species Scyliorhinus torazame. Next base: position 54,187,443 of record NC_092721.1, read on the forward strand.
CGACAGGTCTCAGGGCACAGAGGGGGCACGTGCTGGCAACCAGGTCCGGCCATTTGGCCCATGGCACCTGGTTGTGATGGGGGGGGTATGCCAATGATGAAAACAAAGAACAAAAATGTACAGCACAGGAACAGGCCCTTCGGCCCTCCAAGCCCGTGCCGACCATGCTGCCCGACTAAACTACAATCTTCTACACTTCCTGGATCCGTATCCCTCTATTCCCATCCTTTTCATGTATTTGTCAAGATGCCCCTTAAATGTCACTATTGTCCCTGCTTCCACCACCTCCTCCGGTAGCGAGTTCCAGGCACCCACTATACTCTGTGTATAAAAAAAAAACTTGCCTCGTACACCTACTCAACCTTGCCCCTCTCACCTTAAACCTATGCCCCCTAGTAATTGACCCTTCTGCCCTGGGGAAAAGCCTCTGACTATCCACTCTGTCTATGCCCCTCATAATTTTGTAGACCTCTATCAGGTCTCCCCTCAACCTCCTTCGTTACAGTGAGAACAAACCGAGTTTATTCAACCGCTCCTCATAGCTAATGCCCTCCATACCAGGCAACATTCTGGTAAATCTCTTCTGCACCCTCTCTAAAGCCTCCACATCCTTCTGGTAGTGTGGCGACCAGAATTGAACACTATACTCAAGTGTGGCCTAACTAAGGTTCAATACAGCTGCAACATGACTTGCCAATTCTTATACTCAATGCCCTGGCCAATGAAGGCAAGCATGCCGTATGCCTTCTTGACTACCTTCTCCACCTGTGTTGCCCCTTTCAATGACCTGTGGACCTGTACTCCTAGATCTCTTTGACTTTCAATACTCTTGAGGGTTCTACCATTCACTGTATATTCCCTACCTGCATTAGACCTTCCAAAATGCATTACCTCACATTTGTCCGGATTAAACTCCATCTGCCATCTCTCCGCCCAAGTCTCCAAACAATCTAAATCCTGCTGTATCCTCTGACAGTCCTCATCGCTATCCCCAATTCCACCAACCTTTGTCGTCTGCCAACTTACTAATCAGACCAGTTACATTTTCCTCCATCATTTATATATACTACAAAGAGCAAAGGTCCCAGCACTGATCCCTGTGGAACACCACTGGTCACAGCCCTCCAATTAGAAAAGCATCCGTCCATTGCTACTCTCTGCCTTCTATGACCTAGCCAGTCCTGTATCCACCTTGCCAGCTCACCCCTGATCCCGTGTGACTTCACCTTTTGTACTAGTCTACCATGAGTGACCTTGTCAAAGGCCTTACTGAAGTCCATATAGACAACATCCACTGCCCTACCTGCATCAATCATCTTAGTGACCTCCTCGAAAAACTCTATCAAGTTAGTGAGACACGACCTCCCCTTCACAAAACCATGCTGCCTCTCACTAATACGTCCATTTTCTTCCAAATGGGAGTAGATCCTGTCTCGAAGAATTCTCTCCAGTAATTTCCCTACCACTGAAGTAAGGCTCACCGGCCTGTAGTTCCCTGGATTATCCTTGCTACCCTTCTTAAACAGAGGAACAACATGGGCTATTCTCCAGTCAAAGAACAAAGAACAAAGAAATGTACAGCACAGGAACAGGCCCTTCGGCCCTCCAAGCCCGCGCCGACCATACTGCCCGACTAAACTACAATCTTCTACACTTCCTGGGTCCGTATCCTTCTATTCCCATCCTATTCATATATTTGTCAAGATGCCCCTTAAATGTCCCTATCGTCCCTGCCTCCACTACCTCCTCCGGTAGTGAGTTCCAGGCACCCACTACCCTCTGCGTAAAAAACTTGCCTCGTACATCTACTCTAAACTTTGCCCCTCTCACCTTAAACCTATGCCCCCTAGTAATTGACCCCTCTACCCTGGGGAAAAGCCTCTGACTATCCACTCTGTCTATGCCCCTCATAATTTTGTATACCTCTATCAGGTCGCCCCTCAACCTCCTTCGTTCCAGTGAGAACAAACCGAGTTTATTCAATCGCTCCTCATAGCTTATGCCCTCCATACCAGGCAACATTCTGGTAAATCTCTTCTGCACCCTCTCTAAAGCCTCCACATCCTTCTGGTAGTGTGGCGACCAGAATTGAACACTATACTCCAAGTGTGGCCTAACTAAGGTTCTATACAGCTGCAACATGACTTGCCAATTCTTATACTCAATGCCCCGGCCAATGAAGGCAAGCATGCCGTATGCCTTCTTGACTACCTTCTCCACCTGTGTAGCCCCTTTCAGTGATCTGTGGACCTGTACTCCTAGATCTCTTTGACTTTCAATACTCTTGAGGGTTCTACCATTCACCGTATATTCCCTACCTGCATTAGCCCTTCCAAAATGCATTACCTCACATTTGTCCAGGTTAAACTCCATCTGCCATCTCTCCGCCCAAGTCTCCAGACAATCTAAATCCTGCTGTATCCTCAGACAGTCCTCATCGCTATCCGCAATTCCACCAACCTTTGTGTCGTCTGCAAACTTACTAATCAGACCAGTTACATTTTCCTCCAAATCATTTATATATACTACAAAGAGCAAAGGTCCCAGCACTGATCCCTGTGGAACACCACTGGTCACAGCCCTCCAATTAGAAAAGCATCCCTCCATTGCTACCCTCTGCCTTCTATGGCCTAGCCAGTTCTGTATCCACCTTGCCAGTTCACCCCTGATCCCGTGTGACTCCACCTTTTGTACTAGTCTACCATGAGGGACCTTGTCAAAGGCCTTACTGAAGTCCATATAGACAACATCTACTGCCCTACCTGCATCAATCATCTTAGTGACCTCCTCGAAAAACTCTATCAAGTTAGTGAGACACGACCTCCCCTTCACAAAACCGTGCTGCCTCTCACTAATACGTCCATTTGCTTCCAAATGGGAGTAGATCCTGTCTCGAAGAATTCTCTCCAGTAATTTCCCTACCACTGAAGTAAGGCTCACCGGCCTGTAGTTCCCGGGATTATCCCTGCCACCCTTCTTAAACAGAGGAACAACATTGGCTATTCTCCAGTCCTCCGGGACATCCCCTGAAGACAGCGAGGATCCAAAGATTTCTGTCAAGGCCTCAGCAATTTCCTCTCCAGCCTCCTTCAGTATTCTGGGGTAGATCCCATCCGGCCCTGGGGACTTATCTACCTTAATATTTTTTAAGACACCCAACACCTCGTCTTTTTGGATCACAATGTGACCCAGGCTATCTACACCCCCTTTTCCAGACTCAACATCTACCAATTCCTTCTCTTTGGTGAATACTGATGCAAAGTATTCATTTAGTACCTCGCCCATTTCCTCTGGCTCCACACATAGATTCCCTTGCCTATCCTTCAGTGGGCCAACCCTTTCCCTGGCTACCCTCTTGCTTTTTATGTAAGTGTAAAAAGCCTTGGGATTTTCCTTAACCCTATTTGCCAATGACTTTTCATGACCCCTTCTAGCCCTCCTGACTCCCTGCTTAAGTTCCTTCCTACTTTCCTTATATGCCACACAGGCTTCGCCTGTTCCCAGCCTTTTAGCCCTGACAAATGCCTCCTTTTTCTTTTTGACGAGGCCTACAATATCATTCGTCATCCAAGGTTCCCGAAAATTGCCGTATTTGTCTTTCTTCCTCACAGGAACATGCCTGTCCTGTATTCCTATCAACTGACACTTGAAAGCCTCCCACATGTCAGATGTTGATTTGCCCTCAAACATCCGCCCCCAATCTATGCTCTTCAGTTCCCGCCTAATATTGTTATAATTAGCCTTCCCCCAATTTAGCACATTCATCCTCGGACCTCTCTTATCCTTGTCCACTAGTACTTTAAAACTTACTGAATTGTGGTCACTGTTACCGAAATGCTCCCCTACTGAAACATCTACCACCTGGCCGGGCTCATTCCCCCAATACCAGGTCCAGTACCGCCCCTTCCCCAGTTGGACTGTCTACATATTGTTTTAAGAAGCCCTCCTAGATGCTCCTTACAAACTCCGCCCTGTCTAAGCCCCTGGCACTAAGTGAGTCCCAGTCATTATTGGGGAAGTTCAAGTCTCCCATCACCACAACCCTTGTTGTTTTTACTCTTTTCCAAAATCTGTCTACCTATCTGCTCCTCTATCTCCCGCTGGCTGTTGGGAGGCCTGTAGTAAACCCCCAGCATTGTGACTGCCCCCTTCTTATTCCTGATCTCTACCCATATAGCCTCACTGCCTTCTGAGGTGTCCTCCCGCAGTACAGCTGTGATATTCTCCCGAACCAGTAGCGCAACTCCGCCTCCCCTTTTACATCCCCTCTTTATCCCGCCTGAAACATCTAAATCCTGGAACGTTTAGCTGCCAATCCTGCCCTTCCCTCAACCAGGTCTCTGTAGTGGCAACAACATCATAGTTCCAAGTACTAATCCAAGCTCTAAGTTCATCTGCCTTACCCGTAATACTTCTTGCATTAAAACATATGCACTTCAGGCCACCAGACCCGCTGTGTTCAGCAACTTCTCCCTGTCTGCTCTGCCTCAGATCCCTATTCCCTCGTTCTCCCTCAATGCTCTCACCTTCTGACCTATTGCTCCCGTGCCCACCCCCCTGCCATACAAATCCTGTCTATACCTACCCCCTGCAGATCGTACAATGTTTAGCCATCTTCCAGCGTTGTTGGCCGCCGTGGCGGGGTCTGCTGCCCTGCATGAGGCGCAGTGGGAGCTGGAGCAAGGGCGTGACAGGGAGGTGGCGGACCCTGCTGCAGAGGAGCGGGCCGCAGTCGGGCACGTCCAAACCGCCCAGGTCGCAGGGCCACACGCCCGAGAGGCGCAAGAGGAGCACCATGACGTGGGGAAGCCACAGCACGAGGATACTGAGGAGGAGGATATGCCACGGCCACGGAGCCGTCCGATGATGCCTCGTGTTTACCGGCGCCGCATGTCCTTCGAGGACTTCCCGGACAGAGCGTGCAGGAGGAGACTCCGGATGAGCCAGGAGACTGTCGCCCACGTCTGTCACCTTATGGCACACCTGGCACCATGTGGGACTGGGGCTGGTTTAGCTCATTGGGCTAAATCGCTGGCTTTTAAAGCAGACCAAGGCAGGCCAGCAGCACGGTTCAATTCCCGTACCAGCCTCTCCAAACAGGCGTCGGAATGTGGCGACTAGGGGCTTTTCACAGTAACTTCATTGAAGCCTACTCATGACAATAAGCGATTTTCATTTCATTCATCTTCCTTCCCGGTGGCCGTCAAGGTGACGGTCGCCCTCAAGTTCTTCGCGACGGGATCGTTCCCGTCGCCAAGTGGGGACATTGGATTGGATTTGTTTATTATCATGTGTACCGAGGTACAGTGAAAAGTATTTTTCTGCGAGCAGCTCAACAGATCATTAAGTACATGGGAAGAAAACTGAATAAAAGAAAATACGTAATAGGACAACACAAAGTATACAATGTAACTACATAAGCATTGGCATCGGATGAAGCATACCGGGTGTAGTGTTAATGAGGTCAGTCCATAAGGGGGTCATTTCGGAGTCTGGTGACAGTGGGGAAGAAGCTGTCTTTGAGTCTGGTCGTGTTCTCAGACTTCTGTATGTCCTGCCCAATGGAAGAAGTTGGAAGTGTGAGTAAGCCGGGTGGGAGGGGTCTTTGATTATGCTGCCCGCTTCCCCCAGGCAGCGGGAGGTGTAGATGGAGTCAATGGATGGGAGGCAGGTTCGTGTGATGGACTGGACGGTGTTCACGACTCTCTGAAGTTTCTTGCGGTCCTGGGCTGAGCAGTTACCATACCAGGCTGTGATGCAGCCAGATAGGATGCTTTCTATGGTGCATCTGTAGAAGCTGGTACGGGTTAATGTGGACATGCCGAATTTCCTTAGTTTCCTGAGGAAGTATAGGTGTGGTTGTGCTTCCTTGGTGGTAGCATCGACGTGGGTGGACCAGGACAGATTTTTCGAGATGTGCACCCCTAGGAATTTGAAACTGCTAACCATCTCCACCTCGGCCCCGTTGATGCTGACAGGGGTGTGTACAGTACTTTGCTTCCTGAAGTCAATGACCAGTTCTTTAGTTTTGCTGGCATTGAGGGTGAGATTGTTGTCACAGCACCACTCCACTAGGTTCTATATCTCCCTCCTGTATTCTGACTTGTCGTTATTCGAGATCCGGCCCACTATGAACGTATCGTCAGCAAACCTGGAGATGGAGTTGGAACCAAATTTTGCTACACTGCCGTGTGTACAGGGAGTATAGTAGGGGGCTAAGTACGCAGCCTTGCGGGGCCCCAATATTGAGAACTATTGTGGAGGAGGTGTCGTTGTTCATTCTTGTTGATTGTGGTCTGTTGGGCAGAAAATCGAGGATCCAGTTGCAGAGTGGGGAGCCAAGTCCTAGGTTTTGGAGCTTTGATATGAGCTTGGGATTATGGTGTTGAAGGCGGTGCTGTAGTCAATAAATAGGAGTCTGATGTAGGAGTCCTTGCTGTCGAGATGCTCTCGGGATGGGTGTAGGGCCAGGGAAATGGCGTCAGCTGTGGACCGGTTGCGACGATATGCAAATTGCAGTGGATCAAGGCGTTCTGGGAGTATGGATCAACCCCTCTAAGCACTTCATTACGACTGAAGTCAGGGCCACCGGACGGTAGTCATTGAGGCATGTTGCCTGGTTCTTCTTTGGCACCGCGGTGTATGATGGTCGTCTTCTTGAAGCAGGTGGGGATCTCTGAGTCGAGTAGGGACAGGTTAAGGATGTCTGCAAACACCTCTGCCAGCTGGTCCGTGCAGGCTCTGAGTGCACGACCAGGGATCCCGTCCAGGCCCGTCACCTTTCGAGGGTTCACTTTCCGGAAGGCCGATCTGACTTCTGAAGCTGTGATGGTGGGTATGGGTGAGTTATGGGCTGCTGGGGCACTCGACAGCGGATTGTTGGTTACCTGCTTGAACTGAGCATAGAATTAATTGAGTTCACCGGGGAGGGGTGCGCTGCTGCCGGAGATACTGCTTGGCTTCGCTTTGCAGCCCGTTATGTTAGTCCTTGCCACAACCGCCAAGAGTCTGTCTGTGACTCTAACTTGGTTTGATAGTCTCTCTTGGCATCTCGGATGGCTTTGCGGAGGTCGTACCTGGATTTCTTGTGTAGGTCAGGGTCGTTTGACTTGAACGCCTCAGATCTGTCCTTCAGTAGGGAGTCAATCTTGCAATTGAGCCATGGTTTCTGGTTGGGGAATGTACGTACTGCTTTCTTTGGCACGCAGTCGTCCACACATTTGCTGATGAAGTCTGGTGGTCTGATGAAGTCTGATGAAGGTGGTGGCATACTCATTTAAGTTGGTCGCTGAGTTCTTAAATGTGGTCCAGTCCTCTGTCTCTAAGCAGTCACGTAAGAGCTCTTCTGTTTCCTCGGACCAGCACTGCACAACCTTCTTAGCTGGGTTCTCCCGCTTGAGTTTCTGCTTGTATGGCGTGAGAAGGAACACCGTCTTATGGTCTGATTTCCCAAAGTGTGGTCAGGGGATGGAACGTTAGGTGCCCTTGATTATTGAGTAGCAGTGGTCAAGAGTGTTGTCGGCCCTGGTGGGACAGGAGATGTGCTGTTGGAATTTTGGCAGTACACTCTTGAGGTTGGCCTTGTTGAAGTCTCCGGCCACGACGAACAAGGCCTCCGGGTGTTCTGTTTCGTAGTTGTTTATAACTGTGTACAGTTTGTCCAGCACCTTCCTCACTTCTGCCTGGGGTGGGATGTAGACCGCTGTGATAAGGGCTGAAGTGAACCCGCGTGGCAGATAGTATGGACGACACTTCACGGTCTGGGAGCAGTAGGTCGCCAGGGTCGCCACATCCAAGCACCAGGAAGAGTTGATGGGGAGGCACACTCCTCCACCCTTTGCTTCGTCTGATGACGTGGTGCGGCCTGCCTGGTGAATTGAGAAGCCTTCAGGTTGTATGGTACAGTCCGGTGAGGCGGGGGTGAGCCATGTCTCTGTGAAACAAAGCACACAGCAGTCTCTTACTTCCCTCTTGAGAGGTAGGTCTAGCGTTAAGTTCATCCAGCTTGTTTTTGATCGCTTAGACGTTTGCCAGGAGTATGCTGGGGAGACGGGGTCTTGAAACAGTGTTGCTTCAGTCTAACCTGCAGACCGCTGCATTTCCCTAGCTTCCTTGGTCTGCGGGAGAAGTCTGAACTTGTGGAAGGTAGGTGGTTGGGTCTGGCGGGGTCCAGGGCGCTAGTGGGGACCAGGGTGCTGGTTACGTTTCCGGGGTCGCGTCTGGCATGGTCCCGGGCCCTGGTTGAGGTAGAGGAGTTGCCGGGGGGTCATGTTTGTAATCCGGATGGGTCCCGGAGTTTGCGGGCACGGGAACACCTTGCAGCGCGTTCGGGTCCTTGCACGGTGTCTCCGCCATTTTGGGCATCCTGAGTAGTGGGCAGCAGCTTCCTGAGGCAGGTTGAGCTGAGTCCCGTGGTCTGTTCCCTCCCTGGGCACTCCCGCAGTCAGGTCTTGAAGTAGGCCCGATTGGGCCTCCACGTGGATTGATTTTTCTTCCATCTCCAGGTAGGTCGGGTCGCTGGGTGGGTCTTTCGGGGTAGAGTTGGGCCGGGTCTCGCGGGCGGGTCGGGAGCTCCGGGGACTGGGCCGGGCGATCCAAATAGCTCAGAGGTCCGGGTCTGCTCCAAATAAAGGTCTGGGACTTAACTTCCGGTTTGGGCCCGATCCACTTCCAGGTCGTTGAGGTCGGGTCAAAAGGTCTCCACGGGCCTCGGAGAATGTTCAAGCCTGCAAGAAAAGATAAAAGGGAGAGGTTAGTAATAATGTTAGTCTTAGAATTAAATTTTAAAAGATTAAAGCTAGTATCAGTTAAGTTAAAACGTGGCTCTTTTGGGGAGAGCTCGCAGAGAGTCACCTCGCTCCAGCGCCATCTTCTTGAGGACATGTCTGGCATCTCGCAGCCATCGGTGCACAGTGTTTATGGGCCAGGGGTTAGAGAACCCCCAAGTGTATCATGGAGTTCACCTGACCCACAACTTTTAATAGATTGTGGGAGCACATGGCCCACTCTACAGGTGTGATAGAGCAGAAATGGAAAAGTATTTTTAAAAACAAAACAATGTTTATTCTATGAACTCAAGTTCACCTTTTTAAAGCATACAGTGAACATCTTAGCAACCATCAATTCAAATACAACCCGCAAAGAATACAACACTAAGTAACCCTTAATAACTTCCCAAACAACATCCAGAAGACAAAAGAAACACCTTTTAACAGAAGCACATTAGGTTTACATTCACTACTGAGAACATTTAGAATTCTGAAATCACCAAATGATCAATAGATAGTCTTTTCATGGCAGAGAGATCAAAGGTACACCTGCTTTGTCTGGCTTCAGCTCCAACACTGAAAAAGAAACTGAAACACACCCTGCAGCAAACAGCCTAAAATGAAAGTAAAAAGCTGACACAGCCCAGCTCCACCCACTCTCTGACATCACTGCAATAGTAAACACCCATTTCTTAAAGGTACTCTCTCATGACACCCCCTCCCCAAGAAAAAAAATTCCATCAACTTCAAGATGGTTTCATTTTGCACCTTTTCACTATCCTTTAAGAAATGCACACAGTAAATATACTTTTTCGTTTCAAAAAAACTACACACGCAAACAGGTACAATAATATGGTCCAATTTTGTTGTTCCTCCTCCAACTGAAATCCTTCCTGATTGACGGTCTCTTTGAACAAGAAGGCCTCTGCATGATCCGTCCATTTCTCTACATCTCAGCATTTCTCTTTAAAGTCAGATACTTTAGTTCAATCTGATCGCAAGAGTTGCTTGTAATTCTCCAACACAGGAGCATTAGTTACCACAGTTTTCAGGCCTTCAAATGCCTGTTGAAAGTCCGCTGTCCACTGAGATTTTCGAAGTTTCTTCAAGTCCATTAGTGGAGCAACCACGCTAGAAAAGGTTTTCACAAATGTTCAATCAAATCCACTCAAGCCAAGAAATCGCATTGTTTCCCTTCGTCTTGAGGGTATCAGAAACTCCGCAATGAAAGTGACTTGGGCTTTTCCAAATTCACGTTTGACTAGGTTTATCACCAAACCCGCCTCCTGAAGTCGATCGAATAACTCCATCAGATGTGTCAAATGTTCTGTCTGGCTGAAAATTACCAGATCGTCTGTGTACTGCATAATTGGGTAATCCTGAAACAACTTTGTTAGTGAACCGTTGCAATGTGGCTGGGGTGTTTTTCATGCCAAATGGCATAACTTTGAATTAGTATATACCATTTGGAGTCACAAAAGCTAAAGTCTCCTTCCCCCTTTCGGATAAAGGTACCTGGCGGTAACTTGTTTTTTTAAAAAAAAATATTTTTATTCTCCTTTTTCACATTTTCTTCAAAATTTACACCCCACCAACAAACAGTAAACCATCCCCTTATTATCAACAACAATCCCATCCTCCCACCAACTCCCAAACAACAGCCCACATGCCAATATAAGCATCACATAAAAAGAAACCTCCCAAGAAAAAAAAAATCCAGAATAGCCTAATGTCACCATTAACATATACAGCCCCCCCCCCCCAATATTCAAAGCCATCCAATCCCTGAAAGTGTACTGTGAATCACACTTGTAGACCCTCCCCCACGGATTTCCTCCCCTCCACATCGTCTTGTAAACTCCTCCTCTTCTCCCCCCCCCCCCCCCCCATATTTGCACCCCTAGACTCATTGAAACCTGTTCTACCAGGCTCTGATGGCCGCAGCCCCTCCCCCACATTAGTCCCGTTCACTGGCTGGCTTAAACCAGCCAGCGTGGAGGCCCCCTCCGCCCGGGTCTCCTCCCCTCCCCCTTTAACACGCAATCCCAGCATACACACCCAAGCCCCAATGAATCATTATTGCAATGAAAGTCCCAACTCTTCCCTTGTCCAAATATACAGCGTCGACTCATTTAGTACACACGCAGTGAAAAAATAAAGTTACATGAGGCTGCATGTTGAAAGTCCGCTGAGGTACAGATTAACTTACTTACCTTGCAGGTCAGCTGTTGAGTTCGGGAGTGAGAGCTGGGACCTTAGAATCAGCGCGGGAATTTTGAAAAAGCGCGGGGGCTGCGAGGCAGAGGGGACCATTTAAAAGGTCGCTGTCTGTGGTGAGGTGAGTACAGATTAACTTACTTACCTTGCAGGTCAGCTGTTGAGTTTGAGAGTGAGAGCTGGGACCTTGGAATCAGCGCGGGAATTTTGAAAAAGCGCGGGGGCTGCGAGGCAGAGGGGACCATTTAAAAGGTCGCTGTCTGTGGTGAGGTGAGTACAGATGAACAACTTGCTTACCTTGCAGGCCAAGTCGATTTCAGCAGGAGCGGAGCAGGCTAGTCCATTTCAGTGGGGGCAGTGCGGAAGTGATTTCTGGGAGGTAAGTTTCTCCTTTAAATAATTTTTTTTAAAAATTCTAGTGTTTAAGGTGGGAACAGGAAGTCGACCCGCGGACTTCTGGGAAGACCCTCACTAATAAATTCTGGTGGAGAGGAAACCCGAGACACTACACGTGTAGTGTCTCCCACCCGCCCTCCTCCTCTAACCTAATAGTAAAACCCTTTGGTGTGAGGTAAGTACCATATTTTATTATTGCTATTAATAATAGATATTTTTTTTTTATATATAAAAAAAATTTAATTTAGTTGTTAGCCAGATCTTGGTAGAAAGTTAGAGGAATGGCAGGGAAGGGAGTGCAATGTTCCTCCTGCAGGATGTTTGAGGTGAGGGATGCCGTTAGTGTCCCTGCTGATTTTACCTGCAGGAAGTGCTGCCATCTCCAGCTCCTCCAAGACCGAGTTAGGGAACTGGAACTGGAGCTGGAGTTGGAAGAACTTCGGATCATTCGGGAGGCAGAGGGGGTCATAGATAGCAGCTTCAGGGAATTAGTTACACCAAAGATTGGAGATAGATGGGTAACTGTAAGAGGGACGGGGAAAAAACAGTCAGTGCAGGGATCCCCTGCGGTCGTTCCCCTGAGAAACAAGTATACCGCTTTGGATACTTGTGGGGGGGGGGACTTACCAGGGGTAAGCCATGGGGTACGGACCTCTGGCACAGAGTCTGTCCCTGTTGCTCAGAAGGGAAGGGGGGAGAGGAGCAGAGCATTAGTAATTGGGGACTCTATAGTCAGGGGCACAGATAGGAGATTTTGTGGGAGCGTGAGAGACTCACGTTTGGTATGTTGCCTCCCAGGTGCAAGGGTACGTGATGTCTCGGATCGTGTTTTCCGGGTCCTTAAGGGGGAGGGGGAGCAGCCCCAAGTCGTGGTCCACATTGGCACTAACGACATAGGTAGGAAAGGGGATAAGGATGTCAGGCAGGCTTTCAGGGAGCTAGGATGGAAGCTCAGAAATAGAACAAACAGAGTTGTTATCTCTGGGTTGTTGCCCGTGCCACGTGATAGTGAGATGAGGAATAGGGAGAGAGAGCAATTAAACACGTGGCTACAGGGATGGTGCAGGCGGGAGGGATTCAGATTTCTGGATAACTGGGGCTCTTTCTGGGGAAGGTGGGACCTCTACAGACAGGATGGTCTACATCTGAACCTGCGGGGCACAAATATCCTGGGGGGGAGATTTGTTAGTGCTCTTTGGGGGGGTTTAAACTAATGCAGCAGGGGCATGGGAACCTGGATTGTAGTTTTAGGGTAAGGGAGAATGAGAGTATAGAGGTCAGGAGCTCAGATTTGACGTCGCAGGAGGGGGCCAGTGTTCAGGTAGGTGGTTTGAAGTGTGTCTACTTCAATGCCAGGAGTATACGAAATAAGGTAGGGGAACTGGCAGCATGGGTTGGTACCTGGGACTTCGATGTTGTGGCCATTTTGGAGACATGGATAGAGCAGGGACAGGAATGGATGTTGCAGGTTCCGGGGTTTAGGTGTTTTAGTAAGCTCCGAGAAGGAGGCAAAAGAGGGGGAGGTGTGGCGCTGCTAGTCAAGAGCAGTATTACGGTGGCGGAGAGGATGCTAGATGGGGACTCATCTTCCGAGGTAGTATGGGCTGAGGTTAGAAACAGGAAAGGAGAGGTCACCCTGTTGGGAGTTTTCTATAGGCCTCCAAATAGTTCTAGGGATGTAGAGGAAAGGATGGCGAGGATGGTCCTGGATAAGAGCGAAAGTAATAGGGTAGTTATTATGGGAGACTTTAACTTTCCAAATATTGACTGGAAAAGATATAGTTCGAGTACATTAGATGGGTCGTTTTTTGTACAGTGTGTGCAGGAGGGTTTCCTGACACAGTTTGTTGACAGGCCAACAAGAGGCGAGGCCACATTGGATTTGGTTTTGGGTAATGAACCAGGCCAGGTGTTGGATTTGGAGGTAGGTGAGCACTTTGGGGACAGTGACCACAATTCGGTGACGTTTACGTTAAGGATGGAAAGGGATAAGTATACACCGCAGGGCAAGAGTTATAGCTGGGGGAAGGGAAATTATGATGCCATTAGACGTGACTTGGGGGGGATAAGGTGGAGAAGTAGGCTGCAAGTTTTGGACACACTGGATAAGTGGAGCTTGTTCAAGGATCAGCTACTGCGTGTTCTTGATAAGTATGTACCGGTCAGGCAGGGAGGAAGGTGCCGAGCGAGGGAACCGTGGTTTACCAAAGAAGTGGAATCTCTTGTTAAGAGGAAGAAGGAGGCCTATGTGAAGATGAGGTGTGAAGTTTCAGTTGGGGCGATGGATAGTTACAAGGTAGCGAGGAAGGATCTAAAGAGAGAGCTAAGACGAGCAAGGAGGGGACATGAGAAGTATTTGGCAGGAAGGATCAAGGAAAACCCAAAAGCTTTCTATAGGTATGTCAGGAATAAGCGAATGACTAGGGACAGAGTAGGACCAGTCAAGGACAGGGATGGGAAGTTGTGTGTAGAGTCTGAAGAGATAGGCGAGATACTAAATGAATATTTTTCGTCAGTATTCACTCAGGAAAAAGATAATGTTGTGGAGGAGAATGCTGAGCTCCAGGTAAATAGATTAGATGGCATTGAGGTACGTAGGGAAGAGGTGTTGGCAATTCTGGACAGGCTGAAAATAGATAAGTCCCTGGGACCTGATGGGATTTATCCTAGGATTCTCTGGGAGGCCAGGGAAGAGATTGCTGGACCATTGGCTTTGATTTTTATGTCATCATTGGATACAGGAATAGTGCCAGAGGACTGGAGGATAGCAAATGTGGTCCCTTTGTTCAAAAAGGGGAGCAGAGACAACCCCGGCAACTATAGACCGGTGAGCCTCACGTCTGTAGTGGGTAAAGTCTTGGAGGGGATTATAAGAGACAAGATTTATAATCATCTAGATAGGAATAATATGATCAGGGATAGTCAGCATGGCTTTGTGAAGGGTAGGTCATGCCTCACAAACCTTATCGAGTTCTTTGAGAAGGTGACTGAACAGGTAGACGAGGGTAGAGCAGTTGATGTGGTGTATATGGATTTCAGCAAAGCGTTTGATAAGGTTCCCCACGGTAGGCTATTGCAGAAAATACGGAGGCTGGGGATTGAGGGTGATTTAGAGATGTGGATCAGAAATTGGCTAGCTGAAAGAAGGTTGATGGGAAATGTTCAGAATGGAGTTCTGTCACAAGTGGAGTACCACAAGGATCTGTTCTGGGGCCGTTGCTGTTTGTCATTTTTATCAATGACCTAGAGGAAGGCGCAGAAGGGTGGGTGAGTAAATTTGCAGACTATACTAAAGTCGGTGGTGTTGTCGATAGTGTGGAAGGAAGTAGCAGGTTACAGAGGGATATAGATAAGCTGCAGTGCTGGGCTGAGAGGTGGCAAATGGAGTTTAATGTAGAGAAGTGTGAGGTGATTCACTTTGGAAGGAAAAACAGGAATGTGGAATATTTGGCTAATGGAAAAGTTCTTGAAAGTGTGGATGAGCAGAGGGATCTAGGTGTCCATGTACATAGATCCCTGAAAGTTGCCACCCAGGTTGATAGGGTGGTGAAGAAGGCCTATGGAGTGTTGGCCTTTATTGGTAGAGGGATTGAGTTCCGGAGTCAGGAGGTCATGTTGCAGCTGTACAGAACTCTGGTACGGCCGCATTTGGAGTATTGCGTACAGTTCTGGTCACCGCATTATAGGAAGGACGTGGAGGCTTTGGAACGGGTGCAGAGGAGATTTACCAGGATGTTGCCTGGTATGGAGGGAAAATCTTGTGAGGAAAGGCTGATGGACTTGAGGTTGTTTTCGTTAGAGAGAAGAAGGTTAAGAGGAGACTTAATAGAGGCATACAAAATGATCATAGGGATAGATAGGGTGGACAGTGAGAGCCTTCTCCCACGGATGGAAATGGCTAGCACGAGGGGACATAGCCTTAAACTGAGGGGTAATAGATATAGGACAGAGGTCAGGGGTAGGTTCTTTACGCAAAGAGTAGTGAGGCCGTGGAATGCCCTACCTGCTACAGTAGTGACCTCGCCAACATTGAGGGCATTTAAAAGTTTATTGGATAAACATATGGATGATAAAGGTATAGTGTAGGTTAGATGGCTTTTGTTTCGGTGCAACATCGTGGGCCGAAGGGCCTGTACTGCGCTGTATTGTTCTATGTTCTATATGCATCAGTACAAGACCAGCTCTCAGTCCCAATATCTCAGTTCTGCCACAGTCCTTCTGCCTTCGCAAACCCCTCCGCCGCTTCCACTGTCCCAAAACAAAAGTCCTTGGATTTGTAGGTCACCCTCAACTTAGCTGAATACACTATGCCGCACTGCACCTTGCTGTTGTACAGTGCCTTCTTCACCCGGCCGAAGGCCGCCTGCCTCCTCGCCAACTCCACCATAAAGTCCTGGTATATGCGTATACCAGCTCCAGCCCACTGCAACACCTGCTTCTGCTTTGCCCAGCACAGGACCGTCTCCTTCACGCTGTACCTATGGAAATAAACAGTCACTACTCTTGGCAGCTTTGGTATAGGCCTCCACTACCTATGAGCCCGATCCACTCATATCGAGCGGGATCATCCCCCTCTCCCAATAGTTCCGCCAACATGTTGGCAAAATACTCCGTTGGCCTCGAGCCTTCCTCCCCTTCGGGATGACCCACAATCCTCAGATTCTGCCGCCTGGATCTGTTTTCCAGGTCTTCCATTTTGGCTCACAGACCCTTGTTGGTCTCTGTCACCCTCCGCAGCTCCTTCCCCATCGAGGTGAGTTGATCACTGTGCTGCGATAATACATCTTCCACTTCCTTCAGTGTCACACCCTGCTCCCGCACCTCTGCTGCTGCGCTCTATACTGCCGCCCTCACCGGGGCAATAGTCTCCTCTATCAGCACTTTCAATACCGTCCCCATCTCCTCCTTCATCGCTTCCATGTGCTTTGTGAACTGTTTCTCAAGTTCCACGGCCATCATCGTGGTTATTCCTTCTGCCGTGAGCAATGCGGCCCCCCCCCCGGCGCCCCAGCCTCTACTTTCCTTACAGTTCCCGCGTCAACTTTTCCACTCACCGGCGGACTTTCATTAGCCCCATTTTTCACGGCCATTTTTTTCGAAAACGTGGACATTTCTCACCACTATCTTCCTACAACTTTTTCAGCATCCGTTACCCCTGGGACCGGACATTAAAACCCCCAAAATTCTACTCCTGAGCGGGAGCCCTCCAATGTGCGGCTGCCTCCCGCCTGCTGTCACCGGACGTCCACCTACCAGTAACCAAAAGTAAATCCAGTTTGGAAATTAAAGCTGATTGTCCCACCTTCTCAATGCAATCCTCTAAGCGGGGATAGGGTAAGAGTCCGTTCTTGTAACTGCATTCACCTTTCTATAGTCCACACACAACCGTTGGGTATCGTCTGGTTTAGGTATCATCACTGGGTGAGCTCCATTGGCTGCAACACTTCAATTATGCCATTTTTAAGCATACTTTCAATTTGTTTGTTAACCTGTGCCAATTTTCCCAACTTATCTCCACTAACTTGCCCATGTGATATCAATAACTCTTTCAGGTCAGTTCGTTTTTCCTCTGGAAGGTAACTAAACAATTTATCCCAATTTGTAAGAACATCCTCGTTTTCCAATTTCATTTGAGGGATGTCAAATTCGAAGTCATCATTCGTTTCTTCACTTTGAGTTAGAATTATTAAAACCTCCTTTTGCACTTCTTCCCTTTCAAAGTACCTTTTAAGAATATTCACATGTCACACTCGGTGAGTTTTCCTTCTATCTGCCACATAATTCACCTCACTTAATTATCCTTTCAATCTGATGAGGTCCACAAAACCTTTGCTTTTAAAGGTTCACCTACCACTGGTAACAATACTAAAACTTTATCTCCACTGGCAAAACTACAAACTTTTGCTTTCTCGTCTGCTACCCGTTTGATAGAATCTACCTTTTTAGTATATATCCGGAGCAAACGCATGCAGAGAAACTAATGGGAGACGGTGCAAACTCCACACCGACACCTGAGGCCAGAATTGAACCTGGGCCCCTGGCACTGAGACAGCAGTGCTCGCCACTGCGCCTCCCTGGCTAAGGATTCGGAGGAGACTCGTAGAGCAGCACCAATTGTGAAAATAGCGGAGGGGGGAGGGTCACCATTGGCAGGAAAGCCTCAGATGGAGCAACATTACCTCCTTGATGAAGCTATTTCGTCAGTAAAGGAAGGAGGTGCAGAGTGACTGTTGAAGACTATTTGAGGGGGCACCTCTTCGCGGGTCTCTGGATCGGGTGGAAAAGTGCATCGAAGTGCAGAGGGTGACGATCTGGGAGTTGGAAATGGTGGTGTCTGACCAGAGTGACTAGATTGTGTCATTGGAGGTGGAAATTTTGGAAGATGTTTGCAATTCGCTTCAGCCTGAGGAGGAGCAGGAGAACCAGTCCAGACGATAACTTGCGGATTGTCGGTCTGCTGGAGGCAGTTTAGGAAACAAGCGCCACAAATTGTGTTTCGAGGATGTTGGCCATGTTGCTGGGGGAGAAGATGTTTTTTAATAATCTTTATTATCACAAGTAGGATTACATTAACACTACAATGAAGTTACTGTGAAAATACCCTAGTCATCACTTTTCCGGCACATGGAGGTTGAATTCAGAATGTCTAAATTACCAAACAACACACTTTCGGGACTTGTCGGAGGAAACCACAGCACCCGGAGGAAACCACGCAGACACTGGGAGAACGTGCAGACTCTGCACAGACGGTTTGATGAGGCCCCAGAGGTGGACTGGGCCCATAGGTCCTTGAGACAGAAGTTGAGAGCAGCAGAGCTGCTGCCGTCAGTGATTGGTTTTTGGGCAAGGGCGAAATGCGTCTAAATTCTAATCCGGATCTACCAGGACATTGAAGTGGAACTGGCTAAGAGGCGAGCGAGCTTCAACAAGGCCCAAACGGTGCTATACCGAGAATAGATTTTATTCATTTGCACACAGCCAGACTCTGCGTAACGTAACGTATGATGACTGGGAATATTACTTTGGGACACGGGAGGTGGCGAATGACTTTATCAGGGACCATTAGCTGGGGGAAAGCTGAGGGGTGGTAAGGGATGGAGGAGTTTTAAGTCCACGAAAGTTGGGTTTGGCTGTTGTTCAGGGTTGCCGATGGAGGAGTAAGTTTGAGGGGTGGGGTGCGATTGCTTAAACCTGCCTCCTCGCCGGTTATTTTTGAGCATTGTTTTGTGTAAGAGGTGTGTTCTCTGGAGCTCTTTGGGATGTGTTGATGGTTTTGATGATTTTTAGAATGGCTGGGGACCTGTTGCACAGGCTACGGTGGGGTTTGCAGGGGAGGGTTGGGGGAATGTGTAAGGGGCTTTGGGCGGGAGTCGCCACGTTAGCAAGCAATGTTAGTGAATGGGAGTGTGGTGGGGGAGGATGGTTGGCCAGATGGGGAGGAGGGGGAATGTGACGTGGCAGGTATGGAAGATGAGCGTGGTCATGGGTGGGTGGGAGACCACCTAGGATGGGCCCGATTCCGAGTGGGTTGAGTGAGGTGGAGCTGAAGCAGAATGATGGCAGATGTTAGATGGGGTGGTGGTGTAAGCCTCTGGTAAGAATGTGACATGGAATGTCTGTGGGTTAAAGGACCGGTCAAGAGGTCCTGGATTTTTTGCACACCTGAAAGGTTTGAGAGCATGGAGGTGATTTTCTTGCAGAAGGCACATCTACTGGGTGAAGGATCAGATGGAGGCGGGGGAAGAGATGGGGGAGACAGGTATTTAATAATAATAGTAATCTTTATTCGTGTCACAAGTAGGTTTACATTAACACTCCGATGGGGTTACTGTGAGAAGCCCCTAGTCTCAACACTCCGGTGCCTGTTCGGGTACACTGAGGGAGAATTTAGAATGTCCAATCCCGTCTTTCGGGACTTGTGGGAGGAAACCGGACCACTCGGAAGAAACCCACGCAGACACTGGGAGAACGTGCAGATAGTGATCCAAGCCGGAATCGAACCTGGGAGGCAGGCTCTGTCAAGCAATGGTGCTAACCACTGTACTACCGTGCCGCCCATTTCATTCGAGGTTTATCTCCAGTTGAGGGGGAGTGGCCATTTTGTTGAGCAAGAAAATGGGTGTTTGTGGGGGCCAGGGAAGTACGAGGGTGGGGGTGGGGGTGGGGGGTGTTGAATGTTTGCTAGTGGTATGTGATAGTGAGTGGGGTGTTGGACGTCGGTGGTGTTAAATGTGTATGCGCTGAATTGGGATGAAGCTGGGTTTGGAAAGAGGTTACTGGGGAAAATTTTGAACTTAGATTCTCACCAATTGATTATGGGAGGGGATTTTCATATATTATGGAGCCGAAATGGGACAGGTCAATCCCCAAATCGATGGGAAGGTCGAGCAAAATGAAAGAGCTGGGAGGGTTTATGGGAAGGATGGGGATGGTAGATCCGTGGAGGTTCAGGAACACAGGAGCAAGGGAGTATTCCTTCTCGCATGTGTATAGGGTCTACTTGTGGTAAGTAGGGCAGTGCTGATTGGGATGGTAGGAGTGGAATATGCGGGAATTGTGATCTCTGCTCATGCGCCGCACTGGTTGGATGTGAGGTTAGTTCGTGACAGGTGAAAAGGCCGGGGTGGAGGTTGGATTTGGGACTTCTTGCAGATGAGACGTTTTGTGAGAGGTGAGCGTGGCGATTAAGAACTATATGGAGCTTAATCAAAATGGTGAGGTGTTAGCCTCATTTTGGATGGTTTTGAAGGTGGTCAGAGGTGAGATTATTTTGTTTAAGGCTCATAGGGATAGGAGGAGGGAGGAGCACGGGCGGCTATTAGAAGGCAGTTAAGGTAAATAGAGGCTACTCAGCGGTCCTGATGAAGCAGTTAGCGGCAAGGAAGATGTTGCAGGGGCAGTTTGATTGGTTGACGACAGACAAGACGGTGGGGCAGCTGCAGAGGGCTAGGGGAGAGTGCATATGAGTATGGGGAGAAGGTGAGTCTTGTATTGGCCAACCAATTGCAGTGTTGAGGGATATTTTGCAGGTAAGCGGGAGGTGATGTCGGAGCCGGAAAAGGTAAGTAAGGTGTTCTATGTGAAGTTACGGTACATGAATAAGGCTGAGCTGATTGGAGAGACGGGGGATATGGAGTGGTTCCTGGACGGGTTGCAGGAGGGAAGAGTCATCCACTGGAGGCCAGAATGAGCTTGATTCAGTTCAAAGTGGTGCACAGGATACACATGACTCTGGCTAGGATGAGTAGGTTCTTCCATGGGTGTGAGAAGTGTGGGAAGGAGCCAATGAATCATGCTCCCATGTTTTAGGGCTGTGACCAGTTGGAGAATTTTTGGGAGGCAGTTTTCAGGACATTCAGGGTAGTGGGGATGGAAGTTAAGCTGTAAGGGAGGCAATCTTGGGGGTCTCTGAGGAGCCGAGGCTGCTGGAGGGCAAGGGGGCCAATGTTGTGGCCGCTGATCGCCTGGTGAAGAATCCTTTTGAACTGAAGGTCAGATGTGCCACCAGGGATGTATGACTTTCTCCAGCTGAAGAAGATTAATTTTGTTCTGTGGAGGCCCCCGTGCAGCAATGTACCCCAAACAAACCACACCAGTCAACCTCATTGTCCCGCTAACAGTGACCAATTCTTAGTGCAAAATGAAAGGCCACCATCTTGGGTAGGACCTTTGATTGATCCCTCACTGTAAATTTGACCTTCCCAAGGTGCAGCAGCCCCAAGTCACTTAGCCACACTGCGCCACGAGGTGACGTCGCCTGTCTGTAGCTCAGTAGAATTTGCCTCTGAGCAATCAACGAGGCAAATGTCAGAGCATCTGCCCCTGTACCCGCCCTCAACTCTGGCTGATCTAGTCTCGTGACCGGGTTCTAAATCAATATTTAGGATTGATGATATGGTGCTAAAGAAAGACACCCACCAATTTGGGACAGGACCAGAACATGTGCATGTGCTTTGCAGGTCCTCTCAAACACCGCTCACACCTATCTTCAATCCCGTCAGAAAATAGACTCATTCTGGCCTTGGTGAATCAAACTCAACCTCGTGCCGGATGATGTAGCTTCACTCTGTGGAGGACTCGCTCCACACCTCTAAGGATCCCTGCTCCTCCTCCCATCTGACCTTCACATCTTTTATCGGGGCCTGCTCCTCCACCAAGATCCATCCATATATCCTGAAATGTGCTACCCTCCTCTGACCCTGTGCAGGAAAGAATCCTCTCCAATAAACTAGAAGGTAGTGCTATCGGGAATGTCCTACAAACAAAATTACATACCTGGAAGTATCTAAATGGATCTTCCACCACCCGCTCTGCTTTCTCCTTCAGCTTCACCAAGGTGGCGAACTGCCCCTCCAGAAAGAAATCCTCTCCAGTCCCTGCCTTTTCCATCCCCCAAATGCAGCATCTAATCTTGCCGGCTCAAATAAATTATTTTTGCACATAGGGCAGTATCAAGATTGGCCCCTAAGCTTAAAATGCTGTCTGAGTGTATCTTCAAAACAGAGACAACGACCAGGTTTGAAGAATATTTCACTGCTGCTAGACCAGTGCCTCCAAGCTGCATCCTCTGCATGACCACGACTACCACCGACTAGGGGACCTCCAGCTTCCATGACCACCCTCCCGGCAGTGGTGAGCGCTGGCTGAACTGGGGTCCCTGCAGCCAGGCCATCTTTCATACCCTTCTGATAGAGCTCTGAGGCAGGTTGAAACATTGAACAGGTGTTTATTGTGAAATGATGAACATTCATGCCCTAGCCCCTAAAGCTTTGTGCTGCACCCATGCCAACTTAACTGGTGTCTATCTTTCTGGCTTCTGGGCTTGCGTCTATGTAGATCCCCAGGCAGTTTATCAGACGTGGAGGCAGCCTGCTACGGTTCCTGCCCTGTGACCCCCTTTGCCGGCTGTCTTCTGGGCCTGGATGGGCCTGTCTGCTGCTTGGGTGTTGCAGGTGGCATGGTGCTGCCCTGTTCTGCCTGCAGCCCATCAAGTGTGCCCGGAACAGGAGGGTAGAGGCAGAGGTACTGTGGTGTTCCAGCACCACCGCTGCGAGAGTCACCGGCACGGGCCTCATCACCACCACCTCCTTCCTCAGGGTGCCCGATTGCCCCTGGGCTACTCCTTGGGACGGGGGTGCAAGCAGAGCTAGCCCCTGGAGCTCCCCTGCCACCTGGCACTGCCCGTTCTCTCTCGTCTTGACCAGGGTCTCATGGTCACTGCCATGGAGCACAAGGAGTGGACCATCTCCATCTGGGTTTGTGCTACCACCCTCTGGGTCTGTGCCACATTAGCCAGTGACTCTGCCACCTCCCTCTGTGTGATGCTCAGGTCAGCCAGCACCAGAGCAATGCTGCTGACGCTCTCCGCCATGACCGCTGTGACTGGGCCATGTTCTAGAGCGCTGCTGCAATGTCCAGGTGGCCCTGGTACGTGGCTGTCTATGATGGGGTAGAGCCATCCTCCAACCACCGCCCCCCCCCCCCCCCCCCCCCCCCCCCCCCCCCTCGGGGGTTCCTACCTCCACTTGCTGTACCGCAGCATGTGTGGTTGCATCAGAAAGTGCCTCAGGAGCCTCTGCTAAAGCGTGCCACTGAAGTGAGTGTCTCTGGGATGGTGGAGGGTGTTGGAGACCGCTTTCACGAGAAGTCAGTATCGTCCCTGGACTGGTGCTCCAGGGTGTCCCGGGTTGTGGTTCAAGGGCTCTTGTCACTGTCCGTTTCCTCTGCCTTGCTGCTATCAGCTTGGGGTTGTGATCGGGGGGACATCAGAAGGGCCCGCCTTGTCACCAGGTGATTCTGCAAGATATGACGTGTGACTGGATTGTGCTTTGGGCGAATGGGTGATTCATAGATTCCCTACAGTCCAGGAGGAGGCCATTCAGCCTATCAGGCCTGCAACGGCCCTCCAAAGGAGCCCCCCCCCCCCCCCTTCCCCCTCCCCAAGGCCCACGCCTCAGCCCTATCCCCTAACCCCATCTAACCTTTTTATTTTGCGGACACAAAGTGGCAATTTAGAATGGCCAATCCACCTAACCTTGCACATCTTTGGACTGTGGGTGGAAACCGGAGCACCCGGAGGAAACACACGCAGACACTGAGGGAACTGAGAGAATGTGCAAACTCCACACTCGCCCAAGGCCGGAATTGAACCCGGGTTCCTGGCGCTGTGAGGCAGCAGTGCTTAACACTGTGCTACCATGGTGTGAAGTGGGGGTGACAGTGTGGAGTGGTGATGCGTACCATGGGGAACTGCAACTCGGCGGGGTCTCACTTGCTCGCCCATTGCCGACTTCTGCCTCAGTGACCTGCCCTCTTTATGGGCCCACCAACCAGGTCCAGTGCCTGCTGCTCCACCACGGTGAGGTGCTGCAGATCCGGTGGTCCTTGTCCGGTATCTTTCCCAGCAAGGCAGAGGAGGCAGATAGACAAAGTGCACAGTGTTAGGCAATCTGGTGCATGTAGTGCAGGAGTGGGTAGCTGGTGGCATTTGTGGCTAGGGCATCTGGCCATGGTGGCTGGTATGGGTCGTGGCATGTGGTGCAGGGTTGGGAGTGCGCACATTGCCAGTGGGTGGGGGTCCAGTCACCCTCTGGGTGGTGGGGTGGGTTATGGGTGTGTGGTACAGTTCTGCCTATTCACCCTGGGGAGGTCTTTCAACTTCTTGCATTGCTGACCAGCCCTGGCGGTGGAGCCCACGGCATCTGCCACCTGCGTCCAGGCCCGTAGATGGCAGCCTCCTTACCACATCGATGTACAGGGTGGCTCCCCTGCACTCCATGACGACCAGCAAGATCTCCACCTCTGTTTCCGCAAACTGGGTGCCGCTCTCCATGCTGCCATCTTGTTTGGGGATTGGAGTGCTAATATGCGGCTGCAGCTTGTCAGCCTCTCTAGTATCAGATACATTTTTCATTGGAATCGCTCGTGTTCCATGTGCCACTGGTGCTAGCCATTAGCAGTTGATGAATTGCTCCGGGACCGGTGCCATTTCTGCTGTCGTAAAAGTCCACCGGTTCTGTCCCGGCATCAGCAGTTTGTTTCTGAAACCGAGAATCCCGCTCCATGTTTCACAAAGGGCAGGACTGCTTTTGGATTTCGATATTGGAATAGAGTATAATTTCAAAATTTGATACCAAACTTGAAATAGCGAGAAATGAGTGTCAAATCAACTACAAAAAGACATGGCTGTTAGACAAGTCTTTATCATACAGTTCTAAAGAATGCAGTGCATGCGTTAGATCTTTGAAGAACGGGCATTTGAGTAATTAGCAGAGGATATGAGATCTTAATAGAGGTATTGAGAGCAAAAGCAAGGAAGTTATATTTGATCTTCATAAAGCTCTGGATATGTTACAATCAGAGTATTGCATCCAGTTTTCATAGATTCATAGAATTTACAGTGCAGAAGGAGGCCATTCGGCCCATCGAGTCTGCACCGGATCTTGGAAAGAGCACCCTTCCCAACCGCACAGCTCCACCCTATCCCCATAACCCAGTAACCGACTTCCGGGTGCGGCGATGACCAGCTGAGTCGCACGTTTCGGCAGCTCCCTGTGAAACGGACTTTTGGGCTCTTGATAGGAGCCCCAACGGCAATTTTAACGGCTGAAAACACCGTGCGGTAAACCAGAAGGGTGTTCCCCCTGGACACGGATGGAAAAAGGAGAGGAAAGTGGCCGGATTGCAGCGGATCCTTTGGAACAACGGCAAGGAAGGCAAGCAGAAACCAAGATGGCGTCGGAAGGTGGCAGTTTCATATGGGGCCCTGAACAACAAGAGTTTTTGAAACGCTGCGTGGAGGAGATAAAAAAGGAAATGAAGAAAGAGTTGTTGGCCCCGATATTACAGGCGATTGAAGGGCTGAAAGAGGAACAAAAGACCCAGGAGCAGGAGCTTCGGGTCGTGAAGGCGAAAGCAGCAGAGAATGAAAACGACATACAGGGCCTGGTGGTGAAGTCGGAGATACAGGAGGCACACCAGAAACGATCTGTGGAGAGGTTGGAGGCACTGGAAAATAACGCAAGGAGGAACAACTTGAGGATTCTTGGCCTTCCTGAAGGTGTGGAGGGGGCGGACGTCGGGGCATATGTGAGCACGATGCTGCACTCGTTAATGGGAGTGGAGGCCCCGACGGGTCCGTTGGAGGTGGAGGGAGCATACCGAGTTATGGTGCGAGGATCGAGAGCAGGAGAAGCTCCCAGAGCCATAGTGGTGAGATTTCTCCGTTTTAAGGATAGAGAAATGGTCCTTAGATGGGCGAAGAAAACTCGGTGTAGTAAATGGGAGAACGCGGTGCTCCGCGTCTATCAAGATTGGAGTGCGGAGGTGGCGAGAAGGAGGGCGAGCTTTAATCGGGCCAAAGCGGTACTTCACAAAAAAAAGATAAAGTTTGGAATGCTGCAACCGGCAAGACTGTGGGTCACATATCAAGGGAGGCACCACTACTTTGAGACGGCGGATGAAGCGTGGACTTTTATTGTAGAAGAAAAATTGGAATGATTGGACTACGAAAATGAACGTTTGGACAAAGTGGTGGGACGAGTGGGGGGGGGGCGAAGAGGGATTGTATGATTAATCCTGCGGTATGGTAACTTTTCTTTCTCCCACAGGTGGTGATGGGGGGGAGGTGGGGAGGGAGAGGAGATGGGGTGTTGGCCATGGGAGGCGGGGCCGAGGGAGAGGCGCGGGCTTGGTTCCCGCGCTATGATAATTATGGCGGGAATAGAGAAGCAGGAAGGAGGGGGCGCCGCACGGGGCGAGCCGTGATCACGGGGGGAAGCCGAGGTCAGCCAGAGTTTGCTGACTTCTGGGAGCAACATGGGGGGAGTAATTACGCTAGCGGGGTGTCTAGCCGGGGGGGGGGGGGAGAATTACTGGGTTGCTGCTGCTGGGGAAAGGGGGGAGTGGGTACGGGAAAGGATGGGCGGGGGGGCACCGTCTGGGAGAAATACAGCTGCGTGGGAACTGGGCGAGAAGCTGGAAAAAGATGATGGCTAACCGGCAAGGGGGGGGGGTGGGAAGCCCCCCAACTCGGCTGATCACGTGGAACGTGAGGGGACTTAACGGGCCGATAAAGAGGGCACGAGTACTCGCACACCTTAAGAAACTTAAAGCAGATGTGGTCATGTTACAGGAAACGCACCTGAAACTGATAGATCAGGTTAGGTTGCGCAAAGGATGGGTAGGGCAGGTGTTCCATTCGGGGCTGGATGCGAAAAACAGGGGGGTGGCTATATTAGTGGGGAAGCGGGTAATGTTCGAGGCAAAGACTATAGTGGCGGATAACGGGGGCAGATACGTGATGGTGAGTGGCAAATTACAGGGAGAGATGGTGGTGCTGGTAAACGTGTATGCCCCGAATTGAGACGATGCCAATTTTATGAGGCGAATGCTAGGACGCATCCCAGACCTAGAGACCGGAAAGCTGATAATGGGGGGAGACTTTAACACTGTGTTGGAACCAAGGCTGGATAGGTCGAAGTCCAGGACTGGTAGGAGGCCGGCAGCAGCCAAGGTGCTTAAGGATTTTATGGAGCAGATGGGAGGGGTGGACCCGTGGAGATTCAGTAGACCTAGGAGTAAGGAGTTCTCGTTTTTCTCCTATGTCCATAAAGTCTATTCACGCATAGACTTTTTTGTGTTGGGTAGGGCATTGATCCCGAGGGTGAGGGGAACGGAATATACGGCTATAGCCATTTCGGATCATGCCCCACACTGGGTAGACTTGGAGATAGGGGAGGAAACAAGAGGGCGTCCACCCTGGAGAATGGACATGGGACTAATGGCGGATGAGGGGGTGTGCTTAAGGGTGAGGGGATGCATTGAAAAGTACTTGGAACTCAATGACAATGGGGAGGTTCAGGTGGGAGTGGTCTGGGAGGCGTTGAAGGCGGTGGTTAGGGGGGAGCTGATATCAATAAGGACACATAAAGGGAAGCAGGAGAGTAAGGAACGGGAGCGGTTGTTGCAAGAACTTTTGAGGGTGGACAGACAGTATGCGGAAGCACCGGAGGAGGGACTGTATAGGGAAAGGCAAAGGCTGCATGTGGAATTTGACTTGCTGACCACAGGCACTGCAGAGGCACAATGGAGGAAGGCGCAGGGTGTACAGTATGAATATGGAGAGAAGGCGAGCAGATTGCTGGCACACCAATTGAGGAAAAGGGGAGCAGCGAGGGAAATAGGGGGGGGGTGAGAGACGAAGATGGAGAGACGGAGCGGGGAGCGGAGAGAGTGAATGAAGTGTTTAAGACATTTTATAAAAAATTGTATGAAGCTCAACCCCCGGATGGGAGGGAGAGAATGATGGAGTTTTTGGATCGGCTGGAAATTCCCAAGATGGAAGAGCAGGAAAGGATGGGATTGGGAGCACAGATCACGGTAGAAGAAGTGGTGAAAGGAATTAGGAACATGCAGACGGGAAAGGCCCCGGGACCGGACGGATTCCCAGTTGAATTTTACAGAAAATATTTGGACTTGCTCGCCCCGCTACTGACGAGGACCTTTAACGAGGCAAAGGAAAGGGGACAACTGCCCCCGACTATGTCAGAAGCAACGATATCGCTTCTTTTAAAGAAGGAAAAGGATCCGCTACAATGCGGGTCCTACAGACCAATCTCCCTCCTCAATGTAGATGCCAAGGTCTTGGCCAAGGTAATGGCAATGAGAATAGAGGAATGTGTCCCGGGGGTGGTTCATGAGGACCAAACTGGGTTTGTGAAGGGGAGACAGCTGAACACGAACATACGGAGGTTGTTAGGGGTAATGATGATGGCCCCACCAGAGGGTGAAACGGAGATAGTAGTGGCGATGGATGCCGAGAAAGCATTTGATAGAGTGGAGTGGGATTATCTGTGGGAGGTGTTGAGATTTGGGTTCGGAGAGGGGTATGTTAGATGGGTGCAGCTGTTGTATAGGGCCCCAGTGGCGAGTGTGGTCACGAATGGACGGGGATCGGCATATTTTCGGCTCCATAGAGGGACAAGGCAGGGATGTCCTCTGTCCCCATTACTGTTTGCACTGGCGATTGAGCCCCTGGCGATAGCGCTGAGAGGTTCCAAGGGATGGAGGGGAATACTTAGGGGAGGAGAAGAACACCGGGTATCTTTATATGCGGATGATCTGCTACTATATGTGGCGGATCCAGCGGAGGGGATGCCAGAAATAATGCGGATACTTGGGGAATTTGGGGATTTTTCAGGGTATAAATTGAACATGGGGAAGAGTGAGCTGTTTGTGGTGCATCCAGGGGAGCAGAGTAGAGAAATAGAAGACCTACCGTTGAGGAAGGTAACAAGAGACTTTCGTTACCTGGGGATCCAGATAGCTAAGAATTGGGGCACATTGCACAGGCTAAATTTGACGCGGTTGGTGGAACAGATGGAGGAAGATTTCAAGAGATGGGATATGGTAGCATTGTCAATGGCAGGGAGGGTGCAGGCGGTTAAGATGGTGGTCCTCCCGAGATTCCTCTTTGTGTTTCAGTGTCTCCCGGTGGTGATCACGAAGGCTTTTTTCAAAAGGATAGAAAAGAGTATCATGGGTTTTGTTTGGGCCGGGAAGACTCCGAGAGTGAGGAAGGGATTCTTACAGCGTAGTAGGGATAGGGGGGGGCTGGCACTACCGAGCCTAAGTGAGTATTATTGGGCCGCTAATATTTCAATGGTGAGTAAGTGGATGGGAGAGGAGGAAGGAGCGGCGTGGAAGAGATTAGAGAGGGCGTCCTGTAGGGGGACCAGCCTGCAGGCTATGGTGACAGCCCCATTGCCGTTCTCACCAAGGAACTATACCACGAGTCCGGTGGTGGTAGCTACACTGAAGATTTGGGGACAGTGGAGACGACATAGGGGAAAGACCGGAGCACTGGGGGGGTCCCCGATAAGAAACAACCATAGGTTTGCCCCGGGGGGAATGGATGGGGGATATGGAATGTGGCAAAGAGCAGGTATAACGCAATTGAAAGATCTATTTGTGGATGGGAAGTTTGCGAGTCTGGGAGCGCTGACCGAGAAATATGGGTTGCCCCAAGGGAATGCATTCAGGTACATGCAATTGAGGGCTTTTGCGAGGCAACAGGTGAGGGAATTCCCGCAGCTCCCGACACAAGAGGTGCAGGACAGAGTCATCTCAAAGAAATGGGTGGGGGACGGTAAGGTGTCGGATATATATAGGGAAATGAGAGACGAAGGGGAGACTATGATGGACGAACTAAAAGGGAAATGGGAAGAGCTAGGGGAGGAGATTGAGGAGGGGATGTGGGCAGATGCCCTAAACAGGGTAAACTCGTCGTCCTCGTGCGCCAGGCTAAGCCTGATTCAGTTTAAGGTATTACACAGGGCACATATGACTGGAACACGGCTCAGTAAATTTTTTGGGGTGGAGGATAGGTGTGCGAGGTGCTCGAGAAGCCCAGCGAATCATACCCATATGTTTTGGTCATGCCTGGCACTACAGGGGTTTTGGATGGGGGTGACAAAGGTGCTTTCGAAAGTAGTAGGAGTCCGGGTCGAACCAAGCTGGGGGTTGGATATATTTGGGGCTGCACAAGAGCCGGGAGTGCAGGAGGCGAAAGAGGCCGATGTTTTGGCCTTTGCGTCCCTAGTAGCCCGGCGCAGAATATTGCTAATGTGGAAAGAAGCCAAGCCCCCGGGGGTGGAGACCTGGATAAATGATATGGCGGGGTTCATAAAGTTAGAGCGGATTAAGTTCGTCCTAAGGGGGTCGGCTCAAGGGTTTACTAGGCGGTGGCAACCGTTCGTCGAATATCTTGCGGAAAGATAGATAGGGGAGAACAAAGAAGGCAGCAGCAGCGGCCCAGGACTTGGGGGGGGGGGGGGGGTGGCCTGAGACAAGGCAGTTGCCAATTAGGGCTAGTTTTTATTTTTTGTTATTTAATATTTATTTATTTGTTGTTTTTGTTTAAATTTAAAAAGGTCATTATTATCTGTATTGTTACAATGTTGTGTAAAGGATGCACAATGTACTGTGTTGGTTGACCAAAAATTTTCAATAAAATATTATTTAAAAAAAATAAAATAAAATAACCCAGTAACCCCACCCAACACTAAGGGCAATTTTGGACACTAAGGGCAATTTAGCATGGTCAATCCACCTAACCTGCATATCTTTGGATTGTGGGATGAAACCGGAGCACCCGGAGGAAACCCACGCACCGACGTGAAGAACGTGCAAACTCCGCACAGACAGTGACCCAAGCCGGGAATTGAACCTGGGACCCTGGAGCTGTGAAGCAATTGTGCTAATCACTATGCTACTGTGCTGCCCTGGTCTCGGTCTCGCACCTCCATGAATCAAGTTAAAATCCGAAAGGATGCAGAAGAGATTTACCAGAATGGTCCCAGGTATGAGGGAGTTCAGCTACAGGATTCGATTGGAGAAACTGGGTGTTCTCCACGAAGCAAAGACGATTGATGGAAGATTTGGTAAAGGTGCGCACAATTATGGTGGGTTCAGACAAGGTAGAAAAAGAACAGTCCTGTCAACTTATTACACAAGGATTAGGGAAAATGGATTGGGGGAATGTGAGGAAAACCCTTTGTGTCCAGCAAATACCTGGAACTTGCTGCTAATGAGGATGCTGGGAGCAGAGAATATGAATTCAGAAGGAAATTGGATAGGGGAGGGGGTGACAGGGTGTGGTGTTCTGGAACTAATTGGCGATCAAATTGACTGAGCTGGCATGGATGTTTAATGGGCTGAATACCTATCTTCTGTATCAGAAAGATACCATGACCCTAGGGCTAATATTTTTTTTTTTTTTTCATTATAGAAATGAGGAAGAAATTTGATTCGGGCGAGGATCCCCTGGATCCAGAAAATCAACAGGGCGGAGGTGGTCATCACTTTCACAGATCCTGGAACCAATGGCAAGGGTTCAATCCTTTCAGCTCAGGAGGACCGTTTAATTTTAAGTTCCACTTTAACTAAGTTTGAGTATTGGCCTACTCATTTCTATAAAGACTTCATAGAACAGAAATGTTGAATGTGATGCCAGAAACCACGTCAAAGTTTTAAACAGCGTAACGCTCTTTTTCAGCCAAAAATGTTCAGAAGTAGTATTTTTCACACACAAAGGACAGTTTTGAAATATTTTCCTTAAAAATATAATGCAATGTACACTTATAATAAAATAAAATTGCTTTTGTAAAATGTGATCCCATTGAAAATTTATTTCCCCCAAATATTGTCTTAATTTATACAGGTGATTTGAAAGCCCTTGGCTTTGAAGATAAAAGAGGAAATATGATGCAGTTAAATGGCAATTTTGTAATTGGTTCAAGCACTCTTTGAATAATGTTAGAATGAGAGCAGTTTAGTGGCATACAATGGCACTTGTTCTCCTCCATGTTATATTGTGGAATTGTTTCAAATTCACGGAAGTCAACTTGTAGTACTTCAAAATATTCTAGTATTCATCCCTACATGGAATGTGTTTTAGGTACATTGAAGTCCCATTCACTATTTGATCTAATTTAATCCACTTGTAATTTGTTAATGTGTAAGGAGACGAGAATGGTTTAATACTTGTATACAAGAGTATAGGATTATTTCTTTATAACAAATCATCTGGATATACACTCCAGTGCAACCTTTTTTTATAATTTTGGGAGAAAGTTGGGGAATTTTAATATTTGAAATGGTGTTTATGCTGTAATTCTATATAGTGTTTAATCCTTACTTGCATATTATATTTGTTACCGGTAAATGCCATCATTAGACTTCTCAGAATCGTGCCTATTTCTTGAGTGTTGCTAAAAAGTCTAAACTTTTTGTCTTGCACACATTAGAACCCTTCGTATAAGGGGAAAAATAACTGAGTGCTAATTGGTTGGCAAGTGTTGCCACGGAAACTGCACCAGTTGATGGTGACTGACCGTTGACTGTGAAGCGTTGTTTGAATTTTAAACCTGGTAGCTTGACCTGGCATTGTCCTAGGGGAATGGATCAACGAATTTTATGTGGCTGAAACGGGCTTAAATTGTTATTTCCTCCTTTTTATCTTCATATAATTGTGGTCCTGCTGAGTACTAAACACTTTGACATGTCTCTTTTCTGAACGACACAAAGTTCTGTACTACCAAACAAAAAATGAATTTATCTGCACTTTACCACTTTAAATGTTAGAACCCTGGCTGGCTGCTATAGAATCTGCCTCTCCTCAGTTATGACAAATTCATTCTTTACATAAACTGGACATTTATCTCCATTATGAAAGAAGGTAACCAACTCATTCTTATAGATGTGGCTTGCTTACTGCAAGAGCTCTCATAAACCAACCTTTCCAATTTTCAAAGTACACCAGCCATTTAAATTTGCTATAAAGTTTCCCTAGTTAATGGTAGAAAAAAAACTGCACAACACCCTTCAGAAAAATTATTTTCCTGTCATAATATTGGACAAGGACATTTGAATTTGCAGATGTGTATTTTTTTGTGCACCTGACAAGATTGTTGAATATGTGACAACAGTAGTTGTTTTGCATACTAATTTCTGAACAGGAAGGCTTCTCATTTACATTCCCTTCAGGACAGAAAGCTTGTGCTGATTGAAGCTTGTATCCATTGAATCTAAAGTATTGGATAAGAGACCTTCGAACACTACTTATTAATATCATCCTAGGCCATAAGACAGAGGAGCAGAATTAGGCCACTCGGCCCATCGAGTCTGCTCTGCCATTCAATCATGGCTGATATTTTTTTCATCCCCATTAATCCTGCCTTCTCCACATAACCCCCATAATAGGGGCTGCTCATAGTAACTTCATTGAAGCCTACATGTGACAATAAGTGATTATTATTAACCCTTGATCCCTTTATTAATCAAGAACCTATCACCTGTGGATTTGGCCTCCACAGCCTTCTGCGGCAAAGAGTTCCACAGATTCACCACCCTCTGGCTGAAGAAATTCCTCCTCATCTCTGTTTTAAAGGATCGTCCCTTTAGTCTGAGATTGGGTCCTCTGGTTCGAATATATCCTGCATTTCTTCCTGAAATAATTTGCCCATTTTTGATGTGCTGAAGTTAGAATGGGGCATTTTTCTCTTGTTTCATAACCATATAAAAACTGATAATGCTCTTGTGTTCAGGTGAACACCAGATTAGCATTTTGAGATTTGGCATTCGACTTATCTGCTCATCATGAAAGATGTGTTTAAAATTAATTCCAAGACCTTAGTGAGTTGTCAATGCAAATTATTTTGATGTCCAGCATCACATTTATTCCATTCATATCACTGACAAGCATATACTTTGTTTGCAGAACAAGGGTGCTTCCCCAAACTGACATTTGTGAATAAAAATAGTACATTTCTGGAGAGTGAAGCAGCATTAACATTTCAGGGTGAAGGGTCATACAGCACAGAAAAGGTCCTTCAGCCCATCGCATATGCGCCAGTCAAAAACAGCCACTTAGGGCAGCACGGTAGTGCAGTGGATTAGCCCTGCAGCCTCACGGCGCTGAGGTCCCAGGTTCGATCCTGGCTCTGAGTCACTGTCCGTGCGGAGTTTGCACATTCTCCCCGTGTTTGCGTGGGTTTCGCCCCCACAACCCAAAGGTGTGCAGAGTAGGTGGATTGGCCACGCTAAATTGCCCCTTAATTGGAAAAAATGAATTGGGTAATCTAAATTTTTAAAAAATAAATAAATAAATAAATTTTCAAAACTGCCACCTAACCGTTCTAATTCCATTTTCCGGCACTTGACCTGAAATCGCAAGTGCACATCTTCATACTTCATAAATGTTATGAAGGTCTCTGCCTCCACACCCTTTCAGGCAGCGAATTCCAAACTCTCACCACTATCTGGGTAAAAATGTGTTTCCTCACATCCCTTCTAGCTCCTTGCCTTAATACTATGCCCCTTGGTCATTGACTTCTCCACCAGGGGGAGAAAGGAAGAGCGGAGGAGAAGGAACATTTATTTGCAGGTGCTGTTTGGCTTGCTGAACTGTTTCCAGCATTTTGTGTTCCTTTCCAGTATCCAGTGCCCTGTGTTTTGCTTCCGAGTTTAGGTAACGTTCCCTGCTGCCAGCACACAGATTGTGGAAAATAGTCTGGTCTCTACTGCTGGAAACTGCGTTTTCACATTGGCCCTCCATACTCCGAATGTGAATAGCTTATTAGAAAGTTTGATTTAAAGGACTTTTTTTTGCCTTGTGCCCTAATGTTTTTCTTTGTTACACTTACACTTGGGTGTTCTAACATCCATCTGATATGTTTGAATCCTTTTGAGACCTTACTACTATTTTATTTTATAGATCATTGGGGGATCAGATATCATTTATTTATTTTAAACAAATTGATCAAATTTGGGGGTGGGGGAAATGTAAAAGCTTTGTTCCATAAGGTAAAATTGTGCCAACTCAAAATTACATTGTCTAGTTATTACAAGAATGGGGAATTTTGTTCTGTTTAAACCAGTTTTCAGTACCTAAAATTGCAGAGTAAATGGACAGATTTGCAGTGTTGTATACAACAATTTTGAATGCCTCCCAATAAAACGGCATTTCCTATAAACAATAGTGGTATGTAGAGGAATATGAAGTAGACTTGCAGTACAAACCTGCCTCATGATTTTGCACTCAAATGTAATTTTACTATTTGTACTTGCATGTTCTGAAGTTGGGACTATTTTTATATTTCCATGAAATATCAAAATTGTAAATAAAGTATATCAGTTATAAAGAATTTGTTCAGAGACTAAAGTTTTATATAGATAGTTTTCACCTGACTCCCAGTGAGTAGTCAGTGGACTTGATTTTTCAGTGCAAATTCACATTATGCATTGCTGTCAGGCAAAACTTCATTGACCCCCCCCCTCCAAAAAAAAAAGTTAACCTCTTCAAATAACCACCGCTTAATGATACTGAAACCAAACTTATTTTGAAGTACTTACACAAACAATTTAAGTGGCTGTTTGCAGAGTAAAACTTCCCAGTAACATCTTAACACTCATTATAGAAACTTTGGTCGACTGCAATAATGAGGATTTTATTTAACTTGCCTGCTGATTTTTCTTTTAACTGGTTTGCACTGGAACTGGACTATGCCGGAGTTAAGACTCTGAAATGAGTGCATTAATAACCTGTTATCTCAAGGTTTTGAATTCTAGTTGCTTTCTTCCTGTGCAACACGTAAGTTCATAGAATTTATCCATTTCCGAGTCTGGGTCAGGAAAGTTTCCAGGTGATGACTTAATCTTGTTTCCCAATTAAATTACAAATATTTTGCAAAAAGGAACAATGTGCTGGAAACAAAAGGTAAAATTAATTGAGGATAATTTGCTTGACTTTGAAGTCTCTCCTTAAAACATACCTCCAACCAAGATAAAGGTTGTCAGTGATTGTGAAAGTTCCTGGGCAGGGCTGAAACCGATGTCCTAACGAGGGTGTTTGCTAGAGCTGTTGGAGAGGGTTTAAATTAATGTGGCAGGGGGATGGGAACCGATGCAGGAAGTTGGAAGGTAGTAAAACCGGGACAGAAACAAAAGGCAGTAAGGGGGAAAGTGTAAGGCAGAGAAGCCATAGTCAAAAACCAAAAAGGGCGACAATACAAGGTACAGTGACTGAGGGGAGCTCAGTGAATAGGACCAGTAATACAAAAGAAATAAAACGGGAAGTAAAAACATTAATGGTAAGCGACGTGGCAGGTTGTTACATGAAGATATGGGTTCAACGACAAGGAAAATTAGGAGAAATGTTAAGAGGAAATATAACTTGCGAGAGGTTACTGATCGAGGTGTTAAGATTCAAAACAGAGGTACAAAAGCCAACATAAGTGTACTTTACCTGAATGCTCGTAGTATTCGGAATAAGGTAAATGAGTTGATGGCGCAAATCATCGTGAATGACTATGATTTAGGGCCATTACTGAAACATGGTTAAAGGATGGTCACGACTGGGAGTTCAATATCCAAGGGTATCAAATTATTCGGAAGGACAGAGTGGATGGTAAGGGAGGTGGTGTAGCTCTGTTATTTAAGGCTGACATCCGGGCAAGAGTAAAGGATAACATCGGTGCTATGGAGGATAAGATTGAATCCATTTGGGTGGAAATCAGGAATAGTAAGGCGAAAAAGTCACTGATAGGAGTAGTCTATAGGCCACCAAATAGTAACATTATGATGGGGCAGGCAATAAACAAAGAAATAACGGATGCATGTAGAAATGGTACAGCCGTTATGGGGGATTTTAATCTACATGTCGATTGGTTGGTCAAGGCAGCCTTGAGGAGTTTATAGAATGTATCCGCGATAGTTTCCTCAAACAGTATGTTATGGAACCTGCGAGGGAGCAAGCGGTCCTAGATCTGGTCCTGTGTAATGAGACAGGATTGATTCATGATCTCATAGTTAGGGATCCTCTCGGAAGGAGCGATCACAATATGGTGGAATTTAAAATACAGATGGAGAGTGAGAAGGTAAAATCAAACACTAGTGTGTTGTGCTCAAACAAAGGAGATTACAATGGGATGAGAGAAGAACTAGCTAAGGTAGACTGGGAGCAAAGACTTCATAGTGAAACAGTTGAGGATCAATCCAAGCGATTTTTCAGTGCTCAGCAAAGGTTTATACCAACAAAAAGGAAGGACGGTAGAAAGAGGGAAAATCGACCGTGGATATCTAAGGAAATAAGGGAGAGTATCAAATTGAAGGAAAAAGCATACAAAGTGGCAAAGATTAGTGGGAGACTAGAGGACTGGGAAATCTTTAGGGGGCAACATAAAGCTACTAAAAAAGCTATAAAAAAGAGTAAGATAGATTATGAGAGTAAACTTGCTCAGAATATAAGAACAGATAGTAAACGTTTCTACAAATATATAAAACAAAAAAGAGTGGCTAAGGTAAATGTTGTTCCTTTAGTGGACGAGAAGGGAGATTTAATAATGGGAGATGAGGAAATGGCTGAGGAACTGAACAGGTTTTTTGGGTCTGTTTTCACAGTGGAAGACACAAATAACATGCCAGTGACTGATAGAAATGAGGCTATGACAGGTGAGGACGTTGAGAGGATTGTTATCACTAAGGAGGTAGTGATGGGCAAGCTAATGGGGCTAAAGGTAGAGAAATCTCCTGGCCCTGATGGAATGCATCCCAGAGTGCTAAAAGAGATGGCTAGGGAAATTGCCATCTAGTGATAATTTACCAAAATTCACTAGACTCTGGGGTGGTCCCGGCGGATTGGAAATTAGCAAACGTGACACCACTGTTTTTAAAAAAGGAGGTAGGCAGAAAGCGAGTAATTATAGGCCAGTGAGCTTAACTTCGGTAGTGGGGAAGTTGCTGGAATCTATCATCAAGGAAGAAATAGCGTGGCATCTGGATGAAAATTGGGTTCATGGGCAGCATGGGTTCACAAAGGGCAGGTCGTGCCTAACTAATTTAGTGGAATTTTTTGAGGACATTACCAGTGCAGTAGATAATTGGGAGCCAATGGATGTGGAAGATCTGGATTTCCAGAAAGCCTTTGACAAGGTGCCTCACAAAAGGTTGTTGCATAAGATAAAGATGCATGGCATTAAGGGGAAAGTAGTAGCATGGATAGAGGATTGGTTAATTAATAGAAAGCAAAGAGTGGGGATTAATGGGTGTTTCTCTGGTTGGCAATCAGTAGCTAGTGGTGTCCCTCCGGGATCAGTGTTGGGACCACAATTGTTCACAATTTACACAGATGATTTGGAGTTGGGACCAAGGGGCAATGTGTCCAAGTGTGCAGATGACACTAAGTTGAGTGGTAAAGCGAAGTCTACAGAGGGATTTGGATAGGCTAAGTGAATGGGCTAGGGTCTGGCAGATGGAATTCAATGTTGACAAATTTGAGGTCATCCATTTTAGTAGGAATAACAGCAAAAGGGATTATTATTTAAATGATAAAATATTAAAACATGCTGCTGTGCAGAGAGACCTGGGTGTGCTAGTGCATGAGTCGCAAAAAGTTGGTTTACAGGTGCAACAGGTGACTAAGAAGGCAAATGGAATTTTGTCCTTCATTGCTAGAGGGATGGAATTTAAAACTAGGGCGGTTGTGCTGTCTAAGGTGTTAGTGAGGCCACACCTGGAGTATTGTGTTCAGTTTTGAACTCCTTGAGAAAGGACGTATTGGCACTGGAGGGAGTGCAGAGGAGATTCACTAGGTTGATCGCAGAGCTGAAGGGGTTGGATTACGAGGAGAGGTTGAGTAGACTGGGACTGTACTCGTTGGAATTTAGAAGGCTCTTATAGAAACATATAAAATTATGAAGGGAATAGACAGAATTCCTTGCCCAGTGAAGCAGTAGAGGCTCCTTCATTAAATGTTTTTGAGATAAAGATAGATAGTTTTTTGAAGAATAAAGGGATTAAGGGTTATGGTGTTTGGGCCGGAAAGTGGAGCTGAGTCCACAAGATCAGCCATGATCTCATTGAATGGCGGAGCAGGCTCGAGGGGCCAGATGGCCTACTCCTGCTCCTAGTTCTTATGTTATGTTCTTATGTTACTTCTGTCATGAGCTAAATACTACAGATGCTGAGAATCTGAAATTAAATCTCAATGCTGAAAATAGTCATTACTTTATTTTTTATTGAGTTTTCATATTTTGGATCCAACAATTAACAAACTAACACCCATTCACAACAGAAAAGCATCCAAACAACAGCTGTGACTGTAACCTCTCTTTCCCCCCCCCCCCCCCCCCCCCCAACAGCCTACATTTCTTACATATTTGATATTCTTCACCACGGCCAAAGCACTTATTTACAGACACTTGTGCACAGTTTGGTTTGGGCATTAGCTCGCCTATGAGCCTGCCTTCTGCCGCTTTTGTCACTTGGGTTCCACTTGTGTGTTTGCCCACCGCCACCACAACCCCCATCATTCTTTTCCCTGTTCCGTGGCTGGTCCTGTGTCTCTTCTCTCTTTCCACCCCCCCCTCACTTGGTTGTTGGTTACAAGCAGTTGGTGAACAGCTGCCACACATCTATGGATGGAAAATATTATTTTCTACAGCCTGAGAAATTCTGCCAGGTCAGAAAGCTAGTCTGTAGCCTTGGATGTTGCTGCCAATCTCCAACCAAGTGGGATTCTCTGGCAGGCAATCAGGGAGGCTAAGGCATTAGGAGCTCCCCTTCCCCATGAAGCACTCTGGCTGATCTGATACCCCAAAGACTGTCACTTTTGCGCACGACTCCACTGGGCGTGGCCTCAAAGGAGGACATCCAGTACCCAGCAAGTCTCGGGCAGGTGCAGGATCAGAACATGGGTTGGCCAGGCCTTCCTAGCACTGTTTACATTTGTCCTCTATCTCTGGGGAGGCTCATTCGAGTTCTGATTAGATGAGCTCTCTGCACCACCTTTAGCTGCGTTAGGCTCAGCTCTGCGCATATGAAGATGAAGTTTGCCCTGATCAGCACTTTGTTCCAGAGCCTTTCTCCTATCTCAATGCCTTGCTTCTGCTATTTTTTCCTTGTCTCGTGCATGGATGAATGAAACTCCTCCAACAAGCTCCAAGTCTGCAAGGTTTCTCTTCTCTTTTCCCATGCCCCACCACCCTCCAGGTCCCCCACCTCCCATGTGCAGCAGTCTTTCTACTAGTGAGTGTCCTGTAGCTAGGGGTACATACTTATTTTTTTGCGGAGGAAGTTCTTGACCCAAATATATCTCTGGTTATTTTCTCTCTGGAGCTGGAACCTCTGAGATCCCCCCCCCCCCCCCCCCCCACCCAGGATCGTTAATCTACTGTTTATGTATATGTCCCTAACCATCTAAGTCCTCTCGTCCTGTCTCCAACTTTTGAAGGAGACATTCATTGTTGTGGGCGTAAACCTGTGGTTGTTGCAGATGGGGGCCATCGTGGATATTTTGGTTGGACAAATTTCTGCCTCATTTGGTATCACGTTCGGAGAGTGGCTACTACCTCTGGGCGACTTGAGTATCTGGCTTGGGGGTGGGGGGGGTAAAGCGAGTGTGATTGTGGCTAGTGCATGGAGAGATGTCCCTGTACAGGAACTCTCCTCCATTCTCATCTACTCCGCTCCCGGTTCCATGACCCATCGCTGTACTCTTGCTGTGGCCACACAGTGGTAGAACTGAAACTGTCGATTTCGGCGGGAGAACAGCTGGTGAGTCAGTTTCAGCGGGAGCATTGCGGAAGTGGTTACTGGGAGGTAAGTCTGTCCTTTAAAAGCACTTGTCTTTGCAGGGGCAGGCCAGTCGATTTTCGGCGGGAGAACAGCTGGTGAGTCAGTTTCAGCTAATTTAGTTGTTAGCCAGATCTTGGTAGAAAGTTAGAGGAATGGCAGGGAAGGGAGTGCAATGTTCCTCCTGCAGGATGTTTGAGGTGAGGGATGCCGTTAGTGTCCATGCTGATTTGACCTGCAGGAAGTGCTGCCATCTCCAGCTCCTCCAAGACCGAGTTAGGGAACTGGAGCTGGAGTTGGAAGAACTTCGGATCATTCGGGAGGCAGAGGGGGTCATAGATAGCAGCTTCAGGGAATTAGTTACACCAAAGATTGGAGATAGATGGGTAACTGTAAGAGGGACTGGGAAAAAACAGTCAGTGCAGGGATCCCCTGCGGTCGTTCCCCTGAGAAACAAGTATACCGCTTTGGATACTTGTGGGGGGGGGGGGGGGGGGGACTTACCAGGGGTAAGCCATGGGGTACGGGCCTCTGGCACGGAGTCTGTCCCTGTTGTTCAGAAGGGAAGGGGGGAGAGGAGCAGAGCATTAGTAATTGGGGACTCTATAGTCAGGGGCACAGATAGGAGATTTTGTGGGAGCGTGAGAGACTCACGTTTGGTATGTTGCCTCCCAGGTGCAAGGGTACGTGATGTCTCGGATCGTGTTTTCCGGGTCCTTAAGGGGGAGGGGGAGCAGCCCCAAGTCGTGATCCACATTGGCACTAACGACATAGGTAGGAAAGGGGATAAGGATGTCAGGCAGGCTTTCAGGGAGCTAGGATGGAAGCTCAGAACTAGAACAAATAGAGTTGTTATCTCTGGGTTGTTGCCCGTGCCACGTGATAGTGAGATGAGGAATAGGGAGAGAGAGCAATTAAACACGTGGCTACAGGGATGGTGCAGGCGGGAGGGATTCAGATTTCTGGATAACTGGGGCTCTTTCTGGGGAAGGTGGGACCTCTACAGACAGGATGGTCTACATCTGAACCTGCGGGGCACAAATATCCTGGGGGGGAGATTTGTTAGTGCTCTTTGGGGGGGTTTAAACTAATGCAGCAGGGGCATGGGAACCTGGATTGTAGTTTTAGGGTAAGGGAGAATGAGAGTATAGAGGTCAGGAGCTCAGATTTGACGTCGCAGGAGGGGGCCAGTGTTCAGGTAGGTGGTTTGAAGTGTGTCTACTTCAATGCCAGGAGTATACGAAATAAGGTAGGGGAACTGGCAGCATGGGTTGGTACCTGGGACTTCGATATTGTGGCCATTTCGGAGACATGGATAGAGCAGGGACAGGAATGGATGTTGCAGGTTCCGGGGTTTAGGTGTTTTAGTAAGCTCAGAGAAGGAGGCAAAAGAGGGGGTGGTGTGGCGCTGCTGTCAAGAGCAGTATTACGGTGGCGGAGAGGATGCTAGATGGGGACTCATCTTCCGAGGTAGTATGGGCTGAGGTTAGAAACAGGGAAGGAGAGGTCACCCTGTTGGGAGTTTTCTATAGGCCTCCAAATAGTTCTAGGGATGTAGAGGAAAGGATGGCGAGGATGATCCTGGATAAGAGCGAAAGTAACAGGGTAGTTATTATGGGAGACTTAACTTTCCAAATATTGACTGGAAAAGATATAGTTCGAGTACATTAGATGGGTCGTTTTTTGTACAGTGTGTGCAGGAGGGTTTCCTGACACAGTTTGTTGACAGGCCAACAAGAGGCGAGGCCACATTGGATTTGGTTTTGGGTAATGAACCAGGCCAGGTGTTGGATTTGGAGGTAGGTGAGCACTTTGGGGACAGTGACCACAATTCGGTGACGTTTACGTTAAGGATGGAAAGGGATAAGTATACACCGCAGGGCAAGAGTTATAGCTGGGGGAAGGGAAATTATGATGCCATTAGACGTGACTTGGTGGGGGGGGGGGGGGGAAAGAGGATAAGGTGGAGAAGTAGGCTGCAAGTATTGGACACACTGGATAAGTGGAGCTTGTTCAAGGATCAGTTACTGCGTGTTCTTGATAAGTACGTACCGGTCAGGCAGGGAGGATGGTGCCGAGCGAGGGAACCGTGGTTTACCAAAGAAGTAGAATTTCTTGTTCAGAGGAAGAAGGAGGCCTATGTGAAGATGAGGTGTGAAGTTTCAGTTGGGGCGATGGATAGTTACAAGGTAGCGAGGAAGGATCTAAAGAGAGAGCTAAGATGAGCAAGGAGGGGACATGAGAAGTATTTGGCAGGAAGGATGAAGGAAAACCCAAAAGCTTTCTATAGGTATGTCAGGAATAAGCGAATGACTAGGGAAAGAGTAGGACCAGTCAAGGACAGGGATGGGAAGTTGTGTGTAGAGTCTGAAGAGATAGGCGAGATACTAAATGAATATTTTTCGTCAGTATTCACTCAGGAAAAAGATAATGTGGAGGAGAATGCTGAGCTCCAGGTAAATAGATTAGATGGCATTGAGGTACGGAGGGAAGAGGTGTTGGCAATTCTGGACAGGCTGAAAATAGATAAGTCCCCGGGACCTGATGGGATTTATCCTAGGATTCTCTGGGAGGCCAGGGAAGAGATTGCTGGACCATTGGCTTTGATTTTTATGTCATCATTGGCTACAGGAATAGTGCCAGAGGACTGGAGGATAGCAAATGTGGTCCCTTTGTTCAAAATGGGGAGCAGAGACAACCCCGGCAACTATAGACCGGTGAGCCTCACGTCTGTAGTGGGTAAAGTCTTGGAGGGGATTATAAGAGACAAGATTTATAATCATCTAGATAGGAATAATATGATCAGGGATAGTCAGCATGGCTTTGTGAAGGGTAGACCATGCCTCACAAACCTTATTGAGTTCTTTGAGAAGGTGACTGAACAGGTAGACGAGGGTAGAGCAGTTGATGTGGTGTATATGGATTTCAGCAAAGCGTTTGATAAGGTTCCCCACGGTAGGCTATTGCAGAAAATACGGAGGCT
Organism: Scyliorhinus torazame; assembly: GCF_047496885.1. Lineage (NCBI taxonomy): Eukaryota > Metazoa > Chordata > Chondrichthyes > Carcharhiniformes > Scyliorhinidae > Scyliorhinus > Scyliorhinus torazame. The sequence continues at coordinate 54,230,937 of NC_092721.1, forward strand.
GGGGATTGAGGGTGATTTAGAGATGTGGATCAGAAATTGGCTAGCTGAAAGAAGACAGAGGGTGGTGGTTGATGGGAAATGTTCAGAATGGAGTACAGTCACAAGTGGAGTACCACAAGGATCTGTTCTGGGGCCGTTGCTGTTTGTCATTTTTATCAATGACCTAGAGGAAGGCGCAGAAGGGTGGGTGAGTAAATTTGCAGACGATACTAAAGTCGGTGGTGTTGTCGATAGTGTGGAAGGAAGTAGCAGGTTACAGAGGGATATAGATAAGCTGCAGTGCTGGGCTGAGAGGTGGCAAATGGAGTTTAATGTAGAGAAGTGTGAGGTGATTCACTTTGGAAGGAATAACAGGAATGTGGAATATTTGGCTAATGGAAAAGTTCTTGAAAGTGTGGATGAGCAGAGGGATCTAAGTGTCCATGTACATAGATCCCTGAAAGTTGCCACCCAGGTTGATAGGGTGGTGAAGAAGGCCTATGGAGTGTTGGCCTTTATTGGTAGAGGGATTGAGTTCCGGAGTCAGGAGGTCATGTTGCAGCTGTACAGAACTCTGGTACGGCCGCATTTGGAGTATTGCGTACAGTTCTGGTCACCGCATTATAGGAAGGACATGGAGGCTTTGGAACGGGTGCAGAGGAGATTTACCAGGATGTTGCCTGGTATGGAGGGAAAATCTTATGAGGAAAGGCTGATGGACTTGAGGTTGTTTTCGTTAGAGAGAAGAAGGTTAAGAGGAGACTTAATAGAGGCATACAAAATGATCAGAGGGTTAGATAGGGTGGACAGTGAGAGCCTTCTCCTGCGGATGGAAATGGCTAGCACGAGGGGACATAGCCTTAAACTGAGGGGTAATAGATATAGGACAGAGGTCAGAGGTAGGTTCTTTACGCAAAGAGTAGTGAGGCCGTGGAATGCCCTACCTGCTACAGTAGTGAACTCGCCAACATTGAGGGCATTTAAAAGTTTATTGGATAAACATATGGATGATAATGGTATAGTGTAGGTTAGATGGCTTTTGTTTCGGTGCAACATCGTGGGCCGAAGGGCCTGTACTGCGCTGTATCGTTCTATGTTCTATGAAGGTTCGAGCGGGCCAGGCCTCCCACATTTATCCTCCTTTCTAGGACCTTCTTTTGGATCCTCACGTTTTTTCCCAACCCCACCACAAACTCTATGATTAACTTGTTGAATGTGTTGAAGTAGGATATCAGGAGGAACCTAGGCAGTAGTTCATTTTAATTGTCTGCATTCTCCCTGTCAGCGAGAGTGGATGTTAGCCCCACCTCTGCAGGTCCTTTTTGATACCTCCAGCAGACTCTGCAGGTTCCATTTGTGGAATCGTGTCCTGTCATGGACTACTTGGATCCCCAGGTAGCGGAACTTCGTCTGGGCCATTTGAATGGCAGTGTTTCCACCCCCCCCCCCCCCCCCCCCAATCTTTGTGTCTTTCTCTTCTCCCCCACCCCCCCCACCGGTCCCTTCGAGTTAGAAGAACAAAGAAAAGTACAGCACAGGAACTGGCCCTTCGGCCCTCCAAGCCCGTGCCAACCATGCTACCCGACTAAACTACAATCTTCTACACTTCCTGGGTCCGTATCCCTCTATTCCCATCCTATTCATGTATTTGTCACGATGCCCCTTAAATGTCACTATCATCCCTGCTTCTACTACCTCCTGCAACAGTAGTGGGCTCGCCAACATTAAGGGCATATAAATGGTCATTGGATAACATGTGGATGATAATGGAATAGTGTAGATGGTCTTTAGATTGGTTTCACAGGTCGGCGCAACATCGAGGGCCAAAGGGCCTGTTCTGCACTGTAATGTTCCTCCGGCAGGGAGTTCCAGGCACCCACTACCTTCTGTGTAAAAAAGACTTTCCTCGTACATCTCCTCTAAACCTTGCCCCTCGCACCTTAAACCTATGCCCCCTAGTAATTGACCCCTCTACCCCGGGGAAAAGCCTGACTATCCACTGTCTATGCTCCTCATAATTTTGTAGACCTCTATCAAATCGTCCCTTAACCTCCGTCGTTTCAGTGAGAACAAACCAAGTTTATTCAACCGCTCCTCATAGCTAATGCCTCCATACAAGGCAACATCCTGGTAAATCTCTTCTGCACCCTCTAAAGCCTCCACATCCTTCTGGTAGTGTGGCGACCAGAATTGAACACTACTCCAAGTGTGGCCTAACTAAGGTTCTATACAGCTGCAACATGACTTGCCAATTCTTATACTCAATGCCCCGGCCAATGAAGGCAAGCATGCCGTATGCCTTCTTGACTACCTTCTCCACCTGTGGTGCCCCTTTCAGTGACCTGTGGACCTGTACACCTAGATCTCTTTGACTTTCAATTCTCTTGAGGGTTCTACCATTCATTGTATATTCCCTCCCTGCATTAGACCTTCCAAAATGCATTACCTCACATTTGTCCGGATTAAACTCCATCTGCCATCTCTCCGCCCAAGTCTCCAAACGATCCAAATCCTGCTGTATCCTCTGGTCTTACTCATCAGACCAGTTACATTTTCTTCCAAATCATTTATATATACTACGAACAGCAAAGGTCCCAGCACTGATCCCTGCGGAACACCACTAGTCACAGCCCTCCAATTAGAAAAGCACCCTTCCATTGCTACTCTCTGCCTTCGATGACCTAGCCAGTTCTGTATCCACCTTGCCAGCTCACCCCTGAACCCCTGTGACTTCACTTTTGTACCAGTCTACCAAAGTCCATGTAGACAACATCCACTGCCCTGCCTGCATCAATCATCTTAGTGACCTCCTCGCAAAACTCTATCAAGTTAGTGAGACACGACCTCCCCTTAACAAAATCAAGCTGCCTCTCACTAATACGTCCATTTGCTTCCAAATGGGAGTAGATCCTGGCTTGAAGAATTCTCTCCAGTAATTTCCCTACCACTGACGTAAGGCCTGTAGTTCCCTGGATTATCCTTGCTACCCTTCTTAAACAGAGGAACAACATTGGCTATTCTCCAGTCCTCCGTGACATCACCTGAAGACTGAGGGTCCAAAGATTTCTGTCCAGGCCTCAGCAATTTCCTCTCTAGCCTTCTTCAGTATTCTGGGGTAGATCCCACCGGCCCTGGGGACTTATCTACCGTAATATTTTTCAAGACACCCAACACCTCGTCTTCACAGAGAATATCACCTGATGAAGGTGCTGCGCTCCGAAAGCTATTGATTTGAAACAAACCTGTTGGTGTTGTTAGACTTCTTACTTTGCCCACCCCAGTCCAACACTGGCATCTCCACATCAGGGAATATCTTCTTGATCAAGTTAAGCTTTTAACCTGAGAAGGCTCCAAAATCCTTAAGGAGTTTCATCATCCCTACCATGCTGGCCAGGAGGTTCGAGATGTAGAGGAGCAGGTCATCTGCAAAGAGTGAGACTCTATAGTCTCCTCTTTGGATACCTTTCCATTCTTTCGCCGCTTTTGATATTGGGGTGTGTTATCAGTGAGGGAATGTTTAATACAAAGAGAGATATTGGGGTGTGTTTTCAGAGAAGGAATGTTTAGTACTGGTCACCAGTTGTTCAATTGACATGGCTAGCAGCAGCGGGGATAAAGGACATCCCTGCCTCGTCCCTCTGTGCAGCCAGAAGTATCTAGAGCCATGGAAACACTGTACAGTAGTTTCACCCAGGAGGTGAACCCTGGCATGAGCCCAAACTGTTTTAAGTCCCTCTCGGAAGTACTTCCAATCAACTCTGTCGAAGCCTTTTCTGCGCTGAGGGAGATGATCTCTTCTGGTGTTCTCTCCCTGGATGGGGTCATTATCGCGTTCAGCGAGCGCCTGATGTTAGCTGTCAGCTGCCGGCCCTTCACCAAGCCTGTCTGATCTTCCGCTACTCCCTCTGGCAAGCAGCTTTCTAGCCGCCTCGCCAGAGCCATCACCAGGACTTTTTGGCGAAGTTTAGGAGTGAGATGGTTCTGTAGGACCCACATTCCGTTGGATGTTGGGTGTTTGTCTTTTTTGGGGGGGATATCGGCGATATTGAGGCTTGGGCCAACATTGGTGGCGGGGTACCCTTACTAGTGATTCTACGAACATCTCCCACAAGTTAATCTTTTGTAGACGTCCGCCAGGAATTCATCTGGCCTTGGCACCTTCCCCGCCCGCATGGAGTTGATGCTCTCCATGACTTCCCTCGGTTCTAATGGTGCTTCATAGAACATAGTGCAGAAGGAGGCCATTCAGCCCACCGAGTCTGCACCGACCCACTTAAACCCTCACTTCCACCCAATCCCCGTAACGCAGTAACCCCTCCTAACCTTTTTGGACACTAAGGGCAATTTAGCGTCGCCAATCTACCTAACCTGCACATCTTTGGACTGTGGAAAGAAACTGGAACACTTGGAGTAAACCCACGCAGACACTGGGAGAACGTACAGACTCCTCACAGACAGTGACCCAGCGGGGAATCAAACCTGGGACCCTGGTGCTGTGAAGTCACAGTGCTAGCCACTTGCACTACTGTGCTGCCCAGGGCTTCCAGGCCCTGTCTCCTACCTTCCTCCACTGGCATGTCCAGACCATCGAGGAACTGCTTCGTCATCAAGTCCCCCGAGCTGTATAGCCGTTGGTAGAAGTTTGCAACGGTTTTGTTGATCTGTTCTGGCGCAGCGACTAGATTGGTGCACAATGGCAGCTCCTCTCCGACCGCGTGGCTCGGTTGGAGCAGCAGTTGGATGCACTTAGAAGCATGCAGGTGGCGGAAAGAGTCATAGATCGGAGACTTGATCACACCCAAAGTGCAGGCGGACAGGTGGGTGACCGCCAGAAAGGACAGGCAGTCAGTGCAGGAATCCCCTGTAGCTGTGGCCCTCGGGTATACTGTTTTGGATACTGTTGGGGGGGATAGCCTATCAGGGGAAAAGGAACAGCAGCCAGAACAGTGGCACCACAACTGGCTTGGTTTCTTAGCAGGGGAGAGCAAAGTGCAGGAGAGCGATAGTTATAAAGGATTCTATAGTAAGGGGTAAACAGACTCCAGGATGGTGTTGACTCCCTGGTGCCAAGGTCAAGGATGTCTCTGAACGAACACAGGACATCCTGAAGGGGGAGGGTGAACAGCCCGAGGTCGTAGTACACATAGGTACTAATGACATAGGCAGGAAGAATGATGAGGTCCTGCAGAATGAGTTCAGGGAATTAGGCAGTAAGGTAAAAAGCAGGACCTCTAGGGTTGTAATCTCAGGATTACTCCCTGTGCCACGTGTCAGTGAGGCTAGAAATAGGAGGATAATGCAGCGAAACTCGTGGCTAAACTGGTGGTGTAGGAGGGAGGGTTTCAGATTTCTGGACCATTGGGATTTCTTCCGGGGCAGATGTGACCTCTACATGAAGGACAGGTTCCATCTAAACTCGAGGGGCACCAATATCCTGGCTGGGAGGTTTGCTAGACTCACTCGGGAGGATTTAAACTTGTATCGCAGAGGGTTGGGAACCAGAGCATTAGCTTAGAAGGTGTAATAACTGAAGGGAAAATAGAGAACCAAAATAAGAAAACAACATCACCCTCGGGCAGAGCAAAAAAGGTGTCAAGTGTGAGAAGAGAGGTGGTCAATGCAGGACTGAGGGTGTTGTACCTAAATGCACGCAGTATACGGAACAAGGTAAATGAGCTTGTTGAGCACATTGAAATTGGCCGGTACGATGTGGGCATCACTGAGATGTGGCTGCAAGGGGATCAGGGCTGGCATGTAAATATACAAGGATATGTGTACTATCGAAAGGACAGGCAGTTGGGCAAAGGAGGCGTGTTTGCATTGTTAATATGGAATGAAGTTAAATCGATAGCAAGGAGCGATATAGGATCAGAAGGCATAGAATCTCTGGGTAAAGTTGAGGAATCACAAAGGTAAAAATACCCTGATAGGAGTTATGTATAGGCCCCCTAGCAGTAGTCAGGACGTGCAGCAGAAAATAAATCAGGAGATAGAAAAGTTATGTAAAAAAGGCAATGCATGTAAAAACTGCATTATCACAATAATGGGGGACTTCAATATACACGTGGACTGGGAAAATCAGGTTGTTAGTGGATCCCAAGAAATGGAATTTGTGGAATGTCTAAGAGATTGTATTTTGGAGTAGCTTGTCACAGAGCCTACTAGGGAACAGGCAATTCTGGATTTGGTGGTGTGTAATGAGGCAGATTTGATTAGGGAACTGGAAGGTGAAGGAACCCTTAGGGAGTATTGACCACAATATGATAGAATTTATCCTGCAGTTTGAGAAGGAGAAGCTGGAATCAGATGTAACAGTATTATAATTAAATAAGGGAATGACAAAGACATGAGGGAGGAGCTGGCCAGAGTTGATCGGATAAGGAGTCCAGCACGGAAGACAGTGGAACAGCAATGGCAGGAGTTTTTGGAGGTTATACGGGAGGCACAACAGAAATTCATCCCAAGGAGGAGGAAACATGCTAAGGGGAGGACAAGGTATCCATGGTTGATGAGGGAAGTCGGGGACAGCATAAAAGCAAAAGGAAAAGTATACAAAATGGCGAGTATTAGTGGGAAGCCAGAGGATTGGGAAGCCTTTAAAAGCGAGCAGAGGGCAACTAAAAAAAGCAATAAGGGGGGAGAAGATGAAGTATGAGTGTAAGATAGCCAGTAATATAAAAGAAGATGAGAAGAGTTTTTTTCAACATATCAAAGGTAAGAGAGGCAAAAATAGACATTGGACCACTGAAAAATGCAGCTGGAGAAGTAATAATAGGAAACAAAGAAATGACAGACTAACTGAGTCGTTACTTTGCATCGGTCTTCATGGTGGGAGACACCAGTGGGATGCCAGTGCTCTTGGCGAATCGGGGCAGAGGGAATGCAGTGGCCATCACTAAGGAGAAGGTTCTGGGGAAACTGAAAGGTCTGAAGGTGGATAAATCAGATGGACTACACCCCAGGGATCTAAAAGATAACTGAGGAGATTGTGGAGGCATGAGTGATGACCTTTCAGGAATCACTGGAGGCAGGAAAGGTCCCAGAGGACAGGAAAGTGGCTAATGTAACACCGCATAAGGATGTAATTGAATTCTACTGTACATGTCACACCTGTTAGGTAATAGGGAAAACACAAGCGATAATCAACCCGTCACCCTTAATACACATTCCAGCATTTGAGGAACCTTTTACTATGTAAGGAACCTGCTAAATCCTGGTCTGTTTTGTGATTCTGTCTTTTATTAAATTCTTGTTCTGCAACATTGAAGATTTTGTTTAAAACTGCAGACTCTGGTGAAACGGAAAACATCCCTGGTCCAATGTCCTGGCCCAGGACTCCCCTTAATGCTCTGTGATGTCATTTTGATGAACTTGGCAAGCAGCCAATCAATGCCTCTGAAATTGTAGGACATCGTCTGTTCTCATTTGGGATTGGTTGAGCTTGTCAGAGTTTCTGGAAGATTCTGAAACAGCCCAGCAAGATCCATTTTGTCTCTCAGTTATGTGCAGACTTGGAAAGCAGCACACACAAGACTCTATCCATCAACATTCGCTGTGGTGATTTGAATGCTTCCAGCCAGCCAGGAGATGTAACTGCCTTAAATGACTCCAGACAGGTCGGTGAAAGTGTAAAACTCTGTTTGAAAAGCCTGGCGATTTATTGCTTCAAGCTAGCCTGTGAAAGTGACCTATGAGGGGAGATGTGGGCAAATCAACATTTCTATTCTGATTGTGGAATAGAACTGTGGAGCCAGTGCTCCAACTTCTCTCTCACCTGTTGGGCTCTTCCTGGGAGTTCTCTGCAGTCTGTTTAACCTGTGGAAGTAATCTTGATTTGCACAAACGGCAGACAAGCAGTTGCTGTCTGGAGCGGATGGACAACCTTTGTTTAAATTCTCAGGTAGAGAGAATTCTAAGATTGTCTGAGACTAGGAGTCAATCTGGTGGAGGCCTGTCAGGACTGAACCGGCCTCTTGGGGGGGGGGGGGGGGGGTGTAATTTGTCATGTGAAGACTCCGATTGTAGAAGTGAAAGTGACTTTCCAGAGAGAATTCTACAGCCTGCAGGTTTTGGTTGTAGACCACCATCAGAAGATTGCTGGCTGCAAGACCGTTACCTCAGCAGCAAAGAACCATCTTTTAATCCCCGTTATTTTCAATCCTTTGCTTACCATATGCCTGTCTTGTGTGTGTTTGGATGGAAGGTGGGACAGGATTTGGGGAATAGTTAGATTAGCAGACCATTGTTCCATTCTTACTCTTACCATTGTATGTTCATCCTTTTTCTTGTTATGAATAAACAGTTTTTTAATGTTTTACTTACAAATCCGGTGCCTGTAGATCCTTGGACCAGTCAAGAATCAAAGATCTCAGGAAAATACACATTATTGGTTAATTCTGTTATTTAAAAAAAATATTTTTATTGTATTTTCAAGTTTTACACAGTTGCACTTTATGTTTAATATTTACAGTACGTGTGGTTCTTGTATACATCTTGTTATCTTCTGTCTTGGGGTGTTTTCATCTTCCCGCCGCCCCCGGTATCCTCCCTTTTTGTTCAGGTGTACTGTCCCCTGGCTTCTGATCTCCACTTCCCCCCCCCCCCCCCCCCGCCCCGCTTCTTCCCTTTGTGCTTTCTGCTATATCTGCTTTGCGGGTTTGGGTGGGGGTGGGGGGTCCCCCGCCCCCTCTCATTGTGCTCTTCCACTCAGTTCCCCCGAATTACCTCATCTCTTCCTTCTTCCCCCCGGAGTTGCGTGTTTCTGTCTGTCTTCTCCCATCTTTCACTTTTTCCTCTAGTCACTGTTGGCTTCCAACAGGTCCTGGAACAGGCCGTTGAATTGAGGAAGCCTTCCTCCGACCCGCAGATGATGTATTTGATCTTCTCCAAGTGGAGAAATTCCATTAGGTCTGCCAGCCAGTCTGCAGCTGTGGGTGGATCGCCAGATGAGCAGGATTCTCTGGCATGCGATTAGGGCGCCGGCCCACTTCCCCATGTATAGCTCTGGCTGTTAGGATGCCACGAAGTTTGCCATTCGTGGGCACGGCTCCACCCCCACAACCTTGGATATTGTCTCAGAGAAGGCTGTCCAGAGCTCTACAAGTTTGGGACAGCCCAAAACATGTGGGTGTGGTTGGCCGGGCCTCTCTGGGCACCGCTCTCATTTATCCTCCACCTCCGGGAAGAACCTGCTCATTCGGGTTCTGTTAAGGTGCGCTCTGTGCACCACTTTCAGCTGCATGAGGCTGAGCCTTGCGCAGGAGGAGGTGGAGTAGGCCCTGCTCTGTACTTCGCTCCAGAGTCCCCACCCCACTCCACTTCTGTCCCCAGTTTGTCTCCCCATTTCCGTCTGGCCTCGTCCAATGGCATTCGAGCCCTGTCCAATAACGATCCGCACATTTTCCTGCCGTTTCCCCCTTCTTTACTGTCCTTGTTAATTAGGTCCTCCAGTAGTGTGGTCTCGGGGGCCCTGGGGTACCCGACTGTCTCCTTGCGGAGAAGGTGCTTTACCTGTAGGTGCCTACGTTCCTGTCCTGTCAGTCGTGACAGTTGCTCCGTCGGCTCTCCCAGCGTCGCTGGTCTGTTTCCCATGTAAAAGTCCCTGACTGTCAGCGTCCCTCCTGTCTCCCTTTCTTGAAGGGGGTGTCTAGTATGGCTAGAGACATGGGAGACATCTCGGTCAAATGTCCTTAGTGTGGCTACCACCCCTGGGCTGTGTACTTTGTTGGGGGTGGGGGTGGGGGTGGGAGTGCTGCTGTGGTGAGGTCCCGGAGAGTCGTCTCCTTGCAGGAGGCCTCCTCCATTCACACCCTTTTCTTGTTGGGTTCGCGTACCCACGTACCCATCCCCTGACTCTTTCTGCCGTGGCTGCCCAATGGTAATATTGCAGGTTCGGTAATGCCAGGCCACCCCTATCTTTTCCCCTTTGCAGCGTTGATTTTGGGACTCTCAGATTCCTACCCACCCCCTTCACACAAACCCCATGATAATTCTATCTGTTTTGAAAAAATACCTTGGGGTTGAAGATCGGTATTGATCTGAACAGGAAGAGGAATCTCAGCAGTACGTTCATTTTGATCATCTGCACCCTCCCCGTCAGGGAGAGCGGGAGTCCGTCCCACCTTTGCAGGTCCGTTTTGACTTCCTCCGCCAGGCTGGTCAGATTCCACTTCTATTACACTCCTGTATTATCTTGATATACTACGGAGTGTAACACGTGTTACTCAAACCTTGGTTACTGATGAGGTCTTCTGAATCTCGATGAAGAAGCCTCGAACTCGTCCAGTGGTAACAAAAGGTGTATTGAGTAACTATAACAATAATTGTGTGAGTTCTTTACTTTAACATTGATACTAATGATAAGGTTAACAAGATCTAACTACAGTAACTGCACTTGACTCCTCTAACCATCTGAGCTAATCTGATCCTCCTGTCCTTGTCACAGTCCATCCAAAAGAGAGGGAGAGAGACATAATGTGGTTTATTTTATACCCCTGTTGGTCCGGCCCCCTCGTGATCATGTGGTGCTACTGATTACACATTAACCCCTTATGTACATGCACATACAGAGATCACTACACCACTGGATCCGTGTCCAGTTCCTGGCTATTTGGATCCCCCGACAGCTGAATATTTATGGGCTTGTTTGAATGGGAGTCCCTCCAGCTTCGTCCCTCCCCCATTTGGGTTCACTGGGAATGTCTCGCTCTTGCCCAGGCTAAGTATGTAACCCGAGAAATTTCCAAATTCTTTCAGCATCTGCATGTTTGCTCTGTCCTTCCTGTGGTTCCGAGACACAGGGGAGCAGGCCATCCGCACAGGGTGGGACTCTGTTCTCTCTGCCACCCTTTGGATGCCCTTCTAGCTGTTCGCACCTCGCAGAGCAATCACTAGGTGTTCAATTGCCAGGGCAAACATGAGCGGGAACCGTGGGCATCCCTGCCTTGGGCCTCTCTGCAGCTGGAAGTATTCGGAGCTGGTGGTATTGGTTTGAACACTCGCCTTGGGAGTGTTGTATAGGTACTTCACCCAGGTGGTAAATACTGCTCCTAGTACCTCGAGGAGGTACTTCCATTCTATTCGGTCGAAGATCTTTTCTGCGTAGGGACTCCAGGGTCTGTGGGGCTGGAATTCGCCGGGGTGTTACAAAGAACAAAGAAATGTACAGCACAGGAACAGGCCCTTCGGCCCTCCAAGCCCGTGCCGACCATGCTGCCCGACTAAACTACAATCTTCTACACTTCCTGGGTCCGTATCCTTCTATTCCCATCCTATTCATATATTTGTCAAGATGCCCCTTAAATGTCCCTATCGTCCCTGCTTCCACTAACCCCTCCGGTAGCGAGTTCCAGGCACCCACTACACTCTGCGTAAAAAAACTTGCCTCGTACATCTACTCTAAACCTTGCCCCTCTCACCTTAAACCTGTGCCCCCTAGTAATTGACCCCTCTACCCTGAGGAAAAGCCTCTGACCATCCACTCTGTCTATGCCCCTCATAATTTTGTATACCTCTATCAGGTCTCCCCTCAATCTCCTTCGTTCCAGTGAGAACAAACCGAGTTTATTCAATCGCTCCTCATAGCTAATGCCCTCCATACCAGGCAACATTCTGGTAAATCTCTTCTGCACCCTCTCTAAAGCCTCCACATCCTTCTGGTAGTGTGGCAACCAGAATTGAACACTATACTCCAAGTGTGGCCTAACTAAGGTTCTATACAGCTGCAACATGACTTGCCAATTCTTATACTCAATGCCCTGGCCAATGAAGGCAAGCATGCCGTATGCCTTCTTGACTACCTTCTCCACCTGTGTTGCCCCTTTCAATGACCTGTGGACCTGTACTCCTAGATCTCTTTGACTTTCAATACTCTTGAGGGTTCTACCATTCACTGTATATTCCCTACCTGCATTAGACCTTCCAAAATGCATTACCTCACATTTGTCCGGATTAAACTCCATCTGCCATCTCTCCGCCCAAGTCTCCAAACAATCTAAATCCTGCTGTATCCTCTGACAGTCCTCATCGCTATCCGCAATTCCACCAACCTTTGTGTCGTCTGCAAACTTACGAATCAGACCAGTTACATTTTCCTCCAAATCATTTATATATACTACAAAGAGCAAAGGTCCCAGCACTGATCCCTGTGGAACACCACTGGTCACAGCCCTCCAATTAGAAAAGCATCCTTCCATTGCTACTCTCTGCCTTCTCTGACCTAGCCAGTTCTGTATCCACCTTGCCAGCTCACCCCTGATCCCGTGTAAATTCACCTTTTGTACTAGTCTACCATGAGGGACCTTGTCAAAGGCCTTACTGAAGTCCATATAGACAACATCCACTGCCCTACCTGCATCAATCATCTTAGTGACCTCCTCGAAAAGTTCTATCAAGTTAGTGAGACACGACCTCCCCTTCACAAAACCATGCTGCCTCTCACTAATACGTCCTTTTGCTTCCAAATGGGAGTAGATCCTGTCTCGAAGAATTCTCTCCAGTAATTTCCCTACCACTGAAGTAAGGCTCACCGGCCTGTAGTTCCCTGGATTATCCTTGCTACCCTTCTTAAACAGAGGAACAACATGGGCTATTCTCCAGTCCTCCGGGACATCCCCTGAAGACAGTGAGGATCCAAAGATTTCTGTCAAGGCCTCAGCAATTTCCTCTCCAGCCTCCTTCAGTATTCTGGGGTAGATCCCATCAGGCCCTGGGGAACCATCTACCTTAATATTTTTCAAGACACCCAATACCTCGTCTTTTTGGATCTCAATCTGACCCACGCTATCGACACACCCTTCTCCAGACTCAACATCTACCAATTTCTTCTCTTTGGTGAATACTGATGCAAAGTATTCATTTAGTACCTCGCCCATTTCCTCTGGCTCCACACATAGATTCCCTTGCCTATCCTTCAGTGGGCCAACCCTTTCCCTGGCTACCCTCTTGCTTTTTATGTACGTGTAAAAAGCCTTGGGATTTTCCTTAACCCTATTTGCCAATGACTTTTCGTGACCCCTTCTAGCCCTTCTGACTCCTTGCTTAAGTTCCTTCCTACTTTCCTTATATTCCACGCAGGCTTCGTCTGTTCCCAGCCTTTTAGCCCTGACAAATGCCTCCTTTTTCTTTTTGACGAGGCCTACAATATCTCTCGTTATCCAAGGTTCCCGAAAATTGCCGTATTTATCCTTCTTCCTCACAGGAACATGCCGGTCCTGAATTCCTTTCAACTGACACTTGAAAGCCTCCCACATGTCAGATGTTGATTTGCCCTCAAACATCCGCCCCCAATCTATGTTCTTCAGTTCCCGCCTAATCTTGTTATAATTAGCCTTCCCCCAATTTAGCACATTCATCCTAGGACCACTCTTATCCTTGTCCACCAGTACTTTAAAACTTACTGAATTGTGGTCACTGTTACCGAAATGCTCCCCTACTGAAACCTCTACCACCTGGCCGGGCTCATTCCCCGATACCAGGTCCAGTACTGCCCCTTCCCCAGTTGGACTGTCTACATATTGTTTTAAGAAGCCCTCTTGGATGCTCCTTCCAAACTCCGCCCCGTCTAAGCCCCTGGCACTAAGTGAGTCCCAGTCAATATTGGGGAAGTTGAAGTCTCCCATCACCACAACCCTGTTGTTTTTACTCTTTTCAAAAATCTGTCTACCTATCTGCCGCTGGCTGTTGGGAGGCCTGTAGTAAACCCCCAACATTGTGACTGCACCCTTCTTATTCCTGATCTCTACCCATATAGCCTCACTGCCCTCTGAGGTGTCCTCCCGCAGTACAGCTGTGATATTCTCCCGAACCAGTAGCGCAACTCCGCCTCCCCTTTTACATCCCCCTCTCCTGCCTGAAACATCTAAATCCTGGAACGTTTAGCTGCCAATCCTGCCCTTCCCTCAACTAGGTCTCTGTAATGGCAACAACATCATAGTTCCAAGTACTAATCCAAGCTCTAAGTTCATCTGCCTTACCCGTAATACTTCTTGCATTAAAACATATGCACTTCAGGCCACCAGACCCGCTGTGTTCAGCAACTTCTCCCTGTCTGCTCTGCCTCAGAGCCCCACTATCCCTATTCCCTCGTTCTCCCTCAATGCTCTCACCTTCTGACCTATTGCTCCCGTGCCCACCCTCCCGTGTGACACGAGCAAACCTCGCGGCCAGGATATTTATGCCTCTCCGGTTTAGATGCAACCCGTCCTTATATAGGTCATACCTGCCCCGGAAGAGCTCCCAGTAGTCCAGATAACAGAAACCCTCCCTCCTACACCAGCTGTTTAGCCACGTGTTTAGCTGCTTTATCTTCCTATTTCTAGCCTCACTGGCACGTGGCACAGGGAGTAATCCCGAGATTACAATCCAAGAGGGCCTGTCTTTTAACTTTCTGCCTAGCTCCCTGAACTCCTGCTGCAGGACCTCATGCCCCTTCCTGCCTATGTCGTTAGTACCAATATGTACAACAACCTCTGCCAGTTTGCCCTCCCCCTTCAGGATGCCCTCTACCCGTTCGGAGACATCCTGGACCCTGGCACCAGGGAGGCAACATACCATCCTGGAGTCTCTTTCACGTCCACAGAAGCGCCTATCTGTGCCCCTGACTATAGAGTCCCCTATTACTATTGCTCTTCTGCGCTTTGACCCTCCCTTCTGAACATCAGAGCCAGCCGTGGTGCCTCTGCTCTGGCTGCTGCTGTTTTCCCCTGATAGGCTATCCCCCCCGACAGTATCCAAAGGGGTATACCTGTTCGAGAGGGGGCCAACCTCAGGGGATTCCTGCACTGACTGCCTGCCCTTTCTGGTGGTCACCCATTTCTCTGCCTGCACCTTGGGTGTGACCACATTTACATAACTGCGATCTATGACGCTTTCCGCCACCTGCATGCTCCTAAGTGCATCCAATTGCTGCTCCAACCGAACCATGCGGTCTGTGAGGAGCTCCAGTTGGGTGCACTTTCTGCAGATGAAGCCATCCGGGACGCTGGAAGCCTCCCGGACCTGCCACATCTCACAGTCAGAGCACTGCACCCTTCTAACTGACATTGCGTCAATTAATTAAAATTAAAATTTTTAAAAACTCGTTGTAAAAACCCGAGTCCTAATTGATTACATGGGACCCTACCTAAAATGAAAAGAGGGAATCCTTACTTGTTGACCATAATGGATGTGTCTTCTCGATTTCCGGAGGCCATTCCATTAAGAAACATTGCAGCCAAGGATTGTAGTTGCGTTAACCAAATATTTTACTAGAGATATGAAATTTGATCTGACTAGATATCAAATTTTACGTCTGGAGTTATTCAAGGAAGTTATGGATAGCTTAGGAGTAAAGTAGTTTAACTCAATAGCGTATCATCCAAAATCACAGGAGCATTAGATGGATGGCAACAAACTCTAAAGACCATCAGCTGGACCCCGAGACTAAGTGCTGATGCCGAGGCAGGAGTTGTGGATTTCTACGAAAGCAAAACTGGCACCTCACCTGGGCCAATTCACCGACCATTAAGGGGCTGTCACTGGTGCCACGTGGAACACAGTCTATTGCAATGAGAAACTATGTGGGATTCATCGGGTTTGCGATTGACATTTGGGAGGCTGACAAGCTGCAGCCGCATATACACATTTCACTCCTCACACACAGCATCGCAGCCAACAAGGTGGTAGCAAGGAGAGCGGCACCCCCTTTCACAGATGCCGAGCTTGAGACCCTGCTGGACACTGGAGGAGAGGCGAACAACCCTGTACCCTGGGACAGGTTTGATTCCCCGCTGGGTCACTGTCTGTGCACGTTCTCCAAAGTAGTGCAGGTTAGGTGGATTGGTCATGCTAAATTACCCTTAGTGTGCAAAAAATGTTAGGAGGGGTTATTGGGTTACGGCAATAAGGTGCAAGTGAGGGCTTAAGTGGGTTGGTGCAGACTCGATGGGCCGAATGGCTTCCTTCTGCACTGTATGTTTTATGTCGCCACTCTGCTGCGCGATGTTGTAGAGGACACAGCAGGCAACGACGATGTGGGCGACTCTCGCAGCGCTCTACTGGAGAGGCCTCCAGAGCTGTCCAGGCACCTGAACTGCGTGTTCAGGATGTCGAAACACTGCTTGATCATGCCCCTGGTCGCTGTGTGGGTGGCATTGTAGCGTATCTGCATGTCGATCTGTGGCCTCCGGATAGGTGTCATCAGCCATGACTGGAGCGGATAACCCAGGAGCGGGGACAGTGGGCATTCCTGCCTTGTGCCTCTACTCCCCGCCCCCCCCCCTCCATTATTGGGACAATGGCCCCATGCCGGTGTCAAAATGTACCCCCCCACACACACACACCCTGTGGGGGGGAGCGTTGCGGGTGCCTCCAAGAAGCCAGGAACCGTTGAGTGTGCCAGGATGAAGGCGTGATGCACATCTGACGGTAACACACCCGTTCATTGAGTGGAACCCCTTTCGATTTGTGAAGAGCGGACAGTCATCTGCAGGTGCTTGTAGTGTGACATGCATCCTGTTGATCACCCCCCTGGACCCAGGGCATCTCCATGATGGTGGCGATCCTGCTGCCCGGGCATCCTGGTGTCACATTGAAATGGGTACATTGTGCCGACTGGGCAGATAGGGCCTCTGTAACGGCGCAGAAGCACCTGTGCAATGAGCTCTGAGATTTCAGAGAGGGAACCAAATGGCTGGTGGCACTCTGTAGAACCAGGGGCCAAGGGGGTGGTCAGTGAGGTGTGCAGCGCGATGGCAGCAATGGCGGTCCATGCCGGGAAACTGCCCCAGTCCTGTTGGGGGCCATTCCAACCCCATGGCTGTTGTCCACCCCCCCTCCCCGGAAGGGCGCCTTACCATGTCCTACCTCCTCTCTTCCCCGCCCCCCCAGGGTGAGAGTGTGGGGGGTACGTTTTGACACTGGCACGGGGCCATAGTCCCAATAATGGAGAATCCAGCCTCGTGTCCAACACTGGAGGGGGAGGGAGGGGGGGGGGGCGTTACCCTCAAGCTGCATCGTAATCTCACCTGTTCGAACTGAATTTGCAAGATAAAGTGACCAAGGACAGGGCAGGCTCCTTGACAACAGCATAGAACCAAAGGAGCCATTGTCTTAACAGTCAAGTCAGCAAACATCCAGTTCAGGCTGTTTATGATAACGTCACTGAATCGCATTCTAGAGCACAGAATTCATTAATGAAACATTTCAAGTTAATGTTGTACATAACAGACAGCTAAACGTCAAATCAAACTTATTTGATTCTAACCCAAACCAATTAGGATTACATAGGGGTATAACTAGATGGCTAAAGACTGATATGATTGAGTATAACCGTGTTAGTTCGCATGGCCATATTCCATTCTGGAATCAATCTATACTTTGACTTAACTATTCGCTGTCTCTGTCTTTCATATTACTTTCTAACTCTCGAAGTGAATGCAAGCTGTTTGCCGTTAGCAAGAAAATCATTTCTGTATTATTTGAAAGTTGAATTGTCTGCAAAATTGCTTCTCTGAGTCCTTTTGTATGCTGGACTTATTAGGGAATAAGATTTATATGATTCTCAATTGTAATCAATAGAGACAAATAAAACTATTCTTATTTGCAGAAGTATTAACTCAAATTTCTACTGAGTTTTAGTGTTCGCAAGTGCCACTAAATCCGCATGGTCGATCGCTACACGCCCCCTCAACCTCCGTTCCAGTGAGAACAAACCAACACTATCTAAACTCTCCTCATAGATAATGCACTTCATACCAGGCAACATCATGGTAAGCGTCTTCTGTACCCTCTCCATAGCCTCCATATCCTTCTGGAAATGTGGTGACCAGAATTGAACACTATATTCCAAATGTGGCCGAACTAAAGTTATATACAGCTGTAGCACGACTTGCCAATTTTTATACTCAATGCACCGGCCGATGCAGGCAAGCATGCCGTATGCCTTCTTGACTACCTTCTCCACCTGTGTTGCCCCTTTCAGTGACCTGTGGACCTGTACACTCCGATCCCTCTGCCTATCAATATTCTTCAGGGTTCTGCCATTTATATTTTTCACCTGTATTAGACCTTCCATAATGTATTACCTCACATTGTCTGGATTAAACTCTATCTTCCGTCTCTCCGCCCAAGTCTCCAACCTATCTATATCCTGCTGTATCCTCTGACAGTCCTCATCGCTATCCGCAATTGCACCAACCTTTGTGTCGGCTGCAAACTTACTAATCAGACCAGTTACATTTGACTCCAAATCATTTATATATATTACAAACAGCAAAGGTCCCAGCACTGATCCCTGCGGAACACCACGAGTTACAGCCCTCCATTCAGAAAAGCACCCTTCCATTGCTATCCTCTGTCTTCTTACACCGAGCGGGTTCTGTATCCATCTTGCCAGCTCACCTCTGATCCCGTGTGTATTCACCTTCTATACCAGTCTTCCATGAGGGACCTTGTCAAAGGCCTTACTGAAGTCCAAGTAGACAACATCCACTTTCATCAATCACCTTCATCACTTGCTCGAAAAACTCGATCAAGTTAGTGAGACATGACCTCCCCTTCACCTCCCATGCTGCCTTTTGCTAATACGTCCATTTGCTTCCAAATGGGGGTAAATCCTGTCTCGAAGAATCCTCTCCAAAAATTTCCCTTACATCAGTAAGGCTCACCGGCCTGTAATTTCCTGGATCATCCTTGCGAGCATTCTTAGACGAGGAACAACATTAGCTATTCTTAAGTCCTCTGGGACCTCACCTATAGCCAGTGAGGATACAAACATTTATGACAAGGCCCCAGCAATTTCCTCCCTTGCCTCCCTCAGTGTTTTGGGGGGCCTGCCTTAATATTTTTCAAGACACCCAACACATCCTCCTTTTTGATCTCAATCGACCCAGATTATCTACACACCATCCCCAGACTCATCATCCACCAAGTCCTTCTCTTTGGTGAATACTTATGCAAAGTACTCATTCAATACCTCACACGTTTCCTCTGATTCCACGCTCCGATTCCCTCCCCTGTCCTTCAGTGGGTTAGTGCTTTCCCTGGCTACCCTCCTGCTCTTGATATATGTGTAAAAAGCCTTGGGATTTTCCTTAATACTGTTTGCCACTGAATTTGTGACCCCTTTTAGTGCTCTTGACCCCTTGCTGAAGTTCAAAGAAACAGCAAAGAAAAATTACAGCACAGGAACAGGCCCTTTGGCCCTCCAAGCCTGCGTCGATCCAGATCCTCTATCTAAAACTGCCGCCTATTTTCTAAGGATCTG
Organism: Scyliorhinus torazame; assembly: GCF_047496885.1. Classification (NCBI taxonomy): domain Eukaryota; kingdom Metazoa; phylum Chordata; class Chondrichthyes; order Carcharhiniformes; family Scyliorhinidae; genus Scyliorhinus; species Scyliorhinus torazame. Next base: position 54,250,159 of record NC_092721.1, read on the forward strand.
TATCCCTCTGCTCCCTGACCATTCATGAATCTGTCTAGATACATCTTAAATGACGCTATCGTGCCCGCCTCTACCACCTCTGCCGGCAATGTGTTCCAGGCACCCACCACCCTCTGTGTAAAGAACTTTCCACTCGTATATCTCCCTTAAACTTTTCCCCTCTCACCTTGAACTCGTGACCCCTAGTAATTGAGTCCCCCACTCGGAGAAAAAGCTTCTTGCTATCCATCCTGTCTATACCTCTCATGATTTTGTAGACATCAATGAGGTCCCCCCTCAACCTCCGTCTTTCTAATGAAAATAATCCTAATCTACTCAACCTCTCCTCGTAGCTAGCGCCCTCCATACCAGGCAACATCCTGGTGAACCTCCTCTGCACCTTCTCCAAAGCATCCACATCCTTTTGGTAATGTGGCGACCAGAACTGTACGCAGTATTCCAAATGTGGCCGAACCAAAATCTGATACAACTGTAACATGACCTGCCAACTCTTGTACTCAGTACTCCTTCCGATGAAGGAAAGCATGCCGTATGCCTTCTTGACCACTCTATCGACCTGCGCAGCGACCTTGAGGGCACAATGGACCTGAACTCCCAGATCTCTCTGTACATCAATTTTCCCCAGGGCTTTTTCATTTACCCTATAGTTCGCTCTTGAATTGGATCTTCCAAAATGCATCATCTCGCATTTGCCCGGATTGAACTCCATCTGCCATTTTTCCGCCCAACTCCCCAAACTATCTATATTCTGCTGTATTCTCTGACAGTCCCCTTCACTATCTGCCACTCCACCAATCTTAGTGTCATCTGCAAACTTGCTAATCAGACCACCTATACCTTCCTCCAGATCATTTATGTATATCACAAACAACAGTGGCCCCAGCACGGATCCCTGTGGAACACCACTGGACACAGTTCTCCATTTTGAGAAACTCCCTTCCACAACTACTGTCTCCTGTTGCCCAGCCAGTTCTTTATCCATCTAGCTAGTACACCCTGGACCCCATGAGACTTCATTTTCTCCATCAGCCTACCATGGGGAACCTTATCAAATGCCTTACTGAAGTCCATGTATATGACATATACAGCCCTTCCCTCATCAATCAACTTTGTCACTTCCTCAAAGAATTCTATTAAGTTGGTAAGACATGACCTTCCCTGCACAAAACCATGTTGCCTATCACTGATGAGCCCATTTTCTTCCAAATGGGATAGATCCTATCCCTCAGTATCTTCTCCAACAGTTTGCCTACCACTGACGTCAAGCTCACAGGTCTCTAATTTCCTGGATTATCCCTGCTACCCTTCTTCAACAAAGGGACAACATTATCAATTCTCCAGTCTTCTGGTACCTCACCCGTGTTCAAGGATGCTGCAAAGATATCTGTTAAGGCCCCAGCTATTTCCTCTCTTACTTCCCTCAGAAACCTGGGATAGATCCCATCCGGCCCAGGGTCCACCTTAATGCCTTTTAGAATACCCAGCATATCCTCCCTCCTTATGCCGACTTGACCCAGAGTAATCAAACATCTATCCCTAACCACAACATCTGGCATGTCCCTCTCCTCGGTGAATACCAATGCAAAGTACTCGTTAAGAATTTCACCCATGTATCTAGCGGGAGGGGGGGGGGGAAGAGTGGGGGGAAATAGGGTTGCTGCTGCATTGGCCGAGGGGGAACTGAAAACGGAAGAGGTGGTCGGGACGGGGGTTCCCCGTCTGGGGGACTGGAGGGTGCGGGAGGCGCGGGCACGGGACTGGCCTAAAATAGGAGATGGCTAGTCGGCAGGGGGTGTGGGGGTTGGGGGGGAGGGGGGGAGGTGGAGGGGAGGGGGAGAGCCCTCCAATCCGGCTGATCACGTGGAATGTGAGGGGCCTAAATGGGCCGGTTAAGAGGGCCCGAGCGTTCGCGCACTTAAAGGAACTGAAGGCAGACGTGGTCATGCTTCAGGAGACACATCTGAAGGTGGCAGATCAGGTCAGGTTAAGAAGGGTAGGACAGGTATTCCATTCGGGGCTGGATGCGAAGAATAGAGGGGTGGCAATACTGGTAGGGAAGTGGGTGTCGTTTGAGGCCAAGAACATAGTAGCGGACAATGGAGGTCGATACGTGATGGTAAGCGGTAGGTTGCAGGGGACGTGGGTGGTATTGGTAAATGTATACGCCCCAAACTGGGACGATGCTGGATTCATGAAGCGTATGTTGGGGCGTATTCAGGACCTGGAGGTAGGAAGCTTGATAATGGGTGGGGATTTCAACACGGTGTTGGACCCAGCACTGGATCGCTCCAGATCCAGGACTGGAAAGAGTCCGGCTGCGACCAAGGTGCTTAGGGGGTTTATGGACCAGATTGGGGGGGGGGGGGGGGGGAGTGGATCCGTGGAGATTTGCCAGGCCTCTGGCTAGAGAATTTTCTTTTTTCTCCCACGTACACAAAGCCTACTCCCGGACAGATTTTTTTGTTCTGGGCAGGGCATTGATCCCGAAAGTGGAGGGAACGGAGTATTCGGCCATCGCCATTTCAGACCACGCCCCGCACTACGTGGAACTAGAGTTGGGAGAGGAGAGGGACCAACGCCCACTGTGGCGGTTGGATGTGGGACTGCTGGCAGACGAGAAAGTGTGCGGGGGTGCATTGAAAGGTATTTGGAGGCCGACAACGGGAGGTGCAGGTGGGGGTAGTATGGAAGGCGCTGAAGGGGAGAGTTAATCTCCATCAGGGCTCACAGGGAGAAGAGAGAGGGCAGGGAAAGGGAGAGGTTAGCGGGGGAGATTTTAAGAGTGGACAGGAGATATGCAGAGGCCCCTGAAGAGGGACTACACAGGGAGAGGCGAAGTCTCCAGACTGAGTTCGACCTGTTGACCACAGGGAAGGCAGAGGCACAGTGGAGGAAGGCACAGGGGGGCGACGTATGAGTATGGGGAGAAGGCAAGCCGGATGCTGGCACACCAGCTCCGTAAGAGAATGGCAGCGAGGGAAATAGGTGGAGTCAAGAATGGCAGAATGCGGTGAAAGTAAATGAGGAATTCAAGGCCTTCTATGAGGAGCTGTACAGGTCCCAGCCCCCAGCGGGAGAAGAGGGGATGCGACGATTCTTGGACCAACTGAAGTTCCCGAGGGTGGAGGAGCAGGAGGTGGCTGGTTTGGGGGCGCCAATTGGGTTGGAGGAGCTGATTAGAGGACTGGGGAGCATGCAGGCAGGGAAGGCCCCGGGACCGGATGGGTTCCCGGTTGAGTTCTATAAGAGGTACCTGTTAGCCCCGTTGCTGGTGAGGACTTTCAATGAGGCAAGGGAGGGGGGGGACCCTGCCCCCGACAATGTCGGAGGCGATGATCTCTTTGATCCTGAAGCGGGATAAGGACCCACTGCAATGTGGGTCGTACAGGCCGATCTCGCTCCTCAACGTGGATGCTAAGTTGCTGGCAAAAGTGCTGGCTACGAGGATCGAGGACTGTGTCCCTGGGGTGATTCACTAGGACCAGACGGGATTTGTAAACAGCAGGCAGCTAAACACCAATGTGTGGAGGCTCCTAAACGTGATTATGATGCCATCGGTGGAGGGGGAGGCGGCTGGATAGTGGCAGCTATGGACGCGGAGAAGGTCTTTGACCGAGTAGAGTGGGAGTATCTCTGGGAAGTGTTGCGGAGGTTTGGGTTCGGGGGAGGGTTTATTAGCTGGGTTAGGCTCCTATATAGAGCCCCGGTGGCGAGTGTGGTTACGAATCGGCGGAGGTCGGAGTATTTTCGGCTGTATCGAGGGACGAGGAAGGGGTGCCCCCTGTCCCCCCTGTTGTTTGCATTAGCAATTGAACCTTTGGCCATGGCATTAAGGGAGTCCAGGAAATGGAGGGGGGTGGTCCGAGGGGGAGAGGAGCATCGCGTGTGGCTGTATGCAGACGACCTGTTGCTGTATGTGGCGGATCCAGTGGAGGGGATGGTGGAGGTCATGCAGATTCTAAGGGAGTTTGTGGACTTCTCGGGCTATCAGCTCAGTGTAGGGAAAAGTGAGCTCTTTGTGGTGCATCCAGGGGACCAGGGAAGAGGGATAGACGACCTACCATTGAGGAGGGCGGAAAGGAGCTTTCGGTACTTGGGGATCCAGGTAGCTAGGAGTTGGGGGGCCCTGCACAAACTTAATTTGACGCGGCTGGTGGACCAGATGGATGAGGACTTCAAACGATGGGACATGTTGCCACTCTCGCTAGCGGGCAGAGTACAGTCGATTAAAATGGTGGTCCTCCCGATGTTTCTTTTTGTATTCCAGTGCCTTGCAATTGTGATCACCAAGGCCTGTTTTAAGAGGGTAGGCAGGAGCATTATGGGTTTTGTGTGGGCGAATAAAACCCCGAGGGTAAGGAGGGGATTTCTGGAGCATAGTAGAGATAGAGGAGGGCTGGCGTTGCCGAATCTGGGTGGCTACTACTGGGCAGCCAATGTGGCGATGATCCGTAAGTGGGTGATGGAGGGAGAGGGGGCGGCATGGAAGAGGTTGGAGATGGCGTCCTGCAAAGGAACGAGCCTGGGGGCGCTGGTGACGGCACCGCTCCCGCTCTCGCCGACAAGGTACACCACGAGTCCGGTGGTGGCAGCAACGCTAAAGATCTGGGGCCAGTAGAGACGACACAGGGGTGCGATGGGAGCCTCTGTATGGTCCCCGATCAGAGGTAACCATCGGTTTGTCCCAGGAAGGATGGACGGGGGGTTCCAGAGCTGGCATCGGGCAGGGATTAGAAGAATGGGGGTCCTGTTCATTGATGGGACGTTTGCGAGCCTAAGGGCGCTGGAGGAGAAGTTTGGGCTACCCCCGGGAAACACGTTCAGGTACATGCAAGTGAGGACGTTTGTGAGGCGACAGGTGAGGGAATTTCCGTTGCTCCTGGCACAGGGGATTCAAGACAGGGTGATTTCGGGTGTATGGGTCGGAGAGGGCAATGTGTCGGCGATATACCAGGAGATGAAAGAAGAGAGGGAGGCTTTGGTAGAGGAGCTGAAGGGTAAATGGGAGGAGGAGCTGGGGGAGGAGATTGAAGAGGGTCTGTGAGCTGATGCCCTGAGCAGGGTTAATTATTCTTCCTCATGTGCCAGGCTTAGCCTGATACAGTTTAAGGTTATTCACAGAGCGCATATGATGGGGGCGAGGCTGAGTAGGTTGTTTGGGGTGGAGGACAGATGTGGGAGGTGCTCAGGAAGCCCGGCGAACCATGCCCATATGTTCTGGTTGTGCTCGGCACTGGATGGGTTCTGGAGGGGTGTTGCGAGAACTATATCTAAGGTGGTGAAAGTCCAGGTCAAGCCAAGTTGGGGGCTAGCACTATTTGGAGTGGCGGACGAGCCGAGAGTGCAGGAGGCGAAAGAGGCCGGCATTCTGGCCTTTGCGTCCCTGGTAGCCCGGCAAAGGATCTCGTTAGTGTGGAAAGATGCGAAGCCCCCCAGTGTGGAAGCGTGGATAAATGACATGGCAGGGTTTATCAAGTTGGAGAGGATAAAGTTTGCCTTGAGAGGGTCTGTGCAGGGGTTCTCGAGGCGGTGGCAACCGTTCCTATACTATCTCGCGGAGCGTTAGATGAAGTTCGGTCAGCAGTAACCCAGGAGGGGGGCATCTCTTTCCGGGGGGGGGAGGAAGGGTGGATGGGGAAGGGGGGTTTTCCTGGGGGCACTTGAGCAAGAAAATACATAAATGTTCAGGAAAGTTGATATGTGGGGGAGGAATCCAATGTACAAAGTTATGTATTATGTTGATTTGATATGTTTATCTCTTGCTATGCGACTTCTTTTCTTTTTGTTACCATGGGGGGGGGAGGGATTGTATGGTTGAAAATTTTGTTGAAAAATTCTTAATCAACATATTTAAAAAAAAAAAGAATTTCACCCATTTTCTCTGACTCCGCGCATAACTTTCCTCCTTTGTCCTCGAGTGCGCCAACCCTTTCTCTAGTTACCCTCTTGCTCCTTATGTATGAATAAAAGGCTTTGGGATTTTCCTTAACCCTGTTTGCTAGATATTTCCTGACCCCTTTTAGCCCTCTTGATTCCTCGTTTCAGATTGGCCCTACATTCCCGATATTCTTCCAAAGCTTTGTCTGTCTTCAGTCACCTAGACCTTATGTATGCTTCCTTTTTCCTCTTCGCTAGTCTCACAATTTCACCTGTCATCCATGGTTCCCTAATCTTGCCATTTCTATCATTTTCACAGGGACATGTCTGTCCTGCACTCTAATCTACCTCTCTCTAAAAGCCTCCCACGTATCAAATGTGGATTTACCTTCAAACAGCTGCTCCCAATCCACATTCCCCAAATCCTGCTGAATTGTGGTATAGTTGGCCTTCCCCCAATTTAGCACTCTTCAAAGAACAAAGAAATGTACAGCACAGGAACAGGCCCCTCGGCCCTCCAGGCCCGTGCCGACCATGCTGCCCGACTAAAGTACAATCTTCTACACTTCCTGGGTCCGTATCCCTCTATTCCCATTCTATTCATGTATTTGTCAAGATGCCCCTTAAATGTCACTATCGTCCCTGCTTCCACCACCTCCTCCGGTAGCGAGTTCCAGGTACCCACTACCCTCTGCGTAAAAAACTTGCCTCGTACATCTACTGTACATCTACTCTAAACCTTGCCCTCTCACCTTAAACCTATGCCCCCGAGTAATTGACCCCTCTACCCCGGGGAAAAGACGCTGACTATCCACTCTGTCTATGCCCCTCATAATTTTGTAGACCTCTATCAGGTCGCCCCTCAACCTCCTTCGTTCCAGTGAGAACAAACCGAGTTTATTCAACCGCTCCTCATAGCTAATGCCCTCCATACCAGGCAATATTCTGGTAAATCTCTTCTGCACCCTCTCTAAAGCCTCCACATCCTTCTGGTAGTGTGGCGACCAGAATTGATATATACTCCAAGTGTGGCCTATCTAAGGTTCTATACAGCTGCAACATGACTTGCCAATTCTTATACTCAATGCCCCGGCCAATGAAGGCAAGCATGCCGTATGCCTTCTTGACTACCTTCTCCACCTGTGTTGCCCCTTTCAATGACCTGTGGACCTGTACACCTAGATCTCTTTGACTTTCAATACACTTGAGGGTTCTACCATTCACTGTATATTCCAGATTAAACTCCATCTGCTATCTCTCCGCCCAAGTCTCCAAACAATCTAAATCCTGCTGTATCCTCTGACAGTCCTCATCGCTATCCGCAATTCCACCAACCTGTGTGTCGTCTGCAAACTTACTAATCAGACCAGTTACATTTTCCTCCAAATCATTTATAGACTACAAACAGCAAAGGTCCCAGCACTGATCCCTGTGGAACACCACTGGTCACAGCCCTCCAATTAGAAAAGCATCCTTCCATTGCTACTCTCTGCCTTCTATGACCCAGCCAGTTCTGTATCCACCTTGCCAGCTCACCTCTGATCCCGTGTGACTTCACCTTTTGTACTAGTCTACCATGAGGGACCTTGTCAAAGGCCTTACTGAAGTCCATATAGATAACATCCACTGCCCTACCTGCATCAATCATCTTAGTGACCTCCTCGAAAAACTTATCCTGTTTTTTACCTATATCGTTGGTGCCTATATGCACCACGACAACTGGCTGTTCACCCTCCCCCTTCAGTATGTCCTGCAGCCGATCTGAGACATCCCTGACCCGTGCACCCGGGAGGCAACATACCATTCAGGAGTCTCGTTTTCGACCACAGAAACACCTGTCTACTCCCCTTACGATTGAATCCCCTATGACTATAGCCCTGCCAGTCTTTTTCCCGCCCTTCTGTGCAGCAGAGCCAGCCACGATGCCATGAGCCTGGCTACTGCTGCCTTCCCCTGGTGAGTCATCTCCCCAACACTATCCAAAACGGTATACCTGTTTCTGAGGGAGATGACCGCACCTGCACTGCCTTCCTGCTCTTTCTCTGCCTTTTGGTCACCCATTCCCTGTCTCCCTCACCAATCCTAATCTGCGGTATGACCAACTCACTGAACGTGCTATCCACGACCTCCTCAGCATCGCGGATGCTCCAAAGTGAGTCCATCCGCAGCTCCAGAGCCGTCATGCGGTCTAACAGGAGCTGCAGCTGCACACGCTTCCCGCACATGAAGGAGTCAGGGGCATCGGCTGCGTCCCTGAACTCCCACATTGAGCACGAGGAGCATAACATGGGTCTGGGATCTCCTGCCATTTTTACACTTTACCTTAACTGATTATAAATATATCAAATAATGAATAAGTGAAAGGAATAAAGATTTTACTTCCAATCACAATACTTACCAACACACAAAGAGTTAAATTTCTCCCAGCTACTGCAAATTGGAGCACGTTCCTTACCAGCCAATCTAGTCACTGCTTTGCTGTGATGTCACTCTTCAAGGAGGAAAACTTACCTTATAGTGATTGTCTTTTTTTTTTTTGGTTAGAGGAGGAGGTAGGGAGGGAAACACTGAAGAAGTGTTTGGGGTTTAACTGTCACTTGACAACAGCTTCTCCACAAACCACCTCCAAGTTACGGTGACTGCAATGCACTGTTACAAATTTTCCCCCGCAACAACTCCGCTCTACTGCCCTCTGCTGGATGCTTGCCTTGACTTGAACACCTCGGGTGTCTTGCTCAGGTACACTTTCTGGATGCAATGACCGCAATGTACTGATGCAAATTTTTCCCGCAACAGCCAATCAGCAGCTCTGCTCTGCTGCCCTCTGCTGGATATTCCTCACGGGCTTTGTCTATTCCCAGCCTTATTGCCCTTACAAATGCTTCCTTTTTCTTTTGGACCAAGCTCACAATATCCCTCGTTATCCAAGGTTCCCAAAACTTGCCATAATTATCCTTCTTCCTCACAGGAACATGCTGGTCTTGAATTCTTATCAACTGACATTTGAAAGTCTCCCACTTAGAACATAGAACATAGAACAATACAGCGCAGTACAGGCCCTTCGGCCCACGATGTTGCACCGAAACAAAAGCCATCTAACCTACACTATGCCATTATCATCCATATGTTTATCCAATAAACTTTTAAATGCCCTCAATGTTGGCGAGTTCACTACTGTAGCAGGTAGGGCATTCCACGGCCTCACTACTCTTTGCGTAAAGAACCTACCTCTGACCTCTGTCCTATATCTATTACCCCTCAGTTTAAAGTTATGTCCCCTCGTGCCAGCCATTTCCATCCGTGGGAGAAGGCTCTCACTGTCCACCCTATCCAACCCCCTGATCATTTTGTATGCCTCTATTAAGTCTCCTCTTAACCTTCTTCTCTCCAACGAAAACAACCTCAAGTCCATCAGCCTTTCCTCATAAGATTTTCCCTCCATACCAGGCAACATCCTGGTAAATCTCCTCTGCACCCGCTCCAAAGCCTCCACGTCCTTCCTATAATGCGGTGACCAGAACTGTACGCAATACTCCAAATGCGGCCGTACCAGAGTTCTGTACAGCTGCAACATGACCTCCCGACTCCGGAACTCAATCCCTCTACCAATAAAGGTCAACACTCCATAGGCCTTCTTCACAACCCTATCAACCTGGGTGGCAACTTTCAGGGATCTATGTACATGGACACCTAGATCCCTCTGCTCATCCACACTTTCAAGAACTTTACCATTAGCCAAATATTCCGCATTCCTGTTATTCCTTCCAAAGTGAATCACCTCACACTTCTCTACATTAAACTCCATTTGCCACCTCTCAGCCCAGCTCTGCAGTTTATCTATATCCCTCTGTAACCTGCTACATCCTTCCACACTATCGACAACACCACCGACTTTAGTATCGTCTGCAAATTTACTCACCCACCCTTCTGCGCCTTCTTCTAGGTCAGTGATAAAAATGACAAACAGCAACGGCCCCAGAACAGATCCTTGTGGTACTCCACTTGTGACTGTACTCCATTCTGAACATTTCCCATCAACCACCACCCTCTGTCTTCTTTCAGCGAGCCAATTTCTGATCCACATCTCTAAATCACCCTCAATCCCCAGCCTCCGTATTTTCTGCAATAGCCTACCGTGGGGAACCTTATCAAACGCTTTGCTGAAATCCATATACACCACATCAACTGCTCTACCCTCATCTACCTGTTCAGTCACCTTCTCAAAGAACTCAATAAGGTTTGTGAGGCATGACCTACCCTTCACAAAGCCATGCTGACTATCCCTGATCATATTATTCCTATCTAGATGATTATAAATCTTGTCTCTTATAATCCCCTCCAAGACTTTACCCACTACAGACATGAGGCTCGCCGGTCTATAGTTGCCGGGGTTGTCTCTGCTCCCCTTTTTGAACAAAGGGACCACATTTACTGTCCTCCAGTCCTCTGGCACTATTCCTGTAGCCAATGATGACATAAAAATCAAAGCCAAAGATCCAGCAATCTCTTCCCTGGCCTCTCAGAGAATCCTAGGATAAATCCCATCAGGTCCCGGGGACTTATCTATTTTAAGCCTGTCCAGAATTGCCAACACCTCTTCCCTACGTACCTCAATGCCATCTATTCTATTAGCCTGGGGCTCAGCATTCTCATCCACAACATTATCTTTTTCCTGAGTGAATACTGACGAAAAATATTCATTTAGTATCTCGCCTATCTCTTCAGACGCCACACACAATTTCCCATCCCTGTCCTTGACTGGTCCTACTCTTTCCCTAGTCATTCGCTTATTCCTGACATACCTATAGAAAGCTTTTGGGTTTTCCTTGATCCTTCCTGCCAAATACTTCTCATGTCCCCTCCTTGCTCGTCTTAGCTCTCTCTTTAGATCCTTCCTCGCTACCTTGTAACTATCCATCGCCCCAACTGAAACTTCACACCTCATCTTCACATAGGCCTCCTTCTTCCTCTTAACAAGAGATTCCACTTCCTTGGTAAACCACGGTTCCCTCGCTCAACGCCTTCCTCCCTGCCTGACCGGTACATACTTATCAAGAACACGCAGTAGCTGATCCTTGAACAAGCCCCACTTATCCAGTGTGCCCAACACTTGCAGCCTACTTCTCCACCTTATCCCCCCCAAGTCACGTCTAATGGCATCATAATTGCCCTTCCCCCAGCTATAACTCTTGCCCTGCGGTGTATACTTATCCCTTTCCATCATTAACGTAAACGTCACCGAATTGTGGTCACTGTCCCCAAAGTGCTCTCCTACCTCCAAATCCAACACCTGGCCTGGTTCATTACCCAAAACCAAATCCAATGTGGCCTCGCCTCTTGTTGGCCTGTCAACATATTGTTTCAGGAAACCCTCCTGCACACACTGTACAAAAAACGACCCATCTATTGTACTCGAACTATATCTTTTCCAGTCAATATTTGGAAAGTTAAAGTCTCCCATAATAACTACCCTGTTACTTTCGCTCTTATCCAGAATCATCTTCGCCATCCTTTCCTCTACATCCCTAGAACTATTAGGCCTATAAAAAACTCCCAACAGGGTGACCTCTCCTTTCCTGTTTCTAACTTCAGCCCATACTACCTCGGAAGAAGAGTCCCCATCTAGCATCCTCTCCGCCACCGTAATACTGCTATTGACTAGCAGCGCCACACCTCCCCCTCTTTTGCCTCCTTCTCTGAGCTTACTAAAACACCTAAACCCCGGAACCTGCAACATCCATTCCTGTCCCTGCTCTATCCATGTCTCCGAAATGGCCACAACATCGAAGTCCCAGGTACCAACCCATGCTGCCAGTTCCCCTACCTTGTTTCGTATACTCCTGGCATTGAAGTAGACACACTTCAAACCACCGACCTGAACACTGGCCCCCTCCTGCGACGTCAAATCTGTGCTCCTGACCTCTCTACTCTCATTCTCCCTTACCCTAAAACTACAATCCAGGTTCCCATGCCCCTGTTGCATTAGTTTAAACCCCCCCCAAAGAGCACTAACAAATCTCCCCCCCCCCAGGATATTTGTGCCCCTCAGGTTCAGATGTAGACCATCCTGTCTGTAGAGGTCCCACCTTCCCCAGAAAGAGCCCCAGTTATCCAGAAATCTGAATCCCTCCCGCCTGCACCATCCCTGTAACCACGTGTTTAAATGCTCTCTCTCCCTATTCCTCATCTCACTATCACGTGGCATGGGCAACAACCCAGAGATAACAACTCTGTTTGTTCTAGTTCTGAGCTTCCATCCTAGCTCCCTGAAAGCCTGCCTGACATCCTTGTCCCCTTTCCTACCTATGTCGTTAGTGCCAATGTGGACCACGACTTGGGGCTGCTCCCCCTCCCCCCTAAGGACCCGGAAAACATGATCCTCTCCCCCCTTCCCTTCTGAGCAACAGGGACAGACTCCGTGCCAGAGGCCCGTACCCCATGGCTTACCCCTGGTAAGCCCCCCCCCCCCCCCCCCCACAAGTATCCAAAGCGGTATACTTGTTTCTCAGGGGAACGACCGCAGGGGATCCCTGCACTGACTGCTTTTTCCAGTCCCTCTTACAGTTACCCACCTATCTCCAATCTTTGGTGTAACTAATTCCCTGAAGCTGCTATCTATGACCCCTTCTGCCTCCCGAATGATCCGAAGTTCTTCCAACTCCAGCTCCAGTTCCCTAACTCGGTCTTGGAGGAGCTAGAGATGGCAGCACTTCCTGCAGGTAAAATCAGCAGGGACACTAACTGCATCCCTCACCTCAAACATCCTGCAGGAGGAACATTGCACTCCCTTCCCTGCCATTCCTCTAACTTTCTACCAAGATCTGGCTAACAACTAAATTAAATTTTTTATAAAAAATAATAATATAATAAAATATGGTACTTACCTCAGACCAATGGGTTTTATTATTAGGTTAGAGGAGGGCGCGTGGGAGACACTACACGTGTAGTGTCTTGGATTTCCTCTCCACCAGAATTTATTGGTGAGGGTCTTCCCAGACGTAAGCGGGTCGACTTCCTGTTCCCGCCTAAAACACTAATTTTAAAAAAAGAAAAATTCTCAGCTCCTGCTGAAATTGAGTAACCAGCCAGTTCCACTCCCGCCGAAATCGACTGGCCTGCCCCTGCAAAGACAAGTGCTTTTAAAGGACAGACTTACCTCCCAGCAGCCACTTCCGCACTGCTCCCGCTGAAACTGACTCACCAGCTGTTCTCCTGCCGAAATCGACTGGCCTGCCCCTGCAAAGACAAGTGCTTTTAAAGGACAGACTTACCTCCCAGCAGCCACTTCCGCACTGCTCCCACTGAAACTGACTCACCAGCTGTTCTCCCGCCGAAATCGACTGGCCTGCCCCTGCAAAGACAAGTGCTTTTAAAGGACAGACTTACCTCCCAGCAGCCACTTCCGCACTGCTCCCACTGAAACTGAGTCACCAGCTGTTCTCCCGCCGAAATCGACTGGCCTGCCCCTGCAAAGACAAGTGCTTTTAAAGGACAGACTTACCTCCCAGCAGCCACTTCCGCACTGCTCCCACTGAAACTGACTCACCAGCTGTTCTCCCGCCGAAATTGGCAGATGTTGATTTACCCTCAAACATCCACCCCCTCAATCGCTCCCCTCCTTGTTCTAAATTCTAGAGAGTATAAGCTGAAAACTGCTCAATCTCTCTTCACAAGACAAACCACTAAACTCTGGAATTAATCTAGTGAACCTCCTCTGAACAGCCTCTAATGTCTCTACATTGTTCCTGAAATAAGGGGACCAAAACTGTGCACAATACTCCAGGTGCGGTCTCACCAATGCCTTGTATAGTTGCAAAAACACATCCATAGCTTTATACTCAATTGAAATGAAAAAATGAAATGAAAATCGCTTATTGTCACAAGTAGGCTTTAAATGAAGTTACGATGAAAAGTCCCCAGTCGCCACATTCCGGCGCCTGTTCGGGGAGGCTGGTATGGGAATTGAACCGTGCTGCTGGCCTGCCTTGCTTTCAAAGCCAGCGATTTAGCCCTGTGCTAAACCAGCCCCAATTCCTATAAATATATAGATACATAGATGATAGGAGCAGGAGACCTTTTGGCCCTTCGAGCCTGCTCTGCCATTCATCACGATCATGGCTCAATAGCCTAATCCTGCTTTCTCCCCATAGCCTTTGATCCCATTCTCCCCAAGTGCTATATCCAGCCGCCTCTTGAATGTATTCAAAGTTTTAGCATCAACTACTTCCTGTGATAATGAATCCCACAGGCTCACCACTCTTTGTGTGAAGAAGTGTCTCCTTATCTCAATCTGTGTGAAGAAATGTCTCCTGATCTCTGTCCGGAAATGCTATAAATGTTACCTTCCTTCTTGTTACATCCTCCTGTAAGTAATTTACAATGTGTTAACTTTTTCTTTGATTTTCCAACAACATAAAGTAGAATTTTTATTCTCTTTGTAGTGGTAAAGAAAATACCTGAAAATTGAATGAACAAAATAAAAAGGAAACAAAATTTATATTTAAATGAAATCATTTGGACAGTTCCAGAGAAATGCAGTGCTACATTACATCTGTTCTATATCACTCTTATTTCTACAAATTTTGTTAATTGGAAGAATAAAAAAGGTGAAAAACCCAAACAACTCACTATAATATAACCTCGGTTTGGTCCACAACATTTGAAACTATCCTGTTAGAATCACGAACATTCTGATTAAATCCCTTTAATCCCTCCTCAATCTCTCTGCACTTTTACACACTAACTTTTTGATCAAATTGAGGTATGTAAGATATGGCCTGGATAAGGTATGGATCAAGTAGATGTGGAGCAGATGCTTCCTCTTCTAGGGAATTCTAAAACGAGAGGTCAAATTTACAGGATACTGCGAGGCCTGGACAGAGTGGCCATGGAGAGGAAGTTTCCACTTGTAGGAAAAACCAGAGGGCACAATCTCACACTAAAGGGACGATCCTTTAAAACCGAGATGAGGAGGAATTTCTTCAGCCAGAGGGTGGTGAATCTGTGGATCTCTTTGCCGCAGAAGGCTGTGGAGGCCAAATCACAGTGTCTTTAAGACCAAGATAGATAGGTTCTTGATTAAGAAGGGGATCAGGGGGAGAAGGCAGGAGAATGGGGATGAGAAAAATATCAGCCATGATTGAATGGCCATGGCCTAATTCTGCTCCTATGGTGTCAGGATAAGGGGTAGCAAATTTAAAACCGAGATGAGGAGAAACTATGGGTGTGATTCTCCCAAAGTTTAGCTGCTTGTTTCCCTGTGCTTGCAGTGCTGAGAAACAAATGCATATTCCATGTGCCTTGTTTCGAATAAGGAGCCTGAGCAGGGAATGCGCGACAGAGGCTGCACAGCGCCATTTTGTACAGTGGGGAGCTCTGCTTGCCAGAACTCCCCAGTGTAGTAAGAGATCGGGAAGCCATGGCATCCTGAACGTCGAGGCCCCAAAGCGATTTCCCCCCAACCTGTATGCACAACGGGAGGGTCCTGACCTCCCCATCCCCGGCAACACCCACGTAGGGCGCACCCCAGGCCTAATCTCGTATGGCACCCTGGCAGTGCCTATGCCAGCTGCCAGTGCCTCCCAGGCACCTTAGCAGTGCCAGGCTGGCACCCAGGTGGCACTGCCAGGGTGCCCAGGTGGCACCAGCAGTGCCAGGGCACCACCCTGCCTTAAGGGCAAACAGCTGAGGACTATCCCCTGGGAGACCCCCCAGCTAATGCCGTTCCGTCTGGTCCCCATTTGTGTGACCAGTGCTGAATGGAAATCTCGCCCGAGATTTACAAGATGAAGGGGATGAATCTCAAAGCCTCAGGTAGCTTGGGAAGCTGCATGTTAGAGTGAGACTAGCTGGCTCGCTCTAATATGCAGATTTGCCAAAAAGTGATGGGCAGGATTTATATCACATCTCTCGAGATCACGTTGGACTTCGCAAGGCGCAGCGAGCCGGGTAGATCCCGGGAGTGGGGTCTCTTGGCTTTTATTGGCCACACTACGCCATGGCGAGCTGAATTTCCGGCGCTGTTGGATCAAGCCCAACTTCTCTCAAAAGGTGGTGAATCTGAGGAATTCGCTAACCCAGAGTGCAGTGCATGCTGAGACAGTGAGTAAACTTAAGGAGGAGTTAGACAAATTTTTAATTGGTAAGGGTTACAAAGAATGGGCAGGACAGTGGAGTTGAGGCCATAATGAGATCAGCCAGGATCATGTTGAACGGTGGAGCAGGCTTGAGAGGCTAAATTGCCTCTGAGAAATAACTATTTGCTGGCTAATTCCACCTTCCAGTTATTAGAATCATAGAATCCGTACAATGCCGGAGGAGGTTATTCGGCCCATCGAGCCAGCATGGCCCACCAAAGGTGCGACCCAATCCCTATCCCCGTAACCCCACCTAGGAGCAATTTAGCATCGCCAATCCACCTAGCATCTTTGGACTGTGGAAGGAAACTGGAGCACTTGGAGGAAATACACGCAGATAAGTGAAGAATGTGCAAACCCCACACAGTCACCCAAGGTCAAAATTGAATCTGGGTCTCTGGTGCTGTGAGGCAGCAGTGCTAACCACTGTGCCACCTGTAATGATCTGTATAATGTAAGGAGTGTAAAGGGTTAACAAGATGATGTTCACGTATCTCAACACTAGATGGCACCACAATGTAGTCTTATAAATGGCTGCGTCTCGGTGTTCTGGGAGAAGGCTGTGAAGAAGGATAATGAGAGGTTGAGATAGAGTGTTAGTTGTACTAGAAAGATATTATAGATTTCTGTAACACAGATTTAATACTGTTGTTTTATTAGCTATTACTTAGTGAAGTGTGCGAACCATTTGAAGTAGTGTAAAGTAAGCTGGCTTTGTTTCAAATACATAGCTTGATGTTCTTTGTCAACACTACGACTTTTAGCCATCAATGAAGGAACATCACATGGTACCAGGTAATTCTAAAGTAATTTTGCTAAAATTAGACCAAATATAAAAAGAAAAAAAAAACAATATGTGCTCAGACTTCGACGGCAAGACTGCTTCCAAACCTGTTACAACTGCTCACCCAGACAAGTCGAGACCTCATGGAGAAACTGCAGACTCTGACATTCTCCCGGACTTCTGGTAAAATAGATTTCAAGCAGCACTTTCAACTTTACCTATCTGCCTCAGATCTAGACTCAGCTAGTGATCAGCGTAAAATTGCTTTATTTTTAACAATGGCTGGACCACAGGCAATTGAGTTATATAATACCTTCTATGTCTCCACTGATGATGCAAAAAGATTTAGTGTGGTGATCGAAAGATCTGACCATCACTGCAAGGCTCAGATTAATGCGATCTATAAGAGATTTGTCTTTAAAAAGAGGGTTCAGAAAGATGGAGAATCCATAGTCTGTTAGCCATCTTGGGGAACTATACAAGGAACATCACAACACCCATCAACATAGTCTGTAGCCCTGTAGGTAACAGCACCCCCTGCACAAATCTGGTGTTCTTTATTAATACGGGGATTTCTTGATTAATAAGGGGATTGGAGGTTATGGGGAATAGGCAGGAGAATGGGGATGAGAAACCTATCAGCCGTGAACAAATGGCGGAACAGACGCGATGGCCCAAATGGCCTAATTCTGCTCAAATGTGTTATGGTCTTTTGATGTTTGCAGTCCTCCCCACCCAGTTTAGAAATCCTGGTTCAGTAAATACCAGGGCCAGTGATTCAGCTGAGGGGTAGGTTAGCAAAATGGGCCTGCCTCTTCCTCCTGTGCTACAATGACTCTAATGAGATTCCCCAACTTCTTTCATTCAGTTCATTGCAGTCACAACCAGGACTTTTTGTCCATCGCTGAACTAAATTTATGGCCACTTTAGGTAGCAGTTAAAATAATTCATGCTGTGCTTGGAACATAGGAACAGATGTAGACTCAAATTTTCTCCATCATTCAATTAGATCATGGATGATATCTATCTTAATTCCACCTAACCCTGCTTCACAAAAATCTTTCAATCTCAGTTTTGAATTTTAAGACTGTTTTTTCCAAGAGATTAAGACATGATGGTCTTTACATGGTTACTTTTACTGACATCAACTTTTATTTCCCAATTTTATTTTAACGTGAATATAATTTTTTTAGCTCCCTCCGGTTTTAAATTTGCATTCTCTGGATTAGTAATATACTCCAGTGCAGTAATATAATCACTATGCTTATCATTCCCTCACCCTTAGTGAGATATTACTAATACTTGGTCACATCTCTTAAATAGATTATACCTATTGAGGAATTGTGGACTACAGTTTCTAATAAAGATAGGTAATCTGAAAACACAAGTGTCGATGTTCACAAGATATAGCCAGAATTTTACATTCCATGGATTTTTATTAAAATAAGTTAATTTAAACATTATCATATATCATGACATTGATGACAAAATATTTCAATTTGTTTTAATGCAGTTCTCCATTATATGCCATTCTCCACGGAATATGAATGTCCTGCTTGTGATGTCAAACTACAAAAACACGATGTGTGCCAAATGGAAATACATGGTTAGTTACAACTCTTCCGTTCTTATCGAAAATAGCTAGCCATCTTGGAAAGAATGAACGGAATGTAGTGGAAAGCATTCACAAATGAAATAATACAATGAGAAATAAAGTTTGCAAGTTTCTTTTCATGAAGCTGCAGCAGAAAGCTTTAATGTGAGACCAATAACACTGAGAGCCAACACCCTCATCAGGCTTTTTCAAGTGCTGCAAATAAGTAATTGATATTTTATTTTCGAAGAACAAAACAATTCTTATTGTTCCCGTTTGATTTGACCTGTGATTACATGCTGCATTTTATTGTGAGGATGGACAGTCACAGGCTGTTACGAAGTGAATTTCTGGGCAAACAATGTTGTTTTATAAATTTAGATACCCAATTCATTTTTTTTCCAATTAAGGGACAATTTAGCATGGCCAATTCACCTACTCTGCACAACTTTGGGATGCGGCGGTGAGCTCAGCACCGTGAGGCAGCAGTGCTAACCACTGCGCCACCATGCCAACCAACACCAATGGTTTTTAATTGATTGTGAACAACTGAAGAATCAAGTGATGCCCTCAGCTTACTGCCGCAGATTAATTATTCTTCGAAGTATATATTTGTTTTAAACCACTAATGAAAGGAGCATTTTTTAAAAAAGTACATGAAGACAAACTTCCTCAGGGCTTTCCTTGCTCCATCACTAACTTGAGGGTAAATAAATTTTTTTGGTGATAAGCTAGAAATGCCCCAAGGACATTCCTGGTGTATACTAACATTAGGCAATCAAAAAACACATTTCCACAATTACCTGGGCCAAATAAACTTGTTAATATATAGTATAGTATAGGCATAGATCTTTATTTTGTCTACTGCTGTTACATTAGTGTCAGGTCAATCCATTAACTGTGAACTTACTAAAATGTAACATGTACACGGTGAGCCCTGGGCTGGCAAAAAAACATTGGAACCAGGGAACTTTGTTAGTAATGACATTTCAAGTTTACTAATAAGCTAAATAAGCATTATTTTTGTGTACCAATTCTAAATCATAGAATTTACAGTGCAGAAGGAGGCCATTCAGCCTATTGAGTCTGCACCGGCCCTTGGAAAGAGCACCCTTCTTAAGCCCATGCTTCCACCCCATCCCCATAACCTTTTGGACACTAAGGAGCAATTTAGTATGGCCAGTCCACCTAACCTGCACATCTTTTGATTGTGAGAGGAAACTGGAGCACCCGGAGGAAACCCACAGACATGGGGAGAAAGTGCAAAATCCGCAAAATCCACACAGACAGTTACCTGAGGCGAAACCAAACCCGGAACCCTAGAATTGTGAGGCAGCAGTGCCGACCTGTTCCAACATATATAAGGTTGGTGCATACTGGAGATCAATATACATGGATTTACATTGCATTAATAATTTCATTCTTCTACCTAGTAGTACAACACTACTGTATAGTCACTCAATAACATACAACAGTAGTAAAGTTTACTATTTTATGTGATTCCTCATTACTCAGAAAGAAAGGCTCATTATACAAGCATAACATAAACCAACACCTATTTGTGAGGTTCGAAGACAAAATTCTGAACTTTAGATGAACAGGAATAGGTTTCAGGAAGTAAAGTCAAAGTTGAAAGCAAAGCATATTTTTTGATATTATAACCCTCTTTTGTAAACGATGAAAAATATTTTCTTATCAAAGAATTGCCATCGTGAATTAGGTATATTTCTGAAGCAATGGTACCAAATACCTAACAATAAGATCAGTTTCAGTTAAAATATGTGAGTTAACAAATATAGAAATCATAGAATATTACAGTAAGAAGTTTTACAACACCAGGTTAAAGTCCAACAGGTTTGTTTCGATGTCACTAGCTTTCGGAGCGCTGCACCTTCCTCAGGTGAATGAAGAGTTATGTTCCAGAAACATATATATAGACAGATTCAAAGATGCCAGACAATGCTTGGAATGCGAGCATTAGTAGGTGATTAAATCTTTACAGATCCAGAGATGGGGTAACCCCAGGTTAAAGAGGTGTGAATTGTGTCAAGCCAGGACAGTTGGTAGGATTTCGCAGGCTAGATGGTGGGGGATGAATGTAATGCGACATGAATACCAGGTCCCGGTTGAGGCCGCACTCATGTGTGTGGAACTTGGCTATAAGCTTCTGCTCGGCGATTCTGCGTTGTCGCAGAATTCTGAAGGCTGCCTTGGAGAACGCTTACCCGGAGATCAGAGGCTGAATGCTCTTGACTGCTGAAGTGTTTCCCGACTGGAAGGGAACATTCCTGCCTGGTGATTGTCGTGCGATGTCCGTTCATTCGTTGTCGCAGCGTCTGCATGGTCTCGCCAATGTACCACGTTTTGGGACATCCTTCCCTGCAGCGTATGAGGAAAAGCATTCCAACGTTGGCCGAGTCGCACGAGTATGTACCGCGTACCTGGTGGGTGGTGTTCTCGCGTGTAATGGTGGTATCCATGTCGATGATCTGGCACGTCTTGCAGAGATTGCCATGGCAGGGTTGTGTGGTGTCGTGGTCACAGCAAACTACCCAGCCTTCAGAACATACTCGTGCGACTCGGCCAATGTTGTCTACCTCATACGCTGCAGGAAAGGATGTCCCGAAACGTGGTACATTGGCGAGACCATGCAGACGCTGCGACAACGAATGAACGGACATCGTGCGACAATCACCAGGCAGGAATATTCCCTTACAGTCAGGGAACACTTCAGCAGTCAAGGGCATTCAGCCTCTGATCTCCAGGTAAGCGTTCTCCAAGGCGGCCTTCAGGACGCGCGACAACGCAGAATCGCCGAGCAGAAACTTATAGCCAAGTTCCGCACACATGAGTGCGGCATCAACCGGGACCTTGGATTCATGTCGCATTACATTCATCCCCCACCATCTGGCCTGCGAAATCCTACCAACTGTCCTGGCTTGACACAATTCACACCTCTTTAACCTGGGGTTACCCCATCTCTGGATCTGTAAAGATTTAATCACCTGCTAATGCTCGCATTCCAAGCATTGTCTGGCATCTTTGAATCTGTCTATATATATGTTTCTGGAACATACCTCTTCATTCACCTGAGGAAGGAGCAGCGCTCTGAAAGCTAGTGACATCGAAACAAACCTGTTGGACTTTAACCTGGTGTTGTAAAACCTCTTACTGTGCTCACCCCAGTCCAACACCGGCATCTCCACATCATAGAATTTTACAGCACTGAAGGAGGCCATTCAGCCTATCGTGACTGCACCGGCTCCTGAAAGAGATACCTAGCTAGTTCCATTCCCCAGCCCTATCTCCGTAGTCCTCTAAATTCATCACTTTCAAATACATATCTGATAATTATTTTCTGGAAACAGAATTATCTGCTTTCAACTTTGACCACAATCACACAGAAATGTGAATTTCACAGCAAAATGTTTCCAATATATTGGAAGCAAATCTTTCTGATGTCTATCCCAATGTTCATACATATCCATCATCTTCCAAACATAATTACTGTAACAAATCCATGTAAAATTGTACATTCTTGCATAGAGAGTTCTCAAGTTTGATACATCATAAGGTTCCAATGTACATCTTTTTACTATAATTCTAGTTGTTAACTATTTAGTGTGTAATGTAGGTTATTTGTTTCGTAGATGTTAGAGTTCATCTCGCTTAGGAGCTGGAAAGAAAGAAATTCTAGGTTAAATGCTACTTTCAGTAGATTCATCCCAAGCTTCACTGTGGCCTCAAGATGAGGCTTATTCAAATAGTGTTACAAATCATGCACTATGTATAGCATTATCAAACTATTGTTTTCAAAACGTTCCCTTAGAAATTATAGGATATGGGGGACTTCCGGTGACAGCGGGCTCCCGGAGCTGCACGTTGGAGGGCTCCCTTTCGGGAACAGCATTTTAGGGGTTTAACACCCAGTCCCAGGGGCAACAGAAGCGGCAAAAGCAGGGAGAAGGCACAGTGAAGGGAAATCTCGAAAAAAATGTTTAAAAAGGCCATGAAAAAAGCGGCTGAAAATCCGTCGGGGAGTGGAAAGGTCACTGCGGGAACGGCAAGAAAAGTGGAGGCTGGGGCACCAGGGGAGGCCACACTGCCCACGGCTGAAGAAATGACTAAGGTGATGGCCGTGGAACTTGAAAGGCAGTTCACAAAACACATGGAGGCGATGAGGAAGGAGATGGGGCGGTATTCAAAGTGCTGGTGGAGGAGGCGATTGCCCCGGTGAGGGCGGCGGTATTGAGCGCAGTGGCAGAGGTGCGGGAGCAAGGTGAGGTGCTGAAGGAAGTAGAAGAGACATTATTGCAGCACAGTGATCAACTTACCTCGATGAGGGTGATAGAGATCAACAAGGGTCTGCGAGCCAAAATGGATGACTTGGAAAACCGATCCAGGCGACAGAATCTGAGGATCGTGGGTCTGCCCGAAGGAGTGGAAGGCCCGAGGCCGACTGAGTATTTTGCCACAATGTTGGCGAAGCTAATGGGGGAGGGGGATGATCCATCCCAATATGAACTGGATCGGGCTCATCGGTCGTGGAGGCCTATACCAAAGGAGAGTGAGCCGCCAAGAGTAGTGACTCTGTGTTTTCGTAGGTACAGTGTGAAGGAGAAGGTCCTGTGCTGGGCAAAGCAGAAGCGGGTGGTGCAGTCGGCTGGAGCTGGTATATGCATATATCAGGACTTTACGGTGGAGCTGGCGAGGAGGCGGGTTGCATTCAGCCGGGTGAAGAAGGCACTGTAAATCAGTAAGGTGCAGTGCTGCATAGTATACCCAGCTAAGTTGAGGGTGACCTACAAATCCAAGGACTTTTATTTTGGGACGGCGGAAGCAGTGGAGGAGTTTGCGATGGCAGAAGGACTGTGTCTGAATTGAGAAATGGTCATGTACCGATGTAGCCTTGTGTAACTGTATTTTTTCTCTGCATGCTGGTGTATGTGCTAAATGAGCCAACGTTGTATATATTTGGACAAGGGAAGAGATGGGACTTTCACTTGCAATGATGGTTCTTTGGGGCTTGGGTGTGTATGCGGGGTTTGTATGCTAAAGGGGATTTCTTGGTTTTCCTGGGACCAGGCAAGGGGGAAAGAGACACGGGCAGGGGCCTCCACGCTGGCCGGTTTAAGCTGGCCAGTGAACGGGAGTGAGGTGGGGGGTTGGGGCTGCGGCCATCGGAGCCTGGCAGAACAGGTTCCGATGAGTCTAGCCGGGGTGGAAAGTTGGGGGAAGGAACGGAGGTTGGGGGAAGGAGTTTTGTAAGAGGAAGTGGAGGGGAGGTGTCGGGGGGGGGGGGTTGATGCACTATCAATTGGAATAATCGAGGCTTTATTGAGCAAAGATGTTGTGCCTCCTGTAGCTGGAACCAGAATGGCAAGCACACACATTTATACGCTGCCTACTGGGTGGAACCAGCAGGCAGGGATTTATCCATGTACCTCTACTATACAGTTCTTACCGTAATACATGTAATACTGCGAGTGGTGACTACCACAGGTTTACAATTCACGGGTGTAATTTACGGTACTCTTTCGGGGATTGGATAGCATTGAATGTTAGGGGAGAGGTGGTCTCTATAGGTCAATGGTGACCATAGGCAATTCCTGATTCCTTTTTCTTTCTTTTCCTTTGTTTTTCCCACCGTGGGAGGGTTTGTTTTATTTGATGCTTATATTGTCAGGTGGGCCGTTGTTTGCGGTGGTGGGAGGATGGGATCGTTGTTGTTGATAAGGGAATTGACTTTGTATTTGTTACCGTTTACTGCTTGTTGGTGGGGTGTAAATTCTGAAGAAAATGTGAAATGGAGAATAAAAATATTTTAGAAAAAAAATAAAATTGTAGGATATCATATAATGATCAAATTGACTGATGATCATGTTTTAAAACAAAAATATTTTTATTCTCCTTTTTCACATTTTCATCCAAATCTATACCCACCAACAAATAATCAACGATAACAAAAACAATGTCAATCCCCTGGCCAACAATTCCTTCAACCCGCCAACCCTCAACATTTTAAATACAAACATCATGAAAAGGATTCAGGTATCCACCATCCACCCATACATAGTCACCGACAACATACAAAGTCCAACTCCCCCGCACCCCCAACCCAAACCCCCTCCCCCCCCAATGTTCAATGTCATCCAATTCTTAAAAGTGCATAATAAACAAAGCCCATGCATTGCAGAATCCTTCCATCCTTCCCCTCAACTCAAACTTCACCTTCTCGAGTGTTGAAAACTTCAACAGATCCCCTCACCACGCCAGGGCACAGGGCGGCGAGACTGACCTCCATCCCAACAGGATCCGCCTTTGGGCGACCAGCAAGGCAAAGGCTAAAACATCTGCCTCCGCACCCGCTTCCAACCCCGGCCGACCCGATACCCCGAATATGTCCTCCAGGGGATCCGGCTCAAGCCTCACATGTACCACCTTCAAAATTACCCTGAACAGCTCCCTCCAATACCCCTCCAGTTTTGGACAGGACCAAAACATATGAACGTGGTTTGCACCCCCTGCCCTCTGCAGACGTTGACAAACATCCTCCATCCCCTCAAAGAGTCGGCTCATCCGGCCCTGCTACCTTCCCCAACTGCATCCTCCCAATTGCATCTTTTATCTCCTGCTCTGCTATCGTCCCTTCCAAAACGGCCCTGTCTTCCACCCCCAACCTCGGGTATTCCAACCCATCGAGAAATTCCTGCATCTCCCGATCCTCCCCAGGTGGCTCCAACCTATACAATCTCTCGTAAAACTCCTCAAACACCCTATTAATCTGATCTGGAGCCACACCAACTTCCCTGCCCTATCCTGCACCTGAACAATTTCCCTCACCGCTGCCTCCCTCCAAAATTGACCTGCCAGCATGCAGGTCCCACCTTTTCTCTATACTCATAGACCGCTCCCCTCTCTTGACTCAGTTGGCTTTTGGACAGCCGGTCAAAACTCGCCTGGAACTCCTTTGTTGTTTCCAAGTGTTGGATCCATATCCTCTGCATACCTCCTATCCACTTCCAACATCTCATCTATTAACCTTTGCCATTCCACCATCTCCTCCTTATCCATCTTTGCCTTAAATTATATCACTTTGCCCCTCACCACTGCCTTCAAAACTTCCAATACCACCGCCTGCGATACCTCACCCGTACAATTAAACTGCACATATTCCGTCTCACTTTTCCAATCTTATCACGAAACCCTCGGTCTCCCAACAGCCCCACATCCGATCTGCACCCCCGCCTCTGCACTATTCCCTTCTCCAACACCATATCAACCCAGTGTGGGGCATAGTCCGATATCGCAATTGCCGAATATTCCAACCCCTTGATCCCGGCCGACAGCCATGAATAGGCTTATGAACTGAAGAGAAGAAAGAATACTCCCGCTCCCCCGGGTGCACGAAGTTCCAAGGATCCACTCCTCCCATTTTCACCATTAGCCCAGCCAACACCTTCGCTCCCCCTGACTAGGTAAGCGATCGGAGATGTGACCTGTCCAATTTAGGCTCCTGCAGCATATTCCAGTCTCCACCCACTATAAATTCAAGTCGGGGATAGCCCCACACACCTTGCATCATCCCAGTTGGGACCATACAAGCTTACCAACGCCACCAACCTCACTTCCAATGCCTCTGTCACTTTTACGTACCTACCTCCCTGATCCACCACAACTTTCCCCACTTGGAACCTCACTCTTTTATTCACCAGAACCGCAACCCTACTATCAAAACCCGAGTGAAACAATGCTAACCCAGCCCTTTCTAAGTCTCCCCTGATCCTTCACCCTCCAGTGAGTCCACCTCCTTGCTTATCCACCATTATCATAATTTAGGGCCCTACCCACTGAGCCTGACCCGTCCCTATCCATTGTAGACGTTGAACCCCGTCCCCCCCCTCCCAGAATCTCTCCCCCCCCCCTACAATCCCTCTCGAAGAAACCTCACACAGTGTCAATCCCCCGCCCCCCACCCCCCCTTTTCTCACCTTCGAGGCCCATTGAAACCTGCTCACCAGGCTCCAATGTCGGCAGCGCCTTCCCCCACAGCATCTCTGCTCACTAGCTGACTTAAGTTAGCTAGTGCGGGGACCCCTGCTCAGGCCTTTCCTCCCCTCCCGCCCAGTCCCAGGAACAAAAGAAAACAATCAAATATACACTTTTCGTAAAAACATCGTCGTTACAAAGAACAGCAACAAAAAACTTGAACCTCTATAACAGCATGGAGGAACATTATTCAAAGTTACATATATATATTCTCCCACTCTTTACTTCTGTCCCACGCCTTCTGCCTTCATAAATGCCTCTGCCGTCTCAAATTAAAAGTCTCTGGAGTTGTAGGTCACCCTTAGCTTTGCTGGAAACACTGTCGTACAACGCCGCCTTCACTCAGCCGAAAGCCGCTCGCCGCTTTTCCAGTTCCCCGTCAAGTCCTGATAGATATGAACCTTGGCACCCGCCCATTGCACCTCCCGCTTCTGCTTTGCCCAGTTCAATACCTTCTCCTTCATCTGATATCTGAAAAAACAGATAATCACTGCCCTTGGTGGCTCGTTTAACTTAGGCTTAGGCCTCAGCGACTGATGTGCTCGGTCCAATTCATACCGAGAGTGTTCTTCTCCCTCCCCCATCAGTTCTGCCAACATCTGTGGTCCTGCCCTCCGCCCCCTCGAGCAGGTCCACAATCCTTAAATTTTGTTGTCTTGAGCAGTTCTCCATATCCTCCAGCTTTGCTCACAACCTCTTATTGGCCTCAACCACCCTCTGCAGCTCATCTCCCATTGAGGTGAGCTGATCGCTGTGCCACGACATGACCTCCTCCACTCCCTTCATCTTCTCAATCTGATCCGTCACCTCCGCCTACGCCTATGCAACAGCTACCTTCACTGGGACAATTGCCTCCTCTACCAACACCTTCAGCGCCACCGCCATCTCCTTTCTCATCACCTCAATATGCTTTGCAAACTGCTCTTCAAGCTCTTGAGACACCACCTCAGCCATCTTCTCTGCTGTTAGCAGTGTGGCTCCACTCAGCGGCCCGACCTCCGCCCTCTTGTCAGCCCCCAACCTGGTCCTCATACTCTACGGCGAGCTCTCATTCTCTCCCTTCCTCGCTGCTTTCTTCCTCTAATTTTTGGACATCTTTCGCCTCTTTGCCGGTTCTTAGTTCTTCATAAATTGCCCTCAGGGCTGGGCATTAAAAATTCCCGAGAAGAAAAAAAACATGCACCTCAAGCAGGAGCCACCTAACGTGTGACCCCTCTACATGCTGCCTTTGTCTGCCTCATGTTCTGGGCCCTGCCCCGCCGCTCCGGTTGCTTCAAGCACTGACCTCAGTCTCACTGCTCCTGCTGCTCCACACTTTGCCTTCAGTCCTGCTGCTCCACACTTTGCCTTCAGTCCTGCTGCTCCACACTTTGCCTTCAGTCCTGCTGCTCCACACTTTGCCTTCAGTCCTGCTGCTCCACACTTTGTCTTCTGTCCTGCTGCTCCACACTTTGTCTTCTGTCCTGCTGCTCCACACTTTGCCTTCAGTCCTGCTGCTCCACACTTTGCCTTCAGTCCTGCTGCTCCACACTTTGCCTTCTGTCCTGCTGCTCCACACTTTGCCTTCAGTCCTGCTGCTCCACACTTTGTCTTCTGTCCTGCTGCTCCACACTTTGTCTTCTGTCCTGCTGCTCCACACTTTGCCTTCAGTCCTGCTGCTCCACACTTTGCCTTCAGTCCTGCTGCTCCACACTTTGTCTTCTGTCCTGCTGCTCCACACTTTGTCTTCTGTCCTGCTGCTCCACACTTTGTCTTCTGTCCTGCTGCTCCACACTTTGTCTTCTGTCCTGCTGCTCCACACTTTGCCTTCAGTCCTGCTGCTCCACACTTTGCCTTCAGTCCTGCTGCTCCACACTTTGTCTTCTGTCCTGCTGCTCCACACTTTGTCTTCTGTCCTGCTGCTCCACACTTTGTCTTCTGTTCTGCTGCTCCACACTTTGCCTTCAGTCCTGCTGCTCCACACTTTGTCTTCTGTCCTGCTGCTCCACACTTTGCCTTCAGTCCTGCTGCTCCACACTTTGTCTTCAGTCCTGCTGCTCCACACTTTGTCTTCTGTTCTGCTGCTCCACACTTTGCCTTCAGTCCTGCTGCTCCACACTTTGTCTTCTGTCCTGCTGCTCCACACTTTGTCTTCTGTTCTGCTGCTCCACACTTTGCCTTCAGTCCTGCTGCTCCACACTTTGTCTTCAGTCCTGCTGCTCCACACTTTGCCTTCAGTCCTGCTGCTCCACACTTTGTCTTCAGTCCTGCTGCTCCACACTTTGCCTTCAGTCCTGTTGCTCCACACTTTGCCTTCAGTCCTGTTGCTCCACACTTTGCCTTCAGCCCTGCTGCTCCCACTGCCTCACCCTCTGCCACTGTTTCGGCTGCATCGCTCCTGGATTCGGGCCTGCCGCCTTGACTGCCTCGTGTTGGACTCTGCACCCGCCGCTCCAACTGCCGCGCACTCCGGGCTCAACACCTCCGCTCCGGCATCCCGACACTCCTGCGGGATTTTTCACCGGTTTTAAAACGGTTTGGTTTGGCGCCCATCCCTTGGGCCTTAAGGCCAGAAAAGATCTCGAAAAATAACAGGACCCCCGCCCCCCGAAAACACCCAAAAATGTATCCTCTGGCGGGAGCCTCTTCGTCATGCGGCTGCTCCGCTCACGAACGCCACCGGAGGTCTCGACCAATGATGTTAACCAAATGATCAACATAACAAATTTTGCATGTATAAAGCAGTTCTGATGGATCCTTTAAGCAGCAAACTAAGAATACGCTCACTCTCTTTTAAATCAGTTACTTTGATATCAGTTGATTTCAATATGTTGTATGGTGGGATTTTGGAGGACGGTAAGGTGTCCATGGCGGGTGTTGAGGCTAAATGAGAGGGTGAGCTGGGGGCGAAGTTGGAGGAGGGCTTGTGGTATGAGGTGCTCTGGTGGGTGAATGCCTTGGCTTGTGTGCAATTCTGGGGCTGATACATAGAACATTACAGCGCAGTACAGGCCCTTCGGCCCTCGATGTTGCGCCGACCTGTGAAACCACTCTAAAGCCCATCTACACTATTCCCTTATCGTCCATATGTCTATCCAATGACCATTTGAATGCCCTTAGTGTTGGCGAGTCCATGACTGTTGCAGGCAGGGCATTCCACGCCCTTACTACTCTCTGAGTAAAGAACCTACCTCTGACATCTGTCTTATATCTTTCTCCCCTCAATTTAAAGCTATGTCCCCTCGTGCTAGACATCACCATCCGAGGAAAAAGGCTCTCACTGTCCACCCTATCCAATCCTCTGATCATCTTGTATGCCTCAATTAAGTCACCTCTTAACCTTCTCTCTAAAGAAAACAGCCTCAAGTCCCTCAGCCTTTCCTCATAAGATCTTCCCTCCATACCAGGCAACATTCTGGTAAATCTCCTCTGCATCCTTTCCAATGCTTCCACATCCTTCCTATAATGCGGCGACCAGAATTACACGCAATACTCCAAATGCGGCCACACCAGAGTTTTGTACAGCTGCAACATGGTCTCATGGCTCCGAAACTCAATCCCTCTACAAGTAAAAGCGAACACACCATACGCCTTCTTAACAACCCAGCCTTGGTGGCAACTTTCAGGGATCTATGTACATGGACACTGAGATTTCTTTGCTCATCCACACTGCCAAGAATCTTACCATTAGCCCAGTACTCTGTCTTCCTGTTATTCCTTCCAAAATGAATCACCTCACACTTTTCTGCATTAAACTCCATTTGCCACCTCTCAGCCCAGTGCTGCAGCTTATCTATGTCCCTCTGTAACTTGTAATATCCTTCCGCACTGTCCACAACTCCACCGACTTTAGTATCATCTGCAAATTTACTCACCCAACCTTCTACGCCCTCCTCCAGGTCATTTATAAAAATGACAAACAGCAGTGGCCCCAAAACAGATCCTTGTGGTACACCTCTAGTAACTGGACTCCAGTCTGAACATTTCCCATCACCCACCACTCTTTGTCTTCCAGCTAGCCAATTTCTGCTCCAAACTGCTAAATCACCCTGAATCCCATGCCTCCGTATGGACTCTGCCCTACCGTGGGGAACCTTATCAAACACTTTACTGAAATCCATATACACCACATCACCTGCTTTACCCTCATCCACCTGTTTGGTCATCTTCTCAAAGAACTCAATAAGGTTTGTGAGGCACGACCTACCCTTCATAAAACCGTGTTGACTATCTCTAATCAAATTATTCCTTTCCAGATGATTACACATCCCTATCTCTTATAAACCTTTCCAAGATTTTGCCCACAACAGAAGTAAGGCTCACTGGTCTATAGTTACCGGGGTTGTCTCTACTTCCCTTCTACAGCTGAAGATGATGTACAGGGTGCACCTAACAAAGGATGAGCTGCTGTTGAGGGGGTGGATGATGACTGTGAGCGATGTGGAAGGGGCCCTGCAAACCATGTACATAGGTTTTGACCTTGCCCGAAACTGGAAAAGTTTTGGAGGAGTGTTTTCAGCACCATCTCGGGGGGTTTTGCATGTTGATGGAAGCCATATTCGGGGTGTCAGACTGGCTGGTGCTGCAGATGGATGCGGAGGCAAATGTCTTAGCCTTTGCCTCGCTGATTGCTCACAGGTGGGTCTTGTTGGGGTGAAGGCTAGCTTCTTCACCCTGTGCCTCGACGTTGCGGGGGGACCTGCTGGAGTTTTTGACCCTGGTGAAGGTGAAATTTGCTCTTGAGGGGAGCAAGTGATGGATTCCACAATAGTTGGGGTTGCATTTGCTTGTTGAGGGAGGAGCGGGGGAGAATTTGGTTTTGCTACTGTTGTAAATTGTAAAAATGTTGAATATTTTGATTAAAAATACTTTTTTTTAAAAAAAATTAGGAGAGGGGAATGTGCAACGAGACCTGGGTGTCCTCGTACTCCAGTCACTGAAGGCAAGCATGCAGGTGCAGCAGGCGGTAAAGAAAGCAAATGGTATGTGTTTGACCCTCCTACGGGGACAGAACTTGTACAGCAGCTGATTCCCCCTCCTACACCTCAGAGCTACCCAGGCGACTAGGGGGCAGAGCTTCCTCCCAATTGGAGGAACTCGCCACAGGATATAAATGCCAACTAGGGGCCAGGTCGAGGAGGGTGACCCTGTGGGGATTGGAGAGATGCGATTGTTGTACTTAGTGTGAGAATAAAGAGTTGCATCCTGTCAGCATGGCCTCTCGTCCTTGCCTACATTTATAATAGTATGGTGGCCTTCATAGCGAGAGGACTTGTGTAGGGATGTCTTGCTGTAATTATACAGGGCCTTGGTGAGGCCACACCTGGAATATTGTGTGCAGTTTTGGTCTCCTTTTCTGAGGAAGGATGCTCCAGAGGGAGTGCAGTGGTGGTTTATCAGACTGATTCCAGGGATGGCGGTACTGACATATGAGGAGAGATTGCATTGGTTAGGATTATATTCACTGGAGTTCAGAAGAATAAAGGGGGATCTCATAGAAACCTATAACATTCGCACAAGTCTAAACAGAGTAGCTGCAGGAAGGATGTACCCAATGGTGGGTGTGTCCAGAACCAGGGATCACAGTGTGAGGATATGCGGTAGACTTAGGGCAGAGATGAGGAGACGTTTCTTCTCCCAGAGAATGGTTGGCCTGTTGAATTTGTTACCACAGGAAGTATTTGAAGCCAGAATATTGTCTGGTTTCAAGAAGCAGTTAGATATAATGAAGGGCATCAAAGATTATGGGGGGGAAAGTGGGATTAGGCTACTGAGTTAGATGATCAGACATCATAATGAATGGTGGAGCAGGCTTGAAGGGCCAAATGGCCTCCTACTTTCTATGTTTCTAAATGTTATTAATACATTATATTACGCTGTAAAATATTTCAATTTTTGATAGCTTATTTGTAAAAAATTAAACATTTACTGATCCATTTAAACAAAAATTCTGAGGGCCAACATCTTACCTGAAGACTGTAAATTTGCTTTTGTGTGGTTATCCTTTTTCTGTTCCTCCATTCTCTTTGACAACTCCTTTATTTCATTATCATAATCATTCCACTCTGGTACAATCCGCACAGCAGCTTTTAACTTGGGTTCTTTGGTCTTGGGGTTGTTGCACTAAAATGTAAAGAATTTTTTAAAAGGCATTTTTTCTCCTTAAGATGCTGTTGGTATGATATAAGAAAACTACAACAGGCTGTTTAATAGAAAATAAAAGCAATTCAAGACAACACAACTTGTTTCTTAAGGGATATAATTTGAATGGCACCCCATTCACTCCCACAATCATGCACTGTGATAGTGGAGTCGGACACTTTAGGAACTTTCAAGCGGTTATTGGATAGGCACATGGAGCTCACCAGAATGACAGGGAGTAGCATAGCTTGATCTTGGTTTCAGACAAGGCTTGGCACATCGAGGGCCGAAGGGCCTGTTCTGTGCTGTACTGTTCTATGCTCTATGCACAGTAGCAGTAGCATGTATTATCTACAAGATGCAGTGCAACAACTCACCAAGGCTCCTTAGGCAGCACTTTCCAAACCCACGACCACTGCCATCCCCAACAGTAGTTCCCAAACTTTAACATCCTGCAAACCCCTTTCATGAAAATGCCACCCCCTCCTAAAAACAAATTTTTCACCAAGATTTTCTTCCTTATCTGAATATAAATGATAAAAGTGGTAAAAAAAGTTATGATACTTTATTACACACTATTAATTACATTTATTACATTATTAATTTTATTTCATGTTGTAATCAGCAACACTCTTCCAAGATTTTACTTCAATAACATGTATCGCTTTGATTAAGCCTAAACTCATAGTTCAGTGCACTGATGAGAACTTAGCAGTATTGTACCTTTTGAGTCTGTGCCCACAATTGCTGGCTACTGCTCTGTCACAAGAAGTGTGAAGGAGAGAGACCTGTTTGCCAGCTATCCAGGCTGTTGACCACATCCAAAAACCCTGGGTTTTAATATTCAAACAGCTTGCAAGTTGTGTGGCAATGTACATCTTGGGACCCTTTCAACTTTTGAGCAAAGCAGCATGATTATTTCTCCAGCAAAATGTAATAAGTGAATGCTAGCTCCCTAATACAAACTAGATGGGAAAAAAATCAAACCTATTTACATATAAGGAATTGCTGGATTCCATGTGTGAATGATGGGGGAATGGTCCAATCATTTCCATTCATGAGTTGCCACCAAATGGAGGCTTTAATATTGGGTGTTGATACAATAAAGGCATCTTTGATTTTCTACCAGCAGGAAAAGTAGCATCCTACCATTCAACAATGCATGAAGGGATTGGTGAGAATTCAGAGAAGAGGGTGCAGACTCGATGGGACGAATAGTCTCTTTCTGCACTGTACGGATTCTATGATTCTATTCAAAGTCCTAGAGAAGAGGTACGGGTCCTGGGCCACAGATCATCGAAGGACTGGATTGGGGGATAACGTCAAGCTCGGGATGGGAAGGGTCTTGGGCCACAGAAAACACCAAAGTTACAGTTGACCTTTTTTTGTGTGGAAGGGCAAGGATGGGGGCAGGGGACATAGTGTGGCCTGCCAGGGTGTTATATTAAAATGCAGCTTCTTGTCTAAAGTTCCAACAGCACAACTCCAAAGTCCAAGTAGAAGACACAGTATATTCAATCACAGGCCACACTCCAACTTCCATGAGGTCAAAGACAAAGAGATAGCGGTCATTCAGAATAACAGCAATTATTGGATAAGTAGTGTGGTATTATCAGGTATTACGGTACCTGAGAGGCTGAAGTACCATTGGTTAAACATAGGGGTTTACCATTGGCTGTATAGTATAGTAGCTCCGCCCTGATAGGCGGGGTATAAGAACCTGTGCCGTCCCAGCAGTCCTCATTCTGTACCTGAGCTGCTGGGGAACAGTTCTAGCTTATTAAAGCTTTCAGTTGCACTACAACCTCGTTTTAGTAGTTATTGATCATGCATCAATTTAATAAGCTAGAACTAAGTAGAAAGAATGGACCTCCGAATCAAGCCGGAGTGTCTGTAACTCAGTCCCCACGCACCAAACTCAGCGGCGATTTTTAAGCACTGGCTGGCATGTTTTAAAGACTACCTTGAGACGGCTGGAGGCACACCCTCGGGGGAGCAGAAACTGCATGTCCTGCACTCGAGTAAACCCAGAGATCTACACCCTCATCGAGGAGGCGGAAGATTTTGATGGAGCAATCGAACTTTTAAAAGGGCACTATATTCGCCCAGTAAATCAGGTCTACACTTGTCACCTGCTTGCAACAAGACGACAAAACCCCAAGGAATTGTTGGAGGAATTCTTCCGCGCGCTATTGGTACTGGGCAGAAGCTGTGGCTGCCCGCAAGTTTCGGCGAGCGAGCACACGGAACTCCTAGTCCGGGACGTCTTGAGCTCTTCAGAAATCCGCCAGCGTCTTTGAGAGAAAGACACCCTGGGACTTAGGGAGGCACGTGCCCTTGCAGGGTCCATGGACGTTGCCTCCAAGAACACCCGATCCTACGTGCACCCTGGGCAGCGTGGAATCCCGCAGCGGCTGCCCCAGAGACCTTCCCCGCAGGCCTGCCAACCCCGATGGACCCCGCTGCTTCTTTTGCGGGCAGGGAAAACACCCCAGCCACGCTGCCCGGCTCGCACATCCATCTGCAGGGGGTGCGGCAAAAAGGGCCATTTTGTGGGGGTCTGCCAGGCACGAGCAGTGGCCGCGGTCTCCAGCGGCGACTCTGGACCGCCACAGCGAACTTCTCCAGGGGCCCCGGGTGGCCAGCGGACGCCGCCACCCCCGTATCCCAGGCCCACGTGCGGACTCCGGGCGCCGCCATCTTGTTTCCTCGGACATCACGCTGGACGGATGGGTGCCGCCATTTTGTCCACCCCCGACCACCATGTGCGACCAATGGGAGACGCCATCTTGGATGCCCCAGGACCCCTGCTCGGCTGACCACGCACTGCTGAATGAAATCCACAACTACTGCGTCTGGCCTCGGTGACCCTGGATCAAACTCTACCTCGAACACTCTCAACAGCAACGACGACCATCTTCATCAACGGCCACGAGACGTCCTGCCTAATCGACTCTGGGAGCACGGAGAGCTTAATACATCCCGACATGGTAAGGCGCTGTTCCCCCTTTATCCACCCTGTTAATCAAAGAATCTCCCTTGCCTCCGGTTCTCACTCTGTAGAGATAAAGGGGTTCTGTTTAGCAAACCTCACAATCCAGGGAAGGGAATTCAAAAATTTCCGCCTTTATGTTCTTCCCCACCTCTGCGCGGCTACACTCCTGGGTTTAGACTTCCAGTGTAACCTGCAAAGTCTGACCTTCCAATTCGGCGGCCCTATACCCCCCCCTTACTGTCTGCGGCCTCACGACCCTTAAGGTCGACCCGCCTTCCCTGTTTGCGAACCTCACCCAGTACAGTGCCCAGGATCGGATCTTTACTAGGTCAGAGGTCCAAAGGTTACTGAGGGAAGGGGTCATTGAAGCCAGCAACAGTCCCTGGAGAGCTCAAGTAGTGGTGGTAAAGACCGGGGAGACCGGGACTACAGTCAGACCATCAACAGGTTTACGCAGCTGGACGCGTACCCTCTCCCCCGCATATCCGACCTTGTAAACAGGATCGCGTATTATAAGGTCTTCGCCACGGTGGACCTCAAGGCCGCCTACCACCAGCTACCACTCCGTACTAGTGACCGCAAATACACTGCCTTCGAGGCAGACGGGCGGCTCTACCACTTCTTAAGGGTTCCCTTCGGTGTCACTAACTCGGTCTTCCAGCGCGAGATGGACCGAATGGTTGACCGGTACGGTTTACGGGCAACATTCCCGTATGTCGATAATGTCACCATCTGCGGCCACGACCAGCAGGACCACGACACCAACCTCCGAAAATGTCTCCAGACCGCTAAAATCCTTAACCTAACATACAATAAGGATAAATGCGTGTTTAGCACCGACCGTCTAGCCATTCTCGGCTATGTAGTGCGAAATGGAGTTATAGGCCCCGGCCCTGAATGCATGCGCCCCCTGGAGTTCCCCCTCCCCCAGTGCCCCAAGGCCTTGAAGTGCTGCCTAGGGTTTTTCAGTTACTACGCCCAGTGGGCCCCCAACTACGCAGACAAAGCCCATCCCCTGATCCAATCCACAACTTTCCCCGTCGATAGAGGCCCACCAGACCTACACACACATCAAAGCAGACATTGCAAAGGCCACGATGCACGCCATCGGCGGGTCCCTCCCCTTCCAGGTCGAGAGCGATGCGTCCGACGTCGCTCTGGCGGCCACCCTCAACCAAGCGGGCAGACCTGTGGCCTTCTTCTCCCGTACCCTCCATGCTTCCGAAATCCACCACTCCTCAGTCGAAAAGGAGGCCCAGGCTATAGTAGAAGCTGTGCGACATTGGAGGCATTACCTGGCCGGCAGGAGATTCACTCTCCTCACTGATCAACTGTTGGTTGCCTTCATGTTCGATAATGCACAGCGGGACAAGATTAAAAAAATTACAAGATCTTGCGGTGGAGGATCAAACTCTCCACCTACAACTACGAGATCTTGTATCGTCCCGGGAAGCTAAACGAGCCTCCTGACGCCCTGTCCCGCGGCACATGTGCTACCGCACAGTGGACCGCCTCCGAGCACTCCACGAGGACCTCTGCCACCCGGGGGGTCACTCGCTTTTTCCATTTTGTTAAAACCCGCAACCTGCCCTACTCCATCGAGGAGGTCAGGACAGCCACCAGGGACTGCCAAATCTGCGCGGAGTGCAAATCGCACTTATACCGACCAGAGAGGGCGCACCTGATTAAGGCTTCCCGTCCCTTTGAACGCCTCAGCATGGACTTCAAAGGCCCCCTCCACCGACCGCAACACGTACTTCCTGAACGTGATTGAAGAGTACTCCCGGTTCCCATTCGCCATCCCCTGCCCCGATATGACCACAACCACCGTCATCAAGGCCCTACATAGCATTTTTGCACTCTTCGGTTTCCCCGTGTTCATACACAGTGATAGGGGTCCTCCTTTATGAGCGACGAACTGCGTCAATTCCTGCTTAGCAAGGGCATCGCCTCGAGCAGGACGACCAGTTACAACCCCCGGGGAAACGGACAGGTAGAGAGGGAGAACGGAATGGTCTGGAAGACCGTTCTATTGGCCCTACGGTCCAGGAACCTCCCAGTCTCCCGCTGGCAGGAAGTCCTCCTGGAGGCCCTCCACGCCATCCGGTCACTGCTTTGTACGACCACCGCACGAATGTCTCCTGGTCTTCCCCAGGAAGTCCTCCTCTGGTACCTCGCTCCCGACGTGGCTGGCAGCACCCATCCTGCTCCAAAAACACGTGCGGGCACACATATGCATTGGACCAGGAGTGGAGCGGTCAAAAAAGCGTTTTTGGAGCAGCGAAAAGTGCGAGGGAGAAAAAACAAGATGGCGGTGGGCGTAGATCAAGCGGCATGGGTGCAGGAGCAGCAGGAGTTTCTCAGGCGCTGCTTTGAGGAGCTGAAGAAAGAGGTGCTGGCGCCAATGCTGACGGCGATCGAGGGGTTAGGGGAGACCCAGAAGGCCCAAGGGGCGGGGATCCAGGAGGTGTGGGAAAAAACCGCGGAGAATGAGGATGAGATCTTGGGCCTGGCGGTGAAGGTGGAGGGCACGAGGCGTTACACAAGAGGTGGGCGGAAAAATTCGAGGATCTAGAGAACAGGTCGAGGAGGAAGAATCTTCGGATTCTGGGTCTCCCTGAAGGAGTGGAGGGGGCCGATGCTGGAGCACATGCGAGCACGACGCTCAATTCGCTGATGGGAGCTGGGGCCTTTCCGAATCCCCTGGAGCTAGATGGGGCTCATCGGGTCCTGGCGAGGAGACCCAAGGCCAACGAGCCGCCAAGGGCGGTAGTGGTGAGGTTTCACCGTCTTGTGGATAGAGAGTGTGTTTTG
Organism: Scyliorhinus torazame; assembly: GCF_047496885.1. Classification (NCBI taxonomy): domain Eukaryota; kingdom Metazoa; phylum Chordata; class Chondrichthyes; order Carcharhiniformes; family Scyliorhinidae; genus Scyliorhinus; species Scyliorhinus torazame. The sequence continues at coordinate 54,288,528 of NC_092721.1, forward strand.
AGATGGGCAAAGAAAGAGCGGAGCAGCAGGTGGGAGAATACGGAGATCCGAATCTACCAGGACTGGAGTGCGGAGGTGGCGGAGAAGAGAGCTGGTTTTAATCGGGCCAAGGCGGTGCTACATCGGAAGGGGGTGAAGTTCGGAATGCTGCAGCCAGCGCAATTGTGGGTCACATTTCAGGATCGACACCACTACTTCGAAACGCCCGAGGAGGCTTGGACCTTTATACAAATTGAAAAGTTGGACTCAAACTGAGGGTCTGTGGTTGTGGGGGGAGGTCGGTTGTATACAGGGTTTTAATTATGTGCAGGGAATGTTCCATGGGTTGGGTGATGGAGGGGGATGGGGGAAGAGATCTGATGGGGAGACTGTGAGAGAATGTGGGCGTCGGTGCTGGAGGGAGGGGAGGCCCGGGGATGGGGGAATGAAACATGAAAAAAACATGAAAATCGCTTATTGTCACAAGTAGGCTTCAAATGAAGTTACTGTGAAAAGCCCCTAGTCGACACATTCCGGCGCCTGTTCGGGGAGGCTGGTATGGGAATTGGGATAAGGCCGCAAAAGGAGCTGCGCCAGAGGGGGCGGGGCCGGTTTAGGAAAGCGCGGGCTTTTTCCCGCGTTAGGGAAGGACGGAGGGGGGGGTGGAGGAGCGCACACTGACTGATGGGGAGGAGGGGGAGTGGGGATTCCCACACGGGGGGGGGGGTCAGCAGGAGTCAGCTGACTTACGGGAGTGTTATGGGGTGAGCAAAAGAGCTAGACACGGGTCTAGAGGGGGGGGGGGGGGGAAATATAAGGTTGCTGCTGCATTGGCCGATGGGGAACTGGAAACAGAAGAGGTGGTCGGGACGGGGGTCCCCCGTCTGGGGGACTGGAGGGCGTGGGAGGAGCGGGCACGGGACTGGCCTAGAAAAGGAGATGTCTAGTCGTGGGGGGGGGGGGGGGAGGGAGAAGCCCCCCAATCCGGCTGATAACTTGGAATGTGAGGGGCCTGAATGGGCCGGTTAAGAGGGCCCGAGTGTTCGCGCACTTAAAGGGACTGAAGGAAGACGTGGTCATGCTTCAGGAGACACATTTGAAGGTGGCAGACCAGGTCAGGTTACGAAAGGGATGGGTAGGACAGGTATTCCATTCGGGGCTGGATGCAAAGAACAGAGGGGTGGCAATACTGGTGGTGAAGCAGGTGTCGTTTGAGGCCAAGAATATTGTAGTGGACAATGGAGGTCGATACGTGATGGTGAGTGGTAGGCTGCAGGGGGTGTGGGTGGTATTGGTAAATTTATACGCCCCGAACTGGGATGATGCTGGATTTATGAAGCGCATGATGGGGCGGATTCTGGATCTGGAGGCAGGAAGCTTGATAATGGGGGGGATTTCAACACTGTGTTGGACCCACCATTAGATTGCTCCAGATCTAGGACGGGGAAGAGGCCGGCTGCAGCCAAGGTGCTTAGGGGGTTTATGGACCAGATGGTCCGTGGAGATTTGCTCGGCCCCTGGCCAGAGAATTTTCTTTTTTTTCTCACGTACACCGAGCCTACTCCCGGATAGATTTTTTTGTTTTGAGTAGGGCGCTGATCCCGAAAGTGGAGGGAACGGAGTACTCGGCCATAGCCATCTCAGACCACGCCCCGCACTGGGTGGAGCTGGAGTTCGGAGAGGAGAGGGACCAACACCCGCTGTGGCGTCTGGATGTGGGATTACTGGCGGATGAGGAGGTGTGCGGGAGGGTGCGGGGGTGCATTGAAAGGTATTTGGAGGCCAACGACAATGGAGAGGAGTAGGTGGGGGTAGTATGGGAGGCGCTGAAGGCGGTGGTCAGGGGAGAGTTGATCTCCATCAGGGCTCACAGGGAGAAGAGATTGGGCAGGGAAAGGGAGAGGTTAGTGGGGGAGATCCTAAGGGTAGACAGGAGATATGCAAAGGACCCCGAGGAGGGACTACTTAGGGAGCGGCAAAGTCTCCAGACGGAATTCGACCTGTTGACCACAGGGAAGGCAGAGGCACAGTGGAAGAAAGCACAGGGGGGCGACGTACGAGTATGGCGAGAAGGCGAGCCGGATGCTGGCACATCAGCTCCGTAAGAGGATGGCAGCGAGGGAGATGGGTGGAGTCAAGGATAGCAGGGGAACTACGGTGCGGAGTGCGGTGAAAGTAAATGAGGCATTTAAGGACTTTTATGAGGAGCTGTACCGATCTCAGCCCCCAGCAGGGGAAGAGGGGATGCGACGATTTCTAGATCAACTGAGGTTCCCGAGGGTGGAGGAGCAGGAGGTGGCTGGTTTGGGGGCGCCAATTGGGTTGGAGGAGCTGGTTAAAGGGGAGCATGCAGGCGGGGAAGGCCCCGGGGCCAGATGGGTTCCCGGTTGGGTTTTACAGGTAGTATGCGGACCTGTTAGCCCCGTTGCTAGTGCGGACTTTCAATGAGGCAAGGGAGGGGGGGACCCTGCCCCCGACAATGTCTGGGGCGCTGATCTCTCTGATCCTGAAGTGGGACAAGGACCTGACGAATGTGATATAAAATAGTTACTTTAGAGATACTAGTTAATGTAATGTAGAAATAAGCCACTTTGATTCTGGCAGATAGAGACAAAGGGATTGAGACCGCATGGAAAAAGCAGGAAGAGGTGTGTCTATGAGAGTGATGCTGCATTGATAGGGGCCAGAGAAAGGGATTGGAAGTGAGCCAATCAGAATAGATCAAACAGGTCAGGAGGGATATAGGCTGACCTATGGGTGTCGAGTATGTGAAACTTGATACCATTTGAATTGATTTGCAGAGATCCCTTTGTCTCTTTGTTCATTCGCTTTCTGGAGTGTAGGAGACTGGATGTCTCTTATGTTTCTGTAAGATGAATCAAGCTTGCAAGCTAAATAAATAACTTTTTACGTGCAAATCCATCTCAACTTTTATTGAGGCCAGACTGACGGAGAAAGAAATTTGGGAATCAACATTTGGTGCCGAAAACCGGGATTTCTCAGGGCGATCCTGATCCAACTGCGAAATCAGAATTAGACTGATTATGAACAGGAGGATGGGGAACAAAGGGCCCTCAATGTAGAACTGGAAAACGACCGCGCATTGATTGTTCCCCTCTTCTTATCGTCTGATTAGTCTGGTCACTCGCGGTTGGCACAGAAAGACCGCCTCGACGAAATCACAGGTCAGTCTGGGGATTAGCATTTTAATTGATGGGACTTTATTTGTGAGTTAATTCGGCTGGGGTAGGCTGTATTGTTGATGTAACATTTAAAATATAAATGGTTCAACTTTATTTGTGAGTTAATTCGGCTGGGGTAGGCTGTATTGTTGATGTAACATTTAAAATATAAATGGTTCAACTTTATTTGTGAGTTAATTCCGTTGGGTTACGTTATGAGAGGTAGATGTAACATTTGAAATTGAAAATGGTTCACCTCTATATGTCTGTGTGTTAAAAATATAGTTGATTAAGCTAAAATTGTCTCCTTGGACTGTATTGGCGAAAAACGCAGTTCCGAGGGCTAGTTGAGATTGTGGGGAATGCTGCAGATTGGTTGAAGCAGAAGTCTCTCAAAGGGTTAACAGCAGCAGGCAAGTCATGCCAGACAGTGCTTCTCACTCAGGCCTTGAGATAACAGCGCCAGTCGCTAGTGTAATCGGATACCTTTCCTTTGAGTCAGTGAACTCCAGCAAAGTTACGTTTTGAATTAATTAAAGGAAACCAGTGGGTTTCTCCACCTCTTTGATAAAAGTTATTATTTTTGAAAGCAATTGATTGAAATTGCCAGAATCTTAAGTTTTACTTACTTGAAATAAGGTTTATCTCATTTTATCTGGAGATTAATAGAAACTTAAAGAAGATCATGGACACCATTTTAAAAAGTGTCAATCTGGAAATGATAGTTGATTTTGCTAATACTTATGTGTATGTAAAAAAGAAAAAAACTTGTTAAAAGAAAAATTGTTAAGATAAAGAAATAATTAAGTTGTAAATGTTATACAAGTTTGTGTTAAGCAAATTGTAAATTTAGTTCTGAGTTGAGATCAGAGCTAAGCTTGCAAGTTGCAGTAATTCAATTTGAATTTTCAAACATTTTTAAGTTTAAAAAAAAAAGGAGCAAATAGAGAAAAGAAGGACACAGATCTTGAATGCGTTGAATAGCACATTTCAAAGGCCCATAAATCTTTCTGTTATCTTAGACCTAAAACCTAGGAAGACTGAAGAGCCAGAGGAATTTCTGGAGCGTTTTAATGAAATCTACCGGGGGCAGTCAGGCGATTTGCTGTATCAAAATGGTCAGAATTCCCCTCAATACTGTGCATTGCCTACCACCTTCTGTGGTTACTGCTGTGAAATGTAATAACATGAATTGGACAGAGAACGACCCTTCCCAGATGGCAAGGGCAGTCAGATTTTACTGGAAGGAGGGTGTAGACCAAGAAGGAGGCTCAGTTACAAAGGTTAAGACTGAGTATGTAATGAAAAAGGATGATCTGCGACCCCAACAAGCGGCAGAAATGGTAGTTTACCAGCAGGAGCCCCAATATAGTGACTTTGGGTGGGTGGATCAGCGAAGAGGAGGATGAGACAACAGTGCTATATTTCTATCACCCCCCCCAGTGGTGGACGTTAGACGTTGAACAGTCACTGCATCACGTTACCCTGGCCTATGACAGAACTGGACGAAACAGGGAGTTGGAGGACAAATACCGGCCATTACTTGAGACCGAATGGCCAGTCAAGGTTACAGCCACAGTCACGGGAAAAGAAGGTACAGCCTATTTTGTTACAATATCACCACATTTATGGCCACAGTCAGCTTCGGTAAGCCCTCATATTACACGTCAGGTCCATGACCAGTACCATGCCAGGGATATGGGGCGAATGGTCAGGAGGGCAGTGGATCATTCAGATCCAACAGACTACGCATTTCAAGTCATGCCGGACGGCACTACCATAAAATATTTTGAGGTCCCTGAAACGATTAACACTCGACTGCAGCATCACAGGGGACATGATGTGTTGGAATATGTCAATCCACAGGTCTGGACGGAATACCCATCACAAGTGGGAAAGACAAATGTTACACCTATTAAGGTGATGATTAAGGATCATGTAAAGCTACCTTCCATTCGACAATACCCCCTGAAATCTCAAGCTGCTCCATCAATAGATAAATTAATTCAAGAGCTGTTGCAACAGGGTATTTTGGTCCCTTGCCAATCAGAATGTAACACCCCCATACTTGCTGTGCCTAAACCAGCCAAACCAGACCAGTACCGATTAGTACAGGATTTACGTTCAATCAATGCCATCGCATAGCCATTACATGCTCTCACCCTCCAACAGGATATTACGGTGTATAGCTCCCACTCGGTAATCGCACTATTGGGGCAACTGCAGACTCAGCATCTTACCGCAGCTCGTCAGAATAGGTATGAGATATACCTTTTGAACAATCCACGTCTGACATTTAAATACTGTACCACTATCAATCCAGCCTGTTTTCTTAGCGGTCCCCCTGTCCATGTAGACGCGCCTGGTCACGACTGTTTAGCCTTGATTCAGGAAACTACCACAATAAGGGGCGATTTGAGTGACATTTCGTCAGAACAACCTGACATGATTATGTGTGGTCAAATATCCCACCGGGGTTTAGTTAATGACCTACTGCAGGCCCTCCTTATGCCAGCGCAGATTTCCGTTATTAAATGCGCTGCCCACACGAATGGTACAACCCCAGTTGACGTTGGTAATGAACGAGCAGATCATGCAGCGCGAACAGCCGCACAAATTCAGCAAGTGATGGTGCCTAAGATGTTAAATCAGACTAAACGATCTACTATAAATATGTCTGCTTTTGACAAGTCAATGCCAACCATCCAAGACGTCATAAGGTTACAGGAGGACGCTCCTGAGAGTGATAAACAAATGTGGAAACGGTTAGGTTGTACATATGATTCTGTTTCCTCTTTATGGACCACGCCTGCACATCAGACTTGTATGTCTGATGTGCTGGCTTTATGGGTCATTGAATGTGTACACTTTGCAACTCATTGTGGGGCTCGAGGGACTAGTGATTTGTTGCTGGACACTTGGTGGCACCCTAAAATGCAGGGGTTGGCCCAAAGTATCAGTAATCGGTGTTTGATTTGTCAGCAATATAACACTGGAAAAGTGTTATATCTGTGGGAAGGGGCAAACCCCGTTGCCCAGTGGTCCCTTTGAGACGCTCCAAATGGATTACATTGAGTTGGAAAGGTGTCAATGTTACAAATATGTTTTGGTCATTGTGGATGTGTTCAGCAGATGGGTTGAGGGGTATACGACTATCGATAATAAAGCTGCTACTGTGGTTAAAGTCTTGATGAGGGAAATCATTCCCCGGTACGGTATACCAGCTCAGTTAAGTTCTGATAATGGGCCTCATTTTATTGGACAAATTAACAAGGAGTTTTGCTCCCAGTTGGGCATACGCCAGCAGTTACACTGTGCTTACAGACCGCAGGCGGCCGGGTTGGTTGAGAGACACAATCAGACCCTCAAAACTAAATTGGCTAAATTAAGAGCAGACACGGGACTGACATGGCTTAAGTTGCTCCCCGTTGCTCTCTTCCAGCTGCGGGTTACACCTGTGGGACCGGCCCGGCTCTCTCCCGCCGAGATTCTTTATGGCAGGCCTCTTAGAACTCCTTGGAGCCTGCAGGTTCCCAGACGGGTTCAGTTTCATCAGATGACTGAAGAAATGACCACCTATGTTCTAGCCCTTACGCAAGTGCTCAAGGAACTCCATGGCCAAGTCCGCGTGCTCACCAGCCATTGCCCCCAGTACCTAGCTCACTTTCAGTCCAGCCTGGTAGTTATGTCATGGTCAAAAATTGGACTAGGATGGGATCGGAGCCGCGATGGGACGGGCCCTTCCAAGTTCTCCTTACCACCCCCACAGCAGTTAAAGTGGAGGGGTGAAGCGCTTGGGTCCACCTACATCACTGTAAATTGAGTCCATCTCCACTACTGTAAAAGGTCGGATACTAACCTGCCTCCCTTCTCCAGTGCTATTTTACAGGTGTGGAGCATAATGGAGTGGCTACGCATCGTCTGTCTGATATTTGGCCTCACTTCGCTTGGCGTGTTATTGGCGATGGACATGGAAAAGGGGAATATTATGTATCTGTGTAGCCCCAACCAATCTACAAGGATACATCACCTATGCAAAGGTGATGTTCTTTGCTGCCCCCATATACGAGGACATGGTATCGACTCATGGAAGGTCATCAAAGTTAAGGAGAATGCAGGAGTCATGAAGCAGTTGCACCGGTCCCGGCGATGGGAAGGGAACATTATATGGACATTGCCTTGTTTTTGGAATACATGTAAATTTGATTTTGGATGTGTTAAGAGTGGTACAATAAAGGTAAAATCAGGCTGTCAGAAGAGTGTAGGAAGAGGCTATGAGAAAGAGAAAGGGACTAGAGAGAGGACGGGGCGTATGAGAAGGGAAGTACAGCTAGAACGTAGGTTACCGGGAGATACACTTAAGTTAATTAAAGGCCAAACTGAGGAAAACCCGGGTAGTAGTCAGTGATCGGAATTATTTTATTTGCGGCCTTACCATCTTGGGAAATGAAACCTTGGGAGCCCTCGGGGCAATAACTAAGGAGTTGTCTCAGCTACGGTTGTTTGCAATGCAGAACCGGTATGCTCTTGACTATCTTCTGGCCCGTGAGGGTGGGGTTTGCATCATAGTACAGGGCAAGTGTATCATGGGAGTTCAGGACTTGACCGCTAACATCACTAAATTTATGGATCGCATACGGGATCACTTGGACGGGATGCAGGATCCTGGCTCTTGGGGTAACTGGGGATTTGGAGGATGGAAGGACTGGTTGATAAATATGGCCATGTATCTAGTGGTAGCTATCGGCTGCATCTTTGTGGGCCTGGCCATCCTTAAATGTGTGATGGGTAGAATGCGGGGTGCACTGGATCAGATCACCGCCCCAATCACCGAAAAAAAAAATTTAACTGTTAAAATCCATGAGGGTGAGGCAGATGAAGGGGGGCTAAGACAGGAATTGGAAATGCAGCGACGGATCTTTTTAGATGAGGAACCGTAGCTATGGATTGGGTAGTTCGGTTATCATGGAATGATAAAAGGAGGGAATGACGAATGTGATATAAAATAGTTACTTTAGAGATACTAGTTAATGTAATGTAGAAATAAGCCACTTTGATTCTGGCAGATAGAGACAAAGGGATTGAGACCGCATGGAAAAAGCAGGAAGAGGTGTGTCTATGAGAGTGATGCTGCATTGATAGGGGCCAGAGAAAGGGATTGGAAGTGAGCCAATCAGAATAGATCAAACAGGTCAGGAGGGATATAGGCTGACCTATGGGCGTCGAGTATGTGAAACTTGATACCATTTGAATTGATTTGCAGAGATCCCTTTGTCTCTTTGTTCATTCGCTTTCTGGAGTGTAGGAGACTGGATGTCTCTTATGTTTCTGTAAGATGAATCAAGCTTGCAAGCTAAATAAATAACTTCTTTTTACGTGCAAATCCATCTCAACTTTTATTGAGGCCAGACTGACGGAGAAAGAAATTTGGGAATCAACAGACCCACTGCAATGTGGGTCGTATAGACCGATCTCGCTCCTCAATATGGACGCTAAGTTGCTGGCAAAAGTGCTGGCTACGAGAATTGAGGACTGTGTCCCGGGGGTGCTTCATGAGGACCAGACGGGATTTGTAAAGGGCAGGCAGCTGAACACCAATGTGCGGAGGCTCCTAAACGTGATTATGATGCCATCGGTGGAGGGAGAGGCGGAGATAGTGGCAGCTATGGACGCGGAGAAGGCCTTTAACCGGGTGGAGTGGGAGTATCTCTGGGAAGTGTTGTGGAGGTTTGGGTTTGGGGAGGGGTTTATCAGGTGGGTTAAGCTCCTATACAGAGACCCGGTGGCGAGTGTGGCTACGAATTGGCGGAATTCGGAGTATTTTCGGCTGTATCGAGGGACGAGGCAGGTGTGCCCCCTGTCCCCCCTGTTGTTTGCATTAGCAATTGAGCCTTTGGCCATGGCATTGAGGGAGTCCAGGAAATGGAGGGGGGTGGTCCGAGGGGGAGAGGAGCATTGGGTGTCGCTGTATGCGGATGACCTGTTGCTGTACGTGGCAGATCCAGTGGAGGGGATGGTGGAGGTCATGCGGATCCTAAGGGAGTTTGGGGACTTCTCGGGCTATAATCTCAGTGTAGGGAAAAGTGAGCTCTTTGTGGTGCATCCAGGGGACCAGGGAAGAGGGATAGACGACCTACCATTGAGGATGGCGGAAAGGAGCTTTCGGTACTTAGGGATCCAGGTAGCAAGGAGCTGGGGGGCCCTGCACAAACTTAATTTGACGCGGCTGGTGGAGCAGATGGGGAGGACTTCAAAAGATGGGATGTGTTGCCACTCTTGCTAGCGGGCAGGGTACAGTCGATTAAAATGATGGTCCTCCCGAGGTTTCTTTTTGTGTTCCAGTGCCTTCCTATTATGATTACCAAGGCCATTTTTAAGCGGGTAGGTAGGAGCATCATGGGTTTTGTGTGGGCAAACAAGACCCCGAGGGTGAGGAGGGGGTTTCTGGAGCGTAATAGGGACCGGGGAAGGCTGGCGTTGCCGAATCTGGGTGACTATTATTGGGCAGCCAACGTGGCGACGATCCGTAAGTGGGTAATAGAGGGAGAGGGGGTGGCATGGAAGAGGTTGGAGGTGGCGTCCTGAAAAGGAACGAGCCTGAGGGCGCTGGTTACGGCACCGCTGCTGCTCTCGCCGACAAGGTACACCATGGGTCCGGTAGTGGCGGCAACGCTAAAGATCTGGAGACAGTGGAGACGACATGGGGTGGTCCCCGATCCGGGAGAACCATCGGTTCGTCCCAGGGAGGATGGATGGGGTGTTTCAGAGCTGGCATCGGGCAGGGATCGGAAGGATGGGGGACCTGTTTATAGATGGGACGTTTGCGAGCCTAGGGGCGCTGGAGGGGAAGTTCAGGTTACCCCCGGGAAATGCGTTCAGGTATATGCAAGTGAGGGCGTTTGTGAGGTGGCAGGTGAGGGAATTCCCGTCGCTCCCGGCACAGCGGATTCAGGACAGGGTGATTTCGGGTGTATGGGTCGGAGAAGGTAAGGTTTCGGCGATATATCAGGAGATGAAAGAGGGGGAGGCTTTGGTAGAGGAGCTGACGGGCAAGTGGGAGGAGGAGTTGGGGGAGGAGATTGAAGAGGGTCTGTGGGCGGATGCCCTGAGTAGGGTCAATTTCTCTTCCTCATGTGCCAGGCTCAGCCTGATACAGTTTAAGGTTATTCACAGAGCGCATATGACAGGGGCGAGGCTGAGTAGGTTCTTTGGGGTGGAGGACAGATGTGGGAGGTGCTTGGGAAGCCCGGCGAATCACGTCCACATGTTTTGGTCATGCCCGGCACTGGATGGGTTCTGGAGGGGTTTCGCGAGGACTATGTCCAAGGTGGTGAAAGTCCAGGTCAAACCAAGTTGGGGGCTGGCATTATTTGGGGTGGCGGACGAGCCGGGAGTGCAGGAGGCGAAAGAGGCCGGTATTCTGGCCTTTGCGTCCCTGGTAGCCCGGCGGAGGATCTTGCTATTATGGAAGGACGCAAAACCCCCCAGTGTGGAAGCCTGGATAAATGACATGGCAGGGTTCATTAAGCTGGAGAGGATAAAGTTTGCCTTGAGAGGGTCTGCGCAGGGGTTCTTCAGGCGGTGGCAACCGTTCCTAGACTATCTCGCGGAGCGTTAGGAGGTGGTCAGCAGCAGCATCAACCCAGGGAGGGAGGGGCGGGGGAGGGGGGGAAGAGGGGAGGGAAGAGGGGTGTTTCTTTTGGGGGGGGGGGATATTTGGGCGGGTGGGGGAGGTTTTTTTCCCAGGTGGTATTTGTAAAAGCATACGGGAGGGTTAATATGTGCGGGAGAAACCCATTGTATAAGTTCTGTATTATGTTTGATTGATATGTTTATGTTCTGTTCTGCTCTTTTTTTCTTTTTCTTTTCTGTTACGGGGGGGGGGGGGGGAGGGGCGGGGTTTAACTGGTTGAAAAATTTTTGTTGGAAAACTTTGAATAAACATATTTTTTAAAAAAGTAGACAGTACCTGACTGATTTCTTTTGTATCGGCTGAGTAGTGTCGTTCAGGATGGTCAATTGGTGGGCACCAAACTTACATCAACTTTCTCATAGTTTCAGCGTGTAAGCTCCTTCCCCCATGTTGAGATTTTTCCCATAAAAATATTTTGCAAACTCCGAAGGGGTTTGCAAACCACTGTTTGGGAACTCCTGATCTAGAAGGGCAAGGGCAGCAGGTACCTGGGAACTCCATCACCTGGAGGTTCCCCACCAAGACAGTCAACAGCCTGACTTGGAAATGTATCAACTTTCCTTCACTGTTTCTGGGTCAAAATCCTGGAGCTGCCTCCCTAATAGCTTCCTAGAAAGTGGCAGTGCCCATAGCTGTTTTTCTAGGTATTACTTGCGATCAAACTTTTAAACTTGGCATTCTGACAGACCTTTTAATGGGTCTAGGGGTACATAATGGGTTCACTTTCACTTTATAATGGGAAAGCTTTATTTTTTACTGAGTGACTATATCGTTTAGGGATACAGGTAAGAACACTTTCCTCCAGCCCAGCACAAACCCCTCTGACCCCCACCTTCCACGAAGGGGTTGTTGGGATTTACCACCTTGCCACCCTCAGACTGCAAGCCACCAGGCCCACGTTCCTCAATACTTGCACCAATTCACGCCAGCAGGGCTCTCGCCTGCGCGAGGTGGGGGGAGCATCCCACCTGGCTTGTGAGTGCGGCGGGTCGGAGAAACCCACCCTTAGTCTCCCAAATGGAAAATCTAGTTCCCCAAAGGAAAAATCCTGCCCAATGTCTCTGTGGGGGGAATGGGAACGAGAGACAGAGAATGTTAAAAAGATGAGGATTCCTTGACCATCCAATGCCACCAGGTTACATGGTCACCCAGAGTTGTACTGCTGCACCACCCTCAACATTGTGGATTTACAAGGTGTCGCCAGTACGGGCGTATAGTTTGCCGAGGGCGGCAGCGGGGCTGGCGCCCAGCGCCATTCCCATTTTTCAACAGATAGGGAATCCTGAAACCAATGTTGAGCAATGGAGAATCCACTCCAGGGTGTTTTTCCCCTCACAGTCCTTTATGTAGCTGCTTCTAGAGGGCCGGTTAGGAACAGGGTAAATATGAAACATACTTGTTGAATTAAGTTTCACGCATATGACATGGGACTGAGAGGAAAGCAGAACATCCAGAGGGAACCCAGGTAGACACGGGAGAAAGTGCAAACTCCACACAGACAATCACCAGAGGTTGGAATCGAACAGTGTTCTGCTCCCATCTATATTATTTATCTGTTGCCTAATCTAGTGTTGTCAGCAAACCTGAATGATGGCACTCTAGCTTCATTCAACTCATTTTAAAATAGTGAAAAATTAAGATTGAGATGTGACGAGTGTCGCCCTCCCTTATGAAACAGAATAGTTATTTGTGATGTGCATTTAAATGATATTAAGGGACTATAATACAGAATATGTAATTCATGATATTCGGTACTTTACCCACCAGGTCTATAGTTTTAGCCATCTCTTTGGTCTCATCACTGCACCAGGTTTCACACCAGAGCCATTCCTGTGGTAGGGATTTGATAGCAACCTGATGGATCATGTTATTGGGCAGATCCTGGAAGCAACAAAAAAAATGATGGCATTAATCTTTAAAAAAATATATTTTTATTCTCCTTTTTCACATTTTCATCATATTTACAACAAATAATTTATAACAACAACAAATAAAATGGCAATTCCCCAGCCAACAATCCCCTCATCCCACCCATCCTCAAACAGCCCAATATTTTGAATACAACACCAATGAAAAAGAATCATCATTAATTTATACATTCCAAACCTCCCCCCCTCTAATGTTCGATGTCATCCAATTTGTAAAAAGGCGTGATGAACAAGGCCCATGAGTTGTAGAACTCTTCCATTGTCGCCCTCAACTCGAACTTTATTTTCTCGAGTGTTAAGAACTCCATGCCGAGGCACAGGGCGGAGAAGCCGACCTCCACCCCAACAGGACCCGCCTTCGGGCAATCAGCGAGGCGAAGGCTAAGACATCTGCCTCCGCACCCGCTTCCAACCCAGGCTGACCCGATACCCCGAATATGGCTGTTAAGGGGACCTGATTCGAGTCTCACATGCACCACCCTTGAGATTACCCTAAAGACCTCCCTCCAATACCCCTCAGTTTTGGGCTGGACCAAAACATGATTTGCGGTGGTACCCCCACAGCGCTCACAAACATCCTCCACACCTTCAAAAAGACAGCTCACCCTCGTCTTTGTGAGGTGCGCCCTATACACCACCTTCAACTGTATCAGCCCCATCCTCGTGCACAAAGTTGACGCATTCACCCTCCGTAGCATCTCACACCACAACCCCTCCTTCTTGCCCTCCCCCAATTCTTCCTCCCACTTTGCCTTAATCCCATCCAGTGATACCTTATCTTCTCCCAGAATAACCCCAAAAATCGCCAACACCACCCCTTTCTCCAATCTCCGCCGTCAATATCTCTTCCAACAGTGTGGGGGCCTGTGCAAATTGGAAAGCTCTGCACCTCCTTCTTGGCAAAATTTCAGACCTGTATAAATCTAAACATCTCTCCCTGCACCACCCATATTTCTCCCCTAGCTCCTCCAACTTCGCAAACCGGCCTCCCAGAGACAAATCCTTTAATACCCTAACTCCCCTCTCCTCCCATCTCCGAAAATTCCCATTCCACCTCCCAGGTTCAAATCTGTCATTCTCTCGAATTAGCATTTCCCTTGACCCCAATCACAACCTAAAGTGTTGGCGCAACTGCCTCCAGATCTTCAGCGTCGCCACTATCACCGGACTCGAGTATTTCCCTGGGGCCATCGGGAGTGGCGTTATTGCCAACGCCCTTAACCCCGACCCCCTGCATAGACTCTTCTTCATTCTAACCCACTGGGAGCCCCCCCCCCCCCCCCCCCCCCCCCGCACCTAACCTTCTCAGCTTTCACCGCCCAGTAATAATACAGTAAATTCAGGAGATCCAACCCCCTGACTGCGCTCCTCTCTACAGCAATACCTTCCTAGTTCTGGCCACCTTCTTCCCCTCAAACAAACAAGGTAATCATCTTTTCTACTTCCTTAAAAACTCCTTTGATAAAAAGATTGTCAGGCACTAAAAAATGGACAAAAACCACTGCAATACATTTATCTTAACTGCCTGCACCCGACCTGCCAGCGGCAGAGGAAGACAATCCCATCTTGCCAAATCCACTTTCACCCTCCCCACCAAACTAGTGATGTTATATCTACGGAGCTCCCCCCCCCCAATTACATGTCACCTGCACCCCCAGGTATCTAAAGTGGGTTACTGCCCTACAAAACTGCAGCCACCCCACCCCTGCCCGATGGCATTAATCTTGAGATTTAAATAAGCAGAACAAAATATTTGAAACAGTAAAGAAATAGATGAATTAAGAGTCACTATAGATGAAAAGAAATGCCATTCAGAGTGGCGGCACAGTGGCTAGCACTGTTGCCTCACAGTGCCAGGGACCCGGATTCAATTCCGGCCTTGGGTGTGGAGTTTGCACATTCTCTCTGTGTCTGCGTGGGTTTCCTCCAGTCCTCCGGTTCCCCCCACAGATAAATATGTGCAGGGTAGGTGGATTGGCCATGGTAAAATTGCCCCTTCGTGTCCAAAGGTTAGGTGGGGTTACGGAGATAGGGTGGGGGAGTGAACCTTGGTAGGGTGCTATTTAAGAGCGTTGGTGCACGTGGACGGGCTGAATGGCCTTCATCAGCATTGTAGGAATTCTATGATTCTATAAATTAGGTGTTTTATTACAATAACAATAATTAAGAGTTACTGTAGATGAAAAGAAATGAAGACACAGGGCAGCACGGTAGCATAGTGGTTCGCACAGTTGCTTCGCAGCGCCCGGGTCCCAGGTTCAATTCCCGTCTGTGTGGAGTCTGCACATTCTCTCCATGTGAGAACTTGTGCATAGAGTCAGAAAAAATAGGAGAGGCGTTGAATGAATACTTTTCTTTAGTGTTCACCAAGGAGAGGGGCCATGTTTTTGAGGATGAGAGTGTGATACAGGCGGGTAGGCTGGAGGAGGTAGGTGTTCTGAGGAAGGATGTATTAGCAATTTTGAAAACCCTTAGGGTCGACAAGTCCCCTGGGCCAGATGGGATATATCCAAGGATTTTTTGGGAGGCAAGGGCCTTTGGCTTTGATCTTTGGGTCCTCACTGTCCACGGGGATAGTGCCAGAGGTCTGGAGAGTGGCGAATGTTGTTCCTCTGTTCAAGAAAGGGAATAGGAATGACCCTGGTAATTATAGGCCGGTTAGTCTTATTTTGGTGGTCGGTAAGTTAATGGAAAAAGATCCTGAAGGATAGGATTTATAACCATTTCGAAAGATGCAGCTTAATTTTCAGACTGGAGACCAGTTACCAGCGGTGTACCACAGGGATCAGTGCTGGGTCCTCTGCTCTTTGTGATTTTTATCAATGACTTGGAGGAGGGGGCTGAAGGTTGGGTCAGTAAATTTTCTGATGACACCAAGATTAGTGGAGTAGTGGATGAGGTGGAGGGCTGATGTAGGCTGCAAAGAGACAGTGATAGGATGCAGAGCTGGGCCGAAAAATGGCAGATGGAGTTTAACCCTGATATGTGCGAGGTGATTCATTTTGGTAGAAAAAAATTGAATGCGGATTACAGGGTTAATGGCAGGGTTCTGAGGAATGTGGAGGAACAGCGAGATCTTGGGGTTCATGTCCACAGATTTCTGAAGGTTGCCACTCAAGTGGATAGAGCCGTGAAGAAGGCCTATAGTGTGTTAGCGTTTATTAACAGGGGGCTTGAGTTTAAGAGGCGCGGGGCTGTGCTGCAACTGTACATGACCCTGTGAGACCACATTTGGAGTATTGTGTGCAGTTCTGGTCACCTCACTATAGGAAGGATGTGGAAGCATTGGAAAGGGTGCAAAGGAGATTTACCAGGATGCTGCCTGGTTTGCAGGATAGGTCTTATGAGGAAAGGTTGAGGGAGCTAGGGCTTTTCTCTTTGGAGCGGAGGAAGATGAGAGGCGACTTAATAGAGGTTTATAAGATAATGAGGGGGATAGATAGAGTGGACGTTCAGAGACTATTTCCTCGGGTGCATGTAGCTGTTACAAGGGGGTATAACTATAAGGTTCAGGGTGGGAGATATAGGAGGGATGTCCGAGGTAGGTTCTTTACTCAGTGTGGTTAGGGTGTGGAATGGACTGCTTGCTGTGATAGTGGAGTGGGACACTTTCGGAAGTTTCAAGCGGTTATTGGATAGGCACATGGAGCACACCAGAATGACTGGGAATGGGATAGGTTGATCTTGATTTCGGACAATGCTCGGCACAACATCGAGGGCCGAAGGGCCTGTTCTGTGCTGTACTGTTCTATGTGTGCTTGGGTTTCCTCTAGGTGCTCCGGGTTCCTCCCACAGTCCAAAGATGTGCAGGTTAGGTGGATTGGGTGGGGTTACTGGGTTACGGGGATAGAGTGATGGTGTGGGCTTGGGTAGGATGCTCTTTCCAAGGGCCGGTGCAGACTTGATGGGCTAAATGGCCTCCTTATGCACTGCAAAATCTATGAGACTATGAGAATGTGCCTCCTAATCAGATAAGGTAGTGTTCAAGCAGACATATATGTAAATACACATGTGATTTAATCCTGGAGACAATGTTGAATTTAACCTGCTAATATCTCTGGTAACCGATCTGTGACAGATCATTCACCTAGTTATTTTTTGTTCAAGAATAACAACATTTTTTAAATTCACCTGATCCGACCCAATTTCACAATGGATATTCGAGCTTTCATGCGGGCTCAATGTTGCCAGATAATTTTATTTTTCTTTGGTGATTTTGAATCCAGAACTTTATTAGTGTCACATGTCGGCTTACGTGTAGGCTTACACTCAATGAAGTTACTGTGAAAATCCCTCAGTCGCCACACTACGGCGTCTGTTCGGGTACACGGAGGAAGAATTCAGAATGTCCAATTCACCTAACAAGCGTGTTTTCCGGGACTTGTGGGAGGAAACCAGAGCGCCTGGAGGAAACCCATGCTGACCCGGGGAGAATGTGCAGACCCTGCACAGACAGTGACTCAAGCCGGGAATCGAACCCGGGTCCCTGACGCTGTGAAGCAGCAGTGCTAACCACTGTGCTACCCATGTTAAGTTATTGTCATTATCGTGTCAGACTTCTGCATTATTCTCACTGACAAATCACGAAACAAAAACTGTGACCCTAAATATTGCCCAACAAATCGATTGGAGGTGGTACAGTCAAGGTTCACTGAATTGGTCCGTGGGATGAGAGGTTTCTCCTATGATGTGAAGCTGAGTAAATTGGGCCTATGTTCTCCAGAGTTTAGGAGATTGAGAGGCGATCTCATTGAAACATACAAGATTCTGAAGGGGCTTGATGAGATAGATGCTGAGCTGGTCAGGGAATCTAAAACCCAAGTGCACAATCTCTGTATAAGGGGCAAGTAGTTTTATACTAAGATGAGAAAAATAAATTACTCAAAGGATTGTGAAGCTTTGGAATTCTATACCCCAGAGGGTTATCAATGCTTTATTGTTGAAGCTTGGATAAACAGGTATTTCGTCTTTCAGGAATCAAGGGGAGAGGGCAGGAAAGTGAAGTCCAAAATCAGCCATGATGGTATTGAATGGCAGAGCAGGCTCACGGACAACATGACTCCTCTTTCTCCTTTTTTTTGTGTTCAGTAACAATATTAAAGACAGCGAATCCTTTAATGGCCTCTCAAAACTGTCAATCAAAATGAACTCAACATCTCATCCCCTGCTGAGATGTGTGGTTTTTAACCTTTAGAAACTCAGCCAAGCATTCACAATTTATTCCGCTCTAATAACAACCCTCGGAAATATCAGAAATTTAGCCTATTGAAACTGCACGAACAGATCATAGAATCCCTACATTGTAGAAGGAGGCCAGTCGGTCCAACGAGTTATACCAACCCTCTAGACCCACTCTTCCGCATTATCCCTGTAATCCCACCTAACCATTGGACACTAATGGACAATTTAGAATGGCCAATCCCACCTAACTTGCACATCTTTAGACTGTGGGAGGAAACTGGAGCACCCGGAAGAAACCCACGCAGACATGGGGAGAATGTGCAAACTCCACACAGACAGTTACCCAAGATTGGAATTGAACCGCGGTCCCTGGTGCTGTGAAGCAGCAGTGCTAACCACTGTGCCACGATGATAATATTTTTACAAGATGGCCTGCCAATCAATGCACTCCAACATTATGTATTTTTTTATTTTAACTAACAGCTACAACCTAGATTTTGTTTTTGTTTTCAAAGGGCGAGAGATTTAAATGATTTCAGCCCATGGAAGTCAAATCGACTGTATCTGCCCTTAAGAATATTTTCTCCATACATTTGTAATTGGCACACTGCAGCTTAGAGCCAGGGATAGCGGAAATAAGGTTTAGCACTATTTTCAAATACATAGAAACATACATAGAAGCAGGAGGAGGCCATTCACACCTGCTCTACTAAATTCATTGTGATCATGGCTGATCATCAAGTTTAATACACTGATCCTGTCTTCCCCCACATATTCCTTGATACCTTTAGCCCCAAGAACTGTATTTAAATTCTTCTTGAAATTACACAATGTTATGGCCTGAACTACTTTCTGTGGTAGTGAATTTCAAACAATGACCCCGAGTTATAGATTCCCCTACCATTGGGAACATTCTTTCTGAATCTACCCTGTCTAATCCTTAGAAACTGAAATCCACTCTCATTCTAATCTCCAAAGAATATAATCCTAATTGACTTCTCTCCTCTTATGACAGTTGTGCCATCCCAGGAATCAGCCTGGTAATCCTCATATGACAGTCCCACCATCCCAGGAATCAGCCTGGTAAATCTTCGCTGCACTCCCTCCATAGCAAGAACATCCTTCCTCAGACAAGGACACCAAAACTGCACACAATACTCCAGGTGTGGTGTCACCGATGCTCAATACAATTGCACTAAAACATCTCTATTCCTATACTCATTCTCTGGCTATGAAGGTCAACAAACCATTTTCCTGCTTCACTGCGTGCTGTACCTGTGCGTTTACTTTCAGCGACTGATACATGAAGACACCTAGGTCTCGCTGAGTATCCACCTTTCCCAATTTACACCCATTCAAATAATCAGCCTTCCTATTTTTGCTACCGAACTTGATAACCTCGCATTTATCCACATTATACTGCATCTGCCATGCATGTGCCCACTCACTCAGCCTGTTCAAATCACGCTGAAGCATCTCTGCATCCTCCTCACAGCTCACCCTCCCTCCCAATTTTGTATCATCTGAAAATTTGGAGATAATACATTTAGTTCCCTCATCCAAGTATCAATATACTGTGAACAGTTGGGGTCCGAGCACAGATCTCTTTGGCACCCCACTAGTCACTGCCTGTTAATCGGAAAAAGACCCATTTATTCCAATTTTTTATTTCCTGTCTGCTAACCAGCTTATTAACCATTTCAAAACACTACTGGCAATCCCATGCACTTTAACTTTACACAGTAATCTTCTATGTGAGCCCTTGTCGAAAGCCGCCTGAAAGTCTAAATAACCACATCCACCGGTTCTCCCTGGTCAACTCTACTAGTTACATCTTCAAAGAATTCTACTAGATTTGTCAAGCATGGATTTTCCTTTTGCTGACTTTGTCTGATTACATCACTGCTTTCCATATGCTGTGCTATGAAATCCTTGATAATGGACTCCAGCAACTTCCCTACTACCGACAATAGGGTCACTTTTCTTTCTATCTCCCTTTTTGAATAGCGGGGTTATATTAGCCAACCTCCAATCTGTAGGAACCATTCCAGGGTTCAAAGAATTTTGGAAAATTACTACTGGTGAGCTGGAGATGCCAATTGGGCATATGGATGCAGCTTGCTTGTTAGACCCTTTGTAATATTGGACATCTTGATCTTGGAACACCAAGATGTCACTGGTCTGAAATTCAATCCTCTAATTTAGATTTTTTTGCACAAACCCATGTCCCTTGAAGGACTGTTAATGAGGCAGCTGAAAACCTTGAAAAATTGGATGGCGCAATTATATATTAATGCAGTTTTGCATCAGGCTCCTGTAATCAGTATTCGGACTCCAATTAGCACAGTCTATGCGTCCAAACCATTTCAGGTAGGTACCTGGAACATGTAGATGGCAATGACCCGAACCTGATTTTTACACAAAAATGGGCACATTGCTGTTAGACCTCTACCTCAGTGAGCCTCCACCGCGGATATGGAATCACCCAAAAGCTAGCTTCTCATTTGAAAGGAAAGGCAAAAAGATGCAACATGTATATGGGATAATTTCAATTTAAGTGAAGGCAGAAATCTGCTGTAGTGGATCGGCTTCTTGTTATGCACGGAACCAAGTTTTTCCTGAAACGGGCAAATAATCTTGTACCACAATTCATGGAATCATAGAAAGGTTACAGCACAGAAGGAGACCATTCTGCCTGTCCTGTCTGTGCCAGCCCGAGGACATCCAGGTGCACTTTCTAATCCCACCTTCCAGCAGCCGGTCCAAATGTTGGAGATCACCCCCATGTTGTTGCAATATAGTCAAGCATAACAGTACAAAATCATCAACATAAATACTTCAATTCAAATGAGCCTTGAAATTAAGAATTCAGATAAATCAGAATTTATGTTTTTTTTCCAAAAGCAAGCAGGGCCATCTTCAACAACATATATGGTAACCATGAGTAATTTAAGTAAGAGCTGACCTGATCCAGGTTAGATAGACTGTTGGGATCTTGACTGAGTGCTTGATACTGACCTCGAAGGCGATCACCTGCTGCTAATTTCCTAAATCTCTTTAAATCCACAACGTACAAAGCACTAGAAAAAAGATAATTGCAGATTTTCTTCATTATAACCATAGTATGTGAGACATTTGAAATGTCCAGCACTATAGTCAGATATTTTGATTTGAAATTATTAATGTCCAATGAATTTAATAAATCACATTAACAAATCCTCTGTCAATAAACAAAATCAAAATGAGGAAAAGAATATTTCTCTACTAAAGAGTGTGCGTGCACCATGAAGCTTGAATTATTGGAAAAAAAAAACACCTGGTTCATTAATGTCTTTTAGTTTGGTTTATATGTGACTGCAATCTCTTAACAATGTGACAACTGCTTAGCAAGTGGTCCAATCATATCATACTGTTGCAAGGCAATGATTCACAAAGGTGGCCCACCACCTTCTCAAAGGCAACTGGGTAGAGGTCCCTCTATGGAGGCATCCTCCCCCTAAAACTTGAGAACCTTGCGTGGAGGGTGATGAACGCAGCAGTATCGTGCAATCACTGGCTGCACCGGTTCACTGATTCCGAAGAATCCTGCTTTTTTTGCGGTCCTGTGAAGTCCGTGAGCCATATCTATGTTCAGTGTCCTAGGCTGCACTCCTTTTTCAGTTTTTTAACAACGTTGCTGCTAAAGTTCTGTTTGCACTTCAGCCTCAGGCTCCTGATCTATGGGCACCCAGTGCGTAGAAGGATGGGGAAGGGGAGGACCTCCTTGTGAACCTGTTCCTGGGCCTGCCAAAACTAGCCATTAACAGGTCCAGGCAGCAGGCGACCGAGGGGGACATCTGACTGGACTGCCTGCCCCTCTTCAACGGCTTCATTCGCGGACGGGTGTCCCTGGAAAGGGAGCATGCGGTGTCCACGGGCACACTCAAGGCCTTCCATGCTTGGTTGGCACCGCAGGGGTTGGATTGTTTCGTCAACCCTTCTCTGTACACGGTGATTGATTTTTTTTTTTAAGTTTCCGTTTCTATTTGTTATTTTTGGGCTGTGCTCCTACCAGGAGCGGCCGCTTTTAATTTGTCCCTTGGTTAATTTCTGTTAATCTATTCAGTTGTAATGCCCAATAACATAAAAGGCAACTGGGGATGGGCAATAAATACTAGTCTCACCAGACTTAATGAATTGGGAAAAAAAGCAAACATTTCTGTTTTCGGTGTAATACTCACCAGGTCATAAAATGTAGCAAACAACAGATATGAAGATGATTCTTAATCAGTTTTCAGAAACAGCCTAGGCAGACAAAGTCTGTTACAGGTAGAGTACTGGAATCTGGAACCTTCGGCACCAAGTTTGTGCTGCATTTTGGAATGCCGTGGAGTTGTAACTGAAAAGCATTTGTTTTTTTATTTATGCAAGATTGCATAGAACTCCTTAATAACTCCCTTTGAACTCACATTGGCCAGCTGAAAGAACACAACCAGTGCACATGGAACGTAAAAGCTTTTGGAAGTCAATTGCAATGCTTGTTGTTGGGGCTCCTATCAAGAGCCCAAAAGTCCGTTTCACCGGGAGCTGCCGAAACGTGCGACTCAGCTGGTCATCGCCGCACCCGGAAGTCTACTTGGAACTCAATGATAATGGGGAGGTCCAGGTGGGAGTGGTCTGGGAGGCGTTGAAGGCGGTGGTTAGAGGGGAGCTAATATCAATAAGGGCACATAAAGGGAAGCAGGAGAGTAAGGAACGGGAGCGGTTGCTGCAAGAACTTTTGAGGGTGGACAGACAATATGCGGAAGCACCGGAGGAGGGACTGTACAGGGAAAGGCAAAGGCTACATGTAGAATTTGACTTGCTGACTACGGGCACTGCAGAGGCACAATGGAGGAAGGCACAGGGTGTACAGTACGAATATGGGGAGAAGGCGAGCAGGTTGCTGGCACACCAATTGAGGAAAAGGGGAGCAGCGAGGGAAATAGGGGGAGTGAGGGATGAGGAAGGAGAGATGGAGCGGGGAGCGGAGAGAGTGAATGGAGTGTTCAAGACATTTTATAAAAAATTATATGAAGCTCAACCCCCGGATGGGAGGGAGAGAATGATGGGCTTCTTGGATCGGCTGGAATTTCCTAAGGTGGAAGAGCAGGAAAGGGTGGGACTGGGAGCACAGATCGACGTAGAAGAAGTGGTGAAAGGAATTAGGAGCATGCAGGCGGGAAAGGCCCCGGGACCGGATGGATTCCCAGTCGAATTCTATAGAAAATATGTGGACTTGCTCGCCCCGGTATTGACGAGGACCTTTAATGAGGCAAAGGAAAGGGGACAACTGCCCCCGACTATGTCTGAAGCAACGATATCGCTTCTCTTAAAGAAGGAAAAGGACCCGCTACAATGCGGGTCCTATAGACCTATTTCCCTCCTAAATGTAGATGCCAAGATCCTGGCCAAGGTAATGGCAATGAGAATAGAGGAATGTGTCCCGGGGGTGGTCCACGAGGACCAAACTGGGTTTGTGAAGGGGAGACAGCTGAACACGAATATACGGAGGCTGTTAGGGGTAATGATGATGGCCCCACCAGAGGGGGAAACGGAGATAGTAGTGGCGATGGATGCCGAGAAAGCATTTGATAGAGTGGAGTGGGATTATTTGTGGGAGGTGTTGAGGAGATTTGGTTTTGGAGAGGGGTATGTTAGATGGGTGCAGCTGTTGTATAGGGCCCCGATGGCGAGCGTGGTCACGAATGGACGGGGATCTGCATATTTTCGGCTCCAGAGAGGGACAAGGCAGGGATGCCCTCTGTCCCCATTATTGTTTGCACTGGCGATTGAGCCCCTGGCGATAGCGTTGAGGGGTTCCAAGAAGTGGAGGGGAGTACTTAGGGGAGGAGAAGAACACCGGGTATCTTTGTATGCGGACGATTTGCTACTATACGTGGCAGACCCGGCGGAGGGGATGCCAGAAATAATGCGGATACTTGGGGAGTTTGGGGATTTTTCAGGGTATAAATTGAACATGGGGAAAAGTGAGTTGTTTGTGGTGCATCCAGGGGAGCAGAGTAGGGAAATAGAGGGCCTACCGTTGAGGAAGGTAACAAGGGACTTTCGTTACCTGGGGATCCAGATAGCCAAGAATTGGGGCACATTGCATGGGTTAAATTTAACGCGGTTGGTGGAACAAATGGAGGAGGATTTCAAGAGATGGGATATGGTATCCCTGTCACTGGCTGGGAGGGTGCAGGCGGTTAAGATGGTGGTCCTCCCGAGATTCCTCTTTGTGTTTCAGTGCCTCCCGGTGGTGATCACAAAGGCTTTTTAAAAAAGGATTGAAAAGAGCATCATGGGTTTTGTGTGGGCCGGGAAGACCCCCGAGAGTGAGAAAGGGATTCTTACAGCGTAGCAGGGATAGGGGGGGTGGCTGGCACTACCGAGCCTAAGTGAGTATTATTGGGCCGCTAATATTTCAATGGTGAGTAAGTGGATGGGAGAGGAGGAGGGAGCGGCGTGGAAGAGATAGGAGAGGGCGTCCTGCAGGGGGACTAGCCTGCAAACAACGCGCGTTGCCGTTCTCACCAAAGAAATACACCACAAGCCCGGTGGTGGTGGCTACATTGAAAATTTGGGGGCAGTGGAGATGGCATAGGGGAGGGACGGGAGCTTCGGTGCGGTCCCCGATAAGAAACAATCATAGGTTCGTTCCGGGGAGAATGGATGGGGGATTTGGAGCATGGCAAAGAGCTGGGGTAGTACAACTAAGAGATCTATTTGTAGATGGGACGTTTGCGAGTCTGGGAGCGCTGACCGAGAAATATGGGTTGCCCCAAGGGAATGCATTCAGGTATATGCAACTGAGGGCTTTTGCGAGGCAACAGGTGAGGGAATTCCCGCAGCTCCCGACACAAGAGGTGCAGGACAGAGTGATCTCAAAGACATGGGTGGGGGATGGTAAGGTGTCAGATATATATAGGGAAATGAGGGACGAAGGGGAGACTATGGTAGATGAACTAAAAGGGAAATGGGAAGAAGAGCTGGGGGAGGAGATCGAGGAGGGGCTGTGGGCAGATGCCCTAAGCAGGGTAAACTCGTCGTCCTCGTGTGCCAGGCTAAGCCTGATTCAGTTTAAGGTATTACACAGGGCGCATATGACTGGAGCACGGCTCAGTAAATTTTTTGGGGTGGAGGATAGGTGTGCGAGGTGCTCGAGAAGCCCAGCGAATCATACCCATATGTTTTGGTCATGCCCGGCACTTCAGGGATTTTGGATGGGGGTGACAAAGGTGCTTTCAAAAGTAGTGGGGGTCCGGGTCGAACCAAGCTGGGGGTTGGCTATATTTGGGGTTGCACAAGAGCCGGGAGTGCAGGAGGCGAGAGAGGCCGATGTTTTGGCCTTTGCGTCCCTAGTAGCCCAGCGCAGGATATTGTTAATGTGGAAAGAAGCCAAGCCCCCGGGGTGGAGACTTGGATAAATGACACGGCAGGGTTTATAAAGCTAGAGCGGATTAAGTTCGTTCTAAGGGGGTCGGCTAAAGGGTTCACCAGGCGGTGGCAACCGTTCGTCGAATACCTCGCAGAAAGATAGATGGAATGGAAAAAAGAAGGCAGCAGCAGCAGCCCAGGATCGGGGGGGGGGGGGGGGGGGGGGGGGGGGGAGGAACCAGAAGGACTCTCAGGGTTGTTAATATATTCTGTATAATATGAATAGGTCGTTGCTACAGATAATTATATATTGGACTGTTAAATTATATTTTTGGAGAGTGTTACTTGTGATAAGGCAGTTGCCAATTAGGGTTAGTTTTCATTTTTGTTATTTATTATTTATTCATTTTTTTTTGTTTATAAAATAGGTCATTGTTATTTGTGTTGTTATAATATTGTGTAAAGGATGCACAATGTACTGTGTTGGTTGACCAAAAATTTTCAATAAAATATTTATAAAAAAAAAAAATTAAGTCCCAAGTACCTTTCAATACACCCCCTCACCCTGAAACACCCCCCTCATCTGCCAATAATCCCATGTTCATTCTCCAGGGTGGAAGCTGTTGTTTTTCTTCCCCTATCTCCAGGTCCACCCAGTGTGGAGCATGATCCGAGATGGCTATAGCCGTGTACTCCGTCCCCGTCACCTTTGGGATCAGTGCCCTTCCCAAAACAAAAAAATCTATTCGTGAAAATACTTTGTGTACATAGGAGAAAAACGAAGACTCCTTACTCCTAGGTCTACTAAATCTCCAGGGATCTACTCCTCCCATCTGCTCCATAAAATCCTTAAGCACCCTAGCTGCAGCCGGCCTCCTTCCGGTCCTGGACCTCGATCTGTGCAGCCCTGGGTCCAGCACCGTATTAAAGTCTCCACCCATTACCAACTTCCCCACTTCTAGGTCCGGGATTCGTCCTAACATACGCCTCATAAAATTGGCATCATTCCAGTTCGGGGCATACACGTTCACTAATACCACCGCCTCCCCTTGCAGTTTGCCACTCACCATCATGTATCTGTCCCCAGTATCCGCCACTATAGTCTTTGCCTCAAACATTACCCGCTTCCCCACTAGTATGGCCACCCCCCTGTTTTTTGCATCTAGCCCCGAATGAAACACCTGCCCCACCCATCCTTTGCGAAGTCTAACCTGGTCTATCAGCTTCAGATGTGTCTCCTGAAGCATAACCACATCTGCCTTAAGTTTCTTTAGGTGTGCGAGTACCCGTGCCCTCTTAATCGGCCCGTCCAGCCCTCTCACATTCCACGTGATCAACCGGGTTCGGGGGCTCTTTACCGCCCCCCCTTGACGACTAGCCATTTCCTTTTTCAATCAAGCTCCTCACCCGGTTCCCACGTAGCTGTATCCTCCCTAGGCGGCGCCCCCCCGCTCCGACCCCCCCCTTCCATACCAGCTCCCTCTTCTCCCCAGCAGCAGCAACCCAGTTAAGCCCCCCCCGCCCCGCCAGATCCCAAGCTAGCGTAATTGCACCCCCCATGTTGCTCCCAGAAGTCAGCAAACTCTGGCCGACCTCGGCTTCCCCCCGTGACCTTGGCTCACACTGTGCGAGGCCCCCCCCTTCCTGCTTCCCTGTTCCCGCCATGATTACCATAGCGCGGGAACAAAGCCCGCGTCCCTTTTGGCCCCGCCCCCAATGGCCGGCACCCTCAGCTCCTCATCCTCCCTCACTCCCTCCCCCACGACATGGGGAAGAGAGAGAAGTTACAGGGTCGCAGGTTTAACAACTTGGGAAGTCCTCTCTTCCCCCTTTCCCCCCCTTCATCCCACAAATTCACCCCCCCACTTTTGTCCCAAACGTTCTTTTTCTGGCCCGCTCACTCCAGCTTCTCCTCGACAATAAATGTCCACGCCTCATCTGCCGTTTCGAAGTAGTGGTGTTTCCCTAGATGTGTGACCCACAGTCTTGCCAGTTGCAGCATTCCGAATTTGACCTTCCTTTTATGCAACACCGCCTTGGCCCGATTAAAGCTTGCCCTCCTTCTCGCCACCTCCGCACTCCAATCTTGATATACGCGGATCACCGCATTCTCCCACGTACTGCTCCGAGTTTTCTTTGCCCCATCTGAGGACCATCTCTCTGTCCTTATATCGGAGAAATCTCACCACTATTGCTCGAGGAATTTCTCCAGCCCTCGGTCTTCGCACCATAACCCGATAGGCTCCCTCCACCTCCAGTGGACCCGTCGGGGCCTCCGATCCCATTGCCGAGTGCAGCATCGTGCTCACATATGCCCCGACGTCCGCCCCTTCTGCACCTTCGGGAAGACCAAGAATCCTTAGGTTCTTCCTCCTCGCATTATTCTCCAGCACCTCCAGCCTTTCCACACATCTTTTGTGTTGTGCCTCGTGGATCTCCGTTTTCACCACCAGGCCCTGTATGTCGTCCTCATTCTCAGCAGGCTTTGCCTTCACGACCCGAAGCTCCTGTTCCTCCTGTTTTGCTCCTCCTTTAGCCCCTCAATCGCTTGTAATATCGGGGCCAACAGCTCCTTCTTCATCTCCTTTTTGAGTTCATCTACGCAACGCCGCAGGAACTCTTGTTGGTCAGGGCCCCATATTAAACTGCCTCCTTCCGACGCCATCTTGCTTTGTGCCTGCCTTCCTGGCTGCTGCTCTCGAGGATCCACCGCAATCCGGCTACTTTCCTCTCTTTTTTCCATCCGTGTCCAGGGGGGATTCCCTTCTGGATTACCGCACAGTGTTTTTTGCCGTTAAAATTGCCGTTGGGTCTCCTATCAAGTGCCCAAAAGTCCGTTCCACCGGGAGCTGCCGAAACTTGCGACTCAGCTGGTCATCGCCGCACCCGGAAGTCAGTGCTAAATATTTTACCTGCCTGGATCTTCCAATGCCAGAATTTTACACTCCACCACCCTGACAGGTTCTGAGGTGGGGTGGGGGATGAGTGTAAAATTGCAGGAACACCACCTTTGCCCCAGTTAAGGCTCTTTTAAGTGGTCACTTAAAGGCCTTTTCCCAGCTTTAATTGTTAGGTCGACGGGCAGATGATAGATCGGAGGGGAAAACACAAAACTAAGTTTGATCTGTGGGAAGGGCAGGTGCAGTTCTTCCTTAACTGGGGGTGCCCTCCAGACCTACCTCACCCACCAATTTATCCTGATTGTCCCAGTGGGGCCCCCCACCAAGCCTTCCCTAATAACCCCCCCCGCTCCCCCCACCCCGGCCGCTGCCACATACTTGTTCTCCATAGAACATAGAACAGTACAGGCCCTTCGGCCCACGATGTTCTGCCGACCATTTATCCTAATCTAAGATCAACCTAACCCACACCCCTTCAAATTACTGCTGTCCATGTGCCTGTCCAAGAGTCGCTTCAATGTCCCAAATGACTCTGACTCCACCACCTCCGCTGGCAGTGCATTCCACGCACCCACCACTCTGCGTAAAGAACTGACCTCTGACATCTCCCCTATACCTTCCTCCAATCACCTTAAAATTATGTCCCCTGGTGACAGCCATTTCCACCCTGGGGAAAAGTCTCTGGCTATCCTCTCATCACCTTGTACACCTCTATCAAGTCACCTCTCTGCCTTCTTCGCTCCAGTGAGAAAAGCCCTAGCTCCCTCAACCTTTCTTCATAAGACATGCCCTCCAGTCCAGGCAGCATCCTGGTAAATCTCCTCTGTACCCTCTCCAAAGCATCCACATCCTTCCTATAATGAGGCGACCAGAACTGGACAGAATATTCCAAGTGTGGTCTAACCAGGGTTTTATAAAGCTGCAGCAAAACCTCACGGCTCTTGAACTCAATCCCCCTGTTAATGAAAGCCAACACACCATACGCCTTCTTAACAACCCTATCAACCTGGGTGGCAACTTTGAGGGATCTATGTACGTGGACACCAAGATCCCTCTGTTCCTCCACACTTCCAAGAATCCTGCCTTTAACCCTGTATTCAGCATTCAAATTCGATTTCCAAATTGAATCACTTCACATTTATCTAGGTTGACCTCCATCTGCCACTGTCAAAGTCCTGCAACAGCCCTCAACACTATTTACAACTCCACCAACCTTCGTGTCATCGGCAAACTTACTAACCCATCCTTCCATTTCCTCATCCAAGTCATTTGTAAAAACCATAAAGAGCAGAGGTCCCAGAACCTCTCACTGGTCGCCGACCTCCAGGCGGGATACTTTCCATCCACTCCCACTCGCTGTCTTCTATCGGCCAGCCAATTCCGTATCCAGACAACCAAACTTCCCTGTATCCCATGCCCCCTAACTTTCTGAATAAGTTTGTGGCACTTAGCTTCCGACTTCTAGCTGCAGTGCCTCTTCTGGCCACTGCTGCACTGAACCTGGTTTAACTGGAGATCCTCCTGGTGACTCTTTCAGAGAGGCAGTGCCAGTTCAATGGGCTGAATGACCTCGTTCTGTAAAGATTCTGTGACATGCAGAAGTCCCGCCTGTAGCGCAACAATTACTCACTCAAGTCGAGAAGAAATGAAATCAATCGAGGCTTTATTAAGCAAGACTTGTTCCCCAGCAGCTCAGTTACAGAATACGGCTGCTGGAAGAACTCGAGCTCTTATACTCCGCCTTCAGGGCGGAGCCAGAAGGCGGCAGATCCAACCAGGACCCGGGACCTGTCAGCCAATAGCCTCTCGGCTTCACAGGTACCGCATTACCCCGAAGACACCGCCTTCTGGCAATCAGTGCTCATTAGAGCCTGAAATGGCACTAGGCCTTCTAGAGTTATGGGGATACCTTCCCCACTGACTCCTGAAAATTCTGGCCAAGAGGCTTTTTGTTCTTCCAGGGCGAGTTCAACCCTCTCTGCCACATCGACACTGGGTCGGGTGAGTCAAGGTTCACTGGAGCATGGGAAACATCAGGCGCGTGAAGCCAATCTGTACTCGGTAACTCCCCAAACCTTTCAGAGCTAAGGCAGGTGAGGTGAAGGTTGGTGCGTGGGAATAAATGTCTGGTTTTGGATTACCAGCGGTCTGCAGATTGCCAGAATTGAGAAACTCTACCTGTATTGTTATGATTATACCTTATGTGATACTTTCTGCCTCCCAAATGTGAGGCCCAGTATCCTGAGTTCCAGAAACGGTAACCATCCATTTCTTTACGACTGTCACAGAATGGCGTGTATCCATAGGGAGCACCATCTAAATCCAAATCAAGTAGTTCTTTTAAATCAGTTCTCACAATCTAAAAGAAAGAATACAAGTAATATTTAAAACAGTTAACCACTTCATCAAATAAACAATTTTTAACAACTTTTTTAGAAAAGATCTTTTTTATTGAGTTTTCATATTTTATATCCAACAAATTATAAATTATACATTATCAGGAAAAACAGCGCAAAAACCAACATGTCCATTTACAAGCGAGCATCTTCATAACAACTGTGGCCGTGACCCCCTCCTTTAACCGGCATAAATATTTTACATTCTCCTATATTGCTGAGAGACAAATTAGAGGCATTTATATAAAATTTGGTTTGGGCCTTAGCTTGCCATTGGACTGGTCCCTGTGGCTTTGTCCCTCCTGCTCATACCTCACATTTCTTTTTGTTTCCCTTCATCCCCCCAGACCCCTCGCTGCCCCCCTGAACACGACAAGCCTCGGGCAAGCCGAGAACATGGGCTCCTCGATTATTTGGCCGGTGGGGAATGGGATTGCGGTTGAAACTAGAGCTCGGAGGGAGGTCCCTGCGTTGCTCCTCCATCCTCACCCACTCTGCTCCCGGTTCCTTGACCCATCCCCGTACCCTTTTTGCAGTGGCCACCCAGTGGTAGAACTGCAGGTTCGGAAGGGCAAGGCTTCCCACACTCCTTCTTTGCAGGATCTTATTTTGGATTCTCGGTCACCCCCCGCCCCCCCACCTCCCCTCCTAACACACACACACACACACAAACACCATGATTAACTTGTCAACTGGTTGAAAAAGGCTTTGGGGATGTAGATCGGGAGGGATCTGAACAGGAAGAGGAACCTGGGCAAAACGTTCATTTTGATTGTCTGTATCCTCCCCAAGAGGGAGAGTGGGAGTGAGCCCCACCTCAGCAGGTCCTTTTTGGCTTCCTTCACCAGACTTATCAGATTCCATTTATGGATCCGTGTCTAGTCGTGGGCTATTTGGATCCCCAGATAGCGGAATTGGTCAGGGACAGTTTAAACTGTCATGATATTCAAACACACACATCATGATAGACACACCAACAGACAAATCAGAACACACACCACCACAACCAATCACAGAAAGATATAAAAGCACAAACACGACACCTGGTGGTCAGTATTAGCTGGAGAGGAGTACCAGGACAGACCTGCTACACGACACACTCAGGGAGACAGCACGTGCAGAGTATCCAGAACGAACTGTATTATAAGAGTTAAAATAAAATAGAGTTGTACCACATACAACTGTGTTGGCTCATCTGTGCACCAGAGCACCCAACACCACATGGTACAGGAGTTGATCGATACCTGCCGGCATACCTCAGTGTAAACAGACAACCAGCAGTGCCCAGGCAAAATGATAGAGCTCCCGGTTCCGCAGCCGCTCCAGTGCTACGGCGATCTCCGCGAAAACTGGCGGCGATTCCGGCAAGTGGTCGAATTGTTCCTGGTGGCAGCTGAACTCCAAGACCTGGATGATAGCGAAAAAATTGAATTTCTCCTCACCATCGCCGGTGCAAGGGCAAGAGAAATATTCACAAGGTTCAGGTTCTTCAGGAGGCAGCAAAGGTACGATTACCAGGCAGTCCTGGACAAATTCTCCAAGTACTATGAAGAAAACGCAATCCAATCGGCAAGTAAAGGTAAGAAAAGCGGCAGTACTCACCTCGTGGCTGGGATCCCGGAGCCCGAATTCCCAGAGGCCGAAATCCCGGGCCTGAGAGAGGGCTGGGTCGAGGTCGGCGGCCATCTTGCTAAAGGTATCACGCTAGCACAGTTGCGCGAGCAGTGCGCAGAACCGGAAGTTTCGTTTGCGCATGCGCGAGATGCTGCGCATGCGCAGTCAAGAATACGGCCATCGGTAAAGGAACAGCGATCTGAGCATGCGCAGTCGCTTCCTACGTGCTACATACCGAGCGTCAGGATGTCAGAGGCCCCAGACCGCACCAATTTAAAGGGGAAACGTCCCAAATCCAATTTAAAAGGGAAACGTCCCAAATCAAAAAAACAAAAATCTGTTAAAGCTGTAAAACAACCTTCCCTCACCTGGAATGACAGCACATTACCGCAAATTGACCCAGGAGATGAATTTGACCTCCGAAGAACCCTCCGACAAGCAGTTACCTACGCACAAGCCGATGATTCCGACCTCGAATACTTCGATGACGATCTTTACAGTGTTTCCGGACCTCGCGAGCCCAATGATAGCTCCATGGTCCTATACGACTATGACTCGGACGAACGTTTCGTGTTGCACATTGGCGGCCCCCACATTGAATCCGACACAGATGCGGATTCATTTTTCGGATTTGAGGATCTTCAATCCAGCAGATATGACGTCCCAACTTATCAGTACCGGATGATGCTGCGGCCTGACATTAACAGACAGGGAGCGGTGCAAGCACACGGAGAGCGCCCTGCTGCCACACAGAGCGTGGTCCACGTCCCGCTCAACGTTCCCGACTCTATGAAAGAAGACATGCAAGACTCCAGAGCGCAGTCCTCGCATGAACCAGAAGTGACTCCAGTGTCACAAGCCTCCACAGCAAGCTCGTGGACAGACTCCACAATTGCAGAAACGCAAGACTCCAGAGCGCAGTCCTTGCATGAACAAGAAGTGACTCCAGAGTCACAAGCCTCCACAGGGAGCTCTTGGACAGCCTCCACGATAGAAGCAACGCAAGACTCCAGAGCGCAGTCCTTGCACGAACAAGAAGTGACTCCAGTGTCACAAGCCTCCACAGAGAGCTCGTGGACAGCCTCCACGATAGAAGCAACGCAAGACTCCAATGTGCGGTCCTTGCAGGAACAAGACCATGAGGGTCTAGCAACCTCTCCTGACCAACCAGCGGCAGACGATGCAAGTCTGCCTGCTCACGTGAACAGCAAGAAGGCTGTAACAGCCTACCATGCTCCACTACACAGCAGCATGACCATGACGGTCTCTCATGCTACAATGAAGGGCACAGCGCTGAAGACTGTTCAAGCCCAACTGAAGACAAGCCAAAGGAATCGCCTCTTCCAAGCCCGATGAAAAAAGGTTTATGCTCTGACCTTCAGGATCATTTTAGCCGAACAGAGATTAATAATGCTGCACGGTCACAGAAGGATGCTGAGGATTTGCTAAAGAAATTAATTGAATGTTTAACTTGCAAGGAGCAGACTGAGAATTGCCAGTATTTTAGTACGGATCGAAAAAATGGACAAGACATTGATCCTCAGGTAATGGAAATAACACAACCTGAATCATATCTACAGCAGGGACAAATGTCTCCCTTCAACACAACGCCGCAAAGTCCCAACTTCGGAGACCAGCAGTTAGTCAGTAATGACTCTTCAAACCTTGAGGGGAACATTAATTGCATTGAACCTATACACACTCCACTGATAAATGAGCAGAACATTGGAGCAAGAATCCTGAGGACACCGACATCGAGTAGCCAGATAACGAATTTAAAACCCGCAGCAGTTTCAAGTGAACCAAGTGTGCTTTCCACTAATGGTGAAGATGCAGATAAGGTCGACCCGATTATCCATTGTACCACACTAACCCCAGTGATTAAGCAGTTATGTATGGGGAGTATAATGTGGGCAATTGAGAACAGTAAAAGAGAGACTGTGACCATGCCAGTCCCAGCAAAATCAGACCCAGAGACCATGAAGGCATGTACATTAGGCAAAGATACATATGAGGTACCTGAGAAGAAAAGTGAAACGGAATGTTCTTTGGAAAATAGTACAATGTCGATAGAAACATTGGATCCTATATTCGAGACCATACATATGGGAGAATTTGGGGGTAATAAACAAGGTTCTGCAATGTCTGGGGGAAGATTTAAAATTCCAAAGAAGAAAAGCCCAAATGAAGGACAACGGCAAGACAATGACAGTCCACCGACATGGTGTGCACCACCAGATGAAAACTCTGACAATTTACCCAACCCTAGTGAACAGCAAGCTGCTAATGAGGATCTATCCACGGGATGTGAGACGAATGACGACAGCATCCCGCTTCCCATGCAAAACCATACCGTGGGCAGCACGGTAGCCTTGTGGATAGCACAATTGCTTCACAGCTCCAGGGTCCCAGGTTCGATTCCGGCTTGGGTCACTGTCTGTGCGGAGTCTGCACATCCTCCCAGTGTGTGCGTGGGTTTCCTCCGGGTGCTCCGGTTTCCTCCCACAGTCCAAAGATGTGCGGGTTAGGTAGATTGGCCATTATAAATTACCCTTAGTGTCCAAAATTGCCCTTAGTGTTGGTGGGGCTACTGGGTTATGGGGATAGGGTGGCGGTGTTGACCTTGGATAGGGTGCTCTTTCCAAGAGCCGGTGCAGACTCGATGGGCCGAATGGCCTCCTTCTGCACTGTAAATTCTATGAAAAGGTGCAAGGTGACAGACCTAGTGCGTACCGAGGCACTCGACAATCACGGTGGGACCACTGACGACTGCGGTGGCGGCGCACCGCTTCCACCCTCGATGGCTCGAGCCTCCCCACTGGTTGGTGCATTCCTGCATGTTCCGACTCCAGAAGTGCAGCTTCAGGGAATCTTGGCTGCCTCCAGTGAGCCTGGACGGGGAGCATCGACGGAAGGCAGACCGGACTCCAGATGGGGAGCAGCCAAGCGCCGACTCTGATTCGCGCACGCCAGACCTTGCTCCGGACGGGCGGTGTCGCGGCCTCGATGATGGCACGCTCAGGGTGACGGCGGATGCCACGGCGACAGGGAATGGATCGCGTGGCAGTCCCACTGGGTCGGCAGTGGCGACCAGCACCGGCGGTCCAAGACGGACACACCAATTCGCGCCATCGCCAGACGTTGATGCGAGCAACAATTCTCTCTCCAAGGCGACATGCTTCGACGTTTCTCTGCGGAGTCGCCCTTCCGGCACAGCAGGTGGCCGGAACCAGCGTGCACGGTCTCGGCCAACTTCCACATCTGGCACAGTCATCGCCTTGCATGATATTAGTGATGGTGCTACTTCGATGGCAACGACCCATCGGCTACAAGATGCCGTCCACCACAAACATAAAAAGAAAAAAGACTCCACCTTGTTCCTGGCATGCAGGGCGGATGGATTGGTGCGTAGGCGCAATCAGCGAGCTTTGCGCCTACTTCCACGCTCGCAACTGAACCGTACGCACACGCCGGATCCTCCACTGGTTCCCAAGGATGACTTCGTGGAGATGCCACGGATCGTGCCCCTTCCATCGCCACCAGAACCAAACCACAGCCAAGGCAACAGTAACAAAGATGTTGAATGTTATATTTGCACGAATGAAAAACCAAGCACTGCACGAAGTACAACAAATGGAAAAGTAGAGACTTCGGCAACAGCATCACCTCCAACAGTCCAAGGTGAACCAGTGTGAACCCAAATCTCCACAGCTGAACCGGCTCGAGGACCAGCCTATTCTTGAGGCGGTCACCCATTAGACTGGACTTATAACGCTGTTCATACGTTCAAAAAGTCAAACACTTCTGTATTATAGCCTGTTGTTGTATATCGTTCCAGATATCGTCTGACCGGACCACTGTTCAAGTTGTTTTTTTTCTCGCATTCATGTTTTGTTATGGTACAACCTTGTTAGTGTGACGCACCCGACATCGCCCCATGTAAATAGTTACGTCATATACACACGCTGTACACAGCACACGCACACACTCTTAGATGCACTCACGACATGAATATATTTATAACCACGTAGGCACATATCTTTGTAAAAAGGGGGGATGTCATGATATTCAAACACACACATCATGATAGACACACCAACAGACAAATCAGAACACACAACACCACAACCAATCACAGAAAGATATAAAAGCACAAACACGACACCTGGTGGTCAGTATTTGCTGGAGAGGAGTACCAGGACAGACCTGCTACACGACACACTCAGGGAGACAGCACGTGCAGAGTATCCAGAACGAACTATTATAAGAGTTAAAATAAAATAGAGTTGTACCACATACAACTGTGTTGGCTCATCTGTGCACCAGAGCACCCAACACCACATAAACAACAGTCCCTCCAGCTCTGCCCCTTCCCCCTGTGGGTTCACAGGGAAGACCGCGCTCTTACTCAGGTTAAGCTTGTAGCCTGAGAATGCTCTGAGCTCCTTCAGGAGTTTTATTATCCTTTCCATGCTGGTCTGTGGGTTTGAGATGTAGAGGAGCATGTCATCCGCATAGAGATGGGCCTGTAGGACCTGCAATCTGTTGAGTCTTTGTCCTTTTTGGGTATTATACAGAATTACAGAATACTACAGTGCAGAAGAGGCCATTTGGCCCATCGGGTTTGAACCGACGCATGAAAGACCCTGACCTTCTCACCTAACCCCACTTTCCAGCACTGGACGTTATGGTGTGCCAAGTACTCATCCAGATACTTTTAAAAAAAATATATTTCATTCAAGTTTTTTGGCCAAACATAACAATACGTAGTGTTTCTTTTACACAACAATGAAGCAATATAAATAACCGTGGCCAGTTTTAAACAAATAAATAAGTAATATATAAACAAAAACAAAACTAAATGGCAACTGCCTTGTCCAAAATAAATACTCTCCAAAAATACAATCCAACAATCCAATATACAATTACATATACCAAATACCTATACATATACAATAACATCCCTGAGAGTCCGTCCGATTCCTCCCCCCTGCCCTTCCCCCCCACCTCCCCCCTGGGTTGCTGCTGTTGTCTACTTCTTTTCCATTCCCTCTATCTTTCTGTGAGGTAGTCGACGAACGGTTGCCACCACCTGGTGAACCCCTGAGCCGAACCCCTTAACACAAACTTAATCCGTTCTAACTTTATAAACCCTGCCATATCGTTTATCCAGGTCTCCACACCCGGGGGTTTGGCTTCCTTCCACATTAACAATATCCTGCGCCGGGCTACAAGGGACGCAAAGGCCAACACGTCAGCTTCTCTCGCCTCCTGCACTCCCGGCTCTTCTGGAACCCCAAATATAGCCAACCCCCAGCTTGGTTCGACCCGGACCCCCACCACCTTCGAAAGCACCTTTGCCACCCCCACCCAGAACCCCTGTAGTGCCAGGCATGACCAGAACATGTGGGTGTGATTCGCTGGGCCTCTCGAGCATCTCGCACACCAATCCTCTACCCCCCAAAATTTACTAAGCCGTGCTCCAGTCATATGCGCCCTGTGTAGCACCTTAAATTGTATCAGGCTTAGCCTGGCACACGAGGACGATGAGTTTACCCTACGTAGGGCATCAGCCCACAGCCCCTCCTCAATCTCCTCCCCCAGTTCTTCGTCCCATTTCCCTTTCAGCTCATCTACCATGATCTCCCCCTCGTCCCTCATCTCCCTGTATATGTCCGCCACCTTACCGTCCCCCACCCATGTCTCTGAGATCACTCTATCCTGCACTTCCTGCGTCGGGAGCTGCGGGAATTCCCTCACCTGTTGCCTCGCAAAAGCCCTCACTTGCATATACCGAAATGCATTCCCTTGGGGCAACCCATATTTCTCCGTCAGCGCTCCCAGACTCGCAAACGTCCCATCTACAAATAGATCTCTTAGTTGTACTACCCCAACTCTTTGCCATGCTCCAAATCCCCCATCCATTCTCCCCGGAACGAACCTATGATTGTTTCTTATCGGGGACCGCACCAAAGCTCCCGTCCCTCCCCTATGCCGTCTCCACTGCCCCCAAATTTTCAATGTAGCCACCACCACCGGGCTTGTGGTGTATTTCTTTGGTGAGAACGGCAATGGCGCCGTCACCATTGCTTGCAGGCTAGTCCCCCTGCAGGACGCCCTCTCCAATCTCTTCCACGCCGCTCCCTCCCCTTCTCCCATCCACTTACACACCATTGAAACATTGGCGGCCCAGTAGTACTCACTTAGGCTCGGTAGTGCCAGTCCCCCCCTGTCCCTACTACGCTGCAAGAATCCCCGCCTCACTCTCGGGGTCTTCCCAGCCCACACAAAACTCATAATGCTCTTCTCAATTCTTTTGAAAAAAGCCTTCGTGATCACCACCGGGAGGCACTGGAACACAAAAAGGAATCTCGGGAGGACCACCATTTTAACCGCCTGCACCCTACCTGCCAATGACAGGGACACCATGTCCCATCTCTTGAAATCCTCCTCTATCTGTTCCACCAACCGTGTTAAATTAAGCCTATGTAATGTACCCCAATTCTTGGCTATCTGGATCCCCAGGTACCGGAAGTCCCTTGTTACCTTCCTCAACGGTAAATCCTCTATCTCTCTGCTCTGCTCCCCC
Organism: Scyliorhinus torazame; assembly: GCF_047496885.1. Classification (NCBI taxonomy): domain Eukaryota; kingdom Metazoa; phylum Chordata; class Chondrichthyes; order Carcharhiniformes; family Scyliorhinidae; genus Scyliorhinus; species Scyliorhinus torazame. Next base: position 54,327,388 of record NC_092721.1, read on the forward strand.
GGACGCACCACAAATAACTCACTTTTCCCCATGTTCAGTTTATACCCTAAAAAATCCCCACATTCCCCAAGTATCCGCATTATCTCTGGCATCCCCTCCGTCGGGTCCGCCACATGTAGCAACAAATCATCCGCATACAGAGATACCCGGTGTTCTTCTCCCCCCCTAAGTACTCCCCTCCACTTCCTGGAACCCCTTAGTGCCAGGGGTTCAATTGCCAGTGCAAACAATAACGGGGACAGAGGACATCCCTGCCTCGTCCCTCTATGGAGCTGGAAATAGTCAGACCCCCGTCCATTCGTGACTTCCTGGGCTCCCTGAGCACCTAACACCCCCAAAAAACTAGCTCATCCTTGTCTCAGTCATGTGTGCCCTGTGCAGCACCTTAAACTGTATGAGGCAGAGCCTCGCGCACGAAGAGGAAGAGTTCACCCTCCCTAGGGCATCTGCCCACGTCCCCTCCTCGATCTCCTCCCCCAACTCCTCCTCCCACTTACCTTTCAGCACCTCCATCGAAGCCTCCACCTCCTCCTGCATCACCTGGTATGTTGCCGAGATCTTCCCCTCTCCAACCCACGCCCCTGAGAGCACTGTGCGTGGGGGCAGCAGTGGGAATTCCACCACTTGCTGCCTGGCAAACGCCCTTACCTGTAGATACCTAAAGGCGTTTCCCGGGGGGAGCCCGCACTCCTCCTCCAGCTCACCCAGGCTCGCGAGCTTCCCATCCACAAACAGGTCCCCCAACCTTCTTATCCCTGCCCTGTGCCACCCCGAAAATCCTCCATCTATTCCTCCTGGGACAAACCGGTGGTTCCAGCGTATCGGGGTCCACACCGAGGCCGCCACTTCCCCCCTGTGCCGCCTCCATTGCCCCCAAATTTTGAGGGCAGCCTCCACCACCGGGCTCGTGGTATACCTCATTGGAGGGAGCGGCAGCGGCACCGTTGCCAGCGCCTGCAGACTCGTACCCTCACAAGACGCCGTCTCCAGCCTCTTCCATGCAGCCCCCTCCCCCTCCATCATCCACTTGCGCACCATCGCCGCATTGGAGCCCAGTAGTACCCACAGAGGTTGGGCAGCGCCAGCCGCCCCCCCTTCCCTACTCCTCTCCAGGAACTTTAGACTTCCAGTGTAACCTGCAAAGTCTGACCTTCCAATTCGGCGGCCCTATACCCCCCCTTACTGTCTGTGGCCTCACGACCCTTAAGGACGACCCGCCTTCCCTGTTTGCGAACCTCACCCCGGATCGCAAACCCGTCGCCACGGGTAGACGGTACAGTGCCCAGGATCGGATCTTTATTAGGTCAGAGGTCCAAAGGTTACTGAGGGAAGGGGTCATTGAAGCCAGCAACCGTCCCTGGAGAGCTCAAGTAGTGGTGGTGAAGACCGGGGAGAAGCATAGGATGGTCATCGACTACAGTCAGACCATCAACAGGTTTACGCAGCTGGACGCGTACCCTCTCCCCCGCATATCCGACCTCGCAAACAGGATCGCGTTTTATAAGGTCTTCTCCACGGTGGACCTCAAGTCCGCCTACCACCAGCTACCACTCCGTACTAGTGACCGCAAATACACTGCCTTCGAGGCAGACGGGCGGCTCTATCACTTCTTAAGGGTTCCCTTCGGTGTCACTAACGGGGTCTCGGTCTTCCAGCACGAGATGGACTGAATGGTTGACCGGTACGGTTTACGGGCAACATTCCCGTATCTCGATAATGTCACCATCTGCGGCCACGACCAGCAGGACCACGACACCAACCTCCGAAAATGTCTCCAGACCGCTAAAATCCTTAACCTAACATACAATAAGGATAAATGCGTGTTTAGCACCGACCGTCTAGCCATTCTCGGCTATGTAGTGCAAAGTGGAGTTATAGGCCCCGACCCTGAATGCATGCGCACCCTGGAGTTCCCCCTCCCCCACTGCCCCAAGGCCTTGAAGTGCTGCCTAGGGTTTTTCAGTTACTACGCCCAGTGGGCCCCCAACTACGCAGACAAAGCCCGTCCCCTGATCCAATCCACAACTTTCCCCGTCGATAGAGGCCCACCAGGCCTACACACGCATCAAAGCAAAAAACGACAAGATCTTGCGGTGGAAGATCAAACTCTCCACCGACAACTACGAGATCTTGTATCGTCCCGGGAAGCTAAACGAGCCTCCTGACGCCCTGTCCCGCGGCACATGTGCTACCGCACAGTGGACCGCCTCCGAGCACTCCACGAGGACCTCTGCCACCCGGGGGTCACTCGCTTTTTCCATTTTGTTAAAACCCGCAACCTGCCCTACTCCATCGAGGAGGTCAGGACAGCCACCAGGGACTGCCAAATCTGCGCGGAGTGCAAATCGCACTTATACCGACCAGAGAGGGCGCACCTGATTACGGCTTCCCGTCCCTTTGAACGCCTCAGCATGGACTTCAAAGGCCCCCTCCCCTCCACCGACCGCAACACGTACTTCCTGAACGTGATTGAAGAGTACCCCTGGTTCCCATTCGCCATCCCCTGCCCCGATATGACCACAACCACCGTCATCAAGGCCCTACATAGCATTTTTGCACTCTTCGGTTTCCCCGCGTTCATACACAGTGATAGGGGTCCTCCTTTATGAGCGACGAACTGCGTCAATTCCTGCTCAGCAAGGGCATCGCCTCGAGCAGGACAACCAGTTACAACCCCCGGGGAAACGGACAGGTAGAGAGGGAGAATGGAATGGTCTGGAAGACCGTTCTATTGGCCCTACGGTCCAGGAACCTCCCAGTCTCCCGCTGGCAGGAAGTCCTCCCGGAGGCCCTCCACGCCATCCGGTCACTTCTTTGTACGACCACCTCACGAATGTCTCCTGATCTTCCCCAGGAAGTCCTCCTCTGGGACCTCGCTCCCGACGTGGCTAGCAGCACCCATCCTGCTCCGAAAACACGTGCGGGCACACATATGGATTGGACCAGGAGTGGAGCGGTCAAAAAAGCGTTTTTGGAGCAGCGAAAAGTGCGAGGGAGAAAAACAAGATGGCGGTGGGCGTAGATCAAGCGGCATGGGTGCAGGAGCAGCAGGAGTTTCTCAGGCGCTGCTTTGAGGAGCTGAAGAAAGAGGTGCTGGCGCCAATGCTGACGGCGATCGAGGGGTTAGGGGAGACCCAGAAGGCCCAAGGGGCGGGGATCCAGGAGGTGTGGGAAAAAACCGCGGAGAATGAGGATGAGATCTTGGGCCTGGCGGTGAAGGTGGAGGCACACGAGGCGCTGCACAAGAGGTGGGTGGAAAAATTCGAGGACCTGGAGAACAGGTCGAGGAGGAAGAATCTTCGGATTCTGGGTCTCCCTGAAGGAGTGGAGGGGGCCCATGCTGGAACACATGCGAGCACGACGCTCAATTCGCTGATGGGAGCTGGGGCCTTTCCGAATCCCCTGGAGCTACACACAAACCCCGTTATGTTCCTGTAGACCTGCCTAAAGAAGGCCTTCTTGGAACAGGAACAAAAACCTTGGGAGCAAAACTGCTTAACCACTTCCTTACCTTGCAGGTCAGCTGTTCGGGAGAGAGAGGGAGCCAGGACCTTGGAAACAGCGTGGGAGTTTCAAAAAGCGCGGGAGCTGCGAGGCAGAGGGGACAGTTTAAAAGGGCGCGCCGTGGGTGAGGTAAGTACTGCTTAACCACTTCCTTACCTTGCAGGTCAGCTGTTCGGGAGAGAGAGGGAGCCAGGACCTTGGAAACAGCGCGGGAGTTTCAAAAAGCGCGGGAGCTGCGAGGCAGAGGGGACAGTTTAAAAGGGCGCGCCGTGGGTGAGGTAAGTACTGATTAACCACTTCCTTACCTTGCAGGTCAGCTGTTCGGGAGAGAGATCAGTTTTGGGAGCAGGCCTATTGGCTGACTGTAAATCAGGAAGGATACAAAGGGTGTGGCTGAAGTGCCTTTAGAAACAGAGTGCTGAAGGCAAACAGAGTGTATCTGAGTTTGGGTAAGGCTGAGTTCGGGTAAGAGGGGAGTGACAAAAAAAAAAAATCAAATTAATTAAGTAAATTAATTAACTAGTTAAGGGAATTTGGTGCTCACCTGAAGGAGGTGCAGAGAAGCAGACCTGTGAGGGAGTCTCTGCAGCAATTGCATCACAGCCAGCAGGTAAGTGATTGGTTTGTAACTGGTAAGTGATTTCTCTCTCTTTGACTTTCTCTTAGCTGTGTAGTGTAGTTCAAATTTAACTTCAGGTTTAAGTAATGGCAGGAGAGCTCAGACCCGTGTCATGCTCCTCTTGTGAGATGTGGCAAGTCAGGGACCCTTCTGGTGTCCCTGACTCCTTCATCTGCAAGAAGTGTGTCCAACTGCAGCTCCTGTTAGACCGCTTGACGGCTCTGGAGCTGCGGATGGACTCACTTTGGAGCATCCGCGATGCTGAGGAAGTTGTGGATAGCACATTCAGTGAGTTGGTCACACCGCAGATTAAAATTACTGAGGCAGATAGGGAAAGGGTGACCAACAGACAGAGGAAGAGTAGGAAGGCAGTGCAGGGATCCCCTGCGGTCATCTCCCTCCAAAACAGATTTACCGTTTTGGAAACTGTTGGGGGAGATGGCTCACCAGGGGAAGGTGGCAGCAGCCAGGTTCATGGCACCGTGGCTGGCTCTGCTGCACAGAAGGGCGGGAAAAAGAGTGGCAGAGCTATAGTGATAGGGGATTCAATTGTAAGGGGAATAGACAGGCGTTTCTGCGGACGCAAACGAGAATCCAGGTTGGTATGTTGCCTCCCTGGTGCAAGGGTCAAGGATGTCTCGGAGCGGCTGCAGGGCATTCTGGAGGGGGAGGGTGAACAGCCAGCTGTCGTGGTGCATATAGGCACCAACGACATAGGTAAAAAACGGGATGAGGTCCTACAAGCTGAATTTAGGGAGTTAGGAGTTAAACTAAAAAGTAGGACCTCAAAGGTAGTAATCTCAGGATTGCTACCAGTGCCACGTGATAGTCAGAGTAGGAATGACAGGATAGCTAGGATGAATACGTGGCTTGAGAGATGGTGCAAGAGGGAGGGTTTCAAATTCCTGGGACATTGGGACCGATTCTGGGGGAGGTGGGACCTGTACAAATCGGACGGTCTGCATCTGGGTGGGACCGGAACCAATGTTCTCGGGGGGGTGTTTGCTAGTGCAGTTGGGGAGGGTTTAAACTAATGTGCCAGGGGGATGGGAACCGATGTAGGAAGTCAGTGGGGACAGAAACAAAAGGCAGGAAGGGAGAGTGTGTAAAGCATGACCAGAGAAAGCAGGGCAGAGAGCAAGGAAGGTCTACATTAAACTGCATTTATTTCAATGCAAGGGGCCTGACGGGCAAAGCGGATGAACTCAGGGCATGGACGGGCACATGGGACTGGGATATTATGGCTATGACTGAAACATGGCTAAGGGAGGGGCAGGACTGGCAGCTCAATGTTCCGGGGTACAGATGCTATAGAAAGGATAGAACAGGAGGTAAGAGAGGAGGGGGAGTGGCGTTTTTGATTAGGGAGAACATCACGGCAGTACTTAGAGGGGATATATCCGAGGGTTCGCCCACTGAGTCTATATGGGTGGAACTGAAAAATAAGAAGGGAGAGATCACCTTGGTAGGACTGTACTACAGGCCCCCAAATAGTCAGCGGGAAATTGAGGAGCAAATATGTAAGGAGATTACAGATAGCTGCAAGAATAATAGGGTGGTAGTAGTAGGGGACTTTAACTTTCCCAACATTGACTGGGACAGCCATAGCATTAGGGGCTTGGATGGAGGGAAATTTGTTGAGTGTATTCAGGAGGAATTTCTCATTCAGTATGTGGATGGACCGACTAGAGAGGGGGCAAAACTTGACCTCGTCTTGGGAAATAAGGAAGGGCAAGTGACAGAAGTGCTAGTGAGGGATCACTTTGGGACAAGTGACCATAATTCCATTAGTTTTAAGATAGCTATGGAGAATGATAGGTCTGGCCCAAGAGTTAAAATTCTTAATTGGGGCAAGGCCAATTTTGATGGTATCAGACAGGAACTTGCAGAGGTAGATTGGGGGAGACTATTGGCAGACAAAGGGACGGCTGGTAAATGGGAGGCTTTTAAAAATGTGTTAACCAGGGTGCAGGGTAAGCACATTCCCTTTAGAGTGAAGGGCAAGGCTGGTAGAAGTAGGGAACCCTGGATGACTCGAGATATTGAGACTCTGGTCAAAAAGAAGAAGGAGGCATATGACGTACATAAGCAACTGGGATCAAGTAGATCCCTTGAAGAGTATAGAGATTGTCGAAATAGAGTTAAGAGGGAAATCAGGAGGGCAAAAAGGGGACATGAAATTGCTTTGGCAAATAATGCAAGGGAGAATCCAAAGAGATTCTACAGATACATAAAGGGGAAAAGAGTAACTAGGGACAGAGTAGGGCCTCTTAAGGATCAACAAGGGCATCTATGTGCAGAGCCACAAGAGTTGGGCGAGATCCTGAATGAATATTTCTCATCGGTATTCACGGTGGAGAAAGGCATGGATGTTAGGAAACTAAGGGAAATAAATAGTGATGTCTTGAGAAGTGTGCATATTACAGACGAGGAGGTGCTGGAAGTCTTAAAGCGCATCAAGGTAGATAAATCCCCGGGACCTGATGAAATGTATCCCAGGATGTTGTGGGAGGCTAGGGAGGAAATTGCGGGTCCCCTAACCGAGATATTTGAATCATCGGCAGCCACAGGTGAGGTGCCTGAAGATTGGAGAGTGGCGAATGTTGTGCCCTTGTTTAAGAAGGGCAGCAGGGAAAAGCCTGGGAACTACAGACCGGTGAGCCTAACGTCTGTAGTAGGTAAGTTGCTAGAAGGTATTCTGAGAGACAGGATCTACAAGCATTTAGAGAGGCAAGGACTGATTCGGGGCAGTCAGCATGGCTTTGTGCGTGGAAAATCATGTCTCACAAATTTGATTGAGTTTTTTGAGGGAGTGACCAAGAAGGTAGACGAGGGCAGTGCAGTAGACGTTGTCTACATGGACTTTAGCAAAGCCTTTGACAAGGTACCGCATGGTAGGTTGTTGCAGAAGGTTAAAGCTCACGGGATCCAGGGTGAGGTTGCCAATTGGATTCAAAATTGGCTGGACGACAGATTAGGTGGTTGTAGAGGGTTGTTTTTCAAACTGGAGGCCTGTGACCAGTGGTGTGCCTCAGGGATCGGTGCTGGGTCCACTGTTATTTGTGATTTATATTAATGATTTGGATGAGAATTTAGGAGGCATGGTTAGTAAGTTTGCAGATGACACCAAGATTGGTGGCACAGTGGATAGTGAAGAAGGTTATCTAGGATTGCAACGGGATCTTGATCAATTAGGCCAGTGGGCCGACGAATGGCAGATGGAGTTTAATTTAGATAAATGTGAGGTGATGCATTTTGGCAGATCGAATCAGGCCAGGACCTACTCAGTTAATGGTATGGCGTTGGGGAGAGTTATAGAACAAAGAGATCTAGGAGTACAGGTTCATAGCTCCTTGAAGGTGGAGTCGCAGGTGGACAGGGTGGTGAAGAAGGCATTCGGCATGCTTGGTTTCATTGGTCAGAACATTGAATATAGGAGTTTGGACGTCTTGTTGAAGTTGTACAAGACATTGGTACGGCCACACTTGGAATACTGTGTGCAGTTCTGGTCACCCTATTATAGAAAGGATATTATTAAACTAGAAAGAGTGCAGAAAAGATTTACTAGGATGTTGCCGGGACTTGATGGTTTGAGTTATAAGGAGAGGCTGGATAGACTGGGACTTTTTTCCCTGGAGCGTAGGAGGCTTAGGGGTGATCTTATAGAGGTCTATAAAATAATGAGGGGCATAGATAAGGTAGATAGTCAACATCTTTTCCCAAAGGTAGGGGAGTCTAAAACTAGAGGGCATAGGTTTAAGGTGAGAGGGGAGAGATTCAGAAGGGCCCAGAGGGGCAATTTCTTCACTCAGAGGGTAGTGAGTGTCTGGAATGGGCTGCCAGAGGTAGTAGTAGAGGCGGGTACAATTGTGTCTTTCAAAAAGCATTTAGATGGTTACATGGGTAAGATGGGTATAGAGGGTTATGGGCCAAGTGCGGGCAACTGGGACTAGCTTAATGGTAAAAACTGGGCGGCATGGACTGGTTGGGCCGAAGGGCCTGTTTCCATGCTGTAAACTTCTATGATTCTATGATTCTAGCACCGTCATCTTGACTGACTGCACCCTACCCATCAGGGACAACGGCAACGCGTCCCACCTCTTAAACTCTTCCTCCATTTGCTCCACCAGCCTCGTGAAATTAAGTCTATGCAGGGCCCCCCAGCTCCTGGCCACCTGGACCCCCAAATACCTGAAGCACCTCTCCGCCTTTTTTAGTGGGAGCTCGCCAATCCTCCTCTCCTGGTCCCCTGGGTGAACCACGAACAACTCACTCTTCCCCATGTTGAGCTTGTACCCTGAGAAATCCCCGAACTCCCTGAGGATCCTCATTACCTCCGGCATTCCCCCCACCGGGTCCGCCACATATAGCAGCAAGTCGTCCTCATAGAGCGACACCCTATGCTCCTCCCACCCCGCACCAGCCCACTCCAGTTCTTCGACTCCCTCAGTGCCATAGCCAGGAGTTCAATCGCCAGCACAAAGAGCAGGGGGGGACAAGGGACACTCCTGCCTCCTTCCTCGATGCAACCGAAAGTACTCAGACCTCCTCTTGTCCCCCTCAAAATGTAACACAACAACAACAAACCCTGACCATCCCCATGTCCGACCCTCAGTTTGTGTCCAGCTTCTCGGCCTGAACAAAGGCCCACGCCTCCTCCGGGGACTCAAAGTAATGGTGCCGGTCCTTGTAGGTGACCCACAGACCCGCCGGCTGCAGCATGCCAAACTTCATCCCCTTGACTGAGCCAAAAACCTTGGTCAGATCAATGAAGGTCATGTAGATGTTGCTCCTGGCATTTCTCTTGAAGTTATCGAGCAGTAAAAATCAAGTACATTGTTCCACAATTTGGTTGGATGACTTTCGAAAAGGATTTTTTTAGAGACTGGGAGAAGGCAGCTTGTGAGGATTCGAGCGATCATCTTCCTAGCAATGGAGAATAGGGAGATTCCTCGGTCGTTTCCATAGTATGCCATAGTTTTTTTTTTTTTTCAGTATGCTTTGTCTCCTTTCCTGAAGATGGTGGCGATGATGACATTTCTGAGGTCGGCAGGGATTTATTCTCTTCTCCCAGATTCTTAGGAACAGCTGATGGAGATGACCGGTGATCCCTTCTCCTCCAAATTTGAAAATCTTCGCTGGAATCCCGTCCATTCCTGCAGCTTTTCCATTCTTCATGTGTTTAATGGAGGCTTCGACTTGGTTGGAGTCCACGATCCTCTTTGATGAGGAGCTGGAGGATTGTCTCAAACACATCCTCATCTATGATTGTATCAGAGTGTGGAATTCTTTGAAGTATTCTCTCCATTGAGAAGTTTTCTCTGCCTCTCCGAAGCATACTGTGCTCTGCCCCGGTTCGAGGCCTAGGGTGTTGGGTCCATATATTGTCTTGGTAGCACTGAAGTCTGTGTCCTCTAGTGAAGATTGCTGCTAAAATACCTATTTAATTCATCTGCCATCTCTTTATTTTCCATTATTAATTGTTCACACTCACTTTCTATAAGGCCAACACTCATGTTGTTAACTCCTTTCTTTTTTAAGTATCTGTAGAAACTCTAAAAAGGTTCAGAAATGTGCAGGTTAGGTGGGTTGGCCATGATTAATATGCGGGGTTACGGGGATAGGGTGGGGGAGTGGGCTGAGGTGGGATGCTTTTTCAGAGGGTCGATGCAGATTCAATGGCCAAATGGCCTCCCTCTGCACTGTAGGGATTCTATGATTCTAAATATCCGTCTTTATATTTCTTGCTAGTTTTGTCTTGAACTCTAAATTGTTCCACCTTGGTAATTCCCTACCACAAGGGCTGTGGATACTCAGTCACTGAGTTTATTCAAGCTTGAAAAGGGGTGTTTAAATTTAGCTGTTAAATTAGCTGTACGATCAGGATGCTCTTTTTGCCAGCGTGTTTGGACCCTGCCCCTCCAGCTGGCTGCATGATACACACCAGCACTTTTAAATTGCACAGACTGTTACATCAGGCGAGAAAAGCAATCTGTGAAGCCAGTGAGTTTCACACAGCTTTTCTTACCTGATCCAATACTGTGCAATTTTGTACCCAATGTTATTTAATGGAGCAGGCTTGAACGGCCGTACCTTCTACACCTGCAACTATTGCCATGTTCAAATATATTCCAGCCAAAACTCGCATCTTCTGATATTCTTGTTACCCAGGCAGTTTATGTTCACTGGACAATCAAGAAATGTTTTCACTATTCAAAAAAACACACTTACTTGGTCAGCATCAACAAAGATGATTTTGTTAACAGCTAATGGGAAGAGGACGTCTAGAAAAAGGATCTTGTAGCCCCAAATAATCCTCTGTTTCTCTGTTTGCTGATGGAGCCACCGAGGCCACTTGTACTGTACTAACTCATACTGGAAGCCATATTCATTTGCCATTTCTGGAATGAACTCCTAGGTGAGGGAATCAAAGTTGTTAAGCAAGTCTTTCCTTCTATAAAACAGTATCCAGAACACAAAAAGGATGTAACATAAGAATAACAAGAAACAACTTTAGTTTGTGAGTAGCTACTCCAATCAGTGTAATTTTTACCTTTAGCGTAAGGTTTACATAAAAAATGTTGTTAACTAAACCAAACACAATGAAATACTGTTACCATAGATGTCAGCATTTGAAGCCTCCAAATATCATTCCAAAATTGGGAGGTTGACTGAGACTCCGAGTATAAAATGTGAAAATGTGAGAAAAAACACTGGCACTTCATATTAAATTAATATTGATTAAATTACTTGTACAAAATGCTTTAAAAAAAAAAGTTTTTATTGGAATTTGTGCACTTAATCGCAAAGCTTCCTACCCCCTCTTCCTATCTGCTCCCCCCCCCCCCCCCCCCCCCCCCGCTAGTTGGTTGCAAACAAGTCTGCAAAGACGTTTGTGAACTTCTTCCATGTGTCGTGGAATCTCTCCTCAGACCCCCTTATCGAGATTTTTATTTTTTCTAGTTTCAGGAACTCGGCCAAGTCTGAGAACCACTCCAAGGCACTGGTTAGCGCTGCCGACTTCTCGTCTAGTAATCTCCGCCTGGCGATCAGGGAGGCATAGGCCAGTGCGTCCTCTCCCCTTCCTGCCCAGACCTCTGGATGCTCGGACACCCTGAAGACCATCCACAGATGGGCACAGCTCCATCTTGACCCCCACAACCCTAGTCATGGCCTCAAAAAAGGCCATCTAGAACTCCCTGAGTCTGGGGCATGACCAGAACATGTGGGTGTGGTTGGCCCTGACACTGCTCGCACTTATCCTCCACCTCTGGGAAGAACCCACTCATGCGTGTCTTAGTGAGATGCGCTCTGGGAACCACGTTGAGCAGCATCAGGCTTAGCCTGGTGCAAGAGGAGGTGGAGTTCATCCTGTGCAGCGCCTTGATCCAGAGTCCTCCCCCTAACTCCATGCCCAGCTCCTCCTCCAACTTCAGTCTGGTCTCGTCCAGTGGAGTCCTGATCTTTTCCATGATTGCCTGTAGATGTCGCCACATCTGTCATTCCCTAACCAGTCCAGCCCTATCAATGTTTCCAGAAATGTGTCTGGGTTTTGGGGAATGTTTTTGTTCCCTTGAGGAGAAAGCCGCGCATCTGCAGGTCCTGAGCTCCTTAGTGTGGCCACTGCCACCCTGCTTCTGGAGTGTGTGTCTGCGTGTATGGTTGGGGGGGTGGGGAGTGGTGCGGTGGCCAGCGCTCAGAGAGATGTCCCCATGTACAAGGCCTCTTTCATTCGGACCCAATCCACCTCGAGCTCCCTTTGCCACCCCCTCATCCTCTCCATGTTTGCCGCCCAGTTACAGAAAAGGAGTTTCGATAGAACCAGGTCTCTCACATGTGGCCCTCGCTGTAAGATGGTCTTTGTGTATCCTAAGGACATTTCCCCCCAAGACAAAGGCCGTGATTAACTTGTCGACCCTAGTGAAGAATGATTTGGGGATGAAGAACGGGAGTGATCTGAATACGAAGGGGAGCCTAGGCAGCACGTTCATTTTGACCACCTGTACCCTTCCGGCAAGTGAAAGAGGGAGTGAGTCCCATCTTTGCAGGTCCCTCTTCCCTTCCTCCACCAGGCTGGAGAATTCCATACGTGGAGCCTCATTCAGGTGTGGGTCATGCTACTTTACTCGGCAGTTTTTCGAGCTTTGCTCCTCCCTCTCTGGGGTTTATTGGGAAGATTTCGCTCTTTCCCAGGTTGAATTAGTGACATGAGAAGGAACCAAACTCCCTAAGGAGTCCTGTTATCTTTCCCATGCTGGTCAAGGGGCTGAACACGTAGAAGAGCAGATCATCCGCAGAGAGCAAGACTCTGTGCTCTCTGTCCCCTCTCCGAATGCCCGTCTACCACTTTGTCGATCTAAGGGCAATGGCAAGTGGTTCGATTGCCAGTACAAACAGGAATGAGGATAGCGCGCACCCGGCTTCGTTCCCCTGTGCAGCTGGAAGTATTCTGAGATGGTGGTGTTCTTCCGTACACTCGCCGTACAGGAGCTTCTCCTATGCTGTGAATACTATTCCAAACCCAAACTGTTCAAGCACCTCCATGCGGTACCTCCATTCTAACTGATCAAAGGCTTTCTCAGCGTCCAGGGTGACGATCGCCTCTGGTGTCCTCTCCCGGATGCGGTCATTATTACATTCAGCAGGCAGTGTTGTTCATTGTTAGTTGTCTACCCTTGACAAACCCGGTCTGATCTTCCACGATCACCTCTGGCAGGCAGCTCTCCAGGCGAGAGAGATGGGTCTGCATCATCCACATTCTGTCTTTGTCCTTTTTGGGGATCAGTGTGATAGAGGCCTGGGCAGTGTGGGCAGCAGGGCTCCCTTCGACAGTGAATCATTGAAAATCGCCCGCAAGTGCTGCTGAAAATGTTTTGTAAAAGTTTACCGGGAACCCATCCATTTCCGGAGCGTTCCCTGACTACATGGAATTAATACATTTCATGATTTTAAGACCATAAGACATAGAAGCAGAATTAGGCCATTCGACCCATCGAGTCTGCTCCGCCATTCAATCATGGCTGATATTTTTCTCATCCCCATTCTCCTGCCTTCTTCCCATAACCCCTGACACGCCCAGATCCCCACTCTAGCAGTGCTTCCAGCCCTTGTTTCCTGTCCCCCCCACCAAAGGTATATCCAGTCTGTCGAGGAACCGAGTCCTCTGCCGGAGATTCGGAGGGTATAGCCTCCGGTAAAAGTTTGTAAAGGCTTTGTTAATCTCGTTTGGGTCTGCTACCATCCTGCCATTTCAGTCCCTGACTTGCACTATTGTTTTGCAAGAGCTTCTTTTCTTAGCTGGTGTGCTGGAGACAAGGCCAGCACCCTGTGCAGCTGGTGGTATTTGTCTATACGCTCGCTGTGGGAGCGTTGTACAGGGGTATCACCCAGGAGGTGAACCCTGTTCCAGGCCAGAACTGCTCCAGTACCTCTATGAGGTGCTTTTGACTCTGTTGAAGGCCTTTTTCTGCGTCCAGGGAGATGATTACCTTGGGTGTTCTCTCCCCAGATGGGGTCATGACCACGTTCTGAGGCGCCTAGTGTTCAAAGTTAGCTGTCTACCGCAACCACTTCTGTCCTCCAGTCCTCCAGCAGTTCTCCAGCCTTTCGGTTAGGATCCTGTCATAATATGCACCAGTATATCATGGTGCAGACACACACACACACTGATGGACATGCAGTGGGACCAATCAGCATACACAACACCGCAGCCAATCACCAGTGAGAGCACACGCACTATAAAAACAGGCGAGTTCCCGCTCATTCTAGTAGCAGCCAGCTCGGAGCACAGAGCTCACAGCCTGCAACACAGACATTCACCATGTGCTGAGTGCATCACCTGGTTAGGACTAGGCAAGAGTCAACAGTTAAAGCTGGTATTGCATTTACCCACAGTTCAAGTATGTTAATATAGTTAACCTTATAATTAAATAGAGTTGCACCACTTCCAGTGTTGGTGACCTGATTGTGATCCAGAACACCCAACACATCATGGTACAAGGAGTGGTTGCATACTAGCACGTCTGAGACCCACCTGCAACTAATCAGCATTCCGGCATCCTGAAGTATGGAGAACATCAACCCGCCGCCGCCGCTCCGCATCACCGGCACCTCAGCGTACAGTGACAACCAGCAACGACACCCAGGCAAGATGTTCAAGATCCGGGTTCCGCAGCAGCTCCAGTGCCACGATCTCCGCGAAAACTGGCGGGCATTCCGGCAAAAGATTGAAATCTTCCTGCTGGCAGCCGAACTAGAAGATCTGGCCGATCCTGAAAAAACAGAGCTTCTCCTCACGATCGCCGGTGCCAGAGCAGAAGAAATCTTTTAAAAATTCAAGTTCTCCAAGGGGCAAAACAGGAGTGACTTCCAGGCAGTCCTGGACAAATTCGGCAAATACTGTGAGGAAAACACACTCCAACCAGCAAGAAAAGGTAAGAGAAGCACCAGTACTCACCTCGAAGCCGAAATCCCGGAGCAGAGAATGATTTTGGTCGGCGGCCACCTTTCTAAAGGGACTGCACTTGCGCAGTTGCGTGACGCCGCGCATGCGCAATCACGAAAACGGCCATCAGTAAAGGAACCGCGATCTGCGCATGTGCAAACGCCTCCTACGTGCTATGTCACGCGCGTCATGACATCAGAGGCCCCGGACCACGCCCATTTAAAGGGGAAACGTCCCAAATCAAAGAAAAAATCTTTTAACGCTGTAAAACAACCTACCTACACCTGGAATGACAGCACAATGCCTCAAATTGAACCAGGAAATGAAATAAACCTCTGAAGAACCCTGCAACAAACAATTACCTACCCCCAAACCGAGTCCGATTCCGACTTCCCACAGACCAGTGACACCGAGGACACCTTTTCGAGTCGCTGTTATAACAAAGGACAGGCTGTCCCCGAATCAAAACCACCAGCCGCTGTCGGTGCACAGCATTGATACAGACGACGAGTGGTGTGCCACCCTGACGGTCAACCGATCCCAGATACGATTCCGCCTGGACACTGGTGCTTGCGCTAATCTCAGCCTTTCAGACTCTTGGGGTTAAACCAACCATTCGTCCGTCGACCTGCCAACTAGTGGACTACAATGGCAACGTCATTCCTGCGACCGGTTCATGCCAACTCGAAGTGACGCACAACTCTCGGAAAGCCATCCTTCCTTTCGAGATCGTGGGCTCCTCGAAGGATTCTCTGCTAGGTGCACAGGCGTGCAAACTCCTAAACCTCGTTCAACGAGTACACTCTCTCTCTCCAGAGGACACGTCTGCCTTCCAGGATGCGGACTTCAGGGCGCAACTCAATGCCATCATCGACCAGCACCCCGACGTTTTCGAAGGCATGGGCACGCTTCCATACACTTACAAATTACTGTTCAAACAAGCCTGTGGTTCATGCACCTCGCAGAGTCCCAGCACCCCTCAAGGACCGCCTGAAGCAGCAGCTGCAGGACCTCCAGGACCAAGGAGTGCTCTCCAGAGTGACGGAACCAACCGACTGGATCAGTTCCATGGTGTGCGTAAAGAAGCCCTCCGGCGAGCTCCGGATCTGCATTGACCCAAAGGATCTGAATCGCAACATAATGGGGGAGCATTGCCCTATCCCCAAGGGCGAGGAGATCACGTGCGAGATGGCTCGGGCCAACATCTTCACCAAACTTGACGCCTCGAAAGGATTCTGGCAAATTCAACTCGACAGGTCCAGCAGAAAGCTGTGTACCTTTAATACCCCGTTTGGCAGATACTGCTGCAACAGGATGCCGTTTGGGATTATATCAGCATCAGAAGTATTCCACCGGATCATGGAGCAAATGATGGAGGGCATTGAGGGTGTGCGCGTCTATGTTGACGACATCATCATTTGGTCCAGCACCCCGCAGGAGCATATCAGTCGCCTCCAGCACGCTTTCAAACGAATACGGGACCAAGGCCTTCGCCTCAACAGAGCCAAATGTTCCTTCGGCCAGACAGAACTCAAGTTCCTCGGGGACCACATCTCCCGGTTGGGTGTGCGGACGGATGCGGACAAGGTGGCAGCCATCACGGCCATGCAGAAGCCAGCGGATAAGAAGGCGGTTCTCCGATTTTTGGGCACGGTCAACTTCCTGGGGAAGTTCATCCCCAACTTCGCCTCCCATGCCACAGCTCTCCGGAACCTGGTCAGGAAGACAACAGACTTCCAATGGCTTCCCGCCCACGAGCGCGAATGGGAGGAGCTTAAGACCAAGCTTACCACGGCCCTGGTAATGGCATTTTTTGCTCCCACGAAGGAAACAAAAATTTCAACGGATGCCAGCCAATCCGGCATTGGGGCGGTGCTCCTGCAACGCGATGAGGCCTCATCATGGGCCCCCGTTGCATATGCGTCACGTGCCATGACACCCATGGAACAGCGCTACGCGCAGATCGAAAAGGAGTGCCTGGGCCTGTTGACTGGGGTCGACAAATTTCATGATCATGTGTACGGCCTCCCCCAATTCACTGTCGAGACCGACCATCGCCCGCTGGTCAACATTATACAAAAAGACCTGAATGATATGACCCCTCGCCTCCAGCGCATTCTGCCTAAACTCCGGCGGTACGATTTCCAGCTCCTATACACCCCAGGTAAGGACCTGATCATAGCCGACGCTCTGTCCAGGGCAGTCAACACCCCGTGTGACCCAGAGGGGTTTGTCTGCCAGGTTGACGCCCATGTGGCCTTCACGGCCTCCAATCACGGCCACGGATGAACGCCTTATCCACATTCGCCGCGAGATTGTGGCTGACCCCCTACTACAGCGTGTCATGCGCCACATGACGGACGGGTGGCTCAAGGGCCAATGCCCGCAGTTCTACAATATCAGAGACGATCTGGCAGTAGTCGATGGTGTCCTCCTGAAGCTGGACCGCATCGTGATCCCGCACGACATGCGCCAGCTCGTTTTGGAACAGCTACACGAGGGCCATCTTGGCGTGGAGAAGTGCCGACGGAGGGCCCGAGAGGCTGTGTACTGGCCCGGCATCAATGAGAACATCGCCAACACAATGCTCAACTTCCCCACCTGTCAGCAGGCCCAGCCGGCCCAACCACATGAGACCCTACAGCCCCATGAGTTGGTCAAGCCCCCTTGGTCTAAGGTAGGCGTTGACCTGTTCCATGTGCTCGGCAGAGACTATGTTCTGATTCTAGACTATTTTTCGAACTACCCGGAGGTCGTACGCCTGCACGACATCACATCATCGGCGGTCATCCGTGCCTGCAAGGAGACTGTGATATCGGACAATGGCCCCTGCTTTGCGAGCCAGGAATGGTCCAACTTTGCCAGCAGATGCAACTTTGCACATGTGACATCCAGTCCCCTGCACCCCCAATCCAATGGCAAAGCGGAAAAGGGCGTCCACATCGTCAAACGGCTCCTCTGCAAGGCTGCCGATGCAGGATCCGACTTCTACCTCGCCTTGCTGGCCTATCGTTCGGCCCCATTCTCCACGGGCCTGTCGCCAGCCCTGCTGCTCATGGGTCGCACCCTCAGGACCACGGTGCCGTCCATTCACGTCCCAGACCTCGACCACGTTCCGGTCCTTCAGCGGGTGCAACAGTCTCGTGCACAACACAAGGTGGCGCATGACGTCGGATGACAACGTCCGCATCCATCTTCCGGAGGGTGGCTGGTCTGCAACTGCTGTGGTTCTTTGGCAGGTGTCTTCCCGCTCGTTCCTGGTTTGCCTGCCAGATGGTTCCATTCGCCGCTGCAATCGGCGTGCCCTTCGTCTCGTTCCACGCTCGCTACATGATCCTCCACCGATGCTACGCCCTCCTGTTGTCCCCAACCTGGACTATGTGAAGATTCCGAATACTCTGCATCCTCCTCACTCTGCCATGGCCCAGCCCGTTCCTCAGCCGGTGGCTCCTGACCCACCCTTGAGGCGGTCAACCAGAATTTGTCGCCCACCTCAGAGACTTGACTTATGAGTTTTACGATGTTGGACTCTTTGATCTGTTCTGTTATCCTGTTTCATCGTTCCAGTAGTTTGTATATAATGTTCATTTCGTTGTTGGTGTGACACCCTATTTCTCGGCACCAGGCACCTTCCCGTGTAACTAGATTAGCCTCATGTACATAGTCCCGTCGCCCAATCCCTGAGCTTCTTATCTGCTATTCCCCTCACCTTCTCCTGCACCCTACCGCCCTCACTCCTTCCTTCCTCTCTTTGATCCCTCATGCCCAGAACGAGACCGTACAATCCAGAGCAAAGTGTTCAACATGTTGTTCACAATTTGCAACTCAAAAAGTAAAAGTCTCTTCACCGCTGTCCCTGCTGCCGTTTCTCTAGTCCGTTCTCCGAGACAAACTTGTCCGCATCCGCAGGGTCCGTGAAAAAGTGCTCCCTGCCTTGGAATGTGACCCCGAGTGTGGCTGGGTACCGAATCCCACTTTACCCTGCTCTTGTACAGCATGGCCTTCGCCCTATTGAATTCTGCCCGGCGCTTGGCCAGGTCAGCTCCAATGTCCTTGTAGATCCGAATCCGGTGACCTTCCCAGTTACAGTTCTTAGTTTGTCTTGCCCAGCACAAGAATCATTCCCGTTCTATGTACCGGTGCATTTTGGCGATTATCGCCCTCTGCTGTTCCCCGGCTCTGGGCTTTGGGCGAAGTGACTGGTGTGCTCTGTCAATCCCTGCTGGGCTGGGGAAGCTATCCCTTCCCACCAGGTTGCCCTGTCCGTGGCACATAGTCCGTGGGATTCCTACCTTCAATCCCCTCCGATAGGCCCATGATCCGTGGGTTTTGGAGCCTCGACTGGTTCTCGTTGATTTTCCCCTTCAGACTCCCCTGTGCCACCAGCCTTGCCACCTCTTTCTCTAGGACGACGATCCGGTATCCCCGCTCTGTTGCAGCTTTTTCCAGTTCTTTGATTGTATTCTCCTGTGCTTCCAGTCGCTTCTCTGCCTTGTCTAGGGCCACCTGCATGGTTGCCAGAGCTTCCGCAACCACACCCCTGACCGCAGCTTGGATATCTGATTTTGTCTCTTCCTGGTGTTCTCTCAATTCTCTTGAGAGAAACATCCTTCACCCATCCACTGGTGGGGGTGGTGAGGCGGCACTGGCGTGGCGGGCCGGTACTTCTCGCTCTGGTGAGGCCCGAGTTTTGCTGCCTCGTGCGTTGGACAGCTCGCCCATTTGTTTCTCTAGGCTATTTCCACTCCTAGTTTCCGCGGAGCCTCTGGAGGAGCTGCTGTTTGCCATTTTCCGCTCGTAGTGTTGCTGGTAGAGGTGTGGGGATGTTTTACCATGGTGTTAGCGGGTGAAAAGAGCCTATTTTTTAGTTTGTGGGAGGAGAGCCACCTGATGTGCGACTTCTCAGCATATCTCCGTCACCGGAAGTACCGTACAAAATACGTTTAACCACAATAAAATAATTTTAAAATCCGTCAGAAATTAATTTTCTTCAGTATCTGTGAAAATGTACTCTGAGTCACGATGGCATCATTATAAGGATCTCACTCTGGGTCGGTTTCACATTGATCCCTCCGTCACAAATCATCTTCCTGGCTGTCCATTGAATTGGATATTCTGCATTTTTTGAATCAGCTCTGACAATTTGCGCACTACTTACATCCCATGATTTGACAATGAAACCGCTCAAAACATCAAGTGCACATATTTCCACTCATTGTGAAGGTTCTTTCTCCATCAGCCATCCACCTGTTCCATTCAACATGAACATAATCCTTGAATGGCTTATTCAGGCAGACATTTAAAGGCTGAGTGATGGACAAAAAACCCCTAGTATCTGCAATGTTATTTCTTCGTAGGTGCCTCTTTATTTCATCATGTGGGATTTGAACATGTCCCAGACGTAAAAGCTGAGTTCTTTATTTAGGTGTTCACAAGTTCAGGCCAGTGGCTAATCTCTGTTCTCATCTGGTCTTGGGCATCTTCTTCAGGATGGATTTATGCTTCTTCCATTTTTGCATCAGTTTTTAACTGACGCTAATTTGCTCAGGACAGTTGTTTTAAATTTTAAAAAAATCATTTATGGGATATGGGTGTCGCTGGCTAGGCCAGAATTTATTGCCAATCCCTAATTTCCCTTCTTGAGGTGAAGGTGAGCTGACTTCTTAAATCACTGCAGTCCATGTGGTAAAGGTAGACCACAGTGCTGTCAGGCAGGGAGTTCCATGATTTTGGCTCAGTGAAGTCATGGCGATACATTTCAAAATCAATATGGTGAGTGACTTAAAAACAAATTTCCAGGTGGTGGTGTTCCCATTAGTGTGCTGCCCCTTGCCCTTATAGATGTTAGCAGTTGTGGGTTTGGAAGGTGCTGTGTGTGGAGCCTTGGTGAGTTGCACCTTGTAGATGATACACAGTAGCAGCCGTGTGTGTCGGTGGTGGAGGGAGTGAATGTTTGTAGAAGGGGGAGCAATCAAGCAGGCTGCTTTGGCCTGGGTGCTGTCAAACGTCTTGAACGTTGTTGGAGCTGCACTCACCCAGGTAGATGGAGCATAGTCCATCACACTCCTGACTTGTACAGTAAGAAGTCTGACAACACCAGGTTAAAGTCCAACAGGTTTGTTTCGAATCACTAGTTTTCGGAGCACTGCTCCTTCCTCAGGTGAATGAAGAGGTGGATTCCAAAAACATATATGTAGACAAAGTCAATGATGCAAGATGATACTTTGAATGCGAGTCTTTGCAGCTAATTAAGTCTTTACAGGTCCAGACGGAGCAACTGGAGAGGGGGATACTCACAGGTTAAAGAGGTGTGAGGTCTCAAGCCAGGACTGTTGGTAGGATTTTGCAAGCCCAGGCCAGATGGTGGAAGGTGAATGTAATGCGACATGAATCCAAGGTCCAAGATCCGAGGCTGAAATGCCCTTGACTGCTGAAGTGTTCCCTGACTGTAAGGGAACATTCGTGCCTGGCGATTGTTGAGCGATGCCCGTTCATCCATTGTCACAGCGTCTGCATGGTCTCGCCAATGTACCACGTTTCGGAACATTGTTTCCTGCAGCTTTCGGATAACCTCACGATGCCCCACCAGCAGCTGGTTAGTCAATTTCAGCGGGAGCATTGCGGAAGGAGGTTGCTGGGAGGTAAGTCAACCTTTAAAAGCACTTCTCTTTGCAAGGGCAGGCCAGTCGATTTCGGCGGCGTGAGAGCAGCTGGTTAGTCAGTTTCAGCGGGAGCATTGCGGAAGGAGGTTGCTGGGAGGTAAGTCAACCTTTAAAAGCACTTCTCTTTGCAGGGGCAGGCCAGTCGATTTCGGCGGCGTGAGAGCAGCTGGTTAGTCAATTTCAGCGGGAGCATTGCGGAAGGAGGTTGCTGGGAGGTAAGTCAACCTTTAAAAGCACTTCTCTTTGCAGGGGCAGGCCAGTAGATTTCGGCGGCGTGAGAGCAGCTGGTTAGTCAATTTCAGCGGGAGCATTGCGGAAGGAGGTTGCTGGGAGGTAAGTCAACCTTTAAAAGCACTTCTCTTTGCAGGGGCAGGCCAGTCGATTTCGGCGGCGTGAGAGCAGCTGGTTAGTCAATTTCAGCGGGAGCATTGCGGAAGGAGGTTGCTGGGAGGTAAGTCAACCTTTAAAAGCACTTCTCTTTGCAGGGGCAGGCCAGTAGATTTCGGCGGCGTGAGAGCAGCTGGTTAGTCAATTTCAGCGGGAGCATTGCGGAAGGAGGTTGCTGGGAGGTAAGTCAACCTTTAAAAGCACTTCTCTTTGCAGGGGCAGGCCAGTCGATTTCGGCGGGAGAACAGCTGGTGAGTGGTGAGTCAGTTTCAGCAGGAGCTGAGAATTTTTCTTTTTTTTTTTTTAAATTAGTTTTTTAGGCGGGATCAGGAAGTCGACCCGCGGACGTCTGGGAAGACCCTGACCAATAAATTCTGGTGGAGAGGAAACCCGAGACACTACACGTGTAGTGTCTCCCACCCGCCCTCCTCCTCTAACCTAATAATAAAACCCATTGGTCTGAGGTAAGTACCATATTTTTATTATATTATTATTATTTTTTATAAAAATTTAATTTAGTTGTTAGCCAGATCTTGGTAGAAAGTTAGAGGAATGGCAGGGAAGGGAGTGCAATGTTCCTCCTGCAGGATGTTTGAGGTGAGGGATGCAGTTAGTGTCCCTGCTGATTTTACCTGCAGGAAGTGCTGCCATCTCCAGCTCCTCCAAGACCGAGTTAGGGAACTGGAGCTGGAGTTGGAAGAACTTCGGATCATTCGGGAGACAGAAGGGGTCATAGATAGCAGCTTCAGGGAATTAGTTACACCAAAGATTGGAGATAGGTGGGTAACTGTAAGAGGGACTGGGAAAAAACAGTCAGTGCAGGGATCCCCTGCGGTCGTTCCCCTGAGAAACAAGTATACCGCTTTGGATACTTATGGGGGGGACGACTTACCAGGGGTAAGCCATGGGGTACGGGCCTCTGGCACGGAGTCTGTCCCTGTTGCTCAGAAGGGAAGGGGGGAGAGGAGCAGAGCATTAGTAATTGGGGACTCTATAGTCAGGGGCACAGATAGGAGATTTTGTGGGAGCG
Source organism: Scyliorhinus torazame (assembly GCF_047496885.1). Classification (NCBI taxonomy): domain Eukaryota; kingdom Metazoa; phylum Chordata; class Chondrichthyes; order Carcharhiniformes; family Scyliorhinidae; genus Scyliorhinus; species Scyliorhinus torazame. The sequence goes on from NC_092721.1 coordinate 54,350,034, forward strand.
TGAGAGACTCACGTTTGGTATGTTGCCTCCCAGGTGCAAGGGTACGTGATGTCTCGGATCGTGTTTTCCGGGTCCTTAGGGGGGAGGGGGAGCAGCCCCAAGTCGTGGTCCACATTGGCACCAACGACATAGGTAGGAAAGGGGACAAGGATGTCAGGCAGGCTTTCAGGGAGCTAGGATGGAAGCTCAGAACTAGAACAAACAGAGTTGTTATCTCTGGGTTGTTGCCCGTGCCACGTGATAGTGAGATGAGGAATAGGGAGAGAGAGCATTTAAACACGTGGCTACAGGGATGGTGCAGGCGGGAGGGTTTCAGATTTTTGGATAACTGGGGCCCTTTCTGGGGAAGGTGGGACCTCTACAGACAGGATGGTCTACATCTGAACCTGAGGGGCACAAATATCCTGGGGGGGAGATTTGTTAGTGCTCTTTGGGGGGGTTTAAACTAATGCAGCAGGGGCATGGGAACCTGGATTGTAGTTTTAGGGTAAGGGAGAATGAGAGTATAGAGGTCAGGAGCACAGATTTGACGGCGCAGGAGGGGGCCAGCGTTCAGGTAGGTGGTTTGAAGTGTGTCTACTTCAATGCCAGGAGTATACGAAACAAGGTAGGGGAACTGGCAGCGTGGGTTGGTACCTGGGACTTCGATGTTGTGGCCATTTCGGAGACATGGATAGAGCAGGGACAGGAATGGATGTTGCAGGTTCCGGGGTTTAGGTGTTTTAGTAAGCTCAGAGAAGGAGGCAAAAGAGGGGGAGGTGTGGCGCTGCTAGTCAAGAGCAGTATTACGGTGGCGGAGAGGATGCTAGATGGGGGCTCTTCTTCCGAGGTAGTATTGGCTGAAGTTAGAAACAGGAAAGGAGAGGTCACCCTGTTGGGAGTTTTTTATAGGCCTCCTAATAGTTCTAGGGATGTAGAGGAAAGGATGGCGAAGATGATTCTGGATATGAGCGAAAGTAACAGGGTAGTTATTATGGGAGACTTTAACTTTCCAAATATTGACTGGAAAATATATAGTTCGAGTACAATAGATGGGTCGTTTTTTGTACAGTGTGTGCAGGAGGGTTTCCTGAAACAATATGTTGACAGGCCAACAAGAGGCGAGGCCACGTTGGATTTGGTTTTGGGTAATGAACCAGGCCAGGTGTTGGATTTGGAGGTAGGAGAGCATTTTGGGGACAGTGACCACAATTCGGTGACGTTTACGTTAATGATGGAAAGGGATAAGTATACACCGCAGGGCAAGAGTTATAGCTGGGGGAAGGGCAATTATGATGCCATTAGACGTGACTTGGGGGGGATAAGGTGGAGAAGTAGGCTGCAAGTGTTGGGCACACTGGATAAGTGGGGCTTGTTCAAGGATCAGCTACTGCGTGTTCTTGATAAGTATGTACCGGTCAGACAGGGAGGAAGGCGTCGAGCGAGGGAACCGTGGTTTACCAGGGAAGTGGAATCTCTTGTTAAGAGGAAGAAGAAGGCCTATGTGAAGATGAAGTGTGAAGTTTCGGTTGGGGCGATGGATAGTTACAAGGTAGCGAGGAAGGATCTAAAGAGAGAGCTAAGACGAGCAAGGAGGGGACATGAGAAGTATTTGGCAGGAAGGATCAAGGAAAACCCAAAAGCTTTCTATAGGTATGTCAGGAATAAGCGAATGACTAGGGAAAGAGTAGGACCAGTCAAGGACAGGGATGGGAAATTGTGTGTGGAGTCTGAAGAGATAGGCGAGATACTAAATGAATATTTTTCGTCAGTATTCACTCAGGAAAAAGATAATGTTGTGGAGGAGAATGCTGAGCCCCAGGCTAATAGAATAGATGGCATTGAGGTACGTAGGGAAGAGGTGTTGGCAATTCTGGACAGGCTTAAAATAGATAAGTCCCCGGGACCTGATGGGATTTATCCTAGGATTCTATGGGAGGCCAGGGAAGAGATTGCTGGACCTTTGGCTTTGATTTTTATGTCATCATTGGCTACAGGAATAGTGCCAGAGGACTGGAGGACAGCAAATGTGGTCCCTTTGTTCAAAAAGGGGAGCAGAGACAACCCCGGCAACTATAGACCGGTGAGCCTCACGTCTGTAGTGGGTAAAGTCTTGGAGGGGATTATAAGGGACAAGATTTATAATCATCTAGATAGGAATAATATGATCAGGGATAGTCAGCATGGCTTTGTGAAGGGTAGGTCATGCCTCACAAACCTTATTGAGTTCTTTGAGAAGGTGACTGAACAGGTAGACGAGGGTAGAGCAGTTGATGTGGTGTATATGGATTTCAGCAAAGCGTTTGATAAGGTTCCCCACGGTAGGCTATTGCAAAAAATACGGAGGCTGGGGATTGAGGGTGATTTAGAGATGTGGATCAGAAATTGGCTAGCTGAAAGAAGACAGAGGGTGGTGGTTGATGGGAAATGTTCAGAATGGAGTACAGTCACAAGTGGAGTACCACAAGGATCTGTTCTGGGGCCGTTGCTGTTTGTCATTTTTATCAATGACCTAGAGGAAGGCGCAGAAGGGTGGGTGAGTAAATTTGCAGACGATACTAAAGTCGGTGGTGTTGTCGATAGTGTGGAAGGATGTAGCAGGTTACAGAGGGATATAGATAAGCTGCAGAGCTGGGCTGAGAGGTGGCAAATGGAGTTTAATGTAGAGAAGTGTGAGGTGATTCACTTTGGAAGGAATAACAGGAATGCGGAATATTTGGCTAATGGTAAAGTTCTTGAAAGTGTGGCTGAGCAGAGGGATCTAGGTGTCCATGTACATAGATCCCTGAAAGTTGCCACCCAGGTTGATAGGGTTGTGAAGAAGGCCTATGGAGTGTTGGCCTTTATTGGTAGAGGGATTGAGTTCCGGAGTCGGGAGGTCATGTTGCAGCTGTACAGAACTCTGGTCCGGCCGCATTTGGAGTATTGCGTACAGTTCTGGTCACCGCATTATAGGAAGGACGTGGAGGCTTTGGAACGGGTGCAGAGGAGATTTACCAGGATGTTGCCTGGTATGGAGGGAAAATCTTATGAGGAAAGGCTGACGGACTTGAGGTTGTTTTCGTTGGAGAGAAGAAGGTTAAGAGGAGACTTAATAGAGGCATACAAAATGATCAGGGGGTTGGATAGGGTGGACAGTGAGAGCCTTCTCCCGCGGATGGATATGGCTGGCACGAGGGGACATAACTTTAAACTGAGGGGTAATAGATATAGGACAGAGGTCAGAGGTAGGTTCTTTACGCAAAGAGTAGTGAGGCCGTGGAATGCCCTACCTGCTACAGTAGTGAACTCGCCAACATTGAGGGCATTTAAAAGTTTATTGGATAAACATATGGATGATAATGGCATAGTGTAGGTTAGATGGCTTTTGTTTCGATGCAACATCGTGGGCCGAAGGGCCTGTACTGCGCTGTATTGTTCTATGTTCTATGTTCTCCAGCTTCCACCCTAAACACATTAAAGAAGCCATCCCCTATGGACAAGCACTCCGTATACACAGGATCTGCTCAGTCGAGGAGAAGCGTAACAGACCTCTACAGACGCTGAAAGATGCCCTCGTATGAACGGGATATGGAGCACGACTCATCGATCGATAGTTCCAACGTGCCACAGCAATAAACTGCACCAACCTCCTCAGAAGACAAACGGGACACAACCTACAGAGTACGCTTCGTCGTTCAGTACTTCCCCGGCACGGAGAAACTACGACATCTTCTTCGCAGCCTTCAACACATCATCGAAGAAGACGAATATCTTGCCAAGGTCATCCCCGCGTCCCCACTACTTGCCTTCAACAACCGCCCATCCTCAAGCAAACCATTGTTTGCAGCAAGCTACCCAGCCTTCAGAACAGCACCACAACACCACACAATCCTTCCATGGCAATCTCTGCAAGACATGCAAGATCATCAACATCGGTCCCACCATTACACGTGAGAACACCACCCACCAGGTACTTGTGCGACTCGACCAACGTTGTCTACCTCATACGCTGCAGGAAAGGATGTCCCGAAGCGTGGTACATTGGCGAGACCCTACAGACGTTGCGACAACGGATGAACGAACATCGCGCTACAATCACCAGGCAGGAATGTTCCCTTCCAGTCGGGGAACACTTCAGCAGTTAAAGGGCATTCAGCCTCTCATCTTTGGGTAAGCGTTCTCCAAGGCGGCCTTCAGGACGCGCGACAACGCAAAATCGGCGAGCCGAAATTTAGAGCCAAGTTCTGCACACATGAGTACGGCCTCAACCGGGACCTTGGATTCATGTCGCATTACATTCACCCCCCACCATCTGGCCTGGGCTTGCGAAATCGTACCAACTGTCCTGGCTTGAGACAATTCACAACCTGGGGACAATTCATAACCTGTGATTATCCCTCTCCCCAGTTGCTCCGTCTGGACCTGTAGACTTAATTACCTGCAAAGACTCGCATTCAAAGTATCGTATTGCATCTTTAACTTTGTCTCCATATATATTTCTGGAATCCACCTCCATTATTGGATAGGCACGTGGAGCACACCAGAATGACGGGGAGTGGGATAGCTTGATCTTGGTTTCGGACAATGCTCGGCACAACATCGAGGGCCGAAGGGCCTGTTCTGTGCTGTACTGTTCTATGTTCACCTGAGGAAGGAGCAGTGCTCCGAAAGCTGGTGATTCGAAACAAACCTATTGGACTTTAGCCTGGTGTTGTCAGACTTCTTACTGTGCCCACCCCAGTCCAACACCAGCATCTCCACATCCTGACTTGTGATAGGCTTTGGAAAGACAGGAGGTGAGTTACTCAATGCAGGATTTCTAACTCTGACCTGGTTCTTGTCGCCACAGTATTTATATGGCTAGTCCAGTTCAGTTTCTGGTCAATGGTAACCCCCAGTGGCGATTCAACAATGGCATTAAATGTCAAAGGACGATGGTTAGATTCCCTCTTATTGGAGATGGTCATTATCAGGCACAAATGTAACTTGCCATTTGTCAGCCCAAGCCTGGATATTGTCCACGTCTTGCTGCATTTGGACATAGACTGCTTCAGTATCTGAGGAGTCGCGAATGGTGCTGAACACTGTGCAATCTTGAGCAAACTGTCCTGTTTCTGACCTTATGATAGAAATAAGCTCATTGATGATACACTGAAGATGGTTGAGTTTAGGATTCTACCTCGAGGAACTGTAGCAGTGATGTCTTAAGAGCTGAGATGATGGTCACCCAACCACCTTTGTGCTAGGTGTGACTCCAGCCAGCAGAGGCTGCCCCGCCACCCCATTCCCATTGACTCCAGTTTTACTCGGGCTCCTTAATCCCACATTTGGTCAAATGCAGCATTGATGTCAAGGGCAGTCACCCTCAGCTCACCTCTAGCATTCAGCTCTTTTGTCCATGTTTGAACCAAGGCTGCAATGAGGTCAGGAGCTGAGTGATCCTGGTGAAACCTAAACTGAGCGTCAGTGAGCAGGTTATTGCTGAATAAGTGCTGCTTGATAGCACTGTCGATGATCACTTCTATTACTTTACTGATGATGGAAAGTAGACTAATAGGGTGGTAATTGGCTGAGTTGGATTTGTCCTACTTTTTCTGTTCAGGACACATAATTTTTCAAATTGCTGGGTGGATGCTACTGGAACAGCTGGGCTAGGCAAATTCTGGAGGACAAGTTCTCAATACTATTGCCGGAATATTGTCAGTGCCCATAGCCTTTGCAGTACCCAGTGCCTTCAACCATTTCTTGATATCACATACAGTGAATCGAATTGGCTGAAGACTGACATCTGTGATGCTGGGGACCTCTGGAGGAAACCGAAATGGATCATCCACTTGGCATTTCTGGCTGAAGATTGTAGTCTTATCTTTTGCACTGAATGATGGGCTCCTTCATCATTGAGGATGGGGATATTTGTGGTGCCTCCTCCTCCAGTGAGTTGTTTAATTGTCCACAAACATTAACAACTGGATGTCGTAGGACTGCATCGCTTAGATCTGATCCATTTGGTGTGCAATCACTTAACTCTGTTGGTTACTTGCTGCTTATGCTGTTTGGCATGCAAGTAATCCTCTGTTGTGGCTTCACCTCATTTTTCGCTATGCCTGGTGTTGCTCTTGGCATCCCCCCTGAACTATTCATTGTTCAGAATCCTGGTCATTCAACCAGGATTGATCCTCTGGCTTGGTGGTAATGGTAGAATGACCGATATATCAGGTCATGAGGTTACAGATTGTGATACTGTACAATTCTGCTGCTGCTGGTGGCCCATAGCGCCCTATTGGTGCCCAGTCTTCAGTTGCTAGATCTGTTAGAAATCTATCTCATTTAGCATGGTGGTAGTGCCACACAACATGATAGAGCAGGAGCCAGAGAACGGGAGTGGGGCCATTCGCTAAAGCGATGGTCCGAGTGGGACCATCGCTTTAGCGAATGGCCCGACCACTATCGGCCGTGACCAGATAACCGTGGAGGTGATTGCTGGGAAGTTGCGAATCAAGCCATTACACATTAACCTGTGCTTCTATCGGTTCTCAAGTGGAGACCAGCTTCTCCTCCTGGAGAAAGAGAAATGGCACTGGCTGAATCCAGGAGACTCTTGTGACAACGGGCTTTTTTCAGCACAGGGACTGTACTCCTACCGATGCTGTCATTGAATCTTTGGCAGGCATGTTGGCGAGGATGAGGTCAGGTTTGTTTTCCCTCTTGTTGGTTCTTTCACCACCTGACGGAGTCCCAGTCTAGCAGCTGTTTCCATCCAGCTCGCCCTGTGATGGTGCCACCAACTCACTCTTGGTGATGGACATTAAAGTCCCCCACCCAGAGTATACTCTTTGCCCTTGCTACCCTCAGTGCTTCCTCCAAATATTATTCAACATGGAGGAGCACTGATTCTTCAGCTGAGGCGGGGTGAAAGACTGCAGATGATAATCAGCAGGAGCTTTCCTTGTCTTATGTTTGACCTGATGCCTTGAGATTTCGTTGGGTCCAGAGTCAATGCTGAGGACTGTTAATACAGCCCCCTCCCGACTGTAAACCACTGTGCTGCACATACTTTATTTTTAGTAAAAATCTTATATGCCAGTTCTGACGAAGGATGCACACCCAAAATGTTAATTGGTCTGTTCTTTTTACAGATGCTGCCTAACCTGTTAAATTGTTCCAATAATTTATGTCACTGCATTTTGTCCAATATATAGAATATCAAAGTTCCCTTACTTTGAAAGTAGGAGATAGGTAATTCTTCAAAAACCAGAACTTGACAGTCGATTTGGTGTGCTTTAACACAGAAAGCATCATAATTCTGAAAACATAAATGTAAAAAATAAATAATGTATCATTTTAACATCTACATGTTGCCAATGCAACTTAAATACAGAAAACAATGAATCATTCAGAGCGAAAGTTGTATCACATACTCAATTTTACAACAGTCAAAATATCTTTTCTATTGAAGCAAATTAAGTTAAGCTGTAATATAAATTGATTTGGAAAAAAAACTAAATGAACACACAGTTCAAAAGCTTATTTCATAGAATTTACAGTGCAGAAGGGGGCCATTTGGCCCAACGAGTCTGCACCGGCCCTTGGAAAGAGCACCCTACCCAAGCCCACACCATCACTCTATCCCCGTAACCCAGTAACCCCACCCAACCTTTTTTGGACACGAAGGGCAATTAGCATGGCTGATCCACCTAACCTGCACATCTTTGGACTGTGGGAGGAAACTGAAGCACCTGGAGGAAACCCACACAGGCATGGGGAGAACGTGCAGACTCCGCACAGGACCCAAGCCGGGGACCCTGGGGCTGTGAAGCAGCTGTGCTAACCACTAGTCTACCATGCTTTATGTTAAATCATAGAGTCATAGTATTTATAGCGCAGAAGGAAGCCATTCGGCCCATCATGTCTGCACCGGCTCTTGGAAAGAGCACCCTACTTAACCCCATACCTCCACCCTATCCCCACAGCCCCATCTAACCTAAGGGCAATTTAGCATTGCCAATCCACCTCACCTGCACATCTATGGACTGTGGGAGGAAACCGGAGTGTGGTGATATACATCACTGTAAGTATACAAAGGGTTAATGTACATACACTACACCTAGCTAGACACTAGAGGGAACACCAGAGACATGACACACAGGCAGTCAACCAATAGGTCAGTAAGATAGGACACGACCAACGGGCAGTCACGATACACACAGACGTGACACTACCAAAGGAGGGCATTACACCAACCCATATAAAAGGACACATCACACATGCTCAGTCTCTTTCCACTGGAGACACTCAGTGAGTACAGACACAGGGTTAATTGAACATTACTCCTGCCACGTGGATTGTAGCAGACTGGTTAGTCAGTCTGAGTAGCTATAGCAGGATTAACAGTAGCGTCGAATCCAAGTAGGAAAATTGTTAATAGTTTAATAAACGTGTTAAAGCTATCTCCAAGTCTGAACCTTCCTTTGTCAGAGTGCACATCAAGGAAGCAGCTTGTGCTACAACAAGAGCATAACAAAACATGGTTCCAGGATGGACTGTTTCAATCCATATAGTTAAAACTCAACAACAGTGACAACCAGCAACAACACCCAGGCAGGATGTTCGGGTTTCCGGTTCCTCAGCAGCTCAGGTACCAAGGCAATCTCAGTGAAAACTGGTGTTGGTTCAGGCAGAGATTCAAGATCTACCTGGTAGCGTCCGACCTAGATTGCGTGGCGGATGCAGAGAAAATAAAGCTTCTACTTACCATCGCGAGTCCAGAAGCAGCTGAAATCTTCCAGACCTTCAAATACTCTAAGGGGCAAAACAAGAGCAATTTCCAGGCAGTCCTGGACAAATTCCAAGAATTCTGCGAGGAACATACAAGAAGAAAAGATAAAAGAGGCGCCAAAACTCACCGCGAGGTAGGCTTGCAGCAACGAACGGCAGTTTTGAATTGCAGCCATCTTGGAAAAGGTGCTGCACATGCGCAGTTGTGTGAAGAGCGCACAGAATGGGAAGGTCCATTTGCACATGCGCGAGAAGCCGCACATACGCAATTGCGAAAAAGGCTCCAAGTAAAGGAACAGCGATCTGCGCACGCGCAATCGCTTCCTACGCTCTACGACACAAGCGTCATGACGTCAGAGGCCCCGGACCACACCCACCTAAAGGAGAAATGTCCCAAAACACACAAAAAAACATTTAAAGCCTCGAAACCAGATTGTGCTGTCGTTCACCTGAAACGACAGCACAATGCCTGAAATTCGACCAGTAGCTGAAAGTAACCTCTGCAGAACCCTGCAACAAGCAGTAAGCACCGCCCAAAGAGATGATACAGTCCTTGAAGACTATGACTCTGACCTTGAATTCTTCTTTGGACATCGCAAGTCCAATGCCAGCTCCGACACAAAACGTGATGATATGGTCTTGGAAGACAACGAGTCAGACAAAGCTTTCACCTTGGGAGGCTACTCCAGTACCAAATCCGAACAGCAACTTGACATGTTGTACATTGACGACCCCGACGACGAGTTCTTCAGATTCGGCAATCTTCAGCCCGGCATATACGACTCATGAGTGCAGGATGATGCTGCAGCCTGACACCAAGAGACAGAGAGCGGTACAAGCCCACAGAGAGCGACCTGCTGCCACACAGAGTGATCCAGGCACTGCGAACGGTCCCCGACTCCACACGAGAGTGGTCCACGCACCACAAAGGGTCCCAGCCTCCACACAGAAAGCGATGAAAGACTCCACAGCGAGCTCGTGGACAGACTCCACGATAGAAGCAACGCAAGACTCCACAGTGCAGTCCTTGCATGAACAAGAAGTGACTCAAGTGACACAAGCCTCCACAGAGAGCTCGTGGCAGACTCCACGATAGCAGCAACGCAGGACTCCAGAGCGCAGTCCTTGCATAAACAAGAAGGGATGACAGTTTCCACAGAGAGACCAATGCACGATTCCACACACGGAACGCTGCAAGACTCCACAGAGGGAGTGACACAAGCCTCCACAGCGAGCTCGTGGACAGCCTCCACGACAGAAGCAATGCAAGACTCCAAAGCGCGGTCCTTGCATGAACTAGACCATTGGGGTCTAGCAACCTCCTCTGAGCAACCAGCAGCAGACAATGCAAGTCTGCCACGCTCAAGTGAACAACAGAAAGACTCTGACAGTCTACCATGCTCAAGTGTACAGCAAGCAGACTATGACAGTCCACCACACTCCAGTGAACAAGAAGACTATGACAGTCTGCCACGATCAAGTGAACAACAAAGCAACTATGACAGTCCATCCAGATTATTTGCGCCACGAAGAAGACTTCTGACAGTCTACCCAGCTCAAGTAAACGACAAGAACACACTGAGGCTCTACCCACTGTATGTGCGACAAGTGACGACGGCATCCCACTTCCCATACCAGATGTGCAACGTGACAGACCTCAGCTAGAATGTACAGAGGCACTCGTCAATCACAGTGAGACTACTGGTGGCTCCGGTGACACCACATTACTTCAAACCTCATTCGCTCGAGCCTCTCCACAAGCAAATGAATTCCTGAACGTTTTGACTCTGGACAGGGAGCATCACGAAACTTCAGAAGATTCAAGTGAACCTGAAATGACTCCGGACGGGGAGCGTCAAGAAACCAAAGCTGATTCAGGTGCACCAGAAAGGGCTCCAGACGGGGAGCATCGACAAGCCAAAAGTGATTCAGGTGAACCAGACCAGACTCCAGACGGGGAGCATCGACAATCCAAAACTGACTCAGGTGAAACAGACCAGATTCCAGACAGGGAGCAACCACAAGCCAAAGCTGATTCAAGTAAGCCGGACATGATTCCAGACAGGGAGTGCCGCAAACTCAGTGACGGCATGCTCAAGGAGACAGCAGATGCCACAAAGCACGCTAACACAAGTAACTGTGTGAAGGACTCGTATTATCCACAGAGTGTGATCCTTGAGCGCAGCAAACACGGCAACAAAACCAACCACAACAACAACATCAAAGACAGTAGCAAGAAGCGTACCAAAGGCAACAACGTCAACAACAAGTGTGGTGTTGGGTGCTCTGGTGCACAGATGAGCCAACACAGTTGTATGTGGTACAACTCTATTTTATTTTAACTCTTATAATACAGTTCGTTCTGGATACTCTGCACGTGCTGTCTCCCTGAGTGTTTCGTGTAGCAGGTCTGTCCTGGTCCTCCTCTCCAGCTAATACTGACCACCGGGTGTCGTGTCTGTGCTTTTATATCTTTCTGTCATTGGTTGTGGTGTTGTGTGTTCTGATTTGTCTGTTGGTGTGTCTATCATGATGTGTGTGTTTGAATATCATGACATCCCCCCTTTTTACAAAGATATGTGCCTACGTGGTTATAAATATAATCGTGTCGTGAGTGCATCTAAGAGTGTGTGCGTGTGTTGTGTACAGCGTGTGTATATGACGTAACTATTTACATGGGGCGATGTCGGGTGCGTCACACTAACAAGGTTGTACCATAACAAAACATGGATGCGAGAAAGAAAAAAAAAAAAACTTGAACAGTGGTCCGGTCAGACGATATCTGGAACAATAAACAACAACAGGTTATAATGCAGAAGTGTTTGACTTTTTGAACGTATGAACAGCGTTATAAGTCCAGTCTAATGGGTGACCGCCTCAAGAATAGGCTGGTCCTCAAGCCGGTTCAGCTGTGGAGATTTGGGGTCACACTGGTTCACCTTGGACTGTTGGAGGTGATGCTGTTGCCGAAGTCTCTACTTTTCCATTTGTTGTACTTCGTGCAGTGCTTGGTTTTTCATTCGTGCAAATATAACATTCAACATCTTTGTTAGTGTTGCCTTGGCTGTGGTTTGGTTCTGGTGGCGATGGAAGGGGCACGATCCGTGGCATCTCCACGAAGTCATCCTTGGGAACCAGTGGAGGATCCGGCGTGTGCGTACGGTTCAGTTGCGAGCGTGGAAGGCGGCGCAAAGCTCGCTGATTGCGCCTACGCACCAATCCATCCGCCATGCATGCCAGGAACAAGGTGGAGTCTTTTTTCTTTTTATGTTTGTGGTGGACGGCATCTTGTAGCCGATGGGTCGTTGCCATCGAAGTAGCACCATCACTAATATCATGCAAGGCGATGACTGTGCCAGATGTGGAAGTTGGCCGAGACCGTGCACGCTGGTTCCGGCCACCTGCTGTGCCGGAAGGGCGACTCCGCAGAGAAACGTCGAAGCATGTCGCCTTGGAGAGAGAATTGTTGCTCGCATCAACGTCTGGCGATGGCGCGAATTGGTGTGTCCATCTTGGACCGCCGGTGCTGGTTGCCACTGCCGACCCAGTGGGACTGCCACGCGATCCAGTCCCTGTCACCGTGGCATCCGCCGTCACCCTGAGCGTGCCATCACCGAGGCCGCGACACCGCCCGTCCGGAGCAAGGTCTGGCGTGCGCGAATCAGAGTCGGCGCTTGGCTGCTCCCCATCTGGAGTCCGGTCTGCCTTCCGTCGATGCCCCCCGTCCGGAGTCCCAACAGGTTCACTGGAGGCAGCCGAGATTCCCTGAAGCTGCACTTCTGGAGTCGGAACATGCAGGAATGCACCAACCAGTGGAGAGGCTCGAGCCATCGAGGGTGGAAGCGGTGCGCCGCCACCGCAGTCGTCCCACCGTGATCGTCGAGTGCCTCGGTACGCACTAGGCGAGGTCTGTCACCTTGCACCTTTTGCATGGGAAGTGGGATGCTGTCGTCACTCGTCTCACATCCCGTGGATAGATCCTCATTAGCAGCTTGCTGTTCACTAGGGTTGGGTAAATTGTCAGAGTTTTCATCTGGTGGTGCACACCATGTCGGTGGATTGTCATTGTCTTGCCGTTGTCCTTCATTTGGGCTTTTCTTCTTTGGAATTTTAAATCTTCCCCCAGACATTGCAGAACCTTGTTTATTACCCCCAAATTCTCCCATATGTATGGTCTCGAATATAGGATCCAATGTTTCTATCGACATTGTACTATTTTCCAAAGAACATTCCGTTTCACTTTTCTTCTCAGGTACCTCATATGTATCTTTGTCTAATGTACATGCCTTCATGGTCTCTGGGTCTGATTTTGCTGGGACTGGCATGGTCACAGTCTCTCTTTTACTGTTCCCAATTGCCCACATTATACTCCCCATACATAACTGCTTAATCACTGGGGTTAGTGTGGTACAATGGATAATCGGGTCGACCTTATCTGCATCTTCACCATTAGTGGAAAGCACACTTGGTTCACTTGAAACTGCTGTGGGTTTTAAATTCGTTATCTGGCTACTCGATGTCGGTGTCCTCCGGATTCTTGCTCCAATGTTCTGCTCATTTATCAGTGGAGTGTGTATAGGTTCAATGCAATTAATGTTCCCCTCAAGGTTTGAAGAGACATTACTGACTAACTGCTGGTCTCCGAAGTTGGGACTTTGCGGCGTTGTGTTGAAGGGAGACATTTGTCCCTGCTGTAGATATGATTCAGGTTGTGTTATTTCCATTACCTGAGGATCAATGTCTTGTCCATTTTTTCGATCCGTACTAAAACACTGGCAATTCTCAGTCTGCTCCTTGCAAGTTAAACATTCAATTAATTTCTTTAGCAAATCCTCAGCATCCTTCTGTGGCCGTGCAGCATTATTAATCTCTGTTCGGCTATAATGATCCTGAAGGTCAGCGCATAAACCTTTTTTCTTCGGGCTTGGACGAGGCGATTCCTTTGGCTTGTCTTCAGTTGGGCTTGAACAGTCTTCAGCGCTGTGCCCTTCATTGTAGCATGAGAGACCGTCATGGTCATGCTGCTGTGTAGTGGAGCATGGTAGGCTGTTATAGCCTTCTTGCTGTTCACGTGAGCATGGCAGACTTGCATCGTCTGCCGCTGGTTGGTCAGGAGAGGTTGCTAGACCCTCATGGTCTTGTTCCTGCAAGGACCGCACATTGGAGTCTTGCGTTGCTTCTATCGTGGAGGCTGTCCACGAGCTCTCTGTGGAGGCTTGTGACACTGGAGTCACTTCTTGTTCATGCAAGGACTGCGCTCTGGAGTCTTGCATGTCTTCTTTCATAGAGTTGGGAACGTTGGGCGGGACGTGGACCACGCTCTGTGTGGCAGCAGGGCGCTCTCCGTGTGCTTGCACCGCTCCCTGTCTGTTAATGTCAGGCTGCAGCATCATCCGGTACTGATAAGTTGGGACGTCATATCTGCTGGATTGAAGATCCTCAAATCCGAAAAATGAATCCGCATCTGCGTCGGATTCAATGTGGGGGCCGCCAATGTGCAACACGAAAGGTTCGTCCGAGTCATAGTCGTATAGGACCACGGAGCTATCATTGGGCTCGCGAGGTCCGGAAACACTGTAAAGATCGTCATCGAAGTATTCGAGGTCGGAATCATCGGCTTGTGCGTAGGTAACTGCTTGTCGGAGGGTTCTTCGGCGGTCAAATTCATCTCCTGGGTCAATTTGCAGCAATGTGCTGTCATTCCAGGTGAGGGAAGGTTGTTTTACAGCTTTAACAGATTGTTGTTTTTTTGATTTGGGACGTTTCCCTTTTAAATTGGATTTGGGACGTTTCCCCTTTAAATTGGTGCAGTCTGGGGCCTCTGACATCCTGACGCTCGGTATGTCGCACGTAGGAAGCGACTGCGCATGCTCAGATCGCTGTTCCTTTACCGATAGCCGTTTTCTTGACTGCGCATGCGCAGCATCTCGCGCATGCGCAAACAAAACTTCCGGTTCTGCGCACTGCTCGCGCAACTGTGCTAGCGTGATACCTTTAGCAAGATGGCCACCGACCCCGACCCAGCCCTCTCTCAGGCCCGGGATTTCGGCCTCTGGGAATTCGGGCTCCGGGATCCCAGCCACGAGGTGAGTACTGCCGCTTTTCTTACCTTTACTTGCTGATTGGATTGCGTTTTCTTCACAGTACTTGGAGAATTTGTCCAGGACTGCCTGGTAATCGTACCTTTGCTGCCTCCTGAAGAACCTGAACCTTGTGAATATTTCTCTTGCCCTTGCACCGGCGATGGTGAGGAGAAATTCAATTTTTTCGCTATCATCCAGGTCTTGGAGTTCAGCTGCCACCAGGAACAATTCGAACACTTGCCGGAATCGCCGCCAGTTTTCGCGGAGATCGCCGTGGCACTGGAGCGGCTGCGGAACCGGGAGCTCTATCATTTTGCCTGGTTGTCTGTGTACACTGAGGTATGCCGGCAGGTATCGATCCACTCCTGTACCATGTGGTGTTGGGTGCTCTGGTGCACAGATGAGCCAACACAGTTATATGTGGTACAACTCTATTTTATTTTAACTCTTATAATACAGTTCGTTCTGGATACTCTGCACGTGCTGTCTCCCTGAGTGTTTCGTGTAGCAGGTCTGTCCTGGTCCTCCTCTCCAGCTAATACTGACCACCGGGTGTCGTGTCTGTGCTTTTATATCTTTCTGTCATTGGTTGTGGTGTTGTGTGTTCTGATTTGTCTGTTGGTGTGTCTATCATGATGTGTGTGTTTGAATATCATGACAACAAGCACGACACAAACAACACCAATGGAACTACGACTGGTACGACATGGTACAACTCTATAAATGAGGGACACTGTTACTGCTCAGCTCAGTACAATGACATGCCATGGCAGGATGATGCAACTTACCAATTCATGTTTGCTGCACTACCAACAGGCAACCTGGCTTTCAGGACAGATGTCATCAAGAATTACCACCACAAGCATTGAAAGAAAAAAAAGAGTCCAAATCCGACAACGAAGTGATGTGACCACTTTTTGGTTCCTTCAGCACAGGGACACTGATGGCGTTTACAACGCAATGCCACCATCAACATCACCAACTCACCAACCAAACAAGAAAGCCACTCGACGATAATAATTCATGAACTTTGGACTCATGTATATGATTTGGACTTATTGTTTAATGATCACTGTTATCATAACTTGTACAGAGTATCACTCATCTACCTAGTTTGTTCAATTTTCTTTAACACTGTACAGAAAATATGTAACACGATAAAAGGGGGGATGTGGTGATATACATCACTGTAAGTACACAAAGGGTTAATGTACATACACTACACCTAGCTTGACACTAGAGGGAACACCAGAGACATGACACACAGGCAGTCAACCAATAGGTCAGTAAGATAGGACACAACCAATGGGCAGTCACGATACACAGAGGTGACACCACCACAGGAGGGTATTACACCAACCCATATAAAAGGACACATCACACATGCTCAGTTTCTTTCCAGTGGAGACACTCAGTGAGTACAGACACAGGGTTAATTGAACATCACTCCCACCACGTGGATTGTAGCAGACTGGTTAGTCAGTCTGAGTAGCTAGAGCAGGATTAACAGTAGCGTCAAATCCAAGTAGGAGAATTGTTAATAGTTTAATAAACGTGTTAAAGCTCCAAGTCTGAACCTTCCTTTGTCAGAGTGCACATCAAGGAAGCAGCTTATGCTACGACAAGAGGTATGTACATTAACCCTTTCAGTACTTACACCACACGGAGCATCTGGAGGAAACCCACGCAGACACGGGGAGAACGTGCAGACTCTGCACAGACAGTTACCCAAGCGGGAATCAAACCTGGGACCCCGGCGCTATGAAGCCATAGTGCTAACCACTATGCTATCATGCTGCACTAATAAGTTAGTGCAGGAACTTACTCATGTTTATGTGATGGATGAAGAATTTTTAGAGTTCTGCTCTGGTTTCTTCTTTTTTTAAATAAATTTAGAGTACCCAATTTATTTTTTCCAATTAAGGGCAATTTAGTGTGGCCAATCCACCTAGCCTGCACATTTTTGGTTTGTGGGGGCGAAACCCACGCAAACACGGGAAGAATGTGCAAACTCCACACGGACAGTGACCCAGAGCCGGGATCGAACCTGGGGCCTCGGCGCTGCGAGGCAGCAGGGCTAACCCACTGTGTCACCGTGCTGCCCCTGCTCTGGTTTCTGAGGAAAGGAGGTGTGTTTCTCTGACTGACATCTGAAAGCCTCTCTCCCGAGGACTTTGTGAATAAATCTGTAAGCCTCAGGGTGCCATTTGACCATGTATGTGGATTTTGCTTGATTGAAATTTTAGAAGCAGATGGGAAGTAAGCTCAAAGACGTACTTGTTTGCAGGAAATGTTAATTTCCTTGGATGTTAGGGCAGCACGGTGGCGTAATGATTAGCCCTGCTGCCTCACGACGCCGAGGTCCCAGGTTCGATCCTGGCTCTGGATCACTGTCCGTGTGGAGTTTGCACATTCTCCCCATGTTTGCGTGGGTTTCACTCCACAACCCAAAGATGTGCAGGTTAGGTGGATTGTCCAATGCTAAATTGCCCCTTAATTAGAAAAAATTAATTGGATACTCTCAATTTATTCTTTTTTTTAAATAAAAAAAATTCCTTGGATGTTATTCTGCGTTAATAAAGTTTGTTTTAATCTAAAAGATCCCTATCTGTCAGTGGAATCACTCCTGGAGCGAAGTATCCTTCCCTCACAATTTGCAAAATTGAAGAATTGTTGGGGTCTCTGCCCGGTTTCATAATATAAATTGGGATCTGATTCAGGTAATGCAACAACATTTGGGGGCTTGTCCAGGATTAATAAATCTGATTCGCAGGTTGGCTTGGAATTATTGAATGTAAAGGCAGTGAGTGTGAGGAATTGGTACTTTCTTTCGGGTGTTGAATTCTGTCAGCTTGAATAGGAAGTGAGTGGAAAAATGGCTCTTTCTGTGGCTAAGAATTTCCTGGGTGTGAAAGAGGTCACTCTAGTTGGTTTACAAAAGCGTGGTAAAAACAAAGCTTTTGGATTTGGTGAACAATCTGCAGTTGACCTTACCTGGAGAGGCAAGGAAGGTGGAGATAATTACAGCAATAGCTCAGCAATTAAATTTACTAAAGTCACTGTTGGAAACATTGGAATTGGCTAAACTTCAATTATAAATGAGACAGCTTGCAGATGAAGTTTGGGTTATTATCTCGGGTAAGGCGGCAGGGCAGTTGAGGACGGTGAAGGGGGCGGTCTATGAATATGAGGAAAAGCGAGTAGGATGTTGGCACATCAACTGAGGAAACAGGAGGCAATGAGAGAGATCGGAAAGTGAAGGCTAGGGGGGCTAACACGGTCTTGAATCCGGTGGGGGTAAATGGGGTGTTTGGGGATTTTTATAGGAGGCTGTATTAGTCGGAGAACCCAGACGGGGTGGAGGGAATGTGGCGATTTTTGGAGTGGTTGGAGTTCCCGAGGCCAGAGGAGGTGCTGGGAGCCCCACCATTGGGCTGGTGGAGGGTCTTGAGGCGATGCAGGTGGGGAAGGCCCCGGGCCCAGACGAGTTCCCAGTGGAATTCTTCAAAACATTTTTGGGGTACCGGGGGCCTCTGCTGGTGAGAGTGTTTAATGAGACGAGGGAGCATGGGGTGTTCCCTCCGATGTTATCACAGGCCTCGATCTCCTTAATTTTAAAGAAAGACAAGGATCCAGAGCAGTGTAGGTCTTACAGGCCAATTTTGTTGTTAAATGTGGATGCCAAGATTTTGGTCTCAAGGATCGAGGACTGTGTGCTGGGGGTGATAGGGGAGGACCAGATGGGGTTCATTAAGAGGAGGCAGCTGTTGGCCAACATCAGGGGGTTACTGAATGTTCTAATGATGCGCCCGGAGGGACAAAGTGTGGAGGTGGTGGTCACCATGGATGAGGAGAAGGCCTTCGATTGGGTGGAGTGGGACTATTTGTGGGAGGTGCTGGGGCGGTTTGGGTTTTGACAGGGGTTTGTGGACTAGGTCCGCTTACTGGACCAGGCACCGGTGGCGAATGTGCAGACAAACCGGGTCAGCTCGGAATATTTCAGGCTGCACCTGGGGACGAGGCAGGGATGTCCACTCTCCCCATTGCTCTTTGCCGTGTCTATAGAGCCACTGGCAATGGCGCTGAGACTGTCAAGGGAATGGCAGGGGATAGTACGGGGGGGGGGGGGGGGGTGGAGCATAGGGTGTCACTGTACGCGGATGACTTTCTGCTGTATATTTCGGACACATTGGAAGGTATTGGGGGGAATGTGAGGATTTTGGAGGAATTTGGCCGGTTATCAGGTATAATTTGAATATGGGGAAGACGACGTTTTTCCGATCCAAGCGAGGGGGCAGGAGAAGAGGCTGGGGGAGTTGCCGTTTAGAGTGGTGGGGGGGAGAACGTTTGGTACTTTGGCATTCAGGTGGCGAGGGGGTAGGAGCAGCTACATAAGCTGAATTTGGCTCGGCTGGTGGAACAGATGAAGGGGGATTTTAGGAGGTGGCGGGATGAGTGCAATCGGTGAAAATGATGGTCCTGCCGAGGTTCGTATTTGTGACCCAGAACCTCCCGATGTTTATTTCTAAGGATTTCTTTAGGAGATGATTTCAGGGTTTGTTTGGCCCTGCAGGTGAAGAAGGTACGGCTGAAGGGGGGGTCGAGAGCAGGGCGGGGGTTGGGGGGTTGGCTCTCCTGTACCTCATGAATTATTACTGAGCGGCGAACATAGGAAGTGGGTAGTGGGGGAGGGGTTGATGTGGGAGCGGATGGAGGCGGCCTCTTACAGGGATATGAGTTTGGGTGCACTGTTGATGGCGCCTCTGCTGTTCTCGCCGGTCAGGTACTCCACAAGTCCGGTGGTGGTGGCGGCCCTGAGGGTGTGGGGACAGTAGTGGCAGCACCTGGGACTGGACGGGCACCGATTTGTGTAAATCACCGGTTTGTTCCGGGGGGCTGGATGTGGGGTTTCTGGGGTAGCATCGGGCGAGGATGGAGCAGTTTGGGGGATCGGTTCATTGACGGCGGCTTTCCGAGATTGGAGGAGTTTGAGGAGAATTTGAGCTGCCCATCGAGAATGGGTTCTGGTATTTGCAGGTGAGTGACTTTGTTCGGGGGCATCCTTTCCTAACCTACCGCCCCAGGGGTTACAAGATAAGGTGGTGTCAAGGGTGGGGGTGGGGAAGGTGTCGGAAATTTACAAGGAGCTGATGGATTGTGAGGAAGCCCCGATAGGGGTAGTAAAGCGCAAGTGTGAGGAAGAGTTGGGTGTGGAGTTGGAGGCTGGTTTGTGGGAGGAGGCCCTGAGGAGGGTGAATGCACCCTCGTCATGCACTAGGCTTAGCCTTATCCAGTTTAAGGTGGTCCACAGGGCACATATGATGGTGGCCAGGATGAGCAGGTTTTGAAGGGGTGGAAGACAGGTGTGGGCGGTGTGCGGGTGGGCCCGTGAATCATGTCCACATGTTTTGGACATGTCCAAAGCTTGGGGGATTCTGGCAGGTGTTTATTGACGTTATGTTGGAGGTCCTGAGGGTGAAGATGGTCCCCAGTCCAGAAGTAGTGACTTCGGAGTGTCGGTAGACCCGGGCGTCCAGGGGGCTAGAGAGACCGATGTCTCGGCCTTCGTCTCCCTGGTAGCCCGGAGATGGATATTGTTGGAATGGAGGGACTTGGGGCCCCCAATACCGGGGTTGTGGGTGAGTGACCTGGCAGTTTCTCAGGTTAGAAAAAATGAAGTTCGCCTTGCGGGGTAATGGGGAGGGGTTTCCCCGGAAGTGGCAGCCGTTTATCGACTTCTTCGAGAAAAGTTCGTCAGCAGGGGTGGGGGGGGGGGGGGGGGGGGGGATCCTGTATCTAACTGACACGTCACCGCGGATTAAACACGCTGCAAGTCAAGGATGTTCAACTGCTCCTTGAGCGCCGGTGGAATATGTGGATGTCAGGATTTGTTTCAGGTGAGGTTGGGCCATTTGTGAGGGCGTGCACAGCTGCGGCTCCTGGACGGAGAATAATAATAATAATCGCTTATTGTCACAAGTAGGCTTCAGTGAAGTTACTGTGAAAAGCCCCTAGTCGCCACATTCCGGCGTCTGTTCGGGGAGGCCGGTACGGGAATTGAGCCCACGCTGCTGGCACTGTTCTGCATTACAAGCCAGTTGTTAGCCCACTGTGCTAAACCAGCCCCAATGTCTCTGATACGTGGAACAAGTCCCACATTGATGGACACATCATTTCTATGTCAAAGTTCTGGACATAGTAACACATTCCCAGGCTTCTCCACTGTTTCTGTTGAAGAAGCTGTGAGGAGTGATACCTTGTGTTTATTTTGGTGATAATGAGCTGGTACCAATACAATTTCTTTGTTTAATGGTTAATGTGATCAGCGATCCCTCACCCGCTACAATTCCTTACAGATATCACACTATGGACGGTCGTGTGGACCCCGCAACAGCTGCCCTTGTGGTGCTGGTAACGAGCCAGGAGACCAGATGCAGGAGAAGGCAGTGGCAGCAGTGTCAACGGAGGCTCGAGGAGACAGCCCATGTGCCGTGGCCCTTCCCAAACCCTGAAAACCCAGCCGCTCATTAGGCCGGGAAGGGATTCAGAGGGGAAGGCCAGCGACGGCCCAAGGTGCACAGGCATCGTTGGTCGTTCGAGGAGATCTCAGGCAGAATGTGCCTCAGGGGCATTGCCTCAGCAAGGGGATGGTGGGTTATCTGTACCATTCCCTTGCGGACTTGACACCACATAGAGGAGGAGGAGGCTACCAGCTCTTGGTGACCGTCAAGATCACCCAGCCCTGAACCTTTATGCTTTGGGTTCATTCCAGGGTTCGAGTGGAGACTTGTGCGGCATTTCACAACCTACATCTCACAAGTGCATCACGGATGCCCTGTTTGCCTGGGCAGCTGACTACATAAACTTTGACCTGGACCAAGCCAACAAAATAATAATAATAATAGCACTGCAATGAAGTTACTGTGAAAATCCCCTAGTCGCCACGCTCCGTCGTCTATTCGGGTACATGGAGGGAGAATTCAGAATATCCAATGCACCCAACAAGCACGTCTTTTGGGATGCCCGGGCAGCAGGATTCTCTGCCATCGCCGGGACGCCCCATGTCCAGGGAGTAATAGATGGCACGCATGTCACCTTCTGCGCACCCGGTGGTCAGGGAGAACCCTACATCCACTCCCTGAATATCCAACTGTTGTGCGACCACCACCTCTGGATCACGCATGTGATCGGACATCCCTGGCCTGTTCGAGGACCACCAAGAGGGCTGGCTCTTGGGGGATAAGGGGTACCCGCTGAGGTCGTGGCTGATGATGCCAGTGACAAATGCGGAGACCCGATATAACAAGGCGCCTGTTTGCCCACCTGTGCTGTCATTGAGCATTGCATCAGGGTGTGAAAATGCGGTTCTGATGCCTTGACTGCTGCAGTTGTGCACTGCAGTACACCCCCAGAGGGTCGGCCATTTTGTGGTGGTCTGCTGGGCCCTCCACAACGAAGCACAGCAGTGGGCGATGGGCTGGAGGTGGAGGAGGAATGACATGCTGCCTAGCCTGAGGAGGAGAACAAGGATGAGGACAGGCCGGACCAGGAGGGGCTGTAGGGCGAGTCTGGGGAGGACCCGCTGGAGCAGCCGTAGGATGGAGGACAGGCGACGCCAAGAGTCTGGGCATGGGGCACGGTGGCACAGTGGTTAGCACTGCTGCTTCGAGCTCCAGGGACCGGGGTTCAATTCCGTCCTCGGGTGACTGTCGGGAGTTTGCACTTTCTCCCTGTGTCTGCGTGGGTTTCCTCCGGGTGCTCCGGTTTCCTCCCACAGTCCAAAGATGTGCAGGTTAGATGGATTGGCCACGATCAATTGCCCCTTTAGTGTCCAGAAATGTTAGGTGGGCTTACTGGGTTAGGATGGTGGCATGGATTTAAGTAGGATGCTATTTCAAGGGCTGGTGTAGACCCGATGGGCTGAATGGCTTCCTTCTGCACTGTAAATTCTATGATTCAATGCCCGGAGGACCAGGGAGGCCCTCATCCTCGCCCACTTCTCATAGGACATGACTTTGTCTGTCACCTCACCCCTCTCCCTTCCCACCCTCCTTTCTTCCCCACCCATCCTCCCCTCTCCGAACCCACCTCCCGCCCCCCAACCATTCCCCCACCCATCCATTGCCTCTATTCCTTCCCTTGCAGTCATCCTGTTTCACTCTCCCAAGATCTGTGCAACTTGACTTCAGGGCGATGGGCCTATGTCGCCACTGTCAGCGAGTGATGATCACTCACTGTGAGCTGAGCTCTGGTGCTCCTCAATCTATGTGATAATCTGACTCCTGTCTGTCTGCTGGCAGCATGCTCACACGCATCATGGTATGCCTTAGAGGGCCCCATGTCCAAAATTGCCCTTAGTGTTGGGTGGAGGTGTTGACTTTGGGTAGGGTGCTCTTTCCAAGAGCCGGTGCAGACACAATGGGCCGAATGGCCTCCTTCTGCACTGTAAATTCAATGATAATCTATGATTAATCTGGGTCAAAGGTTAGGCACAACATCGTGGGCCGAAGGGCCTGTTCTGTGCTGTATTTTTCTATGTTCTATGTTCTATTACAAGGGGACATAAATTTAAGGTGAATGGTGGAAGATATAGGGGGGATGTCAGAGGTACGTTCTTTACCCAGAGAGTAGTGGGGGCATGGAATGCACTGCCTGTGGAAGTAGTTGAGTCGGACACATCAGGGACCTTCAAGCAGCTATTGGATAGGTACATGGATTACGGTAAAATGATATAGTGTAGATTTATTTGTTCTTAAGGGCAGCACGGTAGCATTGTGGATAGCACAATTGCTTCACAGCTCCAGGGTCCCAGGTTCGATTCCGGCTTGGGTCACTGTCTGTGCGGAGTCTGCACATCCTCCCCGTGTGTGCGTGGGCTTCCTTCGGGTGCTCCGGTTTCCTCCCACAGTCCAAAGATGTGCAGGTTAGGTGGATTGGCTATGATAAATTGCCCTTAGTGTCCAAAATTGCCCTCAGTGTTGGGTGGAGGTGTTGACTTTGGGTAGGGTGCTCTTTCCAAGAGCCGGTGCAGACTCAATGGGCCGAATGGCCTCCATCTGCACTGTAAATCCAATGATAATCTATGATTAATCTAGGACAAAGGTTCGGCACAACATCGTGGGCCGAAGGGCCTGTTCTGTGCTGTATTTTTCTATGTTCTATATCTAGGGCTACCATGCCTTGGGGCCGGGGGAGAGCTGAGGGCAACAGGGGGTGTGGGGTGCAGGCTGGCAGCAGTGCGGAATAACGTGACAGGGGTTTCACATGTAGAACATAGAACATAGAACAATACAGCGCAGTACAGGCCCTTCGGCCCACGATGTTGCACCGAAACAAAAGCCATCTAACCTACACTATGCCATTATCATCCATATGTTTATCCAATAAACTTTTAAATGCCCTCAATGTTGGCGAGTTCACTACTGTAGCAGGTAGGGCATTCCACGGCCTCACTACTCTTTGCGTAAAGAACCTACCTCTGACCTCTGTCCTATATCTATTACCCCTCAGTTTAAAGTTATGTCCCCTCGTGCCAGCCATTTCCATCCGCGGGAGAAGGCTCTCACTGTCCACCCTATCCAACCCCCTGATCATTTTGTATGCCTCTATTAAGTCTCCTCTTAACCTTCTTCTCTCCAACGAAAATAACCTCAAGTCCATCAGCCTTTCCTCATAAGATTTTCCCTCCATACCAGGCAACATCCTGGTAAATCTCCTCTGCACCCGCTCCAAAGCCTCCACGTCCTTCCTATAATGCGGTGACCAGAACTGTACGCAATACTCCAAATGTGGCCGTACCAGAGTTCTGTACAGCTGCATGTTGACCTCCCGACTCCGGAACTCAATCCCTCTACCAATAAAGGCCAACACTCCATAGGCCTTCTTCACAACCCTATCAACCTGGGTGGCAACTTTCAGGGATCTATGTACATGGACACCTAGATCCCTCTGCTCATCCACACTTTCAAGAACTTTACCATTAGCCAAATATTCCGCATTCCTGTTATTCCTTCCAAAGTGAATCACCTCACACTTCTCTACATTAAACTCCATTTGCCACCTCTCAGCCCAGCTCTGCAGCTTATCTATATCCCTCTGTAACCTGCTACATCCTTCCACACTATCGACAACACCACCGACTTTAGTATCGTCTGCAAATTTACTCACCCACCCTTCTGCGCCTTCCTCTAGGTCATTGATAAAAATGACAAACAGCAACGGCCCCAGAACAGATCCTTGTGGTACTCCACTTGTGACTATACTCCATTCTGAACATTTCCCATCAACCACCACCCTCTGTCTTCTTTCAGCTAGCCAATTTCTGATCCACATCTCTAAATCACCCTCAATCCCCAGCCTCCGTATTTTCTGCAATAGCCTACCGTGGCGAACCTTATCAAACGCTTTGCTGAAATCCATATACACCACATCAACTGCTCTACCCTCATCTACCTGTTCAGTCACCTTCTCAAAGAACTCAATAAGGTTTGTGAGGCATGACCTACCCTTCACAAAGCCATGCTGACTATCCCTGATCATATTATTCCTATCTAGATGATTATAAATCTTGTCTCTTATAATCCCCTCCAAGACTTTACCCACTACAGACGTGAGGCTCACCGGTCTATAGTTGCCGGGGTTGTCTCTGCTTCCCTTTTTGAACAAAGGGACCACATTTGCTATCCTCCAGTCCTCTGGCACTATTCCTGTAGCCAATGATGACATAAAAATCAAAGCCAAAGGTCCAGCAATCTCTTCCCTGGCCTCCCAGAGAATCCTAGGATAAATCCCATCAGGTCCCGGGGACTTATCTATTTTAAGCCTGTCCAGAATTGCCAACACCTCTTCCCTACGTACCTCAATGCCATCTATTCTATTAGCCTGGGGCTCAGCATTCTCCTCCACAACATTATCTTTTTCCTGAGTGAATACTGATGAAAAATATTCATTTAGTATCTCGCCTATCTCTTCAGACTCCACACACAATTTCCCATCCCTGTCCTTGACTGGTCCTACTCTTTCCCTAGTCATTCGCTTATTCCTGACATACCTATAGAAAGCTTTTGGGTTTTCCTTGATCCTTCCTGCCAAATACTTCTCATGTCCCCTCCTTGCTCGTCTTAGCTCTCTCTTTAGATCCTTCCTCGCTACCTTGTAACTATCCATCGCCCCAACTGAAACTTCACACCTCATCTTCACATAGGCCTCCTTCTTCCTCTTAACAAGAGATTCCACTTCCTTGGTAAACCACGGTTCCCTCGCTCGACGCCTTCCTCCCTGCCTGACCGGTACATACTTATCAAGAACACGCAGTAGCTGATCCTTGAACAAGCCCCACTTATCCAGTGTGCCCAACACTTGCAGCCTACTTCTCCACCCTATCCCCCCCCAAGTCACGTCTAATGGCATCATAATTGCCCTTCCCCCAGCTATAACTCTTGCCCTGCGGTGTATACTTATCCCTTTCCATCATTAACCTAAACGTCACCGAATTGTGGTCACTGTCCCCAAAGTGCTCTCCTACCTCCAAATCCAACACCTGGCCTGGTTCATTACCCAAAACCAAATCCAACGTGGCCTCGCCTCTTGTTGGCCTGTCAACATATTGTTTCAGGAAACCCTCCTGCACACACTGTACAAAAAACGACCCATCTATTGTACTCGAACTATATCTTTTCCAGTCAATATTTGGAAAGTTAAAGTCTCCCATAATAACTACCCTGTTACTTTCGCTCTTATCCAGAATCATCTTCGCCATCCTTTCCTCTACATCCCTAGAACTATTAGGAGGCCTATAAAAAACTCCCAACAGGGTGACCTCTCCTTTCCTGTTTCTAACTTCAGCCCATACTCCCTCGGAAGAAGAGTCCCCATCTAGCATCCTCTCCGCCACCGTAATATTGCTCTTGACTAGCAGCGCCACACCTCCCCCTCTTTTGCCTCCTTCTCTGAGCTTACTAAAACACCTCACACCCGGAACCTGCAACATCCATTCCTGTCCCTGCTCTATCCATGTCTCCGAAATGGCCACAACATCGAAGTCCCAGGTACCAACCCATGCTGCCAGTTCCCCTACCTTGTTTCGTATAGTCCTGGCATTGAAGTAGACACACTTCAAACCACCTACCTGAACACTGGCCCCCTCCTGCGACGTCAAATCTGTGCTCCTGACCTCTCTACTCTCATTCTCCCTTACCCTAAAACTACAATCCAGGTTCCCATGCCCCTGCTGCATTAGTTTAAACCCCCCCAAAGAGCACTAACAAATCTCCCCCCCAGGATATTTGTGCCCCTCAGGTTCAGATGTAGACCATCCTGTCTGTAGAGGTCCCACCTTCCCCAGAAAGAGCCCGTTATCCAGAAATCTGAATCCCTCCCGCCTGCACCATTCCTGTACCCACATGTTTAAATGCTCTCTCTCCCTATTCCTCATCTCACTATCACGTGGCACGGGCAACAACCCAGAGATAACAACTCTGTTTGTTCTAGTTCTGAGCTTCCATCCTAGCTCCCTGAAAGCCTGCCTGACATCCTTGTCCCCTTTCCTACCTATGTCGTTAGTGCCAATGTGGACCACGACTTGGGGCTGCTCCCCCTCCCCCTAAGGACCCGGAAAACACGATCCGAGACATCACGTACCCTTGCACCTGGGAGGCAACATACCAAACGTGAGTCTCTCACGCTCCCACAAAATCTCCTATCTGTGCCCCTGACTATAGAGTCCCCAATTACTAATGCTCTGCTCCTCTCCCCCCTTCCCTTCTGAGCAACAGGGACAGACTCCGTGCCAGAGGCCCGTACCCCATGTCTCGTGTGCAACATGTTTTAATGGTGTGCAGTCAAAACTGTAACTTTCCCGAGCTACCGATTGTGTAGGTCCCCCTCCCCGTAATGCCCTCTCAGTAATGTTCAATCTACTTAGCCTTCCGTGCTCCACCGCTGCATCGAGGTGTGTCCCCAAGATGCACATCAGAGGTGGAGGCAGCCTGCTGCTTTCCATGTCCTGTGGCCTTCAATGCCCTTGGTGGACGTCCTCTGGTGGCCCTGGGGCCGGAGGGCCCCAGCCACCTTGCCGGTGGCACATGCCTTGTCGTGCCATTGTCAGGAGGTGGGGACTCAGGGGAGCTAGTGACTGCTGTCGTCTCCCTGTATGGATGCTCCAGGTTGGCTTCCGGTGCTCCCTCCTCTCGGATAATGCGCATAGGCGCCCTGGGCGTCACCTTGGAATGGAGGAGCAGCTGAAGAGAGCTCCATGGGCCCCTGCACCATGTGGCTTTGCCAGCCCTGGCGGCTCCCCATATTCTGCACCTTACTGTGGATGCCCTCAGCGATGCTTCTCTGTGACCAGGCCACGCTCTGGAGTGCCTTGACAATGTCCGCCTGTGTCTGTGACATGCTCCACAGCGACTCGGCAATGCCTATGTGGGACTGGGACAAACTCTGGAGTGCCTTGGCAAGCTCCACCTGCTTCTGGGACATGCCCCCCATGCTTTCGAGGCTGAGTAACGCCTTGGACTCATGCATGCTGCTAACATGGTGCTGCAGACTTTCCACAGCACTGGCTGACCCTCCGACCTCCTCGGGTGAACAGGCTGTCCCTTCGCGACTCCACCCTGTCCAGCAGCCTGGCCAGGTCGGCACCTCGGTAGCACAGTGGTTAACACAATTGGCTTCACAGCTCCTGGGTCCCAGGTTCGATTCCCGGCTTGGGTCACTGTCTGTGCGCAGTCTGCACGTTCTCCCAGTGTCTGCATGGGTTTCCTCCAGGTGCTCTGGATTTCTCCCTCAGATGAGAAATGAGCAGAAGTTCATCAAGTGGCGTTACTGGTGGGTTTTAGAAAGGAGGTTTTGCGGGTAGTGCACGAGGTTCTAGTAGGGGTCCAGTTAGGAACAAGGAAACTCAAGTAAAAATACAAAAACATTTTTATTGGCCTGGACTGCATAAGGAAATAGTTGAATTTTTTGACCATAATGGATGTGTCTACTAGATTTCTGGAGGCCATTCCATTATGAAATATTACAGCTAAGGGGAATTCACTATATTTTTTACCAGGTACCGACTCCTAAAAAAACTTCAATCAGATTAAGGATCCAATTTTATTGCAAGTTATTCAGGGAAGTTATGGCTTGCTCAGGAGTAAAGCAATTTTAATCCACTGTATATCATCCAGAGTTGCAGGGTGTGTTAACCAGGCGGCATCATACGGCAAGTGTTCACACAAACAATGTTATTTTGCGGTATTTTCGGCTGTATCGGGGATCAAGACAGGAATGTCCACTGTCTCCATTGCATTCTGCTTTGGAAATCAGGGCTTTGTGGGGGTGTAGAGGAATAGTGCGGGGGGGGGGGGGGTGTTGGAGTATGTATTATCTGGCGGATTATCTGTTGTTGTACATTATGGACCCAGCAGAGAGTATGGAGAGGATTTTGATGGAGTTTGGGTCCTTCTCAGGGTATAAGCACAATGTAGGAAGGAGCGAGGTGTTTCCGGTGATGTCGGACAGCGAGTGCCTCAGGAGGCTCGGCTGCTGCAAGGTGACGGTGTGGCACCTGTGTCATTTCCTCGCGGGTATTACGGTACTCTGCACCCTGTGGAGAAGGAGGATATCCACTCCCAGTGGCCGTCAAGGTCACCGCAGCCCTGAACCTCTACGCCTCAGGATCATTCCAGGGCTCAAGTGGAGACATCTCACAAGCCACATCCACAAGTGCATCCATGAAGTCACGGATGCACTATTTGCCTGGGTGACGAATGTGATATAAAATAGTTACTTTAGAGATACTAGTTAATGTAATGTAGAAATAAGCCACTTTGATTCTGGCAGTTAAGGACAAAGGGGTTTGAGACCGCATGGAAAAAGCAGGTAGAGGTGTGTCTATGAGAGTGATGCTGCATTGATAGGGGCCAGAGAAAGGGATTGGAAGTGAGCCAATCAGAATAGATCGAACAGGTCAGGAGGGACATAGGCTGACCTATGTCCGTCGAGTATGTGAAACTTGATACCATTTGAATTGATTTGCAGAGATCCCTTTGTTTCTTTGTTCATTCGCTTTCTGGGATATAGGAAACTGGATGTCTCTTATATTTATATGAAATGAATCAAGCTTGCAAGCTAAATAAATAACTTCTTTTTACGTGCGAATCCATCTCAACTTTTATTGAGGCCAGACTGACAGAGAAAGAAATTTGGGGATCTACATTTGGTGCCGAAAACCGGGATTTCTCAGGGCGATCCTGATCCAACTGCGAAATCAGAATTAGACTGATTATGAACAGGAGGATGGGGAACAAAGGGCCCTCAATGTAGAACTGGAAAACGACCGCGCATTGATTGTTCCCCTCTTCTTATCGTCTGATTAGTCTGGTCACTCGCGGTTGGCACAGAAAGACCGCCTCGACGAAATCACAGGTCAGTCTGGGGATTAGCACTTTAATTGATGGGATTTCATATTGTTGTTTCGGCTTGGGTTAGGGTTTTGGGCTGATGGGACTTCATTAATGAAGGTTCAGTCTATTATAAGGGTTCAGAGGCTGATGTGACTTCATTAATGAAGGTTCAGTCTATTATATGGGTTCAGAGGCTGATGTGACTTCATTAATGAAGGTTCAGTCTATTATATGGGTTCAGAGGCTGATGTGACTTCATTAATGAAGGTTCAGTCTATTATATGGGTTCAGAGGCTGATGTGACTTCATTAATGAAGGTTCAGTCCAGTATAACTGTTTTTAAATCTGAAGGTGGTTCAACTCTATGTGTGAGTGTTTTAAATATATAGTTGATTAAGCTAAAATTGTCTCCTTGGACTGTAAAGTTCCGAGGTCTAGTTGAGATTGTGAGGAATGCTGCATATTGGTTGAAGCAGAAGTCTCTCAAAGGGTTAACAGCAGCAGGCGGAGTTGAAAACAGACAGTGCTTCTCACTCAGGCTTTGAGATAACAGCAGCAGCCGTAGTGTAATCGGATACCTTTCCTTTGAGTCAGTGAACACCAGCAAAGTTACGTTTTGAATTAATTAAAGGAAACCAGTGGGTTTCTCCACCTCTTTGATAAAAGTTATTATTTTCGAAAGCAATTGATTGAAATTGCCAGAATCTTAAATTTTACTTACTTGAAATAAGGTTTATCTCATTTTATCTGGAGATTAATAGAAACTTAAAGAAGATCATGGACACCATTTTAAAAAGTGTCAATCTGGAGATGATAGTTGATTTTGCTAATACTCATGTGTATGTAAAAGAAAAAAAAACTTGTTAAAAGAAAAATTGTTAAGATAAAGAAATAATTAAGTTGTAAATGTTATACAAGTTTGTGTTAAGCAAATTGTAAATTTAGTTCTGAGTTGAGATCAGAGCTAAGCTTGCAAGTTGCAGTAATTCAATTTGAATTTTCAAACATTTTTAAGTTTAAAAAAAAAGAGAGCAAATAGAGAAAAGAAGGACACAGATCTTGAATGCGTTGAATAGCACATTTCAAAGGCCCATAAATCTTTCTGTTATCTTAGACCTAAAACCTAGGAAGATTGAAGAGCCAGAGGAATTCCTGGAGCATTTTAATGAAATCCACCGGGGGCAGTCAGGCGATTTGCTGTATCAAAATGGTCAGAATTCCCCTCAATACTGTGCTATGTTAATGCATTGCCTACCACCTTCTGTGGTTACTGCTGTGAAATGTAATAACATGAATTGGACAGAGAACGACCCTTCCCAGATGGCAAGGGCAGTCAGATTTTACTGGAAGGAGGGTGTAGGCCAAGAAGGAGGCTCAGTTACAAAGGTTAAGACTGAGTATGTAATGAAAAAGGATGATCTGCGACCCCAACAAGCGGCAGAAATGGTAGTTTACCAGCAGGAGCCCCAATATAGTGACTTTGGGTGGGTGGATCAGCGAAGAGGAGGATGAGACAACAGTGCTATATTTCTATCACCCCCCCAGTGGTGGACGTTAGACGTTGAACAGTCACTGCATCACGTTACCCTGGCCTATGACAGGACTGGACGAAACAGGGAGTTGGAGGACAAATACCGGCCATTACTTGAGACCGAATGGCCAGTCAAGGTTACAGCCACAGTCACGGGAAAAGAAGGTACAGCCGATTTTGTTACAATATCACCACATTTATGGCCACAGTCAGCTTCGGTAAGCCCTCATATTACACGTCAGGTCCATGACCAGTACCATGCCAGGGATATGGGGCGAATGGTCAGCATCTTACCGCAGCTCGTCAGAATAGGTATGAGATATACCTTTTGAACAATCCACGTCTGACATTTAAATACTGTACCATTATCAATCCAGTCTGTTTTCTTAGTGGTCCCCCTGTCCATGAAGACGCACCTGGCCACGACTGTTTAGCCTTGATTCAGGAAACTACCACAATAAGGGGCGATTTGAGTGACATTTCGTCAGAACAACCTGACATGATTATGTGTGGTCAAATATCCCACCGGGGTTTAGTTAATGACCTACTGCAGGCCCTCCTTATGCCCGCGCAGATTTCCGTTATTAAATGCGCTGCCCACACGAATGGTACAACCCCAGTTGACGTTGGTAATGAACGAGCAGATCGTGCAGCGCGCACAGCCGCACAAATTCAGCAAGTGATGGTGCCTAAAATGTTAAGTCAGACTAAACGATCTACTATGAATATGTCTGCTTCTGACAAGCCAATGCCAACCATCCAAGACGTCATAAGGTTACAGGAGGACGCTCCTGAGAGTGATAAACAAATGTGGAAACGGTTAGGTTGTACATATGATTCTGTTTCCTCTTTATGGACCACGCCTGCACATCAGACTTGTATGTCTGATGTGCTAGCTTTATGGGTCATTGAATGTGTACACTTTGCAACTCATTGTGGGGCTCGAGGGACTAGTGATTTGTTGCTGGACACTTGGTGGCACCCTAAAATGCAGGGGTTGGCCCAAAGTATCAGTAATCGGTGTTTGATTTGTCAGCAATATAACACCGGAAAAGGTATCCCTTGTGGGAAGGGGCAAACCCCGTTGCCCAGTGGTCTCTTTGAGACGCTCCAAATGGATTACATTGAGTTGGAAAGGTGTCAATGTTACAAATATGTTTTGGTCATTGTGGATGTGTTCAGCAGATGGGTCGAGGCGTATCCGACTATCGATAATAAAGCTGCTACTGTGGTTAAAGTCTTGATGAGGGAAATCATTCCCCGGTACGGTATACCAGCTCAGTTAAGTTCTGATAATGGGCCTCATTTTATTGGACAGATTAACAAGGAGTTCTGCTCCCAGTTGGGCATATGCCAGCAGTTACACTGTGCTTACAGACCGCAGGCGGCCGGGTTGGTTGAGAGACACAATCAGACCCTCAAAACTAAATTGGCTAAATTAAAAGCAGACACGGGACTGACATGGCTTAAGTTGCTCCCCGTTGCCCTCTTCCAGCTGCGGGTTACACCTGCGGGACCGGCCCGGCTCTCTCCCGCCGAGATTCTTTATGGCAGGCCTCTTAGAACTCCTTGGAGCCTGCAGGTTCCCAGACGGGTTCAGTTTCATCAGATGACTGAAGAAATGACCACCTATGTTCTAGCCCTTACGCAAGTGCTCAAGGAACTCCATGGCCAAGTCCGCGCGGCTCACGAGCCATTGCCCCCAGTACCTAGCTCACTTTCAGTCCAGCCCGGTAGTTATGTCATGGTCAAAAATTGGGCTAGGAAGGGGTCGGAGCCGCGATGGGACGGGCCCTTCCAAGTTCTCCTTACCACCCCCACAGCAGTTAAAGTGGAGGGGCGAAGTGCTTCGGTCCACCTACATCACTGTAAATTGGGTCCATCTCCACTACTGTAAAAGGTCGGATACTAACCTGCCTCCCTTCTCCAGTGCTATTTTACAGGTGTGGAGCATGATGGAGTGGCTACGCATCGTCTGTCTGATATTTGGCCTCACTTCGCTTGGCGTGTTATTGGCGATGGACATGGAAAAGGGGAATATTATGTATCTGTGTAGCCCCAACCAATCTACAAGGATACATCACCTATGCAAAGGTGATGTTCTTCACTGCCCCCATATACGAGGACATGGTATCGACTCATGGAAGGTCATCAAAGTTAAGGAGAATGCGGGAGTCATGAAGCAGCTGCACCGGTCCCGGCGATGGGAAGGGAACATTATATGGACATTGCCTTGTTTTTGGAATACATGTAAATTTGATTTTGGATGTGTTAAGAGTGGTACAATAAAGGTAAAATCAGGCTGTCAGAAGAGTGTCGGAAGAGACCATGAGAAAGAGAAAGGGACTAGAGAGAGGACGGGGCGTATGAGAAGGGAAGTACAGCTAGAACGTAGGTTACCGGGAGATACACTTAAGATAATTAAAAGGCCAAACTGAGGAAAACCCGGGTAGTATGAATCTCTTCTACCAGATTTACCACCGTCTGTATGGCCAGGGACGGGTTGTCTGCTACCCAAACCCCGCAGCGGTGTCTAGGTTATTTTCTGTTTCACCGCTTTGGGGCACTCCCCAAACGGTGGTTCATTGTCAGCATTCCGAGCCATTGCCCGAGCAAGTCACTCTTCCTTACGATCCGGATTCAGCACCACCGGCTATTTGCCTTCCCCTTCCTCGGGATAATTCCCATTCACAGTACGATAGGCTGCGACGGTGGAGGGCGTACATACCTAGCCACTTCACTCCCAATAGGGATTCCCGGTCGTACGAGAATTGCTTCAGCAGTGAAGGATATGGCTGTTTGCTGGTAGAGGTGGACACAAATATAACATGTCTGTTTCCCACCTGTACGGACAGGAGGTGCCATATCACCCAGGCGTCTGGCCAATGCGTTTGTTACAACATCACTTGCGTTCCATTGAACGCCGGCCTCCAGCTCCTCTGTGGCTGGGCGAATGTCTCTCATATCACTGTTGGGACTAGGGCTTTCCGCATTGCTGGGCGGCCCGAATGGGCATTTCAAAGTTGGATAAACTGGGCTACTGGGAGGTCCTTACGCAACCGATATGCTGATTGTGATGCTAGTCTCCACACGGAACAAGGATACTACTTTTTATTTAATGGTACGGCGACCAACGTTTTGTCACCCCCATTTCCCCGCCGAATTGCTATAGGGACTCTAGTCCCTACCACAGTCCCCTGCCCTTCGGCGTGGAACCTGCATAATCAGTTAGCACGCCGGGCAGTCTCTGCTGAATTTTGCGAGAACTGGAAAAAACCTCAGGTTCTTGCACCCAACCGGGGCCACTCAGCCGGGTGGGGCATTCTGAGCGTATTGACACTGGGAGGTGTGGGGGGTTCCTTGGCTGTTAGTGATCGGAATTATTTTATTTGCGGCCTTACCATCTTGGGAAATGAAACCTTGGGAGCCCTCGGGGCAATAACTAAGGAGTTGTCTCAGCTACGGTTGTTTGCAATGCAGAACCGGTATGCTCTTGACTATCTTCTGGCCCGTGAGGGTGGGGTATGCGCCATAGTACAGGGCAAGTGTATCATGGGTGTTCAGGACTTGACCGCTAACATTACTAAATTTATGGATCGCATACGGGATCACTTGGACGGGATGCAGGATCCTGGCTCTTGGGGTAACTGGGGATTTGGAGGATGGAAGGACTGGTTGATAAATATGGCCATGTATCTAATGGTAGCTATCGGCTGCATCTTTGTGGGCCTGGCCATCCTTAAATGTGTGATGGGTAGAATGGGGGGTGCACTAGATCAGATCACCGCCCCAATCACCGGAAAAAAAAATTTAACTGTTAAAATCCATGAGGGTGAGGCAGATGAAGGGGGGCTAAGACAGGAATTGGAAATGCAGCGACGGATCTTTTTAGATGAGGAACCGTAGCTATGGATTGGATAGTTCGGTTATCATGGAATGATAAAAGGAGGGAATGACGAATGTGATCTAAAATAGTTACTTTAGAGATACTAGTTAATGTAATGTAGAAATAAGCCACTTTGATTCTGGCAGTTAGGGACAAAGGGGTTTGAGACCGCATGGAAAAAGCAGGAAGAGGTGTGTCTATGAGAGTGATGCTGCATTGATAGGGGCCAGAGAAAGGGATTGGAAGTGAGCCAATCAGAATAGATCGAACAGGTC
Organism: Scyliorhinus torazame; assembly: GCF_047496885.1. NCBI lineage: Eukaryota > Metazoa > Chordata > Chondrichthyes > Carcharhiniformes > Scyliorhinidae > Scyliorhinus > Scyliorhinus torazame. The sequence goes on from NC_092721.1 coordinate 54,385,934, forward strand.
AGGAGGGACATAGGCTGACCTATGTCCGTCGAGTATGTGAAACTTGATACCATTTGAATTGATTTGCAGAGATCCCTTTGTTTCTTTGTTCATTCGCTTTCTGGGATATAGGAAACTGGATGTCTCTTATATTTCTATGAAATGAATCAAGCTTGCAAGCTAAATAAATAACTTCTTTTTACGTGCAAATCCATCTCAACTTTTATTGAGGCCAGACTGACAGAGAAAGAAATTTGGGGATCTACATGGGCAGCTAATTGTATAAATTTTGGCCCCGACCAAACCGAACAGGATGCCCGGGCAGCAGAATTCTCCACCATCACTGGGACGCCCCAGATCCCGTGGGCAATTGAGGGAACGCTTGTCGCCTTGCAGGCACCGATCCCCTTTCGAGCCCCTCAGGGGAACAGAGCATCCCATCTGGACTCCACCGTGTCCAACAATCTGGCCATGCCAGCATCCCCAAATCGTAGGGTTGGTCTCCTCGGTGGCACGGCTGCTTGCTGTGAGGGGTTTGCTCTGCGGGATTGGCTTAAGTGCTTGTGGTAGTTGGTATTAGGGGTATTACGGTACCCTGAATAAAGCTGTAAGACCATTGGTGTGGGAGGTACCTGAGACTGCTATTTCATTGGTGAAGCCTGCCTGCTGGTTCCGCCCAGTAAGGCGGAGTATAAGAGCCTGTGTCTCCCCAGCAGCTGCATTCTGTACCTGCGCTGCTGGGGGAAACATCGAGTACAATAAAGCCTTCAATTGTCTCCAATCTCGTCTCAGGAGTTATTGATCGAGCATCAATTTGTTGTACTAGATTTTAAAGAATGGAGCTCCGAATCAAGCTGGAGTGTCTGCAACTCAGCCCCCACGCGGCAAACTCAGCGGCAACCTTCAAACACTGGCTGGGGTGCTTCAAAGGGTACCCCAGGACGGCCACGACTGAACCTGGAGGATCAGAAACTGCAAGTTCTCCACTCGAGGGTGAGCCCAGAGATCTACACCCTCATCGAGGATGCGGACGATTTCGAGGCCGCAATGACCCTGCTGAAAGGACACTATATTCGCCCTGTAAACCAGGTCTACGCCCGACATTTGCTAGCGACGAGGCGACAAATCCCCGGGGAATCGCTGGAAGAGTTCTACCGTGCGCTCCTGGTGTTAGGGAGGAACTGTGACTGCCTGCAAGTTTTGGCCAGCAACCACACACAACTTTTGATCTGGGACGCATTTGTTGCAGGTATGTTGTCCTCCCAAATCCGCCAGCGATTGCTGGAGAAAGAGACACTACACCTCAAGGAGGCATGGGCCCTTGCTAGCTGCCTGGATGTGGCCTCCCAAAACGCCCACGCTTACGTCCCTGACCGTGCGGCAGCCCCTTGGGCAGCTTGGAACACCCCCACGGCCGACTCCGATGCATCCCCTATCCTTCCACAAGCTTGTGCTGCGAGACTGCCAGGAAACCCCGGAGGGGCCCTCAGCTATTTTTGCAGGCAAGCCAAGCACCACCGGCAGCGCTGCCCGGCCCGCTCATCCATCTGCAAAGGATGTGGCACAAAGGGCCATTTCGTGGCAGTATGCCAGGTCCGGGCGGTCGCCGCGGTCTCCGGGGGCAAACCAGGACGGCCACCACAACACTCTGCACGAGCCACGTGCGGCCAGCGGGCGCCGCCATCTTCCTTCGCCAGGACCACGTGCGACGGATGGGCGCCGTCATCTTGTACACCTCCAGCCATGTGCGACCAGTGGGTGCTGCCATCTTGGCTGGACTCTCAGGACCCCGACTCGGATGATCAAACACCACCCGAGGAAAACATCCAAATTTTGCCATGACTTGCCTCGGTGACCCTGGACCAGTCTCGGCCCCGAACACTCTCGACTGTGACGACGACCGTGCTCATCAACGGGCATAAAACATCCTGCCTTATCAACTCCGGGAGCACAGAGAGCTTCATACACCCCAATACGGTAATGACCACCCAGTCAACCATAAAATCTCCCTGGCCTCCGGGTGTCACTCGGTAGAGACCAAAGGGTTCTGCATAGCGAACCTCACGATTCAGGGAAGGGAGTTTAAAAATTACCGGCTCTACGTCCTTCCTCACCTCTGTGCTGCCACGCTCCTAGGGTTAGACTTCCAATGTAACCTCCAGAGCTTAACTTTTAAATTCAGCGGCCCTATACCCCCCCCTCACTGTCTGCAGCCTCGCGACCCTCAAAGTTGATCAGCCTTCCCTGTTTGCGAACCTCACCCCAGATTGCAAACCCGTCGCCACCAGGAGCAGACGGTACAGTGCCCAGGACCGGACCTTCATTAGGTCGGAAGTCCGGCGGTTACTGAAGGAAGGTATTATTGAGGCTAGCAGCAGTCCCTGGAGAGCTCAAGTAGTGGTTGTAAAGACCGGGGAGTAGCGTAGGATGGTCATCGATTATAGCCAGACCATCAACAGGTGTACGCAGCTCGACGCGTACCCTCTCCCCTGCATATCTGATCTGGTCAATCAGATTCCACAATACAAGGCCTTTTCCACGGTGGATCAAAAATCCGCTTACCACCAGCACCCATCCGCCCTAGCGACCGCAAATACACTGCATTCGAAGCAGATGGGCGGCTCTACCACTTCCTAAGGGTTCCCTTCGGTGTCACAAATGGAGTCTCGGTTTTCCAACGGGAGATGGACCGAATGGTTGACTGGTACGGTTTGCGGGCCACGTTTCCGTACCTTGTTAACGTCACCATCTGCGGCCACGACCAGCAAGACCACGACACCAACCTCCGAAAATTCCTCCAAACCGCAAAACTCCTTAATCTAACATATAACAAGGACAAATGCGTGTTCAGCACCGACCGTCTAGCCATCCTCGGCTGCGTAGTGCATGATGGAGTTATAGGCCCAGATCCCGAACGCATGTGCCCCCTCATGGAGTTCCCCCTCCTCCACTGCTCCAAGGCCCTGAAACGCTGCCTGGGTTTTTTTGTATTATGCCCAGTGGGTCCCCAACTATGCGGACAAGGCCCGCACACTAATTCAATCCACAGTTTTTCCCCTGTCGGCAGAGGCCCGCCAGGCCTTCAGCCACATCAAAGCGGACATTGCAAAGGCCGTGATGCACGCAATCGACGAATCCCTCCCGTTCCAAGTCGAGAGCGACGCATCCGACATAACGCTAGTGGCCACCCTCAAACAAGCGGGCAGACCCGTGGCCTTCTTCTCACGCACCCTCCATGCTTCAGAAATCCGCCATTCCTCAGTTGAAAAGGAGGCCCGGGCCATAGTAGAAGCTGTGCAGCACTGGAGGCATTACCTGTCCGGCAGGAGATTCACTCTCCTCACTGACCAACGGTCGGTTGCTTTCATGTTCGATAATGCACAGCAGGGCAAGATAAAGAACGATAAGATCTTACGGTGGAGGATCGAGCTCTCCACCTACAACTATGAGATCTTGTGTCGTCTCGGGAAGCTAAACGAGCCTCCTGATGCCCTATCCCGCGTCACATGTGCCAATGCACAAGTGGACCGCCTCCGGGCCCTCCACGAAGACCTCTGCCACCCGGGGGTCACTCGATTCTTCCATTTCATTAAGACCCGAAACCTGCACTACTCCATCGAGGAGGTTAGGACCGCCACCAGGAATTGCCAAATCTGCGCGGAGTGCAAGCCGCACTTCTACAGGCCAGAGAAAGTGCACCTGATAAAGGCTTCCCGTCCCTTTGAACGCCTCAGTATGGACTTCGAAGGGTCCCTCCCCTCCACCGACCGCAACACGTACTTCCTGAACGTGGTTGATGAGTACTCCCGGTTCCCATTCACCGTCCCCTGCCCCGACATGACCGCAGCCACCATCATAAAAGCCCTCCACAGTATCTTCATGCTGTTTCCCCGCCTACATACACAGCGATAGGGGGTCCTCCTTCATGAGCGACGAACTGTGTCAATTCCTGCTCAGCAAGGGCATTGCCTCGAGCAGGACGACCAGTTACAACCCCCGGGGAAACGAGCAGGTGGAGAGGGAGAATGGAACGGTCTGAAAGACCGTCCTACTGGCCCTACGGTTCAGGAATCTCCCAGTCTCCCACTGGCAGGAGGTCCTCCCGGATGCTCTCCACTCCATCCGATCACTGCTGTGTACCACGACCAACCAAACCCCTCACGAACGTCTCCTTGTCTTCCCTAGGAAGTCCTCCTCCGGGACCTCGCTCCCAACCTGGCTGGCAGCTCCTGGACCCATCCTGCTCCGCAAACACGTGCGGGAGCACAAGTCGGACCCATTGGTCGAGAGGGTCCATCCCTGCACGCTAACCCTCAATTCGCCTACGTGGCGTACCCCGACGGCCGACAGGATACGGTCTCCCTACGGGACCTGGCGCCTGCTGGATCCCCCCCATTCCTCCACTACCGACCCCATCCTCCCTCCCTCCGGCGCACCCCACAGCCGCCCCCTTCCCAGATGGATCGGTCCTTCCACTGGTCCCACCTAGGTGTGATGAAGCTACTGACGAAGCCAAAGCCATGCTCCCGGAGCCACGGATGCCCGAGCCGGCGCCTGCATCACCGCCGAAGCTACAACGATTGTAGAGGCTGACCAGGGCCCCCGATCGACTAATTGCTTCATTCTGACTGTAAATAATTACGTAAATAGTTGTGACATGTAACGAGGCAAACCACTGTGCTGATGTATACCGGGTACCACTATAACCTACACCTCTACCACTGTATAACGCGAGACCACCCCCGCCGGACTCTTTTTTTTTTAAACAGGGGGTGAATGTGGTCGGTATTAGGGGTACCCTGAATAATGCTGTAAGACCATTGGTGTGGGAGGTACCTGAGACTGCTATTTCATTGGTAAAGCCTGCCTGCTGGTTCCGCCCAGTAAGGTGGAGTGTCTCCCCAGCAGCTGCATTCTGTACCTGCGCTGCTGGGGGAAACATTTAGTACAATAAAGCCTTCAATTGTCTCCAATCTCGTCTCAGGAGTTATTGATCGAGCATCTGTGCTGCTCCCCTTTGTTAGCGGGGAGCAGGAGGGCACAATCCCGGCGAATCAGCCGGTGGGACAATTATTTGAGGCGTGAAGCCAACGAGGCCTCATTAAGTGGCCCAATTAATGTCTGCTATCAGTGACAGCCTCGCCAGGATGACATTCGGGAAGCTCACAGCAGTTCACGTTCGCTACTACACTTCAAAACGTTTCCGTTAAATCGTACCCATTGTGTAAAAACGTGGGCAACATTTATCTCAAGTCACTTAGACCTGTTGATGACTTCCAGTTGTGACCATGGAGTGAATGGTCCTGCTTAAAGGCACAGAAAAGAGCTCTTTTTATCCAATATTGGGTGGAACTTTGATGAAAAGGTGTAGGTGAATGTTGGCGCAGTAGTTTCCCCCAGGAATGGTATGTCTGCTGGTTACCAGACCCGGCAGAAGGAGCTTTTATCAAGGTGGAATTACTTCAGCGGAGGACGTAAAGAAATCCGTGAAGATAGCGCAAAGGCCATCGAAAAAGCTGTGGCAGCCATGAAGCGTTCTCTGGAACAGGTGGGGAGGTGTTTGGAGGTGCAGGGGTCACAGATCCGAGAGATCGAAGGAGTGATCTCGGACCACAGCGATCGTGTGGTGGCTCTGGAGGCGGAGTTGGGGCTCCTAGGGGACCTGTGTAAAACGTTGAGGGCAAAGGCGGAGCAGCAGGAGAATGCCTCGAGAAGGCAGAACCTGCGAATAGTGGGCCTGCTTGAAGGAGTGCCACGAGGTACGTCTCGAAGATGCTGGCGGGGCTGGTGGCAGAAGGAGTGCTAGATAAGATGCCTAAGTGGTCAGAGCGCATCGGTCCCTGAGGCAGAAGCCGAGAGCTGGGGAGCTGCCGTGGGCGGTGATTGTGAGACTCCACAAATTTGCGCAGAAAGAGGATTCTGCGATGGGCCAGGGAGAAGCGTACCTGCGACTGGGAGGGGAATAACTTCCGAATTTATCAGGACATCGGAGCCGAGTTGGCAAAGGTTTCAACAAGGCCAAGGCGGTTCTGTACCGGCGGCAGATCAGGTTCGCGGTGTTCTACCCGGCGAAGTTATGGGCGACGTTCGGAGGCCGGGAATATTATTTTGAGACCCCAGAAGCGGCCAAAAACTTTATTAAGGAGCATAAACTGGTGGAGAACTGAGCAGACAATGCTTGGGTACCGGGGTGCTGGCACTTTGTAATAGTTGGGAGCATGTTTGAAATGGATGTAGGGATTGGGGGATTTTTGCCTTTTGTTTCGGGGGGGGGGGGGAATTGCTGTTTAATGTTGAGATTGTAAGGAGTTGTATGGGTGAAAAGTTTATGTGGGAATGGATGTTCCAATTCCCCCCTCCTGTTTTATGGGCTGTTTGTGTTTAACATTTGTTTGTTTGCTTTTGGAGAAGGCTGTCTGGAGTTCAGGAGAAGTCCTGGGTTGGATGGGGGAGGGTCATTGGGAGGTGCCTTTGGGCAAGGGCGGCCGCCCTACCAGGTTATGCTGGTGAACGGAAGTGAGGTGGGGGGGGGGGGGGGGGGCGGTGGCCGTGGGAAGTGGGGGGGGGGGGAGAAGGATGGGAAGGGGAAAGGGGAGGGCGGGGATGTTGCTGCGAAGTGGTAGGGAATGAGAGAAGCCATGGTCGGGGCGGCGAAAAGGGCCATTTGGGATGGGCTAGGTATAGGGTGGAATTAAGGGGGCGGGAGTTCAGGAGGGAAGATAATGAACGGTAGAGGGGATTGGAGGTGTAAGTCTCCAGTAAGGCGGATAACATGGAACATCCGGGGACTGAATGGGCCGGTTAAAAGGTCGCAGGTGTTCGCGCACCTCAGGAGCCTGAAAGCGGGGGTTGTCTTTCTGCAGGAGACGCACCTGTTTGAAGGACCAGATTAGGTTAAGGAAGGGGTGGGTCGGTGTAGAAGCCAAGTATTTCAAATACAACTCGTATAGGTAAAAGATAGCTGTTTAAGCATAAATGTTGAGCCCCAGTTTTTAATACCCATTTATACAGCATAATTCACTTTTACTGAAGTCCGTTGTTCTGGCAAATGCATATTTTCAAAGACAGTGTGACATTAAAACAGCAAGATAATTTGACACTGCTTGTGCTAATTGTCAAGGACAGGGACTGAATACACAGCAACATTGTTCACAATGCAGATAACAGCTGGGTCAGAAAAGCTGATGTTGCACATTGAAGATGGACGGCTTGCCATCAAATCAAATGTGTTTGAGTCTAACCCAAACCAATTAGGATTATATTGGGGTGTAATTAGACGACTTAAGACAGATATGAAAGTGTATAACTAAAAAGTTTCTCCCCGCCATTTTGGGTTTTGTTGTCTTTGTGAGTATTGTCTTTGTAGGTTTTGTTTTAGTGTTTAGTTTTTAGGTAATTGTCTTTGGGGGTTCTGTCAGCCTAACAGTCTGTGTCAGTGATGTTAGTCCACTTTTGACTTTGAGTTTGAGTTTAGCTAAAGATTAGCTTTCTCTCTCTCTTCATGTTTCATTGCCAGACTTTGACCTTTTAAACGTTACTTTCGAGCTGTCTGCCTAAGCAAAGAAAGATAATGTCTGTAATTCTCTGAAAGCTTCGAATTTTCTTCGAATTGCCTTTTAAATGACTTTCAAATTGTAATCAAGCGACTACAAATAAAACAATTCTTTTTGGCACCTGAGAAGTTTATACTGCAAATTTCTGCTGAGTTCCAGTATTCGCAAAGTGCTACTGATAACCGAATAGCAGAAATTATATAAATTCCTTCAACTATACACAGTCGAATAATACAAGGAATCAAACAACTTAACACAGTCTACAAATAGTACAAATCTTATAACTTGTCGTATTGCGCCAGGACTTGATTCATCAACTAAGCTTCCCCCAAACTTGGCGTAGTTCGACAGGTTAAGATCCCTATAAATTATAGATTCCTTCATTTGGGCAGGTTTTTCACTCAGGGTTTGATTTGAAATCGAGAGTGGCGATTTTAATGAACAGAAAATTGGGATTTGTGAGTACGAAGGAGGTGAAGGATCCGGGTGGGAGATATGGGATTGTGAATGGGGCACCGATAGTGTTGGTAAATGTGTCTGCCCCAAATTGGGATGATGTGGGTTTTATGAGGGGGTTGCTGGCAGCGATCCCGCATTTGGCCACACACCAGTTTAACATGGGAGGAGATTTTAACTGTGTCCTCGAGCCAAGGGTGGATAGGTCGAGCCCGAGATCGATTATTGTAGGTTATGAATGGTGAGGGAGCTGGGGGACTTTATGGAGAGGATGGGTATGGTGGACCCATGGCGCTTTTCACACATCCATCAGGTGTACGCGAGGATTGACTACTTTGGAGTGAGTCGGGAGATTTGGTTGGGTGGAGGGGCAGAGTATGTGGGGATAGTTATCTTGGACCATGCACCCCACTGGCTGGACATTCGGTTTAGAACGGGACGAGAGCAGAGGTTGGGGTGGAGGTTTGATTTGGGGTTGTTGGCGAATGGAGGTTTTTGTGATAAGGGCCGGGCGGCGATTAAGGAGTATGTGGAGTTGAATCAGAATGGGGAGGTGTAGGTTGGCATTTTCTGAGAAGCACTGAAGGCAGTGGTCCAGGGAGAAATTATTTTGTTTACAGCTCGTGGGGATAAGGAAAATGGGCGGAACATGACCATCTAGTGAGCGAGATAGTGGAGGTGGACAGGGAATATTCGAGGGTGCCCATCGTGCAGGGATTGGCGAGGAGGAAAAAGTTGCTGGGGCAGTTTGACAGGCTGACAACGGGAAGGGTGGTAGAGCAACTGCGTCGGGCAAGAGGGGTGCAATATGAGTCTGGGGAGATTCTTGTAAGGGGTCTATTCTGAGGGCTATGGTGACGGCAGCATTGCCAATGGCTCCGAGTAGGTATTTAGGGAGCCCGGTGGTGCAGTCCATGGTGAATATATGGAAATCAGTTGAGGAGGCATTTTACGATGGAAGGGATGTCGGTGCTAACGCCGCTGTGCGAGAATTATGGGTTTGAGCCGGGGGTGGGGGGGGGGGGGGGGGGGTGGATTGTGTATACAGGAGGTGGAGGGAAGTGGGGCAATTTCCTCTCCAGCCTCCTTCAGTATTCTGGGGTAGATTCCATCAGGCCCTGGGGACTTAACTACCTTAATATTTTTTAAGACGCCCAACACCTCGTCTTTTTGGATCTCAATCTGAGCCAGGCTATCTACACATCCTTCTCCAGACTCAACATCTACCAATTCCTTCTCTTTGGTGAATACTGATGCAAAGTATTCATTTAGTACCTCACCCATTTCCTCTGGCTCCACACATAGATTCCCTTGCCTATCCTTCAGTGGGCCAACCCTTTCCCTGGCTACCCTCTTGCTTTTTATGTACGTGTAAAAAGCCTTGGGATTTTCCATAACCCTATTTGCCAATGACTTTTCGTGACCCCTTCTAGCCCTCCTGACTCCTTGCTTAAGTTCCTTCCTACTTTCCTTATATTCCACACAGATGTTGATTTGCCCTCAAACATCCGCCCCCAATCTAGGTTCTTCAGTTCCCACCTAATATTGTTATAATTAGCCTTCCCCCAATTTAGCACATTCATCCTAGGACCACTCTTATCCTCGTCCACCAGCACTTTAAAACTTACTGAATTGTGGTCACTGTTCCCGAAATGCTCCCTGACTGAAACTTCTACCACCTGGCCGGGCTCATTCCCCAATACCAGGTCCAGTACCGCCCCTTCCCGAGTTGGACTGTCTACATATTGTTTTAAGAAGCCCTCCTGGATGCTCCTTACCAACTCTGTCCCGTCTAAGCCCCTGGCACTAAGTGAGTCCCAGTCAATATTGGGGAAGTTGAAGTCTCCCATCAACATAATCCTGTTGTTTTTACGCTTATCCAAAATCAGTCTACTTATCTGCTCCTCTGTCTCCCACTGGCTGTTGGGACGCCTGTAGTAAACCCCCAACATTGTGACTGCACCCTTCTTATTCCTGATCTCTACCCATATAGCCTCACTGCCCTCTGAGGTGTCCTCCTGTAGTACAGCTGTGATATTCTCCCTAACCAGTAGCGCAACTCCGCCACCCCTTTTACATCCCCCTCTATCCCGCCTGAAACATCTAAATCCTGGAACGTTTAGCTGCCAATCCTGCCCTTACCTCAACCAGGTCTCTGTAATGGCAACACCGTCATAGTTCCAAGTGCTAATCCAAGCTCTAAGTTCATCTGCCTTACCCGTAATACTTCTTGCATTAAAACATATGCACTTCAGGCCACCAGACCCGCTGTGTTCAGCAGCTTCTCCCTGTCTGCTCTGCCTCAGAGCCACACTGTCCCTATTCCCTAGTTCTCCCTCAATGCTCTCACCTTCTGACCTATTGCTCCCGTGCCCACCCCCCTGCCATACTAGTTTAAACCCTCCCGTGTGATACTAGCAAACCTCGCGGCCAGCATATTTATGCCTCTCCAGTTTAGATGCAACCCGTCCTTCTTATATAGGTCACACCTGCCCCGGAAGAGCTCCCAGTGGTTCAGATAACGGAAACCCTCCCTCCTACACCAGCTGTTTAGCCACGTGTTTAGCTGCTCTAGCTTCCTATTTCTAGCCTCACTGGCACGTGGCACAGGGAGTAATCCCGAGATTACAACCCTAGAGGTCCTGTCTTTTAACTTTCTGCCTAGCTCCCTGAACTCCTGCTGCAGGACCTCATGCCCCTTCCTGCCTTTGTCGTTAGTACCAATATGTACAACGACCTCTGCCTGTTTGCCCTCCCCCTTCAGGGTGCCCTCTACCCGTTCGGAGACATCCTGGACCCTGGCACCAGGGAGGCAACATACCATCCTGGAGTCTCTTTCACGTCCACAGAAGCGCCTATCTGTGCCCCTGACTATAGAGTCCCCTATTACTACTGCTCTTCTGCGCTTTGACCCTCCCTTCTGAAGATCAGAGTCAGCCGTGGTGCCACTGCTCTGGCTGCTGCTGTTTTCCCCTGATCGGCTATCCCCCCCGACAGTATCCAAAGGGGTATACCTATTCGAGAGGGGGACAACCACAGGGGATTCCTGCACTGACTGCCTGCCCTTACTGGTGGTCACCCATTTCTCTGCCTGCACCTTGGGTGTGACCACATTTATATAACTGCGATCTATGACGCTTTCCACCACCTGCATGCTCCTAAGTGCATCCAATTGCTGCTCCAACCGAACCATGTGGTCTGTGAGGAGCTCCAGTTGGGTGCACTTTCTGCAGATGAAGTCATCCGGGACGCTGGAAGCCTCCCGGATCTGCCACATCTCACAGTCAGAGCACTGCAACCCTCTAACTGACATTGCGTCAATTAATTAGTAAATTAAAATTAAAAAGTTAAAACATTAAAAAAAAAAGTTACTGTTAACTATCTGTTTCCTATCACTAGATTTCTACTATAAACGTGAAAGCTAAATCTAGTACTCTCCTATCTCTGGCTTAGATACCCCTCTAAATTATAATTAAGTAATTATGTTTAATTAGTTACCAATGCTTAATTTTTTTAATTTAGTGTAGATTCCCAACCAGCCACTCAGGTCACAGCTTTTCTGTGATGTCACTTAGAACATAGAACATAGAACGATACAGCGCAGTACAGGCCCTTCGGGCCACGATGTCGCACCGAAACAAAAGCCATCTAACCTACACTATGCCATTATCATCCATATGCTTATCCAATAAACTTTTAAATGCCCTCAATGTTGGCGAGTTCACTACTGTTGCAGGTAGGGCATTCCACGGCCTCACCACTCTTTGCGTAAAGAACCTACCTCTGACCTCTGTCCTATATCTATTACCCCTCAGTTTAAAGCTATGTCCCCTCGTGCCAGCCATTTTCATCCGCGGGAGAAGGCTCTCACTGTCCACCCTATCTAACCCCCTGATCATTTTGTATGCCTCTATTAAGTCTCCTCTTAACCTTCTTCTCTCCAACGAAAACAACCTCAAGTCCATCAGCCTTTCCTCATAAGATTTTCCCTCCATACCAGGCAACATCCTGGTACATCTCCTCTGCACCCGCTCCAAAGCCTCCACGTCCTTCCTATAATGCGGTGACCAGAACTGTACGCAATACTCCAAATGCGGCCGTACCAGAGTTTTGTACAGCTGCAACATGACCTCCCGACTCCGGAACTCAATCCCTCTACCAATAAAGGCCAACACTCCATAGGCCTTCTTCACAACCCTATCAACCTGGGTGGCAACTTTCAGGGATCTATGAACATGGACACCTAGATCCCTCTGCTCATCCACACTTTCAAGAACTTTACCATGAGCCAAATATTCCACATTCCTGTTATTCCTTCCAAAGTGAATCACCTCACACTTCTCTACATTAAACTCCATTTGCCACCTCTCAGCCCAGCTCTGCAGCTTATCTATATCCCTCTGTAACCTGCTACATCCTTCCACACTATCGACAACACCACCGACTTTAGTATCGTCTGCAAATTTACTCACCCACCCTTCTGCGCCTTCCTCTAGGTCATTGATAAAAATGACAAACAGCAACGGCCCCAGAACAGATCCTTGTGGTACTCCACTTGTGACTGAACTCCATTCTGAACATTTCCCATCAACCACCACCCTCTGTCTTCTTTCAGCTAGCCAATTTCTGATCCACATCTCTAAATCACCCTCAATCCCCAGCCTCCGTATTTTCTGCAATAGCCTACCGTGGGGAACCTTATCAAACGCTTTGCTGAAATCCATATACACCACATCAACTGCTCTACCCTCGTCTACCTGTTCAGTCACCTTCTCAAAGAACTCGATAAGGTTTGTGAGGCATGACCTACCCTTCACAAAGCCATGCTGACTATCCCTGATCATATTATTCCTATCTAGATGATTATAAATCTTGTCTCTTATAATCCCCTCCAAGACTTTACCCACTACAGACGTGAGGCTCACCGGTCTATAGTTGCTGGGGTTGTCTCTGCTCCCCTTATTTTCAGTTTCCCCCCCACCCACACACACAATTTGGAAAGGTAATAAAAGTAAAAATGAGTAAAATTTACATAAGGAATTTGCGACGGACCTGGCACCTGTTGGGGGCGTTTAATGAAGCACTGGAGAAGGGGAAGTTGCCGGAGACGATGACACAGTCAGTAATCACACTAATCCCCCAAAAAGGTAAGGATCCGGTGGAATGTGGGTCTTTTAGACCCATCTCACTATTGAACACAGGTGTGAAAGTATTGGCTAAGTCGTTAGCGGGGAGGATGGAAGACTGTGTCCTGGGGGTGATTGCAGAAGATCAAACAGGCTTTGTGAAGGGCAGGTAGCTCGCGAGTAATATAAGACGGCTGTTGAATGTGGTGATGAATCCGTTGAGGGCTTTGGTAGTGGAGGTGGTGGGGCCATGGATGCGGAGATGGCATTTGATCGGGTGGAGTTGTTCGAAGTTTTGGGTAGGTTTGGGGCCGAGATTTGTGGCATGGGTGCAGTTGCTGTATGTGGCACCAAGGATGAGGGTGAGAACGAATGATATGAGCTCACAAAGCTTTGACTTACACAGGGGTAGGAGGCAGGGGTGCCCACTGTTGCCGCTGCTGTTTGCGCTGGGCATAGAGCCATTGGCGATGGCTCTCAGGGGGTCGGCAGAGTGGCGGGGGCTTATGAGGGGACAGAGGGAGCATCGGGTGTCGCTCTATGCCGATGACCTCTTGCTGTATGTTTTGGATCCATTGGGGAGTATGGGAAGGATTATGGGCCTGCTGGAGAGGTTTGGAGGGTTCTCAGGGTATAAACTGGATGTAGGGAAAAGCGAGGTATTCCTGGTGAATGAGCTGGGACAACGGGCTAATTTAGGGATTATTATTATTATTTACGGTAGCGAGGGACAGGTTTAGGTATTTGGGGATTCAGGTAGCGAGGGAATGGACGGGGCTCCATAAGTGGAACTTAACGAAGCTGGTGAAGGAGGCCAGGGAGGATCTTGAGAGGTGGGATGCCCTGCACTTAACGTTGGCGGGGAGGGTCCAAGTGTTGAAAATGAATATTCTGACGAGGTTCTTGGTTATCTTTCAGGTTCTCCCGATCTTTATACCAAAGGCCTTTTTTTGGAAAGTGGACACGATCATCTCGGGCTCTATGGTGGGGAAGGTGCCGAGGGTGGGGAGGACCCTGCTACAGAGGCAGAGGCAGCAGTGGGGGTTTGGCGTTGCTGAACTTGCTTCATTGTTATTGGGCAGCGAATGTGGACAAGGTGTGGCGGTGGTGGGAAGGAGAAGGGGTAGGCTGGGTTTGGAGGGAGGAAGAATCTTGTAAGGGGTCTAGTTTGAGGGCTATGGTGATGGCAGCATTGCCAATGGCTCCGAGTAGGTATTCAGGGAGCCCAGTGGTGCAGTCCATGGTGCAGATATGGAATCAGCTGAGGAAGCATTTTAGGATGGAAGGGAAGTCAGTGCTAACGCCGCTGTGCGAGAATCATGGATTTGAGCCGGGGGCGATGGATAGTGTATATAGGAGGTGGAGGGAAGTGAGGCTGGTCAAGGTGAGGAATTTGTTTTGGAGGAAGTTTTTGCCAGTCTGGAGGAACTAAGGGAGAAGGCAGAACTGCCAAGGGGTAGTGAGTTCGGGTATCTGCAGGTTAGGGACTTTGCGCAAAAGGTCTGGAGAGGGTTCCCTAGGTTGCTGGGATACACCCTGCTGGAGCGAGTGCTGCTCCTGGATGTGGAAAGGGAGGGAAGAATAGGGGTTACATACAAGTGGCTGGGGAAGCAGGGGGGTGAAGATCAAGGCGAAATAGAAAGCTGAATTGGGAGGATAGATCAATTGGGTAATATGGAGTGAGGGACTGTGTAGGATAAACGGGACCTCCTCTTGTGCAAGGAGCCTGATACAGTTTAAGGTGGTGCACAGGGTGCATGTGACTCGGGCGAGAATGAGTGGGTTCTTTCAGGGGGTTGCAGATGAGTGTGAGAGGTGTGGGCGGGGCCAGTGAATCACACGCACATGTTTTGGGGCTGTGAAAAATTGGGAAGATTCTTGGCGGGAGTGTTTGTGGTCTTAGCCAGGGTAGTGGAGGAGGAGGTGGACACTTTGGTGGCATATTTGGAGTTTCAGAGAAGCCGGAGCACATGGAGAGGTGGAAGGCCGATGTCGTGGCCTTCGCCTCTCTGATTGCACGGCGCCGAATTTTGCTGGAGTGGCAGTCGGCACTTCCTCCAGGGGTAACGGCTTGGTTGAGTGACCTGTATGACTTCCTGTGCTTGGAGAAGATAAAGTGTGAGTTAAGGGGCTCTTTAAGGGGTTTGAGAAAAGGTGGAGGTGTTTGTGACCGTGTTTGAGGAGCTGTTCGTCGCAGGAGGGTGGGGTGGGGGGGAAGGGTGAAAAAGGGGGGAAATCTGTAGACTGTAAAGTTGATTGTTGGGAAGTATATTTCCCGGGGTGCTTATTTGCTTTGATGCATGTTTGTAATAAAATATATATTTTTAAAAACTGAGATGATGATAGTGTTTTCTGCTTCCTAGATGATGTTATTTACTCTTCTTATGTTCACCCATCCACCCCCGTTCACTTCACATTGTTATTTTTATTTATTTGTTCTTGGGATGTGAGCACCCAGGGTCAACATTTGTTGCCCATCCCTCATTGTCCTCGAGAAGATTGTGGTGAGCCGCATTCTTGAATCGTTGCAGTCCACGTGGCGTAGAGTGTTGTTAGGGGACGAAGCTCTCGGAACTTGACTGAGCGACAGTGAAGGAACGGCGATATAGCTCAAAAGACAGAATGGTGTGTGACTTTGAGTGGAACTCACAGTTGGTGATGTTCCCGTGTGTCTGCCACCCTTATCCTTTAAGCTGGTAGAGGTCATGGGCTTGGAAGGTGCTGTCAAAGAAGCCTTGGGTGATGTATCTTGTACGTGACATATTCTGCAACTACTGTACGCCAATGGCGGAGGGAGTGAATATTTAAACTGGTGGATGGGCTGTCCATCAAGTGGGCTGCTGGATGGTATAGCAGTTCTTCCTCCCTTTTTGGGTTTGGCTAAATATTTCTCCCACCAATTCTTTTCCACTATTTGGTAGTTTGCATGTCACTGATCCCTTATTATCTTTGATCTGAATGCATATCGATTGTTTCTAATCTCTGTGTTAATTAGGTCCTCTCTTACTATTGCCATTATGTTACTTCTAATCACCATCTCTCAATTTTAGTGGACAGAAATGAAAGGCAAAAGAACCAGGGGCGAAATTCTCCGGAAACGGCGCGATGGCCGCCGACTGGCGCCCAAAACGGCGCGAATCAGACGGGCATCGCGCCGCCCCAAAGTTGCAGAATGCTCCGCATCTTTGGGGGCCGAGCCCCAACATTGAGGGGCTAGGCCGACGCCGGAGGAATTTCCGCCCCGCCAGCTGGCGGAAACGGCCTTTGTTGCCCCGCCAGCTGGCGCGGAAATGACATCTCCGGGCGGCGCAAGCGCGGGAGCGTCAGCTGACAGTTTTCCACGCATGCGCAGTGGAGGGAGTCTCTTCCACCTCCGCCATGGTGGAGACCGTGGCGGAGGCGGAAGGGAAAGAGTGCCCCTATGGCACAGGCCCGCCCGCGGATCGGTGGGTCCCGATCGCGGGCCAGGCCACCGTGGGGGCACCCCCCGGGGTCAGATCGCCCCGCGCCCCCCCCAGGACCCCGGAGCCCGCCCACGCCGCCTTGTCCCGCTGGTAAGGTAGGTGATTTAATTTATGCCAGCGGGACAGGCAATTTATCGGCGGGACTTCGGGCCGGGCCGGAGAATCGAGCGGGGAGGGCCCGCCAACCAGCGCGGCGCGATTTCCGGCGGGGGGTCGGAGAATGTCGCCCTAGAAGTGAGAGGAAGAGAATTTTTTATACAAGTTGCTACCAGCTACCAAAAACTAATCTTGACAGCCAGGAGCAGCAGGACAGCTTCCAGCGACTGCTCATGGAACTTTTTAGGCCAATCAATTTAGGCCTCCGGCCAATCTCCAGCCACCTACCGTAACTCCACCCTTTCAATTGTCAACTTCCCACACCTCCTGATCTCCACCCTTCCCCATGCTGCAGACTATTTCCAAGGATCCCTGGCTGCGGCCTTCTGCCCGTTGACTGGACTGACCATTTGACCAGTATAATAAGCTAACAAAGTCATATTGGTCAGATCTGTAGGGCACCATGTTCCTGACCACACCAGATTTTTAAGTCTCTCCTGTGCCCTCCCTCGTCCCCAGTTAATATCAGAATCAATTTGTCATTCAACTGACCTGAGAAATCGCTCATAGAGATGTCCTGATGCAACAGAGAAAATGTGAAGGACGTCATCTTTCTTATTTTCGGTCTGTTCAGATCTGAAACCTTCTGCAAAGCTGAAGCACAGGGATAGAATCATTGAATAGTTGGATGAAAATTCAAACAATTCCACAGGACTTTGTAATAATTTGAGCTCTCGGTTTCAATTCTGAACATGGCATAAATTTATTTTTTCGAACATATGATTAAAACTGTCGCAAACAATTTTATGTTTATATATTAAGTCTCAATTATTCTTGCCGTTCAATGGGTAGTTGAACAGAGTGTAATATTTGCAATCCTCTAGTTCTCTTGGACCATCATCTGAGGTTTGGAAGATTGTGGCCTGAGTTTCCTTTATGTTCACCCGTACTTTCCTCAGCAGCCTGGGATGCATCTCACAGGACTGGGATGAGATAACTTTAAGCAATGCTAACCTTTTAAATATCCTCTTTATTTTTATCCTGTCTAATTTCTCTGTTGCGCCTCCTTTATTGGCATTGTCTTCTACTTTTGTGAAGACAGATATAGAATTGGATTCTCTGGCCACGTTTGCCCAGCGACCGGAGAATCTGGCCCGAGATCAATAGCTTTTTCTATTCTACGCTGCTCGCCCGTTGCGGGAGAATCCAGTCCATAAAGTATTCATTTTATACCTCGGCCATATCTGCATCCACAAACTTTTATTTTTAGTTCTTACTCTTTACATGTTGCTGAAAGCTTTTAGTGTTGCCTTTCATTACCTGCTAATCCTTTGTCGTACAATATTTGCCCCTTTTACTTCCTTTCCCACTTCTCCTTTGTACTTTGTACTGTATTCTGCTGCAGGGTTTCCCAAACTTTTCTGCCCATGGAACCCATTGGGCAAAGGGATGGCAGATGCTGTCTCATGTGGATAAATGTGAGGTTATCCACTTTGGTAGCAATAACAGGAAGGCAGATTATTATCTGAATTGAGAGAGGGAAATGTGCAATGAGACCTGGGTCTCCCCAGTCACTGAAGGTAAGCATGCAGATGCAGCAGGCGGGAAAGAAGGCAAATTGTACCAAGCCTTCATAGCGAGAGGATTTGAGTACAGGAGCTGGGGTGATTTGCTACAATTGTACAGGGCCTTGGTGAGACCACATCTGGAACATTGTATGCAGTTCTGGTCTCCTTATCTGAGAAAGGATGTTCTTGCTCTTGAGGGAGTGCAGACGGTTTACCAGACTGATTCCTGGGATAGTGGGACTGACGTCTGAGGAGATATTGAGTCAGTTAGGATTGCATTCGCTGGAGTTCAGAGGAATGAAAGGTGGATCTCATAGAAACCTAGAAAATCCTAACAGGACTAGATAGGATAGATGCAGGAAGGACGTTCTCGAGGGTGGTCCTCCAGAACCAGGGGTCACAGTCTGAGGATACGGGGGTAGATCATTTTGGGCTAAGATGAGGAGAAGTTTCTTCACCCAGAGAGTGGTGAGCCTGTGGAATTCATTACCACAGGAATCGTTGAAGTCAGAACATTGTATGTTTTCACAAAGGAGTTCGATATAGCTCTTGGGGCTAAAGGGATAAAAGGATATGGGGTGTGGCGATGTGCATCAATGTAAATGCATGTAGGCTAGCTAGACACTAAAGGGAGCACCGGAGACATCACACACACACACTCAGCCAATAGATCAGTTAGATAGCAGACGGCCAAAGGACATTCACGATACACACGGAGGTGACAAGTCCTCAGGGGGGCATTACACCAACCCATATATAAAGGACACCAAACACATGATCTGCCTCTCTCCAGTGGAGACAGTCAGTGAGAACAGACACAGGGTTGATTCAATATTACACCCACCACCTGGATTGCAGCAACTGGTTAGTCAGTCTAGGTAGTTATAGTAGGATTAGCAGTAGTGTCGAACCCGGGTAATAGAAGTGTAAATAGTTTAATAAACATGTTGAAGTTATCTCCACGTCTGAACCTTCCTTTGTCAAGTGCACCACAAGGAAGCCGCTTATGTTACACCTACAACATAGCAAATCATGGTACCAGGACTGAACTGTTTCAATCCATATAGCCATACCTCAACCAGCAATGATACCCAGGCAAGATGTTCGAGATCCGGGTTCCGCAGCGGCTCCAGTGCCACGGCGATCTCCGCGAAAACTGGCAGGCATTCCGGCAAAGGTTTGAAATCTTCCTGGTCGCAGCCGAACTAGAAGACCTGACCGATGCTGAAAAAACAAAGCTTCATAGAATTCACAGTGCAGAAGGAGGCTATTCAGCTCATCGAGTCTGCACCGGCTCTGTACACACAAGCTTCTCCTCACCATCGCCGGTGCCAAAGCAGAAGAAATCTTTTAAAAATTCAAGTTCTCCAAGGGGCAAAACAGGAGCGACTTCTAGGCAGTCCTTGACAAATTCGGCAAATACTGTGAGGAAAACACCCTCCAACCAGCAAGAAAAAGTAAGAGAAGCGCCAGTACTCACCACGAAGCCGAGATCCCGGAGCAGAGAACAGTTTTGATCGGCAGCCATCTTTCTAAAGGGACTGCACTTGAACAGTTGCGCGAGAAGCGCACAGAACGGGAAGGTCCGTTTGCGCATGCGCGACATCTCGCGCATGTGCAATCACGAAAACGGTCATCAGTAAAGGTACAGCGATCTGCGCATGCGCAATCGCTCCCTGCGCGCTACGTCACATGCGTCATGACATCAGAGGCCCCAGATCACGCCCACTTAAAGGGGAAACGTCCCAAATCAAAGAAAAAATCTTTTAAAGCCATAAAATAACCTTCCTTCACCTGGGATGACAGCACAATGCCTCAATTTGAACCAGGAAATGAAATTAACCTCCGAAGAACCCTGCAACATGCAGTTACCTACGCCCAAACCGATGATTCCGACCTTGAATACATCGATACCGACCTTTACATTTTCTCTGGACCTCGCGAGCCCAATGCCCGCTCCGACACAAACAGTGATGATATGGTCCTAGAAGACAACGACTCGGACAAACCTTTCACTTTGGGAGGCTACCCCAGTACCAAATTCGAACCGCAACTAGACGTGTTGCACATTGGCGACACCCGTATTGAATCCGATGCAGACGCGGATTCATTCTTCGGATTTGACATCCCAACTCGTGAGTGCAGGATTATGCTGCAGCCTGAAACCAAGAGACAGAGAGCGGTACAAGCCCACAGAGAGCGGCTTGCTGCCACACTGAGCATGGTCCACGCACCTCTCAAGGTTCCCGACTCTAAGAAAGAAGACACGCAAGACTCCACACCGCAGTCCTTGCACGAACAAGAAGTGACTCCAGTGTCACAAGCCGTGGACAGACTCCATGACAGGAGAAACGCAAGACTCCAGAGCGCAGTCCTTGCAGGAACAAGACCATGAGGGTCTAGCAACCTCCTCTGACCAACTAGCGGCAGATGATGCAAGTCTGCCATGCTCAAGTAAACAGCAAGAACACTATGACAGTCTATCACGCTCCAGTGCACAGCAAGACGGCCATGACGGTCTATCAGGCTACAGTGAAGAACAAAGCGACGATGACAGTCCAAGCCCAAATGAAGGACAACAGCAAGACAATGACAGTCCACCAACATTGTTTGCACCACCAGATGAAGACTCTGACAATTTACCCAACCCAAGTGAACACCACGCAGCTACTGAGGATCTACCCACGGTATGTGAGACGAGTGACAACAGCATCCCACTTCCCATGCAAGATGTGCAAAGTAACAGACCTCAGCTAGGTGTGTACAGAGGCACTCGACGATCACTGTGAGACCACTGGTGACTCCGGGGTCACCATGATACTTCCACTTTCATTAGCTCGAGCTCTCCACAAGTCAATGCATTCCTGCATGTCCAGACGTGCAGCTTCAAGAAATCTCAGCTGACTCCAGTGAACCTGCCAAGACTCCTGACGGGAAGCATCAACAAACCAACACTGACTCAGTTAAAACAGACAAGTCTCCAGAATGGGAGCAACCAAATGCCGACTCTGATTCACATAAGCCGGACTTTACTCCAGACAGGGAGTACCACAACCTCAGTGATGGCACGCTCAGGGTGACAGCAGATGCCACAACGACAGGAGATGGATCATTTAACAATTACACTGGGTCAGTTATAACAAGCAGCGGCTACAGTCCAAGAGGAATACACCAATATTCACCACAGCTTTATCCACACATTTTTTCCACGCCAGCAGTGCAGCCAATGACAGCTCATGCTGGACAAACCCAATACTCAGGCATGCAGCAGCCAGCAGTCTATGCAGCATATTCTCAAATAGGACAGCACTACGGATTGCCCACTAATGGAATCAAGACCGAAGGAGGACTACCGCAAGCGCAATCTGCACTACAGACTGGATGCCTTAGTTACAGCCCAGTATTTGCTGCACCCCAGCCTGGCCAGACGGCATATTCCTAGCAGATGCAAGGTTCTAGTTTCACACCATCACCAAGTAATTATGTGAGCAGCAATTCTGTTTCCAATTCGACAAGCTTCAACGGTTCTCAGCAGGATCACCCTTCCTGCACAGGCTAGAACCAGTATGTACAGTCTTATCCGACTTCAACATATGGCACATCCATGACCTCGAATGATACTGTTGATGGTACCTCTTCAACGTCAACACCTTATCAGCTACAAGATGCCATCCGACAGCACCA
This sequence comes from Scyliorhinus torazame, assembly GCF_047496885.1. Classification (NCBI taxonomy): domain Eukaryota; kingdom Metazoa; phylum Chordata; class Chondrichthyes; order Carcharhiniformes; family Scyliorhinidae; genus Scyliorhinus; species Scyliorhinus torazame. Next base: position 54,407,860 of record NC_092721.1, read on the forward strand.
TCACAAACATCGAGAAAAGAAAGGGACTCCAAATCAGACAGCAAAGTGATTTGACCACTTCTTGGTTCCTGTGACACAGGGACGTTGATGGCGTTCATAACCAAGAGAGACATTTGACCATGATGATTGATGGTTTTTGGACTCACACGAATGATTTTGACTTATTGTTTAATCACTGTTCCCATGACTTGCATATACCTTAACCTATCTACCTGTTTTTTGTTCAATTTTCTTAAAAGTGTACAGAAAATATGTAACATATAAAAAAAAGGGGGATGTGGTGATGTGCATCAATGCATGTAGGCTAGCTAGACACTAGATGGAGCACCGGAGGCATCACACACACACACACTCAGCCAATAGATCAGTTAGATAGGAGACGACCAATGGACATTCACGATACACAACCACTGGGGGGCATTACACCAACCCATATATAAAGGAAACCACACACATGATCTGCCTCTTTCCAGTGGAGACAGTCAGTGAGTACAGACACAGAGTTGATTCAATATTACACCCACCACCTGGATTGCATCAACTGGTTATTCAGTCTAGGTAGCTATAGTAGGATTAGCAGTAGTGTCGAACCCGAGGAATAGAAGTGTAAATAGTTTAATAAACGTGTTGAAGTTATCTCCACGTCTGAACCTTCCTTTGTCAAGTGCACCACAAGGAAGCCGCTTATGCTACACCTACAACATAACAAATCATGGGGGAAAGCAGAAACATTCTTATTGAAGAGTTAAACCACAAAAAATATATTGTTTTAGGCAAGAGGTACAAACATATAAAACTAATTTATAAAAGTATTTTCTATTTCTTATATATGTTTATTATAATTAAGAAGTTCTTTAATTAAAAATCTCTCTCACATATATTCCTCTTGCACACATGCACAACTCTCTCTCTTATGTACCTCTCTCACACACACGGCCCACTTACACACTAATGCCTCTCTTAAATACACCTCTCACACACACCTCTCTCTGACATACACTTTACACACATTTACACATTAAACCTCTCTATCTTATATATACACACCTCTCTTACGCATTCACACAACTCAGTTATACACAAACACGTCTCTTAGACACTCTTCCACACATAAACACTCCCCTATCTCTTCCACACATACACCTCTCTTAAAAACACACCCCTCTCTCTCTTCTACTCTCACACACATCTCTCTCTCAAAAACACAAAACTGCCATACACACACATCTTTCTCTCGTATATACACACATCTCTTCTCTGATGTGCGTGCAACAGAGAGGGAGAGGGAAGAAGCGAAGCATGAGTATGTAGTGAATGGAGTGGAAGGTGTGAGGTGGGAAAAAGCGGAGGGAAGAAAAGGAGAGAGGGTGAGGGAAAGGAAGAAGTATGGATACCACTTTGGTATGTGATGGTGGAAAAATACCTCAATTCAGACTTTGTAAGTGTATTTCAGTGGTTGATGGACAGGGGTGCAGAGGCCTCCTCTCTGCCTCATCAGAGAGGCATGTACAGAGAGTTGGAATAGTGGCTCAATGGGGTTCTGGTTGGAATAGTGGCTCAATGGGCGGCTGGTTTAAAATGTGGCTCAATGAAGTTCTGATAGGCTGCATGACTAAGTTGGGCGGAAGGGAAGGTTGTAAATATGTGACACTGGAAAGACGGTAGTAGTGACTGCATCTTATTTGGACTCTTTAACAACCCTGGGCCAAACGTAGCCCACGGCCATGTTGAGGATTCAATTGCTTTGACCCTGGTCTCGCTGTAATCTTCTGGGTTCTGATGGTTTTAGGGCTTTGATGGGGCAGAGTTTGTAGGGAGCATCCAGGAGGGTTTCTTGAAACAATATGCAAATAGTCCAACTAGGTAAGGGGCTGTATTGGAGTAGGGGAGCATTTCAGGAACTTTAATTCAGTAAGTTTTAAGGTATTATTGGATAAAGATAAGAATAGTCCTCGGGTGAAGGTGCTAAATTGGGGAGGGCTAATAATAACAATATTAGGCAGTAACTCAAGAATCTAGATTGGGAGTGGATTTTTTTTGGATAAATTTAGGGGATCCAATTCTTTTCTACCAATTAAGGGGCAATTTTGTGTAGTCAATTCACCTACCCTGCACATCTTTTTGGGTTCTGGGGATGAGACCCACGCAGACACGAGGAGAATGTGCAAACACCACACGGGCAGTGACCCGGAGCCGGGATCGAACCCGGGTCCTCAGCGCCATGAGGTTGAGGGGTGACCTGATAGAGGTCTACAAGTTTATGAGGGGCATGGATCGAGTGAAGAGGGAGGCACTCTTTCCCAATGTGGAGGGGTCAGTCACCAGGGGGCATAGGCTTAAGGTCCATGGGGCAAAGTTTAGGGGAGATATGCAAGACAGTTTTTTTACACAAAAGGTGGAGTGACTGGAACGCGTTGCCAGGGGAGGTTGTGGAGACAGATACATTAACGGCATTCGAAGACATCTTGACAAATACATGGATAGGATGGGTATAGAGGGATACTGCACAAAGAAGTGCTGAGGGTTTGGGGCAAGGGTGCTATCATGACCGGTACAGGCTTGGAGGGCGAAGGGCCTGTTCTTGTGCTGCTTTGTTTTGTTAACCACTGCGTCACCTGCCTTGGGGCGGATGTTAAAGGGCAAATCACCATCTGGCATGTGTGTGGCTTCAAAGATCATAGAACATAGAACAATACAGCGCAGTACAGGCCCTTCGGCCCACGATGTTGCACCAAAACAAAAGCCATCTAACCTACACTATACCATTATCATCCATATGTTTATCCAATAAACTTTTAAATGCCCTCAATGTTGGCGAGTTCACTACTGTAGCAGGTAGGGCATTCCACGGCCTGACTACTCTTTGCGTAAAGAACCTACCTCTGACCTCTGTCCTATATCTATTACCCCTCAGTTTAAAGCTATGTCCCCTCGTGCCAGCCATTTCCATCCGCGGGAGAAGGCTCTCACTGTTCACACTATCCAACCCCCTGATCATTTTGTATGCCTCTATTAAGTCTCCTCTTAACCTTCTTCTCTCCAACGAAAACAACCTCAAGTCCATCAGCCTTTCCTCATAAGATTTTCCCTCCATACCAGGCAACATCCTGGTAAATCTCCTCTGCACCCGCTCCAAAGCCTCCACGTCCTTCCTATAATGCGGTGACCAGAACTGTACGCAATACCCCAAATGCGGCCGTACCAGAGTTCTGTACAGCTGCAACACAACCCTCCTGACTCCGGAACTCAATCCCTCTACCAATAAAGGCCAACACTCCATAGGCCTTCTTCACAACCCTATCAACCTGGGTGGCAACTTTCAGGGATCTATGTACATGGACACCTAGATCCCTCTGCTCATCCACACTTTCAAGGACTTTACCATGAGCCAAATATTCCACATTCCTGTTATTCCTTCCAAAGTGAATCACCTCACACTTCTCTACATTAAACTCCATTTGCCACCTCTCAGCCCAGCTCTGCAGCTTATCTATATCCCTCTGTAACCTGCTACATCCTTCCACACTATCGACAACGCCACCGACTTTAGTATCGTCTGCAAATTTACTCACCCACCCTTCTGCGCCTTCCTCTAGGTCATTGATAAAAATGACAAACAGCAACGGCCCCAGAACAGATCCTTGTGGTACTCCACTTGTGACTGAACTCCATTCTGAACATTTCCCATCAACCACCACCCTCTGTCTTCTTTCAGCTAGCCAATTTCTGATCCACATCTCTAAATCACCCTCAATCCCCAGCCTCCGTATTTTCTGCAATAGCCTACCGTGGGGAACCTTATCAAACGCTTTGCTGAAATCCACATCAACTGCTCTACCCTCGTCTACCTGTTCAGTCACCTTCTCAAAGAACTCGATAAGGTTTGTGAGGCATGACCTACCCTTCACAAAGCCATGCGGACTATCCCTGATCATATTATTCCTATCTAGATGATTATAAATCTTGTCTCTTATAATCCCCTCCAAGACTTTACCCACTACAGACGTGAGGCTCACCGGTCTATAGTTGCCGGGGTTGTCTCTGCTCCCCTTTTTGAACAAAGGGACCACATTTGCTATCCTCCAGTACTCTGGCACTATTCCTGTAGCCAATGATGACATAAAAATCAAAGCCAATGGTCCAGCAATCTCTTCCCTGGCCTCCCAGAGAATCCTAGGATAAATCCCATCAGGTCCCGGGGACTTATCTATTTTCAGCCTGTCCAGAATTGCCAACACCTCTTCCCTACGTACCTCAATGCCATCTAATCTATTTACCTGGAGCTCAGCATTCTCCTCCACAACATTATCTTTTTCCTGAGTGAATACTGACGAAAAATATTCATTTAGTATCTCGCCTATCTCTTTAGACTCTACACACAATTTCCCATCCCTGTCCTTGACTGGTCCTACTCTTTCCCTAGTCATTCGCTTATTCCTGACATACCTATAGAAAGCTTTTGGGTTTTCCTTGATCCTTCCTGCCAAATACTTCTCATGTCCCCTCCTTGCTCGTCTTAGCTCTCTCTTTAGATCCTTCCTCGCTACCTTGTAACTATCCATCGCCCCAACTGAAACTTCACACCTCATCTTCACATAGGCCTCCTTCTTCCTCTTAACAAGAGATTCCACTTCTTTGGTAAACCACGGTTCCCTCGCTCGGCACCTTCCTCCCTGCCTGACCGGTACATACTTATCAAGAACACGCAGTAGCTGATCCTTGAACAAGCTCCACTTATCCAGTGTGTCCAACACTTGCAGCCTACTTCTCCACCTTATCCCCCCCAAGTCACGTCTAATGGCATCATAATTTCCCTTCCCCCAGCTATAACTCTTGCCCTGCGGTGTATACTTATCCCTTTCCATCCTTAACGTAAACGTCACCGAATTGTGGTCACTGTCCATTGTGGTCACATATCAATTATAGGAATTCAGGACCGGCATGTTCCTGTGAGAATAAGTATGGCAATTTACAGGAACCTTGTTATTGAGAGACATTGTGAGCCTAGTCAAAAAGAAAAAGGAAGCATTTGCAAGGGCTGGAGGTCTGGGAACGGACGAAGCCCATGAGGAATATAAGGAAAGTAGGGAGGAATTTAAACAAGAAGTCAGGAGGGCTAAAAGGGGTCACGAAAAGTCATTGGAAAACAGGATTATGGAAAATCCCAAGCTTTTTACACATACATGAAGAGCCAGGAAAAGGTTTGGCCCATTCAAGGACAGGGGAGGGAATCTATGCGTGGATCCAGAGGAAATGGGTGAGGTACAAAATGAATACATTGCATCAGTATTCACCAAAGAGAAGGATTTAGCGGATGATGAGTCTGGGGAAGGGTGCGTAGATAATCTGGGTCACATTGAGATCAAAAAGGGGGAGATGTTGGGCATCTTGAAAACATTAAGGCAGATAAGTCCCCAGAGTTTGATGGGATCTACCCCAGAATATTGAGGGAGGCAAGGGAGGAAATTGCTGCGGCCTTGACAGAAAACCTTGTATCTCACTGGCGACAGGTGAGTTGCGGAGGACTGGAGAATAGCCAATATTGGTCATTTGTTTAAGAACGGTTGCAAGGATAATCCAGGAAATTACCGGCTGGTGAGCCTTATGTCAGTGGTAGGGAAATTATTGGAGAGGATTCTTCGAGACATTTGGTAGCAAGTGGACATATTAGCGAGAGAAAGGATGGTTTTATGAAGGGGAGGTTGTGTCTCACTAACTTGATCAAGTTTTTCGAGTAAGAGATGAAGATGATTGATAAAGGTAGGGCAGTGGATGTTGTCTGCATGGATTTCAATAAGGCCTTTGACAAGGTCTCGCATGGCAGACTGGTACAGAAGGTGGCGTCACATGGGATCACAGGAGTTGCCTTTTTTACCTGCTATAAATATGGCAATCAATAAGGTTGCCCTTCATTCTTTGGATATTGATATTATATTGTCGCCAGGTATCAAACGATACCACCATAAGGTTCAACTGGATATCGATCAAAGAGCCAAACACCAGTCAGTTAGTTCAAGATCAACTTTATTTATACACACAATTAATCATAGCAACACTAGTTAAACAACACCTATCAACTATGACAACCTGTACTTAACTTCAGGCACACGGCTTAGGTCAGAGGAACAGTGGCCGTTGTTCGAATCTGGGTCTATCGGGTCTGGAGAAGTAACTGCTGCTCAGCTGGGCTCATCCTGTTTGGTAGCGGGCGTTGAACTTGAACTTGCTTCTGGTGGTGTTACAATTGGAAGTAGACATTGCCGGAGCACCAGATCCAAGAGAGGCCGAGCAAATGGTGGTCTCTCTTAACCCCTAGGGATTTTTGCACTCCTTTGGGCGGTCCTTCAGTTTGGACCCCACTAATTGGATAATTCTTGATCACTGTGTTCGATTTGAACCAATAAAGGGGCGGGTGCCTTGATGGCTGGGCATGTCCTAAGCGGCCATTGACCCTGTTGTTTACGCTTCCTGAGTACAGGGAGTGGTGCCAAAATGTCTGGGATTGTATCGGCTCAAGTATCCTTTGTCTGACGGAGATGGGCCATCAAAATGCTAATCGGTTGGGGGTTTCGCTGCTGTCTGGATTCTTCGCTCACAAATATACATTTAGGCTTTGAGCTTGCCTGAACTTACATTGTCCATTTTTCCCGTTATGCTTTGCGACCGTCCATGTTTCTTGTTGTAAGTGGCCATCCCAGGTGGCGACAGTCCATTCTCTTGATCCTCAATGCGAAGCGTGAAGGATCACACTACTGGATCTGCTCCTGTTCTCTGACATGCCGGGTATCCTCAATCAAGGACAGGTTCTACCCTACTCTGTCCTATAGGTCGACACATTTACCTAAGTTTTCCCTAATACAACACATACCTCTAAAAATTCTAAGGGGGCACTCTCACATTCAATCATATATTTCAATTTCTTTACACAAAAAGGGGAACCTCTAACTGTCCTTAACTAAACTACACTCATGCTGCTATCTAATAACCAAAGAACTTATATTACAACACAAAATAACCAATAGCAGCGTCACATTCATACTTAACACTAATGTCAATGTACAGGGAAAGTAACTTTATTTTAAAAAAACTGCGGAATTTATTAGGGAGGAAAAGATTCAGAAAGAGTGTAGGGTTTGCTGCAGTCCGAGGAAAGGGGCTTTGAGTGTGTATACTGGAGGGCGGGAGGCTCTCCTTCGCCATTTCCGAAATCTGATCGTCTGGATGACACTGCAAAGTATAGCTATAATCAATAGGGCTTCAATTGTGTACGAAAGCTTTATGATATGTCAGACCATTTGGGGGTATCAGTGGCCATGTCTATGAGTGGTGTAGTGTCCGGGCTAGGGGTGTCGTATTGGGTAGTCATGTTTAGGGCCTGTGTGGTGAGGGGTATAAGGTCGGATAACGCGCGCAACTGTATTGATCCAATGACGATCATGATGCAGATCATCAGGTCCGTCTTCATCTTGTCTGTCTCTTCCTCTGTCTTCTGGTATATTCGTATCTTCCTGGTGGTACAAGCATAATATCTGTTATTATCTTGTTGTTTAATATCTCGTTTGTCTGTCTGTTTCTCCTTAATGTCAATTTCCTGTTTAGAATCGTCACCATATGTGACTCCCTCATTTTTTTCTTAAAACCTACCATTTGGAAGACAGGATATCTGAAAAAGCAATTCTGTCACTGTGCGAGCACTCTCGCAGCCTGTGTTTGAGTGGGCGGACAATTTCTCCGTCCAATGCAAATCGTTTCAACTAAGTGTTTTAACATGTAAATAGCAGGTGGGGGATAGCAACCGAAGGGTCACCGGAAGGGAAACAAAAGTTGTGGCAAAGTGCATTCTTTAAACCACATTTTTAAAAGAACAGCAAAAGAGTTTCGAAAAGAAGTTTCCGAATGGGGTGCGTATGAGCCGTGACAGGGCAAGAATGGGTGGAATCCCCGGGTAGGGCATCAGTGCTGTTGCTCCACTACCCGAGCTTGGCTGACCAAGTACATAGGAGGTCCTCAGGCAGGGCGGAGACTAGTGCTGTTACTCCACTGCCTGAGTGACCTTCCTCTTGGTAAGAATTTGAATATTTGTGGACTTTCAACAAACTTCTCCATTTAACGACCATATGGCGTCAAAGGAGTAGTCATAACTGTATCAAGAAATGTGCCTGAGGTAGACACACAAAGTCGTACAAGAGAGGAACATTCAACATTAAATAAAAACTAAAGAAGAAAGCGGCAGGTTCCATCAGGGAATGGGACACCGTAAATCTCAATCGGCTCCTTTGTCTCATCATCTGGACACAAAGAACAAAGAAAATTACAGCACAGGAACAGGCCCATCGGCCCTCCCGGCTTGCGTCGATCCAGATCCTTTTCCTAAACCTGTCTTCTATTTTCCATTTTCTATTTTCTCTGTTCCCCGCCTGTTCATGTATCTGTCTAGACGCATCTTAAATGATGCTATCGAGCCCGCCTCGACCACCTCCATTGGCAAAGCATTCCAGGCACCCACCACCCTCTGCGTAAAAAAGGTTCCACGCACATCTCCCTTAAACTTTCCCCCTCTCACCTTGAAATCGTGACCCCTTGTGATTGACACCCCCACTCTTGGAAAAAGCTTGTTGCTATCCACCCTGTCCATACCTCTCATAATCTTGTAGACCTCAATCAGGTCCCCTCTCAACCTCCGTCTTTCCAACGAAAACAATCCTAATCTACTCAACCTTTCTTCATAGCTAGCACCCTCCATACCAGGCAACATCCTGGAGAACCTCCTCTGCACCATCTCTAAAGCATCCACATCCTTCTGGTAATGTGGCGATCCGAATTGCACACAGTATTCCAAATGTGGCCTAACCAAAGTCCTATACAACTGTAACATGGCCTGCCGACTCTTGTACTCAAAACCCCGTCCGATGAAGGCAAGCATGCTGTATGCCTTCTTGACCACTCTATCGACCTGCGTTGCCACCTTCAGGGTACAATGGACCTGATTCTGAACTCCCAGATCTCGCTGTACATCAATTTTCCCCAGGGCTCATCCATTGACCGTATAGTCCACTCTTGAATTTGATCTTCCAAAACGCATCACCTCGCATTTGCCTGGATTGAACTCCATCTGCCATTTCTCTGCCCAACGCTCCAATCTATCTATATTTTGCTGTATTCCCTGACTGTCCTCCTCGCTATCTGCAACTCCACCAATCTTAGTATCATTTGCAAACGTCCTAATCAGACCACCTATACCTTCATCCAGATCATTTAAGTATATCAGAAACAACAGTGGCCCGAGCACTGATCCCTGTGGAACACCACTAGTCACCCTTCTCCATTTTGAGACACTCCCTTCCACCACTACTCTCTGTCTCCTGTTGCCCAGCCAGTTCTTTATCCACCGAGCTAGTACACCTGAACCCCATACAACTTCACTTTTTCCATCAACCTGCCATGGGAAAATTTATCAAACGCCTTACTGAAGTCCATGTGTATGACATCTACAGCCCTTCCCTCATCAATTACCTTAGTCACTTCCTCAAAGAATTCTATTAGGTTTGTAAGACATGGCCTTCCTTGCACAAAACCATGTTGCCTATCACTGAAAAGTCTATTTTCTTCCAAATGTGAATAGATCCTATCCCTCAGTATCTTCTCCAACAGGAGGTTTTAATGATTCTAACTCAAAGTGACGAACCAAATCCAGATGACTGTGAATTTGACGTACCTCAAATTAAATTGGAAAATTAGGATGTTCTTAAAAATTAGGATGAATTGTTAAGTTACCTTCCAGAGAAAAAACAAAGTGACCTGAAAGAGTTATTGATATCCCAAGGCCAAGTTTGTAGAGATAAATTGGGAAGTACTAAAATGGCTATACATGATGTAGATGTGGGAAATGCTGTTCCTATCAAACACCATCCATATAGACTTAATCCTTTAAAATTGGCACAGGTTAACAGAGAGATTGAGAGTATGCTTAAAAATGGCATAATTGAAGTGGGTTGCAGCCAATGGAGCTCACCCATAGTGATGGTACCTAAACCAGACGGTACCCAACGGTAGTGTGTGAACTATAGAAAGGTGAATGCAGTTACAAGAACGGACCCTTACCCTCTCCCACTTTTGAAGGATTGCATTGAGAAAGTGGGACAATCTGCTTTTATTTCCAACTTCCAGACATGGAAAGTACATTTAAAACATCGTATGGAGTTCTTCGATCGACTTCAAGAGGCGGGTTTGGTGAAACCGAAAGTGAATTTGGAGAAGCCCGAATTACTTTCCTTGAGGAGTTTCCGATACCCTCAAGATGAAGGGAAATAATGCGATCTCTTAGCATGAATGAATTTGATCGAACCTTTGTGCAAAAGATTTGTAGCGTGGTTGCTCCGCTGATGGAATTGCTGAAGAAAAGTAAAAAATTTCAATGGACAGGGGACTTTCAACAGGCATTTGACTGCCTGAAAGCTGTGATCACCAATGCTCCTGTATTGGAGAATTGCAAGGGGCTCTGTGGTCAGATTGAACTAAAGCATCTGATTCTAAAGAGGAATGCCGAGGAGTAGAGGAATGGATGGATCATGCAGAGACTTTCTTGTTCAAAGAGACTGTCAATCGAGAAGGTTTTTGGTTGTCGGAAGAAGAATGGGAAAAATTGACTATATTATTATGCCTGTTTGCGGGTGTTGTTTTTTTTTGTGAAACGAAAAAGTATTTTTACTGTGTGCATTTCTTAATTGATGGTGCAAAGTTAAAAATTAAACCACCTTGAAGTTGATGGTTCATTTCTTTTTTCTTCTGGGGAGGTGTCCTGTGAGAGTGCCTTTAAGAAATGGATGTTTAAGCAATGTACCTTTAAGAAAACAGTGATGTCAGAGAATGGGTAGAGCTGAGCTCAGTTTGCCCATTTTGAGGTTAGTTCTGGGTTTTAGTTTCAGTTTGAGACAGCAGCTTGGGTGTGACTGTGTTTTAGCTGTGAGCTGCATGAAAAAGAACAAGGTGCTGGAGCTGAAGTCAACCAAGCTGATATATCTCTGCCATCCAACAGAAAATATATATTAGCTGTGACCTGGTGTGTTACTGCTTTTGCGAAGGTGAAGTCTTTTGGATGTGTAAAGTAACAGTTTTCAGGATTGGGTAGTATTGTATTATTTTCGGGGTTATCTTTGAAGTAAGGGGTATTAAGAGATCAAATGTTTATTTAAAATGGTTAATTTGAGTTCATGGGATAAACATTGTTTTGTTTTAAAAACCACGTGTCCATAATTGTAATACTACACCTGGGGAACAAGCCGTGTGCTTCAAAAGCAACAATCCTTTGAAGGTAGGGGTTGGTTGAACTCCATGATACATTTTTGGGTTCTGAAAACACCTCTCCCATAACACTGGGCTAAATCTTGAATATTGGTCTATGAGACCTGAACCGCGTGTACTGGGGAACTCTCGGAGAGTTGCCAAAAATGGCCATGTCATGAGCCTGCTTTCGCTTGGGTGTATGCTTTCACGTTACCGGGTGGGGAGGAACGATGGTGGCTTCTAACTTTTATGATTCCGTTTTTTCTACCTTTCGCTGTCTGGAGAATGTGTTCGAGAAATGGCGCTGAGAGTAGGGGTTTTCCGTCGACGGAAATAAATCCTCTAGATTCCCACAGGGGAAGGAATTCTGTCAAGCTGTTGCAGACATACAAACTGCCCGAATATATGTCTGCTGGGTTCGGGAATGAATCTGGGTGCTGCATAATGTAAGCAATGGCTGCTAACTCGGCTGCCTGCGATCCTAAATGTCCAGGCAACTTTAATGAGATTTCCTCTAAAGCGCGTCCCTGCCCGTCCTCTACATACATTCCACATCCTGTGATCCTTTTTCCATCTAGAGCTGTGGAGGAGCCATCTACATAAATCTGTGGGCTGGGTCGTCTTGTGGTCGGATGCCTGTCGTTTTTGGCACTGACTTGGGTGCTTGGGTGCAATGATCTCGCACTCATGGGGGCTTCCTGCATAGTGTAAATTGTCGGCCAGAAACGTGTGCGTCTTTGTCCTTTTTATCGTAATGTTACATCCTTGCAGGAGTAGGGTCCAGCGTGCTGCTCGAATTTGGCTTACTGTGCAGTCCTTTAGCCTACCGTCTAATATTAGCTGTGCCGGGTGTTCTAGGTCAAAATGGTTACGGGGTTGAGTCCTGTTGTGTATGAGAAATATTGTATAGCCCAAAAAACAGAGCCTTCTGCAGGCTGAAAATCCCTGCTCTACTGGATCTAAAACTCGTGAGGCACAGGCTATGGGTCCTAAACGATCGTGCCTTTCCTGTAGGAGTATGGCCGAAAGGGTTCGGTCGATGGTCGCTACCTCTATTGCGTATGGGGAGTGCGGGTCTGGCGCCTGTAAAACGGGAGCTGTGCTTAGGGCGCGTTTCAATGTATCTACAGCATATGCGTGCTGTGGAAGCCATTTCAGTGGGGCCTGTTTCTTAAGGAGCTCGGAAAGTGGGGCTGCTTTTGTGGCAAAACCGTCTATGTGGTTCCTGCAGTAACCGACCAGTCCTAAAACTGACCGGAGTACTGTAACATTTTGGGGCAAGGGTAATTTTACAATTGAATCTATCCGTTTCTGTTCTATCTCACGCTTACCATGTGTGATGACAGTACCTAAATAAGTGACCTTTTCCTGGGGAATTTGGGCGTTTTTGGGGTTAATCTTGCATCCAATTTCTATTAGGAGTCCTAATTGTTCCGAAAGAAGCAAAATGTGCTCTTCCTTGGTGTCAGTCTGTAGGACCAAATTGTCCACATACTGAACGAGGCATTCAGGTCGGGAAAATGTTACTAATCTGTTCGGCAATTGGCCGTGAAAAATGGAGGGGGAGTTGTAGAAACCTTGTGGAAGGCACGTCCACGTGTACTGCTGTCCCTGGAAAGCGAACGCAAATTTGTACTGGCACGTTTTGTCTAATGGAATGGACCAAAAGCCATTGCTAATGTCCAAAACCGTGAAAAACTTTGACTGAAGCTTTACATGGTCTCAGGACCCGTGGCAACGGTGGGGGCTGCTAACGGAGTTACTTTGTTTAATTCCCGATAATCGATGGCCAGACGCCATGAACCATCTGGTTTTCTTACGGGCCAAATCGGGGCATTGTTCGTTGAGGCAACGGGCCAAATTACTCCTTGGTCCAATAAACTCTGGATTACTTTGGCTATCTCTCCCTCGGCTTGCTGTGGAAAACCGTATTGTTTCTGGGGCTTAGGATCGGGAGCTGTAATGTTGACCATTCCTGGAATTTGCCGCAATCATGCTTGTGTTGGGCAAACAATGCTTTATGTCTCTTCAAGACTTCTCTAACTATTTTGTCCGTGGTAATGGTTTGTGGATCAAACCAGTACTCTCCCACTGAGCTAATCCTGTGTGCGTAGTCTCCTACTGTGAGCGTGGCAGGGGCTCGTGCTGCTCTGGCCATTTTCCACACACATTTATTTATGGGGTCGAAAGAAAGGTTGTGTGAGCTCATAAAATCTATTCCCAAGATGTGTTCTGCTGTCTGGGGCAAACCTACCAAAACAACTGAGTGCTTAGCTTTAATGTTACCGATCTGGATATCCACAGGAGCTGTAATGTGTCCCTGCGGGAGGTGCCCAGTAAAGCCACTAAGAGTAATGGTGTCTGTAGTGGTCCATACATCTCGCTGGCACATCGTGGAGCAGTTTAAAGTGGTTCGGGACCCTCCTGTGTCCCAAAGGAACTCTACTGGGTGTCCCCGGACTGTGCCTGCAACTACCGGTCTTCGGGACTTATCCCAAAGTGTGTCACAGACCCAAGTTGGGGAGTCCGAACACCGTCAATTGGTGCCATTTATGGCCAAATTATTTGCTCGGGCGCCAACGCTGTGGATGGGTCTGGCATTGTTCCTCGGGGGGGGGGGGGGGGCTTTTGTGGGCTGTTACCGTTGCTGTTTCGGGGGGGGGCATTGCATTCTCGGGCGTAATGTCCCTCGTATTCGCAATTACAACATAGAACGATACAGCGCAGTACAGGCCCTTCGGCTCACGATGTTGCACCGACATGGGAAGTCAAAAAACAAAAGCCATCTACCTACACTATGCCATTATCATCCATATGCTTATCCAATAAACTTTTAAATGCCTTCAATGTTGGCGAGTTCACTACTGTTGCAGGTAGGGCATTCCACGGCCTCACCACTCTTTGCGTAAAGAACCTACCTCTGACCTCTGTCCTATACCTATTACCCCTCAGTTTAAGGCTGTGTCCCCTCGTGCTAGCCATTTCCATCTGCGGGAGAAGGCTCTCACTGTCCACCCTATCTAACTCCCTGATCATTTTGTATGCCTCTATTAAGTCTCCTCTTAACCTTCTTTTCTCTAACGAAAACAACCTCAAGTCCATCAGCCTTTCCTCATAAGATTTTCCCTCCATACCAGGCAACATCCTGGTAAATCTCCTCTGCACCAGCTCCAAAGCTTCCACGTCCTTCCTATAATGCGGTGACCAGAACTGTACGCAATACTCCAAATGCGGCCGTACCAGAGTTTTGTACAGCTGCAACATGACCTCATGACTCCGGAACTCAATCCCTCTACCAATAAAGGCCAACACTCCATAGTCCTTCTTCACAACCCTATCAACCTGGGTGGCAACTTTCAGGGATCTATGTACATGGACACCGAGATCTCTTCTGCTCATCCACACTTCCAAGAACTTTACCATTAGCCAAATATTCCGCATTCCTGTTATTCCTTCCAAAGTGAATCACCTCACACTTCTCTACATTAAACTCCATTTGCCACCTCTCAGCCCAGCTCTGCAGCTTATCTATGTCCCTCTGTAACCTGCTACATCCTTCCGCACTGTCGACAACACCACCGACTTTAGTGAAGTCCGCAAATTTACTCACCCACCCTTCTGCGCCCTCCTCTCGGTCATTGATAAAAATGACAAACAGCAACGGCCCCAGAACAGATCCTTGTGGTACGCCACTTGCAACTGAACTCCATTCTGAACATTTCCCATCGACCACCACCCTCTGTCTTCTTTCAGCTAGCCAATTTCTGATCCACATCTCTAAATCACCCTCAATCCCCAGCCTCCGTATTTTCTGCAATAGCCTACCGTGGGGAACCTTATCAAACGCTTTACTGAAATCCATATACACCACATCAACTGCTCTACCCTCGTCTACCTGTTCAGTCACCTTCTCAAAGAACTCAATAAGGTTTGTGAGGCATGACCTACCCTTCACAAAGCCATGCTGACTATCCCTGATCATATTATTCCTATCTAGATGATTATAAATCTTGTCTCTTATAATCGCCTCCAAGACTTTACCCACAACAGACGTGAGGCTCACCAGTCTATAGTTGCCGGGGTTGTCTCTGCTCCCCTTCTTGAACAAAGGGACCACATTTGCTATCCTCCAGTCCTCTGGCACTATTCCTGTAGCCAATGATGACATAAAAATCAAAGCCAAATACCCAGCAATCTGTTCCCTGGCTTCCCAGAGAATCCTAGGATAAATCCCATCAGGCCCCGGGGACTTATCTATTTTCAGCCTGTCCAGAATTGCTAACACCTCTTCCCTACGTACCTCAATGCCATCTATTCTAATAGCCTGGGTCTCAGCATTCTCCTCCACAACATTATCTTTTTCCTGAGTGAATACTGATACTGAATATTCATTTAGTATCTCGCCTATCTCTTCAGACTCCACACACAACTTCCCATCCCTGTCCTTGACTGGTCCTACTCTTACCCTAGTCATTCGCTTATTCCTGACATACCTATAGAAAGCTTTTGGGTTTTCCTTGATCCTACCTGCCAAATACTTCTCATGTCCCCTCCTTGCTCGTCTTAGCTCTCTCTTTAGATCCTACCTCGCTACCTTGTAACTATCCATTGCCCCAACTGAAACTTCACACCTCATCCTCACATAGGCCTCCTTCTTCCTCTAAACAAGAGATTCCACTTCTTTGGTAAACCACGGTTCCCTCGCTCTAAGCCTTCCTCCCTGTCTGACTGGTACGTACTTATCAAGAACACGCAGTAGCTGATCCTTGAACAAGCTCCACTTATCCAGTGTGCCCAACACTTGCAGTCTACTTCTCCAACCTATCCCCCCCAAGTCACGTCTAATGGCAGCATAATTGCCCTTCCCCCAGCTATAACTCTTGCCCTGCGGTGTATACTTATCCCTTTCCATCACTAGCGTAAACGTCACCGAATTGTGGTCACTGTCCCCAAAGTGCTCTCCTACCTCCAAATCCAACACCTGGCCAGGTTCATTACCAAAAACCAAATCCAACGTGGCCTCGCCTCTTGTTGGCCTGTCAACATATTGTGTCAGGAAACCCTCCTGCACACACTGTACAAAAAACGACCCATCTAATGTACTCGAACTATATCGACTATATATAATAACTACCCTGTTACTTTCGCTCTTATCCAGAATCATCTTCGCCATCCTTTCCTCTACATCCCTAGAACTATTTGGAGGCCTATAGAAAACTCCCAATAGTGTGACCTCTCCTTTCCTGTTTCTAACCTCAGCTCATACTACCTCGGAAGAAGAGTCCCCATCTAGCATCCTCTCCGCCACCGTAATACTGTTTTTGACTAGCAGCGCCACACCTCCCCCTCTTTTGCCTCCTTCTCTGAGCTTACTAAAACACCTAAACCCCGGAACCTGCAACAACCATTCCTGTCCCTGCTCTATCCATGTCTCCGAAATGGCCACAACATCGAAGTCCCAGGTACCAACCCATGCTGCCAGTTCCCCTACCTTATTTCGTATACTCCTGGCATTGAAGTAGACACACTTCAAACCACCTACCTGAACACTGGCCCACACCTGCGAAGTCAATTCTGTGCTCCTGACCTCTATACTCTCAATCTCTCGTACCCTAAAACTACAATCCAGGTTCCCATGCCCCTGCTGTATTAGTTTAAACTCCCCCCCCACCCAAAGAGCACTAACAAATCTCCCCCCCCAGGATATTTGTGCCCCTCAGGTTCAGATGTAGACCATCCTGTCTGTAGAGGTTCCCACCTTCCCCAGAAAGAGCCCCAGTTATCCAGAGATCTGAATCCCTCCCGCCTGCACCATCCCTGTAGCCACGTGTTTAATTGCTCTCTCTCCTTATTCCTCATCTCACTATCACGTGGCACGGGGAACAACCCAGAGATAACAACTCTGTTGGTCTCGTTCTGAGCTTCCATCCTAGCTCCCTGAAAGCCTGCCTGACATCCTTGTCCCCTTTCCTACCTATGTCGTTAGTGCCAATGTGGACAACGACTTGGGGCTGCTCCCCCTCCCCCTTAAGGACCTGGAAAACACGATCCGAGACATCACGTACCCTTGCACCTGGGAGGCAACATACCAAACGTGAGTCTCTCTCGCTCCCACAAAATCTCCTATCTGTGCCCCTGACTATCGAGTCCCCAATTACTAATGCTCTGCTCCTCTCCCCCTTCCCTTCTGAGCAACAGGGACAGACTCCGTGCCAGAGGCCCGTACCCCATGGCTTACCCCTGGTAAGTCCCCCCCCCCCACACAAGTATCCCCTTGTTACTCAGGGGAACGACCGCAGGGGATCCCTGCACTGACTGCTTCTTCCCAGTCCCTCTTACAGTTACCCATCTATCTCCAATCTTTGGTGTAACTAATTCCCTGAAGCTACTATCTATCAGCTGCTCTGCCTCCCGAATGATCCGAAGTTCATCCAACTCCAGCTCCAGTTCCCTAACTCGGTCTTGGAGGAGCTGGAGATGGCTGCACTTCCTGCAGGTAAAATCAGCAGGGACATTAACGTCATCCCTCACCTCAAACATCCTGCAGGAGGAACATTGCACTACCTTCCCTGCCATCCCTCTAACCTCCAACCAAGATCTGGTTAATAAATAAATAAATAAAAAATATGATAATATGTCACTTACCTCACACCAATGGGTTTTATTATTAGGTTAGAGGAGGAGGGTGGGTGGGAGACACTACACGTGTAGTGTCTCGGGTTTCGTCTCCACCAGAATTTATTGGTTGGGGGGGCGGGGGGGCCTTCCCAGAAGTCCGCGGGGCGAACTTCCGGTTCCCGCCTTATATTTTAAAAAAATTAAAAATAAAACAGAAAAGAAGAACAGAAACGGGACCAGGTAAGTGTTTTTAAAGTAAAAACATACCTCCCAGAAGGCCCTTGCGCACCGCTCCCGCCGAAATCCAAAGGCCTGCTCCTGCAAAGGTAAGGGTTTTTAAAGTAAAAACTTACCTCCCAGAAGGCCCTTGCGCACCGCTCCCGCCGAAATAAAAAAAACCAACTTGTTGCTCGGTCTCTTGTCTTACCAAGACCGCACATTGCGTGTCTTGGTAGGCCTTATCATATTGCGTTTGGAAACTACTCAAATGCGCGAGACAAGACTGGTGTGCCCACTTGGCATCACCCACCTCTCTGTCCTTTGCTGCTAACTGCTCTTTTAAATCTCTATTCTCCTTCTCTACTTTGCTCACGTCTATCTCACTACTTCTTTCTCTCTCCTCTATCTCTCTACGGAGCATCCTAACGACCTCCTCTGTGCCTCGCAATTGTGCCAAACAGGACACGATTGCCATCGGCTTGCGAGCTTTCCCCAAGCTCTTCTTATGGATCTCTGACAGGTTCTCCCACCAAGTATGCCCTATACTCCCGGGACCTGTTTCCTCATTAGCGCAGAATTCACTCCAAAGGGGCCATCCTTTCCCTTTGAGATATTTCCTCATCTCATCTTCCCAAACGGGACACTGTCCTACTCTACTGGTCACTGTGACCTCAAATTCCTGGGGGTTCATAAGCAGTCCTGCGCTTTAGGGTGCCCATGCGGGGTCTTGGTGTGTCCTTATGGGGTTCATGGTCGCGTCTACTTTCTCCTGTTCTGTCTTTTTCTGTAGGGACTGTTCTCAAGCTCTAGATAATAGCTTTAGTACCCACACTTAGTCGTTTGCTGGGTCTGAGGGGTCGTAATTTGTACATGCCTTTTGTCCTGCCTCCGTGGAGACTAGAGTACGAGTCCATTTGGCCGTATTGTCTACAGATAAATGGGCGTTGGCCAAATCACCGAATACTGCGGTGAAGTGGATCCAGAGGCGTCCAGCAAATGCTGTTGGATGCTCTCCTTTTTTCTGTCTATACCGGTTGAGTCCTTCTACTGGATCTCCTCTATTGTAGCTAATGGTGCCTAAGATGGCTATTTCTATATCTTGGAGGCTACCTCCTCCTACATTTTGTGGGTGGGGAAGGGCTGAACTAACAGATGGGTCAAGGCTCATGACAATGAGTTTTACTTCTTCCTGCTCGTCCAGACCGTACATGACGGTCTATTGCCTAACGCGTTCGAAAAAGTGGTGTGGGTCTGACGCGGGTGAAAAGTCTCAATTTTATCGCGGGCATCTCTTAGCTGGGTGATCATTAATGGGGTGGTGTACACAAATTCGGGTTGGTCTTCTGTTGTTACTCTACGCTGCGTGGTGATGGGGTTCATTGGGTTGGGTGCTTTTCTTTTTGGGGCCTGGGGGGGCTCTATTCTGACTTTCTGTCTCGTTCACATATCGATGGCCCGTTTCATTAAGTTCCTGCCAATCGGGGCCATCTTCCTGATCTAACTGTAGGCCGAAGTTATCTCTGAACCCGTTCTGAACTGAGAGCAGTGATTGCAATCTTGCAATTTACTGCCTGCACTTGGCATGGTCCACCGAACTCTGCCTCTGTTCCGTGGTGGATCTGTGGAGTGCTCGTAGGGCTGCCTTGAAGTCCTCACATTTTTTCCATTTCCTCTCTTACCAACACCGCATGTTGCGTGACCTGGTAGGCCTTATCGTATTGAATCTGAAAGCTACTTAGGTGAGCGAGACAAGATTGGTGTGCCCGTTTGAAATCAGCCAACTCCTTGTCCTTCGCCGCTAGCTACTCTCGGAGTTGCTAGTTTACTCTCTCACACTTGCTAACATTTCCCTCTCAACTCCTCTCCTTCTTCGCAAGCTGTCTACGGAGCGTTCTCACAACCTCCTCTGTGCCTTGCAATTGTGCCAAGCAGGACACGATTACCATCGGCTAACGAAATCTACTCAAATTCTTCTTGTGGATCTCGGTCAGGTTGTCCCACCAAGTTTGTCCTATACTACCAGGACCTGTTTCCTCATTCGCACAAAACCAGACCATAGGGGCCATCCTTTCCCCTTTAGGTATTTCCTAATCTCTTCTTCCCATATGAGACACTGTTCTGCTCTGTTGGTCACTGCGGACTCGGGCTATTGTGGATGTATTAAGACAAAGAACAAAGAAAATTACAGCACAAGAACAGGCCCTTCGGCCCTCCCAGCCTGAGCCGATCCAGATCCTTTATCTAAACCTGTCTTCTATTTTACAAGGATCTACTTCCCTCTGTTCCCCACCCGTTCATATATCTGTTTGGATGCATCTTAAATGATGCTATCGTGCCCGCCTCTACCACCTCCGCCGGCAAAGCGTTCCAGGCACCCACCACCATTTGCGTAAAAAACTTTCCACACATATCTCCCTTAAACTTTCCCCCTCTCACTTGAAATCGTGACCCCTTGTAATCGACACCCCCACTCTTGGAAAAAGCTTGTTGCTATCCACCCTGTCCATACCTCTCATAATTTTGTAGACCTCAATCAGGTCCGCCCTAAACCTAGCTTCCCAATACCCCCAGGTCTTGGCCACACACAAGCAGATTGTGGTTACCTTGCCGTCACTCCCATAGCAATCCCTGGAGGAGTTCACCCTCCACACAAGCAGTATCCTGTTAAACCGAAAGCATTGGAAGCTGTCAAAGGCATCATTGCTGATCTGGAACAGCAACGGATTGTAACAAAAATTTCCTCCAGTACTAATTCACCTATATGGCGCGTTAAAAAAACGGATGACAGCTACCGACTGACCATCGACTACATTGCCCTAAATAGTCATGCAACCAGGGAATACCCCACAGTAGCAAATCCGGCGAGGATTCTTAATACTATAGGGCTGGAACACTTGATATTTACTGTTCTAGACATAGTTAATGGGTTGGTCAATCCCCGTGGCTGAAGAGCATTGGTACAAGTTTGCTGTTACAGTGGGGAACCAGCAGTACACCTGGACCTGCTTACCACATGGGTACCACAATAGCCCCGCTATATTTCATAAGAATATGGCCCAGATAATCGAACCCCTACATTGTGTAGGGACCACTATTTTACAATACACGGATTATTTTAATAGCCTCAAACAATTCAGCATCACACTGTCTGACCCTCCACCAGGTGGTGCAGACGATCCAAGACGCTGGACTTTAACTAAATCCGAACAAATTCAGTCCAACACAGCTTGGACAGAATCAGGTGACATATCATTGCTCAAGGAAAGAAAGAAATCCCGGAAGATAGAAAGAAATCCAAGGGATGCAGGGACCCCACACGGTGAAAGGGATCAAAGAACAAAGAAGAAAGAAAATTAATCGGCCCTCCCAGCCTGCGCCGATCCTTGGGCGTCATTCTCCGACCCCCCGCCGGGTTGGAGAATCGCCGGGGGCTGCCGTGAATCCCGCCCCCGCCGGTTGCCGAAGTCTCCGGTACCGGATATTCGGCGGGGGCGGGAATCGGGCCGCGCCGGTTGGCGGGCCCCCCCGCTGGATTCTCCGGCCCGGATGGGCCAAAGTCCCGCCGATAAATTGCCTGTCCCGCCGGCGTGGATTAAACCACCTTTTCAACGGCGGGACAAGGCGGCGTGGGCGCGGGGCGATCTGGCCCCGGGGGGTGCCCCCTTCGGTGGCCTGGCCCGCTATCGGGGCCCACCGATCCGCGGGCGGGCCTGTGCCGTGGGGGCACTCTTTCCCTTCCGCCTCCACCATGGTCTCCACCAACGCGGAGGCGGAAGAGACTCCCTCCACTGCGCATGCGCGGTAAACTTTAAGCGGCCGCTGACGCTCCCGCGCATGCGCCGCCCCGACATGTCATTTCCACGCCAGCTGGCGGGGCAACAAAGGCCGTTTCCGCCAGCTGGCGGGGCGGAAATTCCTCCGGAGTCGGCCTAGCCCCTCAATGTTGGGGCTCGGCCCCCAAAGATGCGGAGCGTTCCGCACCTTTGGGGCGGCTCGATGCCCGTCTGATTGACGCCGTTTTCGTCGCCAGTCGGCGGACATCGCGCCGTTTCGGGAGAATTTTGCCCCAGATCCTTTATCTAAACCTGTCTTCTATTTTCCAAGGATCTACTTCCCTTTGTTCTCCGCCTGTTCATATATCTGTCTAGATGCATCTTAAATGATGCTATCGTGCCCGCCTCTACCACCTCCGCTGGCAAAGCGTTCCAGACACCCACCACCCTCTGCGTAAAAATCTTTCCACGCAAATATCCCTTAAACTTTTCCCCTCTCACCTTGAAATCGTGACCCCTTGTAATTGACACCCCCACTCTTGGAAAAAGCTTGTTGCTATCCACCCTGTCCATACCTCTCATAATTTTGTAGACCTCAATCAGGTCCCCCCTCAACCTCCGTCTTTCCAACACAAACAATCCTAATCTACTCAACCTTTCTTCATAGCTAGCACCCTCCATACCAGGCAACATCCTGGTGAACCTCCTCTGCACCCTCTCTAAAGCATCCACATCCTTCTGGTAATGTGGCGACCAGAACTGCACGCAGTATTCCAAATGTGGCCTAACCAAGTCCTATACAACTGTAACATGACCTGCCGACTCTTGTACTCAATACCCCGTCCGATGAAGGCAAGCATGTTCCTTCTTGACCACTCTATCGACCTGCGTTGCCACCTTCAGGGTACAATGGACCTGAACTCCCAGATCTCTCTGTACATCAATTTTCCCCAGGACTCTTCCATTGACCGTCTAGTCCGCTCTAGAATTAGATCTTCCAAAATGCATCACCTCGTTTTTGCCTGGATTGAACTCCATCTGCCATTTCTCTGCCCAACTCTCCAATCTATCTATATTTTGCTGTATTCTCTGACAGTGCTCCTCGCTATCTGCAACTCCACCAATCTTAGTATCATCTGCAAACTTGCTAATCAGACCACCTAGATCTTCGTCCAGATCATTTATGTATATCACAAACAACAGTGGTCCGAGCACGGATCCCTGTGGAACACCACTAGTCACCTTTCTTCATTTTGACATACTCCCTTCCACCACTACTCTCTGTCTCCTGTTGCCCAGCCAGTTCTTTATCCATCTAGCTAGTACACCCTGAACCCCATACGACTTCATTTTTTCCATCAACCTGCCATGGGAAACTTTATCAAACGCCTTACTGAAGTCCATGTATATGACATCTACAGCCCTTCTCTCATCAATTAACTTAGTCACTTCCTCAAAGAATTCGATTAGGTTTGTAAGACATGACCTTCCCTGCACAAAAACCATGCTGCCTATCACTGATAAGTCTATTTTCTTCCAAATGTGAATAGATCCCTCAGTATCTTCTCCAAATGTTTGCCGACCACTGACGTCACGCTCACAGGTCTATAATTCCCTGGATTATCCCTGCTACCCTTCTTAAACAAAGAGACAACATTAGCAATTCGTCAGTCCTACGGGACCTCACCCATGCTCAAGGATGCTGCAAAGATATCTGTTCAGGCCCCAGCTATTTCGTCCATCGCTTCCCTCAGTAACCTGAGATAGATCCCATCCGGGCCTGGGGAGTTGTCCACCTTAATGCCTTTCAGAATACCCAAAACTTCCCCCTTCCTTATGCCGACTTGACCTAGAGTATTTAAACATCCATCCCTAGCCTCAATATCCGTCAAGTCCCTCTCATTGGTGAATAGGGGCTGTTTAGCACAGGGCTAAATTGCTGGCTTTGAAAGCAGACCAAGGCAGGCCAGCAGCACGGTTCAATTCCTCGAAACAGCCTCCCCGAACAGGCGCCGGAATGTGGCGACTAGGGGCGTTTCACAGTAACTTCATTTGAAGCCTACTTGTGACAGTAAGCGATTTTTATTTCATTTCATTCATACCGATGCAAAGTACTCATTAAGAATCTCACCCATTTCCTCTGACTCCACGCATAAATTCCCTCTTTTGTCTTTGAGTGGGCCAATCCCTTCTCTCGGTACCCTCTTGCTCCTTATATACGAATAAAAGGCTTTGGGATTTTCCTTAACCCTGTTAGCCAGAGATTTCATGACCCCTTTTAGCCCTCTTTATTGCACGTTTGAGATTTGTCTTACTTTCCCGATATTCCTCCAAAGCTTCATCAGTTTTAAGTCGCCTAGATCTTATGTATGCTTCCTTTTCATCTTAGCTAGTCTCACAATTCCACCCGTCATCCATGGTTCCCTAATCTTGCCATTTCTATCCCTCATTTTCACAGGGACATGTCTGTCCTACACTCTAATCAACCTTTCCTTAAAAGACTCCCACATTTCAAATGTGGATTTTCCCTTAAACAGCTGCTCCCAATCCACATTCCCTAGCTCCTGCTGAATTTTGTTAAACTTGGCCTTTCCCCAATTTAGCACTCTTCCTTTAGGACCACTCTCGTCTTTGTCCATGAGCATTCTAAAACTTACGGAATTATGATCGCTAGTCCCAAAGTAATCACCGACTGAGACTTCAACCACCTGGCCGGGATCATTCCCCAATACCAGGTCCAGTATGGCCCCTTTCCGAGTTGGACTATTTACATATGACTCTAAAAAACTCTCCTGGATGCTCCTTACAAATTCTGCTCCATCTACGCCTCCAGCATGACATGAGTCCCATTCAATGTTGGGGAAGTTAAAATCTCCCATCACGACCACCCTATTGCCTTTACATTTTTCTATAAACTGTCTACATATTTGTACCTCTACTTCACGCTCACTTTTGGGAGGCCTGTAGTAAAGTCCCAACAATGTTACTGCACCCTTCCTACTTCTTAGCTCTACCCATATTGCCTCAGTGCTCGAATCCTCCATCGTGCCCTCCTTAATCACAGCTGTGATATCATCTCTGACCAGTAATCCAACTCTTCCACCCCTTTTACGTCCCTCTCTGTCCCTCCTGAAGCATCGATACACTGGGATATTTAGATGCCAGTTTTGCCCTTCCCTCAACCAAGTCTCACTAATACCAATAACACCATATTCCCAGCCCTCAGTTCATCTGCCTTACCTGCTACACTTCTCGCATTAAAACAAATGCACCTCAGACCACCTGTCCCTTTGCGTTCATCATCTCTTCCCTGTCTACTCTTCCCCTTAGTCACATTGTTTTTTATCTAGTACCTTACTGGCTTTAGTTGCTGCCTCTTTACTGACCTCTAACTTCCTAATCTGGTTCCCATCCCCCTGCCACATTAGTTTAAAACCCAACAGTGTTAGCAAAAGCACCCCCTAGGACATTGGTTCCAGTCCTGCCCAGGTGTAGATCATCCGATTTGTAATGGTCCCACCGCCCCCAGAACCGGGTCCAAAGTCCCAAAAATCTGAATCTCTCCCTCCTGCACTGTCTCTCAAGCCACATATTCATTCTGACTATTCTTGAATTTCTACTCTGACTGTCTCATGGCACTGGTAGCAATCCTGAGATTGCTACCTTTGAGGTCCTACTTTTTAACTTATCTCGTAACTCCCTAAATTCTGATTGTAGGACCTCATCCTGTTTTTTACCTATATCGTTGGTGCCTATATGCACCACGACAACTGGCTGTCCACCCTCCCCCTTCAGTATGTCCAGCAGCCGATATGAGACATCCCTGACCCGTGCACCCGGGAGGCAACATACCAATCGGGAGTCTCATTTTTGACCACAGAAACGCCTGTCTACTCACCTTACGATTGAATCCCCTATGACTATAGCCCTGCCGGTCTTTTTCCCGCCCTTCTGTGCAGCGGAGCCAGCCACGGTGCCATGAGCCTGGCTAATACTACCCTGGTAAGTCATCTTCCCCAACAGTATCCGAAACGGTATACCTGTTTTGGAGGGAGATGACCGCAGGGGACACCTGCACTGCCTTCCTGCCCTTTCTCTGCCTTTTGGTCACCCATTCCCTGTCTCCCTCACCAATCCTAATCTGCAGTGTGACCAACTCACTGAACGTGCTATCCAAGACCTCCTCAGCATCGCGGATGCTCCAAAGTTAGTCCATCCGCAGCTCCAGAGCCATCATGAGGTCTAACAGGACCTGCAGCTGGACACGCTTCCCGCACATGAAGGAGTCAGGGGCATCGGCCGCGTCCCGGAACTCCCAGATTGAGCATGAGGAGCATAACACAGGTCTGGGATCTCCTGCCATTTTTACACTTTACCTTAACTGATTACAAATATAATATCAAATAATGAATAAGTGAAAGGAATAAAGATTTTACTGACCAATCACAATTCTTACCAACACACGAAGAGTTAAATTTCTCCCAGCTACTGCTAATTGGAGCACTTTCCTTACCAGCCAATCAGGTCACTGCTTTGCTGTGATGTCACTCTTCAAGGTAAGTTTTTAAAGATTTTAAAGAGGTAAACTTACCTTCCCGACAGACCCCTGGCCACTGCTCCCGCCAAAAATCTGAAGGCCGCTTCTCCGGCAGATCTGTCCCCGCCGCTCTCCTCGCGCTATTTCATGTGCCCACACCGCTCTCCTTGTGCTCTTTTATCCTGTGTCCCCACCGCTCTCCTCGCGCTCTATCATCCTGTGTCCCCACCGCTCTCCTCCCGCTCTTTCACTGTGTCCCGGCTGCTCTCCTCCTGCTCTTTCACTGTGTCCCCGCCGCTCTCCTCTTGCCTTCATGGCCATCCATACAATTATCTCCGTTTCTACCAGGAATTTGGTGGTGCAAACACGGGTACGCCTCAAGCTATTTTCCGGTTTACGCAAATACCGAAGGTTTCATGCAACAAAATCTGTCGAGGTTACCTTATATCCCTTGTTAGTACGCATGCAAATTACACACTTTTGAGTCTTTGAGGTTTGATCGATACTGGTCTTACTTGTGGTTTCTTTTACTTTTACAATCTGGATTTCTGATTCAAACGTTTTGTGGGTTCTCTCGGAGTGACACGGTCACTTCTGGGTCGAATCCCACCACAGTCTCCAATAACTGTTGCCTTTTTACCTGCTATAAATATGGCAATCAATAAGGTTGCCCTTCTTTCTTTGGATAGCGATATATTGCTCAGAGTCGCCAGGTATCAAACGATAAGGCAGGCTCTTTAAGGGCAGCACGGTAGCATTGTGGATAGCACAACTGCTTCACACCTTCAGGGTCCCAGGTTCGATTCCGGCTTGGGTCACTGTCTGTGCGGAGTCTGCACATCCTCCCCGTGTGTGCGTGGGTTTCCTCCGGGTGCTCCGGTTTCCTCCCACAGTCCAAAGATGTGCAGGTTAGGTGGATTGGCCATGATAAATTGCCCTTAGTGTCCAAAATTGCCCTTAGTGTTGGGTGGGGTTACTGGGTTATGGGGGTAGGGTGGAGGTGTTGACCTTGGGTAGGGTGCTCTTTCCAAGAGCCGGTGCAGACTCGATGGGTCGAATGGCCTCCTTCTGCACTGTAAATTCTATGATCTATGATACCACCAGAAGGTTCAACCGGATATCGATCAAAGAGCCAAACACCAGTCAGTTAGTTCAAGATCAAGGGTACTTTATTTACACACACAATTAATCATGCAACATAAACACTAGTCAAACAACACTTTTCAACTATGACAACCTGTACTTAACTTCAGGCACACGGCTTAGGTCAGAGGAACAGTGGCTGTTGTTCGAATCTGGGTCTATCGGGTCTGGAGAAGTAACTGCTGCTCAGCTGGGCTCATCCTGTTTGGTAGCGGGCGTTGAACTTGAACTTGCTTCTGGTGGTGCTGCAATTGGAAGTAGACGTTGCCGGAGTGCCAGGTCCAAGAGAGGCCAAACACATGGTGGTCTCTCTCTTAATCCTTGGGGGTTTTTGCACTCCTTTGGGCGGTCCTTCAGTTTGGACCCCACGAATTGGGTAATTCTTGACCGCTGTGTTCGATTTGAACCAATAAAGGGGCGGGTGCCTTGATGGCTGGGCGTGTCCTAAGCGGCCATTGACCCTGTTGTTTACGCTTCCTGAGTACAGGGAGTGGCCCGAAACGTCTAGGATCATATCGGTTGCTCAAGTATCAGTCCTTTGTCTGACGGAGATGGGCCATCAAAATGCTAATCGGTTGGGGGTTTCAATGCTGTCTGGATTCTTCGCACACAAATATACATTCAGGCTCTGAGCTTGCCTGAACCTTACATTGTCCATTTTTCCCATTATGCTTTGTGACCGTCCATGTTTCTTATTGTAAGTGGCCATCCCAGATGGCTAGACAGGTGAGCTGGCAAGATGGAGACAGAAGACAGAGAGTAGCAGTGGAAGGGTATTTTTCTGAATGGAGGGATGTGACTAATGGTGTTCCGCAGGGATCAGTGCTGGGACCTTTGCTGTTTGTGGTACATATAAATGATTTGGAGGAAAATGTAACTGGTCTGATCAGTAAGTTTGCGGATGAACATAGAACATAGAACATAGAACAATACAGCGCAGTACAGGCCCTTCGGCCCACGATGTTGCACCGAAACAAAAGCCATCTAACCTACACTATGCCATTATCATCCATATGTTTATCCAATAAACTTTTAAATGCCCTCAATGTTGGCGAGTTCACTACTGTAGCAGGTAGGGCATTCCACGGCCTCACTACTCTTTGCGTAAAGAACCTACCTCTGACCTCTGTCCTATATCTATTACCCCTCAGTTTAAAGTTATGTCCCCTCGTGCCAGCCATATCCATCCGCGGGAGAAGGCTCTCACTGTCCACCCTATCCAACCCCCTGATCATTTTGTATGCCTCTATTAAGTCTCCTCTTAACCTTCTTCTCTCCAACGAAAACAACCTCAAGTCCGTCAGCCTTTCCTCATAAGATTTTCCCTCCATACCAGGCAACATCCTGGTAAATCTCCTCTGCACCCGCTCCAAAGCCTCCACGTCCTTCCTATAATGCGGTGACCAGAACTGTACGCAATACTCCAAATGCGGCCGGACCAGAGTTCTGTACAGCTGCAACATGACCTCCCGACTCCGGAACTCAATCCCTCTACCAATAAAGGCCAACACTCCATAGGCCTTCTTCACAACCCTATCAACCTGGGTGGCAACTTTCAGGGATCTATGTACATGGACACCTAGATCCCTCTGCTCAGCCACACTTTCAAGAACTTTACCATTAGCCAAATGTTATTCCTTCCAAAGTGAATCACCTCACACTTCTCTACATTAAACTCCATTTGCCACCTCTCAGCCCAGCTCTGCAGCTTATCTATATCCCTCTGTAACCTGCTACATCCTTCCACACTATCGACACCACCACCGACTTTAGTATCGTCTGCAAATTTACTCACCCACCCTTCTGCGCCTTCCTCTAGGTCATTGATAAAAATGACAAACAGCAACGGCCCCAGAACAGATCCTTGTGGTACTCCACTTGTGACTGTACTCCATTCTGAACATTTCCCATCAACCACCACCCTCTGTCTTCTTTCAGCTAGCCAATTTCTGATCCACATCTCTAAATCACCCTCAATCCACAGCCTCCGTATTTTTTGCAATAGCCTACCGTGGGGAACCTTATCAAACGCTTTGCTGAAATCCATATACACCACATCAACTGCTCTACCCTCGTCTACCTGTTCAGTCACCTTCTCAAAGAACTCAATAAGGTTTGTGAGGCATGACCTACCCTTCACAAAGCCATGCTGACTATCCCTGATCATATTATTCCTATCTAGATGATTATAAATCTTGTCCCTTATAATCCCCTCCAAGACTTTACCCACTACAGACGTGAGGCTCACCGGTCTATAGTTGCCGGGGTTGTCTCTGCTCCCCTTTTTGAACAAAGGGACCACATTTGCTGTCCTCCAGTCCTCTGGCACTATTCCTGTAGCCAATGATGACATAAAAATCAAAGCCAAAGGTCCAGCAATCTCTTCCCTGGCCTCCCATAGAATCCTAGGATAAATCCCATCAGGTCCCGGGGACTTATCTATTTTCAGCCTGTCCAGAATTGCCAACACCTCTTCCCTACGTACCTCAATGCCATCTATTCTATTAGCCTGGGGCTCAGCATTCTCCTCCACAACATTATCTTTTTCCTGAGTGAATACTGACGAAAAATATTCATTTAGTATCTCGCCTATCTCTTCAGACTCCACACACAATTTCCCATCCCTGTCCTTGACTGGTCCTACTCTTTCCCTCGTCATTCGCTTATTCCTGACATACCTATAGAAAGCTTTTGGGTTTTCCTTGATCCTTCCTGCCAAATACTTCTCATGTCCCCTCCTTGCTCGTCTTAGCTCTCTCTTTAGATCCTTCCTCGCTACCTTGTAACTATCCATCGCCCCAACCGAAACTTCACACTTCATCTTCACATAGGCCTTCTTCTTCCTCTTAACAAGAGATTCCACTTCCTTGGTAAACCACGGTTCCCTCGCTCGACGCCTTCCTCCCTGTCTGACCGGTACATACTTATCAAGAACACGCAGTAGCTGATCCTTGAACAAGCCCCACTTATCCAGTGTGCCCAACACTTGCAGCCTACTTCTCCACCTTATCCCCCCCAAGTCACATCTAATGGCATCATAATTGCCCTTTCCCCAGCTATAACTCTTGCCCTGCGGTGTATACTTATCCCTTTCCATCATTAACGTAAACGTCACCGAATTGTGGTCACTGTCCCCAAAGTGCTCTCCTACCTCCAAATCCAACACCTGGCCTGGTTCATTACCCAAAACCAAATCCAACGTGGCCTCGCCTCTTGTTGGCCTGTCAACATATTGTTTCAGGAAACCCTCCTGCACACACTGTACAAAAAACGACCCATCTATTGTACTCGAACTATATATTTTCCAGTCAGGGTCTTCCCTGACGTCCGCGGGTCGACTTCCTGACACAAAGGTGGATAGCCAGAGGAAACTGCAGGATACAGATTAGTTGGAGACTTGGGCAGAGAGATGGCAGATCGAGTTTAATCCGGACAAATGTGAGGTAATGCGTTTAATGCAGGTGGGAAATATACAGTCAGCGGCAGAACCCTTAAGAATATTGACAAGCAGAGGGATCTTGGTGTACAGGTGCACAGGTCACGCAGGTGGAGAAGGTGGTCAAGAAGGCATACGCTATGCGTGTCTTCATCAGGTGGGGCAATGAGCATAAAAATTGGCAAATCATGCTGCAGCTGTATACGTTAGAGGCTTTGGCGAGGGTATGAAGAGGTTTACCAGGATATTGCCTGGTATGGAGGGCATTAGCTATGAGAAGAGGTTGAATAACTCGGTTTGCTCTCACTGGAACGATAGAGGTTGAGGGTCGACCTGATAGATTTTTACAAAATTATGAGGGGCATAGACAGAGTGGATAATCAGAAGCTTTTTCCCAGGGTCGAAGAGCCAACCACTCGGGGACATAGGTTTAAGGTGTAAAGGGCAAAGTTTAGAGGAGATGTGCGAGGGATGTTTTTTGCATATAGGATAGTGGGTGCCAGGAACTCGCTGCCGGAGGACGTGGTGGAAGCAGGTGCGACAGTGACATTTAAGGGCCATCTTGACAAATACTTGAATAGGATGGGAATAGAGGGATACAGGCCCCAGAATTGTAAAACTTTTTAGGTTAAAGGGGCAACATAGTCGGCACAGGCTTGGATGGCAGAAGGGCTGTTACTGCTTCATGCCTCACTTGATCTTCTTTTCACAGAAAATTGTGGAGGCAAATCACTGATATGCCCCTGGCAGGTGAAACTGTGGGTGGGTGCGGCGCGCCATCGGGATTCTCCATTTTGCCGGTTGGTCAATGAGGTATCTCATTGTGGGGCAGCCCCACGCCACTGGGAAACCCCCGGGCTGCCGGTAAAACGCAGAATCATAGAATCATAGAATTTACAGTGCAGAAGGGGGCCATTCAAAGAACAAAGAACAAAGAAAAGTACAGCACAGGAACAGGCCCTTCGGCCCTCCAAGCCTGCGCCGACCATTCCGCCCGTCTAAACTAAAATCTTCCACACTTCCGGGGTCTGTATCCCTCTATTCGTTCCCCTGAGAAACAAGTATACCGCTTTCGATACTTGTGGGGTGGGGGGGGACTTACCAGGGGTAAGCCATGGGGTACGGGCCTCTGGCACGGAGTCTGTCCCTGTTGCTCAGAAGGGAAGGGGGGAGAGGAGCAGAGCATTAGTAATTGGGGACTCGATAGTCAGGGGCACAGATAGGAGATTTTGTGGGAGCGAGAGAGACTCACGTTTGGTATGTTGCCTCCCAGGTGCAAGGGTACGTGATGTCTCGGATCGTGTTTTCCGGGTCCTTAAGGGGGAGGGGGAGCAGCCCCAAGTCGTGGTCCACATTGGCACTAACGACATAGGTAGGAAAGGGGACAAGGATGTCAGGCAGGCTTTCAGGGAGCTAGGATGGAAGCTCAGAACTAGAACAAACAGAGTTGTTATCTCTGGGTTGTTGCCCGTGCCACGTGATAATGAGATGAGGAATAGGGAGAGAGAGCAATTAAACAAGTGGCTACAGGGATGGTGCAGGCGGGAGGAATTCAGATTTCTGGATAACTGGGGCTCTTTCTGGGGAAGGTGGCACCTCTACAGACAGGATGGTCTACATCTGAACCTGAGGGGCACAAATATCCTGGGGGGGAGATTTGTTAGTGCTCTCTGGGGGGGTTTAAACTAATGCAGCAGGGGCATGGGAACCTGGATTGTAGTTTTAGGGTACGGGAGAATGAGAGTATAGAGGTCAGGAGCACAGATTTGACGTCGCAGGAGGAGGCCAGTGTGCAGGTAGGTGGTTTGAAGTGTGTCTACTTCAATGCCAGGAGTATACAAAATAAGGGCAGCACGGTAGCATTGTGGATAGCACAAATGCTTCACAGCTCCAGGGTCCCAGGTTCGATTCCGGCTTGGGTCACTGTCTGTGCCGAGTCTGCACATCCTCCCCGTGTGTGCGTGGGTTTCCTCCGGGTGCTCCGGTTTCCTCCCACAGTCCAAAGATGTGCGGGTTAGGTGGATTGACCATGCTAAATTGCCCATAGTGTCCAAAATTGCCCTTAGTGTAGGGTGGGGTTACTGGGTTATGGGGATAGGGTGGAGGTCTGGACCTTGGGTAGGGTGCTCTTTCCAAGAGCCGGTGCAGACTCGATGGGCCGAATGGCCTTCTTCTGCACTGTAAATTCTATGAAGGTAGGGGAACTGGCAGCATGGGTTGGTACCTGGGACTTCGGTGTTGTGGCCATTTCGGAGACATGGATAGAGCAGGGACAGGAATGGATGTTGCAGGTTCCGGGGTTTAGGTGTTTTAGTAAGCTCAGAGAAGGAGGCAAAAGAGGGGGAGGTGTGGCGCTGCTAGTCAAGAGCAGTATTACGGTGGCGGAGAGGATGCTAGATGGGGACTCATCTTCCAAGGTAGTATGGGCTGAGGTTAGAAACAGGAAAGGAGAGGTCACTCTGTTGGGAGTTTTCTATAGGCCTCCAAATAGTTCTAGGGATGTAGAGGAAAGGATGGCGAGGATGATCCTGGATAAGAGCGAAAGTAACAGGGTAGTTATTATGGGAGACTTTAACTTTCCAAATATTGACTGGAAGAGATATAGTTTGAGTACATTAGATGGGTCGTTTTTTGTACAGTGTGTGCAGGAGGGTTTCCAGACACAATATGTTGACAGGCCAACAAGAGGCGAGGCCACGTTGGATTTGGTTTTGAGTAATGAACCTGGCCAGGTGTTGAATTTGGAGGTAGGAGAGCACTTTGGGGACAGTGACCACAATTCGGTGACGTTTACGCTAGTGATGGAAAGGGATAAGTATACACCGCAGGGCAAGAGTTATAGCTGGTGGAAGGGCAATTATGATGCCATTAGACGTGACTTGGGGGGGATAGGTTGGAGAAGTAGACTGCAAGTGTTGGGCACACTGGATAAGTGGAGCTTGTTCAAGGATCAGCTAATGCGTGTTCTTGATAAGTATGTACCGGTCAGGCAGGGAGGAAGGCGCCGAGCGAGGGAACCGTGGTTTACCAAAGAAGTGGAATCTCTTGTTAAGAGGAAGAAGGAGGCCTATGTGAAGATGAGGTGTGAAGTTTCAGTTGGGGCGATGGATAGTTACAAGGTAGCGAGGAAGGATCTAAAGAGAGAGCTAAGACGAGCAAGGAGGGGACATGAGAAGTATTTGGCAGGAAGGATCAAGGAAAACCCAAAAGCTTTCTATAGATATGTCAGGAATAAGCGAATGACGAGGGAAAGAGTAGGACCAGTCAAGGACAGGGATGGGAAGTTGTGTGTAGAGTCTGAAGAGATAGGCGAGATACTAAATGAATATTTTTCGTCAGTATTCACTCAGGAAAAAGATAATGTTGTGGAGGAGAATGCTGGGCTCCAGGTAAATAGATTAGATGGCATTGAGGTACGTAGGGAAGAGGTGTTGGCAATTCTGGACAGGCTGAAAATAGATAAGTCCCCGGGACCAGATGGGATTTATCCTAGGATTCTCTGGGAGGCCAGGGAAGAGATTGCTGGACCATTGGCTTTGATTTTTATGTCATCAGTGGCTACAGGAATAGTGCCAGAGGACTGGAGGATAGCAAATGTGGTCCCTTTGTTCAAAAAGGGGAGCAGAGACAACCCCGGCAACTATAGACCGGTGAGCCTCACGTCTGTAGTGGGTAAAGTCTTGGAGGGGATTATAAGAGACAAGATTTATAATCATCTAGATAGGAATAATATGATCAGGGATAGTCAGCATGGCTTTGTGAAGGGTAGGTCATGCCTCACAAACCTTATCGAGTTCTTTGAGAAGGTGACTGAACAGGTAGACGAGGGTAGAGCAGTTGATGTGGTATATATTGATTTCAGCAAAGCGTTTGATAAGGTTCCCCACGGTAGGCTATTGCAGAAAATACGGAGGCTGGGGATTGAGGGTGATTTAGAGGTGTGGATCAGAAATTGGCTAGCTGAAAGAAGACAGAGGGTGGTGGTTGATGGGAAATGTTCAGAATGGAGTTCAGTCACAAGTGGAGTACCACAAGGATCTGTTCTGGGGCCGTTGCTGTTTGTCATTTTTATCAATGACCTAGAGGAAGGCGCAGAAGGGTGGGTGAGTAAATTTGCAGACGATACTAAAGTCGGTGGTGTTGTCGATAGTGTGGAAGGAAGTAGCAGGTTACAGAGGGATATAGATAAGCTGCAGAGCTGGGCTGAGAGGTGGCAAATGGAGTTTAATGTAGAGAAGTGTGAGGTGATTCACTTTGGAAGGAATAACAGGAATGTGGAATATTTGGCAAATGGAAAAGTTCTTGAAAGTGTGGATGAGCAGAGGGATCTAGGTGTCCATGTACATAGATCCCTGAAAGTTGCCACCCAGGTTGATAGGGTGGTGAAGAAGGCCTATGGAGTGTTGGCCTTTATTGGTAGAGGGATTGAATTCCGGAGTCAGGAGGTCATGTTGCAGCTGTACAGAACTCTGGTACGGCCGCATTTGGAGTATTGCGTACAGTTCTGGTCACCGCATTATAGGAAGGACGTGGAGGCTTTGGAGCGGGTGCAGAGGAGATTTACCAGGATGTTGCCTGGTATGGAGGGAAAATCTTATGAGGAAAGGCTGATGGACTTGAGGTTGTTTTCGTTGGAGAGAAGAAGGTTAAGAGGAGACTTAATAGAGACATACAAAATGATTAGGGGGTTGGATAGGGTGGACAGTGAGAGCCTTCTCCCGCGGATGGAAATGGCTGGCACGAGGGGACATAACTTTAAACTGAGGGGTAATAGATATAGGACAGAGGTCAGAGGTAGGTTTTTTACGCAAAGAGTAGTGAGGCCGTGGAATGCCCTACCTGCTACAGTAGTGAACTCGCCAACATTGAGGGCATTTAAAAGTTTATTGGATAAACATATGGATGATAATGGTATAGTGTAGGTTAGATGGCTTTTGTTTCGGTGCAACATCGTGGGCCGAAGGGCCTGTACTGCGCTGTATTGTTCTATGTTCTATGTTCTTCTTCTTGACAAGTGTTTCAACTGCTTTAGTAAACCACGGTTCCCTTGCTCGACAACTTCCTCCCTGCCTGACAGGTACATACTTATCAAGGACACGCAGTAGCTGTTCCTTGAACAAGCTCCACATTTCCATTGTGCCCATCCTCTGCAGTTTTCCTCTCCATCCGATGCATCCTAAGTCTTGCCTCATCGCATCATAATTGCCTTTCCCTCAGATATAACTCTTGCCCTGCGGTATATACCTATCCCTTTCCATCACTAAAGTAAACGTAATCGAATTGTGGTCACTATCACCAAAGTGCTCACCTACCTCCAAATCTAACACCTGTCCTGGTTCATTACCCAGTACCAAATCGAAAATGGCCTCTCGTTGGCCTATCTACATACTGTGTCAGGAAACCCTCCTGCACACATTGGCCAAAAACTGACCCATCTAAAGTACTCGAACTATTGCGTTTCAAGTCAATATTTGGAAAGTTAAATCCCCCATAACAACTACTCTGTTGCTTTCGCTCCTATCCAGAATCATCTTTGCAATCCTTTCCTCTACATCTCTGGAACTTTTCGGAGGCCTATAGAAAACCCCTAACAGGGTGACCTCTCCGTTCCTGATTCTAACCTCAGCCCATACTACCTCAGTAGATGAGTCCTTATCAAACGTCCTTTCTGCCACCGTAATACTGTCCTTGACTAACAATGCCACCCCTACCCCTCTTTTACCACCTTCCCTGAGCTTACTGAAATATCTAAACCCCGGCACCTGCAACAACCATTCCTGTTCCTGCTCTATCCATGTCTCCGAAATGGCCACAACATCGAAGTGCCAGGTACCAACCCATCCCGCATGTTCACCCACTTTATTCCGGATGCTCCTGGCATTGAAGAAGACACACTTTAAACCACCTTCCTGCCTGCCGGTACACTCCTGCAACTTTGAAACCTTACTCATGACCTCACTACTCTCAACCTCCTGTATACTGGAGCTACAATTCAGGTTCCCAAGCCCCTGCTGAACTAGTTTAAACCCTCCCGAAGAGCATTAGCAAATTCCCCCCCCAGGATATTGGTACCCCTCTGGTCCAGGTGTAGACCATCCCGTTTGTAGAGGTCCCAACGACCCCAGAATGAGCCCCAATTATCCAGAAATCTGAAACCCTCCCTCCTGCACCATCCCTGTAGCCACGTGTTCAACTCCTCTCTCTCCCTATTCCTCATCTCGCTAGCACGTGGCACGGGTAACAACCCAGAGATAATAACTCTGTTTGTCCTCGATCTAAGTTTCCACCCTAACTCCCTGAATTCCTGCCTTACATCCCTATCCCTTTTCCTACCTATGTCGTTGGTACCTATGTGTTACCCCTTAAGGATCCCGAAAACACGATTGAGACATCTGAAAGCCTCTCACCTGTCAGATGTTGTTTTACTCTCAAACATCCGCCCCCAATCTATGTTCGTCAGTTCCCGCCTAATATTGTTATAATTAGCCGTCCCCCATTTAGCACATTCACCCCAGGACCACTCTTATCCTTGTCCACCAGCACTTTAAAACTTAGTGAATTGTGGTCACTGTTCCCGAAATGCTCCCCTACTGAAACTTCTATCATCTGACCGGGCTCATTCCCCAATACCAGATCCAGTACAGCCCCTTCCCCAGTTGGACTATCTACATATTATTTTAAGAAGCCCTTCTGGATGCTCCTTACAAACTCTGCCCCATACATGCCCCTGGCACTCAGTGAGTCCCAGTCAATATTGGGGAAGTTAAACAACAACCCTGTTGCTTTTACTCCTTTCCAAAATCTGTCTACCTATCTGCTCCTCTATCTCCCGCTGGCTGTTGGGAGGCCTGTAGTAAACCCTCAACATTGTGACTGCACCCTTCTTATTCCTGATCTCTACCCATATAGCCTCTCTGCCCTCTAAGGTGTCCTCCCCCAGTACAGCTGTGATATTCTCCCTAACCAGTCGCGCAACTCCTCCACCCCTTTTACCTCCCCCTCTATCCCACCTGAAACATCTAAATCCTGGAACGTTTAGCTGCCAATCCTGTCCTTCCCTCAACCAGGTCTCTGTAATGGCAACAACATTCGGCACCGGTCAAAGAGAACAAAGAAAAATTACAGCACAGGAACAGGCCCTTCAGCCCTCCAAGCCTGCGCCGATCCAGATCTTCGATCTAAAACTGTTGCCTATTTTCTAAGGATCTGTATCCCTCTGCTCCCTGCCAATCATGTATCTGTCTAGATACATCTTAAATGACGCTATCGTGCCCGCCTCTACCACCTCCGCCGGCAATGTGTTCCAGGCACCCACCACCCTCTGCGTAAAGAACTTTCCACGCAAATATCCCTTCAACTTTTCCCCTTACCTTGAACTCGTGACCCCTAGGAATTGAGTCCCCCACTCTGGGAAAAGGCTTCTTGATATCCACCCTGTCTATATCTTTCATGATTTTGTAGACCTTAATGAGGTCCCCCCTCAACCTCCGTCTTTCTAATGAAAATAATCCTCATCTACTCAACCTCTCTTCATAGCTAGCGCCCTCCATACCAGGCAACATCCTGGTGAACCTCCTCTGCACCTTCTCCAAAGCATCCACATCCTTTTGGTACTGTGGCAACCAGAACTGTACGCAGTATTCCAAATGTGGCCGAACCAAAGTCTTAGAACATAGAACATAGAACGATACATCTAAATCCTGGAACAGGCCCTTCGGCCCACGATGTTGCACCGAAACAAAAGCCATCGGACCTACACTATGCCATTATCATCCATATGCTTATCCAATAAACTTTTAAATGCCCTCAATGTTGGCGAGATTACAACTGTAATATGACCTGCCAACTCTTGTATTCAAAACCCCTTCCGATGAAGGAAAGCATGCCGTATGCCTTCTTGACCACTCTATCGACCTGCGCAGCCACCTTCAGGGTACAATGGACCTGAACACCCAGATCTTTCTGTACATCAATTTTCCCCAGGGCTTTTTCATTTACCATATCGTTCGCTCTTGAAGTGGATCTTCCAAAATGCATCACCTCGCATTTGCCTGGTTTGAACTCCATCTGCCATTTCTCCGCCCAACTCTCCAATCTATCTTTCATCTGCTGTATTCTCTGACAGTCCCCTTCACTATCTGCTCCTCCAACAATCTTAGTGTCATCTGCAAACTTGTTAATCAGGCCACCTATACCTTCCTCCAGATCATTTATGTATATCACAAACAACAGTGGTCCCAGCACGGATCCCTGTGGAACACCACTGGTCACAGTTCTCCATTTTGAGAAACTCCCTTCCACTACTACTCTCTGTCTCCTGTTGCCCAGCCAGTTCTTTATCCATCTAGCTAGTACACCCTGGACCCCATGAGACTTCACTTTCTCCATCAGTCTACCATGGGGAACCTTATCAAATGCCTTACTGAAGTCCATGTATATGACATCTAGAGCCCTTCCCTCATCAATCAATTTTGTCACTTCCTCAAATAATTCTATTAAGTTGGTAAGACATGACCTTCCCTGCACAAAACCATGTTGCCTAACACTGATAAGCCCATTTTCTTCCAAATCCTATCCCTCAGTATCTTCTTCAGCAGCTTCCCTACCACTGACATCAGGCTCACCGGTCTATAATTACCTGGATTATCCCTGCTATCCTTCTTAAACAAGGGGACAATATTAGCAATTTTCCAGTCCTCCGGTATCTCACCCATGTTCAAGAATGCTGCAAAGATATCTGTTAAGGCCCCAGCAATTTCCTCTCTCACTTCCCTCACTAAACTGGGAGAGATCCCATCCGGACCTGGGGACTTGTCCACCTTAATGCCTTTTAGAATTCCCAACACATCCTCCCTCCTTATGCCGACTTGACCTAGAGTAATCAAACATCTATCCCTAACCTCAACGTCAGTCATGTCCCTCTCCTCAGTGATTATATGCAAAGTACTCGTTAAGAATCTCGCCCATTTTCTCTGACTCCAAAATTCCTTAAAATCCCAAATTAAAATCTTAGAAAGAGCACCCTACCTAAGCCCACACCTATTCCCGTAACCCAGTAACCCCACCCAAACTTATTGGACACTAAGGGCAATTTAGCATGGCCAATCAATCTAACCTGCACATCTTTGGACAGTGGGTGGAATCCGGAGCACGGGGAGATCGTGCAGACTCCACTCAGACAGTGACCAAAGCCGGGAACCGAATCTGGGACCCTGGAGCTGTGAAGCCACTGTGCTACCGTGCCGTGCCAATCCCGACGGCGGAGAATTTAGCCCTTCGCCTCTTGAGGATAGACTCAAAATTATTCTGACTAATCACATTGTAACTCACTGACAATTATTTATGATTATATTTTAACAATAAAGCAAAAGAGGAAATATTCAAATAAGCCAGGCAATTTTACTTTCAAGAATACCTTGTGATCGACTTCCAGATGCCCTTGTCTTCTGAATCTTCATCATTGAGAAGATCTTCATTTATTTTACCAGGCCGTTTGTGCACCTGTAGGTCAATAAAACTAAACTAGAATTGATATAACTGACTGAAGCATAGGGAACACATATCCATGTACAAGAAATCCAAAATTGCAATATTGCTCAGAATGGAGAATCAGAATTTTCTGACAACATTATTAATTCCAAATTTGAAAAACGCAATTATGTCTTCGTTTTTTAAACTTACAAAATTGTTGTTATTTTCAAAATCTGTCCAGAAAGGGGGAAGCAGTGGCATTTTTAGAACATAGTTCAGTACAGCACAGAACAGGCCCTTCGGCCCTCGATGTTGTGCCGGGCATTGTCCGAAACCAAAATCAAGCTATCCCACTCCCTGTCATTCTGGTGTGCTCCATGTGCCTATCCAATAACCGCTTGAAAGTTCCGAAAGTGTCCGACTCCACTATCACAGCAGGCAGTCCATTTCACACCCTAACCACTCTCTGAGTAAAGAACCTACCTCGGACCTCTCTCCTATATCTCCCACCCTGAACCTTATAGTTATTGCTCCTGATAACAGCTACATCCACCCGAGGAAATAGTCTCTGAATGTCCACTCTATCTATCCCCCTCATCATCTCATAAACCTCTATTAAGTCGCCTCTCATCCTCCACCGCTCCAAAGCGAAAAGCTCTAGCTCCCTCAACCTTTCCTCATAAGATCTATCCTGCAAACAAGGCAGCATCCTGGTAAATCTCCTTTGCACCCTTTCCAATGCTTCCACATCCTTCCTATAGTGAGGTGACCAGAACTGCACACAATACTCCAAATGTGGTCTCACCAGGGTCATGTATAGTTGCAGCATAACCCCACGGCTCTTCAACTCAAGCCCCCTGTTAATAAACGGCAACACACTATAAGCCTTCTTCACGGCTCTATCCACTTGAGTGGCAACCTTCAGAGATCTGTGGACATGAACCCCAAGATCTCTCTGTTCCTCCACATTCCTCAGAACCCTGCCTGACCCTGTAATCCGCATTCACATTTTTTCTACCAAAATGAATCACCTCGCACTTATCAGGGTCAAACTCTATCTGCCATTTTTCTGCCCAGCTCTGCATCCTATCAATGTCTCTTTGCAGCCGACAACATCCCTCCACCTCATCCACTACTCCAACAATCTTGGTGTCATCAGCAAATTTACTGACCCACCCTTCAGCCCCCTCCTCCAAGTCATTGATAAAAATCACAAATAGCAGAGGACCCAGCACTGATCCCTGTGGTACACCGCTGCTAACTGGTCTCCAGTCTGAACATTTTCCATCCACCACCACCCTCTGTCTTCTATGTGATAGCCAGTTACTTATCCAATTGGCCAAATTTCCCTCGATCCCACACCTCCTTACTTTCTTCATAAGCCGATCCTGGGGAACCTTATCAAACGCCTTACTAAAATCCATGTATACGACGTCAACTGCTCTACCTTCATCGACACACTTAGTTACCTCCTCAAAGAATTCAATCAAATTTTGAGGCAAGACTTACCCTTCCCGAATCCGTGTTGACTATCCCGGATAAAGCTGCATCTTTCCAAATGGTCATAAATCCTTCCTTCAGGAGCTTTTCCATTAACTTACCGACCACCGAAGTAAGACTAACCGGCCAATAATTACCAGGGTCATTCCTATTCCCTTTCTTGAACAGAGGAACAACATTCGCCACTAGGGCAGCACGGTAGCATTGTGGATAGCACAAGTGCTTCACAGCACCAGGGTCCCAGGTTCGATTCCGGCTTGGGTCACTGTCTGTGCGGAGTCTGCACATCCTCCCCGTGTGTGCGTGGGTTTCCTCCGGGTGCTCCGGTTTCCTCCCACAGTCCAAAGATGTGCAGGTTAGGTGGATTGGCCGTGATAAATTGCCCTTAGTGTCCA
This sequence comes from Scyliorhinus torazame, assembly GCF_047496885.1. Taxonomy (NCBI): domain Eukaryota; kingdom Metazoa; phylum Chordata; class Chondrichthyes; order Carcharhiniformes; family Scyliorhinidae; genus Scyliorhinus; species Scyliorhinus torazame. The sequence continues at coordinate 54,450,235 of NC_092721.1, forward strand.
AAATTGCCCTTAGTATTGGGTGGGGTTACTGGGTTATGGGGATAGGGTGGAGTTGTTGACCTTGGGTAGGGTGATCTTTCCAAGAGCCGGTGCAGACTTAATGGGCCGAATGGCCTCCTTCTGCACTGTAAATTCTATGATAATCTATCTAGTCCTCTGGCACTATCCCCGTGCACAGTGAGGACCAAAAGATCAAAACCAAAGGCTCTGCAATCTCATCCCTTGCCTCCCAAAGAATCCTTGGATATATTCCATCTGGCCCAGGGGACTTGTCGACCCAAAGGTTTTTCAAAATTGCCAATACATCCTTCCTCAGAATATCTACCTCCTTCAGTATCACACTCTCATCCTCAAAAACATGGCCCCTCTCCTTGGTGAACACTGAAGAAAAGTATTCATTCAACGCCTCTCCTATTTCTGCTGACTCCATGCACAAGCTCCCACTACTGTCCTTGACCGGCCCTAACCTCACCCTGGTCATTCTTTTATTTCTCACATAAGAGTAAAAAGCCTTGGGGTTTTCCTTGATCCGACCCGCCAAGGACTTCTCATGCCCCCTCTTAGCTCTCCTAAACCCTTTTTTTAGCTCATTCCTTGCTACCTTGTAACCCTCAAGCGACCCAACTGAACCTTGTTTTCTCATCCTTACATACGCTTCCTTTTTCCTCTTGACAAGACATTCAACCTCTTTTGTGAACCATGGTTCCCTCACATGGCCATTTCCTCCCTGCCTGACAGGGCCATACCTTTCAAAGACACGCAGTATTTGTTCCTTGAACAAGCTCCACTTTTCATTTGTGCATTTCCCTGACAGTTTCTGTTCCCATCTTATGCTCCCCAATTCTTGCCTAATCGCATCATAATTACCCCTCCCCAATTATAAGCCTTGACCTGCAGTATGGCCCTATCCCTCTCCATTGCAATAGTGAAAGACACTGAATTGTGGTCACTATCTGCAAAGTGCTCTCTCACAAACAAATCTAACACTTGGCCCGGTTCATTACCCAGTACCAAATCCAATGTGGCCCCCCCTCTTGTTGGCCTATCCACATATTGTGTCAGGAAAGCCTCCTGCACACACTATACAAAAACTGCCCCATCCGAACTGTTCGACGTATAGAGGTTCCAATAATCTGCTTTGCAATTTCTTCCTCCACATCTCTATTACTATTTGGAGGCCTATATAAAACTCCTAACAACGTGACCGCTCCTTTACTATTTCTAACTTCAGCCCATATTACCTCAGTAGGCAGATCCCCTTCAAACTGCCTTCCTGCAGCCGTTAAACTATTCTTACCAGACGAGTTATCCAGAGATCTGGATTTGAATTCCACCACGGCAGATGGTGAAATTTAAATTCAATAAAAATCTGGAATTAAGTCTTACAATGACCATGAAACCATTGTTGATTGTCGTAAACACAAGGTAGGAAGTTTTACCATAGTCATGGAGAGGGACAGGAACAGACAGTGTGGGAAGGTATTTAATTGGGGGAGAGGAAATTATACTGCTATTGGACAGGAGCTGAGGAGCATGAATTGGGAACAATTGTTCTCAGGGAAATGCACAACAGTAATCTGGGGGTTGTTTAAGGAGCACTTGCTGCGAGTGCTGGATAGTTTTGTCCCATTGAGCCAAGGAAGGAATGGTAAGGTGAAGGAGCCTTGGATGACAAGAGAAGTGGAGCCCTGGCGGGAAGGATTAGGGAAAACCCCAAGGCGTTTGTGAGAAATAAGAGGATGATCAGAATGAGAGTAGGGCCGATCAGGGACAGTGGAGGGAACTAGTGCCTAGAGTCTGAGGAGATGGGGGAGGCCCTAAATGAATACTTTACTTCAGTATTCACGAGAGTGAGGAACCTTGTTGCTTGTGAGAACAGCGTGAACCAGGTTAATAGGTTCGAACAGGTTGATATTAAGAAAGAGGATGTGCTGGAAATTTTGAAAAGCATCAGGATAGATAAGTCCCCTAGGCCTGAAGGCATATACCCAAGGTTACCACGGGAAGCGAGGGAGGAGATTGCTGCGCCATTGGTCATCTTTGCGTCCTCACTGTCCACTGGGGATGTACCGGACGATTGGATGGATGTAAATGTTGTTCCCTTGTTCAAGAAAGAGAATAGGGAAATCCCTGGGAATTACAGACCATTCAGTCTTATGTCTGTGGTGAGCAAAATATTGGAAAGGATTCTGAGAGATAGGATTTATAATTATTTAGAAAGACATAATTTGATTAAAGATAGTCAGCATGGCTTTGTGAGGGGCAGGTCATGCCTCACAAGCCTCATTGAATTCTTTGAGGATGTGATGAGACACATTGATGAAGGTCGGGCAGTGCATGTGGTGTATATGGATTTCAGTAAGGTATTTGATAAGGTTCCCCATGGTAGGCTCATTCAGAAAGCTAGGGGGCATGGGATACAGGGAAATTTGGCTGACTGGATACAGAATTGGCTGGCCTTAAGAAGACAGCGAGTGATAGTGGATGGAAAGTATTCCGCCTGGAGGTCGGTGACCAGTGGTGTCCCGCAGGGATCTGTTCTGGGACCACCGCTCTTTGTGGTTTTTATAAATGACTTGGATGAGGAAGTGGAAGAGTGGGTTAGTAAGTTTGCCGATGACACAAAGGTTGGTGGAGTTGTAGATTGTGTCGAGGGCTGTTGCAGGTTACAACAGGTCATTGACAGGATGCAGAGCTGGGCTGAGAAGTGATAGATGGACTTCAACCTAGATAAATGTGAAGTGATTCATTTTGGAAGGTCGAATATGAGTGCTGAATACAGGATTAAAGGCAGGATTCTTGGAAGTGTGGAGGAACAGAGGGAACTTGGGTTCCACGAACATAGATCCCTCAAAGTTGCCACCCAGGTTGATAGGGTTGTTAAGAAGGCGTATGGTGTGTTGGCTTTCATTAACAGGGGGATTGAGAGCCGCAAGGTTTTGCTGCAGCTTTATAAAACCCTAGTTAGACCACACTTGGAATATTGTGTCCAGTTCTCGTCGCCTCAATATAGGAAGAATGTGGATGTCTTGGAGAGGGTGCAGAGGAGATTTACCAGGATGCTACCTGGACTGGAGGACATGTCTTATGAAGAAAGGTTGTGGGAGTTAGGTCTTTTCTCACTGGAGCGAAGAAGGCAGAGAGGTGACTTGATAGAGGTGTACAAGGTGATGAGAGGCATGGATAGAGTGGAAGCCAGAGACATTTCCCCAGGGCGGAAATGGCTGTCACGAGGAGACATAATTTTAAGGTGATTGGAGGAAGATATAGGGGAGATGTCAGAGGTCGGTTCTTTACACAGAGAGTGGTGGGTGCGTGGAATGCACTGCCAGCAGAGGTGGAGTCAGAGTCATTAGGGACATTTAAGCGACGCTTGGACAGGCACATGGACAGCAGCAAATTTAGGGGTGTAGGTTAAGTTGATCTTCGATTAGGGTAAATGGTCGGCACAACATGGTGGGCCGAATGGCCTGTACTGTGCTGTAATGTTCTATGTTCTATGTAATCTGCCATCCTTACCTGGTCTGGGTTATATGCGAGTCCAAACCCTCAGTCAATGTGGTTGACTCTTAAAAGCCCACTGAAATGGCGTAGCAAACCACTCAGTTCAAGGGCAATTGGGGATAGATAATAAATGCTGGTTCAGCTTGCAACACCCATGAAGGCATAAAAAAAGGAGTCAAGTTGCCGACTATTCCATCACAAATAAATCTCCAGTCCTCCATTGGTAGAATCAACAATGAGGAATTACTTTTTTTTAAAAACAGATTCAGGGTGACGGGGATAGGGTGGAGGTGTGGGCTTAAGTAGGAAGCTCTTTCCAAGGGCCGGTGCAGGCTCGATGGGCCGAATGGCCTCCTTCTGCACTGTAAATTCTATAATTCTATAATTGCATTCACGTACCTGAACTTTGAGGATTTTGCTTTTGAAACTGTTCATTACTACAACAACATCATCTGCATAAGCAGAAGAATCTGTGCCTTCGTGTCTGCAGAGGAAAGATGAAAGATTTGTTAAATAATGAGCTGTTAAAGAAACTGTAACAAAAGTTGAAATAAAAGCAAAATACTGCAGAAACTAGAAATCTGAATTAAAAACAAAGTGCTGAAAATAGCCAGCATCTCTGGCAGCATCAGTGGAGAGGGAAACAGAATTAATGTTTGACTTCCTCACAACTGAAGAAAAGTAAAAATGTGAGGGGTTAAATGCTGTTGAAAGGTGGGGTGGGGGGGAACACAAGGGAAAGTCTGAGGTAAGATCTGAAGCAAAGCATTGCCCAGGGTGAGTGTAAATACCGGAATAATGAACAATTCTGTCCGAAAGGAAAACATGAGAAACAACATTCAAACTGGCACCAGGAGAGAAAAACAGAATAAATATAGGGGACGCAGTTTATGGTGTGCAATTGTTGAACTCATTGTAGAACCCAGAATGCTGTAAAGTGCCTCATCAGAAAATGAGGTGCTGTCCCTGGAGGTTTCAGTGTAGCAGGCTAAGGACAGAAATGTGAATGGACAAGGTGATGAGTTAAAATGCTGAGCAGCCAGAAATTTGGGAATAAACTGAACAGTTGATTCTGCACCTCCCCAATGTGGAGACCACATTGTGAGCAGCGAACACAATTATTACATTGAAAATAATACATTTTTATGCCATGTGCTGGTTTGAATCTTGCTTTTCACGTTTGTGCTTTTGGACAGAGCTGTTCATTATTCTGCCATTCACACTCACTCTGGACAAACGCTTTGTTTCTTTCCTACTACCATTACCACTCCCTTTTGTTGCATGATATCTTTGTCATTTAATCTCTCCTGTTCTCTACCAAGCACAGATCTTCCCTCTGTTCTTCCTCCTCACCTTCCCCATTTAACAGTACACATTTCCATCTTCCTTCAGGTCCGAACTAGAGTCATATTCAACTCTAGGATTCTCCCAAAATGAGACTATGTCCCAGGCCGGTGTAGAAACGCTGGAGATTTACTCCCGAAATTCCCAGAAAAAAGTTGAACAAATTCAATGCCCTTCAGGGGACTAGCTGGGGCCCGGCGTGAATATCGCAGCTTTAGCTGCGGATACGGTGCCCTGCACCTCCGGTTCGGAGTCCGCGCATGCGCACGACAGCGGCCTCCAGCGGCCGTGCCGTGCTCCATGGCAGACTTGGACCACAGAGCTAGACCGAAGAAAGAGACTGGCCAATTGGCCACGTGCCTGAGCATCTAACCCCGCACAGTTAATTGGTGGCCACCTATAAGGCCCACTCTGGTCTCCGATTCTCCCGCACACGACCAGGGCGGACGTGGACCGAGTCCGCAGCCCCCACGCCAGCATCCCGACTGGCAAAAGATGGTTAGTTCCATGCCGTCGGGAACTCGGCTGGTAGGGAGTGGAGGATTGCTGGGCGGGCCTCTGGCAATGGCCCCACGATGGCGCGGTGTACTCTGCGGTCACGATAGCATTGTGATTAGCACAATTGCTTCACAGCTCCAGGATCCCAGGTTCGATTCCCGGCTTGGGTCACTGTCTGTGCGGAGTCTGCACATTCTCCCCGTGTGTGTGTGGGTTTCCTCCGGGTGCTCCGGTTTCCTCCCACAGTTCAAAGATGTGCAGGTTAGGTGGATTGACCATGATAAATTGCCCTCAGTGTCCAAAATTGCCCTTAGTGTTGGGTTGGGTTACTGGGTTATGGGGATAGGGTGGAAGTGTGGACCTTTGGTAGTGTGCTCTTTCCAAGAGCCGGTGCAGACTTGATGGGCCAAATGGCCTCCTTCTGCACTGTAAATTCTATATGTCACGCCGATTTTCGGGGCCCGGAGAATCGCCAAACCGGCGCTGGCCCGATTACGGCGTAAAAGTGGATTCTCCACCCCCGTGCCGGCCACGATTTTGCCGCAGGACTGCGGAGAATCCAGCCCATGATGTTAACTGTTTCCCTCTCCACAGATGCTGCCAGGCCTGCTAAGCATTTCTAGCACTTTCTGTTTTATTCCACAAACTGGTTATTGTTTTACACAGAGTTACATTCTCTCAAACCTGCAACCTCAAAAACTTTCTTTATTTTTTTCCAATAATTCTTTCATGGCACACTTCTGAATGCTACTGAACTACATGGCCACTGAGTGGGCAGAGCGCTCATTTATTAGCGACATGCAGAGGCAGACTTAAAATGAAACACATCTTGCTTAGGCGCAGGGCCACAACCAAAGGGGGGACTCCCTTTGTCCCCGATGCTGGCCGGTGGCTTTGCGGGAACCAATCAGAACCTGATAGCTTTGAATTTATTGATACGCTCATCAGGCAATGCAGGGCAACATTGGGCTCTAATTGGTCAAGACCCCATAGAGCAGAAAATCTGCAGCTGTTAAACTATCCTTGATTAACAATGCTACTCCTCCACCACTTTTACCACCTTCTCTACTCTTGCTGAAACATCTATACCCCGGAACTTCCAACAACGATTCCTGTCCCTGTTCTAACCATGTCTCCGTAATGGCCACAACATCGTAGTCCCAAGTACCAATCCACGCTCCAAGTTCACCTACCTTATTCCGGATGCTCCTTGCATTGAAGTAGACACACTCCTGTACACTCCTGCGACCTTGATACCCTCCTCAGTACCTCACTACTCTCGACACTGGCTTCCAGAACACAGCTCGTTTTCCCAGCCCCCTGACACATTAGTTTAAACCCCCCCCGAAGAGCCGTTGCAAATTTTCCTCCCAGGATATTGGTGCCCCTCTGGTTCAGATGCAAACCGTCCTGTCTGTACAGGTCCCACCTTCCCCAGAATGTGCTCCAATTATCCACATACCTGAAACCCTCCCTCCTACACCATCCCTGCAGCCACGTGTTTATTTGCACTCTCTCCCTGTTCCTCACCTCACTAGCATGTGGCACCGGCAATAAACCAGAGATGACAACATGGTTTGTCCTGGCTCTCAGCTTCCACCCGAGCTTCTTAAATTCCTGTTTTAAATCCCCGCCCCTTCTCTTACCTATATCGTTGGTACCGATGTGTACCACGACTTGTGACTGCTCCCCCTCCCCTTTCAGGATTCTGAAAACACGGTCCGAGACGTCATGGACCCTGGCACCCGGTAGGCAACATACCATCCGTGAGTCTCTTTCGCTGCCACAGAACCGTCTATCTGTCCTTCTAACTATCAAATCCCCAGTAACTATTGCTCTCCTGCTCTCCCTCCTTCCCTTCTGCGCCACAGGGACTGACTCAGTGCTGGAGATCCGTTCACCGTGGCTTACCCCCTCAACAGTATCCAAAACGGTATACTTGTTACTGAGGGGAACGACCACAGAGGATCCCTGCACTGACTGCTTCCTCCCAGCCCCTCTCACCGTCACCCATCTATCTTCATTCTTCGGAGTAACTACATCCCTGAAGCTACTATCTATGACCATCTCTGCCTCCCGAATGATCCGAAGTTCATCCAGCTCCAGCTCCAAACGCGGTTTCTGAGGAGCTGGAGATGGGTGCACTTTCCACAGGTGAAATCAGCAGGGACACTGACGGCGTCCCTCACCTCAAACATTCTGCAGGAGGATCATTGCACTGCCTTCCCTGCCATCCCCTCTAGATAAAAAAAGAAAAAGAAAGAGCTTATCTGTTATTCACTCTACCCCTCAAGTTAATGGAGGTGGAAGGGTGCGCTCGTGTGGGGCGCAACTACTGCGCCCCACCCGAGAACAGTAATCAGCTGTTATGGGCCTGCGCAAACAATTTAAATCTTTACTACTTACCCAGCAGTCACTCTTATCCTCACTCCGACCGAATTCAGCTGGAAACTCCCAACAGTAAGTTTAAAAAAAATTCACTCCCCTTTTCAGCAAGCACTCACTCAGCATCCACTGCTCAGCAAACACTTACCTGCAGGCTGTGACGCCACAGTTCAACTTTTTTCTACTTCTACCTGCCCTCGAGTCTCCTTCTTGATCTTTACTCGGCTGGGATCCTTACAGGGATTGCCTTTTTTTTGGTTAGAGGAGGAGGTAGGGAGGGAAACACTGAAGAAATGTTTCGGGTTTAACTGTCACTTGACAACAGCTCCTCCACAAACCACCTTCAAGATACGGTGACCGCAATGCACTGATGCAAATTTTCCCCGCAACAGCCAATCAGCAGCTCTGCTCTACTGCCCTCTGCTGGATGCTTGCCTTCACTTGAACACCTAGGGTGTCTTGCTCAGGTACACTTTCTGGATGCAGTGACCGCAATGCACTGATGCAACTTTTCTCCGCAACAGCCAATCAGCAGCTCCACTCTACTGCCCTCTGCTGGATGCTTCCCTTCACTTGAACACCTAGGGTGTCTTGCTCAGGGACACTTTCTGGATGCAGTGACTGCAATGCACTGATGCAAAATTTCCCTGCAACAGCCAATCAGCAGTTCCGCTCTACTGCCCTCTGCTGGATGCTTGCCTTCACTTGAACACCTAGGGTGTCTTGCTCAGGTACACTTTCTAGATGCAGAGATATTTGAAACCCAGGGCTGAGGAGGGAAAAGAAGCCCTGCTTTTTCAAAAAATTCATTTGTTCAAATCAAGAAAGATCAGTCAATATGAAGCGATACCATAATCTGGCAGTCAAAAGTAGAGAAAATTGAAGGCGAGGCAAAAGGACAAAGCAAGGCAAAAAGATGGTTTGTCATTTTACTTTAGAAAGTTCTAAGTATTGAGCAGTCCACAAACTGCACATTCATCCTCATCCACCAAAGTATGGGTGAATTATCTAACGACTTTGACGTGGCGATTTCCAGAGATACCACATCACCTGAAAAAGTTGAATGGTGGAATCGGCTGGAAAGGGCGGCACGGTGGCACAGTGGTTAGCATTGCTGCCTCACAGCGCCTGGTACACGGTTTCAATTCCGGCATTGGGTGACTGTGTGGAGTTTGCATGCTCTCCCCGTGCCTTTTTGGGTTTCCTCCGGGTTCTCCGGTTTCCTCCGACAGTGATGTGCATGTTAGGTAGGGTTATGGGGATAGGGTGGAGAAGTGGGCCTAAGTAGGGGGTTCTTTCAGATGGATAAAAGCAAATTACTGCAGATGCTGGAATCTGAAACGAAAGAGAAAATGCTGGAAAATCTCAGCAGGTCTGGCAGCATCTGTAGGGAGAGAAATGAGCTAACGTTTCGAGTCTGATGACTCTTTGTCAAAGCTCAGCTGCAGGTGCTGCCAGACCTGCTGAGATTTTCCAGCATTTTCTCTTTCGTGTTCTTTCAGATGGTTGGTGCAGACTCAATGGGCCAAATGGCCTCCTTCGGCACTGTCGGGATTCTATGGATTCGAAGACGTGGACTCCAAAATGAGAATGGAACTACACAAAACTGCTGATCTTCTGTTGAAGTGAGGGAAGAAACCTATACCCCGAAGACATTGCCTTATGGCCAAAATCTGTTCCACTGAATATGCTGGAATATTGCACACTAAATAAACCAGAAAATATTGGTAACATTGAAAATTTGAGGTAAGAGTTTGAGGTTTGAAGCCAAAAGCAGGTTAGAAGTCTTCATAAGTCCCATTTACTGATGGTGAAGAGAAATGGGATGACTGAAACTAGAAATTGGTTAATTTTTTGGAAAGTCTACTGTTACGTTTGTAAATTATTCCTGGACCCTAGTAAAAGGAAACAACCATTCATCGATGGGTAATGTAACTGGAGAAATATTGGAAGAGGTCTTGCTGATCATGAAAATTCCAACGCTCATATTAAAGCTTGGTATCCATTCGCTCAGAGATATAAATTATCTGGAAGAATTGGTTCTGCGTTATCAACTCAGTTTGAAAAGGTGTTCTTATTGGAGAAATGTGCTGAGATGTTTTGTTGCTGCAGTCAAACTGTTGTCCTCCTTTGGAAAAGCTCTAAGAGGACATGATGAGTCACTTGTCACCTCAAAGAGGTAATTTCTTTTAGCCTGCCTTGAATATCTCAGTGGATTTAATGGGTTTCTCAAAAACCATTTGAAAATTAATCAATATTATGATTCAGGAAAGACTTTTTAACACTGTAGCCACGTAAAATGGCTGCGTTCCGATTAATCTGGCCAAAACCCAGTTTAAAACGGCTAACCCGAAAGACTGCTGGAAAAAGCAGCTAAGAAGACACAAGCAGGCAGCTGCAGACAGTATTGCATATTCGGCTCTGGGAAGTTAGCCCAGATCGATACTCAGGGCTATCAACAGCCCATCAACCCAGGTATTTGCAGTTGCATTCAGGACTGTTTGCAACCCATCTATTCAGACATCCACAGTTAAATCGGCTATCCCCGGGAACAATTGCAACATATTAGCAATTGAATACCGGGCCAGACCTGTCGGCGCCTGCAGTGGCCGAAACAAAGACAGGTGAGCGACCACCCCCCGATCGAGGAATCGCCTCACCATTGGACACATCGACCCCAGAGATTGGGGACAGATCCAATCACTTGGGACTCAGGGTCAAGGGGCTTAACCCAACTACTAAACCCTCCCCCGAACCCAAACCTCCTCAACACTTCCCAGAGATACACCCACTCTATCCGATCAAAGGCCTTCTCCGCGTCCATGGCTGTCACTATCTCTGCTTCTCCCTCCACCGATGGCATCATTATCACATTTAGGAGCCTTCACATATTAGTATTTAACTGCCTACCCTTTACGAATCCCGACTGGTCCTCGTGAATCACCCCCGGGACACAGTCCTCAATCCTCGTGGCCAACATTTTTGCCAGCAAATTAGCATCTACATTAAGGAGCGAGATCGGTCTATACGACCCACATTGCAGTGGGTCCTTATCCCGCTTTAAGATCAAAGAGATCGTCGCCTCCGACATTGTCGGGGGCAGGGTCCCCCCCCTCCCTTGCTTCATTGAAGGTCCTTACCAGCAACGGGGCTAACAGGTCTACATACTTCCTATAAAACTCCACCGGGAACCCATCCGGCCCCGGGGCCTTCCCTGTCTTCATGCTCCCCAGTCCTTTAACCAGCTCCTCCACCCCAATTGGCACCCCCAAACCAGCCACCTCCTGCTCCTCCACCCTTGGGAACCTCAATTGGTCCAAGAATCGCCGCATCCCCTCTTTTCCCCCTGGGGGCTGGGACCTATACAGTTCCTTGTAAAAGGCCTTAAAAGCCTCATTCACTTTCCCCGCACTCCGCACCATAGTTCCCCTGCCATCTTTGACTCCGCCTCTTTCCCTTGCTGCTATCCTCTTACGGAGCTGATGTGCCAGCATCTGGCTCGCCTTCTCCCCATATTCATATATCGCCCCCTGTGCCTTCCTCCACTGTGCCTCTGCCTTCCCTGTGGTCAACAGGTCGAACTCCGTCTGGAGACTTCGTCTCTCCCTAAGTAGTCCCCCATCAGGAGCCTCTGCATAGCTCCTGTCCACCCTTAAAATCTCCCCCACTAACCTCTCCCTTTCCCTGCCCTCTCTCTTCACCCGATGAGCCCTGATGGAGATTAACTCTCCCCTGACCACTGCCTTCAGCGCCTCCCATACTACTCCCACCTGCACCTCCCCTTTGTCGTTGGCCTCCAGATACCTTTCAATGCACCCCCGCACCCTCCCGCACCCTTCCTCGTCTGCCAGCAGTCCCACATCCAACCTCCACAACAGGCGTTGGTCCCTCTCCTCCCCCAGCTCTAACTCCACCCAATGCGGGGCATGGTCTGAAATGGCTATGGCCGAATACTCCGTTCCCTCCACTTTCGGGATCAATGCCCTGCCCAGAACAAAAAAATCTATCCGGGAGTAGGCCTTATGTACATGGGAGAAAAAGGAAAATTCTCTGGCCAAAGGCCTGGCAAATCTCCACGGATCCACTCCCCCCATTTGGTACATTAACTCGCTAAGCACCTTGGCTGCCGCCGGACTCTTCCCCGTCCTAGATCTGGAGCGATCTAATGCTGGGTCCAGCACCGTGTTTAAATCCAAACCCATTATCAAGCTCCCTACCTCCAGGTCTGGAATACGCCCCAACATCCGTCTCATGAATCCAGCATCGTCCCAGTTCGGGGCATATACATTCACCAGTACCACTGTAGCGCACAAAGACTCCGAGAGACGAATAGAGTGAAGTCGATGAGGCTTTATTAAGCGTGGCTGTTTCCCCCCGCAGTTCGGTAGTAGACTGCCTGCGGGGGAGGACTCCAGGTACTTATACTCCGCCTTCAGGGCGGAGCTAGAGGTCAACGTCCAACCAGGACCCGGGATCTGTCAGCCAATGACATCATGGCTTCACAGTCCCACATGACCCCTAATGCATACTACCACAACCACCTCCGTCCCCTGCAACCTACCACTCACCATCACGTATCGGCCTCCCTGGCCCGCTACTATGTTCTTGGCCTCAAACGTCACCCGCTTCCCCACCAGTATTGCCGCCCCTCTATTCTTCGCATCCAGCCCCGAATGGAACACCTGTCCCACCCATCCTCTCCTTAACCTGACCTGGTCTGCCACCTTCAGATGTGTCTCTTGAAGCATGCCCACGTCTGCCTTCAGTCTCTTTAGGTGTGCGAACACTCGGGCCCTCTTAACCGGCCCATTTAGGCCTCTCACATCCGCCCCCCCCCCCCCCCCCCCCCCACCCCCGCCGACTAGCAATCTCCTATCTTAGGCCAGTCCCGTGCCCGCGCCTCCCGCACCCTCCAGTCCCCCAGGCGGGCAACCCCTGCCCCGACCACCTCTTCCATTTTCAGTTCCCCCTCGGACAGTGCAGCAGCAACCCTAGAATCCCCCCTCCCCCCCCCCCCCCGCTAGATCCACATCTAGCTCTTTTGCTCCCCCATATTACTTCCATGAGTCAGCTGACGTCTGCTGACCCCGGCTTCCCCCGCCTTCCCGTTGATCTCCCCGTGTGGGAGTCTCACCTCCTCCTTACCTTCCTCCATCCCACCCCCTTTTTTGTGCGGGAAAAAGCCCGTGCTTTCCTGAACCAGCCCCGCCCCCTGTGGCTCAGCTCCTGTTGCGGCCATTATCCCCAGTTCCCTAATCCCCGAGTCTCACCTCCCTCCAGCACCGGTGCCCACATTCCCCACCATCATCATCTCGTCTACAGAAAAGAAAAAAAGGGGAAATTTTAACCAGAACTCTAGCCACATCCCCATCCATCATCCCACCCATGGAGTATTCTTTATCTGTATTTACAACCCCATATACAACCAACATCTCCCCCCAAAACCACATCCCCTCAGTTCGAGTCCCAGTTTTTCCGTCTGAAATAAAGGTCCAAGCCTCTTCTGGCGTTTCAAAATAATGGTGTCGGTCCTGATAAGTGACCCACAGTCGCGCAAGCTGCAGCATGCCGAACCTGACTCTTTTTTTATGCAGCACCGCCTTGGCCCGGTTGAAGCCAGCTCTCCTCCTTGCCACCTCCGCGCTCCAATCCTGCTATACTCGGATCACCGCGTTCTCCCATCTACTGCTCCGCACCTTCTTGGCCCATCTCAGCACACTTTCTTTGTCCACGAAGCGATGGAACCTTGCCACTATCGCCCTTGGTGCTCATCAGCCTTGGGTCTCCTCGCCAGGACCCGGTGAGCCCCTTCCAGGTCCAGGGGGCTCGGAAAGTCTCCGCACCCATCAGCGAATGGAGCATCGTGCTCACATACGCCCCGGCATCAGCTCCCTCCACTCCCTCGGGAAGACCCAGAATCCGGAGGTTCTTCCTCCTCGACCTGTTCTCCAGGACCTCAATTCTCTCGGCCCACCTCCTGTGCACCGCCTCATGCGCCTCCACTTTTACCACCAGGCCCAGGATCACGTCCTCGTTGTCATTCATTTTGTCTTTCACCTCACGAAGCTCCACCGCCTGGGTCTTCTGGGTCTGCTTCAGCCCCTCGATCGCCAACAGCAGTGGCGCCAGCACCTCCTTTTTCAGCTCCTCCACACAGCACTTAAGGAACTCCTGCTGTCCGGCCCCATGCTGCTCGCTCTCCACCATCTTGCTTTTTCCCCCTCGATTTTGCCGCTGCTCCAGAGCCTCTTTTTTCGCCGCTCCACCGCTGATCTCGGCCATATATCGTAAGAGGGGACCTTACTGCACCTTCCCACACGGGATCAATTAAAAAAAAGTTCCGTTGGGGCTCCTCTGGAGAGCCCGAAAGTCCGTTGTCGCGGGAGCTGCCGAAACGTGCGGCTTAGCTCTGCATCGCCGCAACCGGAAGTCCTCTTCCATAATAGTTGATTCAACACAAGATGTGCATCACGTGGACTAATTGACATTGGTTTTAAGATACGTGAACAGCGGTGGCGAAGTTGTAGAGTGATTTCTCTGTTTTTTCTGTCCACAATCTCACATTTCTGAGTGTCTGGAGATAATGGTTTTGGAAATCATTGCAAATTTTGGTTTGGATATCAGAAATTGTCATGGACAGAGCTTCAATAATGCCGCAAATATGGCAGGAAAATAGTTAGGTCTACAAGCAAGACTCAAAATGCAAGTCCCTGTGCATTATTCATCCCATGTTCCAGTCACTTCTACAATTGAATCTGCAATGCAGAGCAATATGAGTCAGCCGTACATTTTTTGACTTTGTTCAAAACTTGTGTGCCTTTTTTTCTATTTCCACGCATCAGTAGAATATGTTGCAATCACGCGAGGAGCAGGCACAAGGAAACCTTTTTACGGTCAATAGACTTTGTGACACCAGGTGATCCGCTTGTGCAGATACTGGGGGCAATTCTCCCATCGGGAGACTAGGTCCCGATGCCGGAGTGAAAACCGGAGTGTTTCACTCCGGCGTTGGAGGCCGCTCCCAGACCCTTATTCTCCTGCCCCTGGGTGGCGAGGAGCGGCGTCGCGTCATTTACACGCGCGGGGCCGTGGCGCCGTGTAAAAGCGGCGCCGCGTAAATGACTCGGCCGGCGCCGTGTAAATGACGTCACCCGCGCATGCGCGGTTGCCGTCCTCCCGAGGCCGCCCTGCAAGAAGATGGTGGTGGAAAGGAGGTCCTCCTTCAGAGAGGCCGGCCCACCGATCGGTGGGCACCGATCGCGGGTCAGACCCCTTTCGAGGCCGCCCCTGGTGCAGGAACACCCCCCCGCCCCCCCCATAGACTGCCACCCCTAGCGTTCCCGCGCTGTTCCCGCCGGCAGCGACCTGGTGTGGATGGTGCCGGCGGGAAGCCGTTGAGTTGGGCAGGCAGCTTGGCCCATCCAGGCCGGAGAATCGCCGCTCGCCCGTTACAAATGATGATTCTCCCAGTGGCCAGCCATGATTCTCGCGGTGCCGATTTGGGGGTGG